>NW_026526688.1:175491365-176908865 GCF_024362965.1 Panthera pardus | reverse complement strand
ACTTGGGTCTCATCACTTCATGACTTCAGTTTTACAGACCGAATTGTGCCTCAAAATATTGAATCTCCAACTCCCAGCATTATTGTATTTAGAGTTGGGACGTTTAAGGAGGTAATTAAGGTTAATGGTCACCACTGTGGGGGCTCTAGTCCAGTATGACTGTGCGCTCACAAGAAGAGAGAGACAGAGAGGTGCCTGGGTGACTCAGTCAGTTAGTGTCTGACTCTTGGTTTCAGCTCAGGTCATGATCTCACCATTCATGTGTTTGAGTCTCGCTCTCTCTCTGTCCCTACCCCATACATGCTCTCTCTCTCTCTCAAAATAAATAAATAAATAAACTTGAACAAAAAAAAGAGAGAGAGAGAGAGAGAGAGAGAGGAGAGAGAGACCAAAGCTGCACAAGCACACAGAGGGATGCCCATGCACAGACATAGCAAAAAGGCAGCTGTCTGCAAGCCAGAAGGAGAAGTCTCATCAGAATCCAAACCTGCTGACCCCTTGATCTTGGATTTCTAACATCCTGAACAGTGAGAAAATAAATTTCTGTTGTTTTAGCCTCCCGGTCTGTATTTTGTTATGGCAGCCTGAACCGATTAATTCACCACATAAGTTCGTGCTTAAGCCTGACAGCAGTGGGATAGGGAAGTATATTCTTCTCCAGGAAGTCAGTGCATATTACATGGTGCTAGGCAGAAACATATGAACCATGTTAGTGGAGAACAGCAATCATCATGAAGAATGCTATCTAGTTTTTCTGGTTAATGGTGAACAGAAGAAAGCAGTTCTATACTTAGCTCTAGTTTTCATTGATCTAGTGCTTTAATCCTGACCAGACTTTATTATCCCAACTAGTTTAACAAAGTTCTAAGCCCCTAGGGTCTGTGAGCTTTTTATTGTAGTAAAAAGGATTAAAATAAAAGAAAGCAAAAATGGCTCTAAAAAATGAAAACTAGAAATGATACCTTTAATGATTCAAAAACAAAATTATTAAAAACGCATTTCAACTCTGTATTTATTAACACGGAACTTTAGCTGTGAACATGTGAATTGTAAACATATCTTTGTTTGGGTTAGGTGCATGGCATCTCCAATATTAAAGAGCATTATGGGGCACCTGGTTGGCTCATTCGGTTAAGCATCTGACTCCTGCTGAGGTCATGAACTCACAGTTTGTGGGTTCAAGCCCCACATCGGGCTTTGTGCTAACAGCTCAGAGCCTGGGGGGCCTGCTTCAGATTCTGCGTCTCCCTCTCTCTGTTCCTCCTCTGCTTGCACTCTGTGTCTTTCTTTCTCTCTCTCTCAAAAATAAAAAAAATGATTTAAAGAATTAAAAAAAAATTAAAGAGTATTATATGCTGTGTTCATATTTTAGACTTAATGTGTTGTTGCCTATGAGTAAACATGGGTATATAGATTTTAGTCAGGTATGGTCCTTGTCCTTCATGAAAGGTTTGATTCTAGCATAGGGGCGCTTGTGCCCCAATGTTTATAGCAGCACTCTCAACAATAGCCAAATTATGGAAAGAGCCTAAATGTCCATCAACTGATGAATGGATAAGGAAATTGTGGTTTATATACACAATGGAGTACTATGCGGCAATGAGAAAGAATGAAATATGGCCCTTTGTAGCAACGTGGATGGAACTGGAGAGTGTGATGCTAAGTGAAATAAGCCATACAGAGAAAGACAGATACCATATGGTTTCACTCTTATGTGGATCCTGAGAAACTTAACAGAAACCCATGGGGGAGGGGAAGAAAAAAAAAAAAAAAGAGTTTAGAGTGGGAGAGAGCCAAAGCATAAGAGACCCTTAAAAACTGAGAACAAATTGAGGGTTGATGGGGGGTGGGAGGGAGGGTAGGGTAGGTGATGGGCATTGAAGAGGGCACCTTTTGGGATGAGCACTGGGTGTTGTATGGAAACCAATTTGACAATAAATTTCATATATTGAAAAAAAAAAAAAAAGAAAGTTTTGATCCTAAAAAAGAGGCAGAGGCTGGGGTGCCTGGGTGGCTCAGTCTGTTAAGCCTCCAACTTCAGCTCAGGTCATGGCAATGAGGTTCGTGGGTTCGAGCCCCACGTTGGGCTCTGTGCTGACAGCGTGGAGCCTACTTCAGATTTTGTCTCCATCTCTCTGTCCCTCCCCTGCTCACGCTCTGTCTCTCTCTTTCTCTCTCAAATATAAAATAAAAAATAAATAAATAAATAAAAAAGAGACACAGGAGGAAAAAAATCTCAAATTTCTTAAATTAAGAAGATGCAATCACAAAAGCAAAAACAAGAGATAAGTAAGATAGATCTTCAGAGGTGGTAAAGATGGGTATTTCAGTAAGAAAGGAATAACGAAAACTAGAATATACATAAGACTTTCATTGATTTAAGGAGAAATAATGGGGTGTTATTAACTACTCCATCTTCAAATATCTTATACTGGCTAAATTCAGTTTTCAAATACCTGGTGGTTGGTGGGTGTGAGTCGTCCTTCTCTTCTGCCCACACCTTAAGTAGGGAATCAGAGTATCAGCTGTTTTATTTTTGGCCTGACCCTTCTGTCATCATGTGGAATTGTGATGTTATCTGGTTTAAGGCAGGGGCCATAATGGAGGCACGGATGGTCTATAATTTATAAGGTCTGAACAACCAAATATTGCCATATGTAAAGGTGAGAATGTAAATCTGATTATACACTTTTGCTGTAGCAAAACTTGCCTCCAGCATTGAGGGCTGGGGTTTGAAAACTTGGCCTGTGAACAGAAAAGGCTTGACGAAACTATTTAAAAAGCATTGCTGAGGTTTAGTAGAAGCTCCAGATTCCCTACGGATTCTCCAAAGGAATTGCACCTCTGTGTTTATCTGATTTCCATATTAAACTTCCTCAGTCGATTTCTTTTTGGGGAAAAAAAAAAGATATCCATAGCTGCAATGTGTTTGAAAACCATGCATGAAAGTCTTTAGTTTAACATTCTGGATTTTTGTGGTCTGTTTCCTCTTCCTTCTTTTATCCATCTAAAATAACCTTGAGACATTTTGTTGATCTTATTTGAAATGTTTCCTTTGCCTAGATACTTCCTTCCGCCTACAACCTCTCCACTTTATATCACACTACTTATCACGCTGTCCTACGTTTATTTACTTAATGACATGGAGAAAAAGTCCCAACTGACCATGGACCAGGGATACAGGGACAAATTCTGTAATTGGGAACATACCTCGTTGAAAGCAGAGAGATTTTTGTGTTTAGACAGACGTTAATGTGCCTTCTCTGGCCAATTCTCCACTAAAAGCATTTAAAACTGGATTAAATTGTGAAGATACAAGTGACAGTTCTAAAACTTCAGGAGTTCAGCTCTGTCTTGGCTATTGCTTATTTTCTACAGGACCTTGGCCAGATGGCTAGAAGTTTAAGCCTGGATCTGTATGGTATTTTATCATTTCAAAACAGAGGGGCTCAGAGACAGAAAAGTGAGACGAAGATGTCAGAAAAACGTGGTATTAGAAAAAGAGGAACAATTGATCTTTCCTCCTATCTCTAAACTGAATAGTCCCTAACTTACCTCCTGTTCCTCTGCATCTAACAAGAAAGAAAGTTCTATAGATTGTATGGTTCTCTGACTAGAAATCTCATTAGAAATCTACAGACAGAAATCTCTTCTTCACGTCTCTCATTTTAAGCCTAAGTTATTTCTAGCTTCAGTGAAGACAGAAAACAGCTGTTCATCTTCCTTAAGCTCTCTATACATTTCACTCCAAAACTCTATTAAACAGCCGTTCTTGTCTCTACCTTGAGTTGATATCCGATTATATTTTATTATTATTTTAGGGTTGGCATTTATCTTACACAATTAGTCTCTTTTTCATATCATGTTGATGTCTCTCTACAAGGAGTTTTGTAGGTCATAACATAAGCCAATGCATCATGAAGATAAATTGTTAGGAGCAGGGGAAAAAATAGCAAAAAGTAGGATTGACGAGTAGCAAAAGAAAATGGTCAGGTCAGGTTAGCTAATGAGCCAGGAAAGTGAGAAAATATATTTATAGACTTTCCCCTGCCCCCCCCCATGCATCTATAAAGCATCTTTATTAAACAACCTGAGCTCGCTAATGTGTAACAAGAAAAAAAAAAAAAAAAACTCTGAAAAAGATTTTCCTTTCCCTAATTATCAATTTTACCCTGGCAACCATCTACTAAAACTACAAATAAAAAAGAGCATGATTTGTTTCTCCTACAGTTGGCTGAATGTAGTTAAATTAAAAATAAAGTGTTATTGACATTAGCTTCAGAAGATAAAGATCCAAAATAGTGATTTAACCAGAAACTGATTAAATTCTGTGGCTATATATGAAGGGTCCTGTGTCTGAAAGATTTTTATATTGACTCTTGTTATGGAGCTTGTTCTAAAAGCTCCCTAAATAAATCGCTAACAGTAATCTAAGGCACGGGTAATGGAGATGCTACTTTTACAGCTCAGGGGTGAAATATTTGTTTAAGAAATAGGTGTGCTAGACTTCCCTGAGACTCTTTTTCCATAATTAATGAGTTGATTAATTATATGTGTACTATGAACGATGGAGTCTGGATAATGATTACTGACCCATATGCAGCCCCCAAAGCACAGCGAACTTCAAAAATTCAATTACAAGGTCCAGATGCTGTATATTGCATATGTAAACTGTTTCGGGAAGGAAGATTGCATATTAATAACATCGTCTAGTGGGCTATCTCTGCAGCCTAGTGACTATTTTGCAAAAAAGTTCCTGAAGAAAGCAAAAGGTATACAGAAATTGAACTATTTCAAGTTTATTTCAGTCTTCAGGTACATTATGGCTTCACTCATATTACCATTAGTATTTTATTTTGATTACTCAAATATCTTAGTTACTTTTGGTGGAGATTTTTGATTTAATGAATATCTTTCAAAGATAAAAATCCTTCATTTTTGATATCCTAGAACCAATGTGTCATTTTTAGGTACCCAAACTGACTTCCTTCTGATGCTATAGAGGACAGAACAGCAGCTGGTAGTTCTCAGAAAAATGCAAAAATCCACCATTTATTAAAAAAAAAAAAACCCACAAAACACATGAATATGCAGTAATTGACATGTATACAAATTAAGTTTTTAAACACTGAAATTTAGTAAGTTTTACTATTCATAATTGCTCATTTAATTTAACCATTTACCTATCACATTTAGTGAGCACCTCCTAAAATTCTGGGTCTACACCAAGTATCTCAGATACAAAATAAAGCAGCGTGCCCTCCCTGGACTCTAGGAGCCAGGTGTACAAGTGATATGGTTAGTGAAAAGTCACAGTGGAGTTTGTAAAATGTGTGGAATCCAGGGCCCTATCTGTAGAGATTGTGATTAAGTTATGTGGAGACAATCCTGGAAATAGGTATGATCACTGTTCTACGATTTTGATGTGACAGCCTCTTATACATACTTTGAGATAAACCTGCCAAAAGAATAGAGAAACACCTCAACTCTGGTGCAGACCCAGCTATCCTTCCTCATGCGGTTGCAGAAAAGAGACATGACACACATTAGGGGAAACTATCAAAAACATGCTCACCTCTCCTTTTTTATCCTTTCTCTTTGCTGCTACTTCAAGTCATGTCTTACCTTCTTCCTTTCTATGGCTCCCTGCTATTAGTCAAGGAAATAAGATATTTAGGGTTCCGTCCCAGACCAACTGAATCAGGACCTCTGGGAAAAGGAAAGATCTAAGATCTGCTTTTTATTTTTTTAACTTTTTTATTTTTCTTACTTTTATTAATCTCTGGTTGGAGAAGCACTGGTCTGAGAAGCGAGCTTGGCTCTGAATTTTCATAGCGACATCACCTTAGGCAAATCAGGTAAGCTTTTTGCGTTTGGGTTTTTTTTGTTTGTTTGTTTGTCTTTTGTTTTTTTGTTTTTGGGTTTTTTTTTGTGTTTTTTTTTTTCTTTTTTTGTCTGTATAATGGGATTTTCATTAAAGATTCCCTAAGGTTTTTCCGGCTCTAATATTTTATTACTGATTTCAATTTCATTCCGGCTTTTTTCATGACCATTCTGATGCAGATTCCTTTTATGGGAATTCCTTTAATTTTTTTTTAATGTTTACTTATTTTTGAGAGAGAGACAGAGTGTGAGTGGGGGAGGAGCAGAGAGAGAGGGAGACACAGCATCTGAAGCAGGCTCCAGGTTCTGAGCTGTCAGCACAGAGCCCCACGAGGGGCTCGAAGTCACGAACTGTGAGATCATGACCTGAGCTGAAGTCAGACGCTTACCAGCTGAGCCACCCAGGCATCCTATGTGAATTCCTTTAAACAAAAACCTTGAGTTGTTGTTGTTGATCTTTGATAACTTATTTTTTGTATTTGTTGTACTTCCCTAAAAATTTATTTTCTCTTCCCACCACCACTTCTTTCACAAGTCTTAAAATCAGCTCAGACTGAAAGATATATTGAGGTCCCATGTTTTTTCTCTCTCTTACTTCTATAGAAGTCCAGAAACATTGAAAAATCACAAAATATTTTGCAATCCTTGTTTTCATTTTGTTTCTTGGCTTCTGTTTATTCTCCTTTCATTGCAGAAGAGATTTCCAAAGATGCTTACCTTTGCAAAAAAAGAGGATGGAAATTTATTGAGAAGAATAAGGAAATGAAAATATGGTGATGAGAGAAACCTGAGGATTAGTCAGCAGGTAAGTAAAGATTGCTTTAAAACTCGGGGACAGAGTCAAAGGAATTGTAGAATCTCTTTGACACATGGGGTGGTAAGAATTCTTGATTGGATAAATAAATACAGGCAGTAGATCGAATGATAAGATACTTTGGGGTGCCTGGGTGGCTCAGTCAGTTAAGCGTCTGACTTCAACTCAGGTCATAATCTCACGGTTCGTGAATCCGAGGCCTGCCTCTGGCTCTGTGCTGACAACTCAGAGCTTGGAGCCTGCTTCGGATTCTGTGTCTCCCTCTCTCTCTGCCCCTCCCCAGCTTGCACTCTCTCGTTCTCTCTCAAAAATAAATAAAACATTAAAAATCTTTTTTAAATGATAAGATACTTTATTTGAGGTTAACTATAATTTCAATTTAGATTAATATAAAAATTAAAATAATGCTAATTAACTTGGTATATTTTTAAGATCCTTTCAAATCTTAAAAAAATATATATAAATAAATACCAAGAGTAGGCCACAATAAAAGAAATACACACAACTCGTCCCATGAGATGAGGTGACTGTCCTAAAAATATGTGACTTCCAGAATCCCCTTGTCTGCAAGGACACTGGCCTCCAAATGCCCTAAGGCTGATGCAATGCCATGAAGCAAGTGGACTTTGCTTGGATAAATAGGATATTTTTTAGCAATCCAAACAAAACAAGATTTCCAAAAGCATTCTGATTGATCAATAACTAAATCTATTCATAGCCAAGAATTAGCACAACCTCGTCAGCAAGCACTTTCCAGGAATAAGTTACAGTTCGTCCATGGTGTGTAAATGACTCTTCCAAATCTGGTTTAACAGATGTCACAATTTTTTTTTTCCCTCCTTCTCCATCTGTCACTGACTCAAACACTTCTTACTCCATTTCTCAGGAACAGCTTTCATCTGTTCTTATTTTCCTTAAATATGTGGTAGTCTTTGTTCATCAGTGCAATTTTCCTAAAATATGGTTGTTCTAATGAATTTTACCTAAGTTGACATTAAGAGCCCTGGAGAAATTAATGAGGAACTTACACACAAACCCTTCATAATATTATGAAATATAATCATATTTACAACAATTTATAAATTTCTTTAGTCACTGTCCAGCATGCGTGTATTATGCCTTTGACATTCAAGGGGCACACTCAGGAAGATAACCAAGAAAAGAGGAAATTATTTCTGATATAGGATCCAAACACAATTAAGTCTTTTAACTCATGCATACAGCAATCGCTTTGTCTCAATCAGGTGCTGATTTTTTGTGTTACATAATGAATTTCCTTCTTTGGACTATTTTCCAAGAAGCATTCTATTTTTGGCATACAATATTGATTTTGTTAAACAAAAATTCATGAAGGTTCATCCTAAGCATGCTTTAGATTTTAAATCTCCTTATGATTTTTGAAGAGGGGCAATTAATTTTGGCTAACTTTGAGAGGATACTGAAATTGACTGTAACATTAGCTGGTTTTAAACAATTGGTAGAAACCAAGTTATCATACAAGCACAAATATGCACATGCATATGTATGTATGCATTTTTCTTTTCTTTTTTATAATGAGAGCAATAGGACTTTAAAAGCTAGGTAAAATAATATTGTCAAGAACAATTGAAAGTAAGTTTGTATAATATGTGGATTGTAGCATATGAATGTACTGCCTATTATAGGTGTACAATTAAATGTGTTTAATGTGATGAGTAATTAGTTGTATAACAAATATGCCAACTAAAATCCTGCATAGAAAATTATTTTTTCCTAAAGATGCTACCACAGTTAACCTATATATTTTTTTTTCACTTAAGCTCTATTCTTATTTGTTGTGATGCTTGCTTCCTTGAGTACATTTTACTTAAGTAAATTGTGTGACACCGGGGACGACATGTATCTTTTTTTATCATTTTATTCCCCAAACCTAGTGTCTTCATGAACAAAGTAGTGGCTTAATAAACACTCGTTGAAATGGAGGCGCCAGAAGCATGAGTGGTCATGGTAGGTCTTTGCAAAGGCAAGCTCCATCTCAACTCCAGCACCCTGGCTCAGGTTTGCTATGCTTTTTCCTGCAATGGGATAAGTCTTTCAGGAATTTCACGTCATTAGAAATCTAGTTTGTCTGCCCTGCTACCTCGCTTGGACGCATGAACGCCATCGATTCTGTGTTACTGCAGAGAAAGGTTGAGGAAAGGTCGATAGCTTCTCCCTTGGGAAGTCATTTGTGCACTAGTTAGAGCAGTTATGACGTTATGATAATCTCTGCGAATTTTCCATTTTCCCTTTGTTAAGTAATTCTATTATTTATGCCCTGACTCTTAAGGGCCCTATTCCCTCTCAGACTACTCACTAGTCCCCTTCTAATTTTGTGATCTCTAAATCTTTGGGATTTGTCAACACTTCAGAGCATTAGATCACTTCCTTATACTTTATACTTGATCTGCCTCAATTTGTATTATTTGTTATAAACCCTCATGACTACCTGATAAGACCCATCATATTGGATCCTCTACATGGGCAGAATTTTGGCTTTGACAGATTTTAACTTTAAACTGGCTAATAAGAATATTTTGACAAACCTTTAAGACTTTTCTGTAATACTTAACATCTATATCATTTTGGTTCTATATGCTGCAAAAATATGTTTTATTTCATCAGAATGAGAGTTCATTAGTTTTAACTACTTGAATATAAAGTGAAAAGTTTTGTTTTTTTCTCTTTTTTAAAAGTTTACTTAGTTTGAGAGAGAGAGTGTGTGTGCATGTGCACACGTGAGTGGATGAGAGGCAGAGAGAGAGGGAGAGAGAAAATCCCCAGCAGGCTTTGTGCTGCCAGTGCAGAGCCCGACTCAGAGCTCGAGCTGGCAAACCATGAGATCATGACCTGAGCCGAACTGGCAAACTGTGAGATCATGACCTGAGCTGAAATCAAGAGTAGGACGCTTAGCGGACTGAGCCACCCAGGCACCCCTTTTTCATCTTTACATATGCTATTCTCTTACAGGTGAATTAGGATAAAACATTTTCTGTTGAAAATCAAAACTATAAACTTGCTATCCATAAAATCACTACTGTACTTGTGGGGTATTTATGTTTGAAAAAGCTTGAGATATATTGGGAGATAAATATAAAACCTCATTTAAGAACCATTTTAGGTCTGAAAATGATCCCCAATAGAAAAATGAAAGTTACTGTTGTGAGCATTCCTAATAAAATTATTTTTGTGAGTTAAAGATCCAGAAGAAATGTCCTAGTCACCTGATTTCCATATTTCCACAAAATGAAGGAGTTACACGTACTGGAATCCTAACTGGCTTCTACTGAGAGTGGTGTAGTGTTGAGAACTGAATGTTTACTCATAAAGCTTTTTGTCTGTGGCTTCTGTTAGACTTTAGATCTTTTTTTTTTTTTTTTTTTTACATTCATTCATTTTTGAGAGACAGAGAGAGACGGAGCATGAGTGGGGAAGGGGCAGAGGGAGACAGAGAATCTGAAGCAGGCTCCAGGCTCTGAGCTGTCAGCACAGAGCCCGACGGGGGCTTGAACTCATGAACTGCAAGATCATGACCTGAGCCGAAGTCGGAGGCTCAACCGACTGAGCCATCCAGGCGCCCCCAGACTTGAGATCTTTAAAGGCAGTGGCTACATCTGTATCCCCCATATCAGTACCATATCCCAATAGCTGTCCATTGAATACTTATTGTTTTAAATAAGAGGCACTGGACAAAAACACTGAGAAAATGAAAGGGTTGTTAGTTTTAGAAATAGAAAGGAAGAGCTGAAAGAATC
The DNA here is from genome assembly GCF_024362965.1 of Panthera pardus. Taxonomy (NCBI): domain Eukaryota; kingdom Metazoa; phylum Chordata; class Mammalia; order Carnivora; family Felidae; genus Panthera; species Panthera pardus. Next base: position 176,898,395 of record NW_026526688.1, on the reverse strand, counting down.
AGGATTAAGGAGGAATGTTACATAGTATCATTTGTAATATGTAATATTAATTTAATATGTATTCAATGTTTAGTAGGAATGATACAGTCTCTTACAGTCATTTTGAAGATAAAGCCATTTTTATTTAATCAGACTCACATTTTTAGATGAAACATTTTATCTCTACATGTTTCTTTATCTTTTACCATCTTTTATCTCTTATCTTTTACTTTATCTTTTATGCAGCAACTTGAACGAAGTCACCAGATTTTAGGCATTTTTATGAGGAGTCCTAATCAGTTGATCTGCTCAAGCGGTCCCTTCATAAACATATTTTGAAATGATTTAACTAGATATGTTACAAAGTGTAATTAAAATTTTTAAATGTTTCATGTATAAGCATTTTCCTTTATCTATTATTTCATACTTCATAATTTCTAAGACTTAGAAATTTTCCATTATTTCAGCAGGACATTAGTCTAAAACTTGAGTCTAACAGAAAATTTTTAAAGAGAAAGTACTACGTGTTTATCTCAATAAAAAATAGCTACGGAACTGCATGGGTTATTAAATGTTTTCATCCTCTAATAGCCTGTATTTTATTTTCCTTCTGTTTTCTTAGCTTCATACAGATGGTAGACCATGAATACAAGACAAAATTAAGAAACCTTTTCCTACACTTTTGCTTTATATCCAAATACTGGGTATTAATCTACTTTATACATGAATTCAGTTTTGTTGCTTTTTTGGAAACCTGTCTCACCTTCAGGTCATTCCAGATATTTTGTTTTCATTGCCTATCACTTAGGTCAGGTGTCTTCTTTATTGCTTGCATTTGTCCTTAGGCTCTGGTCAATTATTATTCATATGGTGCTGGACTTGATCTTTTAACTTCTTGTCCCTGTGCCTGAATTTCCTCAAAATTAAAAATTAAATAACAGATACCAAAGTGCTAGTCTTAGTCCACACGTTGCATGTATTATTTTGTGCACTCAGTATTATATTTGTATTTTCATTTTCTTCAGAGTATTAGATCCGATCTCACATTTATATGTAAAGTAAGAAACAGAACAAAAGCTTTAATTGATCTTAGTTATCATAATTAGCAGAATTGCCAAAGTATTTTTTCCAGAAAGTTAAAAATGCCGTAAGCACATTTAAAGATTGCTTTCAACTCATTAATTAATGAGGGAACCAAAAAAAGGTAAAACTGGTTCAAAAGACATTTTTGTGGAACTGCATATGAAGATGTTTCCGGGGGAAAATGTTAAAGTAAGATTGGTAGGTAAAATACAAAACCAGTTAATGTCCTACAGAATAATAAACTAATCTTTGGGGTTTTCTTTACTACCAAGAGAAATCTGTAAGTTCAACGTAGCTTCACACTGCAAAATTTACATAGATAATTATTTCTTGTGGCTGTGTGTGTGAAGTAATATCCCAGGACAATGAAAGTTCCTTCTATAATGTTTTAGCATTTTTCTCAAAGTTTTTAACTTTTTTTTTTAAACAGGATCAATAAATTCTTAAATTGTGCCTAATAAAAATACAATGTCTCCCTTTCCCCCAAATGTCTATGTTGAATAGATCTTAACTACTTTATCTGAAAGAAAATAACTATCATGGTTGCCTCTCAGGGTTGGGAACGACAGACGTGAATCTCAAAATCAAAAGGGCCAAGACAGACACTGGCACCAGAATGTCAGGACACATCATGAAGATAGTCAGGAAGTTTACAGAAGTGTAGGGAAGAAAAATGTTTTATTTCTTCCTTTCTAGATTCTCTGACTGGTCTAATAATTAAATGGACACAGACAGATTAATAGGGAAAAAAATAATTTTGTATGTATGGGAGCCCCAAAACATGAGGCTCAAAGAAGTGACCAATGTAGGCAGCTTGTTTACCTTTCAGACAGAAAAACAATACATTTGTGAAGAGTTTTTAAATGAGAGAAAGAGAATGTGCCAGTGAGGTGTGTGGGGTGGGGGGAGGGGTGGGGAGAAGAGGGAGAGAGATAGAATCTTAAGCAGGCTCCATGCCCGGCATGGAGCCCAATGCGGAGCCAGATCCCAAGACCCTGGGATCATGACCTGAGCCAAAATCAAGAGTTGGACACCCAACTGACTGAGCCACCCAGGCGCCCCAAATTTATGAAGACAAGACAAAGATGTTTGGACTTGGGGTAGTAAATTAGTGAGGAAGTCACAAGGTTTGTTTATGCAGCCTTCTCATACCTGCTTTCGGGGGGACAAAGTATTGTCAGAGGGTCCTTCTACCGTCCGTTTCTTAAATACCTTTAGTTCAAAATAATCAATATGCCAAAGTGGCATATTTTGGGGTGGCACATTTTGCTTCCCTTCAGAAACATCTCCATGGAGGAATGTTGGGTAAGCAATTGGTCACTGCAGTGTACAAACAGTGATAAATACATAGTAATAGATCAGATGTATATAAGGAATTTGGACAAAAACAACAAAAAAATTCCTTACTAGAGACTAGGGGATGGGGGGATGTACATAGGAACACAATCTCATACTTGAATTCTTTTAATCTCCCTGTTCCAGTAGAATCTAGTGACTGGCTTTCCAGAGCATTGTTAATCAAGGTCAGAGGTTAGTCTGTTGCAAAGTGCGACATTCCATACCTGGAAGGCAGTGTATAAATCAAGCCCTGCTAAATGGCCTTATTAATAAATATATTTCAATGCATTTGCACATTTAAGCACATATTATCTCGTTTATTTATTAACTATTTTAAGGCCTTAGAGCTTGTGCCGCTAAATTTTAAAACACAGTATCTCTTCTGTATTACTGAATCTAGAAAGAAAAGAATATAAAATTAGGAAGAGTGAAACAAGGTATTATATCAAATTTGATGTATTTGGGGTCTGGTATGTCATACCTAATTTAGCTGGATGTCCTGTTACGCTTCATTGCCTGCATGTTACCATAATTAGAGGTGACAGGGTGGAACATTTTAAGTCTTAAAAAAGTAAATTCTTTACAATATCAAGTAGATAATTATAAGCAACTCCTGTTATCAAATACAAGTGGAAAAAATCCTAAGTAAGTTGGAAAAGGGAAAAGTCCCATTCAAACATTGTGCTATTGGGGGACTTTAATTACGTCAAGAAATTATAGGTATAACAGTACTGATTATTTCAATGTTTAAAGTATGCAAGCAAGTTCAAGGTATCATTTTAAACATAACAGGCTTATATAAGTCCTGCTACATCATCTGACTTGGAAGTGGTAAACTGTAGATTTCATTGTGATGTTGATACTCAGTCAACCCCCAAGGCTTTCTTTGCAATTTTGCTTGCTTGAGAATTTTTACCTTATATAGGTAAGTAAGCATTTAGAGGATTTTCACTTGGGATAATTCATTTTTATAGTCAGACTCAGTATGTGTGCAAGGATTGCCTATCTAGTTTGACATTACCAGAAGTGAAGAAATGTTTTTATTAGCCAGGGGCTAAGCTTCATAAAATCTTTGTTTCAGACACATCGTGAGTCACTACGCATTTCCTAACTATGTTTAACACAAACTATTGTACTTTTGGGTGACATATTCAGTGTAAAACGGATCTCCTATCCTACAGATCCAAACAGAAGACTGCTATAAATCAGAGCAGAAAATTAGTCGTTAGATGATCCATTATAATATCTGCCAGTGATAAGGCTTTTTCTATGTCTAGACTGATTTTCCATGTTAAAAAGTAAAACACTACAACCTTTTCCACGTTTTAGTTTTAAAAATAAACTCATCCTACTGATGCCATTAGTTAAAATATTAATTACCAGGTGTTAAAAATTAGATCTGAAAGAACTATACAACATGAGAACAAGAAGAGCTTTCTGGGGCTTCTGGGTGGCTCAGTCGGTCAAGCTTCTGATGTCAGCTCAGGTTATGATCTGGCAGTTTGTGTGTTTGAGCCCCACATGGTGTCTGTGCTGACAGTGTGGTGCCTGCTTGGGATTCTCTCTTTTCCTTTCTCTCTGCCTCTCCCCCACTCATGCTTTTTCTCTCTCTCTCTCTCAAATAAAGAAACTTAAAAAATAATAATAATAATACAATAAACTTCGCTCCCCCTATGTTCTCTTTTGTTGACTTTTGATTTTTTTGCATACTTTTCCACCTTTAGATGTCTTTCATCATCATCTGATGTTCTTTCCATAGTATCTCATGTTCTGAAAAATATTATTAGTTATATTTCATCTCTGGTAATATATATCTAAAGACATTTAGATGCATTTATATGCAATACAAGTTTGGAATAGTAAATAGCAGTTCAATGAAGATAATAAAATTAATGAAGTCAGTTAGTTTCATACCAAGATAATCACTCAAGAATCTCACTATGGAGGGCAACTGCTATTAAACATGAGCCCCATATACTACTATATCTATATATCTAAAGACATTTAATCTAAGATTATGTAATTGTAACTGGTAGACTGGGACAATAGTCCAGCTAGTCTCCAAGCTCTACCTTCAGACAATATTGAGCATTTTATTAAGAATTTGAGGGAGTAACAGAATGAAGAAAAGACTTGGAGATTGAGCCCGGGGCTACATGTAACCGTATCATAGTTTGAAGTCATGGGAAAGAAACTTTGGCGTACAAAAGCTGATGGGTCCCATTAGTAGTATATGGGGCTCATGTTTAATAGTAGTTGCCCTCCATAGTGAGATTCTTGAGTGATTATCTTGTTTTGAAACTAATTGACTTCATTAATTTTATTAGCTTCATTGAACTGCTTTTTACTATTCTGAACCTGTATTGCATATAAAATATAGGGAATTCATTTTAAAAAATTAAAGAAGACTGTAACAGATGGCTGGAGTTCCATAGGATATTTATTTATTGATTTAGTATTTTAGTTTTTATTTATTTTTAAGAGAGAGAGACAGAGCACGAGCAGTGGAGGGGCAGAGAGAGGAAGACCCAGAATTCGTAGCAGGCTCCAGGCTCCGAGCTGTCAGCACAGAGCCTGGCGCGGGGCTTGAATTCACAGACCCCAAGATCGTGACCTGAGCCAAAGTCAGTGCTTAACCGACTGAGCCACCCAGGTGCACCTGTGGCATTTTTTTATGGCACTCCAAACAGACTTAAGACACACCATGCACTCCACATTTTGGAGAAAGCCTACCTGAAAACAGAACCAATCCAGAGGAGCTGGTGGGAGACTGAAAGCTCATGGCTCAATATCCTTTCCTTGTTCTTTGAGGATCCTGTAGCCAGATAAAGCCTCCGTCCTTTCTGTGAATTCAATCTGTATTTCTTGAAAGATTATTTGGTGCTTCCTTTGGTGTTTTAATATCTCCTGTTGGAAATTCAGACTAGAATTAGAATTCAACTAAACTAGAACTCAACTAAAACAGGGTAACATAGGCACATTTTCAAAATAGATTATTTTATTTATTGTCTCAGAGTGAGACTCCCTACTTTAAAATAGGATTAAGTAATCAGTTGAGGGAAGATAACCACACACACATACATATATATAGACACACATAAATATATCTATGTATCATGAATATGAATATCATATATATCATAGAATACTACATACAGATGATATACGTGACATTTTTTTTTTTTTAGGAAAGCAGATTCTGTTGCATAGAAGATATATTCAATTTGCTTAAAAAATGGCAAATACAGATATGCAAAATGGAAACATTGAATTTCTCTGTGTAAGACAGAAAAGATATCTTGAAGTTCTGGAATAGGAACAGGAAGACATCTGATATGATATTAGATAAGAGCACAGAGAATATAAAGGAAAAAGAAAAATGGCAAGAGAAAGATGGTATGAGTTTGGAATATCAACGACAAGAGTTAAAATTTCTAGTAATGGGGTAGATAAAGAAGCTTAAAAGAAGAAGAATCTTTAATATTCAAATTGTAATTCTTTTTGTAACTCTGACATCTTTATTATGCCTTCATCTCTCCGATCCTTAGTAAGTTTTACAAACACAAATATCTTAGTGTGTGCATGCATGTGTGTCTGTATAGGTGTGTAAATTATTGTATGTAAAGTAAGAGACTATACTCAGTTAATGCAGTGAAATACAACATCCAGGAAAAGGTAATGGAAATGTAAAAAAATAATTAATTTATCAAAAAGCAAGTCCCTGAACATTTACAGAAATTTGGGAGGAATTTTTCTATTCCACAAGTGTGGAAAATAATGTATGAGTTAAGCTTTTCGGACTTAATAGTTTCTACATAATCTGAGCCTCAACAGAAACCAACATTACACCTAGAATAGTCAAGGAGGGTTTATTTACAAAGGTGTGGGTATAGGAAGAGGGGGAGAGATACCACAAAAGATAGTGAAATAACCACTCGCTTCCCAATAGCCACTTCCTTACCACCACTAGGTCTCAAAATCAGAATTAAAACATCCTAGAGAGTCTGTGCTTTGTTCCTACCAGTGACTGAAGAACACAGCTACTTTCAGGTAAGAAAGAAGGGGAATTAATATCCTGACCTCATGCTTTATCCTTTGGATCTCTTGCTAGAGCTCCCCACTGGTTGAAGACCAATCAGAAGTCAGAGGACCCAGAAGCCATATAATCCATAAAGGTCAACATCCAGGGTAAATAAAGCAGGTTGGTGAAATGTAGGACATGGATGTGAAAGGGAAAATGGCAGGTGTCTTTCACAATTTAAAAACATTAACTGCTTTATGGATAAATTTACTAACAATACAGAAAGGATGGTCTCTCCTAAGTGCCTAGGACAATCCCTGTCTTGCAAAAGATGCTCAAAAATATTTGTTCCTCTCCTCTATCCATATCTGCAATTTGTTTTTGCAATAAGAATGCATAAATAGAGGGGCGCCTGGGTGGCTCAGTCGGTTAAGCGTTTGACTTCGGCTCAGGTTATGATCTTGCAGCTCGTGAGTAAAGCTCAGCATCAGGCTCTGTGCTGACAGCTCAGAGCCTGGAGCCTGCTTCAGGCTCTGTGTCTCCCTCTCTCTTTGGCCCTAACCCACTCACATTCTGTCTCTCTCTCTCTCTCTTTCTGTCTCTCAAGAATAAAGAAACATGGAAAAAACTTAAAAAAATAGAATGCATAAATAGAGGTATCAAGGCCCTTTTCTCACAATAAAGCTTTAATAGCAAAATAATATATCAAAAGGGCTCTGAAGCTGCAGGCTGTGTAGAGATTGTTATGAGACATAAGCTACATTAACATTGTTTTTTTTTTAATTTGTTAAATGTTTATTTTTGAAAGAGAGAGAGAGAGCATGAGGGGGGAAGGGTAGAGAGAAAGAGGGAGACACAGAATCCGAAGCAGGCCCCAGACTCTGAGTTGTCAGCACAGAGCCCAACGTGGGGCTCGAACTCACGAGCTGTGAGATCATGACCTGAGCTGAAGTTGGACTCCCAGTGGACCAAGCCACCCAAGCGCCCCTGTTAACTGAAGTGTATTTGTAACTCTGTGTATGCTTAAATTTTTGGTGCCACCTGTTGTGGCTTTCAAATTAGAGTTAAAAAAAAAATCCACCATATTTTTTTTTAATGCTGAGGAGCTTTGGCAAGGAAAATAGCAATGGTGGATTCCTATGTCCCGTGTCATTGATTTCATCTTCACAAAGAGAAGAGATGCACTGGGAACTCAGTTAAAACTTGTATATAAAAGGCACTGAAAATGAAACAATCAACTTACTAATGCTGAAGTCAAACAGAACACTCTAACAATTAAGATGAATAATGGCTTTATCACAAAGATTTCTTTTTATTTCATAAAAGAGTTTTAGAAGTTAACTGAAAATACAAATACATGGTTTACTTATATCTAAAACATGCACACACACACACACACACACACATACCAAAAAACAAAAAAAAACCAAAACAAACAAAAAGAACCTCCTGGTACCTTGAAAAAAAAATCTATATGGATATTTTGGGGTATGTTTTCTCCAGAAATAAGTGAAAAATAATTTTATAGGACTAATATTCCAGAAATGTTAAAGTCCAGCATCATAAAATTGTTTTTGAGGTGAGGGAGGGAGGGGATAGAATAGATTGATAGATTTTCCTATCTGCATTATCAGGATGAGAATAATATGAACAGAATGTTTCTGGGCAGAGCCAGTAGCATCACAAATGTCTGCTTACCTCAAAACAATATAAATATATTTTGTTTAAAATAGTATACTTCAAATGAATTCAATAGCTTCCAGCTGGATGCCAATTACTTCATAAAAAAACCAAACCAAAAATTCCCCTCAAATATTTATGTAATGATATGCCATCAACATGCAACTCCCCACACCAAATGTGTGCTTCATCTTTCGTACCAACAGTAATTATTATTAATTATTCATCTTTTTCTAGCTGCCATTGAATTTGCCAGCAGAGTTTTCCTGGAAAAGTATTAGGGATTAAGAATACTTTTCAGTACCAACACTACAGAAGGACATCATTAAGAAAAACAGGACAGGGTAACAGTGGTAATAAGCAATTGGAACATACATTTTTTTAGAGAAGGAAAATAACATGCAAAGAAATAAGTGGATTTGCAGTGGGTTTTTTTTGTGTAACAAAAGGTGTAACTAGGAAGTAAGAAAGGTCTTTGTTTTGTTTTTTTAATTTGTCTACTTGCACTGCAACCTGTTCTGCTTCTCGTAAAATACTGCATTACGGATTTGCATTCCTAGGAAAAGGAGAGGTTGTACAGAATTTAGATAGATGTCTGTAGGATTTCATATCTCATTTTAAAAAAGAGTGTGCCAGTGACCAATAGAAATACACGCTGAGGTAAGCTGATTGCCTCAAACAGAGCGCCCCAGAGTTGGAATGACATTCACAATCAACCACCTGGGTAAGTCTTGATTCTGGGACAGACTGGTGAGGAAGGAGGTCTGGAAGCATGGTGGGCAGTGATAAATAAATAAATAAATAAATAAATAAAATAAATTTAATTCCACCCACAATAAATACATGGTGGGTGCAATTAAATAAAATATTACTTTCCCTATACTGCATGTATTTGGTAAAAAAAATGCTACGTCTCAAATTGTATATTATGTATTTCTACTTTTGATATTTTTGAAAATCAAAAATTTTAAATATAGAGAACGAGCAACGTGTTCACAACATAGTGAACCAGAACGTGGTAGGTAGCTGGTGTATTAGACTTCATGTTAACACATAGCTCAGTAAGATTATAAACAATGTGTAGGAATCAGAAGACGGTGGAGAAGTGAACATATTGGCAACCTGGAGGTTAGGGAAAGAGATCTCAGTAATTCTTCTTTTAATTATCTATGTTTCTAACCCATACAACAGAGAATTAATCACAGAAGAAAATTGTTATAAAGCAAAGGGGAGAGGGAAAATGGGATCTCTTTTTATCATTTAGAATTTACTTCCGCATAATCCATAGAAAAAACTAGAAAACAGGCTTTCAAAAGTGTGCTTGGTAAAATATAATCTAACTTGCGTTAAATATGAAAAGCTAACTTGATCATTACAATTATGTTTAATCTAAAATGATTTCCATTTAGGGAAAGTTTTAGATGGCTTGAGGTATGAATATATATCTGTACATAATTATAATGCTAATTATATGAGTCACAGAGGTAAATTCTGTTTAAACAAACGTAAGGAAAACGACCTGATGTTTTGTTGTCTTGCTTTGTTAGTTCCATCCTTGTAGAACTGAACTCTCATCCACTAGAAAAATGTAAGTTTCAATAAACTTAAAAAAAAGTATTTATTTATTTTGTGTGAGACAGAGAGTGGGAGACGGGCAGAGAGGGAAGGAGAGACTCCCAAGCCGACTGCACTGTCAGCGCAGAGCCTGACTCAGGCCTCAAACCACAAACTATAAGATTGTGAACTGAGCCAAAATCAAGAGTCAGGTGCTCAACTGACTGAGCCATGCAAGCTCCCCCCAACAACAGATTTTTAATTAAAGAAAATTTAAAAAAAAAGTAGGGGCGCCTGGGTGGTTAAGCATGGAACTCTTGATTTCACCTCAGGTCATGATTTCAGCTCAGGTTTTTTTTACCACAATACCCGCGATTCATTGTCTCACTGCTTGGAAGAATTAAGAGATGGACACAAAGTGAGAGGCAGGCGAAAGCTTACTAGAATATAAGATTCCAAAGGAAGAATGGTAGGAAAGCTCTCTTTACAGAGAGGGGACTTTGAAAAGTGAATCCCAGGGACTAGAGACAAGGGCTCTTGTTTTATAAGGTTCTGGTCAGTCTTCCCCCTGACTTTCCAACTTTGTTCCTTCTCAGGTTCCATCCTTATTGGCTTGATAGTTCTAAGTGCTGGGTTGCCCATTCCTGATTGGCTCCATTCCAGGGTATGGTGGTGTTGGGGAAGGGGGGTCTGTGGCCATACTTTTGTCAAAAATGCCAGAGGGAAACTTGAGGAGGAGTAGGTGGGGCCCATTAGATTCTTAAGAGGAACCTTATGCCTGAGGGGGCTTGCTGTGGTCAGACACTCCCAGCATTGTTCCAACATAGGTGTTTTTCCCCACCCGGGGACCTCAGGCCCTAATCTTTCCCTCTCTGCCTACATAATCCTATCTTCTCCTAACATAATGATCTCACAGTTCCTGAGTTGGAGCCTCACACTGGGCTCTGGACAATGCAGAGCCTGCTTTGGAATCTCTCTGTCTCTCTGCCCCTACCCCACTCACACACACTCTCTCTCAGTATAAATAAACCTAAAATAATAATAATAATAATGATGATGATGATGATAATAAAAAGTTATATGTTTCCATATTTTTAGTCACTTGAAAGATTACTTTTTGGAGGAAAAACAAATCTTATTTTTCACTCAACACAGTAGTTTCTTCTTTAAATTGTATTTCTTTCTAGTATGGTATCCTTGTAGACACTTTTCACTCATGTATCTTCCAGTTTGGCGGTAGCAATCCTGAAATATCTAAGACTGAAGACTTAAAAGTTTCTCATTTTAAATCAACATTTTTTTTTTTAATGTCCATTTTAACATCTAAAACGTATCGCTTTGTGAATTCTTTAATGAAGACTCTGAATGTATAATGTATAGCCAAGCTTTCTTCAGACAGGGAATACCTCCTTTTTGAAAAGTATTAGTATAAAGTAAATTGAAATAGAAATATTTTAGATTATTAGATAGCCCTTATAAAATTATTTATATACAAAACAGAAATAATTCTAGTGCACATATTTTACTGATCACAAAATTTGTTATGTATTTTAAACCCCGTGAAAAATAAAAATGTCATCTTTGTAGAAAATCAGATATGTCATTGAAAATTTCATATAATATGCTGCCTGGAGAAGTAGTAAAAGCACTTGACATTGTTAAACATTGGCAAAGACAGAAATAACAGCTTGTACTAATGCAAATTGGTCAGAGTTTGTTGATATAGATGAACATGGACAGATGGTTTTCAGTAAGCAGTATCATCATTGGTTTCCTATTTAACGGAAATGAAGGACTTTATATTTATGATGGCATACAAGAAATCATGAGAATGAAGCCATTCAATTTTTTTCTATCACTTTTCTTCTTCAAGTAGAGAAACGGCTAATAGAGTAACTATTGGGTGCTTACGTGACACGTTGTATTGTGAAAATTGTCCATTCTGACCATGTTATCTCACCCACAATCATCGTCTACTATAGTTTTTCTACCCTAACAGTGAAGTGTGGCTTCCCTTAGTTTTTAAAAGTCTGAAGTCCATTTTTCTTGGGAGGCAGAGACAGGGGACGAAGTTGTGTTATTTGAAGTTTGTCATTGCAAAGTAGTGGAAACAAGTGTAGACTAGTATGTTACTTAGAGTTAGGGCAGTCATATAATCAAGAAAGGCTATTCAGGGATAAAAAGAGCTTGGTGGGAACAGAGATCAGTAAGACAAAACACATTTCCAAAGGTAGCCGAAATACAAAGAGCTGTAGTAGAAACCCAGGAGGTATGACCTAAAAGAGAGAAGACAGAGAAGCAGTAGAATAGGAAATTAAATACAATGATAGTTCTGGGAAAGTGTGTTTTACCCTAAACTGACTTTAAAAAAAAAAGGTAATTTAATTTGAGAGAGAGAGAGAGAGGGAGCGCTCGGGTGGGGGGGGGGGGGCAGAGAGAGGGGGAGGGACAGAATCCCAAACATGCTCTGTGCTGTCATCACAGAGCCCAATATGGGGCTCTATCTCATGAACCCTGAGATTGTGACATGAACCCTGAGATCCTGACCTAGCCAAAATCAAGAGTAGGATGCTTAATCAGCTGAGCTACCCAGGCTCCCCACCTGACACTGGCTTTTAAAAGTATTTACTTAACTGAAAACATCAGATAGGGTCAAAAGCAATTATAATATAAAAGTCTTGGTAAATACGCAATGAACATTTTCAGATAATTTTTTTAAACCAATTCCAGTTGAAGGTGGAAGTATTGAGACTCCCACCAAGTCTGATAGGGATCATTGCTATTCACAAAATTTGAGAAAAACAATAATTGTAGCCTGTACTTTCCAATAGCTAATAGGGTAGTATCTTTTCTGTAGTACCGTAGGATCATCTTCAAGGAAGACACTATTATAAAACAAACAAAAAACTGTTATTTTAAGTATGTAGTTATTTAATACATTTAAAACACATAATTTGCATGTATTTTAAACACCCATTTAAAAAAATACATTATTATTCCATATGACATTTATATACTCTCAAAGATAATAAACATACAAATCAAACTCTAGCTGTTGCTTAGACAATAATATAGGTGGCATGTAGGTGATACTTCTTTCCCTGAAAGGTAATCACAATAAAATCAATTAATCCTTAACTCAAAGAAATGTGAGGATCATCAGGATGTGATTACATTTCCTTTATAATGACTTCAATCAAGATGTAACTACACTGCTGAGTGTAACTGAAATTGCATTAAATTACAATTTACTTGAGATTCAAGAGTCCTTAAATTTTCAAAATATAAATAAAATCTAACTCAATATTAGAACTCTGAGTTTCAACAGAAACTGTTTTCACAGTGTGTGAAAGGATTAGAAATACTGTAATTACCCAGCTCCAGTTAAATATTTTTTTCTGAACCAAGAAACAAGTAGCACATGACATTCCTGCATGCAATATCCCTACAAGATCATTCTAAACATGCCACATTTAAAATCACTTATATCTTATTCTTGCCACCAGTGGACAAACGAAATTGGAAATTTGAACCATACCCTCATTTTTCAAGTAATGAACCACCTGTTTTTATAGTAGTTAACTATATACCATTTCTCTAATTTTGTTCTTTTTCTACTTTCCTTCTGATGTCCAAAGTAATCATATAGATGGCTACATCAACTCTGATAGCAGACCTAAAGAAGAGATTTAGTGAGTGATCAGTGGACAATTATCCTGGCTTCTTTCATAAAATTAGAAGACTTCATTTTTTAAACAATTGCTCCAAATCTTATTCATATTTTCGTGTCGTATCTATACCCTGAACATGAAAACTTACACATTTTTTTGGTTTTCTACAACCTAATTTTTAAGTTCCTTTTGCATCATGTCCTATTTATTGTTATATATGAAACAAAATTTGGAGAGCGAATTAAAACCCTTACTCTTTCATCGTTTCTAAAAAGAGATTATAATGAAGAGGGAGATGAGGAAAAAATGCATATGTAACATAAACAAGCTGTGTTCAAATGCTGATTCTACTGCTGACAATAGTTTTGGTCTCTCTTTAAAGGGGAAGATACCTGTGGCAGTTTTAAATATGGCTAGAAATACTTGGAAAGTCCTCATATCAAGGGGTAACCACCATCTTCTTTCCACTAAGGTCAGACCAGCAGCTTCTGATTGCTTCAACCAATAGTGTATGACTGAAGTAATTTAGTCAAGTATTTGACGCTGGGTCTTAAAAGGCCATATGCCTACTTACTAGAGCACTCATTCTTGAATCCTTCAGCTGCCACGTAGGAAGCTCAACCACCTTTATGCTTCCATGTTGTGAAGAAGTTACATGGAGAAACCATAGTCAGACACTCCTTATCAACAATTTTGAGCCCAGACTTTGAGTCATCCCAACTATGTGCCAAATACGTAAGTGAAGAAGCATCTATATAACTCCATTACCCAGCATTCAATTCATCTGTAGCCATCCAAGACTTCCCTGGGGCAGAGACCCCAGATGTTGCAAACTATGGTGAAATCACTGCCACTTTCAAACCTCTGAGCTGCAGAATTTGTGAAGATAATAAAATGGCAGTTGTGTTATTCCACTAAATGTGAAGTATATTATGCAGCATTAGATAACAGAAATAACAGCAGGTGAAGTGTTTTATCCTCCACAATTTGGCAGACTTGTTGAAGGGAAATGGAGAGAAAACGTAGCACTATGAAAACCTGAGTGCTATTTAATGGCTCTGCTCTTTGGCAAGCAATATATAAATCATAGGTGATATTCTCATATTGTAGTCTTTTATGGAGGATTAAGTGAAACAATATAGTTGACGAAAGCATTCATTAAAAAAAAAAAAAACTGAAGTTTTCTTTTCCCCTATTAAAAACATTTCACTCTGCTTTATTAAAGAAATAGCATGTTGCCTTGAGAGAAGGTCAAACTATATAAATTAGAAAGAAATTATTTCTGTTTATGGGAATTAAGGAAAGTATCATTATGCGGGAGGTATTTGCAATGCAGTAATAGACATAATAAAAACTTCAATTCAGTTTAACAAATAGTATGGTTGCATGATAGGAGGATATATACTTTGAGATACAGCAGTGAATAAAAAGCTGCTTTTCCAGTCCTCCTAGAATTTAGAGTCTAGCAGGTTAATGGGAATTAAAAATTTTAGCATAATGAGTGTTAAATAAAGGGAAGTACACATGGTTATGGGAATATATAACAGCAAAATTTACCCAGTCTGAGTTTACAGAAAGCTTCTTTGAAAAATTAATAATTAAGCTAATTTACAAGATGAATAGATGATAGTTAATAAATATTGGAAGAGTGGTTCCAGGAAAAGGAACAACATGAGTAAAATCCCTGAGGAGAGAGAATGCAGGATATTTTGGAGAAATCTAGAGAGGACTAGTATATCTGGGTCATATAGACCAATAAGGGCTTATGACCAGAGAGGGAGGCAGGGACCCTATGATAAAGGACATTTAATACAAATTTAAGAATTTAGGAATTTCTCTTAGGGACAATGCAAGATCACTGGAAAAGTGATAAGCAAGCAAATGACTTTAGAATTTTGTTTTACAACATTACTAAAGGACTCATGACCCACATTAATCTCCAGAGTAGACATAATGGAGATAATCATACCTTTTCTCCTTCGGATACTCATTATGTTCCTTCATCCAAAATGTTTGGGCAATATCCTTCCATAGTTATACAATAGACTTAGAATATTGGTTTCATAGTTTGTACTCTCATGGCAAATTAAGAATTTGAAAAATATAAAACCATTTTACCACTCACAATTCAACTGGTCACGTGATTTAAGTGTATAACCATGTCATTTCATTATTAAAAAAAAAACATTCTAAAAAGTGTGAGCCTACACTCTCAAACTGTGTTCCAAGTATAACAGGAAATTTCATTGGAATATTACATTTAAAGAGATGCTGGTCACTTTTGAAAAGTGACCACTACTTGGAGGAAAAAAAGAGTCAATTAAGTACAGATTGTATAACCTTTCATATAGCTTTTACTCATAATATCTGCAAGTCTTAAAAGTGTCTTAGTCTTGCTTCCTATCTAATGGACGTTGGTCTATTGGCACTATCGTAGACTTCAATTCACGTAAATCTTACCTCTTTATCCCATAGCAGTTACGTCCAGGGTATCCATTATCATAAATACATGTGCTATATCCAGGGTCCAGATATTCTACCTACCTCTTTCTGGCCCCATTCCTAAGATATACTTATACCCCTGGTACACTTTCCTTGAGTACAATATTGCTTCTTAAAAACAAAAGAAACAAACAAACAACAAGAACAAAAACTCACTTATTCCTCACTCTCCTGCCTCTGTTCCCTGTCTTGTCAATTCAATTTGCTGGTTTCCAGTTCACGAGAGCTTGATAAACCAACACTTGAAATACTGTACAATACTGCTTTCGATGGTGCCTTGAGCCAGTTCTTTCCTTTTATCCTCTGTGCAAACTTATTCTGATATTATATTTTTCTTTTCAGCACACTTATTACCAAAAGCCATCGGAATTAGCATAGAATCTGTGGTTAAACATAACCATAGTGGCTTTGTGAGTTAAGTGAAAGTATATTCAACATGCGTAAATATTAGCAGACAGTATAGCATCCAAGTATACAATCTTGCAGGATCATTAAAATACTTACCTTAGATATGTGTGAACTTGTTTTGAAAATTAAACTCTATACCCACATGCAAAAATAACATCTTCCAGAAATGTTTCAAGTTATTTTCTCAGAGGAATGTGTCCTATTACTATCGTTACAGTTGCAATTTAATTATCTGATACTCTTAGTTATAGAGCTATATCCTTTGCTTAACAGTTGAAATTAGAGTTTTGAGTCTGAATATAAATCTGGGAAAAAAATTGGCAAGTTGCCAATGTGAGGTTTTACATATAACTAAGAATGCTTGTATTTTTTATAAAGTTGTTTTGTTTTTAAAGTTGGCTTTATAGCCATTTAATTTTTGCTGTGTTCAGGGTCATTTCATATTTAGTAATGAGTAAGAAAAAGTGTTTTCCTTATGCTAATGTTTTAGAAGAGACTAATGTGTACCTCAGAATCTTACTTAAAAAGAAAAGTATATATTCCGAAATAATTTTGCACTCTGTTAAGAATTACAGTTTGTGAATGCACACCCTATATATTAGAGCAAAGTTTATTCAGGATACATTTGAGTAATATAATTAACAATAAATAATTATGAATAACTGGTCAAATAAAGTTCAAAAATTTAACAGTAATTTCCTTATATATATGTCAAATAGTAACAGTTGGGAGAAAACAAAAAGTTACGTATTTTTATACGTCTATGGAGGTTGATTATTTAATTCACTTGTTTTTAAAACATTATGTACACATTAATATACTATGGTTATTTTTGAACTTCAAGATAATTTTCACAAAATGAATGTAAGGTTTCATGTTGATTTTATATTATTTTTTAACAATGGAAGCAATGTTTCAAACTTAACAATATAGAACAGAGAAAAAGATATTTGAATATCTACAGAGAGTTCTCTTAGGTAAGGAAATCCCTTGAGTAGCCAATTTTCTATAGAGGATGAGTCTCTGAAGGCATGATTTGGAAGGAGAAAGCAAACAAAGAAACAAAAGCCTGAATTTCTCTGAATAAGAAGTAAACACATAAGTTCACTTTTGGATTGATAATGTGTGGATCTGCTCTCCAATGGATCTGCTCTTCAATGAAAAATTGGAAAATTATAAAACACTAAATCATCTAAGTCTCCTGAAATGGTCATAATAGCATATACAAAATGAAGAAACATTCATTCAAGAAAATCCACTCAAATTCAGTAAGAGTGACAGTCTTTTTCATCTGAACCATGACCCGCTCTTACCTCCCACTCAACTTCTCTCAACAAATATTCCATTCAAGGTGAGAGCAGTAAACAACTGAAGACTTCTATGTCTTAGTTGAGAACTATATTATCTTCCTGGGAATGAGAAGGCACCAGAATTTCTCAAAAGCAATGTACATTTCATTATGTTGTATATATAACATACATAAGCCTATAACATATAGAAATGTAGTATATTTTCCATTAATATTGCAAATGAGGTAGGTGGGAACAAAATTCTATGGGGCTGAGGAAAAGACAGCATATGACTGAAACCCATAGCATCAAATAAAGAGATTAGAAATAGTAAATATGAAGATGAATATAACAAAAACTATAAATGTATACATGCTCTTCTTTCATTTCTCAGCTTCTTTGAAAGACATACAATTATATCAAGCGATAGTCACAACAACGAACATTGGTTTCGTAGCGTGTATAGATGTAATGTGTATAATGATCATAGCCCAGAAAAAAGGAGAAATATATTAGAACATTACAAAAATAACATTTCTATATCTTACTAGAACTATTATACATTTCTAATAGATTTTGACAGCTGAAGATATATACAGTAAGCCCTTAAGCAACAATTAAGGCAAAAACAGAATATATGACTAATGAAATTAAAATTTATATTAGAAAATACTCAACTTGAAAGCAAATAGTAAAGGAGGAATAGAGGGATAAAAAAGACATAAGCATAGAGATAATAAAGTAAGCCCAACTATACCAATAATAACACTAAGTGTAAGTGGATTAAAATCCAATCAAAAGGTAGAGATTGTCAGACTGGGTGAAAAAACAAGATCCATGTACTTGCTCTCCACAGGAGACATACTCTGTCTAAAGATAAAAATAAATTAAAAGAAAAATGATGTAAAATATATATCATGAAACAGTAAGCACAGGAAAGCTTGACTGATTATAGTACTACCAGACAGAATCAATTTTAAGACAAAACAAAAAATGTTACAAAGATAAAGAGGAATACTTTGTAACAAAAAGGTCAACCCATCATGAAGATATAACAATTATAAGTACACAAATACCTGGTCACTGGACCACAAAATGTGTGAAACAAAAATTCCAGAAAAGACACAAATAGACAATTCAACAACATTTATTGGACACTTCATTACTTCTTTTTTGAGAATGGCTACAATAACTAGAAATAACTTAAAGAATTTACAAAAATAAAAAGGATTGTAAAATAATACTATATATAACTGTATACTAATAGATTAATTAGATGAAACAAATTCCTAGAAAGATAACACTTCCAAAAGTGAGTCAAGGGGATATAAAAATCTGAGTAAACTTATAAAGCAAAACAAATAAGTATCAAAAACAAAAAACAAAAAACCTACCCTCCCCCCATAAAAAAAAACTCCAGCACAGAAAGTCTCATTGTTCAATTCCGCCAAACATTTAAAGATGAACTGATGCAAATCCATCACAAACTCTTACAAACAATAGAAGAGGATACACTTTCCAAAAAAATCATGACAAGAGAAAAAAACTACAGACCAATATCTCTTATAAATATGAATTGAAAACAACTCCTCAACAAAATACTAGCAAATAGAACCCATCGATATATAAAAAGTATTATACACAGTGGACACAAAAAATTCCGGTTAGGGAAATGCCCAGTGGAGCTGTGTGGTCTCAAGAGCAGCAGAGTCACCGGAGCGTGATTCCAGCCCAGGAGAGCCGCGGGCACGTAACTCCAACCCTTGAGAGCTTCGGAGGTGTCATTCAGTCCCTGTGGGTCCCCAGCGTGTAGGATCAAGTCACTGAAGATTGTTCTGAAGCTATAGGGTTTACTGTTGTTTACCCTATTAGGTTTTAGACCCACCTACAATTCCTTTCTTCTTTCCTGGTTCTCCCTTTGGGAGTGAGAATCTCCGTCCTACTCCCATCCCACCGTTATACTTTGGAGGCACATTTGTTTGGTTTCACAGGTTCACAGCTGGCAAAGGATTTTGCTTCAGAATAAAACATAAGTTGAGTCTCATCCTTATTTGATTTAGATGATTTTTAGATGAGACTCTGAACTTTAGAACTTTAGACTTGATGCTGGAATAAGTTAAGACTTTTGGATCTATTCAAATGGAATATATAAATTTTGCATATGAGAAGGATATCGCTGTGGTCTAAATGTTTGTACCACCCCACCCTGAAATTCATATGTTTAAATTATTACCTCCAAGGTGATGATGATATTAGTAAGTAAACAGTGAGCCCTCATAAATGGAACCTTACAAAAAGGTCCCACGGAGCTCTCTAGCCCTTTCTACCATACGACAGTAGTGATTAAGTCCGTGACCCAGAAGAGAGACCTTACCTGACTATGTTGTCACACTGATCTCAGACTCCCAGCCTCCAGGACTGTAACAAGAAATATGTTTCTGTTGCTTATAAGCTACTCAGTCTCTGGTATTTTGTTATAGCAGCCCTAATGGAGTGAGAGACAAGAATTTTGGAGGAGCCAAGGATGGAATGCTATAGAATGAATATTTATGTACCCCCACAAGTTTATATGTTGAAACCTAATATTCAACGTGATGTTATTTGGGGGTGGGGACTTTGGGAAAAAATTAAGTCATGAAGGAAGAGCCCTCATGAATGAGATTTGATTTTGTTCCTTTATATGAGACATCAAAGAGATCCTTTACTCCTGCCATTTGAGGAATCAATGAAATGACAGCAATCTATGAATAAGAAAGCAGGCTCTCATCAAACATTGAATCTGCTAATGACTTGATCTTGAACTTCCAGAGCCTCTAGTTGTGAGAAATAAATTTGTGTTGTTTTATAAGCCACTCAGTTTATGGAAGTTTTGTTAGAGCAGCCCAAAAGACACCCTAAGATTAGGAACAAGACAAGTATATCTACTCTTGCCACTGTTATTTAACATTGTACTAGAAGCTCTAGTCAGGACCACTTGGCAGGAAAATGAAATAAAGTATATACCTGAATCCTAAGGAAGTAGTAAATGTATCTATTTACAAATGACATGATCTCTTGCATAGACAACTTTTTTTTTTTATGTTTATTTATTTTTGAGAGACAGAGCGAGACAGAGCATGAGTCAGGAAGGAGCAGAGAGAGAGGGAGACAAGAATCTGAAGCAGGTTCCAGGCTCCGAGCTGACAGCAGAGAGCCCAATGCGGGGCTCAAACCCACGAACTGTGAGATCATGACCTGTGCTGAAGTGAGACGCTTAACAGACTGAGCCACCCAGGCACCCTCTTGCGTAAACAATTTTAAGGAATTCACTAAAACACTATTATTAGAATTTAAAAATTAGTTCAGCAAGGTTGCAAGCTACAAGATCAACATATACAAATCAATTGTACTTCCTTATAGTTTCAATGAACAATCTGAAAATGAAATTAAGGAAGCATTTCCATGTATAACAGCATCAAAAAGAATAAAATGTTTACAAATAAATTAAGCAAGAGGAGTGCAAAACTTACACTCGGAAAACTAAAAATATTCTTCAGACAAATTAAGATTTAAATAAGTCGAAATACATCCCATAATCATTGATCTGAATATTTAATGTGATTAATGTGTTCAAGTGATGATGACCTTATCTCAGTTTATGTTGGATGGTAGTCCATAAATCCAGAGGGCATATGAACATGTATATTTTTTTTCTACCACCATCCTGAATACGAATACTTTTATTTCATGTGTGTAATTCATAAACCCATTTTTGAAAATCTCATCAGTCCAAGATTTACACCGTTTACACCTGAGATTTTAAAATGTTTCTCCTTAACCAGACTGAAATGTGAATGAAGCATTGCAAATATAACTAGATATTTCAGACTCCATTTAGATATTTTCAAAACACTCAAAAATAATTCAAGTTATGTTACAAATTAATAAAACTTTAAATCTCATTAATATAAAATGTGGCAGAACCATTAGTTAAGAGAGAAATAACTGAAAAGGAATGTAAGTGGGATAAAAGCCTGGAGGGAGGAAGGGAGAAATTGATGGAGAGAAGGAAGGAGGGAGAAAGGAGTAGAAGGAACAAAATCATGAAAGCAATTAATTGAACTAATGTGAAAATACATCTGCTCCTTCTTTCAGAGTGCAAGCCCTTTAAAATGACTAATTAGCATGGAATGCTGCAGGCTACTGCATAACTATTGATTTAATGAATGCAGTTGATTGTATTTTTTGAAAAGTTAGAATTGCTCAGATTGTAGGAAGTTTAAAAAGCATAGAGTTCATTTTTGTGCCCCTGGGCAGAAATATTCCAGTCACTCAGAAAACAGAGAATTTATCTCATTTTTTAAATGTCCAGGGAAGGAAATTCTGCAATTTCCTCTCAAAATACATCTTAGGCTCACAAAGAACACTTTTGTAGAATCACAGCTTTTATTTACTCACACAAACACCTCATTTAAGCCAAATCAAAAAGATGAAGGTACTTTGGGTTGAAGATATCTGCATGCTGGCGAGTGGATCCCAAAAGGAAGAGTTTAGGAGACTGGGCGTGGTGGTGAGCTCTCCTTTAAAGGCACATTTTTGGGGCGCCTGGGTGGTGCAGTCGGTTAAGCGTCCGACTTCAGCTCAGGTCACGATCTCACGGTCCGTGAGTTCGAGCCCCGCGTCAGGCTCTGGGCTGATGGCTCGGAGCCTGGAGCCTGCTTCTGATTCTGTGTCTCCCTCTCTCTCTGCCCCTCCCCCGTTCATGCTCTGTCTCTCTCTGTCCCAAAAATAAAAATAAAAAAAAAAACGTTGGAAAAAAAAAAAAGTACATTTTTAACAAAAACATAATCAGTATTACAAATGACGAAACATTATGGTGACTTAACCCCTTTATAAAAGGAAATATGGATTTCAAAGAGAATAAATGTAAAGTTCATTTCCTTGACAGATCACTACTTAATTGAATCATGAGGATACAGGGAGAGTTAGGAAACACACACACACACACACACACACACACACACAATTTCTGTCAATTCTTGGAAGGCAGCTATGCTCACCACTATACCACCAATGCTACATTTCTAGAAATTCTTAATCCCTAGATAAAATACAAAGCCTAAGTATTTACTAAGATCCTTTGATGATTTACCTACAAATGCACACATATGGTGTTTAAGGATAACTAGACAGCTGCCTTAATTACTTAGGTATAATTCAGCTATTCAGATAGTTGATATAGTGTACCCTGCTCTACTTTTCTGGTGACCTATGGCCATTATTACTAACAAGTTAAAAGAAAAAAAAAAAAAAAGGAAAAATTAGAATATGGAATCATGAGAGCCACAGGGAAGCACTAAAAATACTTTCTCTTATATACCAAATTTGAAATGCTAATTCCATTGAGAGAAGGCTTTATTCAGCCTAACTCAGGAGAAATCAGAATTATGTATTACTGTTAAAAACATGACTTTAAAGTACGTTTTTGCTCTCCTTTTCAGGTTGTCAGCTTTACTATTTTTCTATACAAAGACGTTACTTAGGGCTGTTGGGGTGGCTTAGTTAGTTAAGCATTCCACTCAATATCAGCTCAGGTCATGATCTCACAGTTCATGGGATCAAGCCCCACAGCAGGCTCC
The DNA here is from genome assembly GCF_024362965.1 of Panthera pardus. Lineage (NCBI taxonomy): Eukaryota > Metazoa > Chordata > Mammalia > Carnivora > Felidae > Panthera > Panthera pardus. The sequence goes on along the minus strand of NW_026526688.1, from coordinate 176,875,252 downwards.
ACACTAAGCATGGGGACTGCTTTATATTCTCTCTCCCTCCCTCTCTCTCTCTCTCTCTCTCTCTCTCTGACCTCCCCTACAGCACATGCTCTCTCTCTCTCTCAAAATAAATAAATAAGCTGTAAAAAAAAAATAATAAAATAAAATAAAATAAAATAAAATAAAATAAAATAAAATAAAATAAAAAAGACCTTAATTAGATGGCAGCCTGAACCTGGGTCTCTTTCACATAGCATTTTAAGCAGATAGTATTGTAATAAATTTGTCATGTGATAAATACTTCCATTGTTTCAAGTGAAATAGTTTTGTCCATTCCGTTAACCATTTTAATGTAAGCTGCAGCTTTAAAATAAAGTGAAAATGCTCTTATGTGGATATGTATTGATTTTTTTAAGATTTTATTTTTACGTAATCTCTACACCCAATGTGGGGCTCAAACTCATGACCCCAAGGCCAAGAGTCACACGCTCCACCGACTGAGCCAGCCAGGCACTCCTGGATATGAATTAATTACATACAAAGATTTCTTCTTTTGACTACAGCATTTTAAAAGTGCATATCTAAGGGCGCCTGGCTGCCTTAGTTGGTAGAGCATCCGAATCTTGATCCCAGGCTTGTCAGCCGAAGTCGGACGCTTAACCGACTGAGCCACCAGGCACCCTGGACATGCAAATCTACTTTTAAAAGTTTAATAAACATTATGTGGTGAGTACATGTCAGCCTGGCTGAAAAGAATTCCAAATTTTAAGACAGACATATTTTTCTAATAGTATTTAAGATGTCAGACATCTTACATTTCTTCACTCTTTGAATAAAATTTAATCCTTTGTATTTTTCTGAAATGGTCAAGCACACACCTCTAGTGTTTACTGAAGCATGTATCTACTTTATAAAAACCTCTAAGCAAGACTGTAAGGACCTGAACTTTTCTTTGATTCTACTTGTCCAACTTGTGGTTGCTTTTATGGTATTTGAAATAACAGATGATCGTTATGATCAATTCTATATGTCTATCTATTGTCTTATCTCAAATAGTATTAAGTTTACCAAAAAAAAAAAAAATGATAATTTTGTCAAGTCACCCATCTTAATCTAAGACACTATTTATCCTAAGGTAGTAAAGCCTTCACTCTTTGCACCACACTCCTTTCAAAACCTCTCCAAATCGGCCACTAATTTCAGTCAAAAGCATTGTTTCATCATTAAAATAAATAGTCATGATGTAGTATGAGAAGAAAAAAAGAAAAACATATAAAGATTGCTTATTTATAGGAAATAGAATTGTACAAATCCAAACACAAAACAACCAAGAGCCAAAATAGTAGACTTTTAAAAATATTCAGAAAACCAAGGCAGCTGGATATTATGTTAATAAACTCAAATACTTGTGCTAAGGTAAAATTCATGTGAAAAGTAGACTGGATTGTTCTGCAAATCTGTGCCACTGTTGAGCTACATTTTATTTTCTCATGTTTTGTAGTCATAAGATAGAAATTAAAAAGTGCTTTACACAATTTAAAACTTAACTTTAAAACAAACAACATTGTAATTAAGATGATAAATTACTGCTTACGCTTTGCTGGTCTTGTTATCAGAGAACACAGGCAATCATGAAGGTTGTGGCTAGTAGTTAAGTACATTGACCCTTTAAAGAAGCAGGGAGGGGCACTGCTCGGCTCTGTCAGCTAAGCTTCAGACTTCTGGGCAGGTCATGATCTCACATGTCATGGGTTCCTGCCCCACATCAGGCTCTGCGCTGTCTGTGCTGACAGCTCGGAACCTGGAGCCTGCTTTGGATTCTGTGTCTCCCTCTCTCCATGCCCCATCCCCACTCGTGCCCTGTCTCTGTCTGTCTCTCAAAAACGAAGAAAGTTAGAACAAACAAACAAACAAACAAATAAATCAAAAGCTGGGAAACTCATCTTCAGGGAATTGTAAGAATGAATGCTGGCATGGCATTGTTGAATATTCAGAACTGTTCAAGAAAAGGCAACTCTTAATACATATTATTAGATAAATCCAAATGTTGAAGAAATGGTACCTATTCCAAAAACAAAGACATAAATTAAAAAGGGGGGAAATGTCTGGATGTAGTGCTCAAGTTATAAGTGACTTATTTGCGATTCCTAAATCTTCCAAGTCAGTCGCTACCTGGGGTTGCCTCTGAATCAACGGGTATCTTCCCTTTTTTCTCATGCTCTAACATATGAAACCTAGTTCAATTCTCTCCAAAGGTCAAGAACCTCCGAGCTGACAATTAAACAAACTTCTGACTACCATACATGACATACTACCTGGGGTTATACACAGTCATCTTTACTTGCTCTTGATGAGTTCGTAGTTTTAAAATTAAAGTATACTAATTCTAGTCATTCTGTTTTTTTTTCTTTCACACCAGTACATGAAGAAGTTGCTACTTATTTAAGACTTTTCCTTGTGGGTATGTCTTTTCTGGGTTGGTAAAATCTTGGATTTGGGCTCATGAGAAAGCAGTTAGAGAGGGATGACTAAAATGAAATTCTACAAATGGAAGAGCCTTTCTTTCTTTTTTTTTTTTTTTAATGTTTACTTATTTCTGAGACAGAGAGAGACAGAGCATGAACGGGGGAGGGTCAGAGAGAGGGAGACACAGAATCTGAAACAGGCTCCAGGCTCTGAGCTGTTAGCACAGAGCCTGACGCGGGGCTCGAACTCAAGACTGTGAGATCATGACCTGAGCCAAAGCCGTACGCTCAACCGACTGAGCCACCCAGGCGCCCCTGGAAGAGCCTTTCTTATACCCACACAGCTGGACTCTAGTCCATACCCTACTACTGAGTCATGAGAAAAAATAACGAGGATATGTAACAGAAAGTTGAGATAACATACAATTATTTTCTTAATTGGAAGTTTTTTGTCTATTAATTTAAGTAATTAGTGTTTAATTTGACATCAACCATACACTATTTGCTTTCAATTATTTTACATTCATTTTTCCTTCCTTTCTGGGCCTCTTTTGGATCAATAAAATATTTTTATTGTTCAATTTTCCATCTATTTTTAAATTATGGATTATTTTATTGTTTACTTAGTGACTCTCATAGACATTACCATATGTTCCCTTTACAAATTGCAGTATAAAAAAATACTTTGACCACTCTTCTGGTAATTCTAGCATTTTGGAACATTTAAATTCCTTTTACCTCCTCTTTCCTTTCACTTTTAATTTTTATTCATCTTTTGCCTACAACTTTATGTATCTGACATGATGATTATTCAGTTAAACATTTTTCACACTACCAGATTTTGAATAGTTATACCATGCTTTGAACGAGATTTTAAATGTCATTGTCATCTAAGAGCACTATAAAAAGTAATATTTATCTCTCTAGTTTCAGACAAAAAAAAATCACCAATTCTCTCAACACAGCAGTTTCTAGACTAAGAATATTATGTTGAAAGCATATTTAAAATATACTCCATGTTTGCATAAACCAAAATTGTGATAAAAAGTAAATATGTTTCTATGCCTCTTTAGTCTGTTGTACTCACAAGCTATTTTCATGTTTCAAATAATAATAAAAACGTAACAATCTTTATTTTGTTTTAGAAATATTTTTTTCTATGCTACGCTTACACATTTAAGTGCAATTTTAGAACAAGATACTTTGAGCTCCTGGTATGAGATAGAACACAGAAAGAGTGACGTGAGTATTTGAGAGTTTAAAGCAAATCATGTGTGCTTTGGCTGATTGCAGAAGCAAACAACGATATGTCATGTGAAAATATGGGTTAAGCATCATGTGCTTATTCTGAAAGCAAAGAAAATTAGTTGTCCTGTGCTTCTTATTCTGATTTCATATACCTGATTGAATGCTGGTTCTCAGACTTTCCACAGCCTTTAGAAAAATGACACTTTCACTGCCAGTGTATTAGGGTCAGGGCTCTTCAGTGCAATAGGATAGATAAGAGATTGGCTCACACCATTATGGAGACTGGTAAGCCCAAAATCTGTAGAGTTGACTGTACCACACTCCCTGTCCAAAATCATCTAGTTTGCTGTAGAACCATAAAGAGCCAATGATTCTGTCTGAAGGCTGTCAAGCAAGAGAATTCTTTGTTCCTGGGTGGAGGTAAAACTTTTGTATGATCCTGACCTTTAAATGATTGGATGAGAGGCCATATTATGGAGGCCATTCTGCTTTACTAAGTCTACCAATTTATTTTATTTTATTATTATTATTATTTTAATATTTATTTTTGAGAGGGAGGGAGAGAGAGGGAGCACGAGTGAGGCAGGGGCACAGAGAGCAGGAGAGAATCCCAAGCAGGCTCCACACTATCAGCTCACAGCCCCAGGCAGAACTTGATCTCATGACTGTGAGATCATGACCTGAGCTGAAATCAAGAGTTGGAGGCTTTACCAACTGAGCCACCCAGGAGCCCCATACACAGTCTACCAATTTAAATGCAGTTCATCCAAAAACACTTCCACAGAAACACCCACATTTTTATATCCATGTCTTTCACCATATTTGGGAAATTTTCAGTCATTATTTTTTCAAATATTCTCTCTACCCATGTCTCTCTCTCTTCTACTTCAGGAAATTTGTATTCATCCCCTTGATGGTGTCCTGGGTGCCTTAGGCTCTGCTTCCAATTCTTCAATCTTTTTTTTTGTTTTGTTTTCATTTTCTTCCTTAGACTTGATAATTTTATTGTTCTCTTTTTCAGAAAAGTTCATTGATCCTTCAGTCTATTCTAGTCTGCTTTCGAACACTTCTGTGAATTCTTCATTTCTATCATTGTACTTTTTAGCTACAGAATTTCTTCTGGCTTCTTTCAGGTGTTCTATCTCTTTACTGATGTTTCCATTTTATTCATACAGTGTCTTCTGAACTCTCTTTTTTTTTTTTTTTTAACGTTTATTTATTTTTGAGACAGAGAGAGACAGAGCATGAATGGGGGAGGGTCAGAGAGAGGTTGACACAGAATCTGAAACAGGCTCCAGGCTCTGAGCTGTCAGCACAGAGGCCCTATGCGGGGCTTGAACTCACGGACCGTGAGATCGTGACCTGAGCCGAAGTCGGCGCTCAACCGACTGAGCCACCCAGGCGCCCCAATGTCTTCTGAACTCTTTTCACATCTTCCTTTAGTTTTTTGAGCATCCTTAAGACAGTTATTTTAAAGTCCTTGTCTAGTAGATATACCATCAGGTCTTTTTCAGAGACAACTTCTGTTGTTTCTTTTTTTTTTTTTTTTTTTCCTTTGAATGAGCCATGCTTTCCTGTTTCTTTGTATACCTTATGATGTTTTGGTTGAAAACTGGACACTTGAATCAAATAATGTGAATTGAATCAGATGCCTTTCCTTCCCCAGGGTTTCCTGGGGTTTTACTGTTGTTTGGGCTTTTTTAATTTATAGTTATAAGCTGTCTCTGTACTGAGGACCAGTCTTAAAGATCTTCTCAGGTCTTTTCTGAGCCTGCACCTTCTGGGCATGCACGGTCTGTGCCTAATTTCCATAGATTACGCAGTCACTTTTCAATGTCCTAGTCTTCAATATATGGCTCCAAAAAAGGGAAAATGAGAAGAATGAAGGAAGAAAGTGCCAACCCTTTAAATCTCCCGAAAGTCATTTCAGCCACCGAAGGAGGGGGTTGAGATGTGAGTGGAGCTGTAACAGGAGCTGGCCACTTCCGTGCCTGCACCTCTGTGATCAGAGCAGCAATCAGTGATCAGAGCACATACCCTCAATATTTGGGTCTTTTTGCCCACTCTAGCTGCCACATACTGTGTGTAAACTGCTCCAGGAACAGTGTATAGGTGCCTGCCTTAGGGCTGAAGGGTGAGAGTTGGTACCACTCTGTTGAAATCTAACTTAAGAAAGCCATATTTACTATCTAAGCCTCAACTGAAAGTTGTAAGTCTTCAGTACATTCCAGAGTTCCAAAATGGTGACACCGGACAGATTGTGCTAGCTCAGTTGCTGTGTAGGTGGGGAGACAGATTTCTGATGTTTCCTACTCTGTCATATAATAATAATGATAATAATAATAATAATAGATTTATGTTTTTAACACATTACAGTTATTGCTTTGTTCAGTAAATATATATTTTACTTATCAATGTAGTTACATGTCTGTCATACTTCTTCCTTTTCTGACAATGAATTCTCTCAGTTTGCACGAACATTTACTGTGCCATATTGTTGAGAATATTTTCACTGCTATGGAATTATAGTTTAGTAATTATTTATTTCAGCACTTGGAATATATCATTCCACTGTCCATGTCTTCCATTATTTCCACTGGGAAGTCGAATGATAGTCATACTATTACTTGTTTTATGTTTTTTTTTTCCATCTTTCCCCCTCCCTGTCTCTTTCTTCTCCCCCTCCTTCCTCCACCTTCCTCCTCTTCCTTTATTCCTCTTCCTTTCTTTTCTCATTTGCAATTTATAGAACATTCCAAATCTGGGTTGCAGTCTTTGGACAATTTTTGAAAATTCTTCAAGATAATATATTTTCAAATAATGTTGGGTCCTATTCACTCTCTTCTTTCCCTCTGAAACTCCAGTTATATGTTTTCTTGTGTCCCACATGTGTTTAATGCACTTTTCTTTATTTTCATTGAACTTCTCTGTGCTTCATTTTATATAATCGGCATTGATATATCTTTGAGTTAGCTATCTCTCCCTGAAGTGGTATCTAATTTATTGTGAAACCTATCATTAGATTGTTCATTATAAATATTTAATTTTCAATGCCAGCATGATTATTTTATTATTTGTTATACACTCCAATTCTATAGCAAAATATTTATTTCTCCACTGTTTTCTGCATCTTTTTGTCTATTTCTTGAATATGTTAGTCCTAGGTCTTTTAAAGACTTTGTCACTGATCTCTAACACCTGCATAATCCTTGAAAATATTTTTCTTTGGGGCCTAATTTTGTCACGTTTTTTGGTCAGGTGACATGTCTAATAGATTTGTCTTATTGAATGTAGTATATTTTGTATAAAAAATAGGAAGGCCCCAAATGATGCTGCGTTCTTCCAGAGAGAATATGATATTCCCTCCATTAGAGAGATAAAGTGATTGTAGATATCTTTTGTTTAATCGGGGACTGTGCTTACTGTCAGCTGGGTTAGTGCACTACTGATGCTTATCCTGCCTCTGGGTTTCTACCAACTCTTAGTTGTTCTCAGATGAGAGTCGCAAGTGTTCTGCATGGTTCTTCTAGTTTTTGTTCCATAAAAAGCAAGTAAACTCTGCTTTGCTTTTCAACGTCTTTTTACTTAGGAATTTAGCTTTCTGCTTAAATTGTACAGCCCCAAATTCAGCAGGTATCTGAAAGAAAAAAAGCCTATGAACTACCTCATCCAATACATCCTTCAAAAATTCATTTGCTTGTTGTCTGTTTGTTTGTTTGATTTGTCCCCGGCAGTTTATCTTGGGCCCTCTGAAACTTGCCCTTGCTTAGTATTTGAAATACCTCCATTTGCTGAATTCAGATGACCTCTTCATGGTTTCCACTTCTCTGAAGTTTTGGTGCATTCCTGCTGTTTCTATTATCAGAAAGGTTATTTATCTGATTTCTGTGGCTTTTTAAATAGAAGTAATGACTTGATAATAGCTTTCCCATCTCACTCAGGGGTAAAACTCTTTGTGTATTGAATTAGGAAACATTTCTAGAGCAACCATGTGACAAAATTTATACTGGAGATTTGACATATATATTACGAACACATTGTGTGTATATATATACACAAATATACATGTGTATATACATATGTGTGTGTGTGTGTGTGTATATACACACTAACGTTAAAATTTTATTAGTGATACAATCATCATTTAATTAGAGAGAAGGTAGGGTAGAATTTTTAAAGGCTCTTTTGTCGTCAGACAGCTCTACTGGAGAATCTGATTTATTTTTAATTGTAAACAGTTATATTAATTTATTCACTTTCACAGTCTAGCTCCAGAAGCATTTGCTATAACTTTGAAACTTTGAAAAAGTGGTTGAGTACTTATTTAAACTGGGGCCATAGGGGAAAAAACGTGCCTTGTATATTTCTCCAAATAAACTGAGTACCAGTGTCAAAGAGCAGAAAATGCTCTATACGTTTACAGGAAATGAACATTTAACTAAAAAAGAAATATTATCTCTTTTAGTGAATGAAAAAGAATTCAGTTCAATTATAATGAAATATGGAAAATTTCTACAAAGCTTGAAGTATAAACTAAAAACAGCACTTAGAAGAATAGACAAGCTCTTCTGAAAGAGATTCGTTGTTAAATTGTTTCACACCAATTCTTTTGCCTGAATATATAGTTTAAAATTCAACAAATACAATCAGCCTTCCATGAAAACTTTCACAATATGAAAAGCATATTTTGGAAGACACTGATATTAATTCCTAAGTTTGCCATTTTAAGCACGATTAACATATATTTTAACTACCTTCTGTAGTGTGAAACTGATGATATTAGATTTCACTGTGAAAAAAATTCTATTTAAACTTCAAAACTTGTCACACATTCCACTTATTAAAGCGTTTTTGTTATATTAGAGAAAAAATAAATTTGTATTTCCTTATTCAACAAATCACAAAGTGATGAGGTAAGTTCGATTTTTGTCGAATTGCAATACTTTAAACTAGAAGTAATTATTCATTTATGTGCCTTTACCTAATCCCACAGAGGTATATTTATTTACCTCTTAAATGCCATGCAAACTTAACTAAAGATTACTGAGAATCAGTTTCACCTCACACTTTCCAATAATTTTTTTTTAATCTAGAAATTACTTTTTATCTCAATATATGTTAATCACCTTTTAAAGAGTTTAGTCCATCCCCCTGCTATATTAAGCATAACAAAACCTAATTTGTGCATATGAAAGAGGTTGCATGCTTCCGATCATAAAACACACTTTTTTGATATGCATAGAGGTAACACTTCCTGAGTGTTTGTTATGTGCCTGGGAAGGCCAGATACAATTCATCGCTCATTTTGAGATAGTAAGTGGGTTGACCAAATGGTAAGTGGGTTGACCAAATTCTCAGGTGTAGTAAGTGCTGGAGATAGGATCTGGACCTCGTGGTCTGAGTTTGGCAGTCATAGTCCTAGCCATTGATAGGACTTGATCTGCAGCACATCTTCAAGAATATGAACTCTGAGTAAAGGACTCAGGAGATGAGCAGGTCAATTACTGTGTCAATTTTGTTATTGAGAAAACCGTAGGAGACCTTCATTTAGATATTTGGCAAACATGGGCATCTTAATACAAAGCCACAGAAGTAGAGAAGCTTCAGGCAGAGCTGGCTAAATGTCAAGTTCCTCTGCAACGGAGAAGTGCAGATGCCAATTTGTTCTGGAGATTTTCAGATGCGAGTTCACGCCTCCTTCCCAGAGCTGGAATGAGTGAGGGGACAGAGAAAGACTAGGAGTGTTGAAATATTCATACTATTCATTTCCTTGGACATGAGGTAAAAGGATATTTGCCTTCCCCAAAATCCACTATGATATCACACACACACACACACACACACACACACACACACACGTACACACGTAGGCACACACAGGCACACATCTAGGCATATAGATACATGACTATACATTGATAAAAGGGCTCAATTAATAAGTTAGAGCATTTCCTAGAAATTTTTCTGTTTTCTTCTTTAATTTAGGATGCCAACGTAACAATATTTGGGGAAATGAAAGTTTGTTCTCTGGCTTCTCAATCTGATTTTATCATTTTCCACAAACTCATCTTATGAGTCAAAGCATGATGTGTTTGTTATTCTCCAGTAACTTCTCTACATCTTTAAAAAATAAATATTCAAACATTTTTAAATGCTAGTTCAAAATTATGACTTCTTTTTCATAGTGCTGCTAACAACTCTGGCAGCTGCTTTTCTCTCTTTTTCTCAATTGATAAAATCACAGTCTCTGGGAACAGATGTCAGTGTGCCAGTACACCAGAGCCAATAAAACTGTCTGATACACTTCCTAAAGCATCATCTTGTGATAGTGCGTTCATTTTACATTCATTATCAAAACCAAAAAAAAAAAAAAAAAAGATTTTTCTTGTGTGAAATGATTACTTATTTGAGTAAACAGAACTTTGCTTGAAGTCAATACACATCAGATATTTACTCTCTAATTTGACCTTTTATTTGCCAGCTCTCGTCATCAAGTGACTTTGACTTTAAAGTTCTATTTATGACCTCGCGGAATTATGTTCCAGCTAATCATGAACTGTAGTTATTATAATGAAGTATCACCAACAAGGTACTCATGATTTTGGAGATTTCACAATATATTTTGTAGGATATTCACCCTCCAAAGAAGGTGACATCTACAGATATATTTAAATAGATCACAAGTGGACAGTAACGAGAAAAGTCAGGTTCTTGTTAGCATTGCCATGAACTTCACATGATGGACTGAGATTAAAGAACTACCAGCTATGATCCTAACCTAGGTTTCTGATCTTTTAAGTCATAAGAAATGAGGAGGAAGGCATAAACAGTTTGAAGTTTGGTCAGCACAGAATTTACTCTTTGTGTGAATTTCACCGCTCTCTTGTTAATCTATATTATTTCCCGTTAATTGGATTCCTTAACAGATTCATGAGTGAGAAGGTTGCTTATAAAATGATTGATAGGCACCCGAACCCCATAATATCAGAAGTACTGAAAAAGAGTGATATGCTAACAAGGCAATAGTCCATAAAACTAATTTAAATGACATGTAGATGACATAAAAATATATCTTCACGTGTTCATCTATGCATTATTACTACTAGTGTTGTTCTTGTGGCAAGAAAAATTTTTTAATTAACAATGGAAAAGGCAAAAATATGAATCAAACTGGGGTGCCTAGGTGACTTAGTTGGTTAAGCATCCAACTCTTGGTTTCAGCTCAGGTTATGATCTCATGGTTTGTGAGTTTGAGCCCCACATTGGGCTCCACCCTGACAGCGTGGAGTCTGCTTGGAATTCTCTTTTTCCCCCTCTCTCTCTGCCCATCCCTTGCTCTCTCTCTCTCTCTCTCTCAAAATAAATAAAAAGAATTTTAAAAAAATATATTAAAAATTAAAAATATAAATATCTTAAAAATATGAACTGCTTCAAGAAAATATTTGGCTTTGATTGAACATATATACCTCATCCTTACCACCTTATCACTCTTTCATACACAATTTCTAATCTATCAGTGATACCTGTTGAACATCCCTCCATATTAAACCTTCAATCTCCATCTGCACAGTTTTGATCTACACAGTCTTTGCTCCAAACCACAGCTTTCTCTCATGATCTGCCCACTGGTTCCATCACTCCTGCGTTATTCCTGCCTTTGAAAATGATTTTAGGTGGAAGTGATCTTGGGAGTTTTCTTTAGCCATCTTTTGTCCTTGAGTGCTGTTTCAGGTTGGATTCAGTAGATAGGAGACTCTGAGGTTGAGAGTAATACACAGAAAAAAAAAATATTGGGAAGTCGTCCCAGAAGTAACACCTTAAAGGAAGGGAAGACAAATTCTTTATTGGTCAGAGAGGTTACAATGCTGTTACAAAAAGGCCTCCATTCTGGGACACCTGGCTGGCTTAATTGGTTAAGTGTCCAACTCTTGATTTCAGCTCAGGTCATGATCTCACGGTTTGTGGGTTTGAGCCTCATGTCAGGCTCTGCACTGAGAGTGTGGAGCCTTACTTGGGATTCTCTGTCTCCCTCTGTCTCTGCTCCTCCCCTCCCCTCTTAAAATAAATAAATATATTTTTTAAAAAAAAGGGGTGCGTCCATTCTGAAGCTGAAATGTCCATAGTGGGGTCCAGGGCCAGGAGACATGTCTGCCCTCAGTACCCAGTACTCTCAGTTCTTGGGGCAACAACTCACAAGCATTTTTTCCTCCTTCTACTACCCATTCTGGGTCCTCCTTCAGTCTCAGCGCCTCGACTCATCTGGATGACTTTCCTGGTGGTACAATAAAGAATCTCATCCTCAAAGCATCCGAATTCCTGATTACTGCCTCATTCCCAGGCTGTGGCAACGGAACTCACAGAATTAAATCAAACTTGGGCCATGGAGCCCCACGATACACTGAAGCGTATCATCTACTTACCAAATATGTTTGTCCCTGTCCACATTGTTTAACAGCAGCTTACTTCCTCCTGTTAATCAGGGCTAATTATCCTTGTCAGGATGAACACTTTTTTCATGCCTTCCAGAATTTGGTGTGAGGGATCTAAAGTGCCCAGATGGCTGCTATAGCTTAAAGTTCAACATGACTCTTGCTGTGTCCCATGATGGAAGATTTTTCCCCTTTGAGAGCCAGTTGGCACAACAATCTTGCGTCTCATTATGATAACGTGATCACCTGGCTTAAGTGCTAAGTACCACCTCTTGGCTTCTATTTGGGGGGATCCTTTCGCATATACTGTCATCAGGGAGCCCAGTTCAGTAAGAGCATTTTATACCTTCATCCTTGGACTAGAGAAAAGAGCCACAATTTAGATTCCCAGTCATGCAGATGCCTCTCTCAACAGCCCCTTCCTTCTTGATTGCTTTGGTGAAAGGATCGTCCTACAAGTCCTCTAGTGAAATCATTTTTTTCTGGCAAATTTTCCAAGCTTGCATAGTATGTGCAATCTGGCATGCCGATTTCTCTTAGTTTTTTGTTACTTTCCGCCACGACAGTTCTGAAATCTCTAATCCACTTAATTTAGCCCGTAAAATGTTCCAATCTTTTTGGAGACCTCTGAGTACCATGTTTATCTCACTTCCCAGGATTCCTAGCAGAGTGATAAATTATGAATTCCAGACAAGTGCTCTTACATCGATAAACTCTCCCTTACTCAACCTTATCTTCTAACCTGCCATTGCCCACTTATTTTAGCAGACTCAAAATATAGCCCATATGCTGTACTCTCCTGGCTTCTGCTAGTACATGCATACTAGACATTTCACTTTTTTCAGGGTATGGTACCTTTCCTTCCGTTCTTCCATTAGTGTCTCAGCACTTCCCTGGCTGTGACTTAACCTTAACTATGGGCTTAAATGCCAGAAAGGGAAGGAGGGAGTTTGTGTGGGTGGGTGCATGTATTATCTTGCATTGTCATCAACTAAGGAGGGCCAGATCTTAATAGATATGGGTTGGCTATTTTTGAGGGCTTAAATATGAAGGTTCAAGATTTTCAAGCGCATCAACTCAGATATCCCAATGACATACCATAGTGTCTCATCCTTTCTTAATCAAGACCCTGATCTTGGCATAACAGATCTGCCTAGGAGCTCCACCACTCAAAATTAAATATTTGGGCTCTGTTTTCTCTGCCTGCTGACTGCTGGAGATAAGAGTCTCTTTAGATGCTGCTGAGTAAGTCCTCTGATAGTCACAATTAATTTTTAAAGGCTTTATTTTATTTTTTTGAGTATTTGTCAATTCACCTTAAAATTGAGAGATAGAAGTGGAGATCACCTACTCTCCTGCCCCCACACATGCATGAACTACATCATTTCAACATTACTCACCAGAACAGTACATTTGTTGCTTGAGATTAACCTATGTCACCACATCAATATCACACAGTATCCATAGTTTACCTTAGAGTTCACTCTAAGTGTTGGACATTTTATGGGTTTGGACAAACATGTAATGACATATATACATCATTATAATATAATTCAGGATATTTTCACTGCCCTAAAATCCTCCAAACTCTACATATTTACTTCCTCCTTCCATCTTGGGCAATAACTGACCTTTTTATCATTACCATAGTTTTGCTTTTTTCAAGATATCATACAATTAGAATCATACAGTATTTAGCCTTTTCAGATTGTCTTCTCTTACTTAGTATTATGTATTTAATATGTCTCCATGTCTTTTCATTCATTGATAGCTCATTTACTTTTAGCACGGAATAATATTCCATTGAGTAGATGTACCACACCTTATTTTTCCATTCGCTTACTGAAGGAAAACTTTGCTGCTTCCAGGCTTCAGCAATTAAGAATATAGCCCTCTGTAAGCATATGTTTATGGTGTTTTGTTCTGTAAACATCCACGTACAGATTTTAACATCAGTTTCAACTCCTTTGGGTGAATACCAAGAAGTATGATTGCTGTATCATATCTTAAGAGTGTACTTAGTCTCATAAGAAGCTGCCAAGCTCTCTTCCAAAGTGAGTATACCCTTCTCCATTCCTACTAGCAGTATATGAATTCTTACTGCTCTACATCCTTGTCAGCATTTGGTGTTGTCAGTGTTCCAGATTTTGGCCATTCCAATAGGTATGTAGCGGTACCTCAGTGTTGTTTGAATTTGCATTTACCTGCTGACTTATGCTATGGAGCATCTTTCCATATGCTTATATGCCATGTGTAGATCTTCTTGGCAAGATGGAGGTTAATGTCTTTGGTCCAGGTTTTAGTCAAATTGTTTTCTGATTGCTTTTACACACTGAATCTCTAACTGATGATCTATCAGAGTCAGCCTTTCATTGTATTTATCCAAAGCATCTGAGCAAAACATATCTAACCCATATCCAATTGACCCTATAATGACTTATCTCACCCATTTTTCTGTAACATCCACCATGTTGGCTTTGCTAATACAATTCCTTTCACCAGTATAACATCTCAATTCATGACGGGATGAATATTTCAACAGCTGCACTGTTATCTTTCGCCCAGTGTGCTGTGGTCTTTATTGCCAGCCAGCTGGAGAAATAGCCAGTCCGGAAAATCCATTTCACCATCTTTCAGGAACTCCTCCTGGTTGTGTAGATACAATTCCCCGACGACCTGCCTTTATTTCAGACGATATTTTCTAGAATGGTGTACAGAAAATAGTCTTTGAAGACATATTGCCTCTCTCTGGAGCAGAGGGAAGGTTCATTTACTGTCCAGTGTAATAAAGATAATGTCTTCCTCTGGCAAAGCTTAAGCAGGCTAACTGTGCCTTATAAGTTTTGGAGACTTGGGTTGCCTCTCCTGTGCCGTGCTGCACTGTGCGTGCAGTGTATCATAAGGCATTCCTCGTGCAGCCTTGTGGGAGCTGAGCCTGAGGAATGTGCGTCAATGCTAATGTAGCTACGGTTATTGCTCTGAGTAATGCACTGTCCTTTGTGTCTGTCCTGGTACTCTCGTGTCTTCTGTCAACATCTGTGAAATGTTAGCAAGCTAAATAGTTGGGTTGCAGGTGGGGAAAAACCGCAGAACCTTCACAGTTCTTAACACTGGAACCAATTGCCGAAGTTCAGTGTCCTGGGAGAACGGACTCTGCAATAAAGACAAAAGTGCAAGAGGGGCGCCTGGGTGGCTCAGTCGGTTTAAGCGTCTGACTTCAGCTCAGGTCATGATCTCACAGTTAACGAGTGTCAGGGTCTGTGTTGACAGCTCAGAGCCTGGAGCCTGCTTCGGATTCTGTGTCTCCCTCTCTCTCTCTATCCCTCCTCCACTCGTGCTCGGTCTCTCTCTCTACCTCTCTCTCTCTCTCTCTCTCTCTCTCTCAAAAATTAATAAACATTGAAAAAATTTAGAGATAAACATACAAGAAATGTTACTAGGAAATAAAAATTGGGAAAATCCTCTCAGGATCAGCACTCGAGTCAGAAGGGGGATAAGTAGAATTGGTAAAAGGGAGAGGTGGAATGTGTTGTAGTCACAATAAGGCTTCAGCCAACTCAGTGGAATCTTTGCAGCTAGGACAGTCATGCATTCTTTTCCCAGGTGGAGAGAAGAGGTCAGGACTTCATACTCATTGGATATAGGTTGCCCCCCATCAGGGGTAGGGTGGGATGTTAAGACCTTCAACAACATGTTTTTCGTTGTTTTTGTTTGTTTGTTTGTTTTTGTTTTTTGCTTCTGGTTTTGTTTTGTTTTGTTTTGTTCTGTTTTTTTTTGTTTGTTTTTTCAGCTGATAGTAATTCCCATATCCAGAGAGGGCAGACCCCTGACCTACTGGAGAATGTCATTCAGTCCTATAGGAGATCCTGGAAGGCACAGTGAAGCCTTTACTATAAGGAAAAATCCAGAAATGAAACAGTAAATTGCTCTATCCAGAACCTTGACATCATTAAGCTTCTTAATTCTTCAAGCCAAAAATCTTTTTTATGCTAATTTTTCTTGAGCATTGTCATCTGTCATCTGCACAGTTAACACATCTGTTTAATATTCTCCCATCTTAGAGCGAGTGGGTGATGCTCTATTAAGCGTCCGACTTCAGCTCAGGTCACGATCTCATGGTTCACAAGTTTGAGTTCTGCGTCAGGCTCTGTGCTAACAGCTCAGAACCTGGAGCCTTCTTTGGATTCTGTGTTTCTCTTTCTCTCAAAAATAAATAACCATTAAAAAATTTAAAAATAAGACTCTTCGATGTCATTTTATTTTAAATCTCAACTATTTAGCATCTGATGTTAACACCTGTGACACACGCATCTTAAATCATATATACATTCAATACATTCTTGCAACTCTTTTGCATGCTTTCAATTTCAGGCAAAATGCACTTCCTTAAAGGTACTAGCTTAAGTGGCCCCTTCCCCATTATTTTCTAACAATAAAGCCTCTTCTTTAGAGTCACAATAATTTAGAAATATACACTTATTTGATTGCCTATTTATTTTACGAATTCCTGCATAGATTGTGAATTTCAGGATGATTAACAACCTATTTTCGCTCACTTCTATTGTGGTAATTGTGAGCACTGTTACCTAAATATTCTGAGCCCTCTGCTTTCCAGGACCACAGCATCATTGCAGTTCCTGGTCTCTTTATGGTCGTTGTAGCCATGTGATTAATTATAACTAATGCCCTACGAGCAGAAGTGATGTGTGTCACTTCTGTGATCAAGCACTTAATTACCAATGTGGGACCGCATGCGGCACTTTTTCCTCTGGCACCACAGTGGGCACATTTGAAATGAAGGATGCTCTGTCAGCCTGATTGCCAGCCGTACCATGATGCGCTGTCCCCCTCTGACTACTTTTGATGGACCGTCAGGGGGAGGAATGACAACTAATGTTATTTTAAACAGATTGTTCCATTGTTTGATAACGGATCATAACCTGGACTATCCGGAATGATATACTACCTGATACCGGAGTAAGTCCAGAGCCTTGCGTGCTGTATAAACTAAAAACAAAACAAAACAAAACAAAACAAAAACATTGAAGGAAGGAAAGAAAGAATAATGCTATGCTTATTTAGCAGTGTATGTGGTTTTCTTGGATCCACGGCTCATTTTTTTAAATAGAAATTTCTCGCCATTTATCTGAGTCAAAGAACACCCCAAAATGTGATGTAAGAAAAAAAAAGGTCATATTTGCTGAGAAAAGAAGCCATCTTCTGTGACAAGGGGAGGATATGGTTGGAGTACAAAGCTTCATGTAGTTAAAACATAGGGGGACTTAAAAAGAACAAAAGGTTCCCAGCATTTTGGAGGGTGTTAATCCTAATCAAACCTGTATGTTTCACCGCGGAGAGATTCCCTTTGGTTCAGCCTCCTAGTGATTAAAAACACACGGAAGAAATAGTATGAGTTACTTAGTTGCATGAGCACTGTTCCAACAACTAAGACTTAGCTGTTTTTAATTTAAGTAACCAGGATGTTTCAAAAGAATGCATTCACCTCATGGCAGTTGTGCTTATTTCTACTACCTGACAGGGTGGTAAAGTTTACGTGCAACTAAACTGTGCCTCAGTTTCTTAATCCTTGCAATGCTGTAATTCTGGGATTGTGCTGGAGGCTTGCCCTGGTCTCAGCCATAGGCTTGTTGTCCCCCTACCTCACTGTCTCCACTCCTTTTCTCCTCATGGTCAAGTTGACTGATAATACCTATAAACTTCTCTTCTGGTAAGACAGCTATTTATTTTTTTTAAAACAGTGAAACTTTTAAATAGCTCTCACATCTGATTTCTGCGGAAAGGTCTACATGAATTTCACATTATTTGCTTCATTCAAATGAATTACAAAGTGTTTTTATCTTTCTATTTGAATATTATTACTGATTATGTGTGGTTTCAGACAGTTGCTTTTGTCATCTTATAGAACTCATGGAAACGGTGGCACCTGGGTGGCTCAGTTGATTAAGCATCTGACTTTGGCTCAGGTCGTGATCTCCTGGTTCAGGAGTTCAAGCCCCCCCCCCCCCCCCCCCCCCCCCCCCCCCCCCGTCTGTGCTGACGGTTCGGTGCCTACAGCCTGCTTGGGAAACTGTGTCTACCTCTTTCTCTGCTCCTCCCCAGATCACACACACACTCTCTCTCTTTCTTTCAAAAATAAACATTTAAAACTAATAAATAAATAAAAAATAAAACTCATGGAAACAGGGGCACCTGGGTGTCTCGGTTGGTTAAGCATCCGATTCTTGATCTCAGCTCAGGTCTTGATCTCAGGGTCCTGAGTTCAAGCTGCATGTGGGGCTGCAGGCTGGCTGCAGAGCCTCCTTAAAAAATAAATTAAAAAAAAAAAAAGAATAAAACATAGAAACAGACATTTCTAAGTGTCCTCAAAATTACAAGTCTTCTTTCATGTTTCTAGACTTTAGCCTAGCAGGTTAAAGCCTGTTCCTCCTTCCTTCCCCTCCTCCCCTGTTCCATCTCTCTTTCTTTCTTCTTTCACTATAAGTCCAAGTCCAAATCCTTCCTTCTGTTGTGTTGGTGCAGCATTGGTGACGATGACAGAATTAGACTAGAAGGCTTGGATTTGATTACTTTTTTTTCTTACTTCTTTCTCAGCATTCAGATTTAGCCCTCTTTGAAAAGATACTAAGCTTTCCTCATATTCCTTCATTTTTTTCAAACTCCTCCAACATTTGAAACAGAATTGTGAGGAAGGTGGTATTGTTGAGCCAGCACAATAAGACCTAAACATGGTGCTGTGCTTGAATGTGCTGATCAGCCTTCCATATAACACCGCGTTGTCAGTTATAGACTCTGCTTAATGATGTAATAATATAACTTATCACTTACAACTTATTGTGTTAATATACATATATATACATATATATGTATGTATATTTTGAAAGAGGGAGACAAAGTACAAGCGGGGGATGGGCAGAGAGATAGGGAGACACAGGGTCTGAAGCAGGCTCCAGGATCTGAGCTGTCAGCACAGAGCCCGACCCAGGGCTTAAACTCACGGGACCACGAGATCATGACCTGAGCCCAAGTTGGGTGTTTGACTGTGCTACCCAGGCGCCCATGTGTTAAAATATATTTAAAGTCAATGTTACTATACATATACGAAGATATCACCCTTTAGTTATGCTGATATTTACTAACAGCCTGGAAAAACATTACATTATGAGGACCTTATGGAGACAGGGAAAAGTTATGACTCAGGGATGGGATGTAAAATTAGCTCTACAATCTTATTGCAGAAACAGATCTACCAGGATATAAATACTTCTCGTACTTCCTTTGAAGTTAATCATGATTTCATGAAAATCAAATTGATTTTGTGATATCAATGCCACATTTTTAATCTCTTCCTTAATACTCAATTTTAGTGTTGATAATGAATGCATTTGTTCAAGACTGGAAAATTATGGGTTGAAGAGAGGCAGATGAATATAATGGGAAAATCTGTTTTGCAATTATGATGGAAGGCAAAGGCGTCAAATGATTAAGAAAGACATCTTTGGGGAAAAGTCACTGCTTAATTTAACTTATATTATTAATAAATAATCATTCATATCATGCTTTTATTCTCTGTATAGTGAATGTAGGTCAAAGAAGCAAATCATTCAGACATGAAGATAAAATATTTGAATTCTCAAAGATTATCAGTGTACCTTCAAAAAAAATAAAGCACAATTTATTATTCCAAATTCTAAGTAGTGTTGTGACAAAAACTGTTAGATATATCAAATATCCAAAAGATTGGTTATTAAAACTGACATTGCCTGTATAAACAATGATTCTTTCATTCTTATTCCTATGAGTTAAATATATGTGTCAATGCCAAATCTGAATGGATTATAGTATTTGGCAGCTAATGTCACAACGTTACCATTCGTCAGGAAAAGTTTACTCAATTAATTATAGATTTATATTAGAATAAAATTAGCATATAAATTTTTAAAACTTTTATTTTATTACTCTTTAATTTAACATGAGGCCACCTTTTTATTCAGTGCTAAACCAGCTTTAAAAAGTTAATTTGTCTTGCAGTGCTATTTTTTTCTAACTAGCTAAGAATATTTTATAATTTTTTTAGCCAAACTTAGATGAATACCGACAGTAGTCATTTCCACGTTGCTGCCATTGGAGCTCCCATTCACCGAGTAAGCTCAGTTGTGATGTATAATGTTATCTTTCTCTGGGATTGGGCTATAATTTCTTATTTATTTAGAAATGATAAAATGCTGGGTCTCCCGGGTGGTTCAGTCACTTAAGCGTCCCCTCTTGATTTCGGCTCAAGTCATGCGTGATGCATGATGTCATGGTTTGTGGGATCAAGCCCTGCATCAGGCTCTGTGGGGGAAGCATGAGATCCTGCTTGGGATTCTCTCTGTCCCTCTCCCCGCCTCCCTCTCTCAAAATAAATAAACATAAAAAAAAAAGAAAATTCTGAAAAAAAAGAAATGATAAAATGTAATGTGTGTGTAATATTTTTAGCAACACCTCCAACTATATTTTACCTTCTCTATTCTGATGGTTAGTATTAACCCTTACTGGAAAAGCAGAGTACCGTAATAGCTGCCCAACCCCTAGATGGAAAAACAAAACAGCAAATTGAAACTAATAGCACAGCATAACATAATTTGGTTGGGGATGTATTCAGATTATGTCAGGAAAGCCAACTCTCTGAAGATAAACTCATTTTCTCTTTTCTGCATTTTACTAACTTCCTTTAAGATAATTTTACTAATGGTGCTGCACTATCCTTGGGGCTTATGAATGGAAGATAAGAGGAAAACGAGGTGCGAGGTTCAATGATAACTCACCCCAACAGAGAAAATGATAATTGTCAGCTGTGATAACATAGGCAGCAGGTTTTGGCCCTATGGATACCGCCCTGTCAGAAAAAAGCCGAAAGCAAACCTTGTCGTTAGAAAGGACAAACAAAAATGAAACCGTGCGAAACTCACTTTCTTTGCTTTAGTCTTGTGATCCGTCTTTCCAAGGTTTTTATCACGATTAGCTGACACTTATCTGGGCTGGCAATGGCATCTGCAAAAATCATAACAGGAATTGCCCCTGGCCTCGGTCTCACTGTTTCCAAGCATACGCAAAATCATGGATCTTCAAAAATTTCTAGAAATAAGGGCTGCTTACAAGGTTGCTCTCAGGTGAGTCACTTGATTTTTTCTGAATTACCCTAACTCTCATGGATGTTTAATGAAAGTAAACTGATGAATACTAGAAATATAGACTCAAACATGAGTTCTTTTAGAATTTTTCATTTTTTTCTGATAAATTTTGTTCAATGATAGCTTCTTCTTTTCCCTTCCACCAATCTCTGAAATGGTAGAGTGAGTTCTTTAAAGACTAAGCATAGAAGTTAACATTGACCTAAAATAATAATATTCTAAATGTATTTATTCATTTACTTCTAAAATATTATGGAAGTATAAGCAGGTCGGCATACATTTCCCATCTAGCAGAATATTACACATTGAGAAATCTCAGGACTGTTTATGGGATCAAAGCATGATATTTTACAATTTCTATCTCAGTTTTATCTTTCTTAAAATGGGAGGCTTCAAATAAATGATTCACTAAAGCGCCTGCTTAATTTAAGCTATAAAATAATTTGAGCAAATTTTCCAATATAAAGAGAACAGAAAGAATAATCTGCTCTGAATATTTGAACTTATTGTCTTATCTTATGTACACACTCACTTATCTTCCATTCCACTTTTCACATCATATTACTAGTAATAATAGCCAGAATGTATCGAGTGCTCACTATTGTGCAATCATCATTCTGAATACATTTCATGGTGTATTTTGTAATTCTTGCAACAGCTCTATGAGGCAGATGCGATTATTATTATGGTCATTTTACAGATGAAGAAGAGAAAGTTCAATTAACGCAAGGTCACACAGCTGGTAAATGGTAACAAGATGTGTAATAAGCTGACTCTACAATAATATATCATTAGCACTCATAATTCTGCCTCCTTTGAGACAGGAAAGCTGAAAGAATTCAATGAAGAACTGCCTTTTTGGCTCCTTTTCTTGCTTCTATTCTTGCTAGAAGCTGTACCTTTGCGTTACAAGTACCTTATAATACAAATAACGTACGTCCTCCTTGTGAAGGTTGAGGAGTTAATGATTTCTTTGGAGTCTTTCAGCACAATAGATAACATGTAGGGAGTGACTAAGCAGGGTTGTCACGTACGTTTTGCAGACCACTGGCCCTACACACCTTGGCTATAGGGCATAAGTGACTTATGGACAACACCTGAGCATTCATCCAGTTTCTGGATGCCTGAGGACACCAGACTACAATCTTCAATTAAAAACCCCAGACCCCAAAGGGCGCCTGGGTAGCTCAGTCGGTTAAGCATTTGACTTTGAGTCAGGTCATGATCTCACCATCATGAGTTTGAGCCCCGTGTCGGGCTCTGTGGTGAGAGCTCAGAGCCGAGAGCCTGCTTCAGATTCTGTGTCTCCCTCAGTCAGCCTATGTCACAGTCAAGGTTGACCAAACAAATGAAAGCACCAAGCGGTTTTGCACAGTCATTGCCACTATCAAAGTCCTTTCTTTTAGAGATTCTGTCCATAAAAGGTAAAAGTAAGGGACGAGGTAAAACTTTAGGATGGAAGAGTAAGAGGAAAATAGACATACAAAATTTTGTTATACGTAAAACCTTAAAAGAAAATTCCAAGAATAGGTTGTGAACAACAATGTCAAATGATGTCATATTTTAAAAGGACAGAATATTCCAAACATCGGGTAATTAGAAATCATTGGTACAAATGTTCACTTTGTTGTACAAATGGTCACTACTATATCCAATAGTGTAAGGAAGTAGCTAAAGGTTCACTAGTGCACCTGATAGTGGTAAGAAGGAGATTGAATTTAGTTAGGGAGGAGAACACAAGGGAAAATCCCATCTTTATTTCAGATATCCATATAGACAAGGGAAGGAGAGAAGTGACATAGTAGATTAGGGCTAACTGAAAAGCATTTGGTATCTTTTTTCTTCTTAAAATGGACGCAGTCTAAAAGAATGTAAGTAACATGGAAGGTGATTTTAAGATAGGGATCTTTGAAGAGGTACAAAGAAAGAGTCTTCGGAGGGAAAAAAAAAATCAAACAGTTCTTTCTCAGAGTCAGCAAAAAAGGAGATGAGAGGAAAAGGGGGTAGGGAAGCACAAAGTGGATTAGGAGAGAAGTTCACACTAAAATGCTTCTGTTTCCCCAGGGGAAGTGGTGATGTCAGCTGATGAGGGGGACTTAGGATGGGGTTGGGAAGCATTTCCAATGTGTGCATCTCATCATCTAGTGCAGGCACAGGAAAAAAAAAAACAAAAACAAAAACAAAAACATGTTCCTCAGGCCTTTTCTTTCAGATCACATGTATTTAAATTTCCCAGTCTTGTTATTAGAGATGACGTTAGAAAGCAAAATACTTGAAGATAAATTTATAACACAGTATGGATTAGAATATCATTGAATTATAAAAATTAGAGGGCAGTGCAGTGACAGAGCTTAGCAGGGTATTGAAAAAGTGAGAGAGAAAAAGTTAGATCTATCCTCAAAATAACACAAGGAATTTAGAGCCACATCGAATGGATTAAAGTGTTCAAGAATCAATTATTTAACTCTTAGTGATACTGCAGTTTTACACAAATCTGTAGGACATAAGGATATAAAGAGAGAAAGCATTAACACATATGTAGAAAAAGACAATAGAAGCTACTTTGACAGAATCTTTGAAGTTACAAAAATGAACCAAACGATGAATTTCTAGTAGGCTGCGAGCTGTATCCATTTGTTCATGTATTCATATTTTACGCTGGAGAAAATCAACACTATTAACAACACTATTTAAATTGATGCAGAATTTCATATAAAAGAGGTTTCTTTTTCCCTTAAGTCACTGGGAAGGAGACTACCTAGGTCAAGGAATGTGTTAGGGGGCATTTTCTATGAAACAAGCACATTACAAAGAGGAAAGCACAAGTAGAGGATGACTGGCTACAATGTAAAATTTGAAGGTTACTTTTCAGCCCATTTCCTGGAAGCTGTGAGTTTAGACCTTGAAGGACAGACAGACTTTGAATATAGAGATGGATAAGGAATATGCCAGTTGCAGAAAATATTATAAACAAAGTGAGAGTCGTGTTAGAATCATAGATTGGGTTTCATGCAATTCAATTATGCTGGACGATCACACTGTGAGAAGGTAAATCGATGTCAGGTTGAAAGATATGTTAAGAAGTTTGGATATTTTAGAGTATGAGCTTCAATGGAGTTTTATGTGAAGTGTGATAGCATGAAAAGCGTATTTCAGATGTTATGCCCTGTTGAGCGTCTTCTCTGATCTGCCCTTCTCCCCAAGTAAAGCTAAATTAAATGGTTATTTTAGCAGTATATGCTATATCAAGATATTTACCCATGATACGATAATTACCCTGTTCATGTAGCCCAACCAGCCTCACCAAATCTCTTCATGTATTTGGACCCAAGGCCCTGAGAGTAATAAAATATTCCTCATACTGCTTTCCCATGCTGCTCAATATAATTTTTTCAAGTAGTTTAAGAAACAAAGTTAGATGTTAGAAAGCAGAGATTAGGTGTCCTTAATCCTTGACCTCTTACGTATCAGTAGATATGACACAACTACAGTTGACTCTTCCAAGACGTTGTGGTTAGGGGCATGGTTCCCCCACACAGTCAAAAATAGACATATAACTTTTGACAACTTGAGTCAAAACTTAATAGCCTCCTGTTGGCCAAAAGCCTTACTAATAGCATAAAGAGCCAATTAACACATATTTTGTATATTATGTGTGTTATATACCGTATTCTTATAATAATGTCAGCTATAGAAAAGAAAATGTTATTAAGAAATTCATAAGGAGGAGAAAATCCATTTACAGGGCCATACTGCATTTATTGGAAAAAAAATCTGCAGATAAGTGGACCCCTGCAGTTGAAACCCCTGTTATTCCAGAGTCAACTATATAATAAACCTCAAATCTATCTGTCTACCTATTTATTTATTTATTTACTTATTTATTTATTTATTTATTTTTAAAAATTTAGTCCAAATTAGTTATCATATAGTGCAACAGTGATTTCAGGAGTAGATTCCTTAATGCCTCTTACCAATTTAGCCCATCCCCCCCTCCCACAACCCCTCCAGTAACCCTCAGTTTGTTCTCCATATTTATGAGGCTCTTCTGTTTTGTCCCCCTCCCTGTTTCTATATTATTTTTGTTTCCCTTCCCTTATGTTCATCTGTTTTGCCTCTTAAAGTCCTCATATGAGTGAAGTCATATGATACTTGTCTTTCTCTGACTGACTAATTTCACTTACCACAATACCCTCCAGTTCCATCTACAGAGTTGCAAATGGCAAGATGTCATTCTTTTTGATCGCCAAGTAATACTCCATTGTATATATATACCACTTCTTCTTTATCCATTCATCCATCGATGGACATTTGGGCTCTTTCCTTACTTTGGCTATTGTTGATAGTACTGCCATAAACATGGGGATGCATGTGTCCCTTTGAAACAGCACACCTGTATCCCTTGGATAAATACCTAGTAGTACAATTGCTGGGTCATAGGGTAGTTCTATTTTTAGTTTTTTGAGGAACCTCCATACTGTTCTCCAGAGTGGCTGCACCAGCTGGCATAGCCACCAACAATGCCAAAGAGATCTTCTTTCTCCGCATCCTTGCCAACATCTGTTGTTGCCTGAGTTATTAATATTAGCCATTCTGATGGGTGTAAGGTGGTATCCCATTGTGGTTTTGATTTGTATTTCCCTGATGATGAGTGAAGTAGAGCATTTTTTCATGTGTTGGTTGGCCATCTGGATGTTTTCCTTGGAGAAGTGTCTATTCATGTCTTTTGCCCATTTCTTCACTGGATTATTTGTTTTTTGGGTATTAAGTCTGACAAATTCTTTATAGATTTTGGATACTAAATCTTTATCTGATATGTCATTTGCAAATGTCTTCTCCCATTCTGTCAGTTGACTTTTAATTTTGCTGATTGTTCTTTCACTGTGCAGAAGCTTTTTATTTTGATAAAGTCCCAGTAGTTAATTTTTGCTTTTGTTTCCCCTGCCTCTGGAGACACGTTGAGTACGAAGTTGTTGTGGCCAAGATCAAAAAGGTTTTGCCTGCTTTCTCCTCAAGGATTTTGATGGTTTCCTGTCTTACATTGAGGTCTTTCATCCATTTTGAGTTTATTTTTGTGTATGGTGTAAGTGGTCTAGGTTCATTCTTCTGCATGTTGCTGTCAGTTTTCCCAGCACCACTTGCTGAAGAGACTGTGTTTTTTCCACTGGATATTCTTTCCTGCTTTGTCAAAGATTAGCTGGCCATAAGTTTGTGGGTCCATTTCTGGGTTCTCTATTCTGTTGCATTTATCTGAGTGTCTGTTACTATCTTGATGATTACAACATTATAATATAGCTTTAAGTCCGGGATTGTGATGCCTCCTGCTCTGGTTTTCTTTTTCAAAATTGCTTTGGCTATTTGGAGTCTTTTCTGGTTCCATACAGATTTTAGGATTATTTGTTCTAGCTCTGTGAAGAATGCTATTTTGATAGGGGTTGCATTGAATTTGTAGGTTGCTTTGGGTAGTATCGATGTTGTTCTTCCTATCCAGGAGCATGGAATCTTTTTCCATTTTTTTGTGTCTTCTTCAATTTCTTTCATAAGCTTTCTATAGTCTCCAGTGTATAGATTTCTCATCACTTTGGTTAGATTTATTCCTAGGTATTTTATCGTTTTGGGTGCAATTGTAAATGGGATTGATTCTTTGATTTCTCTTCCATTACTTCATTGTTGGTGTATAGGAATGAAGCCGATTTCTGTGCATTGATTTTATATCTTGCAACTTTGCTGAATTCATGAATCAGTTCTAGCATTTTTTTGGTGGAATCTTTTGGGTTTTCCAGATAGAGTATCATGTCATCTGTGAAGAGTGAAAGTTTGACATCCTCCTGGCCGATAAGGATGCCTTTTATTTCTTTGTGTTGTCTGATTGCAGAGGCTAAGACTTCCAATACTATTTTAATTAACAGTGGTGGGAGCAGACATCCCTGTCTTGTTCCTGACTTTAGGGGAAATCTCTCAGTTTCTCCCCATTGAGGATGATATTAGTGTTGGGTCGTTCATATATGGCTTTTATGATCTCGAGGTGTGATCCTTTTATCCCTACTTTCTTGACGGTTTTTATCAAGAAAGGATGCTGTATTTTGTTAAATGCTTTCTCTGCATCTATTGAGAGGATCACATGGTTCTTGTCCTTTCTTTTATTTATGTGATGAATCACGTTAATTGTTTTTGCGGATATTGAACCAACTCTGCATCCCAGGTATAAATATCACTTTGTCGTGGTGAATAATTTTTTTAATGTATTGTTGGATCCAGTTGGCTAATACCTTGTTGAGGATTTTTGCATCCATGCTTATCAGGAAAATTGGTCTATAGTTCTACTTTTCAGAGGAGTCTCAGTCTGGTTTTAGAATCAAGGTAATGCTGGCTTCATAGAATGACTTTGGAAGTTTTCCTTCCATTTCTATTTTTTGGAACATCTTCAAGAGAATAGATATTAACTCTTCCTTAAATGTTTGGTAGAATTCCCCTGGAAAGCCATCTGGCCCTGGACTCTTGTATTTTGGCAGATTCTTGATTAGTAATTTGATTTCTTTACTGATTATGGGTCTGTTCACATTTTATATTTCTTCCTGTTTCAGTTTTGGTAATGTATATGTTTCTAGAATTTGTCCATTTCTTCCAGATTGCCCATTTTATTGGCATATAATTGCTCATAATATTCTCTTATTTCTGCTGTGTTTGTTGTGACCTCTGCTCTTTCATTCTTGATTTTATTTATTTGGGTCCTTTCCTTTTTCTTTTTGCTCAAATTGGCTAGTGGTTTATCAATTTTCTTAATTCTTTCAAAGAACCAGCTTCTGGTTGTATTGATCTGTTTTATTCTTTTTTTTTTTTTTTTTTTTTTTTTTGTGGTTTCAATGGTATTATTTTCTGATCTAATCATTATTATTTCCTGTCTTCTGTTGGTTTTGGGTTTTATTTTCTATTCTTTTTCCAGCTCTTTAAGGTGTAAGGTTAGGTTGTGTATCTGAGATCTTTCTTCCTTCTTTAGGAAGGAAGGAATGGATTGCTATATACTTTATTCTTATGACCTCCTTTGCTGTGTCCCAGAGGTTTTGGGTTGTGGTGTTATCATTTTCATTGGCTTCCATATACTTTTTAATTTCTTCTTTAACTGCTTGGTTAGCCAATTCATTCTTTAGTAGGATGTTCTTCAGTCTCCAAGTATTTGTTACCTTTCCAAATTTTTTCCTGTGGTTGATTTTGACTTTTATAGCATTGTGGTCTGAAAATATTCATGATATGATCTCGATCTTTTTGTACTTGCTGAGGGCTGATTTGTGTCCCAGTATGTGTTCTATTCTGGAGAACGTTCCATGTGCACTGGAGAAAAATGTATGTTCTGCTGCTTTATGATGAAATGTTCTGAATGTATCTGTTAAGTCCATCTGGTCCAGTGTGTCATTCAAAGCCATTGTTTCCTTGTTGATTTTTTGATCAGATGATCTGTCCATTGCTGTGAGTGGGGTGTTGAAGTCTTCTACTATTATGGTGTTACTATCAATGAGTTTCTTTATGTTTGTGATTAATTGATTGATATATTTGGCTTCTCTCATATTTGGCACATAAATGTTTACAATTGTTAGGTCTTCTTGGTGGATAGACCCCTTGATTATGTTATAATGGCCTTCTTCATCTCTTGTTACAGTCTTTGTTTTGAAGTCTAGATTGTCTAAGTATGGCTACTCCAGTTTTCTTTTGTTGACCATTAGCATGATAGATGGTTCTCCATCCCCTTACTTTCAATATGAAGGTCTCTTTAGTTCTAAAGTGGGTCTCTTGTAAACAGCATATAGATGGATCTTGTTTTCTTATCCATTATGTTACCCTATGTCTTTTGATGGGAGCATTGAGCTCATTGACATTTAGAGTGAGTACTGAAAGATATAAATTTATTGCCATTATGTTGTTTGTAGAGTTGGAGTTTCTGGTGATGTTCTCTGGTCCTTCCTAATCTTTGTTGCTTTTGGTATTTATATATTTATTTGTTTGTTTATTTATTTATTTATTTATTTATTTATTTATTTATTTATTTATGTTGTCATCTTTTCTCCCCTCAGACAGTCCCCCTTAAAATTTCTTGCAGGGCTGAAATTTTTAGTGGTTTAGTGGTCACAGACTCCTTTAATTTTTGTTTGTCTGGGAAACTTTTTCTCTCTCCTATTTTGAATGACGGCCTTGCTGGGTAAAGAATTCTTGGCTGCATATTTTTTCTGATTCAGCACATTGATATATCTTCCCACTCCTTTCTGGCCTGCCAATTTTCTGTGGATAGGTCTGCTGCAAACCTGATCTGTCTTCCCTTCTTAGGTTAAGGACTTTTTTTCCCTTGCTGCTTTCATGATTCTCTCCCTGCCTGAGTATTTTGTGATACTGAGTATTTTGTGACTATGATATGCCTTGTTGGTGGTTGGCTTTTGTTGCATCTAATGGGAGTCCTCTGCTTCCTGGATTTTGATGTCTGTCTTTCCCCAGGTTAGGAAAGTTTTCTGCTATGATTTGCTCACATAACCCTTCTACCCCTATTTTTCTCTCTTCCTCTTCTGGGACCCCTATGATTCTGATGTTCTTTTTTAATGAGTCACGGATTTCTCTAATTCTTAAATCATGCTTTTTGCCTTAATCTCCCTCTTTCTTTCTGCTTCATTATCTCCGTAAGTTTGCCAAATATGTTGCTGATTCTCTGTTCTGCCTCATCCATCCTTGCTGCCACGGCATCCATTCTGATTGCAGCTCAGTTATAGCATTTTTTATTTCATCCTGACTGGTTTTTACTTCTTTTATCTCCAGAGAAAGGGATTCTAATCTATTTTAGACTCCAGCTAGTATTCTTATTATAGTGATTCTAAATTCTGGTTCAGACATCTTACTTTTATCTGTGTTGGTTAAATCCCTGGCTGTCTTTTCTTCCTGCTCTTTATTTTGGGGTGAATTCCTTCGTTTCATCATTTTGAAGGGAGGAAAGGAATTAATGAGGTAGAAAAAAATAAAATTAAAAAAAATTAAAATTAAAAACATATTAAAATTAAAAACACACACACACACACACAAATCAAATAAGGGATGCTAGATCGTAGGTGTGTTTTGGTCTGGGTGCTGAAAGTGGCTTGGCAGATTAGAGAAAAAAGGGGGGAAAAGAAAAAAAAAGGAAATCATTTGAAAATTTGAAAAAATGAATACCCTGAAGTAGACTAAAATGAAATAATCAATGTAAAATAGAATTTGAAAAATTTACCTAGGAATAAAAAAAGTTAAAAATAAAAATGAATTTTTCTTTCTGTATTCAAGAAAAAGAAAAACGAAAAAGATAAAAAAGAAAAAAAAAGGAAATCGCTTCAAAATTTGAAAAAATGAATACACTGAAATAGACTAAAATAAAAGATGGAAGTGAAATAGAATTTGAAAAAAATTACACAAAAGCAAAACATATAGTAAAAAAATTAAAGAAAATTTTTTAAATAAAAATTGAAAATAAAAATGAATTTTTCTCTTTCTGTATTCAAGAAAAAGAAAAGAAATGAAAAAGAGAAAAAAAGAAAAAAAAGTAAGAAAGAAAATTGAATACATGGACCTGCTAACAGACTGAAATACGACTGAGATTACTTTGTTTTCCACTAGAAGTCAGAATATGAAGCTCTTTATAGTCCATAAACTAAGCAGGTGGTGAGATTTCTTGAAGAGGGAGGTTGGCCCAGTTGGGCGGAGCTTAGTGTAACAGCTCCGTTTTCTGCTAGATGGTGCTGCTAGCCTACTGGGGTGGATTGTTGTGGTGCTTATAGGTGTGTATGTGTATGCACAGAAGCAGTGAAAATGGTGGCACCCAGCTACCCACTCTCTAGTATCAGAACTCTGTTCTCCCAGGTCAGCAATTGCACACCCATCTTGTCTTCAGCTTTCCTTCATTCCCTGCTTTTACACTGTCCGTGACCAAGCCCCAGGTAGAACATCTCTCCTGAGTTTGGCTCAAATGCATGTTTTACCCGGCCCCTTACTTCTGAGGTACTGTGGCTTTGACCCTTTCTGCCCTTTTGTAGAGGGTCTCACCGAGCAATGGCCGGGTGCCAGTCGCATCCATGTTCGAGGGACCATGCTGCTGCTGATGCCCAGAGACTGCGGCCAGGTGCCAGCCTGCCCCAGAAAAAGTTCGTGAGATAGTGTAGCAGCAGCATTTCAGGGATTATGGAAAATCACAACACACATCTGGCACCAGCCTTCACCCTTAATGACCTTGTTCCAGCACCAGCAAATGTGGCCATTCTCTGGAGTCTGCTGGGACCCAGTGGCCTCACAGCCTCTACCAAACTTCCTTCCATCAGTGGAACCATTTCTCCCCATGTGGCTCGAGAACCTCCTGGCCCCCACTCTGCTCTTGGACCCCACTCTGCTCCTAGGGATTCGCCCTTCCCACCAGAGCACTGCCAGTTTGTGAACTGCAGAATTTCAGACCCTGCATTCCCCCTGCTTATGGTCTTAGTGGAATTTAAACCCTCTGCTTTCTCATTTCTCCTTTCTCCTTTTTTAGTTCAGTCCCTGAGGTTATTTCCAATTTTCCACTTTTTCTCCAGCTGCTTTTGGAGATGGGTGCTTTTCCTGTGTTCTCCCCCCATCTCTGTCTTCTCTCCGCCCGCAAAAGCGGCTCCCTGCCCTCCACAGCTTCTTTCTCCCCAAGTTCACCTCTCCACACTGCGTGCCTGCTGAATTCTGTGACTCAGGTTGTGCAGATTATTGAGTTAATCCTCAGATCAGTTTTCTAGGTATGCAGGATGGTTTAGTGTTGGTCTGGCTGTATTTCATGGATGTGAGACACACAAAAAACTTGCATGCTGTTCCGCCATCTTGGCTATCTTCCCTGAATTATTACTCTTAACTAATTCCAGAAAACAGTTCAATAATGCTAACTTGTCTTTGTGTCTCAGGACCTTGTGCTTTCCAGAGGGGTTCCCCTTCCTACTCTATCTTCCCTCCACTCACGTGATCCAAAGGAGTTTCATGCACCATCCATTCTTGAAGTTCCTCTGAATCGCCAGTCTAAATCTCAAAATTTTTAATAATCAATAATTAAAGTCTGACTTAGGATTATGGCAGTAAAATGAGAATGCAAAAGATATTTTAGAGTTCAAATCAAAATGATTGGTTTCCAAATATGCAATGTAGTTGAAAGAGTTACATATACATATACATATACACATGTATATATTCATATACATATATATGTATATATATATATACATATATACATATGTATATACATATACATATATATGTACATATATACATATATGTATATACATATATACATATGTATATACATATACATATATATGTATATATATATATATATATATATATATATATTCATTCTCTGAACAACCCAAAAGAATTGTGGGATGTGACAATGAAATATTTAAGTGTATAATGGTTTATCTATATGTTTTGAGAAAACAGGTGGTAAATATTTCTTCTTAACACAGTTTCCTATTTGGAAATACTAGAGGTGATCAGCTGTTAGCAAATTCATGTAACGTGTGGTGGATTGCATAAGAAAAATGTTGGATTTATTTTGGTTTAGGACAAAGAGCAGAAATTAAATAAACCGAGTATTTCCAATTTACAACATATTAGGAACAAAACTGAAGTGGGTAAGAGGAAGAATGAAAACAGAACATTTGATTACAACAAGTCTAACACTGTAAAAAGAAGCAGCCAAAATGGAGAAGGAAATCCTGAGGAAGAAAAAGAAAGAGGACAAATTCAGAGTTAAAGGAGTTAAAAACAGAGTGAAGATAAAACTCTCTAGATGCCTCAGTAAGTAATGACTTTCCAGGCAATTTTAGAAAGTAAATTGAGTGTACTTATTGTCCAATGTGTTTTATTGAGAGGGCACCACTGGTTAAACATAAAGATATAAAATGGGATCGTATATTTTTAATAATAGCATGATTCCACTCAAACTCCAAAATCTTCTAGTTTTAATTTTGAAATGTTTTGTAAGTCTTTGGTATTTTTAATCTATGGAAAATTGGAATTTTTGTCAAAAGCCAGTCCTCATTGGAAATGGAGTAAGTTTCTGAAAAGCAGTTTCAGACACAAGTGTGCCTTCCTGCTACACATCTCTCAAGAAACTCCAAAGCCTTTCAAGCTTTTCAGCTGATTTCTGAGAGACGGCTAGGTGTTTAGAGGTGTTGGTTATGGAGAAGCCAGAAAAATAATATTCTGTGGGTGGAGATTCATAGTACCCGAGTCTTATGTTCTTACTTGGATAGCCGTTAAATACAATTTGCTTGATGGTTGTTCTGCATTTGAATGTAAAGTACACAAAATTGGCTCTAACAGCCACCTGCTCAGTTTGGCAATTATTATTTTAATTATATTGCTGAGTATCAAACCTCCAAATATACTATTAAACATGAAAATCTGTTCATAACTGTTCTCTGAAGCTTTTCGTTGGTAGTACATCAATGTCAGAAAATCCATGAGGTCTGAATCTTGACTTTTGAAGAATCAGTGATTGTTGTTATCAAAATCAGGTTATGACCCGGGAAAGCCACCACCAGAGAACACTCACATAATAGCATCATAAGACTCAATGCCACAATGATCTGGGAAGGGCAACTAACCATAGGCACTGCTATCTGCTTCAGAGGAGAACCAATTAATTTGTCTGCTCTCTGATCTGCTTGAAGAACTCAGTTGGAAACCAAACAAAGCCAGCTTGAAAAAAAAAATCTAACGTTTGAGCTATTTTATGTATTCTTTCAAGTAGACTATATTTTAGACTCCAGAACCAAGGGTCATAACTCTTGTATCTCCCTCTCTTCATAGAATTAGAGTTTGTCAAAGGTGTTAAAAATAAAATGAGTGTGAAGTCTCTACGAGAGCTCTGAGAAGGGTGAGAAAAAGGTGGAGAAGGACTAAAGACTTTTAGATACAAGTAATAATAACAACAACATTAAACGTGAAAGCTTTCTTTTCTGTATTCTTCGCTTCCCACTTTGCCCCTTGAGAACCAAATTGATAACATACATTTCATTATGGATAACTGTCATAAAAACCAGCGTTTAGATTTTGAGTAAAGAACTGATGGAATTGAGAATTGACTTAAAACTTGATTTTGGGGTGCCTGGGTGGCTCAGTTGGTTAAGCGTCCGACTTTTGATTTCGGCGCAGGTCATGATTTCACGATTCATGGGATTGAGCCTCACTCTGCACTGAACACGTGGAGCCCACTTGGGATTTTCTCTTCCCCCTCTCTCTCTGCCCCTCCTCAGCTTGTGCTCTCCCTCTCTCGCTCTCAAAACACACGGACGAACTAACTAACTAACTAACTAAATAATTGTTTTTTAATATCTGCCAATATCTCAACAATCTCTCCATTTTTAAAACCCCTAATGAAAGCTCATATACGTGACCTTTCCTCATGTTGTTAGAAACATACATAAACTTCACCACACATTAGCAGTATTATCTAAGATCCTTGCCCAGAGTTAAATTATTTCCCTAATCTCAGATGCAAACCTGGGTTTCTTTCCAAACTCCAACTTATGATACTCTTTTAAGTCTGAGTGCCTCCACTCTTCTCAATAAGAATTTTATAGCAATGTCATATGTTTATATTCTTTTTAGGATGCCAGGAAGTTTTCAAGCAGTGCGTGTGTGTGTGTATGTGTGTGAATACATGTGTGTTTATGTGTATCTGTGTTTAGTTCCCATAGAAATACATTTTTAAGGGGCGCCTGGGTGGCGCAGTCGGTTGGGCGTCCAACTTCAGCCAGGTCACGATCTCGCGGTCCGTGAGTTCGAGCCCCGCGTCAGGCTCTGGGCTGATGGCTCAGAGCCTGGAGCCTGTTTCCGATTCTGTGTCTCCCTCTCTCTCTGCCCCTCCCCCATTCATGCTCTGTCTCTCTCTGTCCCAAAAATAAATAAATGTTGAAAAAAAATTTTTTCTAAAAAAAAGAAATACATTTTTAAAACATAAATATAAATATATATTCTTTTTTAATTATTTAATGTTTATTTTTTCTTGAGAGAGAGAGAGAGGCAGAGTGTGAGCAGGGAAAGGCAGAGAGAGAGGAAGACAGAATCTGAAGCAGGCTTCAGGCTCTGAGCTGTCAGCACAGAGCCTGACATGGGGCTTGAACTTATGAATTATGAGATCATGACCTGAGCTGAAGTTGGATGTCCAATCAACTGAGCCACCCAGGCGCCCCAAAATGTTTTGTGCTTTTTAAATTTTTTTTTTTTTTTGAGAGAGACAGAGAGAGAGAGAGAGACAGTGCAAAAGCAGGGAAGGGGCAGAGAAAGAAGGAGACACAGAATCCAAAGAAGGCTCCAGGCTCTGAGCTGTCAGCACAGAGCCTAACTTAGGACTAGAACCCCAAAACCATGAGATCATGACCTGAGCTAAAGTCGGATGCTTAATCGACTGAGCCACCCAGGCGCCCCATAAATATAAATATATATTCTTAAAGATACTCTCTTCTTGCCATGTTGGAATAACTGGCACCAGACTTATATTCCCTTTATCAACTAAGAAACTGAAGAACACGTCTAAATAAGTATTTAGCAGATGACAGGACACCACAAGTATGATTCTTGAGAGGAGAGAAAAGTTTTACTGCTTTCTATATTAAGGATATCTAGTTTGTAGTACTAGAGAAGAGGGAAAGGAGTAACACTGTAATCTCACTGAACCAGGGAAATAGAAATTAAATTTGAGGAAGCTGAGGGGGCTTGACTTTATAGATTACAGTACCAAGCAAATGAAGTAAGGCAGGTAGCAATGTCCAGAAATCTACATAGAAAACTCTTGAGATTTTTGTTGATACTAGGTTGTGAATCAAGAAGGAGAATCTTCACAAGAACAGTCAATGGGGTTATAAGCTGAGCAATGCCTAAAGCTCACACAGGATGGTGCAGGCATTAAAATTGCAAATAAGCAGACTGTGGAAAACATGTTGAATACCTGTGGAACTCAGTTGAATCTGTAGAAGAGTTATATTCTTAGAGTACATCACACTACCCCAACAAGAAAAGCAATGGCCCCACTAAAGCTTTGCAAGGCTGAAGCTAATCTACGAGTAACCTAACTGGCTGTCAAAACAAAAGTCAACACATTTTTTTAAATATTTTATTTCTTTTTCAGAGAAAGAGAGTGAGAGCAGGGGAGGCGTGGACAGAGAGAGGGACAGAGGATGGGAAGCAGGCCCTGCATTGACAGTAGTGAGCCTGACACACGGGGCTCAAACTCACAAACCATGAGATCATGACCTAAGCCAAAGTTGGACGCTCGACCAACTGACTCACCCAGACACCCCAAAGTCAACAAATTTTAAGAGAAGAAAATACATCCCAGATATTCAACAGTATAACATGCACAAAATCTAGCACTCAATTATAAGAAGATATTCAGAAAATTACAGATGTTTAGAAATTAAAAACAAAAACAAAAACATATTTTGAATGGACCTGGAGCACTTTCTTACACCTTATACAAAAATAAATTCAAAATGGACAAAAGACCTAAATGTAAGTCAGGAAGCCATCAAAATCCTAGAGAAGAACACAGACAGTAACCTCTTTGGCATTGGCCATGGCAACTTCTTACTAGATAGGTCTCCTAAGGCAACGAAAACAAAAGCAAAAGTGAACTATTGTGACTTCATAAAGAAAAAGCTTCTGCACAGTGAAGGAAACACTTACAAAACTAAAAGGTAACCTTCAGAATGGAAAAAGATATTTGCAAATGACATATCTGATAAAGGTCTAATATCCAAAATATATTAAAAAACTTACAAAACTCAACACCTAAAAACAAATAATCCAGTTAAAAAGTGGGCAAAAGACATAAATAGACATTTTTCCAAAGAAGACACACAGATGGCTAACAGCCACATGGAAAAATGCTAAACATCACTTAGCATCTGGGAAATGCAAATAAAAACTACAATGAGATATCACCTCACAGTTGTCAAAATGACTAAAATTAACAACACGGGACACAACAGATGTTAGTGAAGATGTGGAGAAAGGGGAACCCTCTTACACTGTTGGTGGGAATGTAAACTGGCGCAGCCACTCTGGAAAATAGTATGAAGGTTCCTCAAAAAGTTAAAAACAGAACTACCTTATGATCCAACAATTGCACTACTAGGTATTTACCCAAAGGATACAAAAATACTGATTCAAACGAATATATGTACCTGATGTTTGTAGCAGGATTATCAACAACAGCCAAACTGGAAAAAGCCCAAATACCCATTGACTGATGATTGGATAAAGGAGATGTAATATACATACACACACACACAATGAAATATTACTCAACAATAAAAAGGAATGAAATCCTGCCATTTGCAAGACTGTGGATGGAGCTAGATTAGAAAGGATTAGGCTAAGCAAAATAAATCAGTCAGAGAAAGACAAATACCGTATGATTTCACTCATATGTGGAACTTAAGAAATCAGATGAACATAGGGGAAGAAAAAGAGAGAGGCAAACCAGAAAACACCCTTTTAACTATAGAGAACAAACTAATAGTTACTGGAGGGGAGATGGGAAGGGGGATGAGTTAAATGGGGGATGAGTGTTAAGGAGGGCACTTCTTATGATGAGCACTGGGTGTTTCATGTAAGTGATGAATTACTAAATTCTACACCTGAAACTAGTATTACACTGTATGTTAACCAACTGGAATTCAAATAAAAACTTAAAGAAATAAAAAAAAACATATTTTCAATAACTCATTTATGATAAAATGTCTTGTCAAATAAATAAGGGAGCTTGGCTAACTTAACAAAGGAAGTCTACTAAAAACCTAAAGTTACCATCATACATAATTTAATGACTTAGCACTTGCCCCCTCTGGGACTCAGAACAAACTAAGTATATTCCCTCTTGTAACATTTATATATAATGTTGAAGTGAATATTAGATACCTTAGCATGTACAATAAGGCAAGAAGTGCAATTCATGCAGCTTAGAAAGGAAAGTCATTATTATAGGTTGGGCTTCTTAAGCAGATTCTACGATGAAGGTTCACATGTAGGGATTTTTTGTAGAAACACGTCTGGAATCAATAACTATGGAAAGGAAGGTAAAGAACAGTACTTGATAGAAGAGAAAAACATGATGAGATGTGGAATTAACAAATCCTCAATTAACCCCATGAGATCTGTGGAGTTAGAATGCCATATTAGAATTGCGACCAGATGGCCAAAATTTGGCACTGATCCATGTTTGTTTACCTTTGGGAAAATTGAATGCCTTCAGCCAAGGGTACTCTTAACATCTAGGTAAGAAGTCTTTCACTGAAGCAAGATATGGCAGAAATACACAGTATTCACAGAAGTTTAAGTGTATAGAGCATCCGAAAGAATTTATTTTTGAAAATTACTAGAACTTGGAAGTCTGGTGTCTCAGTCAGTAGAGCATCTGACTCGTGATTTTGCCTCAGGTCGTGATCTCATGGTTGTGGGATCCATCTTTGTGCTAAGTGTGGAGCCTGTTTGGGATTCTGTCTCTCTCACCTCTCTCTGCCCAGGTCACTCTTGCTCTCTCTCTCAAAAAAAAAAAAAAAAAAAAAAATAGTGCTAATAAAATAGAGGTTGCATTTTGTATGTTTTTGTTATTTTTTTTTCCACTTAGGTATGGTAGTTTATTATAATTCATAAATGTATCCATTTCTGAGAGATTTGATTTAAGTTTATTTATTTTGAGAGGGAGAGAGAGGGGCATGTGCATGTGCTGACACATGAACAAGAGAAGGACAGAGAGAGAGGGAGACAGAGAATCCCAAGCAGGCTCCACACTGCCAACACAGAGGCCAAGGTGGGGCTTGAACCTATGAACCATTGAGACCTGAGCTGAAATCAAGAGTCAGATGCTTAACCAAATAAGCCACCCAGGCACCCCTACCACAAATATTTTGAAAAGCATCGCTCTAAGGATTTGGAAATCAGAGTGGCCCATAGAAGTACCAGCAAGATGACCCCCCAGAAACAACCAGGAGGCTAAAGAAATGTGTTCTGTGAATATGGCTCCGTTTTCAATGTTTTTTATTCCCTCTTGAATTGCACATGAAGACAAACCAAAAATAATTGCTTTGACTATCATATTTTCCTCCATATGTCATTCCATTGTATGCACACCATGAAAGGTGAAAACATTACAGAAAATGTGTATGTCTAATTCCCTGTGAGAGGAAGTTTAGAAACAGAAAATATGGGTAACCTTTACACTGATGCAATGGGGACCAAATTTCATGCTGAT
Organism: Panthera pardus; assembly: GCF_024362965.1. Classification (NCBI taxonomy): domain Eukaryota; kingdom Metazoa; phylum Chordata; class Mammalia; order Carnivora; family Felidae; genus Panthera; species Panthera pardus. Next base: position 176,835,666 of record NW_026526688.1, on the reverse strand, counting down.
ATTCCAGATGGCCACAACTTTCCAAAGCCTAATATATAGTGTTTTTCCCTTGTAAACTGTTAAGTTAGTACACCAGTTGCTTAGCTTTAAATTAACATAATATCTCTTTTAAATGCCGTGGTTATCAAACCTCCAATAACTGAAGAAAGAGCAATATAAACCAAAACAATGCATTGATTGTGAAGTCTGGACTTTTTAGCCAAAAGACAGCTATGAATTGAAAATCTGTAGCCTTGTTTTCTTCAATGTAGTACTAAATAGAACAAGTCTTCCTTTGGACTATAATTTAACTTACTACATTTTTTTTTTTTAGCGAAGAGTCAGCATCAATTTTACATATACATATGCACAAAATGCTCTGTAGCATATGTTAGACCTCATGAAGTATGTGATGAATCTTATTTATACATCTTTCTTTCTCTTGCAGGTAGACTAAAATGGCCCACAAAACTAAGGAGACATAGAGAATTACCGCATCCCCAACGGGTTTTATTAAATAATCAATAACCATTGAAAAATGGCGTCTAATAATTATTTAGAGTAACCAAATTCATGTAAGGATTTAGCCTTTAAATGGTCCCCGTAGACTAAACTCTTTTATCTTTTTTAAATGTTTATTTAGTTTTGAGAGAGAGAGGGAGAATGTGAGCGGGTGGGGGGGGGGAGGAGGGGGCACAGAGAGAGAGGGGACAGAGAACCTGAAGCAGGCTCTGTGCTGACAGCTGAAAGCGGGATGCAGGGCTTGAACCCACAAACCATGAGATCATAAGCTGAGCCCAAGTCAGACGCATAACCAGTGAGTCATCCAGGTGCCTCTAGCCTAAATTCTTAGTACAGAAAAATGCGAAAGACACTGTATTGTTTCTTTTTTGTTAACTAATTAATTAATTTGTTTTTTAAGTTTGTTTATTTTTGAAAGAGACACAGCGTGGGTGGGGAGGGGCAGAGAGACAGGGAGACAAAAATCCAAAGCAGGCTCCAAACTCTGAGCTGTCTGCACGGAGCCGATGCAGGGCTTGAACTCATGAACCGTTAAGATCGTGACACAACCTGAGTCACTTAATCGACTGAGCCACCGCAGGGCGCCACTTACACAAACTCTTTGTAACAGGATTAGATCCAGTGGGACTTCACTCCCTGCATGGAGGCTTTGCTGTCTCAGTTGCTTGTCTGCTTTCAATCTTCTCTCAGTGTAATGTAGCAATTTTCTCCTGCCAGTTGTGACTCTGAGGGCTTCATGTCAACCAAGCCTGGTTCTCCCCTGCTTCCTCTCCCCACACAGTCTTACCCAGCAGGGAAAAGACTAGGCTCCTCAAGTTCTCTGTGAATTCTGCAGAGAGGTGCAGTAGAGGACTGTCTCAGCAACCCTGGGTTGTCCACAGGTCTGGCCCTTGACGGGCTCCTGAGAGAAGCGTTCTAAGCCCTTGGACTATTTATTCTTTCCAACAGGAGAAGACACTATATTGTTTCCATGTCTAGTAAAAATCCATTAGACTTTGGAGGAAATGTTTATAGACCTATGTTGAAAACGTCACAATTATCATGGAAAACTTAAATCTCAAAAATTTTCTTTTTAATTTAAAAAAAAAAAATTAACTATGCTTCATGAGCAGTACAGAGCCCAACACGGTGCTTGAACTCACTACCCTGAGGTCAAGACCAGAGCTGAGATCAAGAGTCGGACACTTAACTGACTGAGCCACCCAGGCAGCCCTCAAAAAACTTTCTTTCCTAATAAAATCTATATGGGTCCAGAAAAAAAAATCATATATAATAGCTTGTTTTGAAAACTTTTACGATTCTCCCCCCAAACACCTGTTCTCTACCAAAACAATTAAACTGACTCAATGTATTGGTAGAAGTTTTCTGAGAGATGCTCATAAATGTCAGTTTTAAAATAGAATTTTATAGAAATTTATAGAAAAACTATACTGGTTAGTGATTAATTTCCCTGCAAAGCAGAAAATGAAGAATCTACTATTTTTCTCAAATATTTAATTAAAAAATGATATTTGTCAAGTGCTAAGATGTATATACAAAGATGAACTTTCTGGAAAGAAGTAAACCAGTGTATATGGGTAAGAGTATAATTTTTCTACATTTATTGATTCTTGCTGTTTTGCAATGGGAGTTATATTTGTCCATTAGAGTGTTGTATTAATTTTTGAATTAAATTTCTAGTTATAAAGCACTAAAATTGATCTTATTTAATCATAGAATTAACTGTTTTTCTTCTTAAAGACACTTCACAACCCAGGAGTTATTGAATTATATCAGTAACTCAAATACCTTTCTTTGTTTATCGACAATATTTCACTCTGCGGGAGATTCTAGTATAATTATTCATCATCAGTTACCCATGCTTCCTCTGTGCTTGTTGTCTTATTCTCTTTCATGGAGGTAATCATAGTACCTGCTACACAAAATTGTTGAGAGAATTAAATGAGCTTTAAAAAAATGCCTGGAACATAATAAGAGCTGCCTAAGTGTTTGCTGGTTTTACTAGCGTTATCATTAAAACCCTGAACAAAATACCTTTGATTATCTTCCTGGTCACTTTTTATCATATTGTTTTGCTATTCTCTTCTCATTTCAATGAATCCTAATTCCATGTTCTAGCTCTTCTCTAAACCAAGTGGCCTTTTGACAGTGGTGGGGGGTTTGTTTTACAATTTAAAATAAGTATGGAGTATTTGAAAAATGACTATCATAAACTGATTATATATGAACGTAACTAACATTATTTTTTGTAAAAGTAATTATATTTTCTAAAACCAACAATTTTTTTTCCAGATTTACTGAAGAATAATTGACAAATGCAATTGTATCTATTTAAATTGTATGGTGCAATAATTTGATATACATTGTGGTATCTTTGATTCTGATTTCCAGATTCAGTCTCAATTTTGCTTGCTTTTCTGTTTTCATTCTTCTATTCTTACTATGCCCAGAGCTCTTAATTAAGAAACTCCTCATCTTTTTTATATAGGACAATTATATATAGAATACAAGCTAAGTGGGTCTGCATGAAAATCTCAATTACCCACCCATTTCCTAAAAAAAACACAGAAATTGGAGATATACAAAGAAGACACACACACACACACACACACACACACACACACTCGTGGGGTTATATTTCTGATTCAACTTAATGTGTCATTATTGAGTGGGTACCAGAAACATATGTTGGTAATAGCACTCATTTCATGAAATGTCTGTGAAAATTAAATGTGGTGAACACACATTCTGAGCTTTCTCCATTATCAACATACACCACCAAAAGTTGTGCATTTATTACAATTGATGAACCTTCATTGGTATATCATCATCACCCCAACTACACTTACATCACTGTAACTACATGGGGTTCATTCTTGGTGTTGTATATTTTATGAGTTTAGACAAATTTATAAAGACATGTATCCACCATGATAACATCACACAGAATAGATTCACTGCTTTAAAAGTTTTCTGGGATCTGCCAGAACACAGCCCCTGCCTACCATTAATCATGTTACTATCTCTGCCTTTTCCAGAATGCCATATAGTTGAGATTCTACAATATGCAGCCTTTTAAGATTGGTTTCTTTCACTCAACAATATGCATTTAAATTTCCTCCATGACTTTTCATGGCTTAAAACCTAATTTTTTTTTTTGACATTGAACAATATTGTAGCAATTGACAGCTGATTCTAAAATTTATATGAAGAATCTAAAGTAGCCATTTTTAAAAAGATAAATTTGAAGTTCTTATACTACCTGAATTCAAAAATTAGTCAATCTTCACTAATATACTATAACATTGGGATATAGATAGCCAGGTACATGGAGCACAATATAGTTCCAAATGAGATCCACATATGTATAGACATTGATTGTCGAGAGACATGCAAAAGCAATTTGGTGGAGAATGAATAGTCTTTTAAACGAATGGTACTTGAACTGTTGGAAATCCACATGCAAAACCAAAATAGAACAAAAGAATTAGAACACAAATTTTTATTTACATCTTGAATTATATCCAAATATTAACCCCCAATGGATCATAGACATGAATATAAACCTTAAAACTTTAAATAGCAATAAGAAAACATAGTAGAAAATAATTTGTGATGTTTGGTAGGACAAAGAATGCTTTGGTAGAACACCAAAACACAATCAATCATTAAAAGAAAAAACTGGCAAAATGGAATTTATAAAAATTTAAAAAATGAGTTATCTTGAAAAAGTACCGATAAGAGAATGAAAAGACTAGTCTCTGACTAGGGAAAAAATATGCAAATCATATATCTCAGAAAGGATTAATCCAGAATGTGTGAGGAGGTCTCAAAACTTAATACTGAAAACAAAACAAACAAACAAACAAAAAAACATGAAAATGGACAAAGCATCTGAATAGACATACTACTGAAGAAGATACCCTGATGGCAAATATGTACATGAAAAATAACCCCCAAATCACTATTCTATTCTTTAGTAAATGCATATTAAACAATAAGGAGATAGTACTACACAGATTAGAACAGTACACTATTTGAAATGACTAAAATTAAAGGACAAATGTTTAATACTACCACTACTTTTGAAAATGGTTCAGAGTTTCTGGAAAACAGTATTATAAACATGTACTTGCCATGTGATCCGGCCATTCCACACTCATTATTTACCAAAGAGAAAGAATAGTCTCTGTCAATATAAAGACTTGTACACAGTTTTTCATATCAGGTATGTATGTAATAACCCAAACTGGAATAATTATGATATCCTTCAACAGCTTACTAAAAATATGAATTATTATGTATCTGTATAATTAAATACTACTCAGCAGTGAAAACTAACAAAATTGTGATAAATTCAACAACATGGAACAATCTTATAATAATTAGAATGAGTGAAAAAAAGCCATGCAAAGGAGAGAATATACTGTGGGATTTCATTTATATAAACTTCCAGGAAATGCAGAGTAATTGATAAGGTTAGAAGGCGAATCTGTATTTGCATTGGAGCAGGTAAAGAGGAACAGAAAAGGGCAAGAGGGAGGGATTATTAAGGCGCAGAAGGACTTTTTCGGGTGGTAGATACATTCATTTATTTAACTGTGGTAATAATTTCACAGGTATATATGTCAAAGAGTAAAATATATACTTTAAATATGTGTAACTTAATCATATCTCAAGACATCAAAAAATCACAAAAAAACAGAACACAACTAAGTTGTTTGACCACATTTCCCCCTTTTTAAGCACCCACTTTCTGTATATATAATATTATTATCTTTCCAAATCGGTCATCTTTTCCATTTTCAGCATACTCATTAATTGTTTCTTTTGTTTAATGGTAATTCCTATTAGTTTCCTAAAAAACGCAATGGAGACATTGCAGTCTAGAAAATTTTCCAATGTTTCTCATTAATTAAATCCTGACTCTACCCATCCTTATGGTTGAGATGCATACATTTAGTAAATGCAAAGTAAGAAATAAGAACCCATGTCCAGATATTCTGGAGGGGCCTGTTCTGGTATGAGCATACCAGGTAATTGTGTTCACTTTTCTAGTTAATTTTTTTTTTCATTTTTACTTACCCTAAATTCATGTATAATTTAATAAATTATTCCTAGTTTATCATAGTTTAAAAAAAAGTTTGCTTGAATCAATTAATCCCAAATTTTGTGTATATAAGGGCTCTTTTATGACAGGAGAAGAAACACTCTTGGATGATGCCTTTGACCTTCACAGCCCCTTAGAGGAAAATCCTTGCCCGTTGACTTAATGATAGCCCTTTCCTTGTGTGCAGGCAAGGACAGTGCAATTGCCACTGAGATACCTTGTTTGCTCACCCTGGATTGGATGGCTTTTGGGCAATTTCCCTATGAGGATGACATTGTCTCCTAAAGGGAACCAGCAATGGTAAGAAGTTCATTAGTCATTACCCCACACGGAAAAGAATGTGTACACTATCTTTTGGAACTGCTTTGCGAAGACTTATAGAGAGACATTTTTCTTTATCTTTATTCTAAACAGCGTTATTCATTTTATTTTAATACTTTATCTCTATGCTGTAAATCTCATGTTTACTTATGGCTCCATATGGTCTAGGGCACACTAATTCTATCTTTTTCATTATCATTTCTGCATTCAAACCGAGATCCTAGCATGGTGTCTCAAATTAACTTAGTTCTTAATAAATATTGGATAATTTTTTAAATAGCCAATTCCAGAAGAGTTCATGGAAAGAGCTACTTTGCTATACTACTGATGGAGAATAATTTCTGAAAGGCAATTTGCAGTATATTCAGTAATTCAAAATATTCACATTTTATACCTTCTCATTTATCTTTTGGAACTATAACCAAAGGAAATAATCAGGAAAGGGCAAAAATGTATGCATAAATAAATTCAATATAACAATGTTTATAATAGAATAAGCAAACAAAAGCACAATGTGATTGGCATGGTATATAGAGAATGCGCAAGTAAATCATGGCAAATACATAAAATGGAAGACTGTACTTCCATGGAAAATATAGTTACAGATTTCTTTTTAATTTCAATAAGCTTCTTTCCATGTACTTTTGTTCACATGTTAGACTTGCACTGTTCACTCTCTGTATCTCTGTCTCTCTCATTTACGTGTATGGGGGGGGTAGTAAATATTCCATTCTTCTTTGCTCTTTTGTTTTGTTTTGTTACCAGCTCATCTTTGGATGAGATTAATTTCACCTGGGCTACTGTTTGCCTCAAAAAGCATCTCTTCTCTACTTACCTGGATATAATTTTAATCTTCTCTTTGGCATCTAAGTGGGAGGACTAGGTGTATATGCTTTATTTTTGTGAGTCAGTGGGTTTCTCCCAGAGGAGGGTGAAGAAAGTTGCTGGGGACTTAGTCCACTAATCGGCAGCGGGGAAACTTTGCTTCAGTACATTTTCTGCGTGATATTGCAGAAACCATTTTACTAGAGTCCAGTGGTATCATAATGATTATCTTAGCCTAAGATTTATGTTTATATTCCAGCTCTAGGTTCTCCCATGTCATTCATGGAGAAGACTGGTGACACTGAGTCCCTACCACTGAAGGACATTTTTCCTGGGTTGCTCAGCGCATATTTTTCTCTGCATTGCCATGTCACTTCTGATTACAGACATGAAGTTTATCTTCAGTAAAAGACTTTGCCTTGTTAGTCCTAAACTAGGGAAGGGTTACTGACTCAGGATAAAGGAAGTATAACAACTGACCAAAATGTTTCACATCTAATCTGGCCAGCATGATTGAGCCAATTGTGGTGAAATTACCCTTTCCAAAACTTATTTTGACCTCTAACTCTCGCCTCTAGGTGCAGGAGATATTAGTGGGGTTCTTAAAAATATACGCCTCTGACTGAAGCCACCAGTGAAGAGTTCTCTGCCTCAAAAACACTTTGTGCCAACTCGCCACAACTCGTTCCAACTTTTCGTCCTCTTTGGTCCATGGTATGTTGCTTTTAGCTGATAACTCCCACACTTTGTTGTATAAGTTATAAAAGTATAGTTTTAGTAGAGATTAATATTATGTACTGATTTTTATAAGTTTATTTTATTTATTTTGAAAGAGAGAACACACGGGAGAGGCAGAGAGAAGGAGAGAGAGAAAATCCCAAGCAGGCTCCACACTCAGCGTTGGGCCTGATGCAGGGCTGGAACTCACAAACTGTGAGATCATGACCTAAGCTGAAATCAAGAGTTGGATGCCAGCCAGGCACCACTCTCCGAAGATTTTTAAATTCTTTGAAAGAAAGAATCTGTTTGGTCTATCTCAGGTTAAGTGTTCTCAACTTCAAGCAACCATGATTCTTATTCAGTGAAGTCATTTACAAACATGTTTGGAGGGGCCCTATTTCTAGGTGAGGAGCAGTTCTTAGGGAAAGAGGAAACAAAAAACTTCAAATGTTAGGAAATGGATATAGATGCCACTCTAAAGAATTGTTTTGTTTTTGCTTGTTTTTTGTTTTTTTTAGTAAAACCAATGAACTTCATCTAAGATAGTTGAGACACTTTATCTAATTCATTGTCAATCAGTCCCAAACTTGAAATCATTTATCTTGGTTGAAATTGTATCCCTTAATTATATATTAATTAATAATTAATTAATTATATATTAAAATGAAAATCGTATCCTTTAATAATTATATATATGTATATATATATATATATATATATGTACATAAAATCTTTCAAAAGTTAAATAAGCAAAAACACTTTATTCAAAGCTATTGCAATAGGAGGAGGAGGCCAGAATTCAGTCTGAACTGAAGTTGATTGAAACCAAAGGTGGAAAGTTTGTTCATTGCTAGACTAAATGAGTGGGAAAGTACTGGAACATTAGAAGGGGAGTTGATCCATGTGATGCTGGAAGCATATTGGGTTATTGCTGAATCAGCAAATGTTTTTTTTGTTTTTGTTTTGTTATATATTATATATATTATGCATATTATATATATGATATATTTATATTATATATTATACATATATTTTATATATATTATATATATTATATATAATTAGGCCATCTGTGTTTGCTAATTGGCACCCATCAAAGTTAGGCTCCAACCCTCCCACAGAGATTGAGAAATAGATGTCCTATCTTTCTTGATAGTTATGTTATAAAGCGATGGCTCTCAGACCATTGACAAAGACATTTCTGGGTGGTACAACTGTCCAGAAGCTTTTTAAAATTTACATGTATTACAAAGAGTCAGAGAAAGAATTTACAGTGACATGTTCTTGAAAGTAAATGCTGTTAAAGTAGGGAATATAAGGGACTAGATTTAGTAAGAAGCCTGTCCAGAATTTAGTCAAGCTGCAGAAACATAAAGGCCATCAAATAAATCCTAGGTGAACAAAAATACATTTAACTTGTATTAATTCATTCATATTTATCTTGTGCTAATTCTTATTGAATATCATTTTTTAAAAGTAATGTCAACATTTTTTGTTTTCAAAATGTATTAAAAGATGTTAAGTTCATGAATTAGGATTAAGAAGCAAGTCTAGCTAGAAATTTCGATGATATTCCCTCCCCACCCCGCCCTCCACAAATTGATAAATTCCCCAGTTATAGGAGAAGCAGCATGGGTGACAATGACTTGGGTGGAAATCAGACTAGTTTTGCCGATTGGGGGAATTTCTCTGAATGTCAATTTCCTGATTTGAAGAATAAGGGTCATAATTACCTTATAGAACTTTAAGGAACTATAATGAGATCACTTTTGTAAAGGATCTAAATGAATAGAGTATGTTCATAATATATATATATATAAGTACAGTAATTATAATATATATACTGTACTTGAGGGAAAAGTAAAATTGTTGGGCTGTAAATGATTAGTAGTTGCAAAAACTCTCCAAAGGAGATTTAACAGAGGATAGGATGCCTGTACCCTCCACCTTAGATCTCATGGATTGGCTTTATGTCGACAGAGCTGCTGGGTACACTGCATTTACCCAATTTCTTTGGTGTCATCTGGCAACTCCACATAATTAGGTAATAATTTCAAACAGAGTTTGGATATGGATGGTGATATTCTTGCAAAAAAGGTAAAATTTTGATATGAGTAAAGATGGCCATATATAAGTATATGCATATATATACATATATTTATATACATATATATCTCTATATATTACTTTTTCTGTTGATATCTGTATATTTTTTGCAAAAATCTTCAGATGAGACTTATATGGGACTTTTTTTTTTCTTTTTGCCTAGGTACAAACTGGATCCATATAAAATCTTACATTTGGGTGCTGCTATAGACTAAACTGTCCCTTCAGAATTCCTATGTTAAATAACTAACCCCCAGTATAGTGGTAATTGAGGCAAAGTATTTGGGACATAATTGGGTGTAGATGAGGTCATGAGAATAGATCCCTTAAGATGGGCTTTGTACCCTTATAAGAGGAAGATACATTAGAATATTCTCTCTGCTATGTGAGGACTCAGCTAGAAAGTGGTCATCTGTAAGCCAGAAGGAATGTTCTCACCAGGACCCAACCATGCTGGCAACCTGATCTCGAACTCCTAGCCTCTAGAACTTGGAGAAAATCAACATGTTATTTAAGCCACCCTATCTTTGGTATTTTGTTGTGGTGGCCTGAGCTGAGACCGAGTCCATTCCAGGGAGTAGAAATTTAGAAACAATGCAGTCTTCAACCTGCTTTCCAAAGAAACTTCTAAAAAATAAATGTCTTTGGGAAAACAAATTCTAGATGATCCTCAAAGTGAGTATGCAAAAAAAAAAAAAACAAACAAAAAAAACGTAGTTTTTCTCTCATAAACAACTATTTGCCATTGATGGGGTTCAGGGCACACTACCCCCAAATACGGCCACTTTGCATGTTGAATCTTTTAAGCTGAAGGAATTTCAGAAAATGGCAGAAGCAGGAAGGTCACTGACCTTCAACTGACCCTCAACTGTCTTCTCTGAAAGAGATCTTGTTGGAGGTATCCCTCTATATCCAGAAGAAAGGAGCATCCTTATCTCCAAAGACAAAGGATGCCAAGATTCTGAACAAACAAGGCTTGCTAAAGTTTCCTCCAGTTACTGTACTTAGACTCTTTGATCTCCCATATTTCTCCATGACTTGCCAGCCTTCATTAAACCTAGCATAAAAATACTCAGGTTTAACTGTTTCTTCAAGTCTTCATTCCCTTAAGAAGCCTCCTGTTCACATACAACTATTGTGAATAAACATGTTTCCTTTTCTTCTGTTTCTCTGTGTCAGTTTAATTTTTAGAACTGGTAGGTGGAAGGTAGACAGAAGTAGTGGAAGGAACAACGGAGGTGGAGTCCCAAGTCCTTGAAAGAGAATGATAGAGACTGAGCAGAGGCAAGGATGTGAGAAACAGGTTACATATTAAAAGCCTTGGAGCTCAACATCAGAACCTTGTGGCTTCCAAGACCTTGGGGCTGACAGATCAAAAGCTACAGGTACAGAGCATGCGCTCTCTTCTTGCACCACTGCCACAGGATAAACCCTAGACTCATTATAATGCTTTTGCTTTGTAGGAGCAGCCCCATCTGGTGGAGAAAGGTTCCGGTAGAACCTATACAGCTTTCGGTTCCGATAGAAACTATAGATTTCAACGGTGGGAGGAGTCGCCCAAATGATTGGCAGCAGTCTCCATTAGAGACCACCCCACTGAATGGCAAAGCTCCTCCCAGTCCAGAGAGACCCTAAAATCTCCAATCCCAAAGCAACCTAGGGGCAGGTCTACCTCTCAGAACCGGCCCACTCTCTTGTCTTGAGAGTGTACTTTCGCTTTAATAAACTGCTTTGTGCTTGCAACTTTCCTTCCTTCTGGCTGTGGATTCCAGCGTGTATCCCCACGTAAATCTTGAGGGGAATCCAAAAACCCACACCTCATTCACACAATGCAGACTGTCCCAGGTACCAGACCCAGTCAGGGGCCCAAGAGGGTGGAGGCAACCCTTTCCTTTCCCTATACCAATTACTTAGGAAATGAGTCTTGGCAAAGTAAGTTTTACTCCAAGACAGAATAAGCCACTCTGTTATTGTAAATCCAAGCATTTCAAATGCCCTTACTTGCATATTTTTCTGCTTAAATCTCTTCTTAACACCAAATTAACCTTGAAACACATTGGTTGATTCTTCAAACTGTCTTTAACAAATGATTCAGGTCTTTAGTTTTGGAGGTTCCTTGGCCTATGATAATGCAAATGTATTTCCAAAAGGTAACATTATGAGTCAGTAATTCATTAATTGCTAAATTCATTTATTTCTTCAGTAAACTTTTACTAAGTCAATTTGTTCTCCTACGCACTGCTTGGGAATTGGGGACACAGGCCTGAGCAAAGCAGACCTTAAGGCCAATCTTTTTATAGTTTACAGTGTTTAAGTAGCTACCAGTCCAAGAGAAGGTGCAAACAGTTAAGGCCTATGAGAGGGGTGCCTTGGTGGCTCAGCTGGTTATGTATTCGAGTCTTGAATTAAGATCAGGTGGTGATCTCATGGTTCATGAGTTCAAGCTCCACATCCTGCTGCGCATTGACCGTCTGGAACCTACTTGGGATTCTCTCTCTCTCCCTCTGTCCCTCCCACTCTCTCACTCTCTCTTTCAAAGTACACAAACTATATATATATATGGGAACCAGACCCATGAGACCTATGAGAACCAGAGATTGAAGGAAATAGACACCTAAAAGTTTCAGATCACAAACAGCTGAAAACTAACTTCACTTTCTTGAAAACTTTCAGAGCTGGTATGGTTGATGGGTGGGTTCTGGTGCTACACTACGGTTTTTTCTCTCTTCGGTGAAGGACTCCAAAGTGAAGTAAAACATTGCTGTAAGAGTCATTCAATATAGGATCTAGAGAATACTGAGGAAGAAGGACCTCTGCAAATCTCTGGTTGCAAGTTCTGGGACACCATAGACTTGGGACTTTTGACAGTTGCAACTGGTCCGCTGCATCCCCATCACCTTCTGCAACCCATCCTTCTCCTTTGAACTGAAAGAAAAAGTGTGTAACATCTATTAGCTAAATAGCCAATTGTGTATTAGCTAGTTAGTTGAACTTGTCACCACCAATCTTAATTCCTTTAAAATAAGAGATGTAGCCTGGTGGCTTTTGTCTCTATAAACCTATACTCTTTGATTGCAATTCACAGCACATTTTCAATTTCGGTCCCCTCCGTGTCTCCCAGATTGCAGTCCCAAAGACCCCAAATAAATGCTTTTGGTTGCTTTCCTTCCCTGGAGACTGAGGGGTTGAGAACCTTTCACATTTAAATTTTACAGAATATGTAGGTAAAATAATGGGTCTCAATACAATGTCAAAGACTACATTACAGAGACAAATTCTTAAAGGGAGACATATTTTCCTTTAAACCGTGAGCATATTCTCCAGTTATTTGGTCCTTATAATTTTTCGTGAGAAAGCCTCTTTGTCTCTAGCTTCCAATGTCTGTTTGAAGATCTGCTCACCGGAGGAAAGGACAGCAGAACCCACTTGACTCACCTTCCACTTGTGCCTACTTATAGAAAGTTGTGCTTTTTAGTTTAGATTTCTGAGGCTCCTGAAAACCTTTTGGTTGTGCAGGTAAGCATCTTTTGGAAAAACATACCTTCCCTTGAGATGCTTGCAAATATCACATCTGTTGTAGAACACACAGAAACAGAGCTGTGTGCTCTAATTAAAGAGGAAAATTACTTGAAATGTATCAGTGGATCACTAAGAGTGACTGATGCAAATGTTTGGAGGAAAATAGCTCTTTCTCATTTGAAATTATGCTTTCTACACAATTGGTATGCCCATAATAGGTAAATCCAATTATATCTTTTTTTCCTCCTTGACTGTAAATTAACAATGAGTAAATGGCAAGGCATTAGAATTGTATTTTTGCATAAGCAAAAGTATAAATGTTACTCTGAGTCTCCTGAGTTTGCAAAATTTGACTGGAAATACTGTTAAAACATACTTTCTCAAGAGAATGTTCTTTGCTTCCAGCCTCAAAAAAAAAAAAAAAAAAACAAAAAAAAACCCAAAACCGCTACAACAACAACAACAACAGCTTTTCCTTGCAGCATTTTGGAATCGTCCCACCCAGCAGGAAGTAGGATGTGTGCAAAGGACTGCAAAATTAGAAAGAAAAAAAAAAAATACTGCTGTTTTAAAATAAAGTTCAACAAACTTTAGTTTAACTTCCTACAAAGGTCGCATCAGGATTAGTTTAGATTTCGGGTCAAGTGGCAGTTTGCTTTCTATTTGATCTGCAGCAATTGAAGCATACCTAATAGAAGCACTATTTTAAACACAAAGGTTAAACTCTGTTGCATTTTGACAAAGGTTAAATGCCTATTTACCAAAGTTAATGACTTAATAGCATTTTGAATACCATTCTTTATATAAAGGTTAATCTCATATTTTTGACTTCATGTTTCCTTTCTTAAGAGGAAATACTCATTAGGGCTCAAACAATTATCTGATTGTTAATCTGTTTTGATCTTATTTATAGTTCTTCAGCCAGAGTATTATCTGTTTTGATTGCAAAATAATTTTTTTAAGCGTTCAGGAAAAAAATGCTTAAAGAGAGAAATAAGGTTATTACAGAACTATTGCTTTCAAAGACTCAAAAAAGAAAAGGATGAAAATTTTAGGAAGAAGTCTAGAGCAGAGATATAATCTATGGTGGGATCATATACTTATCACAGATGTGCATGAGACTGGTCAAAGAATTTCTATTCATTGTAAAAACAAGTACTTTCTCAGACTCAGTAGAAATATCACTATTAGATGATCAGAAAATGTGAAAAAAAATTTACTACAGAAGAGAAAGGCATATGGTCAATTTGGCATTTCCTTTTGATGCCATTTTTAATTAATATTATTATAATAAATTACTTCATGTAGAACATTAATTAGAAAAAAAGCATCACTGAAGTATATCATTCATCTTTTTAAATACATTTTCTAATATCTTCATCTCACTACTCTTCAGAAATTAAACTCAGAGTCTAGGTGACAAAAACTGATGCTGAGTTTTGGTGATGTATATTATACATTTTGGAAAGATACTCATATTTGCAGGTGCTATAAATTTATTGTTTCACAGATAAAATATAAATGTGTGCAACATCTCAAATTTAATTACTAGTACAGCTAAGAGTGGCATGATTGTGGCAAGGTTCATGAATGTTACATGAAGTTTATTTCAAGGTTATGGTGTAAACGACAAAAAAAAAAAAAAAGATGGAGGACAATATCAGGAAGATAATTGTGAGAATTATCCTTCCTTTTAAGAAGAAAGCTCAGTCAGGCAGAGGAATGCCATCTCATCTGTCAAAAGGTGAAATCAGCGTGGACTGAAAGTCAAATTTTGGTTTTAAATGAGGTAAACAAATTGGATAAAATAAATGGGTGTATTTAGGGAACAATGGAGGTTAGGCCAACCTCATGACCAACTAGTTCAAAAACAATCTTTGGGTAAATCTAGGACCTCTTGGGGTAAAAATCACTTCTTGGATAAACCAACTGGTAGAATATCCCAATAGATCTTTGCACCACTTTGTGTTTTACTAATTTTATTACTGTTCTGAAAAAGTGTTCTCTGTTTATTTCTCCATGATAATTCTTTCTCTTTTATTTTAGCATATCCACATTTATTTTTTTTTTTCTTCCCCACTTCAGTTCAGTGTTTCTTGGGAGATGTTACCTGAAGTTAAGTTATTTAAGTTAAGTTATATAACTTAAGTTATTTAAACCTGATGTGGCTTGTCCATTAAGTGTGTATTTTGGTATTGATCACCAAACTCTTTTGATGACAATGACTAAAGACAAAATAGAATATGTAAAAAGGCAAAAACTTATTAGGAGCCTCTTGTAACATTATTCTCCTTTTGTGACTGTAAAACAGTACGATGATGTTATTGTAATTTTATTTTAAGAAAATGCAAATTTATTTTGACAAACCATCTCATAGTGATTCTAAATTGATGAAAAAATATGAAGGCATTGTTGAGCCAATCATGTTATGGTCAATTTTCTGTCTATGACTGAGGGGTGTACTATCTGTAAAAATAATTACTAGAGATTTTATTCAGTGTCTATAAAATTTCCTTCAGTTTAAAAAGATTATTCATACAGCATTAAAGAAAAGATGAAGAAAGCATTCGATTCAAATGAGAAAGAATTTAAAGTGAACTGATTAGCCTTGTTAGGCTGATCACGGTTAGAGCAACGAGTACATTTATGGAGTCCTTGTATTCCATATTCTAAAGTGGTGCTTTGCTTTCGCAAAGTCAGGGAATATGAGCCTGAGAATGCCAGTTTTAACAGATTATCCCCTGCTGCTTCAGATGAAAGGGTCAGTCTGGCAAGAAAAAAATATAAATCCTGGAAAAAATAACAATTTATAATCATGCCAATAGGTTAAAGTAAATAGGTATTTTAATGACAATGTGTCAAGTTGGTCACTAGAAGAATTGTTTTTAACATCTATTTCCAGGTAGATGTCATGTCAGAGTTACAATGGAAAGTTCAGATTTAGAAGTAAAAACATAAATATTATACTAATTAGTGGCATTCAATTAATGACTTTTAAGTTGTGGATTTAAGTTGAATAGTTTGGGTAAAAATGAATTTTTCCTTTGATAATTAAATTGAGAGCTGCTCCTTAAATTCTCGTGGGCTTGTAGGGAAACAGTCAAATTTTATTGTGTAGAATTCTGGTGGCTGACAATGGGAGAACAATGGACGAACAACTGGAGGTCCAGGAAGGTCTGACCATGGCCTAGTTTGTTTGTGAATTGCTAATGCTCATAAACCCTTGCCTAGATGGCAACGGTGTCACATCCTACCTCTGTCTCCCCTCCCTGTGGCATTCATTCCACATTAGAGATAATCTTAGTCTTTTGAGTCTAACCAATGAGAATTATTTCACTTGTGTCATTTCTCAGTATTTAGTGTTGCACTAGTAAATGAATAATCATCTTGTGATCAAGAGTTCTGATTTCAGTTTCTGGTTCTACGTCGAATCATCTATTTAGTCTCATAAACTCTATAAATGTGAACAGTAATGCACAATGGGTTGTTTTTAAGTGTGACAATGTTGTGATAATTTATTTGAAAGCATGAGAAGTAGTAGCTAGTCCATAGCAGATTCTCAAGATCTACCACTTAACTTTAAATATAAACTTTTTGAGATTTTTGTTAAAATAGATTCATACTGAAAACAGAGTAACATTTTGATTTTATTGTGTAGATTAACAAGTGTTAGGTGGACAAGGGGAAAGATTTTACACAAACCAAAAAATAAATAAATAAAAAGTTTTTGGAGTAGCTTGTATGCATTTGGTAAAGAATCATTCTAAGGTAGAATGATAATCTTAATAAATAATGTTCGATGGCCAAAATTTCAGGTTAGGTGCAGTGGAGAAAATATTAGAGGGCAAATTATTATAATTTTCAAGTCACATCAGTCTTAGTTGCATCTACTGATATATTTAGCAGTTTAGAAACTAATATTAATACTATTATTACTATCAATTTTAAATTACTTTAAAGCAATAGATGTAAGTTAATAATTCAATTATCAGGAATGTTTACCTAGTACACTAACTAAAACTTATACTATATAGAACTAAAATTATTTTTTAAATGTAGATAATATTTATTCCCAATATTTTACCTGTTGGTGTATCTAATAATATTTTGGGTCTGATTTAAAAAATTAAAATACATTAAGCAAACATAAGTGTGTTATTTGAATGGGAAATAAAAAATGGAAACCATAAAAGCCATTTGTACATATTGGAAGGTTTCAGTCTACACAATAAATATTTATGGAGCTTATAGTTTCTGTTATCAACAAGGAAAATAGTATTTTTGAACAACTGTCTTAAATTCACATGGCATTTGTTTCAAAAGCAACGTTTAGTCTAGTTAGCTATGGTAATATTCAGTTAAAGAACAATTGTATCCGAATCATTTAAAGGCAAAATGCATGTATGTAATAATAATTTACAGAGGTTACAGGTTCCGTTCCAAACAATGCAAGGTCTCAACTAGATCAGTTTTTGGTACCATCAAATTCCCTCCTGCTTTAGAATTGTTATCCAAGATTGTTGAGAATTATTTGAACAAAACCCATCAATGCCATTGACCTTCAGTTCAAGAAACAAAGTCATGCAAGGAGTAATCATGAAATTTATAGTTCACAAACCAAAATAAACTTCTCATTTTCTCACTAATTATTTTCTGTTGATATAGGAAATGCTCCCTGAGTAGGTGACATTTACATTAAGACCTGAAGGATGATAATGAGGTAAAGGAGCACATTAAAAGCAGAATAGGGCTTGGTACAGAAGAGTAGAAAGAAAGCCATTGCAAATGAAGCGCACTGAGCAGAATAGAAAATGGTGAGGCATGGGCTTCGAAAATTAGCCACCAAATCAGTGGCATAGGTGAAGATGAGGATTTTAAGTTTTATTCCAAATTCAGTGGAAATCCCATTTCCTCCTAGCAAAGGGACAAAGTTATAAGCAACTGGAAAGCTAAGAGGGAACAGGCCACATACAAATTTTCTCAAAGCTTCAAAATTTCTCGTCACCATAACATGAGATAAAATATCTAGATTATATTGAGTTCATTAGAATAAAACTCAAATAGCAGTGGCCATAAAGTTTTAATGAAGAAAGAGATCACTTTGAGATACAAGATATTCACAGTATTGCATGGCTGGAAAACATCATAGAATAATCATATCATAATTCAATCTTCTTATCTATTTATGAAGGAACAACGGAGTTCAATGTATGTTCACCTCTGTATTTTTTTCTTTCATTCCAGATGACCAAGTTACCTAAATGAAATGATGCCAACTTGTAATGTGTATCAGAATTTAATTAAAGGCATTTTTTAAAAATATTCAGTGTAACGGGGAAAGGATTTTTTATACATGTGTCTTCCACTGATGGGTTTACACCAGCGTCCACTTTCACTTTCCTGTCTCACACCCTATTGATTACTGTGATTCAGTGATATTTGTAATAATTATTCAGTTAAGCACTGTGAGGGAAAGAGATGCAATCTCTTAAAAGAATCAATTATGCACTGGGCTATGAATGTGCAACGGTTTAGGGAGGCAATACCGTTAGAATTGTTGCTGCTATATATTTGGATGTGGGGAGGCAAATGTATCTACTCGAAAGAATAATTGGAGGCAAGACATGAAAGATAATTAATAGTCTAAAGAGCAGAACAACAGAGTCTGAGGAATCCAGGGATGCAACATTTTTCAGGGTAGGAATCATCAAGGGATGGTATCTGGAGATTTCATTTAAAAAATAAGAAATTATGTCAGCATTAGACACCTCTGCTCTATAAAAATCTCTGCAACTGCAAAACCAAAACTAAAATCCAAAACAAAACTCTTAAGTAAATCCACTTGTGACTGCTTTTGTGGACAGTTTAATTATTTTGGAGGATAGGTTTTATGTAATGATACTCTTCATCTATACTTGTATGCCAATGCTCCCTACCATTTTATTTTAGATCATTGCCAATGGAAATAAATGGACTGATAATGTCACCATTCTTTTAAGTATATTTTCTAGGCTTATCTTATTTTCATGTAAAAATGGATCAGCTAATTTACTTATTTATTCTGCATTATTATAGGTCTGGTACACCCAGATACTGCAAGTGCAATGCAGACCTGATCCCTGTGTGTATAGAACTTACATAATAACCAAAGAAACAAGACACAAATAAGAATGACAAAATAGGGACGCCTAGCCGTCTCCAGTCGGTAGAGCATGCGACTTGATCTCAGGGTTGAGTCCGAGCGCCATGTTGGATGTAGAGATTACTTGAAAATAATTTTTCTTTTTCAGAAAAGAATGACAAAATAAATAGAGTTAAATCGTAATGATGGCTAGTGAGCAGAAATATGGAGTATTAAAGAAGGTTTAGTGGTGAACATGAAGTCTACAGGAGAGGGAGGGTATATGGCTTGTAATGCCTGTAGGTTTTTAGTGACTAACCCATTCCGATTTTATTAAACAGACTTGCCAACCAGCACGTGACTTCGTAAGAGCTGATAAAATGTTTAAATTGGCACACTAAGTCTGCAGTTCTGTGGAAAATCGTGTAAACAAAGGTGATTATAAAAGCCAGGTGTAGCTATACGTGACGTCACTTGAAGGAGGCAAAAAGGTATCCAACATTCAACTTTCTACATCACTTGTTTGCTTCATTCATTAAATTATGATATACAAGACATAATATCATTTATTATATAACAAAACATAGAATCTAATAATTGAAAAAATTAACTTGAAACATTTATTTGCATTATTCATATCTTCTTTACATTTCAGATTGTGTTTTTGCCTTTTCTTTATTAATTATAGGATGCATTTGCATGTTTTCTTCCCAGCTAATTCTGCTATCTAGGGTTCATGCATGGCAGACTCAATGTCTTGTCATATTCATAATAAAATATATACAGAGATAGATATAACTATAAACATAGATCTATATGTGTGTAGGTTCATCTATAGTATATGTAACGATATACACATACACACAAACACATATATTTCCTATGATTGATTTATTAGGCCTGTCACTGTCAGACATGAGTAGATCTGTGGTATGCCTGATTTTACAAAGTCATGTCTGCAGCTACTAAATAGCTTGCTGTCTTAAGCTTGTTCAAATGGATCTGGGAATTTCTTTCCAAGTATTTGCCTAACAATCTAGGAATTGAAATTAAAACACTACAACCACAAATTTTACTCCAGCTTCCCTTTTGGGTCAGAACCTATGATTTGGGCTCAAATTCCAACTTTACAATTAATTAGCCCCACGGTTCATTTCATACGCTACTGAATCCCTCCGAGCCTCACGTTACAATTTGGAAAAGTGAACTGAAATTCTGTAAAATCATTCGAATTCTCTTCCAGTGGTAACATTCTGCAATTCTTTCCTCATATTAAGTGTTCTCTTGCATTCTCCAGTGTTTCAAAACTGGTCAGAGGGAGGTCTTGCTCTGACTGAATCAATACTTGTTATGGAGCGAGGCGATCTTTAGACACAGGATGTATCAGAGATATATCGAGTTGACTGTATCCCTGAGTTCAGCTAAAATACATTAAACATGTATTCTATGTTCTTAATCTTCCTTGAAAGCAAGCTAGCAGGCAAAATAGATATTCATTTCTTATCAGCTTAGTCCAAAATGTAGGAAGCAAAATCCTCTATCCTAAATAAGCATTTGGTGTACAAATGAATGTGACAGGTTTACCAAAAGGGGAGGGGGAAGTGCCTCTGAGAAACTGGAACTCATTTCTTGCTGAAGTCCAGGGCGCCGTTTGTTGCAGTAAAGCTAAATTAAATAAAATGCAAGCAAACAAAATGATAAGTTCCACAGACCGCAGAGTGCTGTGTAATGAAACTTCTAATTTCATTGGCACTTTATTTTGAAAAAAGAAACGAAAATAAAATATGTCTATTTTAGGGATATATTGACTCTGGGAGACAAATTTCAGACATCTTTTTTAATTGAAGAAAAACTGAGTAATGGGACCAAAATGCACTGTTCCGTGAACTGAAGGCCTTTTTAAGCGGAAGGAGTGTGTCGATGTACATATGAATTATGAATGAACAGTTCATAAACAGGAAGGTCAGTAAAATGCTTCAATGATAATATTTTCAATTTATATGACTGCAAATTACACATAGATATTTATAAGCAAGCACTCATCTCAGTTCCTATCAAATATAACTTTGACCAGATTTAGCGGGGTTGCCCTCGATTTAGGGCCAGTCGTTCACAACTGGGAGTGATTTGGAGATGTCTAAAGATATTTTTGTTTGCCATAACTGGGAAGGAGTAGGCCAAGGGCATTGCTACATTTATTGGCTGGAGGCCTGATGCTTCTGGGCAATGCCAACGATGCCCCAGGAAGAGAATCACCCAGTCCCAAATGTCACTAATGCTAAAGTGGAGAAACCCTGACTTAGTTATTAAATTAACCCTTGTCTTGTATGTCCTAGGTATTTTCCCAGGTTTTGGTTTTCGATTTGGATGTTTTACTCCTCTCTTGCTATAAAACTTGTATTACTTAGTGTTTGAAAAAGCAACTGAATTTTCCTGTAACAGATTCTTACTTTGTTTTTAGAAGTACAAAAGACTTCCATTCAAAGAACAAATACCTTTGATATATTTTTTCCTTGTGATTTTCTTGGTGAATTCTGTTTAATCTTTAAGCTTTTATTCATTCATCTACTGTCCCATAAATACTTACTGGTAATCAAATAAATACCAGGCACGGTGTTAGGGGCCAAGAAAAATATCATCCGTAAAACAGGGATGGTGTCATTCCTTGTGAATTTATGCTCTTATAAGGAGAAACAGTAATCACATAATCACTAAAGAACCTGGAAAATCCCAGCAACCATATGCGGCAAAGGAGAGACTCAAGCTCTGTGCTAGCATATAAGAAATAGATTAGGCTTTTCAAGAGGGGTTAGAAAATTTGTTTCCACAGAAGTCACAAACAAGCTAAAACCTGAAAGATGTATAGGAATTAGCTAAGTGCAGGGGTTTAGAGGAACATTCCAACTGGGAGAAATATTTATGTAAAGACAAAATTCAAAAGGAACTCAGCATTCAAGGAAATATAGGAATTTCAATTATTTAAGAGGTAAGTAAAAATGTAAAAAATTATTTCTCATCCAAGTGGTAAATAATTTTTCCACCCAAATAGAAAATAAGTTTTCCAGAATTAATGAGTAAGCAATCTTTCTATTCCACCTTAATTATACACAGCTATTTTTATATTTATATCTGGGTCTCAGGATATTTGTCTTAGGAAACTGACCTTTCAGTCTGTCCTTTCGTGAACATCAGATATCTTTAATCATTTGACCCTTACAGTATTACTAAGATGTATTTCAAATTAAATAGGATCTTTGAATTATGCAAATGAGGCAACAGTTTCTCATCACTTCACTTTTTCCCGCTGTCAACAATTGTTTATTCCGTGGCACCAGATGATTAAATCATTTAAATACTTTATGTTTGATAATGTGTTCTATACTCCAAGGAAACCATGGAAACCAGTGAAGTGAAGGAAACACGTGCTATTTTTTGAACAGCTATCTCAAATGAAGCTTTGTATAAGAAAAGTAAAAATACCAATTACATTTTGAATGCTTGCTCACTATGATCCACTGAGTAAAAGCATTGCATGAATCGTGCTTGATCTTCACTTGTCCAATAAGACATAAACTCCATTTTATTAATGAGAAGATCAGAGCTCAGTGACTAATCCACAGTCACACACAGCTAGTCAGATTCAGGATTCCAGTCCCCAAACCACTTTTACTTCAGGTCACGTGTTTAACTTCAACGCTAACCAGTATTTCCCATTTTTTACACCTATATTACAACTGGTGTTCAATCAGGTTTGTAAGATTAAGTTCAATCCCCAGTTTCTCCAAATTTCCTTGTGTATTGATATATTTTAGCCCTCAAACCACATAATTTATGTAGGAAAGAAAATCTGTGTTGGCATAAATATTAACACTCCCCCCCCCAACATTTCAATGCACTGGATAAAGACTCAACTCTGAACCATTTGATTAACTTGGCCTGAATGCAGAAATATTTCATATTCAGAATTATATCTGAGGGGCGCCTGGGTGGCTCAGTCATTTAAGCTTCTGACTTTGGCTCAGGTCATGATGTCTCGGTTTGTGAGTTTGAGCCCCATGTCGGACTCTGTGCTGACAGCTCAGAGCCTGGAGCCTTCTTCAGATTCTGTGTTTGTCTCTCTCTCTGCCCCTCTGCTGCTTGCACTCTGTTTCTCTCTCTCTTAAAAATAAATAAACGTTAAAAAATTTAAAAAACAAATAATTATATCTGGCACACAAGCAAGATTATTTATTTCAGATATTTTAATTATATTTGTGTAGGGAATGTGGATCGTTCCTTTTGTCATAGATTTTTCTAGAACTCCAACTAAAAAAATAAGAATTTAAGATTATAGCATTATATATAGGATTGTATATAATATATATATACACACACACAAACACACACATACACTCCTTGAGAAATATATATATATATATATATATATATATATATATATATGTATATGTATATAGTCTCCCTTTGAGGCTTAGAGCAATTTTGGACTAAATTATACCTTTTAAACTTCAGAAGTTATGTACAGTAATAAACATTAATTTCTGCAAGTGGGTACTACTCGAATAATGAATACATAGGTGCAACCAGTAGATTTTAACACCTCGCATGAAAACAGTTGTGGCAGAGAATGCAGTGTAGTTGAAGATCCCTCAGGGGTGAATAATTTTCAAGCAATGACTTCAGATATTATGCTTCTGAAATACAGCCTCTCACAGGGGTTTGCCAGCAACACTGGTAAACATTATGCCATCTGTATAATCGCTCTACGTCGTTTTCATTCCTTTAACTTAAAAGGCCAGTGGGAGGGGGAGGACCATATTGGAGAGAGAGATTACTCTGAAGAAAACTGACAGAATTTATCTGTAACATATAGGTCAGGTTGATAATTAGACTGTGGACTTTCAGTAGCTAGAACACATTCGGATTTATTCTCTGCTCCCGAGTGGATGTTCCTCGGGAGCGTCACTTCACAATGAAATTTAGGTTCTTTGGCTCCTTCTGTGTCATGACCCCCTATTCACTTGAGCCCCGGTGCCTTCTGCATCTTGTTGGAGGAAGTACAGTGAATGCTGTGATGTGCTGCTCTCTTCAGAGGAGAGTAGTCGTTTTTCCAACAGACACGAGTGTTGGCCATCGAGGGCTCAAAGCTGAGTGCCTCTTCAGCTGTCCTTGGCTGAAGAAGCCGTCTTTATCAAGATTACTCTTCTCCTCAGAGGCTGTCCCTAACCAAAGACCGGTCAATATGGAGTTACAAAGATCCATCCATTGTCTTCAGTGTTGTTGTCCTTGGAAGACCATTCCAGCCTTGGAACTCACTGTGGGAATGGCTGCCGCCTCTATTGCAGATCCATCCTTCTGTTGCAGAAAGAAATGTTGAACTTCTCGCTCTCCTCAGTCCTGCTTCCTTCACTTCTCTACAAGTATTGCTCCCGAGTTTCTCCAAAATAAACCATAGGTATGCAAACATGTCTGTCTCCTGAGGAACCAGATCGCAGAAGAAGGAAGAGAGAATGTGGCACCCCTGTTTCTTAAAATGCCCTGGCCTGAAAGTCACATATATCATTTTCATTGACAATAGTTAGGACCAGTGTCATGACTACACATACATGCAGGGAATGTTTCTTGTACTGCTGAGAAATAATTCTGCTTCCCGGAAGTACCTCTACAAAAGAGTAGATGAACAGAAACCATTGCCATGATGCATATATGATTAATAACTTTCTGAAGTCAGGAGATGTAGAATGATACTGGATTTAAACTGTTAGGATGCTTCAAGTATAGAAATTAACTTTTCTATTTACTTGTGCTTTCATTCAATCCAATTACAAACATAACAGACTTACGTTCCATTGGTAGGAATAGTATTCATTTCTTCAAATAAATTCATAATAAATGTATTTTCTTCTCAAAGATAATTTGATCATATTCATCATTGACTCATCTCACGAGTGTTTTTACGCTAACTTCTATGCA
The DNA here is from genome assembly GCF_024362965.1 of Panthera pardus. Taxonomy (NCBI): domain Eukaryota; kingdom Metazoa; phylum Chordata; class Mammalia; order Carnivora; family Felidae; genus Panthera; species Panthera pardus. The sequence goes on along the minus strand of NW_026526688.1, from coordinate 176,810,473 downwards.
CTTTGCTAGAATGGGAATCAGATATGAAAGACCAAATTTATACCCATCTAATATCTATATCACGTTGGTGAAAATAGAAAAACAGTTCTATACTGTGGGGTAAATTTAAAACTTATTCATTTTTGAGAGAGAGACAGAGCACGAGTGGGACAGAGGCAGATTGAGAGAGAGAGAGAGAGAGAGAGAATCTGAAGCAAACCCAGGCTCCCCGCTGTCAGCACAGATCTCAGCACAGGGCTCAAACTCACAAAGATCATGACCTGAGCCGAAGTCAGACGCTTACCCAACTGAGCCACCCAGGTGCCCCTAGTGAAGGGGTACATTTTATAGTGAGGTGCAGATTAAGAGCCATGGATTGCAGAGTGGTGGTATAGCAATAAGACTGGAGAAACCAAGGAAGGCTCCTGAGCACAACCACCGTGTATGGTTGTACACCCAGTAGGCAGATGAAAAATGCCTCCTCCAGTTATGCATAGCACAACCAGGAAGGCTATAAGAAAGGCTTTTTATTAGAAAATGGTATGACATGAACAGTGTCATTATTCATCCCAGCAAAGTAGCAGAAAAAAATCCAATAACCACTGTGCATGCACAAAACCTGTCACATGCTATGCATTCCATTCACAGTTGAGGAATGCATGTATAAATGAATTCAGAGCTGTAGAAAACATACGTCTATTAAGATTGAGCAGGCATATTCACGAAGCACAATAAAATGCATGTATGGCCAGAACAACATTTAGATTATTCAGTGGAAAATATTACATTGAAGAAAGTGGCAGCAAATTTAGCCAGAAGAAAGTTTTAGAAAGGCCAATTAGTTATGCATCAGGAACTATAGAGATTAACCAATTCTTATAAAAAGAAAATGACAAAACAGGAAGACAATACAGAGATAACTTGGACATTATTTGCATTCTTGCAACTATATAAGGCATAGTGCCAGTAGACCAATTTATTTATCAAAAACCTGTCAGACACTCTTTAGATGCTAGAGAGAATCAAGTAGACATTCTCTGACCTCAAGAAGCTTATATTTCATGGGGAGAAAAATATGATACAAAAATATACTACATTTAAGATATGGCTATAAAATAATAATACAATACAATAAAATAAAATAAAATAAAATAAAGCAAGTGTAGAGAGAGATATAATGATGGTTTCTTTATGTTTTTAAAAATATTATCCATGAAGGCACACAAGAAGAGATGACATTTGACCAGAGAACTGACAGAAGCAAAAGAAGCAGCAATTTGGAAATCTGGGGAAAGAAGAGTAAGCACAAAGTGCAAATGAGTTGAAAGCATGCTGATATATTCAAGAAGTGTAAAGAGGAAGGCAGTGTGGATGGAGTATTGTGATAAATGGGTTGGTCGTATCTCTTGTCACAATGCCTGGGCACTAATAAAACAGTAAATAGCAAAGGCAACTACAAGAACATTCTTTTACTTGTACTATTAAGGGATGCCCCAGTATTACATTGCAATGCCTTATATTCAAGTTTTAGATTCCTTTTTTTTTTTTTTTAAGTTTATTTATTTCGAGAGACAGAGCAACACAGGAGCAGAGAGAGAGGGAGAGAGAGAATCCCAAGCAGGCTCCACACCGTCAGTGAAGAGCCTTATGTGGAGCTCGAACTCACGAACTGTGAGATCTTGACCTGAGCTGAAGTCAGATGCTTAACCGACTGAGCCACACAGGTGCCCCTTGGATACTTTGTATTAACAACTATAGAACACACATACATAATGTTTTACATTAGGTAAAACATGACAAGTTTTTTTGAAACACCATAAAATATTTAATGTCTCTACTTTTAACTCAATTTTGCAAAATTGTTTTAACCTCAACCTTTGTTTTTGCTACTGTCACTTCTGTTGATAATATAATAAATTACAGTTCTCTTGAGTTTTTTTTTAATTTTTCAAAGTTTGAAAATATGTACATGTATAGAAGAAACTGTTTAACATGTTCACAGAGCTTGAATAGACTTAGGCTTTAAATAGAGAATGGATTTGGAGGACAGTTACAGATGTTTCAAGAAGATAGAAAAGAGAGAGGCAAACCATAAAACAAACTCAACTATAGAGAACACACTGTAGGTTGCTCGAGGGGAGTGGGCAGGGAGGTGAGTTAAAGGAGTGATGGGGTTTAAGGAGGGCGCTCGTGATGAGCACTGGGTGTTATATGTAAGTGATGAATCACTAAATTCTACACCTGAAACTATCATTATGTGTTAACTGTCTGTTAACTACCTGGAATTTAAATAAAAACTTGAAACTACAAAAAAAAAAAGAGGAAAACCTCAATCTGAAATATTAAACACTCGAACCATGATAGCAAATTTACCTTAAAAGGAATTTAATGCATATTCAAGTCATGTGAGATAGGTTAATAAACATAGCAAAATATGGATATCTGTTCCAAGAAAAGAAAATCAAACACTGGTAGTACGAAAAACAAATGTTGTGAACACAGTGACAAGACACAATATATCATGCTAATTATGTTAAGTAGTATCTGATGGAGTATATCAGAAAGCATTTTCCAGTCCTGTACAAGGACCTACCTCTCCCACCCCCACCCCCACACAATTAACAGCAACCATCTCAAATTTATGTGAACATCTGATTGGCTGGCCATTTTTTTTTTCCTTTTCAAAACGTTCATTTTTATTCACCTAATCACCTGTATGAAAGACTCCGGGAAAACACAATTAAAAATAAAATCCACTTCATTAAATCCATGGGGACACATAAAAAATTATTGATGAACTAAAAAAAGTGAAAAAATTAGGCAACCTACTTAAGAATTTTCATGTATTAGATGTATATACTTCTAATTTGTAGCAAGTAATGCCCATTATTATTTGAATTGTAAATCTCATATAAAAATCTTTAATTGGATATTTTCATGTAATAGTAAGACAAAAGCACACTCTCAAGCATAAAATCTCGGAGGCAAGAAGAAAGCATTTTCTTATTGATCCATGAAGAATTCCTGTATGTGAATACCCACGTGTGAAGAAAAGAGACACTGACACTTTGTTGTAAGAGAGAAACCAGGGGAATTCTCTTGAAGGTACATGAATATCACGCACAACAATTTTACTGAGATTAATTTAATTGGCTTGGGAGCGGATGGATGATAGGGATGTGAGAAAATCTTTACCCCCAGAGCCACCCTTTGGCATTGCCACTTTGGTAGACACATAAATCAAATGGCATTATGTTGCATGCATTACAAAAGGAGATAAAAAAAAAAAGTGGCTTCTGTGCTCTGGAAACTTCGAGTGAAATAGAGGATTTCAAAATAACGTGAACATTTCTAAATTGCAAAATGCATAAAATACAATAGGTTCAAATCAAATGGTCCAGCAGCAATACAAAGGAAGCTTTTATTTTTAATATTTCTTTTCAGATGTTTCTTTGTTGCTCATTCCTTTGTTTCTCTTTGCTAAACTTTCTGCAGATGTTTTCAACATCTTTTGGGATTCCATCCTGATTTGTTTATAGTGTTTTATAGTATATAGTATATTGCTTTGTACACTTTTCTTAGTAGTTGCTCTAAATATTAAAATATACATAGGTAACTTATTGCTGCCAGCTGGCATTGATGTTTTGCAAGTTCAAGTGAAATGGAGAAACCTTACTTCCCTTAGGCCCATCACCTTCCCCATTTTAAAATTTAATTGTCTTTGGGGCTCCTGGGTGGCTCAGTCGGTTAAGCAGCCGACTTCAGCTCAGGTCATGATCTCGCGATCCGTGAGTTCGAGCCCCGCGTCGGGCTCTGTGCTGACAGCTCAGAGCCTGGAGCATGTTTCAGATTCTGTGTCTCCCTCTCTCTGACCCTCCCCCGTTCATGCTCTGTCTCTCTGTCTCAAAAATAAATAAACGTTAAAAATTTTTTTTTTAAATTTAATTGTCTGTATTTTTATATATACATTGAACACCATGTCAAATGATTATAAGTTTTGCTTCCACCTTCAAACGAGGCTTACAAGAATCATGAAAATTAGAATTGTCTACTAGATATTCCTCTATTTTTATGTATTTTATTTTTTCTTTCTGAAATTTCAAGCATTCTTCTGTAATCTTTTCCTATCTTTTAAGAGAACTTCTTTTAGCCATTCTTTAGTTTTGCTGACAAGTTCTTTTAGTTGTGCTTGATCTGACAATGGCTCTATTTTTTCTTCATTTCTGAAGAATATTTTCACTGGATATAGAATTTCTGGTTGACAATTCTTTTCTGTTACTACTCAGAAAATATTGAGCCATTTTCTTCTGGCCTCCATGGTTTCGGATGAGAAATCTTCAGTCATTTAAATTGGTGTTCCTCCAAAACGGATTTCTTTTTTAGAAACATTGTTTTTCTCTGGATGCTTTCAGACTTTACTTTGTCTTTAGATTTTAGATGTTAGTTTAATTATGAAGCATATTGCCATGGATTTCTTCTATAGCTTTATGGCTTTTTACCACTTTGGGAATTTGTCAGCAATTATTTCTTTGAATACTTTTTTGACTTCATTTTTTTCTTCTTTTTATGTGATTGATAATGAGTGTTAGCTTTTTTGTGACTGTCACACAGGACCCTGAAACTCCATTGTTTTCCAGTTCTATAATTTCCACCTGATTCTTTTTATAAAGTGTGTTTCTTTACTGAGATTTTCCATTGTTTTGTTTGCTTTAAAATAATTCCCAATTGTTTTTTAAAGCATTTTCATGATGATTGCTTAAAATGCTTATCAGATTATTCCAATGTCTGTTTCATTTCACCTCTGGCGTCTGTTGACTGCCCTTTCCTAGCCACGTTGTGATTTTCCTGGTTCTTGGTATGATACATGATACACTGGACATTTTGGATTTTATATTATAAGTCTCTGGATTCTTTTTAATGTTTCCTAGCAGGTAGTCCTCTAGCCACCAGAGCTGAAAAGGTGTGTATTTTCAGGTTTCCATTGGGCCCCACCAACACCACCTGACAAAAATGGAATGCATAGGCACACCTCCTTGTTTCAGATGAGTTGGACGGAAATGCAGCTTCCTCTAGGCCTTACTGATACCTTCCAGGTGAAAACCAGTCATCAACGATCCCTACCTTACCACCTCTGATTGGGGGTATAAACTGAACTCCCCACTGGGCCCCAATGACACCAGTGGAGGAGGGAAGTGGAGTGTCAACTACTCCACTTTTCACTACCTTGTTCTACTTCATTGGTACCTTGTAGGTGTAGAAGCTCTGTTCCCCATTGGATCTTGCTGACACCAGAGGGGCAGGGAGAACTGGAGCTCTGATTGGCCTTGATTTGCCCTGTATCATTCAGTCTTATTGCTGTCAGATGGAAACACCAATTTTTGAAACATTTGTTATTGTGAAAAGTATCAAAATATGCACATCAGTCTGCCCATGGATAGAAGTTTCCTTACATGGACTTGAATGAAAGAGGTGGGAGTAGGTTAAGATCATTAATGTCTTCTTTGATTTTTTTTTTCTTTAATTACAAGGAAAATGCACTACTTTGTAATGATATTATGAAGGGATTAAAAGAAAGTTTTCAAACCTTGTTGACTATCCTATCAGTTATCTATAGCCACAGTAATACTACATAAAACCACCAGACTTCAGTAAAATGTAACAATAACCTTGTAGTAAAACATAACAATAACTCAGTAGTGAGCTCCCTCCGGAGTCTGCGGTCAAGCAAATGAGCTAGTCCAGGCAGTTCTTGTCATGGCTGGGCTCACACAAATGTTTAGTGTTAGCCAGAGGCTGACTTATTTAGGACAATCTCAACTGAGGTGACAGAAAGTGCTCATCTCTGCTCCACATTATAAATCCCAGCAGGTTAGTCCACACTAGTCTGTTCTCATATTAAGTTTGTGGTGTAATAGTACAAACAGAAATAAGCAAATGCTTTTGCTTACATCTGCTTATTCACATTTGCTAACATCCTATTGGTGAAGAAAGCCTCCAAGCAGAGCCCAGACTCAAGGAATGAGGTAGAACATCCCACACAGAGTTGAAAAGGGAGTGGATACAGGGAAGGGAGAAGAATTGAAGTCATGAATGCCATCAACTCTGAAGAGCCATTTAAACTCTATTGCCCATTATCACCTTCCTGTTCTCTTTATCCACCTAACAAGTATGTGTTCAACCTTAGCTCTAGATGCTGAGTTAACAACTGTTAAAACAAAATTCTTTTGAAAGAGAGACTTAGAGACTAAGGAAAATACATAGAAATTCAAATTCTAAGGAGTGAAATGTAAGCGGAACAGAAGAGCAGAATGTACAAGTGATCAGGACATGATTTCTGAGGAAGCGAAATAGGAAGAAAGGCTGATGTGCAGGAGTAAGTAGGGTAAGATAATGCAACGGTTTGGGAAAGGTGACTTCCAGACAGACGGAACATGTGTGTGGCATCTGGGGTGAGAACGAAATGCCAGTATTTTCCAGCCTTAGCAAGTCAGTCTGATTGTAGGGCGGTAACTGCGGAAAGCAGCGGGAAGAGAGGAGGCAAATGGGCCACTGAGGTCACATCACTGGGGTATTAGACCCATTGGTGAGGAGTGTGGATCCAGATGGGGTATGTTAAGTCACTGAACATTGGAAGTAAGGCACACTTCAGTTTTTACAAAATAACTGTAGGGGTGTATAGTATTTCTCTTTCTCTAGATATAAAAATATGCACATCCATCTTCATTTTACCTTTGAAGGAACTGAGGTCCAAATATGTTCATATAATTTCTTCGGTAGAGAGTCCTTACAGTTAATCTTGAATTAACTACTGTGAAACAACTACTGTGATGGTGTTGGAAATACTAAAGGAAAAGTTTTAAAGTAAGGAATTAAAATGCGTTTAATGATCAATAAAATGCTACTATTTGGACAGATAAGAAGTGACATTTTTACAATAATACATAGGTCAATGTATCTAGAAATTGAAACACTACAACTCAAGAGTTGAGCATTTGTTTAATCAAAATGCGCTGAACATAAAGTGTTCACTGTGTATTCCAATACTGTTGACATAAAACATTCTTTCATGAATTCTATAGGTAGACAGGTTTACTTGGCAGAAATATAAACTAGGTATCCTCTGAAAATGGTGACAGAGATTAAGTGACTTGACAGTGGAGTAAAAGGAAACATAAATTCTTTTGAAAGACTTTAAAATCTGAGTATATTATAAATAACCCAACTTCAGATGTTGATAAAGAAGAAGGACAGGTATAGGAAACAAATAATAAATTATCTTAATTAAGAAGGGAAGGTTGACCATTGGAACCTTCTACCTCCTATGAAAGAATATGGTATTTAGGGCTAGACTGTATCCTGATAAATAATATGATCAGGTGTCCCTGCTTTATGGAGGTATCTGAAACAATCCATATTAATTAACATGATATAGTCTCTTCAGTCAGCACTAGTGATTTCTGACTCTATGCCAATCTTTGCATTGGGAAAAAATCATAGATGTTTTAGTAAATTTATACTTTAGCACAGACCTTAGGCAGTAAATTCTTTTACTGGTTTCCTAGATTATGATGCCTTAAATCTGACACTATCAAACTAAGGCCTTAATATTCTTATAGCTCCATTCCTACACTTTGAAAGTCATTGTATATTTCATTCTTAATAAATGGCGAATTCGGTGAGACCCCTTCACTCCTTATCGAGAAGAGCTTACAGGCTTGCAACTTGACCTGCACAGTGCCGAGAATAGGCAATGTTTACAAAACTTCATTTCTTCCAAAGATCCTGATATCTTTTTCCATACTATAAACTTCCCTATGTGTTCAGCCTATTGATTGAAAAGAAAAAGCATCTTGTCTTTCAGAGTTCTGTGGTTCGACTGGATTCAGCTCCGCACACCTTCTGCTGCTCTTACGTTATGTCTCAGGCAATGGCCGACAGTTGTTGGCAGAACGAGTTGCGGAAGTAAAAATGCAAGTAAACAATGAAGAACTTCCTAATAGCAGCAGTAGAAGCAGCTAACCAAGGTCAGAACCATCTGAGTGAAGGCCCTGTTAAGCACATGGGCTTGCGGAACTGAACAGGTCAGATGCCCATATAACAGCCCCAGTGTTGGCAAGGGTTGGCATCATGCCTTCTTTAGGCTGGACTGGGATGCTAGGAGAGCTGAACCTTACTCCTTCCCTCCCCATGTAGTCCAGGAGAGGTTTTCTCCACATGGCCTCTACACATAGCCTTTCCCTGTGGTCTCTCCAGCAAGATCAAAGGACTTCTCACTTTGTAGCCCAGTGCTACCAAAGCCTAGCCTTCAAAGGGAGAGGAAAGAGAAGCTATTGTTTTTGATGTTGTTTTGTTTTCTTTTAACATAGTGCCAGAATTGGCACTGATGCTGTGTTCAGTTGGTTTATGCGGTCATAAGCCAGCCTAAGGTCAATTCAAGGGCATGCACACTAAAAGCATTAAGGGTCATGCAGAGAACAGCTATCATACCTTATTTACGAAATCACAAGTATGATTTGCTGACTTCTTTCAGGTTTATATGCAAAGGTTACCTTCCTTGCAAGATAGTTTTTTCTCATCTTCACTATCACAGCCTCCCCTCCTAAACGTGTTATATCAATAATCCCGTAGGCATTTGTCCCGCTAGAATATTTTCTCCATGAGAGTAGATTTGTCTTGCCTACTGCTGAATACCCAGTACATAGAAGAGTACCTTACATAAAATAAGTAATTAGTATGGGTTAAATGAATTAATCAGTAAATCTTATGTACCGCGCATATATGGATGTACATATATATTCTATCTATCTATCTACCTATCTATCTATCTATCTATCTACCTATCATCTATCCATCTATCTATCTGTTATCTATCTGTCTGCCCATCTCTATATCCCACTTGGAAAATGTAAATAAAATAACTTGGTTTTACTTCAGTAGTGGTGCTGCTGTGAAGGGCAGAAGAGTACTCGGGATAATTTTTCAGTTTGATGGCTGAATCTGATTTTGAATATTATATGGTCTATGCAGTGCTTTATATTCTGGGTAGCTATATCAATCGTGTATCATAAGGATGGCTTTCTGATTCAGTTATTATCATCCAAATAAACAGACTCCTGCTTTTACAGAACAAATTCCTCCATTATATGATGAAAGGGTTTGTTTGTTTGTTTGTTTGTTTGTTTTCCTGTGAATTTCTTTTTAGTAGCCACAAGGTTGATTCTGACTGAAGAAAGACATCAATACACAGAGTGAAAGGGGAAAAGTGTCCTTGATGGCAATGTACATATACTTGTAATCTTCCTATCTTGCAGGCCAATGGTGAAAAGAGGCTATTAATAAACAAGTTTATTTATAAGGACATTAGAAAATCAGAGTAGGGAAGAAGAAAATATCGCTTTTACTATCTCCCAAGGAGAACAAATAAATAGAAAAATTATGGAGAAAAAGCAAACAACTCCTGTGAGCACTTGTTTATCCTGTTTGCATATGGGCACCTATCCTAAAGATATCTATAGACATGACTGTGTCCCTGGACTCAGCTTTACTTAGGGATGTTAATTTCCTAAGCATCAGAGCTTAATTGATATGCTACATTTGGCTCTTTGCATTCATTTATTTGCTTAGTCTAACTCTTAGACTAATTATCTGACTAAACAGGCAAGAAGTTGTGTTCAGTCAGCCAAGTATCTAATACTGCCTTTGAGTGAATGCTGTTTAGAGTATCATGATACAGATTTTGAAATAGATTGATATTAAAAAAAATACTTAACCATAAATATCTTTAAGGATAATGACAAATAATTATATATATTTCATGAACCATATTCTAAATAAAGTTGATATCCACTTAACATTTCTCAGTTTCTGATAGCTCTCAATCCAAAGGAAAAAACAAAAACCAAAAACAAAAACACTATACTTTGAACTCTCCTACAAATCAGCAAATACAAGCCCAAATCTTGTAACAAGATTTTAAACACACACACATACACACACACACACACACACAAATATATATATACACACACACACAAGTATATGCTATACTTATGTACACATTTGTATATGTCAGGGATAATATATGATAATCTGTAATTTCACATTTATTATTATTATTATTTTTAATTTTTATTTATTTTTGAGAGAGAGAGCATTAGTGGGGGAGGGGCAGACAGAGAGAGGGAGACCCATATCTGAAGGAAGCTCCAGGCTCTGAGCTGTCAGCACAGAGCTCGATGGGGGGCTTGAACCCATGAACTGTGAGATCATGATCTGAGCCCAAGTGGGTAGCTTAACCAACTGAGCTACCCAGGCAGCCCCCTCATTTCACATTTAAACTATTGCCTTTAATAACATTCCCTGAACTGAGATTAACGTTATATTTCTACATGGATTTGAAAATATATTTTAAATGTTTACATATATGTATATTATATCTAATTTTAATACCAGTTTACACAAATACATATTATCTTTATCATAATACATTTTGAACGCTACATGTCCTATAATGAACGACAGTGAGAAAGGAAGAACAGGGATGAACTCAGACTTTTGGCCAAAGTTTAAGGAAGATGTGTTTCAAATTTATTTCAAGATATTCAAACTATTAAATTCCAATAATTTTTTTGGAGATATGTGGAATTATTTTTTTTAGGGCAAGAAAAGGATAGGAGATAAAAGGAAAATTTTTATAATATATAAAAATTGATTCTTTTAAAAAAATTGATTCTTCAATGAACCCACTTAGCAAACATACTGAACTTAAAATTGTCAAACCAAATCTGATGATTGGTTTTTTAGTTCTTAGGATCAATGAAATATACATTGAATGAAAGACAAAACCATGAGAAAAAAATACATATGCTATATGATATTACAGACTATTACATATATGCTGCACAGTAAATATAGCATATGAAAATACTATTCATACACAGTGCTGATCACACGGACTTGAAATTTTTAAACTAGTCAAAGCTACTATTATTATTGAGTTTATAAAAATGTATCTAGACATAAACCCCTTCTACAAAATAAAAGCTATATAGTTAATGAAAGAAAGACTTTGAAAATATACAACGTGTTCAAAAGTTTAGGTCTTAAATAAAAATGAACACATGGGTCAGCTCAGGCCAAATCCTGAGACTAAATGATTGAGCAAGAGTGGAGTCTTTCCTCCTTTGTTGTTTTCCAGTAGGCATGGAAAAATTCCTGGTGATCATGAGAAATCATTATGGAAATTCAACTATCAATTCACAAGCTTCAATAAAAGATCTAGTTTTATTTCATTTTTTTATTTCTATGAAACGAGATCTGTTCTCAAGGGATAAATGGGTTTGAGATATTGTTGCTTTTATGGAAATTGCAGCCATTTTATCATGACACTTCAAGGCAGTATTTCTTACATTCGTATTTATCTTTGAATCTAAAGATCTTTCCAGGTTTGTAAGTGATAGATAAGAATCTTTCCAAATTTAATCAGTGAAATTCTCATACTATATTAGAATGTACCTGACTGTATAGTTTTGATGTATTGCCGAAGAAAAGAAAGATATATACCCCAGTTCGGTTTAATATGCCTTTTCTGAAGAGCATTCGAATTGGCTGGAAACTGTTTTGACGTGTACTTGAAGACTATAAATGCTTCAAATGACAGCTTTTAATCAAGGTGATAAATAACAAAGGTCTGTAAATGCTATCAAATAATTTCTAAAAACGAAAAGTAATTTTCCACTCCCACTGCTAGCAAATTTGTCAACCACAGTTTGGTAGAATCAAAACATCTGCTCTTCGAAGCTACGTAAACTCTTGCAGTAAAATGATGCATTATTTTGTTTTCAGGTAGACATTTATCTCATTCATAATTTGGTATGTTTATGAAGCACGAAGATAAGTTCCTGATTTAAACTCTTGTGCAGTTCAAGACAGAAGTTTTGTTGATTAAAGTTTGAGCTTTGGTACTACTCTCTGTCTTCTTTTCATGCAGTTTTTTCTTGCTGTGCTATGGAAGAACGGGTATCTTTTGTTCTTTCTTTTCCATTTCCTTAGTTTTTATTTTGAGGTTTAAAAGGTTAACACATGTAAAGAATATAAAACATTGAATTAGAATGTAATAAGCATTTAATAGTTCTTAGGTATTATTATTGTAAAGAATTACATTAAGCATTATGCATTTTAATTTTATTAAGCATTATGCATTTTAATTTTATAATTTAAAACATACATATATCTATCTCTAAAAATTTTTATTTATTTATTTTTAGAGACAGAGAGAGAGAGAGAGCATCAGAGGGTGAGGGACAGAGAGAGAGGGAGAGAGAGAGAATCCCAAGCAGGATCCTCATGGATAGGGGCTCGATCCCATGAACCCTGTGGTCATGACCTGAGCTGAAATCAAGAGTCACATGCTTAACTAAGTTACCCAGGTGCTTCTATATAGTTTTTGGTAACTCATGATTTTAGCATACAGTATTGATCATGATCTTGGAAGCACCCACTGTGTGCCAGGTGCTGGGTATATGGTAGGAACTGGAGCACAGAGTAAGTACACCATGGATGTAATGAGGAATAAAACACAATTGTATATCTTAAAAAACTTATTTAGTAAGAGAGATGGATGTCTAAGTGGTATTTTAAATGTCATTATTTTGCTTGCATTTTAAAAAGGCTTCCTGGAGAAAATGGTTTGGAGACTGAGAGGAAGATCATTCTAGATAGGAAGAAAAATCTGAAAAAAAAAATTTTACGAAGATAAGAACAGAGAAGCACCTGGGTGGATCAGTCAGTCGAGTGTCCGACTTCGGCTCAGGTCATGCTCTCATGATTCGTGGGTTGGAGCCCCGCGTTGGGCTCTGGGCTGACAGCTCAGAGCCTGGAGCCTGCTTCAGATTTTGTGTCTCCCTCTCTCTCTGCCCCTCCCCCGCTCACGCTCTGTCTCTCCTTATCTCTCAAAAATAAAACAAAACATCAAATATATATATATATATATATATATGAGCATAAACAGCAATGTAAATTATGGTATTTCTGGAGTATTCAGTGTATGGTGCGATATGATGGGGCACGGATAAGAAATTATTTTGGGACAGCCTGGCAAGGCCATGCTTAGGGCCTTTATATTTATTGTTTTCTTCTACCACAATGTTCTTCATCCAGCTATCTTTCAGCTCCTATGGATGGCTGCTAATTCATTACCATTTTAGAAGGCCCTATCGTGATCACCTCCTATAACAGAAAGTCTTTACCTCCTACTCCTTGCTTTTGTTTTTTACTCTCATCCTGCTTCATTATTTTACAGGCTCTTAAAACCATTTTTTTTAAATTTTTTTTTTTTTAACGTTTATTTATTTTTGAGACAGAGAGAGACACAGCATGAACGGGGGAGGGGCAGAGAGAGAGGGAGACACAGAATCAGAAGCAAGCTCCAGGCTCTGAGCCATCAGCCCAGAGCCCGACGCGGGGCTAGGACTCGCGGACCGCGAGATCGTGACCTGAGCTGAAGTCGGACGCTTAACCGACTGAGCCACCCAGGCGCCCCAAGGCTCTTAAAACCATTAAGAATATTATGTACTTACCCACTTATTTGTTTTATTGTCTGCATTGCTCATCTAATACCCATTCCATTAAGGAAGCAACTTTGTGTTGTCGATTGCAGTATTGCCTGTACCTTAAGCAGCGCCTGGCAAATAACAGACATTCACGAAAATGTTTTCTTGAGTTAACGATTTTCCTCATGTATTTACTAATCAAAATATAAGTAAACCTGCATCCTTACCTGTTTTAGTGGATACCTCTTCTCCTTTCCCATTTACTTTTTACACAATTTGCATTTTCTTTCCCTGATTAAAAGTTCCTTTAACACAACTGTCTCATGTTGTTTACAGTTGAATTCTGAGCATATAAATGGAATATAATAAGTGCTTATATAGAGAGAGAATATAGAAATATTCTCTAACCATCATTCCAATGCTTTCATTGTAGGCTCCTCTTCATCTGAGTCCGTATTTTATATGTCTATGCTTCTGCCCAGTCATTCTGTGCATTCTTTATAGACTCTTCTGAAAATCCTCTAAATGTTGGGGTTTTTCACGATCACATTCTAGGCCCCTTCCTGTTCTAATACTCTCCCTAAGTCTTTTCATTAATTGTAGTTCTGTTGCAATATATCTTAGGATGTCTTTTTTCTTAATTTAATTTAATTTTTCATTTATTTTTGAGAGACAGACAGAGTATGAGTGGGGAGAGGCAGAGAGAGAAGGAGACACAAAATTCGAAGAGGCTGAGCTGTCAGCACAGAATTCGACCCGAGGCTCAAACTCAGGAACCGTGAGATCGTCATTTGAGCTGTAGTTGGATGCTTAACTGACTGAGCCACCCAGGCAATCCTGTGTTAAGATATCTTTAAAAAGCATTGTCAGGGGCGCCTGGGTGGCGCAGTCGGTTAAGCGTCCGACTTCAGCCAGGTCACGATCTCGCGGTCCGTGAGTTCGAGCCCCGCGTCGGGCTCTGGGCTGATGGCTCGGAGCCTGGAGCCTGTTTCCGATTCTGTGTCTCCCTCTCTCTCTGCCCCTTCCCCGTTCATGCTCTGTCTCTCTCTGTCCCAAAAATAAATAAAAAACGTTGAAAAAAAAAAAAAAAAAAAAAAAAAAAAAAAAAAAAAAAAAGCATTGTCAATTTAAAAGAATATTGATTTTGATTCATGCCTCAGTTTTTCATATGAATTTAAGATACTTTTAAGAATTCTAAGTGGGAATATCTATGCTTACCTTTAGTAGAACATTATCAGCTACTACCACAACCTCAACAACATAAATAAATAAGACATTCCTTATCATACTGCCCTCTCAACAACAACAGTTCAACATCCATCCACTGACAAAGTACTTTTGTGAGAGTTGTGGGTTCCAGCACCATACACAGAGGAACCAGGGAGAGGTATTGCCTACCCATGTGTCAGATAACAGGCATACAGACCTCAGCCTAGGCTGTGGACCCTATGGTGGCCCCTCTTAGCCATAGCCAGGAGCTTCTGGAGGACAGGGTCTCGAATAATCACCCATGAACAAGAGAGGATTTCTAGAAGTCTAGGTTTCTAACAGAGAAGTTCCAGTTCACTGTATTAGCAGAATGAATGAAAGAATGAAAGAATGAATGAATGAATGAATGAATGAATTTGGATGCATTGGAGACAGTGAGAAGCAGTTTGACCTAACCTGCATCATAAACAACCAAAGCAAAAGTAAACAACTCAACAACTCAAACTAAAAACTAAACTAAACTAAACTAAACTAAACTAAACTAAAACTAAACTAAAACAACTCAAACTAAAAATCTACGCAGCAAAGGAAATGATCAACAAAATGCAAAGGCATCCTATGGAAAGAAAGAAAATAATTGCAAATCATATATATCTAAGGGGTTGATATCCAAAATATATAAGGAACTCATACCACTCACTAGCAAAAAAATCAAACCATCTGTTTTAAATTGAATAGGCATTTTTCTAAAGAAAACATGCAAATGGCCAACAGGTACATGAAAGTATATGCAACATCATCAAGGAAATGTAAATCAGCACCACAATGAGATACCACCTCACACCTTAGAATGGCTATTATCCAAAAGTCAAGCAATAAGTGTTGGTGAAGATATAAAAAAAAAAAAACACAATTGTGTACTTATGAAAATGTAAACTAATACAGTCACTGTGGAAAACAGTATGGAGATTACTCAAAAAAGTTAAAAACAGTACTAACATATTACACAGCAATTACATTTCTGGGTGTATAGCTGAAGGAAATGAAATCAGGATCTCAAAGAGATACCCACACTTCTCTTTTCATTGTAGCATCATTCACAATAGCCACGATTTGGCAACAACCAAATTTCAGTTGACAGATGAATGGATAAAGAAAATATGATGTGTGTGTGTGTGTGTGTGTGTGTGTGTGTGTGTGTGTGTGTATATATATATATATATATATATCTATATATATATAATGGAATATTATTCAGCCATAAAAGAAAAATCTTGACAAATGTGGCAACATGAATGAACCTAGAGGACATTATGATAAGTAAAATAGCCAGACACAGAGTCACAAATACTGTATTTTATCACTATATGTGGGGAAAAAAAAATGAAGTCATAAAAATAGGGAGTAGAATTGTATTTTCCAGGAGCTGGGGCTTGAGGAAATTGAGGACACGTCAGTCAAAGACTACAAACTTCTATCCTGGTCAAGCAATCAGACAATAAAAAGTTATAAATATCATCCAAGTTGATGAGAAGAAGTAAAACTTTCACTATTTGCAGATTACATGATGCTACATATAGAAAACTCTAAAGACTTCATCAAAAAACTAGTAGAATGAATAAATGAATTCAGTAAAGTCACAGGATACTAAATAAATATACAGAAATCAGTTGCACTTCCATATACTTATAATGATGCAGCAGAAAGAGAAATTAAGAAAACAATCCCAGAAAGCAACACAAAGGAATGGAAAGACATTCCATGTTCATGGAATGGAAGAACAAATATTGTTAAAATGTCTATACAACCCAAAGGAATCTACAGATTTAATTCTATACCTATCAAAACACCAACAGCATTTTTCAAAGAACTAGAACAATCATAAAATTTGTGTAGAACTACCAAAGACCTGGCATAGCGTAAGCAATCTTGAAAAAGAAGAACAAACTGAAGGCTTTGGAATCTAGACTTAAAGTTATATTACAAAGACATAGTAATCAAAACAGTGTGGTACTGGCACAAAAATTGAAAGATTGATCAATGGAACAAAATAGGAAATCCAGAAATAAATCCACAATTACATGGTCAATTAATCTGCACCAAAGGAGGAAAGAATATCCAGTGGGAAAAAGACAAGCTCTTCAATGAATGTTGCTGGAGAAACTGGACAGCAACATGCAAAAGAATGAAACTGGACCACTTTCTTACACCATACACAAAAACCAACTCAAAATGGATTAGAGACCTAAATGTGAGACCTAAAACCATAAAAAACCCTAGAAAGCATCACATGTAGTAATATCTCTGACATTGGCCTTAGAAACATTGTTTCTGGATATGTCTCCTGAGGCAAGGGAAACAAAAGCAAAAACAAACTATTGGGCCTATATCAAAATAAAGAGCTTCTTAATAGCAAAAGAAATGATCAACAAAACTAAATGGTAACTACCAAAAGGAGAATATATTTGCAAATGACATATTAAATAAAGGGTTAGTATCTAAATTCTATAAAGAACTGATAAAATTCAACACCCAAAAAACAAATAATCCAATTTAAAATGGGCAGAAGATATCAATAGGCATTTCTCCAAAGAAGACATACAGGTGGCCAACAGACACATGAAAGATGCTCAACATCACTCATCATCAGGGAAATGCAAATCAAAACCACCATGAGATATCACTTCACATCTGTGAGAAGGGCTCATATGAAAAACACAAGAAGCAACAAGCATTGGGGAGGATGTGGTGATAAGGGAACCCTCTTATACTGTTGGTGACAATGTAAACTGGTGCAGCCAGTGTGGAAACCAGTTTGGAGGTTTTTCAAAAGTTAAAAATAGAACTACTCTCTCTATGATCCAGGAATTGCACTACTATTTATCCCCCAAATACAAAAACACTAATTCAAAGGGATACCTGCACTCTTTTGTTTATTGCAGCATTATTTACAATAGCCAAACTATGGAAGCAGCCCGATATCCACTGATAGATAAATGGACAAAGAAGATGTGGTATATGTGTATGTATATGCACATGCATATACAAATACATATACATATACATTTACAATACAATTAAATAGTAATTAAATAAAGACAGGAAAACTTGCCATTTGCAACAACATGGATGGAGTTAGAGAGTGTAATGCTAAGTCGAATACCTCAGTTAGAGGAATCCAAATACTATATGATTTCACTCATATGTGGGATTTAAGAAACAAAGCAAATGAGCCAATGGCGGGGGGGGAAGAGAGAGACAGACCAAGAAACAGACTCTTAACTATAGAGAACAAACAGATGGTTACTTAGAGGGGAGGTGGGTGGGAGGATGGGTGATAGGTGATGGGGGATTAAGAAATATACTTATCATGATGAGCACTGAGTAATGTATAGAATTGTTGAATTACTGTATTGTACACCTAAAATTTATATAACACTATGGGTAACTATACTGGAATTAAAATTAAAAATTAAAAAAAGGTAAAAACTTCCAATGTAAGATGAATAAGTTTTGTGGATCTAATGTACAGTATGTTAACAACGTTAACAATACTGCATTACATACCTGAAAGTAGCTATAGAGTAGATTTGAAATATTTTCACAAAAAAATGGTAATTATGTAAGGCGATGAAGGTGCTAACTAACCCTAATGTGGTAATAATTTTGCAATAATACATATATCAAATCATAACACCATATGCCTTAAACCTATGTCATGTTAATTATATCTCAGTAAGTTGGAAAAAGTTATCAACTTATCATATAAGTTGACATGTGCCTTTGCTTTAAACTTAGTGAAATCTATACTTCAAAGAAATAGTAATTATATCATTATTTATAATATATATTTACAATAATATAAATACAATACATTACATATACCATGTCATAAAGTAGGTGTATCAACCATTTGATATTTTGTATGCCAATTATACCTATTCCAAAATTTGTTCTAATCGGAGAGAGGAAAAAAAGAATTTAATGTTTTTTAATGTTAATTTATTTCAGAGAGAGAGAGAGAGACAGCACATGAGCAGGGGAAGAGCAGAGAGAGAAGGAGACACAGAATCTGAAGCAGGCTCCAGGCTCTGAGCTGTCAGCAACAGAGCCAATGCAAGGGCTCGAGCTCATGAACTGTGAGATCATGACCCGAGCTGAAGTTGGACGCTTAACCGACTGAGCCAGCCAGGCGTCCCAGGGGAGCGGAAAATTTTTAATAAAATATGGAGCACCATAATGCTCATATTAAAGTGCACTGGTTATGCTCTGCCCTCTTTAAGTGTATGCATAAGAAACACTTTTTTTCCTCTCCTTGTCTCTGACACAGTTTGTGTTTCCCTCTCTTCAAAAATATGCTCCCTATATTGAGAAATCATTTATTCATTTATATTAATCACTATTTTCTTCTTCTACACTAATTTTATCCATATCTATAGTTTCAAAATGAAATTTTGTTATCATAATGGTAATGGCCACAACCTGGAGCTTACTATGCCTGTGTTCCAGAGTCTATTATAAGGATCTCATAGATATTAACTCTTTCAGTCCTCACAACAACTGCATGAGGTTGCTACAGATGGAGAAACTCAGGCAAGAAAGATTCTGTAATTTTTAAAATATCACCTAGGTCATTAAGTAGAATCAGGTATTACACTAAACCATGTGTTTTTGACCTCCACAGCAAACCACCTCTCCGCATGATGTGTGCTATTCACATAATTTTGGCTTCTACTACAAAATAAACTCATTGTTTATTAGTGCATAATTTACCTAATTCCTGAGATACAGACCAGAAAAAACTTGTCTGTGACGTTGCAGAGATGAACATAGAGAAATGTAGCTACTCTCTGGAAAAAATGGGAAATGCTATGCTCAGGAGGTTAATTATCTCAAACCAAGAGCTTTCAGTATACTCTAGAAGCATCAGGAAAGAAATAGTAGATTAGTACTGATAAAAAAAAAAAAAATCCCAGTCTTTGATGGGAAGCACTGCTATATTGGCCCTAATAAAAAAAAAAAAAAAGAATCAGAAGTAATCATGTTTCGGATGCTTAAAATTTTCAGGTTTCAGCATATTAAGAATTCAGTCAAATAAGACCTAAAAAAGCTTTAGAATTACACTGGGTGAAAGGATGACCCATGAAAATGGACCACAGTTTAAGAGAAACAAGTCTCTATTTTTAAATGCATTTTTCTTAGAAATGTAATTACGCTTAATTAGAGTATATTTTTACTGTTCTAAAGCTAAAGTTTGATTAGAAAGAATAATGCCTCATTTCAGTAAACTATGGATATGTTCACATGTTCTACCCAAGTCAGCTGCTTTGTGAAGGTAAACTAAAAATATGTATGATTCCTAAGGTGCAGGGAAGGCTTTGCTCTTCTGTCCTTAGAAGCCTTCTTCCCAATGTTAACAAAGCAAAACAACTTTCTTCACACATTGCTTTATGGCAACTTACCAGTATTAGAAGTTTATTTCTATCATATGAATTTTTACTGCCCATGTTTTAAACTTTCATGGCCTTCAACATAAAGTTTTACACCCTGCGGATAACTACAAATTCAAACATAAATTGTAATAAGGAAATTGTTAATCTAAGCTACTAGAAATGGTGAAATGCTACCCCACTGAGGGTTCTAATCATTTTTGACTTTTTTTTTCTTTTTCTTTCCTTCTCAGTTTCCTTGCTAATATTCTTAAATTATAAAGTAATACGTGCAGAATATGTAGGATAGTAGCATATAAAGAAAATAGTCACCACTAGGCAAAACATGATCAAAATTAGTGCATTTTCATCTAGTCTTTACCTTCTTTATAATTACTTTTATAAATTATATCAAATGTTGTATCTCTATATTTAAAAAAAAAACACCATAATCTAAGCATTTTATATTCTGAAAAAATTATTTCTAAGTAGTAAAATGACAATAAGTATCAGCTTAATCCAAGAAGTTAGAAGAAATCTATATTAGAAATGCATAAACAATTAGTAAAAGGAAATAATTTCTGTTCTGAAGTAAGTTTTCTCTTGTTCAAAAAATATACAAAATGAGGAAAAGGTAATTAATTAACCATAATCTCAAATTCTGAAACCAGTAATTTAAAATGAATACATTTTCATTGTTTCATCTATTTTCTATAACTAATAATCTAGAATAAAAATAATTTGTATTTTGTATATATCATGTATCTATATCTATGTCTCCCTTTCTCACATATCCTGTGCACTATTTAGAAAGTTCATCTCAAAATGCGTTCTCATTTAAAATATGTTTCTCTCAACATTATATCATCTTTCAGTTTTGTTAAATTTTGCAATTCAATTCTAAATGTATTCTGCAAAAAAATGCTGTTGGTATTTTGATGGAGAGCCCATTAAATAGGCAGATTGCTTTGGGTAGTATGGGCATTTTAACAATATTTACTGTCCCTATCCATGAGCATGGAATGCCTTTTCATTTGTTCCATTTGTCAATTTCTTTCATCAATGTTTTACATTTTTCAGAGTACAGATCTTTTATCCTTGTGGTTAAGTTTATTCCTGGGTATCTTACTATTTTTCATGCAATTGTAAATAGTATTTTTAAAAACATATATATATATATATATATATTTATTTATTTATCTATCTATCTATCTATTTAGAGAGTGGAAAGGAGAACACAAGCAGGGGAAGGGCAGAGAGAGAAAGAGAATCCCAAACAGGGTCCATGCTGTCAGCACAGAGCCCAATGTGGGGCTGATCTCATGAACCAGGAGATCATGACCTGAGCCAAAATCAAGAGCTTGACACTTAACTGACTAAGCCACCAGGTGCCCCTCCATATGATTGTGTTCTTAATTTCTCTTTCTGCTACTTCATTATTGGTGTATAGAAATGCAACTGATTTCTGTAGATTGTTTTTGTATACTGTGACTTTGCTGAATTCATTTATCCAGACTTCTAGTTTTTTGGTGGAGTCTTTAGTTTTCTATATGTATATTACCATGTCATTTTATGAAGGTGACTTCTTTGTTCATTTTTATAGTTTTCAGTATTAATTATTTTGTAAGTTTGTAATTTTCTGTTGATGCATTTTGTAGTCATCAGATTTGGTAAAATTCTATTCATTTTTTTTATTTTTTCTACTTCTTAGAAATGTAAATAGAATATTTAAAAAGGATTTTCCTATTTCTCTTTTAGCTTTTGCTTTCTTATTTCCCTCCAGAATATTTATATATTTATATTATTTGTGTATTATGAATACATCACAGTCCTTTCATATTTGGTCCCATTCATCGGTAGAATTTAAGAGGGAACCAAGAGGACATTATGCTAAGTGACATAAACCAAGCAGATAAGGACACATTCTGAATGATTCCACTTATACGAGGAATCTAAAATAGTCAAAGTCATAGAAACAGCAAGTAGAATGGTAGTTGTCAGTGGTTGGGGAGATGGCCAAGATGGGGGGATGTTGGTCAAAGGGTACAAAGTTTCAGTTGTGCAATATGAAAAGTTCTAGACATGTGATATACATTACGTCTATAGTTTGTATTACTGTATCATGCATATCAAAATTTTTAAGAGTGTATATATCATGTTAACTATTATTACCATAGAAACATGCAATTTTTAAAAAAAAATTAAGTTTATTTATTTATTTTGAAAGAGACAGAGACAATGTGTGCAGGGAGGGACCAAGAGAGAGGGAGAGAGAAAGAATTCCAAGCAGGCTCCACACTGTCAACACAGAACCCGATGCGGGGCTAGAACTCACGAAATCATGAGGTTAAGCCCTGAGCCCAAACCAAGAGTTGGATGCTTAACCGACTGACCCACCCAGGTGCCCCTGAAAAAAAATGTAATCTTATTCTAAGTGGAAAAAAAAATGGAAAATAATGTAAATTAGTAAAGATAAAAATGAAATCATTTTTATTTATATATCTACATTTTCCTGAATGCTTCAAGTATCTAAGTTAAACCATAAAATATACATTATAATACATAAATAAAGTCAAATAATTGAGTTGAAATTTTTTATTAATTAAAAAATTGTGTCTCATTAAAAAAGAATAAAAGCATTCACAATTCTAATGGCTAATGTGACAATATAAAGAAAATATGATTCATGCTTACAAGCCCTATAAATATATAAATTTGGTGGTCATATGAATTATTTGACATCAAAAATATTCATTAATGACCAAGTGCCACTACTGCAAAACCTACACTAAATTATGGGTGACTGCAAAATCACAAATTGTAAGATAAACAAAAACAAGCAAATAGTTCTTGGTGTTATTTGAAAATTATACATTACTGTATAAGAACTTATTGCTTTTAGTCTCCCAAAGAAGAGGACCTAAAAAGTGCCTTAAATTAGTGTTTTTCCTTTTTTTGGTCTATTTCTTTTGCATTTTTTTTAGATATACTTGACATATGACACTATGTAAGTTTAAGTTGTACAACATGTTGATTTGATACACTTATATATTGCAATATGTTTGCCTCCGTAGTGTTATCTAAGACCTTCATCATGTCACATAATCATCATTTGTGTGTGTCGGGGGAGAACATTTAGGATTTAGTCTCCTAGCAACTGTCAAGTGTATAATACAATATTATTAACTATAATCATGAAGCTGTTCATTAGTTCCCAAATTTGTGTTTTTCTTTTCTAGGAGTTCGATCTCTCTCTGTAAAGCAGTATCCATCTCTGACATTAGGAGGAGTGCAATCCACAAGCTTCATGACCTTCAGATACAATTGTCTCTGGTTTGAGAACACAGGGTAAAAGCTGAGAAAGGTTTTCCTGGAGCATAAAATGTGTTAACCACTAGGGCGATGCTACATCAGGACTGAACACTGAATCCTGAAAGATAAGGTGCCTATGTGCTCTGAAATAATGTAATGTATGGAAGGTTGTAATATCTGGACATTTCTAAAGAACAAGGCCATAGAGGGGCTCATCTCCCTCAGGTTTTAAAGTAATAAAAAGGAAGAAGTTTCATTTTTTTTGAAAATATTTTCTAAATCATTTGTTGTTTGCTCCTTTTAAATTTCTTTTAGTAAGATAAAATATTTTATTCCAGTCTTGGAGCCAAAAGAAGATATAAGAGTTGTTCAAACAAAAGTAACTGAAAAAATTAATTTCTAGCATGATTTTGAGTTTCAATACTACTGAATAGGAGTATGAATTGTATCTTATTTTAATTGCAGTTTGACAGAAAAGATCACATGGCTAAAAGAAAAATGGGTAATAAGATTATCTTAAAAATATCTTCATAACTATAAACCTGAAAATATATGTACACAAATATCTGTGAATAAAACATTCACATCCTTGTGATTTCTTTACATCTTAGACCCAGAAAAATTATAATTTCCTTCTTACCAATAACTGGTTTGTGATATTGAATAAATAATTTAAACAAGGTTTATGTTTCTTCATCTTTATAATGAGAGTAATAGTATATTTATTATAGTTCTCATAGATGCAAAGCCATGGAAAGTACACGCTGCTCCCAAAACATAAAAGGATTGTGATGATAAATCAGTGCTGTAGGGAAAGAAAGTTCTTCCTCTTCCCTTCAAGGTCTACAGCTGGACTAAGAATTAAATTTACAAGAGACAGAATAACAAGAGAAAAAAAACAAAGTTTTATTTCATGTGTACAGAGGCCCAATAATGAAACTGAAACCTGAAGAAATGACCAAGCCAAGTAGTCTTTATGCTTTTTAGACACACAGATGAGAAATTTGTGAGGAATTGACAGGGTAAAGAAAATAGGTGTTTGTGAGCTTTAATTACTAGGGAACTCTAAACAGAATTCAGGCTGAGGTAGTAGGTTAGCAAGAAAAAAATAACAAGGTCTGTTTCTACAGCTTTCTGAACTTTAATGTCTGTCTCTGGTAGTAAGGGTGTCTTTTCACTTCTTAGTACAGTGAGGGTATTTTTCACATGGGAGATTTATTTCCTACTTTCAAAGGGGACAGAAGAGGGTCTCCTTCTGAACTAAGTTTTACCTTAAAATTATCAGTATGTCAAAGGGGTACATTTGGGGGCACACTGCCCTTGGTGCCCTTGGTGCACCCTATGTGCCTTCTTAAAGTGTCTGACAAAGTAGGGCTAAAGAACTATATACTGAATTAATGACTATCTGGATACCTGTGGTACAAACTCAGAAGTGATTTTCTTGGGGAACCGTGAATCTCTTTTAAAGGTAATCTTCCAGGAAAATGGCACCCCCATCACAGTTTCTATGAGAAGGTAGGGGTCTACCTTGGGGAATGTGCCTCACTGTCACCTGGGAAACTACCTCATCATAAAGATACAAGGATTTAACTTTTCCTTTGGATGAAGCCAGTTAGCCAACACAGATGGTCACTCCAATTACCAAGTGAATTTAACATGAATTCTGTGGCAAATGGTGCTGTCCAGTCCTTTTACTTGAGGACCAGTTATAGTTTATCTTGAGAACATGTGTGCAATGTGTTGTACTTGATTGACTTATAAAAGTTTGAGATTGCTTTCTGTCTGTCATTTTTAGCAGACTGCTTGGGATATGCATCATATTCTGGTTTAATGCTTTACCCGATAACAATTTTTTTTTAAATCTCGTTTACCCTTGTGGAGAAGTTTTCAGATTTGGGAAGACATTTTGTTTTAAATTAGTTTCCCCAACAATTCTGGCAATGAGGATAAGATGTTGTTTAAACCATCCAGTCTGTGGTGTATTGTTACAGCTGCCCTGGAAAACTAATACAGCCTTCTTCCCAAACAAATAAATGACTGGTATTTGGGGGGTTAATTATCATTCAGAAGAAAGAAAAGTAAAAAGAATTTGGATGGTCAGAAGAAAATATTGAGAGAAATGGAAGAGGAAATACAAGAATTAAAGACACCTTCTCTTTCATAGAAGTGCTGCCTTCTTTCTCTTCTCTCTGCGTTCCTTCTTTCTCTGTTTGTCTTTATCCCTCATGGCCTCAAAATGGCTCCAAAGAGGGGGGAAGGGATGACCTTTTAGATGGATAGTTTCTCAATTAGTACATCTCCTGAAAAGAGTGAAGAAGATACAACTTGGTCAGCTGATGATGAAGTATCTGCTCTGTCTGAGGAGCAGGTGTTAATGTCCGCTGGACTGTCCAGATTCCACCTCTTATCATCCCTACACCATGTAGTTAGGAGAGCAGATGTGATGAGCCTGGACCTGGAAATAATTGGGAACTCGGATAAAAGACTGTTCCCTATGAAGGCAACAGGATGGACAGTAGCTGTACTAGTCACTTAGAAAACAAACAAAACAAACAAACCAACCAAACAAATAAACAGTTAACCAGATGAATGTCAAAATAGGAAAGGAAGCAAAAGAGGCATATGATTTACATTTTTCTTGTCTGAAAGAGAGGAAAACCAGTCTTTCCTATTTGGATCACCAAAAAAGCTGATACCATTGAGAAACTACCCAGGATTCCTCTGTCATCCTGTGCCTTCTTTATCAGCTGCTATGAATTCATTTAAAGGCTTCCTTCCCCTGGGCCCCAGAAATTTGCAATACTCTGTTTTCAGTTTAGAGGCCCACACATGGAGACGTGAACTGCCTACTGCATGGAATTCTGTAGCCAGCTAATTTTCTTCTTTGATGGAGCAGGAACAATGGGAATCCAAAGATTGCCGCATCAGGGAATTATGGTGATTATGGTGATCAGAGGAAGCCAATTATTTGCCTCACCCCGCCCACACACAACTATGGAAGATAAAATGGTGTAAGAGACCCAGTGCAAGGAGTGGCTAACTTCATTGCCTGTAGTTTGACTGTTCAACGTGAGCTGGGAGAATCTGTAGTACTGTACCCGGAAATAGGTCTGTCGTCAGTTGATTTCCATCAATGGTTTGTTGAGGCTTTCACAAAATTTACTGGCATGGATCCAAGGGTGGATCAAAATAGCCCTCTTACCATAGCTACCTTTATCTTGGTTTTCTTTCAGACTGTCCAAACCTAGGTTAGGAAATAGGACGGTCTATTATTTAGATCTACTATTAGATCTATTATTAAATCTTAGCAGCAACTACTCAGTTCTGGGGTAATCTAGAGAAAGACAAAGAAGAAATTAAAGACTGCTGGGTTGGACGCTCAGAACTGTTTGCTAAGGGGAATTATCCCTACTTTGGCCAACCTATAAAGGGAAGAAAGGAAGAAGGGGGACTAGGTGTCATTTTTACAAGAAACCAGATATTAGAAGAGGGATTGTACAAAGAAACACTGTAGAATGCAGAAGCAAGGGAATCAGAAAAGCCCAGAACGCTAGGGAGTAATTGTCAAGCCACTTAAAGTAGACAGATGTAAGCAATCTCAGAGGAGGAAATGGTGATAATCAACATGTAGTTTTCTCAGTTTGTCACTTTGCATTTGGGGAAGGTTGTTGGCATTTCATATGAGCCTTGCTCCTTTTCATACTTGCTTCTTTTCCTCCACGGTTCCCATATAGATGGGTCCCTGACTGAAGAACATGTATTCCTACTTTCTTCTGAGTCTCCTGGAAATCTGCTGGGAAGAGACCTGCCGTCAGAAAGGCTACCATATTCTCTACTTTGAAAAGACAGTCTATACAGGATCTTGGGAAGAGGGCATTTTATTTAGCTACCAGGTGCTTTCTGAAAGAAAACGGGTATGGCCGAGAGTGGCAGTCTCACCCCATGCTGGAAAAGCACCCTAACCTGAAACAAATCAGTGTATCACCTTGGGTGCTAGGGAATAATGACACCGGTTTTATTTGAGATATAAAATAAACTATAAAAATAGTTTACCAAAAGAATAAGTCACGGCCATATGTAAAATGGTATCCTTTTATAAGGGACCAGTAAAAGAAAGAAAATTATAAATTTATAGAAGAATTTGGAAAACAAGAGGTCATTTTTAAAAAGAGAAATTTTAAAAGATACATTTTAGAAAGTATCTGTAATACTCCCATACTTCCAAGAAGGAAGGAAGATAAATTTGATAAAGATGATTGACCACTATGCACATTTGTACAAGATCATAGGGAAGTAAATACATTTATTGTTTCATTAATCCCTATAGTACCTAATCTTGTAAGTTTTCTGACTCTGGTACCCTCATCTTCAGAACTTTTCTCTGTAATTAATTGATGTTCTGTATTTCCTCCCTCCCTTGCTTCCTTTCTTATTTTCTCTGTTCCTCTAGCATATGAATTTAAATTATCGTTTCCTTTAGTTTGTGAAGGAGTTCATTTTTTTTTAAATTTTTTTAATGTTTTATTTATTTTTGAGACAGAGAAAGACAGAACATGAACGGGGGAGGGTCAGAGAGAGAGGGAGACACAGAATCTGAAGCAGGCTCCAGGCTCTGAGCTGTCAGCACAGAGCCCGACGTGGGGCTCGAACTCACGGACTGTGAGATCATGACCTGAGCTGAAGTCACACGCTTAACCGACTGAGCCACCCAGGCGCCCCGAAGGAGTTCAATTTTGATGACACAAGATTTCTCAAAAGTTTTGGACTCTGCCACTCTTTTATCTAGTTATTCATAGATAAACAGACAAAAAGAAACCTAGAGAAAAATTTTCCCTAAAGGGCTTTATAATTAGATAAATTTAGGTGATCTGATAGCCTCAGAAATTCGAGAGAAATACAAAAGTGACCCTTTAACGTTGGTATATTTCTTTGCTTCATAGTGACAAAGGCCAATTATAAAATTGCCTAACTAATGACATCTGTTGTCAGCTACAGGCTACAAAATGTTACAATCTAGAAGGCCGCCTGCTTTGCAGATGAAGTATAATGAACCAATAACAACAACAGCAAATTTGGGCAATTTTGGGAACTAGTGCAATATTGTAGAGAGTTGATTCTAGTTGCTGCTGAGTGGAAAACAAAACAAAGCAAAACACTTTGATTTACATGTTAATTCTCCAGATCTGCTTGTTTGGTTCCTAGACTGTGAAGAGGATTTGAACCTTAAAATTGGCTATCTTCTCTGTTCCAGCTTTGGTAGTTCTAAATTTGTGGGATTCTAACATTTGGTTATTCCAAATTTTGACCTGACTTACCTGATGCTCTGACTCATATTGCTTATGTGACCACGTTTACTTAGGAGTCAAGTACTCAGGATAAAAGTGGCCCCCTTAAATCATCTGATGCTGTTGTATTTTATAAAATTTGGAAGTTTACATATTTTCTGAAATGAGGTCTGCGCAGGCAGTCTGTAGAGCAGCAAGTCTTCCTTCTGGATTTAAAATGAATATATTTGGGGCACCTGGGTAGCTCAGTTGGTTGAGCATCTGACTTCGGCTCGGGTCATGATCTCACAGTCCATGAGTTCGAGCCCAGCATCGGGCTCTGTGCTGACAGCTCGGAGCCTGGAGCCTGTTGTGGATTCTGTGTCTCCCTCTTTCTGTCTCCTCCCCTGTTCATGCTCTGTCTCTCTCTTCTCAAAAATAAATAAATGTTAAAAAATGAATATATTCATTTAAAATATCTATAAATATATAAAAATAAATATATATCATCTCCATGAATATTTTTGAGTCTCCATAAAGTAATTATGTAAATATTACACACCACACACATATATATTAACATATTCACAATGAGGTTACTTCAATTACTTTGAGAATAACATTTTACTAGAAAATAAACATTATTTGTTACATTATGTTTTCTTTCTGTTCTTCCAGTAATGGTTCTCATAGTCTCATTTCCAATCAGCTCTAAATTGTCCCACAGTTATAGACAGGGTCTTGACTTAAAAGTCCAACAATTTGATTAATGACTGAGTAAATGAAAGACCATCTTCATTAGTATTTTTTGATAATAACCAAGTAAAAGTTAACTAATATGCATACAGGTACTCAAGCCCAAATGTGAAACAAGAACATTTTAACTGGTTTAATTAGAAGGATGGTGTAAAAATTCTAATTCATAGAAGAAGGAAAAAAAAAATCTGGCCTTGGAAGATAGAGACTGCAAAAGACAGGTCTAATATTACTTAACTTCAGGATGCAATTTTTCTCCAGTTCCAAATTTAGGTTGATAAATAAACGTGAGTGCCTATTATTTAGGGAATAGTTATAGTAAACAGTTATAGTAAAACTGTTGCTTTAAAAATGCCCATAGCATGGGTGTGTCCTTAATACTTACAGGATTAGAACCATATATATTAAACACTAGGATTTCAAGCTGTACCTTCTGATATGTTTCTCATAAGATTTTTTTTTTTTTTAATGTTTATTTTTATCTTGAGGGAGAGAGTGAGGTAGGGACAGGGAGAGAAGGAGAGAGAGATTCCCAAGCAGGCTCTGCATTGTCAGCACAGAGCCCGATGCAGGACTTGATTCCATGAACCATGAGACCGTAATCTGAGCTGAAACCAAGAGTTGGACACCTAACTGACTGAGCCACCCAGGTGCCCCAAGATTTCTATACTAGATGATGACCATAGATGTCACTGTGTTTTATATATATGAAAAATTATTTGCAAAGATATAGCAATTAGTAAACAGCCTAGAGTGTCATAGAGATGTGATGTTACTTATATTGTTCTCTAAGACTCAGAAGTTTATTGGGCCTTGCAACAAAAACTCTTAGTTAGAGTTTTAGATTATCGGGTTCCAGAGATAAGTAACTCCTTTGACTTAGATAGAGAAAGACTTCATACATATCTACCAAACAATATTTGGATCGTTCATTATTGAAAACAAAGATATCACAATAATTTGTAAAATTTATGTATGACTAAGAAAAGTTGTTTGGGCCACCTGGATGTCTCAGTCACCTAAGTGACCAATCTTGATTTGGGCTCAGGTCATGATCTCATGGACATGAGGTAGAGCCCCGCATTGGGTTCCACACTGGGTATGGAGCCTGCTTAAGATTCTCTCTCTCTCTCTCTCTCTCTCTCTCTCTCTCTCTCCATCTCCCTTTGCCCCTCCCCTGCTCATGTGCGCACACTCTCTCTCTCTCTCAAATGAAAGAAAGAAAGGAAGAAAAAAGAAGGAAAGAGAAAGAAAGGAAGGAAGGAAGGAAGGAAGGAAGGAAGGAAGGAAAAAAGAAGAAAGAAAGAGAAAGAAAGGAAGAAAGAAAGAAAGAAAGAAAGAAAGAAAGAAAGAAAGAAAGAAAAAGAAAAAAAGTTGTGCATTGATAACTAAGAGCATTATTTAATCATTGACCATTGGCATGATATATTCAGAGGTTATTCTCCAAAGGCAATATCTATATATACTAACTTTAAAAAAAATCAGTTCTGTTTTTTCATTGTGATTCTGATAATTGTTTTGCTTTATACTTTACTATGGACTTGATAGATATTTAGGTGGCTGCAATTTTCGCAGAGAAAGGCATAAACAGTGATGGAGATAATTATAAAACTGCTATTATTTTATAGTTACACAGGGTGAAGGCTTAATTCTTCCTGCTGGAAAAAGAGAGAGAGAGAGAAAGAGAGAGAGAGAGAGACCCTAACCACTCCTTCCTGCTTCTTAGAACATTTGCTTGAGAAAATTTGTAATGAAAAGTTGTTTTTTTTAATGTATGCCTCTTTGTAATTTATATAAATCATTTGAAAGCTAACTCAGCTTTTAGCTTAAAGCTTCTTGCCAGGTTTAAGACTCAAGAATATCTTTCTCCAACCCTGGAACCATCCTTGGAGTTGCATTCATAGAGAAAGATAGCATCTACAGTTCCTAGTTTCTACAGGAAGGTAGGGAGCTAACTTCAGTGTCCTTCATTCCAAGTTGGGAAGCTAGCTCTTGCTCAAAAATATGAAAAGTCGTTTCTTCCTCTGACTAACGCAAGTTGGCTAAAACAATTGGTCACCCCAAGCACCAAGTGAGTTTGGAAGGAACTTGGTGTGACAAATGGTGTCGGCAAATATTTTTATCCGAGGGCTAGTTACTGTTTATCTTGAAAACCTTTTTGTGATGAATGGGTAGCTGTATAAAAGGCACAATTTCTTTTCCACAGTCTCTTTTGTGGATTACTGTGGTATGCATCACATTCTGATTTAATACTTAGTCAATAATAAAATTGTTTTCTTTCCCTTCTACATTTGTGGAGAGGCTTTTAAGGTAGGAAGATTTTGTTGTTAATTATTTTAATTATTTCCTCAGCAGGACCTAAATGCCAAAGGATATCAAAGGTACCAATTTGATGTTCACTCCATAACTTACATTGGGGATCTAAAATTTCCCTCCTCTTCTACTAAACATAGTTGCAAATCTAAGAATGTACCACTAAGGATGACTACCTCGTGATCTATGAATGTAAAAAGGCTTTTGGTCATGAAAATGAGATTTCTCAAAGCTAAAATGTAAGATCTCCACTATTAAAGGATTTTAAATCATTAAAATGTACTATCAGTATGCTCTGTATTTTCAATGAATTAAATTATGGAGAGACATGGTTGATTGCAAACTTGGAAAAATATTTCATTTGAATTGAAAAATATATATGCCAATATAATATTGTTAACACACAACAAAAGGTTGTAACCAAACATAATCTTTTATAGAAAATCCAATAGTAAAAACTGTACAAAAGTAAGACACAACTAATAAGAAGTAATAGTGGATAATAGACAACATTGTTAGCAAATGCAATTGAAATTTAACGGAAATATTCTCATCTATTAAATTGTACTTTGTATATAGCATATAAGTTAGTCTTATGATATGTTTTTAAATTAGATTTTCATTTCTTATTTATTTATCCAAAAAAATTGCTTAGTCTATCCTTATAAATCCCATTTATCTCATGTATTTTCATGGTATGTTCTGAAGAAATACTGAAAGGGAAATATATGCCAAAAAGCATTTGGTAGATTATATATTTGACTTAGATATGTGTATGAATAATATTTCCAATGAATTTCAATGTATCATAAGTTCAGAGAAAAGTGTTCCAATTTTAAAAATAAATAGCTACTGGTCTCAGCATAATTTAATATGAGCTTGTGCTTCTTTTCCATTTTATTTTAATTCTTTCCTTGATGTTTCTGGATGACCTTTGGCAAGTAACTCAATTTTCTGTGCATTTTCCACTTTGGTCTAGTAAGTATTTTCTGCTTCTCTTGATAGCAAACAAATATCATGCTAAATGCCTCCTTTCTTCATTCATTCATAGATTCATTTTTAAGCTAATATGTATTAAGTACATATTAAATGCCACAAGTTGTCTTATATACTTTCTCATCTCCACTTAAATATCTGACTGGCATCTCAAATTCAAGCTGTGCAAAATTTAGAGCAAACCTCTCTCTTTAGCATTAACTCTTGAAGTGAAAGGTTGTTCCCAGTTTATAGAATGAGACTCTCAAATACCTAGTTTTCTAAACTATAAACCTGAAGTCTTAGCCTATGTTGTACACATTATCAAGTTCTGTCTATTTTAACTCCTAAATAAGAGTAGTCTCTGCTTTTTCACATCTCCACTGAAAACCACATATCTTAGATGTTTTCCTAAATGCATTCTTCCCCCATTGAATTTGCTTTCTGCAGCCAAAGTAACATGTGCATAATGGAAATACAAATACTTCCCACCAGCACAGTTTCAAAATTTTAACAGCTTTCTATTTATATAGGATAAAGACTGCCATTTTAACGTGAATTAAAAGAATATGAGTGATTTGACTCTTTAGCATTTTTGCATTCTCGCCAATACAGCCCTCAGTCCATCACCCACCATACCGTCTTCTTGATATTTTTCAGTGTTATTCAAATGATCCACACCCCCTTCTTCCTAAGAACATTCTACCATGTCTTTTCCTCTCTTTGGAATTAATTTTCCCCTTTTTTCCTCCCCTACGCAGTTGTCACAAACTTCTCAGTGTTCATTTCATTCATAATCTCATTGAGAAAGTTTATCCAGATGTCTAGACATGAGTTGTGTGCTGTGGTATATGCTCTCATAGCAACTTGTAATTTTCTCCAACATGATTTATTGGGATTTCAAAAATAATTAATTGTGTAATTGGTTCCTTGAGTTCTCTTATTCTAGATGTCAAGCTCAAAAAAGTACTTCTTTGTCTTGTTCGTAGCTGTAGGTACAGTGACAAGTTTAGTGCCATGAACACAGTAGGTGAGCAGTAAATATATGAAAAATAAATTAATGAATATATAATATTTAATTCATTCTTATTTCATATTTTCAGCCATAAACCTGTATAGTGTAACTCATCATTCCTTAAATAAAAACATTGAAGTATATATATAGGAAAAATAAATAATATAGTAATATTTTCTCAATTTTAGGCTTTTTGTTTCTTACAATTCTAAAATTTGCCAACATCTCTCTTGTCTTTTCCCCTCCCTCCCAATACTGATCTTTATTTAAGATGCACAGCCTCAGGAATATAAAAGAGTATGTGATCTTGAGAGTGAGAAAGCAGGTCTTTACCACTGAGCAATTAAAGGCGTAGCTTAATGACTTCCATTTAGATGAGTGAATCTACACACAGTAATTGGTTTATTTTATTTTCTGAATTGAATATTTATTTTACTAAGTAAACCATTTGATAGTTTTAACAAATCAATGAAGTCAAAATATTTAAATGCCATTTTAATTCAGGTAGGATCTAATACAAACAAAGTCTTTTCCCTCCCACCTGGGAAAAGTTGGCCCAAATATTGGAATAGGTTATTTACCCAACAAAGCCACTTCAAGATTTTTAAATCCAATTAATTATGAGCACATGTGATGTGACCAACTGGTAATTTGAAAATGCCAAACTTACTGTGTTTTGCAAAATATTTAAGCCCAACTTCTGCCAAGGCAATTTTCTCTTTATGTAAAAGAAGATTCCCCTCTGTCTGAACTGGACAGCATTTTGAAGACTTCCAAAAATTATTGATGAAATCACACTATTTAATTTCCCTCATCATTCTTGGTACATCAAGAAGTGGATTGATATTTATCTTTCTCTGACTTATTTCCATTTTACTCATATGTGGACTTTAAGAAACAAAACAGAAGAGCATAGGAGAAAGGAAGGAAAAATAAGATAAAAACAGAGAAAGGCAAACCACAAGAGATTCTTAAATACAGAGAACGGACTGGGGGGGGGGGGTTGCTGGAAGGGAGGTGGGTGGGGGGATGGGCTAAATGGGTGATGGACATTAAGGAGGGCACTTGGGATGAGCACTAGGTGTTATATGCAAGGATGAATCACTAAATTGTATTGCTGACCACTACTGCACTGTATGCTAACTAACTTGGATTTAAATACAAATAAATTAATTAATTAAAAAAAAAGAAGTGGTTTGAAAGAGGGTTGGTAATCATCTGGGAATGTATGTGCACTGATGTATCTTCTGCTTTCTATTTTGTAATACCCAAATGCTCACAAATTTGATAGAGCTTAGTTGTTCCCCCTTGGTTCTATTACTTTAAAAATATTCTAAGAATGACAATGAACAGGGGCTTAAAGTATTATCTGTTTTACATATAATTAACATATAACAAATGCATGTTTGGGAAAAGTGGAATTACTACCAATCCTGATAGGAAACAAGTGCCTGTTGAGGTGGCAGCAAAATTCGTGGAAGTGGGCAGTGACTGAAGACATGCTTTATTAAGAGTTCTTCTCCTCCTACCTTCCAGATGTTTCTATCTTGATTTTTTGTTTATTTGTTTTTTACTGGCTGGTTTACTTTCATTTCTCTCTCTCTCTCTCTCTCTCTCTCTCTCTCTTTAAGTTTATTTATTTTGAGACACAGAGAGAGAGCACAAGGTAGGAGCAGAGAGAGAGGGAGAGAGAGAGAATCCCAAGCAGGCTCCACACTTCAGCTCAGAGTCTGACTAGAGGCTCTATCCCATGAACCGTGAGACCATGACCTGAGCCAAAACCAAGAGTTAGATGCTTAACCAACTCAGCTACTTGGGCCCCCCATCTTCATTTACCTTCATTTACCATATATCTTATTGTCTACTTCTTTCTTTCTTTCTAAAGATTTAAACAAAAAATTTAGCCTTGTCTGTATTTTGAACTATCATCTTTTTACTTTACTCAAATCTATTTTGGATCTCCAGAAGTCATTTTTCTCTTGATATCACACATTAGATTTTTGACGCTAAATGAGTACCTCTTCTTAGATATTTCATAGATAACTTGAATTCAGATGATAAGTGATAGGACATAATTAGATGACTTCTAGACTAGATTTGGGCAATTTTTGAAGTAGGGCCAAGGTCAGGGAGTTATGGCTGTAGTCCAAATTAGGGTTTCTCTACTTTGGCACTGATGACATTTTGGGCCAGATGAGTCTTTGGTGTGGAAGTCTGCTCTGTGCATTGTGGAATATTTAGCATCATCTTTGGCCTCTATCCACTAGATTCCAGTGGGTCCCTCTGCTCCCAGTTGTGCCCAAACTGGCTTTAAACATTGCCAAATATCCCTTTGGGGGGAAAACACCCTCATTTGAGAACCACTTTAGAGAGATGATAAAAATCTATATCAAGACTGCAACAGAGAAAATAGAGAGGCAATGAAATTAAGAGTCATTTTTAAGGAATATTTGATGAGGTTAATGACCAGATATATGAATTTAAGGAGAAAAAGAATTGCAAGTTGTTTTCTATACTGGATACTAAGACATACCTAAGTTTTAAAGCCTTGTTATTTGTATTTTTCTCTTCTATGCCTTCTTCTATGTGAGTCCCTCAACCCAGATTTCTCTTTGATCTCCCCATTTATGCTTAATAAAGTTCTATTAATCTTTGAAGCCTAACTCAAATAACACTCGTGACCATTGTAACTATTTCTCCATTCTTAAACTCCAACAGAGAATATTTTCTTCCTTCCTTGAGTCATGAATTGTCACTAGCATTTCATGATGAATGTAATTCCCATGTCTTTAATGGTAGAAACTTGTATCATTTTTATCTCTTCATAACTCATCACACTGTATGGAATATAATACAAAGGTTGAATGACTTACTTAGACACTAACATACAGAGCAGTATTAGTGCTTTTACAGAAAGAGCAATTATTTTTACAGAAATTCAGCATACTTGAATATTACTATTGATTCTGAAATAATAGGCTACCTCTACACTCTCTGTATATTCATTTTCAAACATTTATATATTTGTTTGGGAAGATCAGATAAATGCAAATATGAAGTATAATGAGATTTAATTTCAGTAATATGAGGTATGGAATAAAGAACAATTATATTTACAGCTATAGAAACTAGAAGTTTATCAAGTAACCTACTGACCATTTCATATATAGCAGACTGGATGGTCAAAATG
The DNA here is from genome assembly GCF_024362965.1 of Panthera pardus. Classification (NCBI taxonomy): domain Eukaryota; kingdom Metazoa; phylum Chordata; class Mammalia; order Carnivora; family Felidae; genus Panthera; species Panthera pardus. The sequence goes on along the minus strand of NW_026526688.1, from coordinate 176,773,481 downwards.
ACTGTGTTAAGTGCTCCTCTAAGTAGCAGAAATCTTGTTTGACATTGATTAATATTTCTGTTTTAATGCTATCATATGTTTCATCAGAGTATGTGGCTTAGACTAAAAAAATTAGAGGGGCTAAGGATAGAAGCTATTTTCCATACCTTCAAGAAAGAAGTCTGAAATTTCAATCTATATATAAATACTTATAAACTGTGTAGAAAACATGTGAAGGGTCATATTCACACTTCAGAAAAATCTCTACACAATTAAGTTTAGAAATACAATTTGTTATACTCAGAATAAAGGATTAAAATGAACTTCAGGAGCCAAATATTTCAAAGTAACTTTTACAAAGCTTTGCATCCATGTGTTTGAACCAAGTGAATTGTTTTCCTCCACATGCCCTCTTATTCTGCATTCCCACTGAGTTATTGTAAACTATTTCACTAAAACGGCTGTAGCTTGAATTTCTTTAATATAAAAAAAAAAAGTACTCTTCTCCCTATGGTGGAATATGATGGTAGTTTGAAGGTATGTAATCTCGGAGAGTATAAATTTTGAGTTTAGAAATAAATAGCCTCTGTATTTAAAATTTTTCAAATATAAAGCAAAAGTTTGAATTCTATTACATTGTCTACCAGAATTCCGGATTGTTTTATCAACATATATTAACTAGGAGAACATTTTATATCGCATAAGTATTAAAATGCAAAATTATTTCCACGAAAAGTGAAAATTTGAGAAGTTAAAGTTTCGTCGACAAGACCTGGAACAATGACCCCACTCGGAATATTTTACTGGATTGGAAAAACCAAATGTTGCAATGATACTTTGCAGAAAAAAAAGTCCTCTATTTGTTTCCTGGGCACATTACTTAAAATATTCAGATAATAGAAAATGAAACACTATATATTTGCATTAATGGTTAAAAAATAAATACCTGTAGCCACTTAGGCAGAACTATATTCCCATTATGCTCATGTGGTTATTGCTTTCTATATTCTATTCATCTGCTTCCATATAAAATTCATTAGATCTCCTTCAATGTACAGATTTTAAAATCAATCTTATCGGTTATTATCTTTGCCATGACAAAGGTAAGACCCGGGGCTTGCTTATATGCACTGTCTTCTATCTCTCACTGTTCACTTTAACACTTAAAAAAATATATCTATCTTGGCTCTGAATATAGGGAATTATCAGTTGATAGTTTCTTTGTAACTAAGACCACAGGGTTTATTGTTTGACTTAAGTTGGAATTCTTCCTCTAGTGCTTGTTATTTATATGGCCTTTGAAAGTTGTATCATCCACTAAAGCATCAATTTTCTCACTTTTGAAAGTAGGACCTATAATTCAATTCTGTGAGAACAAATGAAAGTGATATTGCATGTAAAGTGCTTCGTGTAACGGTTGGCTCAGAGTAAGCCTTAAACAAGTATTAGGACAAATTATAATTAAATCACTAGCATAGCAAACTCTGGGGTTATAAAATCTTCCAAAGCCTGCAATTTTGAAATTATAGTTAAACTTTGAAGTCCTACAAAGTTAATGAAAAGATTCGGGTTCAGGAATCTGAAAATACTCTCATCAGATAAATATATGAGGGAATAGAACCAGGAAAAGGACAGAATAAAACTCTTTGGAAAGGGTCTGAAGTTTGATTTTATAGAAGAGTTCTTAACTCCTCTGAAGTAGATTATTAGAACACTTTTCCCAGGTCACAAGGTTGTATAGGACTGGTGAGGGAAAAAAAGTAACCCTTGTAAGGGAAAGCAAGAAACAAACCAGTCCAACTGATCTCCTTCCCAACAGCCACTTTTCCAGGGCAAATATATTTCAGCCAAAACAGACAAATGCTGCACTCTCCTGACTACTTTCATTTAGTTTTTCTCTTCTCCATTTCATTGTAGTCATTATTGCCTAATTCAACTTCCTAATTCCTAATTCTGTTTGAAAAAACCACCAATTGTACTCGATCACTTGCATAGACAATTAAAACTCTCAATCTCTGGTGTGTCAGATCCTTTATCACGCGGCCTCAACTTGTGTCTGCAACATTTCTCAACCTTCTATCCTCCATACGTACTATGATCCAGCTTAACTTCTTCCATTTCAAAAAAAAAAAAAAAAAAGAGAGAAATTCCATCTTTGCATTGTTCATTCATTAATTTATTCATTAAGCCAGCAATAGATACTAGAGTGTCTAAAATGTGCATGACACTGATGGTTCATGGGAATACGTAACCATATTGCTTGCCTTCAGTAAGCTTTACAATCTGGGTGATAAAATTATATCATTTGTCAATTGCAATAGCGCACATACTTTGTATAAATTAAATGTTGGTTGCATTAAATTCAAAGAAGATGATCATCTAAATCAGGTTGGGAGAATCAAGAATGGACTCATAGTTGCAACCACTGAACTGATTGATCCTAAGGAGCAATTAGAATCTAGTTAAATGAAAAAGGAAAGAATGATATTTCAGGTAAAAAGAATGCTTTGCATAAAGAACACCATTGCCTTAATAGGAGCTGAGAATCACACACACACATAGATGTTACATATATTATATGTATTCATGAAGAAGTTTTTGAATACGAAAGTTTTTGTAAGGAAGTTTTTGATGGATGTTTTGTGTTAATTTAAGAAGCTTGAGCAGTCTTCAGTGTTTCCTACATATAAAAACATGTCATCCACAAACAGAGATAATTTTACTTCTTCCTTTCTTATATGGATGCTTTTTTTTTTCCTTTTCCTGACTAATTTCTATGGCTTGGACTCCAGTACTACATTGAATAGGAGTGTGAAGGGTGGGTATATTTGCCTTGTTCCTTAGAAGAAAAGTTTCTGATGTTTCTGATTTTCCACAATTGACTATAATGTTAGCTGTGATCATATTCAACCTTTACTACATTGAGGTAAAATCTTTCTATGCTTAGTTTGTTGAGAGGTTTTTTTTTTTTTTTTTTTTTTTTAACGTTTATTTATTTTTGAGACAGACAGAGCATGAACGGGGGAGGGGCAGAGAGAGAGGGAGACACAGAATCTGAAACAGGCTCTCTGAGCCGTCAGCACAGAGCCCGACGCGGGGCTCGAACTCACGGACCGTGAGATCATGACCTGAGCCGAAGTCGGCCGCTTAACCAACTGAGCCACCCAGGCGCCCCTGTTGAGAGTTTTTAATATGAAAGTCTGTTGAATGTTGCGAAATGCTATTTCTATATCTATTGAGATGATGTTGTGATTTTTAGTACTCATTCTGTTGACATGGAATATCACACTGATGAATGTTCAAGAGGAATAAACATTTCAGTTATGGAAGATGAATAAGTTCTATTGTACAACATTGTGCTTCTAGTTAACAATACTACGTCGTGCACTTAGGAATTGGTTAAGATGGAATCTCATGGTAAGTGTTGTTACCACAAAAGGAAAGACACAAACACAAAAGCTAACCAAACAACAAAGCAACAAACAAAAACACAAAGGGGAAGGAGGAAACTTTTGGAAGTGATGACATGTTTATTACCTTGATTGCAGTGATGAGTTCATGGGTACATACATACGTTAAAAGTCATCAAATCGTATACTTTAAGTATGTGCCATTTCTCATGTATCAATTGTATCTCAATAAGCCGTTTAAAGAAACTTTGAAATTTATTCTAATCCTTAATGACAATCTTGATGTACTTTAAGTGGAAAGTTTTGTGATAAGCTTTGCATTTTTAAAAGTATGCTCAAGAGAATACAGACGATAGAGTGGAATGGATACCAACTGATCTGAGGAGGAGAGATAATAACTTATTTAGTATTCAGGAGGGAATACCTGGAAGCCTAAATAAAGCAACACGTTAGAAATGGAGAAGCTGGTCAGAGACAAAACAATCCAAAAGAAAATGTTGAATGGACGCAACAGGATTTGGTGACTTCTCAGATATAGTAGAGAGAGAACTCTAGTAGAATTCACAGGCAAAATTTGCTCAGGCTGTGAGGTGCTGACTCAAAGGATCTGGACTCTTCAGACTTTTTTTTTTTTTTTTTTTTTTTTTTACACTTTGTGAGTTTCAGAACATCCTTCTTTGTAGCAAGTAGATGAACTTAGATTTTTCATTCGGAGAGAAAGTTCTTATTGTTTAAAAACAAAATAGCAAACTGTAATGCTGTTTGGAATTTTACCTCTTTTGTTAACCAGACTTAAATGGATGAGATTTGCAACAGTTCTACAATATTGATCTTTATGTTTTCCAGTGCTTCAAGCTGTTCACTGAATGTTGATTCTTCGAGTATTCACAGCTAAGGCACTGAGTGATTTACTAAAATTATGAAATTCAGTAGCAACTTATTTATTGATATTTGACTATTATAGGTTTCTGACTAATATTACTAAAACTAGAAGAATACTCTTATGAATTATACAATTTCATTTAAAATAAACCTTTATTAAGCAACATTCATCACCCAATGTTAAATTATTAAGGATCCTCGTGAATTCATCTAAAATCTCAAAACTGAAATGTCACTCAGCGTCCAAAATACTTTAAGTAATATGTTATTCATTTTATCCATTTGTGAGCTCTAATTCGTGAGTTTTTAAAAATTCCATTTGTTAAGACTGAATGTATTGAAAGAGTAAAATAGCAAAAATAGTTTTAGGCAGTGTTAGTTTTAAGGACATCCTATCTGCAAAGTTATCGAAGGACCTGAACTTAGAAAGCCCAATATCTGAACGTTAAAACTCACACCAAAATTCACCTTTTTTTAAAAAATTCAGGATTCTTTATTTCTTTCCATGTGTTTGAATTTTAAAATGTATTTTATTTTCTAGGTCTTGAAATAACATTAAAAATACGGACAGCATTTTGAAAAATTGTGGACAAAGCTTTCAGTGAACAGATTTTTCTTGGTATTTATTTATTTATTTATTTAGTAAATTTGCCCTATAGACAATAAAATAATTTCTTTCCATTATAGCAGGGGGCAGCAAAACCATGGCTTAGGGCCAAATTCAACTATGCTCATGCATTTACCTATTGCTTACAGTTAATTTTGTGTTAAAAAAGCAGATATGAGTAGTTGTGACAGAAACCATCTGGCCTAGAAGTGTAAACTATTTACTATCTAATCTCATACAGAAAAAGTTTACCAGCCCCTTAACTATAGCATAAGAAGTTATCCCTTGTGTGTTGGTGAAAATTCCAGTGGAAGTTTTGTTTATTGAAGACTACCCACAGAACTGGGGAAGTCAGTTCTTAGAATATACTGGGCTGAATGGTGTCCCCTAAAAATTGACATTTACCCAGAATCTGTGAATATGACTGTTAGGAATTGAAAGTCGGTATCTTCCCAAACCTGGTATGTTGAGATCACTGCCCCCCACCCCCCCAACCCCACCCCATGTGATAGTACTAGGAGGACAGGCATTTGGGAGATTATGTCATGAGGTGGAAGATTCATAATGGGATAAGTGCCCTTATAGAAGAGACGCCACAGACCTTTCTTGTTCCTCTTCCCTGTAAGAACACAGTGAAAAGATCAGCCAGCTATGAACCAGAAAGTAGACTCTTATAAGACACTGAACCAGCCAGTGTTGTGAACTTGGACTTTCCAGCCTCCAGAACTGTGAGAAACAAATGTATGTTGTTTAAAGCATTCACCGTCTTGTATTTTTCTTATAGCAGCCCAAATGGACTAAGACAGGGACCTTATTTGTAAATAAGATAATCAAATTAAGATATAGTCATAGTGCATTAGGAGAGCTACAAAATCTATGATCGATATCCTCATAAGAAGAGGAAGATTTGAGGGGCGCCTGGGTGGCTCAGTTGGTTAAGTGTCTGACTTCCACTCAGGTCATGATCTCACCGTTTGTGGGTTCGAGCCCCACATGTGGTTCTGTGTTGACAGCTTGGAGCCTGGAGCCTGTTTCCGATTCTGTGTCTCCCTCTCTGTCTGCCCCTCCCCTACTTGTGCTCTGTCTTTCTCTCTCTCTCTTAAAAATAACATAAAAAAATTATTTAAAAATAAATAAATAAATAAATAAATAAATAAATAAATAAATAAATAGAGGGAAATTTGAGCACGGGCACATACACATAGAGAAGATGATGTGAAGACACAGAGACGCAGGAAAGAAGGCCATATGGCAAAAGAGGCAGAGATCAAAGCGATGAATCTACAACCCAGGTAGTGCCGAAGATTGACAGTAAATGCTAAAAACTAGAAGTGGCAAGGAAGGATTCTCCCTTAGAGTCTTTGGTCTGGAAGAAACCTGATTTTGGACTTCCCGCCTCCAGAAATGTGACAGAGTATGTTTCTACTGTTTTAGGCCACCTAATTTGTGCTGCTTTGTTACAACAACCCTAGGAAACTAATCAGTGGTAAAATGAAAAACTAAAAACCATTTTGCTAAAATGCTTAAACATTCTTAAACTGTTGAATTTTTTTTTTTTCTACCATTTAACTGGCTAAAGTAGAAAGCTAATGGTTATCAGAATTGTAACAGAAGACTTATACTCTGAGTAGGAGTGTACCATATGGCGATCAAATGAAATACATAAATACTTTATTCCCTTTTAATAAAAATAAATTGTATTACATTTTAATGATCAATTATGACTTAGTGGGTCAACACAGTTCTCCAAAGATAAAATAGAGTGTATGAATGTTTATCTTAATATGCATTTAATAAAAGGCCAATCATTTTTATGATTCTTAAGAGCACACAAATTAAAGTTATGATGTGAAGTGTGGCTTAATTTCTTCCTTTTATTACTTATCTGTTAATTTCATAACTATTAAATTCTATAAAGCTATTATTGCCAATCATTACAGCTCAAGAGGAATACTGCTTTATTTGTTAATTAAATACTTATTTAGGGCACTTCATTTCAAGTGTTAACAAATATTTACTAATTTATTACAAAGAATAATAAAAAAAAACTTTTTTTAATTCAGAAGGACAGCATAGGTATCTGAGTTATTGGAGATTTAGGAAAAAATAATTTCGACAAAATTAGATAATCAAAGAAAAAACATGGGAGCATGGGTACCTGTGAGCATCTTGGTGCCCAATATTTATCATCATCATATCAAGGAATTTATCATCATTCCTTCTCTATAACCATCCTGCTACATTCCAGAACATTCTACATATTTTAATGTTGGAAGGTACCACTGAATGGGTGCTGCTATATTTATTGCCACGTAATTTGTAGAACTGAGTGCTGTTTTCAGAACCCCAAACAACGCTTATTAAATTTCCTAAGTAATTATATTTACTCATGATAATTTCAATTCCACAGTGCAAATCAGCACAGGTGTGACTAGCCGTTATATTTCTTCATCCACAGAGCCCCTGCTGTACATAAAGCATCCGCTAGTAATTTTCTTTAATTCTCTTAATTGCTTGGGGCAGCCTGAGCCACTCTTTTCCCCTAATTTGATGCTTTCCGTTGTGTTTCATAGAAAACAAAATAGTCTGGAGAAGGGCCACTTATAATTACAAGAATTGAAATACAAGCACACTCATGTCTAATATAGGCTTGGAGTCAACCTTGCAGCATTTACACATATATCCGTTTGATGTTAGCAGAGTCAGAGAGGAAAACAATAACAGGAGAGAAAAGCAAAATAAAAGGGATGACTAATGTTTTAAAAAGGTTATGAAGCATACTTTTAATATAATGATACTAAAGTTCAAAACAATCTTAGGAACAAAATTTTTTTTCTTGTTTTAAAACTTAAGAATTATATTCACTCGTATTCCATTTGTTTTCCAAAGAATCGGGTGTGAAGGTACAGTCTACTCTTGTTGAACTTCATCAAACATGTTACGTTGACTTTTCTTTAATTTTTTTTTATGTTTACTGATTTTTGAAAGACAGAGAGAGGCAGAGCACAAGCAGGGGTGGGGCGGACAGAGAGGGGGACACAGAATACGAAGCAGGCTCCAGGCTCTGAGCTGTCAGCACAGAGCCCCACGAGGGGCTCGAACTCAGGAACCACGAAATCATGGCCTGAGCCGAAGTGGGACATCCAAACGACTGAGCCACCCATGTGCCCTGACTTTTTTTTTTTTTTAACTACGTTTACATTTGCACATTCTGGTTCATCTAACTGAAGTGCATTTCAGATTTACCAACTTTACCTCATACTTTTAGACATGCTCAGCCTTTGGTGTACGTGTTTAAGGTAAATGAGCAATTTAATGGATGGATATTGTTCTTAATGTCTTTAAAATGCTGAAAAGATAACCATTAATATTTCTTACAGTATAATATTTTACATTTCTACACAATGAAACAAGAATTATAATGAGTTCTGCTTACTGTACTTGTACAATATATGAAAAAAAATAAGCTAATGTTTTAAAGTGGCTCAAGAAACAGGAACTCTTAATATAGTCCACAGAAATTTCATTCAAGGAAACATAATAGAAGAAGCAGTTTGCTTCTGGAAATCTCAACTGCCATAGAAAGGATAATGCAGTTGCTGAAAAAACAGGTTCCTCTAGAACAAAGCAAATGACTACATAATTTGAAACTGGCTTGCACCTGCATGAGTGAGAACTAAGGTTTGATTCTATTAGTCTCTGTCACTCTTAGCAACATTGTAGGTGTTATGTAAAATTAAGTGAGGAAAGCAACATTGGTTGATGGAATGGTGAACACCTGTTTAATAAAATCTTTTTTCTTGTTTCCATTTATATTTTTTTTTATTTTTTTTATTTTTTAATATATGAAATTTACTGTCAAATTGATTTCCATACAACACCCAGTGCTCATCCCAAAAGGTGCCCTCCTCAATACCCATCACCCACCCTGCCCTCCCTCCCACCCCCCATCAACCCTCAGTTTGTTCTCAGTTTTTAACAGTCTCTAATGCTTTGGCTCTCTCCCACTCTAACCTCTTCTTTTTTTTTTTTTTTTTTTTTTTTTTTTTTCCTTCCCCTCCCCCATGGGTTTCTGTTATGTTTCTCAGGATCCACATAAGAGTGAAACCATATGGTATCTGTCTTTCTCTGTATGGCTTATTTCACTTAGCATCACACTCTCCAGTTCCATCCATGTTGCTACAAAAGGCCATATTTCATTTTTTCTCATTGCCACGTAGTATTCCATTGTGTATATAAACCACAATTTCTTTATCCATTCATCAGTTGATGGACATTTAGGCTCTTTCCATAATTTGGCTATTGTTGAGAGTGCCGCTATAAACATTGGGGTACAGGTGCCCCTATGCATCAGTACTCCTGTATCCCTTGGATAAATTCCTAGCAGTGCTATTGCTGGGTCATAGGGTAGGTCTATTTTTAATTTTCTGAGGAACCTCCACACTGCTTTCCAGAGCGGCTGCACCAGTTTGCATTCCCACCAACAGTGCAAGAGGGTTCCTGTTTCTCCACATCCTCTCCAGCATCTATAGTCTCCTGATTTCTTCATTTTGGCCACTCTGACTGGCGTTGAGGTGGTATCTGAGTGTGGTTTTGATTTGTATTTCCCTGATAAGGAGCGACGTTGAACATCTTTTCATGTGCCTGTTGGCCATCCGGATGTCTTCTTTAGAGAAGTGTCTATTCATGTTTTCTGCCCATTTCTTCACTGGGTTATTTGTTTTTCGGGTGTGGAGTTTGATGAGCTCTTTATAGATTTTGGATACTAGCCCTTTGTCCGATGTGTCATTTGCAAAGATCTTTTCCCATTCCGTTGGTTGCCTTTTAGTTTTGTTGGTTGTTTCCTTTACTGTGCAGAAGCTTTTTATCTTCATAAGGTCCCAGTAATTCACTTTTGCTTTTAATTCCCTTGCCTTTGGGGATGTGCCGAGTAAGAGATTGCTACGGCTGAGGTCAGAGAGGTCTTTTCCTGCTTTCTCCTCTAAGGTTTTGATGGTTTCCTGTCTCACATTCAGGTCCTTTATCCATTTTGAGTTTATTTTTGTGAATGGTGTGAGAAAGTGGTCTAGTTTCAACCTTCTGCATGTTGCTGTCCAGTTCTCCCAGCACCATTTGTTAAAGAGACTGTCTTTTTTCCATTGGATGTTCTTTCCTGCTTTGTCAAAGATGAGTTGGCCATACGTTTGTGGGTCTAGTTCTGGGGTTTCTATTCTATTCCATTGGTCTATGTGTCTGTTTTTATGCCAATACCATGCTGTCTTGATGATGACAGCTTTGTAGTAGAGGCTAGAGTCTGGGATTGTGATGCCTCCTGCTTTGGTCTTCTTCTTCAAAATTACTTTGGCTATTCGGGGCCTTTTCTGGTTCCATATGAATTTTAGGATTGCTTGTTCTAGTTTCGAGAAGAATGCTGGTGCAATTTTGATTGGGATTGCATTGAATGTGTAGATAGCTTTGGGTAGTATTGACATTTTGACAATATTTATTCTTCCAATCCATGAGCAGGGAATGTCTTTCCATTTCTTTATATCTTCTTCAATTACCTGCATAAGCTTTCTATGGTTTTCAGCATACAGATCTTTTACATCTTTGGTTAGATTTATTCCTAGGTATTTTATGCTTCTTGGTGCAATTGTGAATGGGATCAGTTTCTTCATTTGTCTTTCTGTTGCTTCATTGTTAGTGTATAAGAATGCAACTGATTTCTGCACATTGATTTTGTATCCTGCAACTTTGCTGAATTCATGTATCAGTTCTAGCAGACTTTTGGTGGAGTCTATCGGATTTTCCATGTATAATATCATGTCATCTGCAAAAAGCGAAAGCTTGACTTCATCTTTGCCAATTTTGATGCCTTTGATTTCCTTTTGTTGTCTGATTGCTGATGCTAGAACTTCCAGCACTATATTAAACAGCAGCGGTGACAGTGGGCATCCCTGTCGTGTTCCTGATCTCAGGGAAAAAGCTCTCAGTTTTTCCCCGTTGAGGATGATGTTAGCTGTGGGCTTTTCATAAATGGCCTTTATGATCTTTAAGTATGTTCCTTCTATCCCGACTTTCTCAAGGGTTTTTGTTAAGAAAGGGTGCTGGATTTTGTCAAAGGCCTTTTCTGCATCGATTGACAGGATCATATGGTTCTTCTCTTTTTTTTTGTTAATGTGATGTATCACGTTGATCGATTTGCGAATGTTGAACCAGCCCTGCATCCCAGGAATGAATCCCACTTGATCATGGTGAATAATTCTTTTTATATGCTGTTGAATTCGATTTGCTAGTATCTTGTTAAGAATTTTTGCATCCATATTCATCAGGGATATTGGCCTGTAGTTCTCTTTTTTTACTGGGTCTCTGTCTGGTTTAGGAATCAAAGTAATACCGGCTTCATAGAATGAGTCTGGAAGTTTTCCTTCCCTTTCTATTTCTTGGAATAGCTTGAGAAGGATAGGTATTATCTCTGCTTTAAATGTCTGGTAGAACTCCCCTGGGAAGCCATCTGGTCCTGGACTCTTATTTGTTGGGAGATTTTTGATAACCGATTCAATTTCTTCACTGGTTATGGGTCTGTTCAAGCTTTCTATTTCCTCCTGATTGAGTTTTGGAAGAGTGTGGGTGTTTAGAAATTTGTCCATTTCTTCCAGGTTGTCCAATTTGCTGGCATATAATTTTTCATAGTATTCCCTGATAATTGTTTGTATCTCTGAGGGATTGGTTGTAATCATTCCATTTTCATTCATGATTTTATCTATTTGGGTCATCTCCCTTTTCTTTTTGAGAAGCCTGGCTAGAGGTTTGTCAATTTTGTTTATTTTTTCAAAAAACCAACTCTTGGTTTCGTTGATCTGCTCTACAGTTTTTTTAGATTCTATATTGTTTATTTCTGCTCTGATCTTTATTATTTCTCTTCTTCTGCTGGGTTTAGGCTGCCTTTGCTGTTCTGCTTCTATTTCCTTTAGGTGTGCTGTTAGATTTTGTATTTGGGATTTTTCTTGTTTCTTGAGATAGGCCTGGATTGCAATGTATTTTCCTCTCAGGACTGCCTTCGCTGCATCCCAGAGCGTTTGGATTGTTGTATTTTCATTTTCGTTTGTTTCCATATATTTTTTAATTTCTTCTCTAATTGCCTGGTTGACCCACTCATTCGTTAGTAGGGTGTTCTTTAACCTCCATGCTTTTGGAGGTTTTCCAGACATTTTCCTGTGGTTGATTTCAAGCTTCAGAGCATTGTGGTCTGAAAGTATACATGGTATAATTTCAATTCTTGTAAACTTATGAAGGGCTGTTTTGTGACCCAGTATATGATCTATCTTGGAGAATGTTCCATGTGCACTCGAGAAGAAAGTATATTCTGTTGCTTTGGGATGCAGAGTTCTAAATATATCTGTCAAGTCCATCTGATCCAATGTATCATTCAGGGCCCTTGTTTCTTTATTGACTGTGTGTCTAGATGATCTATCCATTTCTGTAAGTGGGGTGTTAAAGTCCCCTGCAATGACCACATTCTTATCAATAAGGTTGCTTATGTTTATGAGTAATTGTTTTATATATCTGGGGGCTCGGGTATTTGGCGCATAGACATTTATAATAGTTAGCTCTTCCTGGTGGATAGACCCTGTGATTATTATATAATGCCCTTCTTCATCTCTTGTTACAGCCTTTAATTTAAAGTCTAGTTTGTCTGATATAAGTATGGCGACTCCAGCTTTCTTTTGGCTTCCAGGAGCATGATAAATAGTTCTCCATCCCCTCACTCTCAATCTAAAGGTGTCCTTAGATCTAAAATGAGTCTCTTGTAGACAGCAAATAGATGGGTCTTGTTTTTTTATCCATTCTGATACCCTATGTCTTTTGGTTGGCGCATTTAATCCATTTACATTCAGTGTTATTATAGAAAGATATGGGTTTAGAGTCATTGTGATGTCTGTATGTTTTATGCTTGTAGTGATGTCTCTGGTACTTTGTCTCACAGGATCCCCCTTAGGATCTCTTGTAGGGCTGGTTTCGTGGTGACAAATTCCTTCAGTTTTTGTTTGTTTGGGAAGACCTTTATCTCTCCTTCTATTCTAAATGACAGACTTGCTGGATAAAGGATTCTCGGCTGCATATTTTTTCTGTTTAGCACACTGTAGATATCGTGCCAAGCCTTTCTGGCCTGCCAAGTTTCAAAGGAGAGATCAGTCACGAGTCTTATAGGTCTCCCTTTATATGTGAGGGCACGTTTATCCCTTGCTGCTTTCAGAATTTTCTCTTTATCCTTGTATTTTGCCAGTTTCACTATGATATGTCGTGCAGAAGATCAATTCAAGTTACGTCTGAAGGGAGTTCTCTGTGCCTCTTGGATTTCAATGCCTTTTTCCTTCCCCAGTTCAGGGAAGTTCTCAGCTATAATTTGTTCAAGTACCCCTTCAGCACCCTTCCCTCTCTCTTCCTCCTCTGGGATACCAATTATGCGTATATTATTTTTTTTTAGTGTATCACTTAGTTCTCTAATTTTCCCCTCATACTCCTGGATTTTTTTATCTCTCTTTCTTTCAGCTTCCTCTTTCTCCATAACTTTATCTTCTAGTTCACCTATTCTCTCCTCTGCCTCTTCAAGCCGAGCCATCGTGGATTCCATTTTGTTTTGCAATTCGTTTAAAGCGTTTTTCAACTCCTCGTGACTGTTCCTTAGTCCCTCGATCTTTGTGGCAAGAGATTCTCTGCTGTCCTGTATACTGTTTTCAAGCCCAGCGATTAATTTTATGACTATTATTCTAAATTCACTTTCTGTTATATTATTTAAATCCTTTTTGATCAGTTCATTAGCTGTTGTTATTTCCTGGAGATTCTTCTGAGGGGAATTCTTCCGTTTGGTCATTTTGGAGAGTCCCTGGCGTGGTGAGGACCTGCAGGGCACTTCCCCTGTGCTGTGGTGTATAACTGGAGTTAGTGGGCGGGGCCGCAGTCTGACCCAATGTCTGCCCCCAGCCCACCGCTGGGGCCACAGTCAGACTGGTGTGTGCCTTCTCTTCCCCTCTCCTAGGGGCGGGATTCACTGTGGGGTGGCGTGTCCCGTCTGGGCTACTTGCACACTGCCAGGCTTGTGTTGCTGGGGATCTGGCGTATTAGCTGGGGTGGGTAGGCAAGGTGCACGGGGGCTGGAGGGGCAGGCTTAGCTCGCTTCTCCTTAGGTGATCCACTTCAGGAGGAGCCCTGTGGCAGCGGGAGGGAGTCAGATCCACTGCCGGAGGTTTGGCTCCGCAGAAGCACAGAGTTGGGTGTTTGCGCGGAGCGAGCAAGTTCCCTGGCAGGAACTGGTTCCCTTTGGGATTTTGGCTGGGGGATGGGCGGGGGAGATGGCGCTGGCGCCTTTGTTCCCCGCCAAGCTGAGCTCTGCCGTCCGGGGGCTCAGCAGCTCTCCCTCCCTTTGTCCTCCAGCCTTCCCGCTTTCCGAGCAGAGCTGTTAACTTATGACCTCCCAGACGCTAAGTCGCGCTTGCTGTCGGAACACAGTCCGTCCGGCCCCTCCGCTTTTGCCAGCCAGACTCGGGGGCTCTGCTTGGCCGGCGAGCCGCCCCTCCGCCCCGGCTCCCTCCCGCCAGTCCGTGGAGCGCGCACCGCCTCGCCGCCCTTCCTACCCTCTTCCGTGGGGCTCTAGTCTGCGCTTGACTCCGGAGACTCCCTTCTGCTAATCCTCTGGCGGTTTTCTGGGTTCTTTAGGCAGGTGTAGGTGGAATCTAAGTGATCGGCAGGACGCGCTGTGAGCCCCGCGTCCTCCTACGCCGCCATCTTCCGGCACTCCCCTCCATTTATATTTTTATCTGATGCTATTTAGGCTATGGGCAAGCATTTACCAGAAACCTGTTTATGCACGTAACAATGGCCAAAATAAAGTCCCTATATAATTATTGGAATAACTAAAACAAACAAACAAACAAACAAAAAACCACCATGGTCCAATACAAGAGACACTCTTCTATTAATTCAAATGTATTTGTTTTTAAGATTTTGGAGATTGTCAAAATTTTGGGAACCAGATTAAATCTAAGAAATCTTTGACCAGAAAAATATGTGTAGATCACAAAATTTCCATGTTATTTGAGAGAGACACAAATTTCCTAAAGCCCTCAATGAGAGTTGCTAGATTCCAATTAAAAATGGCATATTCAAACAGCTACCTCATGCACAAAGCTGTTTATTATTTGTCTTTAGTTCACTGATAATTCATATCCAGGCTTCACTTTTCTTGAGCTTTCAAAATTGTATTCCACTTGCATAATTTCTTTCAACATAGCATATCCCCATAATAAATATCTTCCTCCTCCTGCTGGCACCGAAAATACAGAAGGATAATAAAGAATGCTATGAAGTATCATTCACCAAAGTTATTTGGTTTCTTTATGATATTTTTTCTTCTGGACATACAAACCCTCATTTACTTGATTGTTATTTCATTGTTTAACATTTAGGAATATTTTCATCAATAATTGAGCAAATCTCTGGTTATTCTCTTAGTGTAAATTCTTCTGGAATTACTTGGTAAAAAGTGAATGTGTTGAAATTCTTGATAAATTCTACTAAATTGCTCTCCACAAAATAGAAGCAATTTATACTCTCGCTGATGGTTTAAGATAAAAACCATTGCAATATATCCTCAATAACAATATTCAATTTTATCAATGAAGAAACAATAAGTAAATAATACTTATTTCATGAAAGATATTATCTGGGACCCTCAAATAATAAAACAGATCATCAATTTTGTAACAATTACACGGTAAATGGGATCCAACTTCATATGACAGCTGAAGACCTTTGCCAAAGCAAAGATTGTATCTGATAAAATGAAAAAGGCAAGGAAGACTTTACTCAAGGTTAGAGATGAGAGAATCATAACTCAGTCTGAGCTCACCTCCGCTGAAACAAGAGGCAATGCTTGTAGTTGTTTGCTTTTTCTCCCCCCAGCTTTTTAAGCACAGGTGGGCTAGTGAAAGGTCCTGGAGGACATTAGGGGACTGGTTGATGGTGGCCCATGTGGACCAGATTGAATTGTTCTTGAGTATGCAAATATTTTTCTCTGAAATTAGATCATTGTGTTTGTTAATTAACACCCATTAATTTAGGCCTCCACTTTTTCATATAGACTGGGAGGGAAGAGTATTCCTTTAATACTTACATTTCAAAGAGATGGTTTCCAGATCCTTTAGGAAGACATTTCAGAGTAGTAAAGGAGGTAGAGGAAAAAAAAAAAAAAAAAAAAAGAGAGAGAGAGAGAGAGATTAACATTTCAAAGGGGCAGAGAAAGAAGTCAGAAAATAAATTTCCTAAGGTAAGTCTTCCAAGAAAAGAGAAGTCAGGAGCGTCAAATCAAGCAAAAGCCTGCCTAAAATTTAATCAAGTTTAAGGCCCTGGTAACCACCTGCAGTAATAGCTTAGGCCACAATATAAATGTAATGCTCTTAAAAAATTAAGCCAATCTAGTTAAGCGTTTAGATTTACAATGAAGGAATGTGGTATGTCCTTCAAATTTAGATTAGGAAAGGATATCACTTTTCTCTGGGGGGCTCTGCTGCAGGATGGTGTAGAGACCAAACATTTTGCTTAGACTTTTGATGTGTATTCCTACTTGAATGGTCATTGGGCTTTGGGACTCCGATGTCTGAACATAGAATATCAGGGAAGAAGTACAGCAGCCTTTCCTCAGCAGGATTTTTCAGTTCAGAGAACTCCTAAATGACGAAGGAGGATTGGTGGACAAAACATTCCTATACCCTTTATACTTGTGGGACCCAGATGCCCAGACAGGTTCTGGTTACTCAGTGAGGTTTCTCTCCTCCCATAAATCTGTTTCTGAGCCCCTGACACCATGCAAGGCATTCAAATGGGAGAGACCAGGAATTTAAAAATGAACCTACTACAGATTCTTTTCTCATGTAGGTTACAACCAAGTAGAGGTGATAACATGTGCATATAACCCAGTGCTCTCTAGAAGCATATGATCTACGGAGGCTGCATGTAGATATGTATTTGTTGATACTTTGTACATTTAACAACTGATTTGTCTCGTTGCCATCTTTCCCTTTTCTGTTTAACTCATTAACTTTCCTTTCACTTTTTCCGCATCCCTCCTAAGTTTCATAGTAATTGCTTTTCTGTGACTATTCTACTGCTCTTCTCCCCAAGGGAAAACGTGCTGTTGTCTATTCATGTATTTTTGTCCTTTCCTTCAGTTAATTCACTCAGCTCTAGCTACTATTCATTCTCAAGGTGAACTTTCTGCACACAGAATATTTACTTTTTTATTATAAAGTGACATCATACAAATATTCAAGTTCTCTGGGTTATAAAAGACGCAGGTAATGTGCTCTTACAAGGCATGTGCATTGTGTCCTTTAGCAAAGTATACGCTTTCTTTCTTCCTCCCCAAAGATAACTGCTACCAATAAAAAAAAAATAATAACATATTTACGGGATTCGGTCCCGTAAATTGAAAGATGCACAGAGATAATGTCCTGACATCATGCCTTGCGTCCTATTATTTTTATATTCCTCAATATTAGAGAACATCATGAAGTATTTCCATTAATTTACACTTAAGCAAAAATATTGGCACCATAGGTATATTTTATTCCTATCACCAATAGTCTAGTGAATTCATTGTGATGCGTGCATCATGAAACTACTGGATTAATATAAGGCCTTGCTAAGATCCTGTACAAGTTGCTAGGTTATGTGAGGCATCATGGATTCCTCGGGCAAACAAGAGACTTTAGCAGTAGCCAGGCACAATGAGGAGAAAAGTGGATTTGAAAAGAGAGAGTCCAAACAAGCCAAGTCAGCCTGCATATGTGCTGAGCAGGCAACATTGGCTGTCACTGTGCTAAGCCTAAGCCTGCCTAAGGGGAACCATGGAAATATATGATGAAGGGGACTTTTCTCTTTTTCCTGCCAAGTGAAAATATGTTACTCGTTCCCTCCAACCAGGAAAGAAAGAGTAAAGTTGGAAAAACAGAAGATAAAATACTGTTAATGTTTATAGGTCAAGAACTCCTTTGAAAAATCTCTCCTGAAGTAGTGACGGGAGGGGGAGGTGGGGGGGTGGCGGGGAGGATAAATAAAGGATCACATGCTAATAATTGTTGCATCATTTTTGTAGCTTAACAGACACCCCACCATCCCCAGGAGCAATTCAGAATTCTAAGTTAAAACTTTACTCCTGTAAGAAAATAAAATGCGAGAAATGAAAATCTTATGTTGTCTTCCACAGACCTAAGTCTCCAGTGAGAGCATAAGAAAAGACTGAAAGATAAAAAGGACTTTCTTGTAAAAGTTTTTTCCCACTGAGTCACAGTAAATTGGTATTTTTGACCATAATGTTAGCTCATAACTTCTTTTTAAAGAGTTCTTAAATTCATTTGTTTATAAAATAATTCAGCAGAAGTACAACTTAACATCAAAATGTTATATTCAGATGCCTTAGTTTTAGAATCTTTGCTAGAATTTAGGAATTAAGTGTGCAAACCCATTTCCACACACCACAGCTAGGATTTAGGCTGCTCTTAGCTTATCTCTCCAAACTGCATTTCTACTTGAGGGGAATTAGATTACAAATCTCACATGCCTGCCTCGTGCATACATTAGGCAAAAAGTCAACTGCTTATTTCCCACGATGCATCCAGAGAAACATTCTTTTTCTTTAGCTTCTTTACAACCCATTATTTATGTGATGGTACCTGAGGGAAGAAGGAAGTTGCATCATTACTAGTTTATTCTGTTTCTTTATGCGGAATACCATAGGTAAAATACATAAATAAATTAGAAGTCCCAAAGTTAATTTTTAATTTTTAATACAAATTTTTAATACAATTAAAAATATTCTCTCTATAAAATCTATAGTCAGGTCAAAAATGCATAAATCCTGTACTCCCAACCCCCTCCAAAAGAACTTTAAAAAAATGTTTTTTTTTAAATGTTTATTTGTTTTTGAGAGAGAAAGAGAGAGAGTTTGAGGGAGACAAAGGACAAGCAGGGAGGGGCAGAGAGAGAGGGAGACACAGAATCTGAAGCAGGCTCCAGGCTCTGAGCTGTCAGCACAGAGCCCGATGCGGGGCTTGAACCCACGAACCATGCGATCATGACCTGAGCCCAAGTGAGACACTCAACTGAGCCACCCAAGTGCCCCCCAAACAACTAAGCCACCCAGACATCCCCAAAATAACTTCTAAAATACAACTCATTTAAATGATCATGTTAAGATCAAACATGGCAAACTAAATGAAAGCATCATAAGAGAAAAGAAGTTCTCACAATTGGGGTGATTTTTGACAATGGTGCCATTAATGATAGTTCAATAAGTAACATTAATGATTTTGGCACTAAGTTCCTGGCTTCCTAAAATGAAAGGCTTATGGTCCCTCAGGAACGTGAACAAAGCAGAGAAATGTTCATCTCCACAACAGCTGAACAGACAAAATATGTCAAAATGTCAGACTCTGAATTTGGAGTAAGAATGTAAGAGAGGAAAATTGCTATTTCTTGTGATTTTGTGGCCATTAAATCACTTTGGTATGAGAGCTGATGTTCAAGGGTTCACAAATCATATATGACACACAGAAATATCTTTATAATGTTACAGAAGATGCCACCCATAGCCAAACCAGTGTTTCTCAGATTTTTATTGTCCTTCTTCCAGGAGATTCCTTAAACGTATTTTTTTTTCCAAATCATTGTGCCCCACTGAAGGTTAACACGACAGATCTACTATGTATTCATCTATTTAGTATATGTATACCTGTGCTTATAAATAAAAAGAGTCATTCCCCCCACCCCCCACTCTCTACATAGTCAAATTTTGGTCCCCTGGGGACAATAAAACCTCCATTGCAAAAGCTTTCCTGACAGTTGGAAAAATAAGTGCCCAGAGGAAGAAATTTTTTGTTGTTGTTGTTTAAATTCTAGACAATCACTCTCTCATTTAGTTTTCGCTAGCTAAGGATAGCTTTCATTAAAATTCTATTTCTCCAAAAATTCACTTCTGATTAAATGTAAAACAGGTACTTCTTCAGGGAATTATTGATTAACTGGAGTCTTGCAGGGCACTGCTGTAAACACTTTCCTAATTCTACTTTTTGTATACAGCCCATACCATGGACCCCTCTTGTAGAAATGAGCTCCACTACTACTTATGCATTGAAAATTGAAAACTGCCAATTGTATGCCTAAAACCTAGAACCTTCTGGGACCATATATTTGACTAAGAACTATGCATCATCACCTGAAGAAACCACAGGCACCTTAAGGTAAACATATGCGCAGTATTTCTTCCATAGAATTTCTTTAAATCAAAACTACTCCCTTCCTTTATCTGCCACTTCTACTTATTCACTAATGCCCATTGACACCACGATTATGATCTCTCATATTTAGGTTATTATAATCTCTCATGTTTATTCTTTCTCATCACTCACACAATTCCTGTGTTAGATCAACTCTCATCCTTCCACGTCTACACTACTGAACAACTTTAAATATGTCTCTATGCTCCTAGTTTTGCCTGCACCAACTCAGTCATTTCCACTGTTACTTGGATAATTTCACTAAAACCTGGTAACTCTATCAACATGGCTCCTTTTCTTCAAAATGGCTCCCTATTCCTCAAGAAATAATGTTCAACCTCTTTATCTGGACATATAACCTGATACTAGTCTAATATATCTAGCCTTATTTTTAAGCCATTTCTGTTCAATGTTGAAGCCATATCAAGTTCATAAATTATGCCAATTTATGCAATTACTCTATGTGGTTACACTTTCATGAGACTCAGTAGGTCATTGCCAACCCCTGCCGGCCTCTTTAAGTCAACCTTCTTGACTTCCAAAATTCACTTCATGTCTGCACTTTTGAAAGTCTTAGTCTACTCTCACTGGAGTCTATCCTTCAAGTTCAATTTGTGCCACTTTAATGTTTAGTAGTAACTTCTAGTATAACAATGATAACATTTGTCAAATATTTTTATACATCTGCTTCCTTGATAATGCTTGACAGCAAGACTAGTTTAATTTGTTTTTGCATTTACATCAACTAGTTCAACTCCACATATACTTATATATGTCTGGCTGGCTGGCTGATCAATAAATGAATGAAAAAAGCTGAAGGGTAGGGTGAATGTGGCCAGAATGAAAGAACTTACCAAAGTGAATCAAATAGCAAAAAGTCACTAAGAAGGTCAAATAAAATTATTCATGTATCAATAAAATTCATTTTGGGAAAACAGTACCATTTTCCATCAATAAGTTAATACAGTCTCTGGTTTTCAAAAAAAATTTAAAAGCCAAAGTATTCTAGTCAGTGAGTAACTAATCATGTTTTCCTAATGAGGGACATAGTCACCTTGTAAATGTTTCAATCTATAAACCAATGAGCCATTTCACACTTTTTAACAGTGTATTTGCTGATTTTCTAGATCCTTTCATCATAGGCTTAACACTCGTGAAAACAAGTTCCTTAAAAATAACATCCCCCCCAAAGATGCACTTGAAATATTTAAGTCAAATTATTTTCTAGAGTTAATTTTAGCATCTTATGTCACACAGAGATAAATGAGCTAATTTTCTGTAAAATCTATTATTAATCCTACCAATTATCCATAAAATACCAAAATGCCTGATATCATGCATTATCTATTTAAATTAGAAAAAGTAACTCAGTCGAATAAAAGGACTTTCTTTTTTACTTGAAATTTGTCACTGGAGTTCTTGGACCTGATGATTTTTTTTTTTTTCCCTTAGTCAAAGTCTGTCTAAAGCATATTCTCCATAAGCTTCATTTTGATAGTTATGAGACATTTTGATTCTTCTTTTGGAAGTAAAAAACTATCTAATGCCTGTCAAATCTCTAGAGCTTTAGTCTGGTGTGAGTTTTAGAAAAGAACAGAATCTCTAGGTGTACAGATGATTAATGAGAAAAGTCTGAGCACTGAAACACAGAGGAGAAAGAGGTTAATGGCATGTATATGCTTTACTGGAATATTATGGGGGAACTGGAAAATGTCAACTATTGTACAGATATAAGATGAAATTAGGTTTCCCTGACACTATTCATATAATATCTCTTAGGTAATAAAAGGAAGACACAGATTGTAATTAAAAATAATAATAATAATAATAAAATTTATAAATAAGATTGGAGACATCAGTTTTCCTACCTAGAAATATAAATGGCTCAACTATTATTTCTATCACATATTCTTCTATCAGCTTTGAAGTTAGAATAGGAAGAAATTTGAAGAAAAGGGTAAAAAAAACAATTTTGTGAATCTAACTATTCAATCTTTGTGGTCTAATTAAACTTCTTTTATTCAATCTCAATGTCAAAATTGTTCACTTCACCAAATCTCCAGTTCACATATCAAGCAATGCTCTCGTTCCCTCTGCTGTCATGCCTTGAAAAAATGCTCTGAGAGATAGAGTCATGAAGAGTTGAAAAGCAAGAGCAAATGAACATTTGGTTTTGACCCAAACTAGTGATTAATTGCTCTGTTAAGACTTTGTATTTCCATGCCCAATTAATGCTCCTACTTTATGCCTCTGCATTTTTGCAAGAACTTGTCTTTTCTAAGTTTGTGTTCTATTTTTGTTGTCCTTGTCTTTCTTTTTCTATTTTTAGAAGTGAGTAAACAGAAGTGAATGTAACTAAATGCCAAGACTATTTTATAGTGCAAGAAACCAACCCAGAGATGTAAAAGTGATTAAGATAAATACATATATGTTTTTCATATATATGTCTACTCTTTCTTCCAACTCTCTTTCTGTTATGATCGCACGTAAAACTTTCAAACTACAGTTTATTTTTAAAATGCTGAATCAAATGTACTTTCTTCCGGAACACCATGGCTTACTTTATCTACTTTAAATACAAAAATAGTTTGACCTAATATACAGCCAGATCTGGTAGGAAGTATAGCAGAACTGTATACAGTACATAGTATAGCAGAGTTGTATATAGAAAGGGTTAACAAAAATGCCCGATGTATGTATGTAAGAATGAAAATGTATCCAGGGAAAAACAGGAAGATTGCAAGTAATTAGTCAGTCCAGGGTTGATTTTCTTCCTGTACTAAACAATCTAGATGATTTCTAAAAATCTCCACAGCAAATGTGAACAAAATTATGAGGCAGAGAAAAAGATAAGTAATAATTAGACAAACACATCTGCTAGTATACTGAAACACAACGTACCTTAAGTTTTTAGGAAATGAAACTAATATACAATATAATGACTAGAAGAAAATGGGAAATCACTGAAATAAGGTGGTAGGTTGCGCATTAATAATTAAACACAACCATTACACTTAGGTTTAACTAAAAATTTAGAATATGATATTTATATGAAAGTCATGAAATAAGATTAATCATTACATCAACTAATGAAAGTAAAGGATACTGAGATTTATTTTCTCTATTGATAACCTAATAAGTTAAAATGCATCCAGTTTTACACGAGTTGGTTCTGAAATTCCTTGAATGGTATCTGGAGCTGTTACATAGTATTGACTTTGAGGAACATGGAGTGATGATCTTGATAATAGAGAAATAGTATCACCCATTGAATTTTAAGTCATATATATAAGCATATCATCAAAAAAGTCATTTTGGGAAAAGTGAATTCCAGGCCGAGAAGAATGAAATTGTATCATCAGTCAGAAAGGGGTTGGTGGATGGTGGAAGTGAATATTGCAAAATTGAATCACTGCCGTAATTGCTGGATTTCTAGTGTAGGAGGTCAGTAATTAGTCAATTTTCTTTTGTTATTTATCCTAAATGCGAATAACTTGATGCTAACAATAAAAATTCATACAATTCACCTTGCTTTTATTTTTTAAAGTACTTTAATGAGATATGATTGGCATGTAAAAAGCTACACATATTTAATGTATACAACTTGGTGAGTTTGGGGATAAGAATGCACCCACAAAACAATCACCACCATCAAGGGCATACACATATCCATCATCTTCCAACATTTCCTATTGTTATTATTTTTATTATTTTTTATTATTATTGTGTTTGTGTGTAATACAAACACTTGATATAATATTTGCCCGCTTAACAAATTGTATGTAATAAAACATTGTTAGCTATTGGCACTATGGTATATTTGTAAGATCTCAAGAATTTATCTTGCAAAATTCAAACTACTTTTTGACCATCACCTCCCATTTCCTTACTCCTACAGCTGTTGGCAACCACCATTATGTTCTCTGCTTCTGAGTTAGACTAATTAAGATTCTGTGTAGAAAGATCATATAATATTTATATTCTGCATCTGGCTTATTTCACTTAGCATAATGTTCTTAAGGTCCATCCACGTGGCTGTAAATGACAGGGTTTTCTTCATTTTTAAAGCCGAATAATATTCCACTGTATGCATATATCACATTTTCTTTGCTCATTTATCAATTTCAATTATTTCTGTATCTTAGACATTGCAAATAATGAACATTGGAGAGCAGGTACCTCTTCCAGATCCTGAGGTGAGATAACATTTCTTTGTAGCTTCCATTTAGATTTTCCTGATGATTGCATTTATGATGATTTGCTTTTTCCTAATTGTGTTCAGCACCTTTTCATATACCTGTTGACCATTTGCATGCCTGCTTTGGATAAATGTCTATACAGGTCTTTGTCTATTTTTTAATTGTTTTTTTTAAGTTAAATAAATAAACAAATAAATATATAAATAAATATGAGACAGAGAGAAAGAGAGAGAGTGTGAGCATGCACACCCAAGTGGGGAAGGGGCAGAGAGTGAGGGAGAAAATCCCCAGCAGGCTCTGTGCTGTCAGAGCACAGCCCAACGCAGGGCTGGCTCTTACGGACCATGAGATCATGACTTGAGCCAAAATTGAGAGCTGGATGCTTAACAGACTGAACCACGCAGACACCCCAAGTTACTTGTTTTTGTTTATTTGTTTCTTATCAGTGAGTTGTTAGAGTTGTTTATATATTTTGAATATTAATTTCTTATCAATATATGGATTTCAAATGTTTTCTCCCATTCTGTAGATGGCATTTTCATTTTGCTGATTGTTTCTTTAGCTGTGCAGAAAATTGTTACTTTGATGTAATCTCATTTGCTTATGTTTGCTTTTGTTGCCTGTGATTTTGGTGTCAGATCCAAAAAATTATTGCCAGATCAGTGTTGAAGAGACTTTCCCCCTATGTTTTCTTCCAGGAGTTTTACAGTTAGATGTCTCATGTCTAAAGTAGTTAATCCACTTTGACTTGATGTTTATGTATGGTCTAAGAAAAGTGTCCAATTTCATTCTCTGGTGAACGGTGTCCAGTTTTTACTACAATATTTTTTTAAGACACTGTTCTTTTTCCATTCTGTATCTTGATACCCTTGGAAGATTAGTTAACTGTGAATGAGTTTAATTCTGAGCTCTCGATTCTGTTATATTGGTCTGTGCATTTGTTTATGTGCCAGTACAATGCTATTGTGTGATTGACCCTAGCTCCATAATATAATTTGAAATCAATGTGATGCATCCAGTTTTGTGCATCTCACTCGAGATGACTATTTGGGGTCTTTTGTTGTTCCATATGAATGTTGGGGTGTTCTTTCTATTTCTGTAAAAAATGCCATTATAATTTCAATAGAGGGGTGCCTGGGTGGCTCAGTGGGTTAAGTGTCTGACTTTGGCTCAGGTCATGACCTCACAGTTCGTGGGTTGAAGTCCTGCGTTGGGCTCTGTGCTGACAGTGCAGAGCCTAGAGCCTGCTTCAGATTTTGTGTCTTCCTTTCTCTCTGCCCCTCTCCTGCTCAGACTCTGTTTTATCTTTCTCTCTCAAAAATAAACATTAAAAAAAAGAATTTCAATAGAGGTCATTTGAATCTGTAAATCACTTTGGTGTTCTCAACATATGAACACTTTAACAACATTAATCCATGAACACAGGATAACTTTCCAGTTATCTGTGTCTTCTTTAATTTTCATCATCAGTGCTTTATACTTTTCCATGTATGGATCTTTCACTTCTTTGGTTAAATTTATTTCTTAGTGTTTTTTTAATTTTTGATGCTATTGTGATGAATGGAATTTTTGATGCTATTGTGATGAATGGAATTATTTTCTTAATTTTTTTCTTTGGGTAGTTTGTTGTTAGTGTGTAGAAACACCATCGATTTCTGAATATTAATTTTGTATTAATTTTGTATTTACTGAATTCATTTTTTAGTTCTAACAGTTTTTGGTACAGTGCTTACTTGGTATTTTGTATATATATATATATATATATATATATATATATATATATATAAAATATCATCTGCAGAGACAATTTTACTTCTTTTCAAATTTTGTTGCCCTTTATTTCTTTTTCTTGCCTAATTGCTCTGATGAACACTTCCAGTGTTAAAATGAAATTGTGAGAGTGTATATCCTTGTCTTGTTCCTGATCTTAGTGGAAAATCTTTTAGCCTTTCACCATTAGTATGTTATTTGTGACCTTGACATATATGGCCTTTACTGTGTTGAGTAACACTTTACTGTGTTAAAGTCTTTCCATATCCAATCTATTGAGAGTGTTTTTTTAACATGAAAATATGTTGAAATTCCTCAAATGCAATTTCTATATCTATTGAGATGATCATGATTTTTGTCTTACATTTTGTTAATGTAATTTATCACATTGATTGATTGGCATATGTTGAACCATCCTTGCATCTTAGGGATAAATCCTACTTGGTCATGGTGTATGACCTTTTATTGTGCTATAGAATTTGATTTATTAGTATTTTATTGATGATTTTTATATCTATGTTTTCCGGAGATATTAGCCTGCAATTTTTTCTTGTAGTGTCCTTATTTGGCTTAGGTATTGGGTAATGCAACTCTTGTAAAATTAGTTTAGAAGTATCCCCTTCTCTTCAATTTTTTAAGAGTTTGAGAAGGATGGTGATAACTCTTCTATAACTGTTTGGGGGTCGCCTGGGGGGCTCAGTCGGTTAAGCATCTGACTTCATTTCAGGTAATGATCTCACTGCTCATGAGTTCCAGCCCCACGTCGGTTTTTATGCTGCTGGCTCAGAGCCCGGAGCCTGCTTCAGATTCTGTCTCTGTGGAGGGACAGATTCTGTCCCTCCCCTGCTTGCTCTCTGTCTCTCTGTCTCTCTCAAATATAAAATAAAACATTTAAAAAAACCTCTAAATGTTTGGAAAATTCACCAGTGAAGCCAACCGGTCCTGGGATTTATTGTTGTTGTTGGTATTGTTGTTGCTGTTGTTTTTAGGAAATTTTTAACTATTGATTCAATCTTGTTTACTCATTGTCAGCCTATTCAAATTTTTTTTTCTTTATTAGTAAGTCTTGGTAAGTTGTATGTTTATGGGAATTTATTTATTTATTTTGGGTTTTCCAATTTATTGACATAAATTTGCATAATAGTCTTTTATGAACCTTTGTATTTCTAAATATCAGTTGTAATCTCTCTTCTTTCATTCATTATTTTATTATTTTAGTCTCTCTCTTTTCTTAGTCTGGCTAAGGTTTCATTAATTTTGTGTATCTTATCAAAAATTGATTTTTAGTTCTGTTTTTTTTTTCTAGTTTCAATTTTATTTTATTTCTTCTCTGATCTTTGTTATTTCCTTTCTTCTGCTAATTTGGGGCTTAATTTGTTCTTTTTCTAGTTGCTTGAGGAGTTGTGTGAGTTTTTTTGTGACCTTTCTTTTTTATAAAGTAAGCATTTATCTCTATAAACTTCCTTAATAGAACAGTTTACTGCATACCATAAGTTTTGATATGTTGTGTTTCCAGTTTCATTTGTCTCAAGATATTTTGTGATTTCTCTTTTGATGTTTTTGACTCATTGGTTTTTTTCGGAGCATGTTTTTAATATCCATATGCTTTGAGTTTTCCTCCTGTTATTGCTTTTGAGTCATTGTGATCAGAAAAAACTACTTGATATTAACAAATTATTCTAGCTATAGTTATTTTTAATATTTTTTAACACTATAGTTATAACGGTCAATTGTCATCAGTTTAACAGTCAATTTTATGCTAGAGTTATATTGGTCAATAGTGATAAAAACTTAACTTTGGGATCTCTGGTTTCTGGTGTTGAATGTAAGGAGCTTGGAAGTTGCCACTCTGACCTAACAATGCATACAATACTGAACAGACCTGAAAGTACGCAATTCTTCTTAGATCCTTATAAGAGGGAAGACCCAGGGAAAACCACTGCCTGCAAGATTGAAGAAACAAGTGAATACAGAAAGTTGAGGCTTACTGGAGCAGAGACTCATGAGTAGAAACTGCCAGGAGACTAAGTGCCAGGGTAAGAAAATCTGGATTGCAATTGACAGATTGCTAGAGACTCAGTGAGAACAAATCTGAAAGTTAGAAACTCCAAGGGCAGGGCGCCTGGGTGGCTCAGTCAGTTAAGTGTCTGACTCTTGATTTTGGCTCAAGTTATGACCTCATGGTTGTGCGATCCAACCCTACCTTGAGCTCTGTGCTGGGCTGTGCTAGGCGTGGAGGCTACTTGAGATTCTCTCTCCCTCTCTCTCTGTCCCCTCCCCCACTTGCACACATACAGCACAAACAAACCAAAAGAAGAAGAAAACTCCAAGGGGATTTGATCGTATGAGGTGTGATTTACTTCCAGGAGGTCATGCAATTTCTCACAGTAAAATCAGAGGAAAATCTCCCTTGCTTCTGATAGGAAGAGGAAAAGGAGACATTTTGAACTAAGTCAGAGCACTCTGTTCTTCTTAACAAGGACTGCCCTCAGGAAAAACTAGTTAACCAGAATTTAACTTGCTGGAGTGTTTTCAGAAACTAACTGAGTTGGGGAAGGGAAATACCCAACTCCAACCAGCTCTAGTCATCCTCTTCCACCGAAGGGGAAAAGAAAAGAAAAAAAAGTAAGAAGCTAGAGATTCTGGGATAATCTCAAACCTTTCCTATGGATATGCCTACTCCACAACTCTTGCTCCTTATTGGGAGACAAGTCATTGGATTGTGTCTATTTTCAATCCTGCAAAGCCAGGCTGGATACTGAGAGAGTGCGACTTACTTTTCCTAGGGCAGTGCCCACAAGTGTCTATGGTTCCATGCCTTCTCCCATTCCAACAGACCTGAGCCTGATGCTGCTACCCATGTGCTTTCTGAGAGCTCTGGTGCACTGGCTGTGGAGGCCTGTATGATCATCTGCAGGGGAGTGTGAGACACTAAGTGAGAAGGTGCAGAGTAGTGGTGTTGGGAGAGGTCATCAAAAAGACATGGCTGACCCTTGAGCAAGACTCAGACATTTGGAAGCCTCTCACCTTCCCTTGGCTTTGGAATGTATGTTCCACTTGTTTCTTCCCAGAGGTTGCCCAAAGGATCCATCTCAGAGATAAGACTGAGGGGTTCAGACCATCTGAATTGTGTATGTGACTGAATCCGGGTCAGGCCTCCACATAAACTTTTAAGATTCTGGTGGGCAGGTGTGGAAATTTACTCTTCTTGTGGCCACCCAAGACAAGACACTTTAAGTCAGTTCTCTTGCTGATTAAAACTGCCACCTGCTAATCTGGAGTGGTCTGCCCTTTTCTTTGGTCTCTCCTTGACCTCCACATACAAGGCCCAAGTTCAAACTACACCTGAGAAGCTCCTGAGGAGCTTGTGAACCAACAACTCTAGGTACACATGAGCTAGTAGAGGGGGTGTGCAGTTGAGGCACCCTTAGGGATTCATGGATGGGACTCTTGGTGAAACCTGGAGACAGTTAGTACGATTTTCAGTCAGTTACGGAGATCCATGACCCTTTGCTGTGAGCACCTGCTGCTTTTCCCTGCTTCTGGCTGTAGCCAGGCTATTCATCTCTGCCAATGCCCACAGTGCCTGGAATCGGGAAAGACACAACCGGGCCTCTAGGGCAGCATTCTGCAAGTCTCGGGAAGGTGGGAGGTCACTTTGCTCTCCCTTTCCTCCCTAGAAGAAATTGTGTGCTGAGGCATTTCTTTTGGACTAGGCTATGTGCCACCTGGGGAGATAAATAATGCAGGTCAAAATGACACGCTTGTTTTACCTTCTTCAGCGTGTCTATTCTTGGATTTGTGTTTCTACCGGCGTGCTGGAACCTCTCATCTGGACTCTTGTGACTCCTGTAAAAGTGTTCTCCTCTGCGGGTGGTTGTTAAAATTGGTGTCTGTTAGGGTATAAGTGCTGGACCTTCACATGACCCCATCTTGTTGACATCACTCCTCCTAAACTTCCTTTTATTGATTCCACATATACATCAGATGATTTTCTGGCAAGAATTTGGGTCCTCATGTAGCTTTGTCTATTTAGAGAGAACGCTTTTGTCAATTTCAAGTGACTATTTCAGGTTTCTATGGCAATTATCTTTGTTGAACAGGTTTAAATATCAACCTCAGTGTTAGTTAATGTTAATTTGTCCCCCCCGCCAAAACCTAACTGATGCTCAGGTATTTGGGCAGGAAAATCTGACATTCAGGATCCACTACAAGGAAAATAACTAAGGAAATGATTCCCTGGGTTTCTTGATAGTCAGGCATTCAGAACTTCTGTTCTCCTAAGCATAATCCTAGCTTCCAAGATTTGGAGCAGCGCATCACCATTAAAAGGCTATATTTATGCGCACAAACATTAAATATAAAAAGTCAACATTTCCAGTCTTTATGTCATGATCACATTTATAGTAAAATGGTATTTACAAATATGAGTACACACAGTAAAAGCAAATATTTTTTAAAAAGCTAAATTTTCACTCACAGCGTGCTTTCTTTTCATCATATTAATCTCATGTCATATAACTTTTATTTAAGGTATGCAGTGTTTCTTTGCATTCATCGCATCATCACTCAAGATGTTAATTACTATGGTGGACATCTGTGTCATTAGCATGTCTTATGGTTTAACAAATTGTTATAAAATTGGATCTTATCCTTAAGCTCCAATGTCTGTATGGCCCTGATAATTTTGAAAATGCAGTCACCATTGTACCTAACCTGAGGAAATGAATAAATGGCTATCTGCACTTCTGGCTTCACTTGTGCTATTATATTTCTGAGGGCATGGCTTCAGTATAGTTCACAGAATATGTCAAAAACTGCGAAATATTTGGCTGGAAAGTGATTTGGATGTCCCTGATTAAACAACATTTGCATGTTAGATAAGCAACTATTTTCAATTATAATTTTGTCTAAAAATCCTCATTATTTAGCATTAATTTTTGATGGGAACTATGTCTTTGTGCTGGTGTGATATTATTTTGAGTTATTCTCTTATATTTATTCTGCACATTAGAAAAGGATATTAATTAATTGAAAGTCATTGGGTTTTTTGCATATTTTAAATTTTAAAGAAGTTTACTATGAAATTTTACCTATAAATATGCTAGATAGTTATTACTCAGCTTTTAAAGTGTGATACTCTTTCATTTCATTTATGTCTAAAGAGTGGTAAAGATCATTCAGGTGCAGATATTTCCTATACAGTAGCAACACATATTCACTGAAATGAAATACTTTGGATAAAATTTCAGTGAAAAGGCATACATACATGACTGTATGATTCTGTATATAGACAAGTTTTTTTGTCTTTTCAGAGTAGAGCTGTAGGTGACATGAAGGGATGTCTGCCTTGCTCATCAAAGTCTGCCCTTGAAAATATTACATCTTTGATATCTTCTCATTGGGGAGTTACTCCTTGCTCATTCTACCCTTGAGATGCTGATGTCAGAAGATTCTAGTATCTGCCACTATGCGCAGCAATTTCTTATCCAAGTAATGTATCCATGATCTGAGGATAGTCAATCAAAGTGCATCTCTTAGATTTTTTTCAAAGGAGTTGGAGAGTGTTTAGTTCTGATGATAAAATGAGAAGAATGAGTCCATATCTGTACGAGCCACAGAAATCAACTGGAATGAGGTTGACATGGATTCTTAGAGAGGCAAGAGGTGGGAGTAAAAGATACTATCAACTGCCTTCAAGTACTTGTTTCAGATTTTTCCTGAGGACAAATCTCCAAATGTCTTCTCTGCTATGTGATTTTCTGTACTGATAAAACCTGTCTTTTTTGCTTAGTATAAATTAAGCCTCAGAACTCTCACCTGAAATAAAAGCTACAAAAAATGCTAATCATCAATCAATTAATATAATTAAATATGTTGAAAATTCAAAAGTATCTGCTTATCCTCTCAGATATATTGCTCTGAAGCTAGATTGATATTCATTCATTCATTCTTGATTAGTATTTAGAACACCCCAAGTTGACCCAAAATCATACCCCTTTACCCATAGCTCCTTTTTTATTATTTCTTCTTGGCTTTTACAAAGGGGGAAAACATTCACAATGGAGATGTTACCTTTTCAAAAAAATTTCAGTGTTGGGGCACCCGGGTGGCTCAGTCGGTTAAGCGGCTGACTTCAGCTCAGGTCATGACCTCACAGTTTGTGAGTTCAAGTCCCGCATTGGGCTCTGTGCTGACAGCTCAGAGCCTGGAACCTGCTTCGGATTCTGTGTCTCCCTCTCTCTCTGGCCCTCCCCCGCTCACACTCCACATGTGTCTCTATCTCAAAAATAAGTAAACATTAAAAAATTAAAAAAAATAAATAAAAAAATTTTCAGTGTTTCAAACTGACAATTTAATGATATTCTTTGTGTAGCGTACATATATATCTCTTTGTCAGACATTTTTAATAATTTTTATTAATCTGTTCATTAATATTGCTTAACCTATCATCTGTTGAAAATCTATTGTTTGTCTTAAATATTTTAAATAACCTTCCCAGTCTTTCACTGTATCTTTTTTTTTGTATTTATGTTATGCTATGTTATTTATTTATTTATTTAAAATTGTATTTAGCCAACATACAGTGAATGTTGGTTTCAGGAGTAGAATTCAGTGATTCATGACTTACGTACAATACCCAGTGCCCATCTAGTCAAGTGCCCTCCTTAATACCCATCACCCATCTGGAAAGATGTTACCTCTTTAGATTGCTTTTATTCTTGATAGATATCTGGGCTGGGGAGTGAGGAGGAAAGACATGTTGGAAAAAAGTAACAGTAGTATGGTTCTAGAAAAGTACTTTAATATTTTGAGGGGTAACCTCAGTGTAACCATAATAAACAACAATAAATTGTATTATTTAAGATTACAACAATGACTTAAGAATCATTGCACCGATTACAAAGAGTAGAAAAATTGAGAGGTTTTTTAAGGCCCCATGGAGTTAACTCTCATTAGGGTATAATAAAGGTAAAGTAACATGGTGCAACAAGAAAACCTATATGAAATCATTGAGGGTTCAACTCTTGCAGGCCCAGCACTACCTTTCCTCCAGGATTTCAGTCTCGCAAGAATTCACAGAACTTTATCTTCAGTTTATTGAACTGGTGAGATTTTAGCCAGATATCATAATTTCAGGGAAGCATAGGCAGGTACTTACAGCAAGGCATTTAACACATAGCTCGTCACATAATTCAAATTGTGCAAACCATCAAATTGAGCATCTCCAACAATGTAGAACAAGCTGTCATGAAACTTTAAACACCATGTTATGAATCACATGTGACTCTTATTTTGCTCGGGGGGGAAGTACATTTCGTCCGGTGTATCTCTAGAGATAAGCATTGAACTTTCCAGTCTGGTTATCTGATAACTCTTTTTTCTACAGTTATTAATTTAAAATATGAGAATATTAGATGTGTGGAGGAGGAAATTTAAAATAAATGAGAAATCCATGTAATTTGAGACAGAAATAAGAGAAGACCAGACTATGCTTGATTCCATCAAAGACAATTTTCATGGATTGACATTATTTTCCCCTCACTTTACTTTTTCTTTTGACTCTTTCTCTGCATCCAACAATTTTAATCAATGTTAATAAGCGATAATTTGCATATAACAAATGTACACATTTTAAATACACAGTTTGATGAAATTTTTTCCGATTCAGTAGTTTTTTTAATTGAATATGTTTGACATATAACATTATGTTAGTTTAAGGTAAACAACAAGTTAATTTATACTTTTATATATTGCAGTATGACTGCCCTTGTAAACTTAGCTAACACCTCTATCACATCAAATAATTATCAGTTCTTTTTTGTGGTGAGAAAAATTCAGATCTGGTCTGTTAGCATATTTCATGTTTATAATACAGTATTGTTGTCTATAATCACTATGCTGTGCATTAAAGATCCAGGACTTATTCATATTAGTTGCAAGTTTGCCCCTAAGCGACACCTGTGCCATTCCCCCCACTCTCAACCTCTGGTAACCAGCATTCTACTCTCTGATTTTATGAGCTTAGCTTTTTTTTTTTTTAGATTTCACATATAAGTGATATCATATAATATCTGTCTTTCTCTGACTAATTTCACTTAGAATAATGTCCTGAAGGCCCATCTATGTTGTAAATGTCAGGATTTCCTTCTTTTCCCATGCCTGAATAATATTCTATTGTGCCCATTCTTTCATTGACAGGCACTTAGGTTGTTTCTATAGCTTGGCTATTGTAAATAATGCTGCAACAAACATGGAAGCGCATATATGTCTTCAATATTCTGTTTTCATTTCCTTTGTATATATACCCAGAAGTGGAATTGCCGGTGGTCATATGGTAGCTCTATTTTTACATCTTTGAGGAGCCACCATACTGTCTTCCATGGTGGTTTCAACAATTTACATTTCCACCAACAGTGTATAATGGTCTCCTTTTCTTCACGTCCTTGCTCTTCTTACCTCTTCTCTTCTTGAGAGTAGTCATTCTAAGACATGTGAGATGATATCACATTGTGGTTTTGGCTTGTATTTCCATGACTAATGATGGTGAACATATTTTCATGTACCCGTTGGCCATTTCGATGTTTCTTTGCAAAAGTGTCTGTTTATTTCCTGTGGTCATTTTTAATTGGAGTTTTCTTGTTGCTGTTGTTGTTATTGAGTTGTATGAGTTTTTAAATATATTTTAGATTTTTAAATCCTTATCAGATATATAATTTGAAAATATTTTCTTCCAAGGTAGGTGGCCTTCCATTTTGTTGATTATTTTGCTGTACAGAAGCTGCAAGTTTGAGGTAGTCTCATTTGCTGATTTTTGTTTTTATTATTTATGCTTTTGATGTCATATAAAAAAAATCGTAGCTTCAACCAATGCCGAGGAACTTCTTCCCTGTTTTGTTCTAGGAGTCTTATGTAGGTATTATGCTTAAGTCTTTGATCTATTACATGAGTGGTGTAAAATAGGGTCCAATTTCATTTTTTTGCATGTTGTTATCCAGTTTTCCCATCACCATTTGGTGAAGAAACTATCCTTTCCCCATTAGGTGTTCTTTACTTCCTTGTCAAATATTAGTTGATTGTATATGCAGGAAGTTAATTCTGGGTTCTCTGTTCTATTTCATTGTTCTGTGTGTCTATTTTTATGTAAGTACCATAATGCTTTGAATGCAATAACTTTGTAGTATAGTTTGAAATCGGGAATTGTAAAGCTTTTGTTTTTTTTATCTTCTTTCTTATGATTATTTTGGCTATTTATGGTCTTTTGTGGTTCCATACATATTTTAGGATTGGTTTTCTGTTTCAATGGAAAATGCCATAGGAATTTTGATAGGGGCTGTGTTAAATCTGTAGATGGGCTGGGATAGTATAGACACATTAACATCAATTCTTTCTATCTATACACACAGACATCTTTCCATTTGTTTGTGTCTTCTGGAATTTCTTTCAACAAATTTTTGTAGTTTTTGTTATATACATCTTGTACTTCCTTAGTTAAATTTATTCCAAAGCATTTAATTGTTTTTGATACTATTGAGAATGGGTTAGTTTTCTTAATATCTTTTTCAAATTGTTAGTGTGAAATTGTTGGTGTAGGGAAATACAACTGATTTCTGTACATTGATCTTATATCCTGCAACTTTATTGAATTTGTTGATTAGTTTCTTTTTTTTTTTTTAAATTTTTTTTTTAACGTTTTATTTATTTTTGAGACAGGGAGAGACAGAGCATGAACGGGGGAGGGTCAGAGAGAGGGAGACGCAGAATCTGAAACAGGCTCCAGGCTCTGAGCTGTCAGCACAGAGCCCGATGCGGGGCTTT
This sequence comes from Panthera pardus, assembly GCF_024362965.1. NCBI lineage: Eukaryota > Metazoa > Chordata > Mammalia > Carnivora > Felidae > Panthera > Panthera pardus. Next base: position 176,737,504 of record NW_026526688.1, on the reverse strand, counting down.
AACTCACGGACCGTGAGATCATGACCTGAGCCAAAGTTGGCCGCTTAACCAACTGAGCCACCCAGGCGCCCCATGTTGATTAGTTTCAAAAGCTTTTTTGGTTGAATCTTCAGGATTTTCTAAATATAAGATTATATCATCTGCAAATAATGACAATTTTACTTCTTAATGAAGTACTTGACTGCCTTTTATTTCTTCATGTTGCCTAATTCCTCTAGCTTGGACTTTCAGTACCTATATTGAATAAGAGTAGTGAGAGTGTACAACTTTGTCTTCTTCCTGATCTTAGAAGAAAAGCTGTCAATTTTTCACCATTGAGTTAGCTGTGGGTTTGTCATATATGGTCTTTATTATGTTCAGGTATATTTCTTCCATACCCAACGTATTGAGGGTTTTTATCATGAAAGGGTGGTGTATTTTGTCAAAGCATTTGTCAAATTCTTTTTCTGTATGTATTCAGATGATTGCGATTTTTTGTTTTTCTTTTTGTTAATGTGATGTATCCCATTTATGGATTTGCATATGTTGAACCATTCTTGCATCCCAGGGATAAATTTGACTTTTTCATGGTGTATAGCCCTTTCAATAGGTTTGAATGCAATACACCAGTATTTTGTTGAGGATTTTCCATCAGCATTCATAAAAAAATATCGGTCTGTGGGTTTTCTTCTAGTAGTATCTCCTTCTGATTTTGGTAATAGGATTTTCTAACCAATAGAATGAGTTTTGAAGAGTTCACTCTTTGATTTTTTTTTGTAAAGTTTGAGAAGGATTGATGTTAGTTTCTCTTTAAATGTTGCATAGAATTCCCAGTGATACCATTAGGTCCAGGACTTTTTATTGTCAGGAGATTTTTTGGTTACAGATTAAATTTGCTCACTAGTTATGCATGTATTCAGATTTTCTATTTATTCATGATTCAGTGCTAGTAGGGTTGTGTTTCTAGGAGTTTGTCCATTTCATCTAAGTTATCCAATTTCTTGGTATACAATTGTTTATTATAACCTTTTATAATCCTTTTATTTCTATAAAGTCAGTAGTTATGTCTCTGCTTTTATTTCTGATTATAGTAATTTAAGTCATCTCTCTGGTTTTTTTTTTTTAGTTCATCTAAATAAAGTTAATAATGAAGGTAAATAATAACTGTGTTATTATTTTTGAAGACCCACGTTTTGGTTTTTGGATCCAAGCTTTGGTTTTGTTCATTTTCTCTATTGTTTATCTGTTCTTTACTTTGTTTATTTCTGCTCTATCTTTTTGATTTCCACTTATCTGCTAGATTTGGGTTTACTTTGCTCTTTTTTCTAGTTCCTTAAGTAGTAAAGTCAGGTTTTTTATTTCAATTTTTTCTTGTTTGTTAATGTAAGTATTTATAGCTATAAATTACCTTCTTACCACAACACACACACACACACACACACACACACACATGCTTACATACACCTTACCAACACTAGTCACATGAATAACAATGTTTAATTTAATAAAAAAGATGTGAATTTTATAATAAAAGCAGGTGATTTTTAAATGTAGTAATGTATAATAGTTTATGTTCATCTTTGCTTAATTTCAAGGTCAAAAATTTTAAGACCTCTGCAACATTTTATTTTATATATACAATTTTACATTTAAAGTTTTAAATCTATAGGGAATTTACTTAAAAATATAGAAACCAATATTATTTTGCTTCAGATAGATAGCCAATTGTGTCTTTTTATTACTGCATAGAAAATAATACCACAATCTGAGACATCAAAGAAAAAGGAGGAAAATGGAAGTCTACAAATACCAAAATGGTTGAATGAATCATCTGTTGATATGCTATAATGTAAAATGACAGGCACCCATGAACTATGTTGACTTGGGGAAGTTGCAAAACATAAGAATAAAATATCTGGGGCACCTGGATGGATCAGTCAGTAAAGCATCCGAAACTCAATTTTGGCTCAGGTCATGATCTCACAGTTCGTGGGTTCAAGTCCTGCATTAGGCTCTGCGACAGCGTGGATCCTACTTGGGATTCTCTCTCTCTCTGCCCCTCTCCCCACTCTCAAAATAAATAAATAAATTTTAAAGAAAGAATAAAATATGTAACATTATCCAATTTTTCTTATATAAGCAATAGCAATTCTCCGATTCCATACTTGTATTTGCATAAGTATTTTATATGATTTTGTAAGTGTCATGAGTATTATTGGATAAATTGAAGTAATGAATGAATACAATTATATATGGTATACTGGTTAAGATCATTAATATTGACGGCTGTGTCAGTGGGGAAGAAAGAAGGAAAACCATGTATAACCTGACTTTATTGGAGTAAATTTGTATGTGTCTGCATGCATGTATTTGTGCATAATGAAATACATGAACTATAGTCATTGAAAACTTATTGTTGTTTATACTATGGAGTGGGATTTTAAGTCACTTCCACTTTCTTTGTATATATTTTTTTGGTGTATATATATATTTAGATATTTTTAAAGTTCTTCAATAAATCTACTTATATGATTTTTAAAAACCCACTCTCATTGGGTAAAAGGAAAGTAAAAATATCACTTACTGACTAGATATAGAAATACAAATCTGGTAAACTATTGCAATAGACAATTCTAAAAAGAGACGAGTTTCTTATTTCTTCTATTTCCCTTCATGCACATCAGTAACAACTACTTTACTACTTACAGCCATCAAGAAATCACACAGAATTTTTAATGCCTAATTGATTTTAATTTTAAAACTTTCAAGATGTAGTATCAACAAGTGTATGAACACATTTGAGGTTGTAAGTCAATGTCAAATGAGAAAATGATTGGTTAGAATGATTGACAAAACAACAGCCACATAAATCTCCTTATATATGGTCAGATCTTTTTCTGAACTGCCCATCAGCAAGAGAATTAGAGACAGAGAGAGAGGGCTCCCTTAGGTACCATATTATTAAATGAGTAGCTTGATTACATTTCCATATATTGTCTCATGTGTTTTTATTGCCTTGGGGTACTGGCATTACTAATGAAACTGATGTAAGTACGTCCTCAGAACCATCATAAGGCAGTATAGAAAGGTACACATGACATCATAAAATTTTCTGCAGTATATATAATTATTTTTTTCATGAAATACCCAATTATACATGGCACAGTGATTAAGAAATTAAGTTTGCCTATGACCTTGTATAATTTATTCTTTGCCTGGTTGGCCCTTTAAGAAACAAGAAAACAACATGTGAAAATAATTGATGGGATACTTTCAGGCACTTCATGGAAAATTTCATATATACCAGGAATAGAGCAAAGACTGGTTATCAATAATTGTAATTGGAGATCCATGGCCTATTTGCACACAGTCGATGAAAATTTATATTTCCAGTGTCCTATGTAATTTGAAAAAAATCAATAATCAGAAATGACTATATATTCCACATTTATGCTAAATTTAAGTAGAATGGCTTAGATGAACTATTAGAGTATAAAATGATTCAAATTTCGTAACTATTTTTCAGTAAATAAATTCTGAATGACCCTTCTATTAACAATAACCTTCATTTTGTAAGTATCTCAAGAACATATCTCCCTTAAAAAAATAAAGCAGTTTTATAAAGATGTTTAAAAGCAGCTATAGGGTCTCGTAGGTGGCTCAGTCGGTTGAGCCGCCGACTTCGGCTCAGGTAATGATCTCGCGGTCCGTGAGTTTGAGCCCTGCGTCGGGCTCTGTGCTGACAGCTGAGAGCCTGGAGCCTGTTTCAGATTCTGTGTCTCCTTCTCTCTGACCCTCCCCCGTTCATGCTCTGTCTCTCTCTGTCTCAAAAATAAATAAACGTTAAAAAAATTAAAAAAAAAATAAAAGCAACTATAAAATTAGGAAGTAATAGCTTCTCCTGACTGATAATGGTTTTCAGTTTATACATGACGGTGCATACTAATATTAGTTTCAGATATATTTAACACAATTTATATCAAAATCTTAGGAAAGAGAAAATTGGCTCTTATAAGATAATCATAATATAAATAAATTGAATAATTAATAACATATGTAAAATAAATCTATTATTTTATTAAATCAGGAAAATAAACAATTACTAAAGTTATTAAGCATATTAATATATAAGCAATTATAATTGATCTTAGCACCATTAGGGGTTAGGTGGTATTCACCACCCCAATTTGTAGATGAAGAGGTAATTATCCAAAATCACACAGTTAAAATTCAAACCTAGGTTCAGTATGACAGGAAAGTTTATTCTTTTACACCATGCTGCACTATTTTTTCTTCAATGTTTATTTATTTTTGAGAGAGAGAGAGAAAGAGAGCACACAGGTTAGAGAGAGAAGACAGAGGATCCAATGAGGGCTCTGTGCTGACAGCAGAGAGCCTGGTGCGGGGCTCAAACTCAGGAACCGGGAGATCATGACCTGAGCCCAAGTAGGATGCTTAACTGACTGATCCACCCACGTGTCCCATTCTTAGGTTCCTAATGACAAAATAAACAAGTCAAATTGTTGCATAATATATCTCCCTCTGGAATACTCACAATAACCATTAACATATTAGTGTTCCAAGAAGTCCTTGGACAAATTTGGTTCAATCCAGTGTTTCCCATACCCAAGTTGAATACAACACGACCTCCTTCTCTTTCACACAATGGGGATTTAATAAGTATAATGCAAAGATTTCCAGCAAAAATAATTTTATGCACTAGTCATATTTGTTTATCATCATAAGTAACATAAATGACTAATAGCTGAGTGAATAATGATTTGTCTTCCACACCTTTGTTTACCTTGGACAAAAATGCCACATTTTTTTCATTCTAAATTATAGGACTAGATATTATTGGTGGAAAGTTTTTAAGAAGTCTTAGTCATATCGTCAGTGGTGGTCTTCTCCAGTACTGAATTGGAAAATGCATTTGTATGTGTATTTGTCAATTGATATTCAAAGCAAATTTAACAATTATCTTTGAAATTTAAGCTTTTAAACTTTCTGCCTTACTTTAAGTACTCATTAGAATGTGGGGAGTTGAAAAAATAAGAAAATCTCTGATGTGCTCTCATGTTTATTTATTTTTTATGTCTTAATAAATGGTACTGAGTCCTACTGTGGAATTAGGACATGCTGAAATGTTTTCTAACGACTAACACTGATAGACACATTTGCTTCCTTACTGTGTAGCAACAGGTTCTGCAGCCCACATAGCTCCTTATGAAAGTGGTTTTACCTCTGAAATTAATTTAGAGGCAGAACTTTGATATTAGAATTTTATCAACAGTGCAACTTGTTTTTGAGGCTTGGTGAATAGTAACATTTTTTTTTTTTAACCAGTGAATGGTTTTCTTTTCATTTTAAATTCTCGTTGTTAAAAAAAATTGTTAATGTCTTCTAAACATCTTCATTAGACATGCATATCTGTATGAAAAGGAGCTATTGCACAGTCATGTTTATCAAGAAAATGTGAAAGAGAGAAGCATTGGTGATCACTGTCTGATTTTTCCCCCCTAACATTGTGTAGAAGAAATACTGCTTCAAGTTAGCTTTTTCATTTGCACACTTTTCTCTATTTTCTCTATCTTCATAAGCCTTTTAAAACCACTCTCTGATCTATAATGGCAGTTGTAAAGAACACTTATCTGATGTGGACTTAGCATTCAAATCCTTACAAGGTCATTGTTGTTAGGGAATAAGATAAAACTGAACCAATGTGAACAGTTTTTTTTTTTTTTTTTTCTATAGAATCAGCGATGTATTTTCCTTAATCTGTTCATCACCTCTCTTCCAATATTGTACATGACAAAGGGTGGTATCTTCTGTTGCACTGGTCAGAGAGAAGGTGTGCAGCTCTCACTGGTAGAAAACGTAAGTCTGTCCCTACTGGTGCCCCCAGCCACTGTCGCCTGAGCTATCCAGTCATAATTATGCTTCTGTGAACTAGCAGGTGTTTTCAGCTTCTAATTCCTAACTAGATCTAAATTCACTTCAACAATTCCACTACCAAATGTGCTAATTTAATGTCATCCTCTGTCATAAAAGCATCCAAGACATTCCTTTGTTAACTTTATGATCGTTGAATAAATTTTTAAAATATATTTTGCCAATATCTAACTTAAAGGCATAGTCAATATAATTCGCCCAAAAAATCTTATACTGTGAAAATATTCTTCTTTCCTATTCTTTAAGACTTCAACAAGTTTGAAGAGCCAGTATTTATGGAACACCTAATTTTACCCCGACTTGGCTGATCACAGGAGCTCAGGTCATTCTGGTGAAGACAGGAAAGTGAAACAAAGTTTAAAATGAAAGCTGATAGGTCATAATAAAAGTATAAAAAAGTGTAGAAAAATGTTGACTCTACACAGGAATGGGTCAAAACAGGGACAAAGAGGTTTTCAAAATATGATAATACTTTAGCACAGTGTTGAAGGATAATTCTTATTTTTAGGGGGAAGGGTGGAGGCAGGGGGAGCCAGGATTTTCCGCTGAGGTGAATATTCCAGGCTCAAAGAGACAGAAATAGTTGTTAGCTGGATGTTGTTAGATCATAGAGGGACAGAGAAGCAAAGAGATTACACTAGAGAGGTGAGCTGGGGCAAGAACATGGACATATTGAAGAATTTGAGATTTTTATTTTGGAAAACAATATTTTTTTCATCAATAGAGAACATGAGAAAAGGTCATTCCAAGGGTCATGAGGAATTACCTGGAACCAGTACAACACAGGAAACGGTGCAAGCATCAACTGCAGGTACAAGAACAGAAGTCACATTAGCATTTACTCTTTGCTCTCAGGAATTAACCCTGGGCCATCAGATTTTTCCATTTTATTTGTTTTGTCTGTGTTTTGTTTGTTTGTTTGTTTGTTTTTGAAAGAAAAAACCACACTGTAACAGCAGAGCCATTCCCAGAGTACCTGAATGATAGCACTCCCTTTACAGATTCTCAGTATGTGATTATGCCACGTCAATGATGCATGGCAAGAAATTTTCTTCATAACACCTTCCATGTATTGAGTACTAGCCAGCAGCTAGAACCTCCTGCAAGTGCTTTTATTATGTCAGTGAATTTGAAAAGATATGATATGAATTCTGAAAAAAGAGATATGAATTCTGAAAAGATATGAGAAGGCAGATATTATGATTATCTATGCTTTACAGATGAGGAAACTGAAGCCTAAAAGTAAGGATTAAATAACTTGTTCACATTCACAAACTAGTAAGTACATAAATGTGTCAGGATTTAATAGGTCGGCTTTAAACCACTATACACGCTACTTTCCAAATATTCTATTCCACGTATAGACTTGGTTAAAATCACAGAAACCGGTTCCTTTCAAACTGTGAGGCAGGGACATTCTTTTCCACCTTTACAGAAACAACTTGTTCACTTTTCATGGCTCAAATCAAGAGCCATCTCTCCTAGGAAGTTTCTTTGACACTGCGTTCTAGAAATCACAATTAATGTCTACTTTATTTCTAGATCACAGTGCTTTTCTTTATTTAATTATGTTTATTTGCTTTGTTGTTCATTGCATGATGATGTTACTTATTTATTAAATAGCCTTTTTCAGCCACTTTTATACATGTGTTACTATGGTAGGTTCTAGCATTTGTGGAAGAACTACAATTAGCACTAAATGGGATGTTGGTCTTTTTCTCCTATGAAAATGTGAGTCCCATATTTTACTTTATAATCCTTTAAGTAAGAGAAAATTTTGCATGGTAATAAATGTGTATATAACAAATTTTATTGAATAAATAAGTCATTAAAATCTCTTACCCAATGACCTGGTGAAGGAGGATAACCTTAAGATGGCCTTACATAGACTTGTAATAAGGTGGTGTTGCATCCCCCTCCCAGACTTTTATAGGAGAAGCACACAGCAGAGAATTGTAACTACTTGGCTATGTCAACATTCTTATAAAACAGTAATTTGTTTCTTAATTCAATTCCTATTTTATCAATAATATGTACAGGCCTGCAGTCTGTACATAGTTCTTCAGTTCCCTTTCATGTGATGGTGAATAATGAGTTACTATCTTGTATCAAAACCATGTCCAACAGAAATTTTAAAGCAGGCCCAGGCGTATATGCTCTACAGTTTCCAACCATTGCATCATACTACTATGAGACTATTTAAATTGCTGGAATTTAATATAAAATTTTAGTAGGTCTTGTCTCCTCAAGAAAGCTTGAAGAATATAGAGGAACAACACACATAGGGTTTGTCTTATTTCTAGTTCCCCACAGGGAAAGTTACCTGGTTAATTTTTCTAATGTGTAAAATCACCACGTTAACTCTACTTGTATGTTGACTCTCAAAGACTAATAGCTTGGAATAATAATCAGATGAGGAGAGTAATTTATCTGACTTAACAATTTTCAATAGTTGGTGAATCAGTCTTGCGAACATGGTGGGGTGAGGAGAAAGAGGTGAACAACTTTATGCTAGTGAAAAGTTTGTCACAGCTGCATTAAAGATTAGGACTATTAATAAAAGAAGTATAAAAATGCCAAGCAGTTTGAAGTCCCAGCTGTTACAAATACCAAATACCCGTGATCTATCCACTGCATGCAATTCATCACATTCTTCTAGTTAAAGAAGACTAGTCGGTCATAAAGATGCCAACTTTCTCTTTCTACTAGGTGTGCTAGGTAAAACAAGAATAGCATCTGGACTTTTATGGTGAAATCAATCTGAAGGAAATAAGGAGGAAAGGAAGTTTGATGCATTGGGATAAAGGATCATAGTCAATGGCTTCATCACAAACAAAAGGAAAAAATGTAAGTACACTAAGGTGATCATGACTATTATTCATTCATCATGAATTTTAAGCAACTACAATATTATCAAATACTCTGATAAGTCTTGTGATATATAATAAAATAAGACATGGTCATGAAATAATGGAGTGCTTTTATTAGAAGAGAGGTAATATTAATGACTGGGAGTCAGAGCTGAAAGGAATAAATTTTAATCTTCCATTAAATTTTTAAGTCACCATATGTGAGACTTAGATGAGTAGTTACTTGTATATCTTTCAGGAAATATTCCTAGTGTGTTATTCATCCACTTGTTATGCATTTTAAGCATCTTTAATATTACTGAAAAATACTGTGATGGGTTTTGTTGATATATAAATTGTAAAAGTTTGAAGGAAGTAGTGAATTATTTACACTGGAAGAGATGTAAAAAATTCAAGAAGTAGGGCATTTCAGCTCAGCCTTGAAAGATGAGCCTTGAAAGTTCAAGCCGTGTTCAGTGTGATGGAATCAGAGGCTATATGAATGAAAGTAGCTGTAGATGATATTGGAAAAGAAGTCTGGGCCCAAATCATGGAAGGCTTTGTATGACATGGAAATAATTTTGAACTTAATTCTGTAGATAAAAGTAAGCCTAATAAGATTTTCTTGAAATCAATGTAATATTTATTATGTACTTTCTGTGGACCAAGGCAGATAAGATTAACAAATAAATATAAGGACAGATACCACTGCAAATTATAATAGCCTCAGGAAATTGGTTGTGGTACTATGGGATGCTGTCCTAAATTTCTGTACAAATATGGCAGGCAAGTCTTTCATAGACCTGAATACAACCAAACAAAATACCATGACCTGTTACAGTGGTTGGAAAGCTTTTACGTATAAGGGGTCAGTTAGTGTGTATTTTAAGCTTTGAGAACCACAAGTCCTCTTAGTTACTACTCTTGTTATTCTAGTGCGAAACAACTGTAGTCAATATGTAAATGAACGGGTGAGGTTTGTGTCAATAAGATTTATTAACAAAACAATCAAAAGGTCTTATTTGTCCTGTAGGTCATAATCTTCTGATACATGATTTAGTCCAATGAGATAATCCTCTGGAAGTTTTCTTCACCAGATGCTACACAAAGGCCAACACAGTGTCCATATATTTCAGGAAGTCCCCAGGATCACTCTCACTTCTGAAACCACTGCAAGTTTGGGGGTTCCGAAGACCACCCTCTGGTTCAAAAGCTCACTAATAGGATAAACAGAACTCACTGGAAGCTATTCTACTCACATTTACATTTTTTTTTACAGCAAAATGATGTAGACTTACATCAACTCATAAAAGAGGCAGAGTCCAGAAAAGTCCCAAGTATGAAACTTCCTGTTATTCCCAGTAGAATCATAGAGAGCACCAACTCTTCCCAGACCTGATGTTTGATAACATGCATAGGGTATCCCCAATACTTTTAGGAAAGCTCATCTGAATCTTAATACCCAGAGTTTTTACTGGGGTAAGTTAACATAGACATGATTGACTAGTCATATAGCTGATTTTCGTTTCCAGGCCTTCCACAGGTTGAGCTGATATTATAGTCCTCAAATAAATCACATTGCTGACATAAATTAGCTGCCCATGAGCGAAGTCCCCTAAGTAAATAAAGATACTTTTTATCAGGTAGGATGTTTCAAGAGTTTAGAGATCACTTTCCAGGAGTTGAGAGAATAGGACAGACCTCTCCTTGGACAAGGTTATTTCTTTACTATGGATTACCTTTATTAGCTTCCTAGGGTTACCATAACAAAGTGGTACCATAAATTGGGTGGCTTAGAACAACAGAAATTTATTTTTATATAGTTCTGGAGGCCAGTTCTGGAGTCTGAGATCATGATGTTGGCAGGGCCATTCTCCCTCTGAAGATACTATGGGAGGCCTGGTTACATGTCTCTTTCCTAGATTCTAGCAGCCTCAAGCACCCTCTGGTTTGTAGATGGCTGTGTTCCCCCAGGGTCTCCTCATTTCATTTTCCCTATGTTCATGTCGCTGTGTCCAAATTTGCCCTGTATAAGAACACCAGGCATGTTGGGCTAAGGCCCACCCTGATGACTTCATTTTATCTTGGTAGGCTCTATAAAGACCTTATTTTCAAATAAAATTATACATGGAGGTATTGGGTATAGGGATATCAACATATCTTTTTGAGAGAACACAATTCAATCCACAACAACCTCATAGGTTTTTTGTCAGGATTACATGAATTAGTACACATAGAATGCAGAGCAGAATACCTGGCAAATAGAAAGTAATTTATAATTGAAATCTTAATATTATAACAAATCCAAGAGTACTTATGGCCTTATATGCTGGTTTGTCAGAGAACTGAGCAGAACACAGATGAGGATAATAGTCTTTGGTATTGGTGTACCTAGCCATTGAGCAGAAAGTCATGATTGATGAAGTAAATTATAAGTGCTTTAATCTTTGAACATAGTATAAGTGTCCTGGAAATCTGTGGATAGTAATAAGGACAAGGACAGTATATCACAGATGGCAGTGACTTAAAAAAAAAAAAAAAAGCCAGGGTGTTTTTACTGGGCTCTTACTTATTCAGTTCTATGAATATCTATCCCATTTTGTTGCAGTGCTATATTGTTTGTTTACCCAGGATAAACTGCATCTTCATAAGCATCAGGAACCAGGTCTATCTGAGCAAGTGAGGTACCCCCAGTGCCTGGCACATGGTTGTCACTCAATCTTGTTTTTTGAGTGACTGTTTGAATAAATGATAGTCACCAAGCCAGGGATATGACAGACAACAAAAACGTTAAAAGGTAGTAAATGCTGTAGAAAAAAAGTGTTAAACTGTATAAAGTCAAAACAGGCTTTAGTAACACATGGAGATAGGCAGATCTTTTGTAGAAAATGTCAGAAAATTGTGAGACATACAAAGAAAAATAATTTTGTCTGTCAGCCAGGTCAAGTTTCAAAATTTTCATGGATGCTGAAATTTAAAAGAGAAAACTTAAAGAATTTTCTCATATGTATGCAACTAGTTGTAGTTCCTAGGATTCTCTGCTTAATTTCAGACAAAAAAAATTATAAATGAGAAAAATGCATGCCCAAATAATTTATTTTTGTTTTGCGGTATCTACCTCCTATTTAATCTTGACCATATGCTTTGTTTACATGGATCATAGTCATCATTTTGATTAAGTAGCTTGGAGCAAGCTTTTCCCACTAACAATTGTCTTTCAGCCTATAATTTTAAATCAAGATTGCTAAAACAAGTTATTCAATATTTATTAAGTGTTGATTATTTGCAAACCAATATACTAAGATATTTGTGAGGTTATCAGAGGGAAATATAACTAATCCTCCACTTAAAGAAATTTAAATACAGTTATAAATATAAAATATACCCCAAACAATTTGGTCACTGTTAATCTAGACAGAATGAACTAGAAAGCAATCATATACTTTGAATGTGTTCCAATGTGCCTGAAGACCTTCCTCTACCATCACGAATGATACAAGGCAAACTTTCAAAACCTAAGTTTGAGAGCCTACAAGCCCTGGCATCTCTGTCTCAGTCTGTGATTACCCACTGGATATTTGAAAAATGAAATAATGGTTCTATAGAAAAAAAGCAATATGCAAATGATAAAGTCAGATGAGGAGGGTTTCAAGAAGAAAACAACACAAGAACGAGTTTTGCAGGCTGTAAAGGGACACACAATTTTTGGTGAAGGTAATTCATTGATATTCAGCATTATTTTCTTACCTAAAAATAGAGGAGTCTGATTACATACTGTCCCAAGCAAGTCTTCAAAGTCAAACTGGGGCGTATATACCCCCGCGAATACTTAGAGTCTCTCTAGGAGATACACAAGCATATATAATTTTGAGGAAATCGTTTTCAGATACCAACTTCCTACCTCAAAAACCTGGGGTCTCTTGGCTCTCTTTTCCAATATTTCTTTTTACAATCGCCTGTCTGCTCTCATTTCACAACACTAAGGCAAATTTTCCATATTGAATCCCATTACAGAGCCATCCTAGCAATGGAAAAACCTTGAAGAATGAAGAAAAAAAGCACAATTTGAGAGTGTCTTGCATATGATTGAAGGTCTAGGAAGAGCAAACAAGACATATAGCAGGGGTCAGTGCCTTATTTCACCCCAAAAACTAGCTCAGCAAATTTCCCCATCAAACTTCTGTAATATTCTATTATAAAAATTCATTCAGAAGATGTGAGATGGTTGTCATGGGAGCATGCATTAATAGGTTCTTTAGAAATAAAAAAAATCAAGTCAGACTTTTTTTTTTTTTCTGATATGGCTGATTGACCTTAAGAATTGATTTTTCTAATGAGGTTAGAGTGGTCACTGTTTATAAAAAGAATTAGTGAACTTGTAGTCCTGAGATGTGATAAAAATATATTTAAAACACATAAAAATGTACATTATGCTTTTTGCAAATATCTAAATTTATGATAAAAATTTAGTTCCCACTTAAAAGGTGCTATGATTGTATATTTTCCCAGAGTTATTTCAAGAGGTCCAAACAAACGCAAAAAATGTTTGAGAACCACAACATCCCGCTTCTTCTCATAGTAATGAAACTGCTATTGTGTTAAGCAGAGAAGGAATGGATACAAACATACTATAACGTCTTTTACGTTGAAAAAAGGGGACAGACATGCGGCAAACATTTGAACCCTAAGCCTGCTTTGTCTTTCTCAAGGCATGTGATCTTTTTCAAGTTTCGGAACCACAGTGAAATATATTCATTTCCTAGGTATCTCTATGTTTTATATATTCTATGTTTTTCCCTAACCAAAAGATTAAAACTAGCTTTTGAGGTGAGCATCCCCAGCAAACACAGGCAGACAGCTGTTGTATATTGACAGTGTTCACTCATTGATGTGGGCTTAGAATAACAGTGATTATATAAAATGTATTTTTGAAAGATCTTGAACTCTGCCATGCAGGCTGTGTTAATAATAAAGCTGTAGCTACGGAGGCGAACTCATCTAACTTATATGAGAGCCTTAATGTAAACAGCATACCAAGAGAGATGCACAGACATGCAAATATTTGCAGGAGAATTTATTACATTCTCTATGGGAAAACAGATTAAAGTAGAGGAAAATGTACCTAAGCCTTTCAACAGTGAAAAATATTAACTAAAAAACAAAGCTGTCAAAAACCATATTCCCAAGAACTTGGAGGATGATTTCAGGTTCCCAGAGCTGCAAAGTGAATCAAATAAATTTCATTTTGTTATTTAGGTGCTGAGAGTGAAGTCCTTCTAGAAGAGCAGGAAGTATTTCCTTCCCTTCGTAAATGTTACCTTCATTTATATTTATTTGAAGCAGCTGTTGGGAAACAATGAAATTTGGAGCCTAGTTGAAGATAATAGATGTTATTAACCACAAATTTATTTGCATATACTAGCCTAACAGACCCACAAGGGAAATTAGTGAACTAGAAAAGCTTGAACAAAAGAGTGTGTGTAGACACTTGGCTTTGAGATAGTTCATTTCTAGGTATGATACTTAGCTTTGTCATTATTAACTTTCTTGCTAATATAATGATCCAATTTAATTTCGAACCGTCAAGTTAGATGGATAATTGAACTGAGCTGGTTACTCCTCTCATTTCTCTGGAAGACAGTCTTCTGCTTGTGGGGATGAATTCAGCTATTTTTTTTTTAAATTCACATTTTCATGTAACATTCAACTCTCAAACATGTCCATACTGCTTTGATCATTCCAAGACAATAGACAATATTTCAATGCCTAAGTAAAACAGATTTAATTGCTAAACAAGATTTCAAGGAACTGAACTTCATTTTAATCACAAACAAGCTGCAAGGCAATTTTCAATTACAGCAAGCTTTTTATTTTTCTCCAGCTGTGTGTCCCTGCTGATTCCTGAAATTACATGTAAGTTGTCCCAGATTTTGAAGTGGTCTACCTACTGAGGTTTTTCTTTTGTCAGTTGATGAAGTATCTGTGATTAGAACCTAAATAAATTGGCATTTATAAGATGCATTACTCCACCCTGTATATTTCAGGACATGATGATTGAGCTTGAAGAAGGTCTAAGATATCCCCTAGTGACAACAGTGTTCCTAATTAGGCTTCTGGTGTTGCCAGTGCTCACCTCTTCCGCGGGAACATCAAAAGATAATGTGGGAACTAAGCCCTAGAAAAAGTAATCTGTTGGGTATTAAACAATCAGGTCAATAATGCATTGTATTTTCAAAGTTCTACAAAGTTCCAGTTTTTAAGGAAGTTTGCCATGTGAGGCCCAGTTTGTATCACCTAATAATAGTCTTACTATAAAGACTGAGGATAGAGGAGGTGGAGACAGATGCCTTAACTTTGGAGGGTTCAAAGAAAATCTGGCTCTAAAGAGAAATCAAAAATAGTCCCCTTTAAAGATACAAGGGGGTAATGCTAATGGAACACAGGAAAGAAAATTTAAAAAAAAGTTTTATTTCAACTTGCAGGACTGATTTATTTTTCTTACTAACCTAATTCATATTTTTCTGTGGTTTCTTTTTGTTACTTTATTTATTCACTAATTATTCATTAAATACATAATTGGCAACTCTTGTGAGAAAATATCTTCTTACTTTTGGTAAGTACTGATCCACAAAAGCATACTTATGGAGATCTAAAGGGATCTCTATAGAAGGGGAGAAGATCAAGAATTCCTAAACAAGGCAAAACATACCAAAGATTTCAAGTGGAAGCAGGAAAATGTTATTAGATCACTCTGAGTTAAATTTCTATATTTATAAACATATATTGGGTGGGGGAACGGCTTATCCTAGGAATGAGGGGATAGCAAAAGGCATGAAAGAAAAAGAAAACAGCACCTGGGTTCCAGGATTATAAGTAATAACTTTTGAATTCATTTTAGAATGAGGATAGTTTGATGTACAGTTGTGAAAGACTTTTTATTTTTTCTTAGCAATGAAAGCCACTGGAAAGGCTTAGCGAGAGCACTGCACTAACAAAAAAAAAAAAAGTTTGAGAAAATTAATGTGGATACAGTATGTGTATCTATTATAGGAGCTAGAAAATGGGAGAAAGGAAGTCACCTGAAGGAAATTTTGCTAACATTCAGAGTAAAATTTCAAAGTGTATATTTATGGGGCACCTAGGTGGCTCCATCAGTTAAACGTCAGACTTCGGCCCAGGTCAGACTACGGCTCAAGTCATGAATGATCTCCCAGTTTGTGAGTTCCAGGGCCCCATGTGGTGCTCTGTGCTGACAGCTCGGAGCCTGGAATCTGTTTCGGGTTCTGTGTCTCCCTCTCTCTTCCCCTCCCGCACTCACACTCTGTCTGTCTCTGCCTCTCCTTCGAAAATAAACATAAAAATTTTAAAAATAAATAAATACATATTTATTTTTGAGAGGAGGTGGGGAGGCGCAGAGAGAGAGAGGGAGAAAGAGGATCCAAAGCAGGCTCTGCACTGAGAGCAGAGAGCCCCATGCAGAGCTTGAACTCAGTAGCCATGAGATGGCAACCGGAGCGAAAGTCAAACGCATAACCGACTGAGCCAGCCAGGCACCCCAGATTCAGAGTAATTTAATGGCTGAGGTGGGCATTGACTTTAAGACTCATGGCTGCTGTAATGTGTGTGAGACGTGAGGATAAAGGTTGCAAATTGGAAAGTGTGTAAAGAAAAAATGAACTGGAAAGATATGTTGATGGGTTGGAAAACAAGGGAAATTAAATGAAATTAAATATTAAATTAGATATGGCATTGGCTTAAATTTAAAACTGCAAAAGCCTTAATTATTTTGTTTGAAATAAACCGTTTTGACTGAAGGTTATGAATTTGATGATTAACAAAAATATACAAAAATACATATAACATCTGTGATCTTTCATATGTCATGAATTTGGAGATGCAACAACCAGTAACTATTTTTCCAATAACTTCACTTTCTCTGTCAAGTTTCTCTACTTATTTACACACCATCACCACCACCACCAAAAACAACTTAAGAGCTACCTGCATCAGAACACTAATAGCAAGATTATTTGAAGATTTACCTGTTCTAAAGAAGATTTCTTAACACTGAAGCCAGCTCAACTAACTTTGCAGAAATGCTTCACATGACTGTGAATTTTAATTTTAGCCAATTCTCTGGTCTTCAAAATGACCCTGCATCATTTTGCACGATTGCTGTTTAGTTTAACTTCATTCTAATTTCCAGTTGACTCTAAATCTTTTTCCTTTTAAATCAAGAATTAGTGACATATGATGTCATATCTCACTATTGAATGTATGTTACCGAATCATTTCTAACTTCATTTGATAATCTCATTGGGTGGTCAAATTATATAAGAAATTACACTTTTAAAAATGAATAAATGAATGGAATATATACTTATATATGTATATGATAAATGAATATACTTATATTGTATAAATATATGTATTTATATAAATTCCATGTATTCATATATATATATGGATTTAAGCATACAACTATATTACAAATATGTGTGAGTATGTTTGCACTGAAAATCAATATAGGATGGCATAGTAAAGAGTGCCTTAAGAAACTAAAAAAAAAAAAAATCACTCATCACTTAGCATACATTTGAATGTTTCAGTTTAATAGAACATCTATGACAAAGCACCTTTTTTCCATATAACCCTAGTTATTTTCTCACTGTCTCCCTAGATCTTTTCAAGTAATCTCAGTTACTATGAATTAATTCAGCTCACAGGCAACTTTAAGCTGCATGTAAAACCTAATAATTAATAAATTGTGGTTTGTAAAATAGTGCTCATGGATATTTTATTTTAAAAAAACATTGCCCTTTGACATTACTTCATGATTTTCATTTCTTTATTTTATGCTAAATATCACTAAGTGTTCAATATATATTCCACTTCACTCAGATAGAAATAATGTAAAACTTTAATAGAATAAATGTATTTTAACTAAAGTGCAGGGATTTTTGTTCAAGATGTTTTCTTCTTTCATTAATTTCTGCTCTTTCTGAACCTATCAATTAAGTATCTTACATTTGTGTAATATATATATAGAACAGTTAAACTTTGTGTGTCTATGGTAGATATGAAATTAACCTCACAAGAAATAGCTTTGCCTTGAAATGAATATCAATATACTTTATTTTACAAGATCATATTTCACTGATGGATTTATTATGTTAGTGAATATTTTAGTAGCTAATTGTAGTTATAAGTAGTTATAAGTTCCAGTACTTTTAGTAGTAAAAAACTCTCCTATTAGAGACAGGGTGAATAATGAATCACCTAATTTGTGAATTAACTTCCACTAAATCATAGTGCTTTGTACTCAGTAAATAGTAGGTTTTAGGTATTTTATTATTCATATCAGAAAAGTAAAAGGTAAAAAAAGAGAAAACAACTATGATGTCATAATGAAGATATCATTATCATGGGTTCTATGTTTTCAATAGGCAAATATAAAGAAATAATGTTAATGTTTTGAATGGAGGTTTGCTATGTCAGTCAATTTTCAGGGTTGTATGCAAGAAAAATAAACCCTGATTAGCTTAAGAAGAGAATGAACTTGTTGGAAAGACAAGAGCAAGTTTGAAGATTCACAAACTTCAAAAATAGTCAAGAGCTAAGGGAAAGTGGCCTGCAACCCAAAAAAAAAAAAAAAAAAAAAGAGGTCAACTCAAAGTTACTGTTAGGCCCTTGCCTACAGTGCAGATATTAATTTTTCTCCACTTTATTCCAAACACAATCTTTCTACAAGGGCCATGCAATTTTTCTGTCCTTCCTGAGTATTTGAATCACTGCCTCTAGATTCATAATACCTCACAGGAACATCCTATTGGTCACTCCTAGAACATATCCCTGTGACCAGGCTAACCAGGGAAAGGAAATATTTACTATCTTCCTTTTGAGAAATGCGGTCCAGAAGAACACCATATCTGAAAAGTTATACCTACGTAGCATACAAGGATGTTATATAATGGGACACTGATGAGTGCGAAGAAGATGAACATAATTAAGAAAACAGGAAAGACTTACCACTTCAGCTCTTAACCAGAGTGTTATTAAAAGGGTATGAAAAGACTTCTGGTTTCAGCTCCAAAGTGTGAAATGTGTAGTAGTCATCAGTCCCATCTTTACGATAAGTGCTGAACAAAGTCAAAATCGATGACCTTCTCTAAGACATCAGAGAAAAAGTCACAGGGCAAAATGTCACCCTGAAATCTGTAGAGAGATGTGAATCCAAAGATTCTCACAGATGAGATCTGCTTACCAGAAGAAGCCTCTAGAGCCATAAATTGGTATGGACAATTAAATGGCAATCTGGATGAATTGCTGGAGGCAGGATGTGGACCAACAGAAGACTGGGAAACTTCTGGGGCTCAAGTTTCAGAGGACCTCCCACACTTCTGCAGGTTTTACATCCAGAAACCTCACCAAGTCCTGAGAGTGAGGAGCCAAGAAAGATCAAGTCTTGGGATCACAGGGGAAAGGTAGAGTAATAGCTGTCAAGTAAATTCAGAACATTTTCCAAAACAAAGGCCCACTCTCATGCCTGGGCGGCTCAGTCGATTGAGTGTCCGATTTTGGCACAGGTCCGATTTCACATTTCATGAGTTCCAGCCCTGCCTCAGGCTCTGTGCTGACAGCTTGGAACCTGAAGCCTGCTTTGGATTTTGCCCCTCCCCCGCTTGCGCTCTGTCTCTCCCTTTCAAAAGAGAATAAACATTAAACAACAAAAACAACAAAGACCCACTCTCCAGAAACATGTTACTGGAGCTTATCCCACCTGAGGGAAAGCCTTTTTTCATACTCTAGCCCTAACTAGTTTTTCTACCTCATCTAAGCAGATGAGGGGGAGAAAGGAGGTTAAAATACCATTGTGCAGTTCACATCTCAGGGACCCAGACTCACTAACTAAAATACATACTCACATTTAATGGCAAGATTAGAGGAAGTTTCAATTTCTTCAAACTTTAACAATGAGACAACAGGGCTCTGGTACAATAGCTGGAAATACAACAGAAATAGCAGCAAGGTGCAAAAATCTCTCAGTGGAGTAGTGCATAGAGAAGCACAAAGTCAACATAAACAAGGACACTAGAGGAAATTGAAACTTCTGTCACCTATAGCTACAGCAAACAGTAAACACAGTGGAAATCTTCTTCATATCAATATAAAACCTCACAGTAAATGCCTATTTACCTCTAGTGATATTGCAACTTATAATAAGAAAGATATAGATATAGATATAGATATAGATATAGATATAGATATAGATATAGATATAGATATAGACATAGACATAGATATAGACATTTGGTCATTGATTGCCTTCATTTCTGACACAGAGCTCCTAAAACACTTGGAGTTTCCCAAGTAATAAAAACAATGACAGATCTTGTTTTCTTTACACACATACACACACACACACACACACACACACACACACACACGGTCATCAAATAGCTCCAGAAGAAAGCCCCTCAGAATGGGGGCTGATTCCTCCAGAATTCAATCAAGTTCACCCTGTAACCTCAGTGGAGGGGAGAACGGTTAGAGGTTGAATCAATCACCAACCACTAATGAATTAATCAAGCATGCTTAGCAATGAAGCCTCCTTAAAACTCCAAAAGGAAAGCTTCAGAGAGCTTCTGGGTTGATGAACATGTGGAAATGAGGAGAGGGTGGCATGCCAGAAAAGGATATGGGAGTTGAATGCTTCTCACCCCATAACTTGCCCTAGGTATCTCCTCATATGGCTCATCTTTTGAATCCTCTAAAATCTTTTGTAATACACCAAGGATCCAGTAAGTAATAAGTAAATTGTTTTCCGGAGTTCTACTAGCCACTGTACAAATTAATCAAGTCCAAGGAGGGGGTTGTGGGAAACTCTGGTCAGTCTGAAGCATAGATTACCATCTGCATTCTGTATTCGTGATTGGCTTCTGCAGTGTGGGGTTGGGAACAGGGAGTGCTGTGGGACTGACACTATTCCAGATAGTGTCATAATTAAGTAAATTGGAGGACATCCCTGTGATGTTGCAGAATTGTTTGGTATTTAGAAAACTTGGGCATCTGGTGTCAGAAGTGTGGTACCATAGTATCAAAAGTAGGTGAGACACAGAGGAGCACAGTTTTCCTTTAGTTCTCCATTCCCATCGTCTAATACATCATGGGTGATTTTCAACAAAAAATTGTAAGTAATGCTAAAAAGCAAGGAAGAAAAATAGAGTTTGAAGAAGCAAAGTAAGTATCAGAAATAGATTAACTATGAGAGATTGTGGAATTATCAGATAGGATTTTAAAACAACTATGATCTATGCTAACAGGATCTAAAGGAAAAAATGGCAATGTGCGAGAACAAACTGGCGACGTAAGCAAAGAGCTAGAGATTCTGAGTGAAAATTCAAAAGAAAATGAGATAACTAAAAAAAAATACCTCAACAGAAATGAAGAATGCTTTTGATAAGTATATCAGTAGACTGGACATAGAGAAGGAAAGAATCAAGGAGCCTAAAGATAAATCAATAGAAACTCCCTCAAACTAAAATGCCAAGAGAGAAAAATAAAAATAATACTAAAAAGAATATCCAGGAACTATGGAACAATTTTAAAAAGGGTAACAAACATGTAAGAGAGGGTAGCTTTCTTTTCAACACTGCATCCTTATTGCTTTAGTGAACAGAATACCCACTGCATCATCCCATCAAAAAGAGTAGTTGGATGGGTTTTGTTAGTATATTTATTCTAATAACCCTACTTATCTGATTCTTATGATTCTTTCTTCTACCATCTGCTATGCATTTCTGGCTTATCAATTTTACTGTGGAAATTTGTTTCTCCAAGATTTCAAAAGTCCTCCTAGCAGGATGTTAGTATCGCTCCCCAAACCCTTGTCGGGGTGTTAAATCCTGTGTGATAAGAGAGTGCTGCCATATAAAGAATTTATCCAATTTTACACTATTTCCCAGCATCCTCAAGATCCAATCTGATTTGTGGTCCCCTCGCTTTTGCCAGAACATTTTGGCTAGGTCCTGCTGCTTCTTCAGTGTAGAGCCTCTTTCTTCTTTCATCAGCCTGAACACTTTCTCAGCCAGATGCGATAGTGTCTTGATCCCAGTTCCTTCTTCGGTGGCCAGGAGGGCAGGTGGGAGTGAAGTAGTGCAGTTTTGTTTTAAAATAGAGATTTTGTATTGTCTTTAAATTTGGGGCGGGGGTGGTGCACTGATATAGAGGACTTGGCCACTTTGGTAGACCCAAAGTATTTCCAAAGAATCAAAGGATTCATGATTTTTCACTGCATCTATCTGCATGCCCCTATTGCAACTTGGACAGTTTTCACTTTTTCTTATAAAACATTAAGCTTGGCATTAACATTTTGCTGGATTTGAGAATTTAAACTGCTCTGACACTTGCTACCCTTTTAAACTAAATCCTAGGACTGCTTCTTATTTTTGTTCTGCCCTCTTGCTGAAGGAGAGGATTATCTCTTTATATGCCACCAGTTACTCCCTCTGTTTTTCACATTTTGCCATGAACTGGCGATTACTTACCTTCCATCTTTCATTTTCTTGAATGAGTCCATCAACAGGCATATAGTTGCATAGTCTATACAATCACTAGTTCTCTTGGACCTTTCAGTGTCCTGAGATACTACACCTGACAATTCATACACTTACACTGGTGTCTCACCCTATTTTGTCCCCAGTTGCAACTTTTTTTTAAATTTTTTTTAATTTTTTTTTTATTTTTTTTAACGTTTATTTATTTTTGAGACAGAGAGAGACAGAGCATGAACGGGGGAGGGTCAGAGAGAGGGAGACACAGAATCCGAAACAGGCTCCAGGCTCTGAGCTGTCAGCACAGAGCCCGACGTGGGGCTCGAACTCACGGACTGCGAAATCATGACCTGAGCCGAAGTCGGCCACTTAACCGACTGAGCCACCCAGGCGCCCCCCCCAGTTGCAACTTTAACCTCTGGACCGTGACAACATACCTGGAGCTATCCATATTCCACATGCCATCAAAGACCGTGTCCTCATTGTCAACCTTCTGCAAAATCCCATATTATAACTTGCTTCCTCAAATCATTCCAGATACCAACTCTCTTGCTGTGAGTTTCTCAGGAGACATGCTCAGGGGTTTGTATACAGTAAACTTACTTGGAAAACTCTTGGGAACAACATCCCTAAAAGAATGAGAGAAGCAGATATTGACAGGACAAGTAGAACTGTGATGCTTTTGCAACAGAAACTTTAGCCAATGTCATAAGTAGCCGTGGAACAAGGATGACCTTTCAGAGTTAGATGCAAATAAAGCCTTGAAGGCCAAGTTTTATAGGATTCTGCATTGACCAGTTACCGTGGGGGGAATGTATTCATAATGTTAATGGTCAGATACAGTACTCGTTTACTCTCCATTGTTAACACTCACCACTTTTTTAAGTCTACACAATTAAAAAACAATTACACATCCTAAGTTGTAATGTTTTCAGATTTCCTTGGTGTATATATTTCTATTATTGCCAATTTTAAGCTTCCAGTGAGATGTGGGTGACCTAACACAGGGCTGGAAAGAGTTGGGCAGCAACGTACCATTATGGACACGCAAGAGGTATAAAGACAAGAGCACAAGTAAGGGAAAAAATGTAAAATAAATGGGGCGTCACGAGTTTCAAGTATCTAAAACACTTAAAAATCTAATTTACAGAGCTGTGATACATACTTTAATTTTTAAACATAACTATGTCTAAAAACTTGTTTACACATTTTCTGAATATTTACAAATCGGCTCTTGCAAGCTGCTTACTACAAGCTGGCTTGAGCAAATGCCTGCATCCCATCACTGCATTCATATTAAAATTAAAGGCAGCATATTAATTTGCACTTTCCTCAATTGACCACTCATGTTGGAAAATATTAACAAGCCGTAAAGCCGGGCTATGGGGACTTTTGAACGCCTCTATGTAACTGAGTGCTTAAGTTTTTTCCTGTAGAATAAAAGTGGCCTGAGAGTCTGCTCTGCACACTAAAACTTCTGTTTAATAATAATATGTTTTATTGCCTCCTCTCCCTATTTAAAGGTGACACTTGTATGATTACCCTACTTTTTTAGCTTTGGACTCTCTCTACTTACATCTTAGCAGTAGAGGACACTTGCAGTGGAAACCAAGGGAAAAAGGGAAAAAAGCCACCACGGATGAAGCCTGGGAAATGGGCAGCAAAATAAGCGTCATTCCTCTTGTCTGATCTCTTTGATGCTGTAAGAGCTTACAGTAATTAAGGAACTACCAAGAATTAATTGCACAACGCATGTTGCAAACATTATCACAATGAATGTTATTGTTATCCAAATTCACTCATGAGGATGTGGAGGCACCCAAAACGTTAAGCAAATTGTCCAAACACACATAGTTTTTTGTTGAGTAGCTGAAACCAAGATGAAACCCAAATTTTATGAATTCAGAAGTTTACCAGTTTCATCTATTAATCACGTCAACTAAATATATCTTTTATTTAGGCCTCAATCATGGAAATGAGTATGTTTTTAAAACTTTATTTCACATAATTAAAAACAACACTTAGTTAAATGGTGATGCTTTACATAGAAGCCATTCTTAGTGTATTATAGCTGTCTTAACATTTGGTTGATAGAAATAACAGAAAATACAGTGATCTTTTGGGCTTCTAAGTATTTACAAACAAAGCAAACAGAACAAGTAGCATTTCTACAGATACTATCATGGCAATCAGAGAGGAGACACCAAAGTTAGAACTGGTAAGCTATTTACTAACCAATGGCTGGGACATTTTAAATAGGTAGCTTAAATAAATTTTGTTTGATTCAGTAGTTTAGGCAATATTCTTGAAAGGTTGGATTAATATCATTGCTGATTTGTTCAATTGCATAAATGGTGTTGATTAATCTTGTTTAAAAAAAAAAAACTTGTTATGAGGCCGGTAGAAAGAAGGGGCATATTTTTTATGAAGATGAGTAAGACAGACAACTCTTACTTAATAAGCAATTGCTAAGAATTTATTTTGCCCTTGATAGTGTATTTGTGGGTGTATTTTTAGGTACTTGTAGAAATGTATGCTTTAATTTAAAAAGTGATATATTACCCTTTGGCACATAAAGCACTACAACATTTCACCATAGTGACTGATCAACGTGGTGATGACTTTTGAAACCAGTTAGTGAATAAATGAAATTAAAGTCACACCCTAAGGAAAAGAAAAAAAAAACAAAACACCTCAAGTTTAGCTTTCCAAGAATTATCTGTTGAAGATAATGAGATGTATGTGAGTATAGAAAACTAAGTAACATTGGGGATTTTTAAGAACACTGCTATCTTATTTTATTCCTTATTCATTCTATCTGTCCAACTATTTGTTTATTGATAAAATACACAGTGTTATCAATGGATCAAGTGCAAATATATGTCATCAACAATTGTCATCATCTTAAATATATAAATAAATGTTCATAGTATATATGTTTGTGTGTATGTTGTATGCACGTTCACATAGATATTTTAAAAGTAATCATTAGTACTTTTCTTATTAAAAAATAGATTCTGTGTTAGTAGTGTATGATGAATGGTCTTCTACATTTTTGTTGCACCTGTGGCTCCCTTTTGGGTCAAGGGCTCAGATGCAGTTCCTTAAATGTGGGTTTCCATGCCTTGGATTTGATTTCCAGAAGGATTTCCTCAGACTTGATTGTACTATAGATTGTTGCCTGACCAAAAGTCACATTAAATAAAAAGAAGGCCAGTGGCTTTATGAGAAAGACTGATTTGGAAACTCTGTTAATCTATCCAATCGAATCTCTCGGCTGGGGTTTGATTAACAAAAGACATACAAGGAATTTTTTCAGGAAGTTGAGTAGAGCAAAATCCAAGCGCTACATAGAAAAAGTATTCAGAGCAAATCATTTCACAGTAGAAACCAAAAATAAAAAGAAGTGTGAGAGGAAAGGAGATAAGGTAAAAACAAAACAAAACCAACATAAGAACATGAGAAACATGCAGTAGATACCAAAGCAGCCATATTGCATGAATTGAGTCTTTAGATATTTTGGTGCTGTTAGACCTGACGTAGTATCATAAATGTCTTTGCATTTCATCTTAATGCTTTTATTTTATTTGTGGAAGATTTTTCCTGCATTTTTTTTTCTTTCCTGCATAGTTTTAAAATAAAAAGCTCAGACCAGTAGAGGTAAGCTTAACATACTCCTGTTGCTCAATATCTGGGTCAAACTAACATAATGTGGATAGACATACTTTAAAAAAAAAAACCTTAAAATGTATACATGTAGATAAGAATTTATTAAGCAATTTACATCCCCTTTTTTCATCTTAAAATGATTATAGAGCACCTATCTTATGTTACTCATTCTTTTTTGTTTCTGGAAACGGCTTTAAGGTTCTTGTGAGAAGTTACAAAGACCACAGTTTTATTTATTTATTTATTTTTACACAGTAAAGGGCAAATAATTAAGTTTCTCTCCACCAGATATTTATATTTACAGAAAAAATTTTCCACAACCTGCTATTCTTGCTGAAATTCCAGGGCTTTTTCTGTTGGAGAAAGGAAAGCCATTATAAAGGAATATTATTGAACCTCATCTCTTCTCCATGGCAAGGAAGAATGGTTCTTTTGATGAGAGAATTAAAAAGCAATGTGAAAGCAAAGAGCAGAATGAACCTTACCAATGTTAACTGGCCCAGGGAATTCAGATTTATGAATACTCTGAGGAGTTTGCAGGAGACTTAGCATTCTGCTTGTGTTCTAACCTACTCACAAGCTTACAGATTATGTACACTCCTCTTGGATTTGTGGGACCAGCACAATCCTGTGATTGTATCAAGTGACATCATGGGAAAATGATCCAAGAATGATGTTTATAAAGCTTAGCATTTGGAAAGTGTTTATGTCCTCAGAAACCATCTAGGCCAATCTTCTCATTTTTAAGTTGGGAAACATGAGGCCCAGAAACATTCAGTAGCTTAGCTCAAGGTCACAAAGTTAGCGATCTGATTATAATAAGATCTAGGACTACAACATGATTTTTTGATTCCCGTTTCAGTTTTTATGTCACTTCCCATATTTTTCCCACCATAGCATAGATTCAATCATGTCTGCCTGATGATTGAAATCTTCAAACGATATCCTCAAGGTTTGTGTTTGTACTTGATTTAAAATTCAGGCTACTGAGACTTCATAATTCTAATGATTTTATTTAATAAACACTATTTTGGTAATGAGTACTACGTTATAATGCATTACTTCATGCAATTCTATAAAGACAAACAAGAACTCTAAGAAGCAACTATTACCACTTATCCCATTCTACAGAAGAAATTGAGTTTTAAGGAATTTAAATAAATTACCCTTAGTAACAGAGCTTAACAAGCTGGAAAATTGAAGGTGTCTATCGATCTGCTTCATGAGAACTATCTCAGTTGATATGCAGTTGCTACTTGGTTACATTTCTTCACATAATCCACTTTCACTGGCTTAGACTTAAAATATTGCCTTTTTAGTGGATTGACCATCATTCCTTATTCTGAATGTTTCTGGCCTTTGTACTTTTCTACTGCTTGCATTTGAGGGTGGTTTAGAACAAGAGAACAATAAAAAGTCTCTGCTAAAACTAATCCTTATTAGCACGAAGCTTTAGTATCTCTCAGTGTGGTCTTTCCTCTTTTGTGAAAGATCTGGTACCTCAAAGTGTTGGGGAGGGTTATAGAATCTTTTATGTAATTAATAGTATGCCTTCTGAGGAATAAATATAGAGTTTGGAATATAAATTCACACAGTATGCTGGAGAAGTGATAACTTGATGTGTTCCAATGCATAAATTCTCCGAAAGGACTGAAAGATAAAATTTATGACAAGAAGGGGAAAGAGTTTCTTTTCATAGTTTATAGTATTGCTTCTCCTTCTCTGCAAATACAATTACATGAATAAATAAATAAAAACAAAAACTCAGTGAAAATATGGCACATTATTTTATTTTGTCAATCAGGTATTCAATATTTTCTGAGCTCCAATGTATGAGGAACCTTAGGCTGAATGCTGTAGGATATCCGAGGCAGTGGTGTTCTGTGCAATGAACTTAAGAGATTATAAATGGGAATTGTAGCACAGACAGTGGTGATATGTGTAACAAGAGGGATGTAATATTTACTGCTCCCCACTAGAGAAACATTACTGTAGATAGAGCAGATAGTTGACCATTATAATCAACCACAATTTGAAGCATCCTTCCGTTGTACATGTAGCCACTTAAAGTCCGAAGGTAAAGATAATAAAGCAAGTAAAACAGAATGAAATTACATATAACCATGATTTGTATAGGTATTTGGAATGATTTTTTTTCTCCATCCGTCTTTTTCTATTCTACTTTCTAAAACGATGCATTTCTCTTCTAAGTGATGTTAAAATGAATAACACCTAATAATAACTTAAGAAGAGTTGGAATACTTTATTCATAATGTAGCTAAACATGCTGGATTTACTAGTTTATTCATGTAACTGATTTGCGTGGCCTGTAACTTTGAGGTGATTCACACAATAAAAATCAAAATAAAATAATTGTCCTCATAAATACTTAAAATGATGCAAGTATTTTGGTAAAAAATTAGATTACTATGCGCTGATAATACAATTCTTACTTACCATCCTATAGTATTTTGGATATTCTTGAAATACAGGAAAAAAATGTGATTTCTAGAAATGGAAGGAAAAACGTTGCCTGTATTTTTTTAGAATTATTAAAAATTTTCATGATTAGTGTAAATTAGTTGGCTGTGTCTACGTAGAATACTTACTGCTTCACATATTTTGTTCCAAATATTGTTTGCAGTGATAAACATATTTAAACAAAATCTATGTGGGTGAGCTTTTCTAAATTCAAAAAATCTAATTTTGTATTAATATTATAAAGCATCTCTCCATTGATACTTTTGTATTTTATCTCTCAATTCACATCAACAGGTTCTCAAGTAGGATACTCTAAAGCAAAGAAAAATGGTAGTTTATCAATGTGAACACATTAACACTTCAAATGTGTTCTACATGTTCTATCAACCATTATTCTTTCAATTATTTTTTCCCATTTAGAAATACATGCCAGCTGTCATTTTGTCTCAGATAAAATCTCTTCTTTCAAACAGTGTTCTGTTGTTTGTCATTATTACCCTTAGGGATTCTAATTAAAGGGGGACATCATGAGAAATAAAGCATGCATTAGAACCACACATGTTATTCAGTGTTCAGACTCCTGAATAAGGAACACCAAGCAGATATATAATTAAACACAGTAACAGCTGCGTTCATGACATAGGAAGAAAGATGAAAAAATAATCCTCATTATTCATTTAACTTTCTTTTTCTTAGACCAAATATAAATGTAATTAGAATTCTGTGATGTATCTTAATTTGAGAAATACCTTGAAATTTGATGTCAGCATAGCACCTAAAAAGATAGAGTTATAGAAATCAGGGGCACCCTGGTGGCTCTGTGGGTCCGTTATGCGTCCATCTTTGACTCAAGTTGAGATCTTATGGTTTGGGGGTTCAAGCTTCGCATCTGACTCTCTGCTGTCAGTGCAGATCCTGCTTAAGATCCTCTGTCTCTGTCTCTCTCTCTGCCCCTCCCGCCCTCTCTTTCTCAAAAATAAATAAACATTAAAAAAAAAATTTTAGAGTCATACAAATCAATTACACACCTGAATATATGATACACTATATAGTTTTGAACATCCATCCATTCATTGATTCATTCATTTTTTCATTTCCTCAATTTTTCAATATTTCCCAGATCTTTTATTGAACAAAAATATATTAGGTATTGTGCTAAATAGGTACAAAAGAGGAACAAGACATGGCCTCTGAAATTAAATAAACCCATTATGGCCAAAAATGCTACAGAGAGAGGCTACAAAAATGGACATGACTTTCAATATTTGTTTTGTTAATTAATGTCTTATAGTTTGGCCCTGAATTAATTAAATACTTGTATGTTGTTAACATCTAGATTTGCTGTCTTGTAACATCTTGTATTTGGGGTGCCAGATGAAAATGTATATTTTAGTATTGGCAATAAATATTTTAGTAGAAAATCTGCTTTTGGCCAGCACTACATGAGTAAGTAAGATAATTTCTTTGACTTTCAGTTTACTCTTCTATAAAAAAAAAAAAAAAAAAAAAAAAAGAGTAAAGGCGAGAAAAGTCAACCATGTAGTTTTAAATAATACTCTCACTTTCCCTGAAATAAAACATACAGAAACTTTCCAACTTCTTTTTTCCAGAGTATGAAAATAATAGAGAAAGTTGCAGGTGTAAATATTCTCAAATTTACCATGAATGATTTGATGTGTAGTTTTTTGTACCCCTTGAACAATGGAAGAAACCTGACTGGTGTGCTTTAAAGAATTACAGTTTTATATAGATTGGAGGCAAGATGGGAAAAGAAACTAGAGGGGTTGATCAGCTTTGATAAGGGGTTCATATGAAAGAGTAGGAGATGATTAATTAAAGTGGACGTGAGGCTTGGAAATGAATGTGATTAGCTTTTAGAACACAGCTGAAGAATTTTAGAAGAGGTCTAGAAGAACTATAAGAATGTTAGTGAAGTCAGTGGGAGAGACCAAGAGATGGCAATGGTTTAATTAATAAAACAAATTCAGATATATTATTCAGTTCAAATTCAATAACTTTTACAAAATACACAAGTCATCCTTACTCATCTAAGAAAACTCTGAAATAAAAAGCATGAAAACAAGAATAAAAGAAACAGTTGTAATCCTATCCCTGAAATATAACCTCCATTATTATTCTGATATTTCCTTTTCCATAGATATTTCTATTCAGTAGAAACACATGAGCACTTTCCCCCCATGTTTTATAAAAAAAATGGCATCAGTCTTTAGCTACAGTTTGAATTCAGGTTGTTTCACTTATTTTTCACCAAC
This sequence comes from Panthera pardus, assembly GCF_024362965.1. Taxonomy (NCBI): domain Eukaryota; kingdom Metazoa; phylum Chordata; class Mammalia; order Carnivora; family Felidae; genus Panthera; species Panthera pardus. The sequence goes on along the minus strand of NW_026526688.1, from coordinate 176,706,748 downwards.
CATTGTGTGTGTGTGCGTGTGCGTGTGTATGTGTGCGTGTGTGGCTTAACTTTGCTGTAACTGTCCCTTAAATTCTTTATTGGAAGACAGTAATACACAGCTTTGTGATTTCTGTCAGTGTGTATAACGGAAGTTCTGATATCAATTCTTCCATAAAAAAAAAAAAACACAACTCTACATTTTAGTATTCAAATATTAACTCAGTCTGTTAACAATCTGATTTGTTTGTTAGTTTGCACTCCAAACTGACCTAAACTAATTTGATTTTCAGATTTATGAGACTATTTGAATAACCTTTCGTAGCTTCCCATGAGTTGGAGCTGAATGTTTTCTCTTCAAAAAAACTTGCTACCACAAGGTATGTTATAATAAAAAGTCTCAAATCAAATTTTGTCAGATTTTTAAGCAAGCATGTGTGCATACATGAAGACCTAGACATATCCATACAACCTTTACTGCAAACCTGGTGAAACCTCTATTCTCTGCTTTTTAGACAATCAGCTAAGTGCTTTGCCTAGAAGGTCTCTTTTCAGGATTTAGTTATCTTTTGGAGAGTATCAGAGGACAGAATTATCTATTATTTGAACAAAGGAGGGGTGGGGTCATAAGCCTTGGACTCCATTCTGAAGTCGACTGTTAGGTACACTAGATTCTTTTCACTTTTCTTATCAGAATGGAAATTTCTACTAGTATTTCTCTATTATCTGAATGATATTACTACTGCTTATTTTGCAAATGAAAAATCATTTCTAATTATCATTGTGTTAATTTACAAGCCCTTTAATGTTGACTGTTTATAAAGGGAGTTCCAGTATTTATATCTTGAGTAGAATTTGTAGCTAGGTCCTTTAAAATATCAGATCAGACCAGTATGGCAATGATTTGTATCTGTATCCATTTATCATTATTTATGTCTTTATATCTATATGAATATTGGGCATATACATATGCCCTTTATATTGAAATATTTCACATGGAGTTATAGATAAAATAAGACTTATGGTTTATTTTTGGTCCTTTAGGACCTTCACTTAAAAAAGTCATTGTTGTCATTCACGTAGTCATACTCTTCCTATGATTTCCTAAGAAGATTTTAATTTGTACTATGGGAAATTCCACTCCATATGATTTTCATAAAGAATTAGCATCTTGGGGCACCTAGGTGGCTTAGTTGTTTAAACGTCCGATTTCGGCTCAGGTAATGATCTCACCATTCGTGAGCCCAAGCCCCACATTGAGCTCTGTGCTAACAGCTCAGATCCTGGAGCCTGTTTCAGATTCTGTGTGTCTCTCTCTGCCCCTCACCTGCTTGCACTCTCTCTCTCTCTCTCTCTCTCTCTCTCAAAACTAAATAAACATTGAAAAAAAAGAATTAGCATCTTATAGCCAACCTGTCATGAACATTGTACAACAAACCAAGATTCTTATTTAGAAGGACTCTTCTCTAGCTTCTGGACCTGCTCTTGGTGAACACCCCTCAGCAGTTAGCTATTTCAAGAATTGGCTCAGTGAGGAGAGCCACCTTAGTCAAAGGCACACTGCCTTCCTGGAGGTATCCACAACTAATAAACATTAAAAGTTAAAGTCTGTCCCTCTTGCTTCTACTCAGGATAACTCTGAAGATCCATTCTAACCATAGAGTTCCTAGGGGTTGGCTGACTGTCATTGGACCTCATTGTTCAGTTTCTCCACCTGAAAAAATTCTGCCTCTTCTCTTTCCTACAGGTGTTGATCCCATGGGCAATCCATACCTTTTTTCTTTTCTTTTCTTTTCTTTTCTTTTCTTTTCTTTTCTTTTCTTTTCTTTCTTTCTTTTTTCTTTTTTTAAATGTCTTTTACTGTTTACTTACTTTGTGTGTGTGTGTGTGTGTGTGTGTGTGTGAGAGAGAGAGAGAGAGTGAGTGGGGGAGGGGTAGACACACACACACACACACACACACACACACACAGAATCCAAAGCAGGCTCCAGGCTCTGAGCTGTCAGTACAGAGCCTGACATGGGGCTCAAACTCACAAACTGTGAGATCATGACTTGAGCCCAAGTCAGAGCTCAACTGACCAAGCCACTCAGGCGCCCCCTACTTAATCTTTTCAAGTAACCCAACATGTGATCTACTCCTTTGCCATCATTACATGTTCATAAACCAATGCATGAGATTAAAACACTCACATCACTTACAGTATATTGGTATCTGGTTTCTCTGTAGTGCTCTATATCCTTCTCCTATACGTTACATATTTTTTCCTGAGATCAACACAGAACTTTTAGATGTTTATTTATTTATTTTGATGGGGTGGGAGGTACAGAGAAAGAATCCCAATAGGCTCCACACTGCCAGCACAGAGCCCAATGTGGGACTTAAACTCACCAACTGCAAGATCACGACCTGAGCCTAAAAAAGAGTCAGATGCTTAACCGACTGAACCACCCAGGTACCCTAACACAGAGTTGTTTTTTTTTTTTAAAGGTTTATTTTTTATTTTTGTTAATGTTTTTTATTTATTTTTGAGGCACAGAGAGACAGAGCATGAGCAGGGGAGCGGCAGAGAGAGAGGGAGACAAAGAATCTGAAGCAGGGTCCAAGCTCCGAACTGTCAGCACAGAGCCCGACATGGGGCTTGAACTCATGGAGTGTGAGATCATGACCTGAGCTGAAGTCGGATGCTTAACCGACTGAGCCACCCAGGCGCCCCCTAACACAGAGTTTTTTAAAAGCTGGGGTAAAATGATTTTTACAGCCCCTGGTGGCTTAATATAAGCTTATTTGTTGCTTATACCCAGACATGAATTTTTAATTGCATGCTAATAATATTATTAATATTATTTCTAATTTGGACATATGCAGAGAGGTTAAAAATTTCTTACAGGTCATCCAGTAAGTTAATATCCAGGCTGGAATAAACAGTATGAAATGCTGTGGAATCAAGGTGGAATTGGAGTAAACTTAGGAATTTTTTTCAAACTAACAATATCACATAAATGCCCAATTTTTTGTTAAATTATTACAAATTAAATACAAATTCCCCAAATGTTTAAAACACACTTTTCTTGGAAATATCACATAAACCTACAGATCTTGAAGGGTATAAAATTTTTCACTTAAACATTAAAATATCATCTGTGTTATCATTCTCTTTGCATTTGCCATCCTTAACAGGATTATTAATTTTATTTCATTTTACTTTATTTTTTAAGGACTTTGATATTTTAACTAAACAAGCAGAAAGTCCTTTTAGCTGAGGATACAACTTTATGTTACTTAGAGAGTGTTATCTGCACAAATACTACTTTTGTTCAGTTTTTTGCTCTTGCAACAAACCTATTTTGCTAGATTTTATGTCTGTCTGGAAGAGAATCTTAGTTGGTATGTCTAATCTACTGTACAGAACAATGAATTTTTATAATGCAATATTAATATTAATAATGTATCAAAAACAAGAGATGTGCTGGGAAAGAATAAGTAAAGCAGAATCTGCTCAAGCAACAGAGACCATAGAAGAAATTGAAAGTTCATCTGGGGTCAATCAAGGAGAATAGCACCAGTCTGGGAGCATGTTCAGGAAGAAAAACCAAAATGGGTACCCTGCCAGAGCAACCACCAATGCGCCACTAGGACCCCAGGTTTTGCTTTCTTTTCTCCTGTTTTAGAAAATTAAGGTATACGATATTTCTGAAAAACTTTGAAATAAAACAACTTAATTGAAATCATAGTAGAATTCAGCATAAAATACTGTAGAATATAAAATACACACACACACACACACACACCCGCACACATGCATACACACACCACAGGATTGCAAGCTTTGAAGCTTTGAGTACACAGTATAAATTATAAAACCAAAGAAAAACATTTTAGTTTGGTGTAGAATACCTTAATAATTAAGGAATAATAAAATCAATTCAATAGAAGTATTTGTGTGCATAGGCACACACACATACACCACACAACCACAATATACAACAGATAATATACATGAATATATGTATGTGTATGTGTGTGTGTACATTTGTATGTGTTTAAGATACTAAAAGTTTTCAAAAAGCATGAATTTTTTCACATAGTTTTGGAATTAACTAATAGATACAAAGCATGAGTAGAGATTATCATCTTTATTAGTGATACATATTAGTTTGAAATATATGGCTCAACGGACACTAAATAAATTTTCTAACCCGTTAAAAAACTGGTGGACAGCAGACCAGGCCGCCTATTGCATGCAGGTTGATTTTCTTAAAGAAAATGAGAACGGAGCAGATTGATCTGAGCATGCTTACTCTCACAGAGTTTGAGTCTAAGGAAGTTTCTTTAAATGGAACATAAGGAGTCAAGTAGAATTGTTTGTGTTTGTGTGTATGAATCTGCACCTATTTTTTAGACACAAAACTCCTCCTAATGTTTTCAGCATTCTCCTTTCTGTTTCCAAATTTCTTATTAATGTGGTTTGGTATAGCCTAATATGAAGGCTTTGTCAGAAAGCATATGCTTGTATATATATTATTTTATGAACCATCTAATATCTTGTGGTCTCTTTTTAGTGTTAATGATGTGAATTCACAGTATTCTTAAATGATGTTATAAACCACTCTTCTCACTTATAAGCAGATTAAAAGTTAAAAGAATTTCAGTGAGCCACATAACGGTCTTTGTTCATTACCACAGATTTTAAAATGCAAAATAATTTTTGAACAAAAGAAATTGAAAAGATAAAACCTGATTAATTTACACAGCAGGTTCCAGCAAACTGTGACTATTTTAACATCAATATATTTATTTATTCCTCAACAATTATTGATTCTCTGCTATAGGCCAGATACTTTAGTAATTACTAAGACATAAGAATAAAGTATATAGTGAGATATGTTACAGAAATAAAGGATTATAATATAACCTGGTAAATATTGAGAAGAATGCTTATTTTCCTCCTATGTTATAAAAGAAGCCACCTGGGTGGCTCAGTCAGTTGACCATTCGACTCTTGATTTCAAGTCAGGTCATGATCCCAAGGTCATGGGATTGAGCCCTGGGTCAGGCTCCATGCTGACTGTGAAACCTCCTTAAGCTTCTCTCTCTTCCTTTGCCCCTATCTCCCACTTACACTTTGTCTCTCTCTAAAGATAACAATAAATAAGAAATAAAAATAAAAGGAATGTAATCTACTTCATTCTGAACAAGGAAAGTTTTGAAAAGAACATCATCATAGTCTTTTCACCCCTCACTCTTCCACAAAGTAGGAGCAGTGTAATCTGAATGGTTAGAATCTAGGGTGTTAACTGGGACGTGTGTTTATCAGCAGATAGGATCACTGACTTGTAAGGTCATGGGTTCTATTACATTAACTCTCCTGCCAGAAACTGGATGCTAATCAAATGTTCAATACTCCAAGGCACTGAATAGTGGCTAACTGGATTGAGTCTACCATGCAGATCAACTTTGCCCCACTTCTCATGGTCTACTTTTTATGCGTAGAGAAAGAGGCTTTAACACTCTGTGGTCTTTGACCTATTTTATTAAGAAGCGCTGTAGGTTAGGGGATATTGGAAATTTGCCTGTGCAATAACAGAGCCAGTAGTTTGGATTATTGGATTTCATCTTTTTTTTCCTCTTTATATTTTATTAGTGAGAAGAAAGCATGATTCACAAGGAAAAAAAAATGTGTGGTAAAGAATGCTAACTAGACTTACTGTGATGATCATTTTGTGATATGTAAAAATGTTGAATTATGTTGTACATCTGAAACTAATAAAACTAATAAGATGTTATAGGTCAGTTATATCTCAAAAGAAAAAGAAAAGAGCAGGAGTGATTTGGATCTCAAATTATAATATACTATGAGACAAACTTGAGAGGGTGAGGGTAATATTTCAATGTGTGTGTCTGTTATTTTAAATAAGGAGATTATTTTTAATGAAGAATCTCGGGTTTGAGAGCCAGAGGTATCTGGAAATGGTTGCAGACCTTGAATGGTAGGCAAATTATTTTTAATTTTAATAATAGGAATTAATATTCATAAAGTACTTATAATGGGCCAGTTTTTATGCTAAATGTTTTACATGGAATATCTCATTTACTCCTCACAGCACCTGAATAAGGATAGTAATATTAGCAGTGACATTTTAGTGAATGTTTCAAATGTCTTGACTATTCCAAGTGATATACATAAACTATCACATTTATTTCCCAGAAGAACCCTGTGAAGTATGCACATACTATTATTATCTCCATCTAACATATGAGTCACTGGAGGCATAAGATATTAAATAAATTGCCAAACATCACGCATGTATTACTTCTAATATGTTCTGGTACTGAAGGTCCTATTGTAGAATACGATTACTTACAACCTCTCACGAACAGAAAATTGTAGCACGATAGATACTCAGCTTTAGAAATGTCAGTGAGAAAACCAGAAAGTATCAGCAAATGAAGAAAAGCAGGAAACTACTTGGAGAACTTGAAGGCCAAACTAGTCTTATGTGAAAGGAAACAGAAATGGAACAGAATAATATATCTGGAACTAACAGCTTTCAAATGTGGAACAAGGAAAGAGGAAGATATTTTATTCATGACAAAATCAGTGAGGATTTCTTGGGCTCAGAGAAATCTAACAGAGGGAAAAAGGAAGATCTCAGAGGGTAAACAAAAATGTTTCCCTAGAGGGAAATTCTCTCCAAAAATTTACTGAGAGACTATTTCTTAAAGTTAAGATAGGAAGTCAATAGCAGAGAAGCAACTAAAGAAATTCTCTGACGTGACTGGGATAGTTACATTTGGTATTTATATCAGATCTGAATGGATCTGTGTAGAGAAGACTGGGAATTCTGGTTAGCATCTCTAAGACAACAATCAGTAAATACAGAAGTTGTTGACAAAACTCAGATTTAAAGAGCACAGGGGGAACCAGCAACTATATAACAAGTTCCAAAACTAAGTTAAAATTTGGATTGACTGAAGTGTTCCCACTGTAGACATATACTGCAAAGTCAGTTTATAGCAATAAGATTTGTTTGACTAACAGACATTTTGTGTTGCTTTGATTTCATATTTTACATTACAGAAGAATTTATCAGGCGCTTTTTGACTTCATGTGTTATTGCAGCTTGTGTTTTTCTTCTCCTAAAAAAATAAGAAAGATATTTCTTCTTTAAGAGTTCTGTATAATGAACAAATACATAGATTAATGTGGGTCTAAGGGGAAGAGAGGCCAGTACTCAAAGAGGAAAGGTTGAACAAATGAATCTGATAAAAGAATATAGATAATAGAGGCCTCAAAACTATCAGATATAACTGTCCTACATCTGTACAGATGTTACCAGAGAAATAGAATCAGCAGGTATATCAGTAGGTGTATACCTACCTATTTATATATATACTATATATAATATAATATATATTATTATAACATTATAATATATATTATATATAATATTATATAATACAATATATAATATATAATACATGTGTACTTGTATTAAAATATGATAAATATTTTATTTATAATATATTTACATACATATTTATAACAATACATATTAAAGGAGATTTATTACAACAAATTAGCTCATGCAGTTATGGAGGCTGAGAAGTCCCACAGCCTGCTGAGCAAGCTAGAGACCCAGGAAAGCTAGTGATATAATTCAGTCCAAGTCCAAAGTCCTGAAGACCAGGGGAGACAATGGTTCAATCTCAGTCTAAGAGCCAAGAAGATGAGATGAAAAGCACAAACTTAAGCAGGAGGGCAGGAAGTTTCCTCTGCTTTTTGTTCTATTGAGACTCTCAAAACAATGGGGGACACCCACCCAATTGGAGAGGGACATCTATTTTACTAAGTCACCAATTCAAATGCCTATATCCAGAAACATCCTCACAAACACACTCAGAAATGTTTGATCAGGAGCACCTCATGTGTAGTCAAGTCGCTACCTAAAATTAACCAGTATTAGTTATTAGTATTAGTGTTATTACTGTTAGTTGCTGCTGTAGTAATAACAGCAATAATTGACTAACAAGCTATTCCAAATCTCAGTCGTTTACAATATAATCCTTCATTCTGCTGATGTGGTTCAGTTGACCTAGGACTGGTTTGACTGGGTTATGCAGCTTTGCACTGTAATCCATTGTCTCCCAGTAGGCTGCAACTGGTTTTGCTCTGGGCTCCAGACTGAAGGGGATGTGGCTATCTTGGGCATATACTTCTCATAGCGGAAAACAAAATCACAAACTTATTCAAGAGCTTTGTTTGGAAAACCTGTATTAACATTGCATTAATCAAAGCCAGTCAAATATTCAAGCCCCAAATCAACAGTACAGGGATGTACTCTGTACTCTGAGTGGGAGACGGAGACAAATGGATTATTTACCAAGCAACAATCCCAACTGTTTTGGGACAATAATTGTCCTGCTCAGACTAGAGATTAAATTTCAAGGATTCTAAGACCATGACTTATCTATTTATTTTATTTTTATTTTTTTAGACTGAATAAACTTTCTGATTAGAGGAACCCATCTCTCAGAAGACAGTCCATGGAGCTAGAATGAATCATACACTTGAAAAGAGTTGCAGACAGTAGCCATAGAAGATTCACTGATAATATTAACCAATGAATGTGTTCAAGACTAGTTAATTCTTGGATCTCTTAGTTCTAGTAAATCCCAGATCCATGAAGATCATACCGTACTTTGAGTGTGATAATAGGCTAGTTCTGTGGGCTTTAAAATTTCCTCATGTGCTTCAGTTAGCTTAACAGAACTTATCCTGCTGACAAAGAGGATATAGCTTGAGTGAAAGAGAGGGAGACACAGGGAGTAATGAGAATATACAATTAAGAGAAAACAGTGTAGATGAGAAATGAGGCATCGTGGGGATGGCATGGACTAAGTTTCTGGGAACCTATACTTTTTAAAGATCTGAAGAAACTCAGTACAAACATATATCTACTTAATAGGAACTTATTTATATACTTGCTTATATTAAAAATAACTTTCACTCATTAAATACACATGTGAAGAGTGGAGAGAGAATCCAAAGAGAGGAATAAAATGGTATTTGTAGCATATGTTATCAAAAAAAAAAAAAAAGAAACAAACAAAAGAAAGAAAGAAAGAAAAAAAGAAGGAAAGAAAGAAAATAAGCAAGAAAATAAAGAAAAAGAGAAGGAAAGAAAGAATTAATACCTAGAATATATTGGAATATCACCTTTATGGGAAAAAAAAGAAACTAAACAACCAAAGAGAAAGATAAAAAAAGAAAAAAAAACATCCAACCTGTGTTTTATACACACACATGAGTATGCATACACTTAAGAAAGTAAATAACAATTGAAAACATATCAGTTCATTAGTAATTCTAAAAATGAAAACTAAATCTCAGTGAAATATTATGTTACACTGATCAGATTGAGAAAAATGGAAAAACCTGACAAAGCCAAATTCTGGCAAAGATGTTAACTAATTGGAAATTTGCTACATTATTGTGAGAATTTTTGCAACCAGTTTGGAAAATTATGTGGCATTATCTAGGAAATTTGAAAACGAACATAATACGTAGTCTGGAAATTCCATTCCTAGGTATATGCCATAGAGCTGTACTGTCCCTACAACATCCAGTAGCCCCATGTGGCGATTTAAATTTAAATTTAAATAAAATCAAACTAAAAATTCAGTTATATTAACCACATTTCAAGTAGTATATGTTCCTATATGACATATGATGAATGGCTACCATTTTGGACTGCACGGACAAGGACATTTTCATCATTCATATCACTAAGAGACATAAAAATAACCTTTACAATATTATTTGTGATATCCATAAACTGAAATGTCCAACAATTTTAGAATGGATCAGATAGTTGTGCTATATGCATGCAATTCTATACTGCAAGGAAAATGAAAAATTAGAGCTATTCCCAACAGACTGGTTAAATATTAAATGAATACACTTGATAATGATTCCATTTATGTAAAAGTCAACCAAAACCCAAAACTAAGAACCAAAATTGCATTATATCAATTGCAGTGGCACACATAGATAGAAAATCTTAATGAAAATCAAGGAAATCACACACCTAGGTATGTGGACACATACACACATATGCATACACAGAGGGTGGGGGACAGAGAATGAATGAATATGAGAAGGGCCCATATTATCCTAAATTTTCCAGACTCAGAACTATTAGACAACCATCTGGGATAAAGATGGAGGGAAAAATGAGAAGTTTTCATCAGATGTATAATATTTAAGGAAAGAAAAGGATATTCAAATAAAAACATCCATCAGGAAGTTTTGAAATCACAAAGACTGGTCTGGGCTGAAATCATAGATTTAAGAATCAGCCACATAGGGATAACAGTTGAAGCTGAGAGATTAGGTAAAAGTCTTAAGAACCAGGCTACATGGGGAACCAAATGTAAAAGAAGAGAAAAGGAGAAGAAAAGAAGGAAAGATAAATCTTCTTTAATGGACTTGTAGCAGTTTGCCCAAAGCAATTTACCCTGTGTGTATTCTGTGCACAAATGCTGTAGATTTCCCATATTGCAGCAGAATAAATTCATCTGAATTTCCCCTGATTCTGAAAAGAAATCCTGGCATTAAACCTCTGCATGTTCAACTTTTACCTATTTTAGAGACAAGAAAACAAAACAAAATAAAACCTCTTTGTTTCTGAAATGTCAGCTAAAACTTCATTTCTTGCGGTAAGACTTTGTTGCCCAGGCCCCCCTGACCTAAATCAGGTACATTGATAAACTCAGTGTCTACTTTCTCTTTGTACCAATGAGCACAGACTGAAATCTTAAGTCTATAGTTTGCATATGGCTGCTTTATTATAATTACCTTCTCCCTTAAATTCTACCAAAGTGAGAAACATGTCATTTTAATTCACCATTTTATTTCTAGTTCATATGCATAAGAGTTGAGAACATGTATTTATGGAACACCTGACTGAATAAATGAATGAATGAATGAATGACTGAATCAATCAATCAATTAGAACCTTGTTCATTTGCACTAGCCTTGCATCTCTGTGCATCATGTGTATAAATTAAGGGCAGGGATGGGATTAAGTAGACATTTCCTTTATTCTGAGGTCTTTTAGACATTTTCCATAATCATATACATGAAACGTAAAACTCCCCTTTTTACAGGACACATCACAGGATCGTAAATAAACAAATATCAAAAAGAAGAAAACTAAGTTTAGCTGAACTTGTAAGCTATCAACAAATTGAAGTCAACAGCCCTGTCTCTTGTTTCTTTGCCCCCTTCTCCACATTTCAAGGGTGAAATATTCAGTCTCCAGGTTTCTTGAATACTTTTCCACCCATTGGTTTTCATAAAATATTGCATAGTGCTTTCAAGTAAATTTATTTCAAAGTGCTATCAGTCCTAAAGACATTTTATCTTGTACCTTTAATTGTGTAATGGATATGCTAAAACTATCAAGCATCCAAGATAAGCAGGCTTTAAGTTCACACAAAGGATTCTTTCTCTACAAAGTGGGAAAGGTGATATAGATACATTTGAATTCATTCATTATTTTGTCCAAATGGATTCCAAAAAGAATAGACACTGGTCTTAGAATTTTGGAAATGTTCTTCATTTTTTTTTCTTCCCCTTGTATTTTCAGGGTAACTGTTGTTAAATGGTTTGCTAAGCCCTGATCATTAAAGACTTTACACAGTTAAATTTGAGGATTAGGTATTTACCAGTTCCCAGATTTAGATATTAATCCAGGATGTACATGCATTGAAATTGGCATATACGTGCTTTCTACTCTACCAGATGTTCTGAGAAATCTTTGGAAACTTAGGGATTACTACCAGCATATTGATTTGGTGGAACTCATTTGGCTAGACCTTTCAGAATGAATGGATTTACTCAGCAATACTTGACACAAAGAAATATAGAAAAATTCATATAGATGTACCCTGCCTGTCTTTTAAGGCATTTTGACTTCAATTCTTCTAAGATGAGATGATTTTGAGTAGGACATTTCTGACTTTAATTTTGGGATAAAACAGTGTTCAGAATAAGCTTTTTTCTTTGAGATTATATAAATTCAACTTAAAAAGTTTCAGAACTCTATTACCAATTTGATGGAAAAACATTTAAACTTTTGTAAAACTCTGAGTAAGATTACATCTGGATGGGTAGGCTTTTTTTTTTTTTTTTTTTTTTTTTGCAGGAACATTCCAGGTTTCTACAAATTCTAATAAACCTTGAACTGTCAAATAAAGTTGACTAATAAAAGAGTCAATTAGGTTATGGAAATAAAAATAACATTTAAGACAGAATAATCAGTTGTTGTATTTGTCTGTTGTGAGGATTCAGAAAGATTTGTGGACGTTTTCTTAGATACTGGCTAAGACAATGAAGCTAAATAAGACATTGCAATTTTACATCCTCAAGAGGAATCATATCACTCAATGACCTTTTCCTTGTTGTTGGCCGACTAGATGGGGCGTCCTGAGCTGGAGGTCCTGTGCTGAGATGCTTCAAAGCTTTGTTAAAAATGTTTGGGTCTTCATGAAGTCCTATTATACCCAAATTTACCAGGAGATTTGGATAGGAATGGGGTTGATGGGCTTCATCATTTATAAAATCAGGAGTGATGATAAAAGAAGTAAAAACTTCGAGTCCTGCACCTGTTCATGGTCATCATTAGCCAGTTTTACTCTGGAGTACACATCGGCTGGAACATCAGTCTGGCTGTAAACCTCAGCAAGCTCTGTTAGATAGGAACATGGAGCATCGCTGTGCCCTTGTAGATGTATTGCTTTCATTTTGGCATGTATAAACATACCCAGGAAGTGAAAAGAAAGAAAGAAAGAAAGAAAGAAAGAAAGAAAGAAAGAAAGAAAGAAAGAAAGAAAGAAAGAAAGAAGAAGAGAGAGAGAGAGAGAGGGAGGGAGGGAGGGAGGGAGGAAGGAAGGAAGGAAGGAAGGAAGGAAGGAAGGAAGGAAGAAAAGGAATCATATCAAAATTGTGGGCAATAGCCTGGGCAGTTTGCTTCTAGAAGTCCTATTTAAGCTATTGGATCCAGTTTTAGGTCATTTTAATACTGAAATCTCTCATTGCATGGTTTCCAGTGGCAACAGGAAATTTCAAGAGAACAGGAGACCTGTTTTTGTACTAATTTGGACATTTTCCTAAGCGCAGATAACTTTGTCCGACCTGAAGTGTTATGCCAGAACCAGAAGTGAGTGTAATACAGGGTTTATCTAGTAATCCTGCAGTTTGATAATTCTTTATGCATTTTGTTTGTATATTTATTTCTAACTTATCTATTTCTAAAAATTACTTGAGCCAAGATAAACTTAAAAAACAACTTTATAAAAAAGAAGCCTGGAGGACAGCATAAGAAACTGAGGTAAAAGGTGTGTTCTGAGCTTGCTGGTATAAAAGTTAAGATGAAAAAAAAAAAATATATATATATATATATATAGGTTTATATAACAAAAGGAAGTCTATTAGCTACTCAGATGAGATCATTATTTTCCAGAGATGTCAAGGAAAAAGTCTCAAATAAATGTTTACATACAAATATTATTAGTGTGTTTAATAATGTTGTTATGTAAGTTCATCAATATGTTAGTTTCAATGAAACTGATTTGCAATTTATTGTGGAGGTCTCTATGCTTTTTCATTATAAAGTTCATTGGATGAAAGGAAAACAGGCATTATATTCCTTTATTCTGTCTCCAGACCACAAAATATGTTGGGGAATATTAAGTACATACCTAGAGCCTAAAATTATAGAGTGAAAGAAATGATTAAAGACCATAAGTGTTCATTTCCTTTTTATACCAGGTGTCGAAAACACTTCACATAATACTTGGGATTATTCCTTATGGATATGTTAAATTATTGGCTATGTAGGAAATTTCCATTGGGTCTACTAGGAGATACCTATTAACAGAAAGTAAATCATGGTGGCAGTAATAGTAAGTTTTCTAAATTTTACTTATAAGAAGTAATAAAAAAAAAAAAAAGAAAAAGAAAGATCAGTTTGGAATTGTTAACAGAAAACCCCATAGTAGCCTTTTGAAAATTTCAAGGAATTTTCCTTTTAATGTTAGTAACTGAACTGGAACACTCATCAGTTTAGTTTCTTTAGGTACTTGTAATATACTTTTTAGTACTATAGGATTGTGGGGTTTTTTTATGAATGAAGTTTATTTTTTAGATAAGTTTTAGATTTACAGAAAAAACCGAGCAGATAGTAAAGGCTGTCCATAAACTTCCCCACCTCCCCGAGTATAATTTCTACTATCATTCACATATTAGTGTGGCATATTTATGAAAATTAATGAACTACTGTTGATATATTATTAACAAAAATAGTCTATTCAGAATCCCTTGGGTTTTATCTAATGTCCTTTTTGCTCCAGGAACCCATCCATGCTACCATATTTTGATTCATAAACTGGTGCTCTTTGGGGAAAAAATAAACTGTTACTCTTTCATTAACTTTTCATTTAAGGGATTATCTGATATATTTATTCATTTTTGTATTACTCATTACTCTTCATTTCTGTTTGGGAAAAAAATATGTAATTCTTATTCAATTTACATGACTTTGTGGGAATGCCCTAAGTATGTTTCACTTATATACCTGCTATTTTTTCCTATCTTTTATCATTTTATTAAGTACCATTAATTGTGGTGAAATGGTAGGTAATGGTTTTAATGTGTTACGTGCATTTGTCTTTCTGATGTGCTTTCATTGTCTGTTGGGAAACTCTTTTGTTCCTTTCTTTCTGCAGTATTTTTATGTTATCTGACATCATATATGTGTGTGTGTGTGTGTGTGTGTGTGTGTGTGTGTGTGTGTGTATTTATTTATTTATTATGTGAAAGTAGTTTTCCCAAACTTATGAAGGTTGCACAAATTCAGAATAGCTACCTCCTTCCTCCTTCATTTCCTCCTCCGGCTTCTGTTCCTCCTCATTTGTCTTTTCAAAGCTTCCTCTTTTGTGGTTTTCATATATATGGCAATTTTTTTTTGCTTTCTAAGGTCTCTTGGTTATGTATCCTTCTAATTTTCTTCCTTCCTTTTTTCCTCTTTTATTTGGACCTTAAAATTTCTCCATTCCTATCATCTTTACCCTGATTAGTATTTATTCCCTTACTAGAAATTTCTCTTCAGTGCAAGGCCTTGTTAGGAAAGTGAATATAGTTGGTTGATTTTAAGGATTCATGGTGGTTAGACTCACATTTTGGGGAGGTTCTTATGAAGGCAAAATGATAATAATAATAATAATAATAATATTAATAGCAGTAACAACAATGTATTTCAAGTCTAGAAATGGATCCTAAATAGAAACTCATTCTTCTGACTCTATGAATTAATAATAAGAGATTTTAGCAAGTTGTGTACTAGATAAGATTAAAAAGTAAGATTTGGAGCACCTGGGTGTCTCAGTGGGTTAAGCATCCTACTTCGGCTCAAGTCATGTTCTCACAGTTTATGAGTTTGAGCTCCCCATCAGGCTCTGTGCTGACAGCTCAGAGCCTGAAGCCTACTTCGGATTCTCTCTCCCTCTCTCTCAAACAAGATCGTTACAGACATTTGTATATGTGATTTAGACATTTCCAGTAAAACAAAGTCTATCACATAAGAGAGATGCTCTCTCTCTAAAAAATAAATAAACATTAAAAAAAACTTAAAAAAAAGAAGTAAGATTTACTTAAAATTCTCTACTCATGAAGATAGGATAAAGAATTCTATTAATAATGTCAACACAGGGGAGCCTGGGTGGCTCAGTCGGTTAAGCGTCCGACTTCAGCTCAGGTCACGATCTCGCGGTCCAGTTCGAGCCCCGCGACGGGCTCTGGGCTGATGGGTCAGAGCCTGGAGCCTGCTTCCGATTCTGTGTCTTCCTCTCTCTCTGCCCCTCACCCGTTCATGCTCTGTCTCTCTCTGTCTCAAAATTAAATAAACTTAAAAAAAAAAAAGCTGCTGAGGATTCAACTCAGTTTAAAAAAAATAATGTCAACACAATATATTAAATTCGCAGTAACAACTTTAATTTAAGGTCGCCACAGCTAAGTGATAAAACATAATCTTACCATAGAATATTAAGTTATCTGAACTAATGGAATGAAGAAATTTCTTATTGAATGGATAGGATATAGCATTTATTTTTTTTAAATGTAAATTTAGTATAACTGCAATCAAATTAAATACACCATAATTAAATAAAATATCCTAATTTTTTCATACAAAAAATAAATCAGAGTTTACAGAATAGCCATTAAAAATGTTAAAACAAATAGACTAGTCAAAGAGTATAAGATTTACCACATATTAAAATATAATATTAAGTCATTGAAAAGAAAACAATGTAGTGTTATTATAGAAATGGACAAATATGGGGTGCCTGAGCGGCTCAGTTGGTTAAGCATCTGACTTCAGCTCAGGTCACAATCTCGCAGTCTGTGAGTTTGAGCCCTGTCTCGGGCTCTGTACTGACAGCTCAGAGCCTGGAGCCTGCTTCTGATACTGTGTCTCCCTCTCTCTCTCTGCCCTTCCCTCATTTGCTCACTCTCTCTCTCAAAAAATAAATTTCTCTAAAAAAAGAAATGGACAAATACATTTGCAGAACAGGAAAGACACATACACACACACACACACACACACACGCACACGGAGGGGGTGAGGGAGAGAGAGAATTTATATAAATATATATGAATAGAATTAATTATTTTTTAAATCATGAAACTGTCACAATCACATTTTAATATGCCACATTTTTTTTACAGAATTTCTGCAAAAGGATAAAATATATTAAGTTGTTGTTTTCAGGTATTACCAAAAAAAATCTCTTTGAAAAGTTTTCATTTTAGATAGAAGGACAATTCAGATTAGAGGGACAATTCTTTTCATTTTTATATTAAATAGTAAGAAAACAAGGAAAAAATTTAGCAAAGTTAAGTTTTAATTTCAAATATCAATCAGCTTAATTGTCAAATTCTTTTTATAGATCCTGGGCTACTAAAACTCTTGCACTTTCTAGATAGATTTCCATAAATTTCAAAGGAATCTAGGAAAATCAATATTGTTAATTGAATCCAATGTTGCTTCCCAAAATATTATAGTACTATTGTAAAGATTGGAAGGGATAATGAATATTTCTTTGTCAAAAAACATTGTCTGCCTCCTTATATTATTTTAAGATTACCAACTTTGGCCATATACTTTCCATAAGGAAGTTCTAGTTCTTACATAGTACATTTCAAGCTAGGCAATAACCATTTCACATTCTATGGCAAAATTTCAAACAGGATAGTTACAAACATTTGTATATGTGGTTCAGACATTTCCAGTGAAATGAAGTCTATCACATAATTTAAGGAAGATGGGAGTTCATCCATTGTAATATTGGAAAGGAAGATGAATTAACATTGTTAGATAATTTATTCAGTGAATGGAAACACTTAAAAATGCAATTTTGGAGAAACAAAGATACATTTTGCTTTTTTTTTAGTATAAGCTTAACATGCATAAATATTGCATATTTGGAAAGCAGCAAAATACCATGTTCAGAAAATTGTAAGTCTTTTCTATTATTTTAATCATGGTAGTACTCAATCTGTGTCTGGTCTGAAACAATGCTATCATTCTTAGCAATAATTAGGTAAAGGTTGATCAATTAAATGGACATAATACTTTTTGGAGAAAGTAATGTGAAAAACAGGAAGAAAAAGATATTTCTCTAATTATTTAGCAGAATATAGCTATAGGCTAAACAGGAACTTGGGTTCTATTGGAATGGCTAAAAACATAGATTCACATATAGAGAAGCTGAAGGTGACTGTGATTCGCCCTGTCTTTTACTCTTCGTGTCAAATACTCATTTGCTAGAAGTGCATTTGGTATTGTCGTGACAGAGCCTTGCACCGAATTCTAAAGGAGGCGATCTTGTTCTTGAGACATACCCACTCCATTGTTTCCTCTGTTTTCACACACAGGCACTATAACAGAAAGTAGAGATAAAAACTATGTCACACTTATATGGAAATTTATCAGAACCCTTCATTTCTCCACTTTTTTATTACCAAGTCCAGAAGTGAAATCACATTAAATGGCATTAACTCAGGTCAATTCATTAACTTGGGAGGCTTAACAAACAGCAACACGTTCTGAAAGTACAGAAAGAGGAATGCCCACGTTAGCCATTCCAGATTATATAGACTTTACACCCCATAGGTATTAAACGATATATACAAACAACAAGCTAGAACATATTGTAGACGGTGGCTTTCTTCAGAGCACGGAAAAATAACAAAGACCTTTCCTGTTCCCATATTTCCACTTGCAGAATAATAGGTAAGGGAAGCTTTTGTGTAATAATCTATGACTCTGGTATAGCTGGGGTTGTATTTACGCTTCTTTCCTCTCTTTACTCTTATTCAAAGGCCAATAGTTAGCAGATTTTATGTGAGCTGTAGGGCCTTAGTAATAAAATGTCTTTGGCTGGTGCCCCTTTTGACATTTATGACATGCCAAATCAAACTAGAGTTTATTAAAGCCTTCATGCTCACTGCTTTTATTTTATTCATTTTCTCCATTTTTATAATTTCAGTATTTACAAAAGGCACTTATTTAGTAGAGTTTCTTGATCCATATCTCAACTGCTCAATTTCGTTTTTAACTTCTGACTTGATGTGTTTTTATGGTGTAGATACAGGTGACACATCACAAGAAGTTTGCCACCCCCACTAGGATTTTCAATTTTATGTGATTTTGATAAACCAGAATTAATTTCTGTTATTCTGAAACTGCCCAGCCATTCAACCTCCCAGGGATTTTGCCAAAGAAAAGAGTCACTCTGCAGCTTTCTGCTCTTGTAACCAGGGAGAATGATTCTAACACAACAGGAATATATGCTGCTAGTGTGCTTTTGACCAAATCAGCCCTCTCTCTTCTCCTTCCCTCCCTCCCTCTTTCACTCTTTCATTCCATGAATTATGGCTTCACATTTCCCATTATATGTTAGAATTTTTTCACAGGATGCCCTACAAACCTGACACAATCTTCTCCAAGCAATCTAAATTGAAACTCGTTTTGAAACATTCCGGGGTGCCTGGGTGGCTCAGTTGGCTGGGCATCTGACTTTGGCTCAGGTCATGATCTCAGGGTTTGTGAGTTCGAACCCCGTGTGGGGCTCTGTGCTGACAGCTCAGAGCCTGGAGCCTTTTTGGATTCTGTGTCTCCCTCTCGCTCTGCCCCTCCCCTGCTCTCACTCTGCCTGTCTCTCTCTCTCAAATAAACATTAAAAAAAATTCAAAAACATTCCTTAGTCTTTTCTTAATCCTGTGGATTTTTGTTTCTGTTGATGGAAAACATGCCCATGGATCAAAATCTCAGTGCTAACCTTGACTCTCTATTTTATACAGACTTTGAAAAATCATCTCTGACCTTATCTTCCAACCTCTCCATCCCAATACCTTCTCACAGCATGAATTTTACCCAATGAAACCTTACTACATATGATATAGTTATATGGGCACAAAGACAAATAGGGAATTTTTAATAAGATAGGAGGCTTGGGCCGCCTGGGTGGCTCAGTCGGTTAAGCGGCCGACTTCGGCTCAGGTCATGATCTCGCGGTCTGTGAGTTCAAGCCCCGCGTCAGGCTCTGTGCTGACAGCTTAGAGCCTGGAGCCTGTTTCAGATTCTGTGTCTCCCTCTCTCTGACCCTCCCCCGTTCATGCTCTGTCTCTCTCTGTCTCAAAAATAAATAAACGTTACAAAAAATTAAAAAAAAAAAAGATAGGAGGCTTGAATACAAATTATGTTTTTTGTTCCCATTGTATTAAGTACATTTACTTTATTTTATGTGGAAGGATTTCCACGTTTCTTTTATTTATTCATGTAACAAATAGCTATTTGGTAGATTACTATTTACTAAATTTACGGTTTACTCTGAGACAATCAATGAAGAGCAAATTGGCCAGATTACCGCCTTCATGGATCTTACAGATAATGGGAAGAAAGACATTAAATAATGTTACAAAATTACAAAAGAATAGTAATTGCTGGAAAGTTACAGTATAGGATGTAGCACATGTGACATTAACGTTGGTTCTCATTTTGGAAGAAATGGCTAAATTAAGGCCTGTGTGATTAGACTGCAGTGTTAACCAGGCAAAATCATATATAAGAAGGCCTCAAGGCAAGAAAATTCTTGGTATCAATCGTCACTGATCACTGATGGCTGCAAATGGAATGGGGGTTGGAAGTTTTGTTTCGGTTTCATTTTGTTTCCTTGGAGTTTTGAACATTCTTGTGAGTACAGATCCTCTTAGATGATCTTATCCAAAAAAAGAAACTGTAGTCCATCACAAAAAAAAGCAAAACAACAACAACAACAACAAAACAAACAACCCCCCAAAAACAATTCATTAATCTAAGAAAAAATCTTACTTAAAAATACAGTGGTACTGGTACTTTAAAATTTTAAATCCTACTGAATAATTCAATGTAAATTTACAAAGATTTTGCTAAATATATACCTATCTGAATCCTGACACTATTGCAGAGAATCTTTTGGAGTACCTAAACGTATGTACGATGAGACTAGTTTGCAGTACGTGAAGACACTTTACAAACATAAATTTGGAAAAGAGACTTCATGGACCTGTGCTTTCAAAATAACTAGTTTTATGTGTCTACCTCCATAAGACAACTGATCGTTCAGTACTAAATATAAATCTCAGGTTTCTTGAATTTCTTTTGTCAGAATAGCTAGCGTAAATGACCCACTAAATACAACTCTTGGAAAAAAAAATTGTAGATTGCATACTCACACTGGTAAGCACAGTGTTTGTTTAGTAATGGAGCCCTGTTGATTAACTATTATGACTAATATTTTTGGGAATCAAATTGTTTAAGTGGATCATTGGGTTCTCTGCAATGTGAAATTCTAACCGAGACATGAAATGCCTACTCTGCCCTTAGGTTTTGTTATTGCCTTAAAAATGATTGTTGTGATAGATGATGACTCTCAACCTTCTGTAAATTTGATGTGATTTTATGTATTGATGATTCCTTTTGACATCCTTAATTCTGCTGAGTCTCAGGATCATTTATATCTGTTTTCTAAAAATCTGTAAATTATTTTTAGTTACATATATTTCATCTACAATTCCATACTTTTTAATATACCTTTTGATGCATATCAAAAATTTCAGATTTATGTCTCTACTTATAAATATTTTAACTCCTTAAATGTGAGTGCATTATACAAACACTGTATGTACAAAAATAAACAGATATGGCATTTATCAACACTTTATTTCCAAACACTATGCTTAGTGTACTTTAGGGGCATGTACATTCCCATTAGATGTCAGAAGCAATTGAAGCCAAATCACAATAAAAATACATAGAATAAGTTCCAGATCTTGAGTGTGTGTAGTTGGATGTTTTTATTGGAGCTGAATATTTAAGGACTTAAATGGAATCAGTTTGCAATTTTTTAAATGCAATAATTTAATAATGTGTTTGTCTTAATGTATAATTCCAGTTATAAGATTAATGTATAAAAATAAACTTGAGAAATTCTGGCCTTTAGTTCTAGCTTCAGTTTTATTTATCAAAAGACTGGAATTCTTTTGTGCTTTTTTTTTTTTTTTTTTTTTTTTTTGATGTTTAAGGAGAGACTGAGGAGGAAGCTATGTCTTAGCTATGTCCTTTTTTTCTTTGCTCATGCAATTATCCAGAAGGATACAATGCCCACAGATCTGTGGAGTGCTGAACCATCAGTATTTTTGTCTTTTATGCATGATCAATTACATAAGCTAGCATAACATAAGCTCCCACAGAATTAGCAGGTCTGCGAAAGTGCATGATTCACTATACAGAGTAGTGTATTAAGTTTGAAGCCGCTCTGCCCTTCATCCTGGATTTGTCCTTCTGGTTCTTTGTATAATCTAGGACAGCTCGTAACATGCATTTGCTGGAACATTCACAGTTATGGGAAGGAACTGCTCTTGTGGATGCTTTATATACTATATGAACGTTTTATAGCATAAATCTTCTAGATTTGCAAGATTAAACTAACTCATCATTTAGTAATTATGTGTATTTTCACTGTTGCTATTAATTTCATTTTTATGATCATGAATATGCATTTAAATAGCATAGCCTAAATTCTCAGAATTTCTTCTAATATAGTGCCTATGGATTCTCATCCTTATCACAAGGCCTACGGGTTACCAAAACTACCTTTCAGTATCAAATTAAAGCTGTACACTGCTATCACATTTGTTAATGTAAAGTGTAAACAAGACCATAGTTAAGGAAGATTGTTACTACTCCCCGACCCCCACCGCATTCACCTTTTATGTGCTTCCCAAGATTCCATTGATTGCAGCATAGAAATCTCACCTCCTCATGTGACAAAGCCATTCATTATCTGGTCTTTATCTTCCTATCTTATCTTTGGCACCTTCTGCCTTATATTAGAATCTAAATAAGCCTAAACTACATATGTTTTCCCAAAGATTCCATCATATTTCCTGTTTGCTGATGCATTTTTATCTCACTGGAATGTCTTTTGCTTCTGCTTTATTTTCTGCCTCAATTGTCAGATGTCATCTCCAAGATTTCTACTTGACCGCTTTGCCTGAGTCAAATGTCCTTTCTCTATTCTCTTTTATAGGAGCTTTTGCCACAGTATGTTAAATTCATCTTCTTAAGTGAAAATCCAGAGAGAACATTATTATTCCATTTACCAAAATCAATTTTGAAGCAAATATTCCCTACAGGGATCTACTATATAGACTTCGTGTAGATGGGGATGATTCTTTACTTATTCTGGTATAATCCTACATTGAGTAGCTCCCTAATAAATGACTCTGAATTGAAATGAATTGACTGATTGTGAGACATTAGTCAACGAATGCCTTTGAGCATGTGGAAGAAATAAATATACTGTTACAAACCCATAATTAATTAAAATGTTCTACTAATTGAATTGTCTGGTAAACTGAGGTTAACTAAACAACTCATTGCTTTGGTCTTCCTAATGAAATTTTTCTAAAATATACACAATTCATTTGGATGCTTTAGTGTATGTGTATTATGGACCTAATAACACCTTTCTGATGACTTATTGTTGATGTTCTGTAATTCATGTCTACACAACTTTGATTACATGCTGACCTGAGTTGTTTGTTTTGTTCTTAATTTTATCGGTCCAACAGATTGTAAGATATTGAAGGGAATGAAAATTGTCCTGTATTAATCCTTCATTTAGTCAGCAGTCTTAGTCAAGAATGGCTCACTACAATGTCCGTATTTTAAAGAAGAGAAGTAAGAGAGTAAAAAGAGGGCATGTCCTGTGAGCAAATAATTAGGGACAAAATCAGAAGAGTCATATTTTATCATAATTACTGCTCTGCCCATATTTAACAGGAAGAGATTATACAGGATGCATTCGCCAGGAGGGTGGGAATCGTGGCAACCATGTAAAATACTGCCTACCTCACTTTTCATAAAGCTTTACCATAATTATAGACTATAAAGGAGATTAAACTAAGTGTTTGTTCAACTTAGGGCAAAAAAATTAGCATTTCATTTTAATATATGCCTACCCAACTACATTTTTGTGATGGTCATTTTTCTCTTAAATTTTATATCTCACACGTAAATTCAAGTATTTGTTTATTTATTTTTAAAGTTTACAGAGTTTTTGCAATTCCAATTACTTCGATTTTCTGAAAAGAAACTAAAGGTACTAGTGACTTTGGTGACATTTAATTTAATATTGAAAGGGAGGTAGATTTTCTTCAACTCACTATTTCTTTCAAAAGGGCAAAATCACCTGAGAAATATCTAATTTTCAATTTAAAATATCATTCTTACCAAACAGCTCTGAGCTTTCAGTGGATAGGATGTTTTATAAATCACTGGAGTCATTAAAAAAATTTCACCAAGTCCTGACAGTCCTTTTTTATGTCCTATTCTCAAATAATGCAATTCTTTTCAAGTACTTTAAATGGCTCTGAAGCTAATAATCATGTAGAAAGCCCTCCTTTTTTTTAAACATAAAGAATTATTTTAAAAGGAATAACACAGGTCAGTTGTATTTAAATATTTTGCCGTGTATATGTGTTTTCTAACTCTAAAGCAAATGGTACCATTTTATTTATTTTGTTATATCAACTGAGTATCTGTAGAGTGCCAATGTCTGATTTCAAAGTCAAATGGAAACTTAGTGAACATTTCAGATTAGAACCTCTATATTTGTTAATTCTATAAGTAGTTTTATTTTTATCTCCTTTCCCCAGAAATCTTCAAAAGATATGGGAATGATAACATATAAAATACAAGCCATTACTCAAGTGTTCACCTAAGCAGAAAAGAATCCTTTTGAAATTTGAATTACAATAATTTTAGCTCCAATACTGCAAAGAGTATATACGCAAACACTACCATTCAGAAAGAGCAGTCAGTGATGTCTGCATGGGATGAGGAACACTATATTTTACTGGATAATGCCTTCTAAAAAAATTTAAAAAAAAGAGGAAGCTGGATGGTCATAAGGGCATTTTCTAAGACAACACACATAGCTGGCCTGCATCCTATGGATTTTTAATGCGAGCATCAGTCATTTTAGACCTACCTGGAATTTGATGGTGCTACATGTATTAAATTTAGCCCATTAACTATGACTTATGGACTAAATAGTCTGAGCACATGGACTAGGTATTCTTAACATTAACTTAATGCTAAATTATGTCTGTTTAGCCAAACTTTGTGGGGAAGATTTAGATTGTCTAAGCACGTGACTAGAAAAATTGAGTAAGCGCACAATTATTGACACCTATAAGCCAGCACTGTATTAATTCCTTCCATGCATTGTATCATTAATGCACAAAACTCCATGAGGGAAATAGTGTTATTATTCTCATTTTGTAGATAAGGACTATAGTAACAAAAAATCATTTAGCTACTGTTATAGGTGGAATTTGAACTCTGAACCATCTGCTTTTTAAGAATGTTCCTGGATCTACTACAATTAGCACATTTGTGAGAAGCAACAAATAAGTGAAAATCCAGAGACAACATTATTATTCCATTTACCAAAATCAGTTTTGAAACTAATATTCCCTACAGGGGTGAATTTTCCTTCAGGATACAGAGGAAGCATCAGGCATCATGGGGACCATATAACTTTTCCCAATTAAAACATAGAATGAAGATTACACCAGATTTTCCTTCAGCTGGATCAGAATGGATCTTTGAATCTTGCAAGACCTATACCTTCAGAGAAGAATAGAGCCATATGTTTGGTTTGTTCTGAATTACCTATCCAATATAGGGTCTTACTTTTTGGAGTTTCATTCAACCAGGTTAAAGTTGCTTACCAACTTTTTCACACCTTCTATCCATAGTAGGGTTGCCCAAAATAATATTCCAATATTATTTGGAGTAGTCAAGTGTGGTGCTGTATTGTACTCCCCCCTTTGGATACTTAAAAATCTAGCAGACTCCATCAAGTATATTTATGTGTAGATTTCATTTCAATGTAAAACATACA
The DNA here is from genome assembly GCF_024362965.1 of Panthera pardus. Lineage (NCBI taxonomy): Eukaryota > Metazoa > Chordata > Mammalia > Carnivora > Felidae > Panthera > Panthera pardus. Next base: position 176,681,189 of record NW_026526688.1, on the reverse strand, counting down.
GAACACCAAAGAAGTAGAATTCAGGTAATCATCAGAGGTCTCAGAGACAGTCTTTGTGCTTTTGAATTTAAGAGTCTCTGGCTAAACTGCCAAGTTTGTATGAGGAATCGTAGCTTCCAGGGAGCACCCTGGAAAACAACTTTAAGTAGTTCCTCACATGGTCAAGCCAGGCGCGTCAAACTGTTTGAACCAGTTGAGCTCTCAGTAAAGAAGCTAATCTTGTGTAGGACAAGATCACTAGGAAAATGTTGGGCTTTACACAGCACATCATAAAACCTATTCCCTTTATCTTAGACGAGAGTCAAAAAGCCAGGCATCTCCAGATATAAAAAGATAGACCTTTGCCTTTCCAGCTATAAATCAGCTCTCCTTATGTGCCCAGTCCTATATTCTGAAAGCATTTGTTAAATCTCATTAGTTAAGGTTGGGATATGTCTGAGGTTGTGTACGTTTAATAATCTCTACATTTAAGACCCTTTAGAACCAGCCTGAGTTTGTAAAGCTTAGGATCGCACAGTTAACAGAGGTGCATAGACCTGAGAATGGTTCTTGTCTACCTGATGGGCCTAATTGATATTTGCTCATCGTATTTCAAACATGGATCACACACGTGTGCTCTATGGTGATTCTAAGATGTAATATGTAAAAAAAAAATGCAATATGTAGACTCTAGGTCTAATAAACCTACTAGGTATTTATCTGATCCTAATTAAGCATGAGGATTAGGAATAATGTCTTTAAAGACATATTGGGAAAAAAAAATTTGAATCCCTAAATTGTATATCTGAAACTAATATTGCAGTGTTTGTTAACTAACAGGAATTTAAATAAAACAAACAAAAAAAAATGGAAATTACATTTGACTGAAATGCTGAATCTCTTCTTCCACTCCCCAAGAAAAATTCCAGAACGAAGCTCAAATATTTAACATGCACTCGTTTCTTGCTTTGTGTATATTATTCTTGCATTTTTCAACTTTAATTTAAATCTAATAAGAATGAAATTGTCATGTGGTCATGTTGACCAAAACCTAGCACAAATCTAAAATTCAGCAGTAAATATTCAAAAGGAGTCTAAATGAGTACCTTTCCCCAAATGTGATGCTAATCATACCAGGTCAAAACAAATAGTAATCTCATTGCTATTTGAATAAAATTTAATTAGACATCAGTCTTCACAAACTAATAATAGGCTGACATACAGTTAAATTGGAGTTCACGAACATTGGAGAAAGGATTTACAAATATGGAGAGGGAGAGAACTAGAATAAAGTCCAGTGTGTGATACATATTGAAGGGATCTGCACAAACCTGTAGGCTGTAATAGAATTTCTAGATATAGAATCAGATATAGATATTTGTGTGTGTGCCCTTTTCTAGCTCTATCTGTCTAGAGCACTTGGAAGTAGAGAAACACTGATACATTGAAATTACCGAGCCCACAAATCTTGTTTTCTAATATAGCATTTTCTAGTGTTCCTTGGAGAATGGCTGCTATGAAAAATGCACACAAACAAATACAGATTCATTTTTAAAAAGGAAGAAATAAAGGATCAGAGAGGCTATATTACTTCCATAAAGTCACAAGTAAGTAAGTGCACAGATTTCTGGTTCAAAGAGAAACACTGCATTAGGCTGTTTGGGTTAAGATCCCCAAATCCTGAGATGGCTGGGTGGCTCAGTTGGTTAAGCATCCCACTTCGGTTCAGGTCTTGATCTTGCAGTCTGTGAGTTCAGCCCCGTGTCATGCTTTGCACAGACCATTCAGAGCCTGGAACTTGCTTCAGATTCCGTGACTCCCTCTCTCTCTGTCCCTCAAGCACTCATGCCCTCTCTCTCTCTCTCTCTCTCTCTCTCTCTCTCTCTCTCAAAATCAATAAACATTAAAAAAAAATTAAAAAAAAAAGATCCCAACATCCTTCACTTAACAGATTTGTGACCTTGGGCAAGTCTGTCAACCACTAGGCCTTAATTTCTTTGGAAGTAAATCTGTATAATAATAGTAATAAGGACTTCCTGAAAGGGTTGTTATGAGGAACTAAATGAGATAATGCACAAAACCCTCTCTATACTGTAATTACTATTGGTGTTTACTTTCTGTTGCTATCAATTTTTTATCACGATGACTATTATAGGCAACCATGTCTATCTGCCTTCACAATATATGTACTTTTGGAAGAAAGACATAGAACTAAAGCAAGTATGTTACTGATGATGAAAACTATGTCAGAAAATGGGTTTTAAAACTTCATGGTGTATTTGTCAGACAGCGAAGAAAGTGGTCTAAAGAGTACAGAATGTAGAAGATTGGGGAAGACTGGGAAGCATGGTTTCACAGAGATGTCAGGACCACATTCTACTGCTCTGTGATATTGAAATGCATATGACCTTTTTTCATTATTTTTTGAGTATAATAGATGCACAGTGTTACATTAGTTTCAGGCATACAACATAGTGATCACGTAAGACTTTTCTTTGATAGAACATATTTTTGGAAATTTGGCTTTGCCTCAGTGTGCAGTTTGTTTTGATGTAGGAGAGAAAAAGGAATTGTTTTTATGCTGTACATGGATAAAGGATAGTCACTGAATAGTTAATATGCCTAAATTGCATTGGGAAGAAAATAACATCATAAATTGAAAATAATTGGAGATGAATTCAAATATGAACTAGGAACATGTCATAATTATAGAATATATAAATTTAATTGATTCTAACTTAATATAGTAATGTAATAAATGATTTCACAAAGACACTCTGTAGGGAATGATTTTAATTGATGCGTATCTAATTCGTAATTATTAAAAATCCATAGTTTCATATAAATAATATAAATAATTGATGTGCTAAAACTATTATGTTTCTCCCACTAGGTATGTTTGTTTCCTTTGGAATCTCCATCCTGTTAATTTACTCAGCTATTTCTTTTGGTGGCAATGCAAGGATCAGTCCACAAAGACAAGCCAAGTGATCAAAAATTGATGTAATTATTTTTAAAAAAGTAGAAATGACAACACAATATTCATTTGTATTCTGTATTTCATCATTTTCCTCTTCATTTTCTGCTGGCACAATGCAAAGTCCAAAAATATTAGGACAGGGGAAAAAGAGGAAGTAAAGGTTAGAAATAATGAGCAAAATGGACAATCACTCCTAGATAATTGACAGTGAACTCCGTATCTCTGAAAGTAAGGGGCAACATCATTATCCCTATATTCCTGCAAAAACATGTGTGGGTCACTAAGCAGTATTGCTACCCTTACTTATTAAAGCATAAACCACTGGTATCTAGAAGAGCATAGCTAACTTTGGGGGTTTAATGAAGGTTTAAATGGGAATGAAACTTGACAAACCTTGCATGCGAAACTTCACTTGACCCAGAAGCACTGTTCATTTTGCAAAGTCGACGAAAGGTAAAAGGAAAGGAAAGAATGCATTACTATCCATGAACTGGTCCATTAGTTTTCTTTTTTGCAATTCATGTTATTGTATTTCAGCCTTCTTTTAACGGTAGATGTAATGTCGAAGACATTACTGATTAAAAGTTACTGTAGTAGTCCGGTCCCCGAAAAAGATCACTGTAAAGTTAGGGGAAAAACCCTAAAAGGATGAGAGATAGCTGTTATAATACAAACAGAGCCTACTTCAAAAACGTTATTTTTTTCCATCGCAAACAAACACTGATTGACTAATATGGTTATTACTAAGTATGACTATGTTTCCTTAATGTTGAGTCATCTATCATCTATAACGCTTCTGTGCCCTCCTCTCCTATTTTCACTCTGGTTTAGTCCTCAGAAAATGAGGTGAACCAAATTCCACAGTTCCAACTATAACCATAAATGCTATGTGAAAAGTAACATATCTTCCAGAATTTTTCACTCGCCTTCACAATGACACATACAAATAAGAACTTTAATAACCATTGATATTTTCACCTGTGAGGTGCATCTGTGTGAACTTCCAGCTAAGGAGACATAATTTATATAAAACACTAAGTCATGTCAGGTGGTCTTCTTCCTATTTTTTTTTCTCATGTGTAATAAGAAACTTTCAAAAATCACCTGCACTGTGAAGATATTTTGAAAGAAGGTCATTAGAGATACAAAGGGGAATTTGCCTCAGTCTGTGTTGAGCTACTGAGCCAAACAATAGAAATAATTTTGAAGTAGTGTTGAAAAATTCAATCTAGGAAAAATCAGTTTTGGTAATTTTGGCAGAAAAGTGAGACAAATTTGTATTTGTAAAGTGGAAATGAATGTTTTGCTAGTTATCTAAAATCTTTTCCTGAGATCCAACTGTTTGTGGAAGATTCAGTTCAGTCCATAAGCCCCTCTTATCCCACCTTGTCCCATCCTGTCCCATCCTGTCCTGCTTCACTCGTTAAATAAGTAATCCAAATGCTGGGCTAGGCTTGGGAATACCGGAACAATGAATAAAGCCTTCCTTTGGAAGAACCATCTTGTCAAGTCAGCTAATAAAAACAACAATAAAAGCCCCCAACAAAACAGACCATGACAAAAAAGTGGGATGACAGTGATACTCTTGTTAGCTACCTGTGTCGCGGGAACATGGGGGGGGGTGGGGTGGGTGTGTGGTTCTCAGGTGCCATAGAAAACTTTGATAGGGAAGGGGGAACCCGAAGCCTGATGGGTAAGCAGATATCAAAAAAGAGACACAAGGAAAATTGCTAGGCAGAATGGCTTGCATGCCAAAGATCTGTTACACGAGGCAGCAGGGCGTGTTAGGAACATTCAAACTTCTTGGCTTCAGATCGGAGTGTTTTCACATATATTATCTTACGTGGTTTTCAAAATAAACTCACCAGGCAGAAAGGGTGTTCTCCACTTCCCGCATTTCTAATGTCACAAAATAATTCCAGGAGGGATTTGAATGTTATAAAACTCAAAGGCAATGGTGGAGTTTGAATTCATTTTCTTCTATTAGAATAAAACATGCAAAACTTGGTAATAAATACTGAGACATGTAAATAAATAAAAGAGTAATAAAAGCTGACCCATAATGATGATTTTATGCCAGGTGCTGATAAGAGCTTTCTACATGTTATTCAATTCATCTGAACCTCACTACCTATGAAGTACTATAATTATCACCACTTTGTGGATTAGGATACCAAGGCACAGAGAGATGCACTGTCCCTGATTTCTTATGACTGGTAATTGGTGGAGCTAAGGCATGAATCCAAATGGTTTAGACCCAAATCCCACACTCAGCCACTTTTCACTATTTTACTGTTTTATTTCTGCGAGAAGACAATGACTACAAAGCAGTGTAAAATAATCACAATAAAGGGGGGACAATTTTTGTACAGATGTGATCTATAAGATTTAGAGAGGAGAGGCTGCTAATTTTGGGCTGAAATATCTGGTTTAGAAAGAGAGAATTAACAAAATAATTGACAATCCTGATGCTGTGGTGGTTTGCTTAGATCCTTCTTCAGAACAGAGGTACTCACTCTACCTTCCACACTGAGTGCAGCCTGCTACAGACTGGGGGTCACCTCCTTCCTCAGAAATTGCTCAGATCTGGGGGCACCTGGGTGGCTTAGTTGGTTAAGCATCTGACTTCGGCTCAGGTCATGATCTCGCAGTCTGTGAGTTCAAGCCCCGTGTTGGGCTCTGTGCTGACAGCTTGGAGTCTGGAGCCTGTTTCGGATTCTGTGTCTCCCTCTCTCTCTGACCCTCCCCCATTCATGCTCTGTCTCTCTCTGTCTCAAAGATAAATAAATGTTTGAAAGAAAATTAAAAAAAAAAAAGAAATTGCTTGTATCTGAAGGGAACTGCTTCACCTGAAAGTATAGCTTTGGAACCCAAAAACAATGACTGATTAATGAGGCATACAGACAAGTTAAGTAACTTACCTAAGGTCGCAAGGATCCAAGTGGAGATTATGATCCATACTTGTTTGATTCAATGTCTAAGACATTCTCTTTTCACAACATTTCCTCCTATATCTGTACTTTACAGAGCAAAGTAGGTATTTTATAGGGACTGAAAAATTTATTCGTGTCTACTTCAAACAATCTTTAGAGCCCTGCCATTTCAATGTGCCCTCATAAATAAGTTTGCTTTAATATTTTTAACATAGACCAAAATATAAAAGAAACTAGGAGCCATATAAAAAAAGCAAACTATTTGACATTGAAACATGGGAGTATAAATGGTATCCTGTATTGTATATTTAATATATGTACATAAAAGCTAAATATATATTGTAGCCTAAGAATATGTGCTTCCTACTATGGAATATAAAATACAGTAAATCTGTGTGTCCTAGAGATGAGACACATCATTCTTGTTGATTCTAAACATCTAAGCTGCACTTTGTAAATAGTAGGAATCAGTGGCACTCCGATCTAGGTTTTTATGTGTCATTGCATCTTTTACGGTTGCTGAAAGATCTGGAATGTCTGTTATCTGAAAGACTGTGTGTAACAGAAAGTATATCGGTTGCATCTCAACTGACTCTAATAGAAAATCTTTAGAATTTTTCTAGGTCTTTACACTTAAGGTTTTTTTTCCAGAATTTTACCCGTAGTGGATTCAAGACATTTCCATGTTGTATTCAACAACTAGTTAGGCTCAATACGGTAATAGTTAGAGCAATTGAAACCCCATGTGGTGTGTTTCTTGGTGACAGTATGAATTCTGGCTTGAGGGCATGTGTCTCTTAAGCCACATGTTCTGATCAAAGTGGTATTCACTGCAGTCATGATGGGAATCCCTGTTTATAGAATTGCTGCCCTGTGCAATATTTGCCTAGGTCAAAGATGATTAAAAGAGCTAATGGCAATGAAGGTTACCTTTCAAGGCCCACTGAAATAGAACTGTGCACGTGGTAGTGCATTGCCCCTCCGTCAAGGGCACTGAAGCACTGGGCTAAAAATCTATAGCTAGATGTATAAGTCGTAAAATAGCCAATCTCCCTGATTCAAGTTTGGCTTCTAAGGAACATCTTTATCAGCCAAGTAGTACAGTGAACACAACTTGTACAACACTCATTAACTGCCCCCCGATATCAGTCAATTTTGGAAACTTAATTGGCAAGTCACATATTTATCTGACATATTTGTTGTATTAAAAGGTGAATAAATAACAACCCCCAAAATTCTTATACTTTTTTAAATATTGTCTAGTAGTAAAAATTATGTTTGCAATCATGTCATATTTAGCTATATAACCTAAGAAAAAATTGCATGTATCAAGGTCCTTGGAATAAAATTATGTTGTTGAAAGCTTTATTCTTCTTATTTGTAGAGATGATAAAACATATGCCTGCAGTCTTTTAGACTTTTAGACAAAAAATTTGGTCTTTTATTTATTTATTTATTTATTTATTTATTTTTAATTTTTTTTTTTTTAACGTTTATTTATTTTTGAGACAGAGAGAGAGACAGAGCATGAACGGGGGAGGGTCAGAGAGAGAGAGACACACAGAATCCGAAACAGGCTCCGGGCTCTGAGCAGTCAGCACAGAGCCCGACGCGGGGCTCGAACTCACACACCGCGAGATCATGACCTGAGCTGAAGTCAGCCGCTCAACCGACTGAGCCACCCAGGCGCCCCAAAATGTGGTCTTTTAGACAAAACTTATATAAAGAATTATTCTTGCTTTAATACTGAGTTTTATTGTTGTGACTGCATATCCTTAGAGGAAACACCACCATGACATAATTATATCAGTTAGAGTTTCCTTATCAACAATAGTGTAGCTGTTAATATCAATCAACCAATATATATGCAGTTTGCACTGACCTTCATTAGATTGTTATTAGTGCATATGTTGGGAATAAGCATCATTAAGTTATAGGCACACATAAAATATACAATATATTCGATATCTTTGTTATAGTGACACAAGACTCTTAGTAATGTAATGCATTATGTGACTATTTATCTAAAAAGTAACAGTAGCTAGCATTCTTTGAAATCTTACAATGTGGCAGGCCCTGATATTTTATATAAATTAACTTGATTTATCTCCAACATCTGTAAGGTGAATACTATCATTTCCTACTTTTGTAGCCAAGATGACTGAGACTTAATTGCTTTGCCCTGAAAATTAAGTGAAAGTTAGTAAGTGATGGAGAAAGGGTTAGAAGGTGACATTATCCCACAATTCTAGACCAGAATCTAGACCCTGTATTACAGTCCTTTGTTGATCCTCAATCTTGGAAGCAGGGGACTTGCTGAAGTTTTGGTGCTATCTATAATAGATCCTGCTATAGCTACCTTGGCTAGTCAGTTAGCTTATTGGGTCTAGATTTATTTTATTTTATTTTATTTTATTTTATTTTATTTCATTTATTTTATTTGTTTGGTTTTTTGGTCTAGATTTAAATAGATGTCAAGTAAAGGGATTAAATTGGATACTTTACCACGTTTCTTTCTCTTACAAGATTTTAGAATTTAGAACATAAATCTCTCTAATTATGTAATAATCTATGCCAATGGCTAAAAATGCCAACAAAATCTCTATACATTCCAGACATTCATGTAGCCATACCTATCCAATATCGATATAGCCAATATATATGAAGAGCATTAACTATGAGTTATCACTTGCCAGAAGTTAAAATTAATAAGATAAAGATAGAATGAAGAAGTGTGGAGCGGGGATGAGGGCTATAATTTTAAATAGTGTAGTTAGAGAAGGCTGAACTGTGAAAGTGCTATTTGAGGACAAACCTGAAGGAAAAGGAAGGAAGCAAGACATGGAAAATATCTACAATGAAGTATGTTAGTGGAGGGGAGAAGAACTCAAATGGCCCAGGGCAGGGGTATGTGTAGTGCACTGCCATAACACTGAGAAAGCCAGTGTAGCTACAATGGAAGGAATGAGCATAGCAAAAGTTGGATTTAGGGAATCCACTGGGGACCAGATTGGATAAAGCTTTATAAGGGAATAAGATTGAATCCGTTGGTTCTGAGATGCTTAGCAGAAGAATAGAATCTCCTGACTTCAGTTTTGAAATTACCACTCCGAGTGTTTTGTCGAGAATCGATGAAGACTTTCTGGAGGCAGGACAACCGTACATCAAACATAGCAATATCCTGAGAGTTTTTAATGGTCAAACACTGGCCTAGACTATCAGAAATAAACCCTTGGCTTGTATAAGAATATGGATTGTTGAGACATCGCAGACAAAAGCATCGCCTTCACTGTAATAAATATGATTTGTGTAAAGTATGCAATATCAATGTGCAGATATCACATTCCTTTATATTTTGACACGTTGCTTGCAGAATCCTTAAGATACTGTATATTTTCAAATGTCTATTTAGAAAAATATCGATGGCTATTATAGCTTTCTTAAAGTATAAAACACAAAATGTTTGATTTCACTATAAGAGAGGACACTTCAATTCATACTCCTATAAAAATGCCTTGGACTAATCAGAGCACAGGGGAATTCCAACAGTAGATGGGCCATTTCAAAAACAATGTTGAAGGGAGGTCAATTGAAAAAGGGAGGCAGCAGTGATTAGTGCTGATCGTGTATAATAAATTAAGTCATTTTAATTCATGAAAGAAATCTAAGTAGAGAAGAGAGGTAGATGTAACAGGTCAAAAATTTAAGGAAGTTTATATACAGGGAGTGAGTATGTGAAGGAAAAAAAAATCAGCTTTGCTTGTGAACGGACTCTGCCTTTAGCCTTGTTAGCTCATGAGCCACCTTTGCTTTCTTTTTGACACCATCATTTAATTGCAACAAATCAAATTTGTCGGATAGCACTGCCTGACAGGAACCATAAGTAACTGCCAGGAGGCCCAGCGGCAGCTGTGGCCTCCCCTATAGCACACAGTTGTGCTGTGTCATTTGAATTTGAGCTTCAGTGCATCTTTAAAACATTTCTTCTACATAACCTGATTAAAGTGGTGTCCCGTCTGTTCACTTGACTGCCAATGCCTAAGAATCCTACTGCTGACACAGTCCACAAATTTTAACTCCTGCGGAAATATTTTCCAGAAAAAAATACTTGGCAAAATAGACGTTTCTCACAGCCTCGTTTTATTAGCCCCCAGTATTTGATCGCCAATATCTAGGCACCTCTGTTGACTCATTTTGGTTCTTATGAAGCTGTTATTCAAGGAAACATTCCGATAATTTCTTTGTCATACCCCTCCTCTGTTCTAATGCATGGCTTGTAATATTATGATTCACTCTCTTCGTATGGTCTTCTGAAGGGTCCTCTAGCAGCCACATGGACTTCCATTTTATATTCTCAACAAGGCTGTCAACTGCCTTGAGGAAGATTGAAATATTCACAAAATATTTGGATAGTTGGGTATATACTGGGGAAACTTGGGAAATGGGTTTGTCATATATCATCTACTTTCTCACAGACGGGAACCACAATTGGTATAGATAGCCTCATACATTTAAAATGTTTTACATGGGCAGTTCATGTTTTCTAGGCCATAATATTTCAGTTTCCCTGTTTCTTGTGTTAGTGTTGGTAATTCTCTCTATTACCATTCATTCTGGCAATAACTAGCCCTTAAATTCCTGTGCCTCCCCCTACTATTTTGTTGTTGTTGTTGTTGTTGTTGTTTCATTCCAAATTATTCTCCTCTTCAGTATGCTGCACAATTTAACAAGTTTTTCTTTTAAATTTAAGCTCTCATTCAGATTACTTCCATCACTTCAAATAACACACTAAATTATTTTTTCCTGACAAATAAAGTGTTCTATTTCTTTGCAAAATAGCACATCATCAAACAGTGAACATGTGTTCTTGGAGGCTAAATACGATTGCTTGGATCATAACAGCTCCTTTTGAGGATTTTCTTTGGTGTATAAAGCTGAAATAATTTTTTAAAGCTGCTTCCCTTTTAAAATCCTTGTTTTTGTATCCAATCTGAAGGTTCAGGCATTAAGTAGGCTTTGTTTTAGAAGAAATATTTCAAAAGCTTTTTGAGGTGAGAAAAACTATTTAGAGAAGTTAAGTGACATGTCTAAATTAAATGACACATTCAGTAAATATTGAAGGCAACAAAATAGGCAAAACCATCAATACCTGTTTTAACATAATTACTTGTAGATCAACAGAAAAAAAATAGTATTAGCACCTAAGCATAGCCATATTTGGAAAACAATTTGGCAAAGTAGTTGAAAAATAGTCTACTGGATAGGGACAAATAACCCTTCATGTCTGGGTCTTGTAGGAGGAAGATGTATATGAAAATACCCATAGGAGTATCCTTCGAAGATAAAATCCTTCTTAAGGACTACTAGAACCTCACTGAAGATAGGCATATGCATTTATTTGAATAAGATAAATAATCATTTCATCTGCTACAACTAAAAAAAAAAAAGTGGCAAATGCTTTGGTAAGAATGATGCAGTACAGTTGATTTAACAGTGTCTCAGATCTGGGTAACCAAATTATTAAATTGGAAAAGATGATGCATTTGAGTTTGATTTGAGAAGTTGCTAACTTGAGTGCTTTCTACCAGTCAAACCATGGTCAATCTACTAACAAAAATCTGTATTTACATTACTCATCGGTAGGTCAGACTCAGCCAAACAACTCACTTTTGCTTTCCAATTAATATTCCCCACTGAGTGGCAGACTTTTCTTAAACACAGAGCAATCATTACGATCCTGCAAAATAAAGAAATCACAGACAGTAACAGATACTTGCAGTAAAATAAATGACACAGGATTAGTATCATAAATATAAAAAAACACTTATAATTAATACTAAAAAGTAAAAAAAAAACAAAAAAATAATATAAATTCATGGAAGAAGTTTGGGTGGGAAAATAAATAAATAAATACACAAATAAATAAATCAATCTGGATCTGACTACTTTTCAGAGAAATGCAAATTAGCCATAAGATTAATTAAAATGGTATCTTAACATCAACCACAAATATTGCAATAATTTAATTTGCAGAAATATTCTAAAATAAAGATATAGGAAGCATGTTCATAGTGGTGATGGTTAAAATATTTAAAAAATGGGGGGAAAACAATTGTCTTTCAGTAGAGAAATAGACAAACAAGTTTGTAATTTGCTTATAAAATGTAGAATTACATAGCAGTTGAATAAATAAAGTGGAGCTACAGGTCTCAGAATATTTTGAAAAGTTAAATGTTGGAAAAAAATTTAAGAAGAGTATTATATTGAATGATAATGTTGAAGTGACATATCATTGTAATTTTCATTTGCATATCCTTGGTAATTAATGCTGTTGAGCATCTTCTCATTTACCTGTTGGTCATGTGTATGTCTTCTTTGGAAAAAATATCTATTCAAATATTCTGCCCATTTTTAAAATCAGATGATGATGATGATGATGATTGCCATTTGTTTCAATTCTTTATATATTTTGGATATTAAACCCATGGGGGATATGTGGATTGCAAATATTTTCTCCCATTCTGTAGGTCACCTCTTCATCCTGTTGATTGTTTCTTTTGTTGTGTAGAAGCTTTTAAGCTTGATATAGTTCCAGTTGTTGGTTTTAGTTTTTGCTTTTGATGTTATATCCAAAAAAATCATTGCCAAGACCAATGCCAAGGAGTTTTTTTCCCCCTGTTTTCTTCTAGGAGTTTTATAGTTTCAGGTCTTACATTTAAATCTTTAATCCATTTCAAGTTAATTTTGGTGAGTGGTATAAGATAGGGGTCTAATTCTATATTTTTTCATGTGAATATCTACTTTTCCAAAACTGAAAAATTACCTTTCCCCACTGAGTATTCTTGGCTTCCTGTCAAAATTTGGTTGACTGCATAAACATCGATTTATATCTGGGCGCTCTATTCTGTTGGTTGATGTTATTTTTATGCCAGTACCATTTTTTTAAATCATTTTTTTTAAGTTTAATTTTTATTTTTGAGAGAGTGACAGAGTGTGAGTGGGGGAGGGGCAGTGACAGAGAAAAAGAGAGAGAGAGAGAGAGAGAGAGAGAGAGAGAATCTGAAGCAGGTTCCAGGCTCTGAGCCGTCAACAAGAGCCCAACGTGGGGCTTGTACTCACGAAATGTGAGATCATAACCTGAGCTGAAGTTGGTAGCTTAATCCACTGAGCCACCCAGGCACCCCTCTTTTGATTACTATAGCTCTGTACTACCGTTTAAAATCAGGAATGTGATGCCTTTAGCTTTGCTTTTTATTTGTTTATTTCTCAACATTGTTTTGGCTCTTTGGGATGTTTTGTGGCCCCACATGAATTTTATATATATATTTTTTCTATTTGTGTGAAAAATGCCATTGGAATTTTGATGAGAATCACATTGAATCCAGATCGCTTCAGGTATATCTGCTCCTTTCTTATGAATTTTCTGTCTGGATTATTTATCCCGTGTTGAGGGTGGCATATTGAATTTTCCTAGTATTAACTTATTGCTGTCCATTTCTCCCTCAGGTCTATTAATATTTGCATTAAATATTTAGGTGCTCCAATGCCGGATATGTGTATATTTACAATTGCTATATCCTCTTACTGAATTGATTCCTTTAATACTTTGTAGTGACCTTCTTTGTCTTTTGTAACTGACCTTGACTGAAAGTCTACTTTCCCTGATATAAGCATAGCCGCTCTTGTTGTCTTGTGGTTACCATTTGCCTAGAAAGTCTTTTTTTATCTCCTCATTTTCAACCTATATGTGCCCTGAACATGAAAGTAAATCTCTTGTAGGCTGTCAAAATTGGTAGATATTGGTGTTTTGTTTTGTTTTTAGACATTTAGGCAGTTTGTGGTTTTTGATTGAAAAATTGAGTTCATTTTGATTTAAAATCATTATTGATAGGTAATAAGGATATACTAGCATGATTTCATTAATTGTTTTCTTTAAAAGTTCCTGAATTATTTTCTTCCTCTCTTATTGTCTTCCTTTGTTTGTGTTTTTCCTCCCCTGCCCTCAATGGTATTCTTTGATTCCTTTCTATTTACCTTTTAGGTAACTACTATCTGTTTTCCTTTGCTGTTATCATGAAGCTTACATAAAACTGAAGGTAGTCTATTTTAAGCTGATAACAATTGAACTTCAATTGCAAACAAAAACTCTAAACTTTTAGCTCTCCCCCTCCCACATTTAATGCCATGATGTTACACTATATCTTTTTATATTGTATCATATTATTGTATTTATATTATACAGTGTATTTATATTGTATATATTCTATTGTATATATATATAGTATATTTATATTGTATTATTTTATATATTATTATACATTCATTAAAAATTATGGAAGTATAGTCACTTTAAATATTGTTTTTCAACTTTTATAACTAGATGTAAAAGTAATTTATACAGCATTTTTGTAGTGTTAGGATAATCTGAATTTGTATATTTCTTTTTTTAAAGTTCTTCTTTAAATGCAGGTAGTTAACATACAGTGTAATATTACTTTCAAGTATAGAGTTTAGTGATTCATCATTTACATACAATACCCAGAGCTCATCACAAGTGCCCTCCAAATACCCATCAGGTATTTATCCACGCCCTCATTCACCAGGCCTCCAGTACCCTCATCTTGCTCTCCATTGCGGAGTCTGTTTCCTCATTTACCTCTATTGCCCCCATGTTCATCTGTTTTACTTCTTTTTTTCTTAACATTTATTCATTTTTGAGAGACAGAGAGAGAGAGACAGAGCGCAAGTAGAGGTGGAGCAGAGAGAGAGGGAGACACAGAATCCGAAGCAGGTTCCAGGCTCTGAGCTGCCAGCACAAAGTCCAATGCAGGGCTCAAACCCACAAACTGTGAGATCATGACCTGAGCTGAAGTAGGACGCTTAAACGACTCAGGCACCTGGGTGCCCCTCATCTGTTTCATTTCTTAAATTACACGTATAAGTGAAATCATATGATATTTGTCTTTCTCTGACTTATTTCACTTAGCATGAAACTCTCTAGCTCCATCCATGTTGTTTCAAATGGCAAGATTTCACTTTTTTTATGGCTGAATAATATTCCATTGCATTTATATACACACACACAGATACACACAGACACACACACACACACACACACACACACACACACACAACTACCACCACCACCACCTCTTTATTCATTCATCAGTCCATGGACATTAGGCTCTTTACATAACTTGGCTATTGTTTATAATCCTGGTGTAAGTGTTGGGGCTCATGTATCCCTTCAAACCAGTGTTCTTGTGTTCTTTGGGCACATACTTAGTAGCACAATTGCTGGATCTTAGGGCAGTTCTATTTTTAACTTCTTTGGAAACTCCATACTGTTTTCCAGAGTGGCTGCACCAGTTTACATTCCCATCAACAGTGTAAAAGGGTCTCTCTTTCTCCACATTCTCACCAACACCTATTGTTTCCTGTGTTATTAATTTTAGCCATTTTGACTTGTGTGAGGTGATCTCTCATTGTAGTTTTGATTTCTATTTCCCTGATGATGAGTGCTATTAAGTATCTTTTCTTGTGTCTGTTGGCCATCTGGATGTCTTCTTTGGAGAAATGTGTATTCATGTCTTCTGCCTATGACAATTTTTTATTTGGACTATTTGTTATTTGGGTATTGAGTTGTATCAGCTCTTTAAATATTTTGGATATTAAACCTTATTGGATATGTCATTGGCAAATATATTTTCTCATTTAGCAGGTTGCCTTCTAGTTTTGTTGATTGTTTCCTTCTTGTGCATAAACTTTTTTTTTTCATGTAATCCCAAGAGTTTATTTTTGCTTTTGTTTCCCTGACCTCAGGAGACATATTTAGTAAGAAGTTGCTACAGCCTATGTGAAAGAGGTTACTGCCTGTGTTCTCCTGTAGGATTTTGAAGGTTTCCTGTTTCAGAGGCTTAGGTCTTTCATCCATTTTGAATTTGTGTCTGTGTGTGTGTATGGTGTAAGCAAATGATTCAGTTTCATTCTTCTGCATGTTGCTGTCCAGTTTTCCCAACACCATTTGTTGATGAGATTTTTTTCCATTGGATATTCTTTCCTGCTTTGTCAAAGACTAGTTAACCATGTAGTGTGGGTTCTTTTCTGGGTTTTCTATTATGTTCCATTGATCTATGAGTCTGGTTTTGTGTCAGTACCACACTTTCTTGATTACCTGATTTTTATATAACTTGAACTCTGGAATTGTTATGCCTCTAGCTTTGCTTTTCTTTTTCAAGTTTACATAGGCTGTTTGGGGTCTTTTATGGTTGCATACAAATTTTAGGGTTGTTTGTTCTAGCTTTGTGAAAAATGCAGCTGTTATTTTGATAGGAATTACATTAAAAGTGTAGATTGCTATGGGTAGTATAGACATTTTAACAATATTTGTTCTTCCAATCCATGAGCATGGAACACTTTCCATTTCTTTGTGTCATCTTTAATTTCTTCCATTAGTGTTTTATAGTTTTCAGAGTCAGGTCTTTCACCTCTTTGGTTAGGTTTATTTATAGGTATCTTATGGTTTTGGTGCAATTGTAAACGGGATTGATTCTTTGAATTCTCTTTCTGTTGCTTCATATTGGTGTATAGAAATGCCACTGATTTCTGTACATGGATTTGCATCTTGCAACTTTACTGAATTTGTGTATCAGTTCTAGCATTTTTTTTTTTTTTTTGTGGAGGCTTCTGGGTTTTCTTTTTTCTTTAATATAATTTATTGTCAAGTTAGCTAACATACAGCGTATGCATTGTGCTCTTGGCTCAGGAGTAGATTCCCGTGATTCATCACTTATATACAACACCCAGTGTTCATCCCAACTAGTGCCCTCCTCAATGCCCATTACCCATTTTCCCCTCTATCCCTCCATCAACCTTCAGTCTGTTCTCTGTATTTAAGAGTTTATTATGGTTTGCCTCTCTCTCTGTCTGTAACTATTGTTTTCCTTCCCTTCCTCCATGATCTTCTGTTAAGTTTCTAAAATTCCACATATGAGTGAAATCATGTGATATCAGTCTTTCTCTGACTGACTTTTTTCACTTAGCATAATAGCCTCCAGTTCCATCCATGTTGCTGCAAATGGTAAGATTTCATTATTTTTCATTGCTGAGTATTCCTTTCTCCCTCTCTCTCTCTCTCTCTATATATATATATATATAAAATATGTATATATGTATATATATTATATATATATGTATATATTCTATATATATACGTATATATTATATATATTATATATATACGTATATATATAGAATATATATAGTAAGAATATAGTATAGTATATATAGAATATATATATACGTATATATATTATAGTATAGTATATACGTATATATAGTATATACGTATATATAGTATAGTATAGTATAGTATATATAGAATATATATATACGTATATATATGTATATATATATTCTATATATATACATACATACCACAGATTCTTTGTCTATTCCTCAGTTGATGGACATTCGTGCTCTTTCCATAATTTGGCTATTGTTGAGAGTGCTACTATAAACATTGGGGTACATGTGCCCCTATGAATCAGCATTCCTGTATCTTTTGGGATAAATTCCTAGTAGTGCTATTGCTCAGTCATAGGGTAATTCCTTTTTTTTTTTTTAATTTTTTTTGAGGAACCTCCACACTGTTTCCCAGAGTAGCTGCTCCAGTCTGCATTCCCACCAACAGTGCAAGAGGGTTCCCCTTTCTCCACATCCTTGCCAACATCTACTGTTTCCTGCGTTGTTCATTTTAGCTACTCTGACTGGTGAATTTTCTATATAGAATATGGTTTTGTCCACAAAAATGAAAGTTTAATTTCTTCCTTGCTGATTTGGAAGTCTTTTATATCTTTTGGTTTTCTGATTGCTGAGGCTAGGACCTCTGGTACTTTGGTAAACAACTGTAGTGGACGTGAACATCTTTGTCTTGTTCCTGACATAAAGGAAAGCTCTCAGTTTTCCCAAATTAAAATGATATGAGCGGTGGGGTTTTCATATATGGTTTTCATTATGTTGAGGTATGTTCCTCTTATCCCTACTTTGTTGAGGGTTTTTATCAAGATTGTCTGACATATTGGCATATAATTATTCATAATATTCTCTTATAACTGTTTGTATTTCTGTTGTATTGGTTGTTGTTTTCCCTCTCTCATGTGTGATTTTTATCTATTTGGGTCTTTTTTACTTTTGTTAAATTTGGCCAGGGGGTTGTCAATTTTATTACTTTTTTTTGTTTTTTCATGAAAGTGTTTTTAATATTTATTTTTGAGAGAGAGAGACAGAATGTGAGCAAGAGAGGGGCAGAGAGAGGGAGTCAAAGCAGGCTCCAGGCTCTGAGCTATCAGCACAGAGCCCAATGTGGGGCTTGAACCCATGAACTGTGAGATTGTGACCTGAGCTGAAGTCAGACACTTGACCAACTAAGTCGCCCAGGTGCTCCTATTAATTTTTTTCAAAGAACCAGCTCTTGGTTTCACTGAACTGTTCTTCTACACTGGGGTTTTTAAGGGTTGTTTTGTTTGGTTTTGTTTGGTTGGTTGGTTTTGTTTTTTCGGTTTTTTTGTTTGTTTGTTTGTTTTTTTGTTTTTTCGTTTTCTTCGGATTCTGTATAATTTATTTCTGCTCTAATCTTTATTATTTCCCTTCTTTGGCTGGCTTTAGCCTTTGTTTGTTGTTCTTTGTCTAGCTGCTTTAGGTGTACGATTAGGTTATTTATTTATTAGGTGTAAGATTAGGCTATTTATTTGCTTTGTAAGGTCAGGCTGATTTGCTATATGCTTCCCTTTATGACTCCTTTTCCTGCATCCCAAATGTTTTTGACCATTGTGTGTTCATTTTCATTTGTTTCCATGCATATTTTTAAATTTCTCCTTTTATTTCTTTATTGACCCATTCATTCTTTAGTAACATATTGTTTAATCTCCATGAATTCGTGGTCTTTCCAAATTTTTTCCTGTGCTTGACTTCAAGTTCCATAGCAGTGTGGTCAGAAAATATGCAGGGTATGGCCTCAATCTTTTTGTGCTTCTTGAGGACGGATTTGTAACCTGCTTTGTGACCCATTCTGGAGAATACCCCACATGCACTTGAAAAGAATGTGTATTCTGCTGCTTTTGGATGAAATGTTCTGAATATATCTGTTAAGTCCATCTGGTCCAATGTGTCATTCAAAGCCACTGTTTCCTTGTTGATTCTCTGCTTAGATGATCTGTCCATTGTTGTAAGTGGGGTGTTAAAGTCCCCAGCTATTATTGTAATGTTATCACTGAGTTCTTTTATGTTTGTGATTAATTGTTTTATATATTCAGGTGTTTCAAATTGGGGGCATACCTATTTACAGTTGTTAGATCTTCTTATAAGATAGACCCTTTTATTATGATACAGTGTCCTTCATCTCCTGTTACAGCCTTTGGTCTAAAATCTAGTTTTCCTGATAAAAGTATTGCTATTGCAGCTTTCTTTCGACCTCCATTTGCATGATAAATGTTTCTCCATCCCCTCATTTTCAATCCATAGCTGCTTTCAGGTATTATTTCCTCAAGTAAACCTCTGCCCCCATTTCTCTCGCTCCTTCTTCTGGGACTCTTATGATATTAATGTCATTACATTTTTTTTTTCAACGTTTTTTATTTATTTTTGGGACAGAGAGAGACAGAGCATGAACGGGGGAGGGGCAGAGAGAGAGGGAGACACAGAATCGGAAACAGGCTCCAGGCTCCGAGCCATCAGCCCAGAGCCTGACGTGGGGCTCGAACTCACGGACCGCGAGATCGTGACCTGGCTGAAGTCGGACACTTAACCGACTGCGCCACCCAGGCGCCCCTTAATGTCATTACATTTGATGGAGTCACTGAGTTACCTAAGTCTACTTTCGTGATCCATAATTCTTCTTTCTCTTTTGTTCAGCTTCATCATTTTCCATAATTCTATCTTGTTTATCGCTTATTTGTTCCTCTGGTTCTTTTGTCCTTGTGGTCATTATAATCAGTCAGGTTTGAATCTTAGTTGTTGTATTTTTCATTTTTCACTGATTGTTTTTTTTCACTCTTTTATCTCTTCAGTAAGGGTCTCTCTGATGTCTTTCATGCTTTCTCAATGAGTATCCTTACGATTGTTGTCTTAAATTCTCTATCAGGTGATGGAGAATATTTGTTTCAATTAGATACCTATCTAGGACCTTTTATTGTTCTTTCTTTTGGGATGAATTCCTCCTTTCTGCCATTTTGTTTAAGTATCTATTTTATTCTCTGTATTAGAAAAGCTTGTTATTTCTCCTGATCCTAAGAGTAATGGCTTTATGAAAAAGAGATCATATAGTTTCCAGGGCCTGATGCTTCAGGAAGTGTCTCTGGTGTGTGCGGTGTGCACTATGCTGTTGTGTTTGTTGCTCTGTCCCTCAGGTCAGTCATCTGCAGAGGTTCTTCTTGCCTGCAGTGGGCAGTGCCAGCCAAAACTTGTGACTTTTAAAACTCCAAACTTTAGGGACCTGGTATGGTGGGGACCTGTTCTGGTCTTCTGGTGGAGGGTCTCTCTGCACTAGAACAGATGCGGGTTTGATGGGAAGGGCAGTTGTGCCAGAGCTCATGGGTGTGGGATTTGGAGCAAGTAGGCTAAACAACCAGTGTCCGGGTTAGCCACCCTCAGCAGGTGCATCTGTGCCTATGCAGAGGGGTAGGGAACGGAAATGCCCACTGGATCTTGTGTCCCCAAAGAGACATCTCTTCAAACACCACCTGTCACAGATGTGCTCCAAGAAGAGGGAATAGTTTCTCCCTGCAAACCTTAGGTGATCTCAGATCATGCCATCTGCCCCAGGGTGGCTTGCTTGCTTTCTCTCTAGGAGTAGGACAATGACCTCAGGCCTCTATTTCAGCCATGCCTGCTGACCTCTAAAACTCTAGTCTTTGAACCCTGCTGGTTGCAAAAACTCGTGAAAATCAGCCCCTCTCATTTTCCCAGCCAGTGACTTTGGGGAAAAGTTCTCCTTGTTGGTATCCCTCTAAGCTCTACTTTCTTTTGCTTTGCTCTGTAGCCAGAGGTGCCTACCCTCTGTAGCACCCATGATCTGTGACCTGTTTCTCCCCCAAATCACATCTCCATACTTCCTACCATCTTCGAAGTGGCCTCTTCTCTCCTTCTAATTGTGCAGTTTGTTCTGTCAATCCTCAGGTCAATTTCTTGGGTATTCAGAATGGTTTGATAGTTATCTAGCTGACCTCACAGGATGAGGAAAACCTAAGGTCCTCTGACTATGCTGCCATCTTAGCTCCCTTCATGGTATATTTCTCTTCACCAGTAGGTTTTACACTTGTACATTCATGCTATTACTTGACATCCTTTCATGTCAACTTGAACAATTTCCTTTAGCATTTCTTGTAAGGCAAGTCTAATGGTTATGAACCCCCTTATTTCCATCATAATCTGGGGATTATTTCTTTATTATTATTGTAGAATTCAGCTCCCCAGTGTCCGTAGGCCTCCTTCCCACCACAGGCTGGGTGGGAGCTGGGAGATCAGCTATTAGCCCCCAACTAGAAGGCAATGCTGAGAGGATCCAGGCCCACATCTATGCAAAACAAGTAAACAAATTGCAGAGGGGATGAAGAGATTATTTTAAATTTGTTAAGGTATGTTTTGTGGCTCAGATGGGGTCTATCTTAGGGAAGGTTCCATGTGAGTGTGAGAAGTTCATGTAATCTGTTTTTTGGATGGAGTATTTTGTAAAATACGTTAGACTTGATTTTCTTTTTGACTGTAAGAGCTTAGATGTTGTCATTCTTGTCATTGCAACAAGTGAAAAGATGAACACACTAAAAATCAACAACTCTTAGTACATACATCAAAGAATTGAGTACCCAAGACAAATTGCTGCCTTCCCTGAAAACCGAAGAGAAAGGCAGAAACAAAATCTTCCAATTTACTGGGAACAGAAGCACAGAAGCAAAGCATGTAGCTGGAGCCAGTATTAGAATGAACATTTTAAACTGCAATTGATGAATTGCAGAAGGTTCAATGTGTACCAATTTGAGCATTAATAATTGTAAAAGGACCCAGTCTTAGGAAATATCAAATAGGTTCTTGGGTTTTACTTCCAGGAACTCTAACAGATTCTCACTGTGAAGATCCCTGTGTGTTTCCAGCAGGAGTTGGGACAAGTAACCATTTTGAAATACACCTACATTTTTAATTAACAAAACATGTCCTAAAGAGAATCTATTTTATCAAAGCTTAACTGACTGGGACTTTACTAAAGCCTAACTGACCCACTTATAAATGGGCAACAGGGTTTATATTAAATAAGTTACCATTTAGAGAAACTCCAAGAGTCATTGTAGAGCTTAGACTCAAAGTACCCAACTCAAAGGAAGGGGAACATAAGTACTAGACCATTCTAACTGCCTATTGCTGTTTAATAAAACTACTCCCAAACTCATTAACTTAATGCAATCATTTTACTTTTTAACAGACTTACTGAGATTTGATTGACATGTAATAAACTATATAACATTTAAAACATGCAATTTGATATGTTTTGACATATGTATATCCTGTGAAAACATCATTGAAATTAAGAAAACAGACAGATCCACTCATTGGGATGAGCCCTGTGTATGATATATAAGTGATGAATCACTAAATTCTTCTCCTGAAATCCATATCATACCATATGTTAACTAAAGAGAATTAAAATACAATTTTGGAAAAAAAAACAGAACTTTTACTTTTGATGTTTTTTTGTACCACTTTTTAATTTTCAAAAAAAAATTTTAATGTTTATTTATTTTAGAGAGAGTGAGAGACAGACAGAGAGCAAGCAAGGGAGGGGCAAAGAAAGAGGAAGACACAGAATCTGAAGCAGGCTGCAGGCTCTGAACTGTCAGCAAAGAGCCCGACACAGGACTCAAACACAGGAACCATGAGACCATGACCTGAGCCAAAGTCGGATGCTTAAACGACTAAGCCACCCAAGTGCCCATTAATTTTCAAATGCTAAACCAACTTTTCCATATTATTGGATACCATTGGAGGAAATATTATTCACAGTTTTTGCATCTCTACTAACAATAGATGTTGATCTGTAGTTTTCTTTTTTTGGCAAAGTCTTTTTCCCCTGCTTTTATTATGAAGATAATGCTGGCCTCATAGAACCGATTGGAAATATTCTCTATTTTTGAATTTATTTGGAAGAATTTGTGCAGAATTGAAATTTTTTCTTTCTTATGTGTTTGGTAAAATTTAACAGTGAAGCCATCAGGGCCTAGAATTTTCTTTCTGTTTGGGTTTTTTCCCCTATATATTCAATATCTAATATCTAATAAATTGATATTAGACTATTAAGATTATTCTGTCTTGAGTTTTTATAGTTTGTATCTTTCAAGAAATTTGACTATTTCATCAAATTTGTTGAATTCATTTGCATAAAATTATTTATAATTTCCCTGTGTTTGAAGAATTATAGAACACACAGTGACTCAAAGGGAGTAAACGTTGAAGCATGAAGACTAATTGGATACTTCTATCCAGTTAAAAGTTAGTGATGAATTGGGCTAAGGGGAAAGGGCACTTGGGTGGCTTAGTGTTACCATCTAATACCATGATTAGTTATAAAGAAAAATTATTGGGAAATATATATTTAAGTTGTGGGGTACCTGGTGGCTCAATTGGTTAAGTGTCCCACTTCAGCTCAGGTCATGATCTCACAGTTCTTGAGTTCAGGACCCATGTCAGGCTCTGGGCTGACAGTGCAAAGCCTGCTTCAGATTCTCTGTCTCCCTCTCTCTCTGCCCCTCCCCTACTCGCACCCTGTGTCTCTCAAAAATAAATAAATAAACATTTAAAAAAAAGAAATAAATAAGTTGCATTAGTATTCTCTCTTGAAGAAAGGAGGACATCTGTTCGGTGGATATTTTATAATACATTATTTTAAGCATATTATATGCCAACTGTTATATTCATTGTTCTTTTTACTTAAAAATTATTAAGTTTTATTAAAATATATGAGGACTTAATGCAGATTTTAGCTAATGATGTAGAATATTCTTTTAAGATTTAGTTGTTGTCACCTTACGTTTATAACTTGGATCCTCTAGGAAGAAAACACAAACTGTATTAAGAAGTACAACAGATTCGTTGAGATTCATTAGGACAATACCTGTAAAAGATAAGGGATACAGAATGTGGGAATAGGCAGGGGAAGACTTCTGACTATAATAGAGGTCTGACATCTGTGAAAGAAGAGTATGAAGGAAAAAGTGTTGACTAGGAAGACGCCCAGATGGTGGGGGCTCTTGAGAAAATCCTCGCTAACCCAAGAGGAATCTTCAATGCTAAGATGTCTTTTAAACACTTCCACGTGGTCTGGAATGTTGAACCCTTGTATCATGATGATGCTCAATCATTGGATGCGGTATAGAAATTCTGTCATGCGCCATCGCACAGATACATGGCCTCAAAGCACCTGCAGTTAGAGACTGTCAGCTAACTTCCCTGCTTCTAGCAGCCTTCCTTCCTCTTGAATAGAGTTCAGAAAGGCACACGATAAATGGCTGACCTTTAACTTTTTTTTTTTTAACATTTATCTTTTTTTGAGAGACAGTGAGAGCATGAGCAAGGGAGGGGCAGAGAAAGGGAGACACAGAATCCGAAGCAGGGGGCTGGAACTCACCATGAGCTCATGACCTGAAGCTGAAGTCTGATGCTTAACCGACTGAGCCACCCAGGTGCCCCTGACATTTTCTAATACTGAGAAATTAAATTATTATGGAAAATTCTAAGTTATATTTCCTTAACAAAGAGACTAAAAAATATTTTCCAAAGAGTGTCACATTACATATTGTGCCATGGAATAATGACATGGATTAAAATATTATATGAGTCCTTATTAACTATTTACTGATTTTTTTCTACTAGATTTCTCTGTATTTATAGAATATATAAATCTTCCATAAGTTCTAGTATTACTAAAAATAGTAATAGACATTTGTTATTCATGGGACCCTATTTACCAACCTCAGTTCTCTTCAAAGGGAAAAGTTTTGAGACTTTTGTGTATTATAAACAACATATATTGTGATTATTCACCCTAGTTAACTAAAATTCACAACGTCCTTATCATCATCAGACCCTAAGAATTTTGCTACAACATCGATTAAGAGAATTTTACCTTTGTATTTGTCAAAACGACTCTGTAACACTAAAAAAAGAATAATGTGGTTTCAATAACATCCAAAATGCTAGATTTTGCAAGGCAGTGTTGGCAAATACAAAGTATTTTGGGTTAAATGCCTAAGTTTGAGAAGACAAAAAAGTCAAGAATGAATTTTTTAATAAGAAGTAACACTTAACATTTACCAAAAATTTTATATCTGGAAATTAAAGAATTACTAAAATATTGTTTCATAATAAAATTAATATACACATCCATGTACATATACGTATATACATACATAAGTATGGATACATACATATTCAGTTACAAATGATGCATTCATTCCCCACCCTGGGAAGGTGCGCTGACTTCAGGAGGGCTGGTTCACATATGCTGAAACGAAAGGCTAAGGTTTTTATTGGGTTTATAACTGTTTTCAACAGGGGGGATAACCATAAGTAAATTAGATTTTTATTTATTTTTTTTTATTTTTATTTTTTTTTTATTTTTTTAAAATTTTTTTTTTCAACGTTTTTTATTTATTTTTGGGACAGAGAGAGACACAGCATGAACGGGGGAGGGGCAGAGAGAGAGAGGGAGACACAGAATCGGAAACAGGCTCCAGGCTCCGAGCCATCAGCCCAGAGCCTGACGCGGGGCTCGAACTCACGGACCGCAAGATCGTGACCTGGCTGAAGTCGGACGCTTAACCGACTGCGCCACCCAGGCGCCCCTAAATTAGATTTTTAAAAATCATATATCTATTCTCATATTGGCCTAGTTTTGAAAATGGTTTACTTTTGTTTTATGATTGTTCTTTTATTTTTTAATTTTTTTTAACGTTTATTTATTTTTGAGACAGAGAGAGACAGAGCATGAATGGGGGAGGGTCGGAGAGAGAGGGAGACACAGAATCTGAAACAGGCTCCAGGCTCAGCAGTCAGCACAGAGCCCGACGCGGGGCTCGAACTCACGGACAGTGAGATTGTGACGTGAGCCGAAGTCAGATGCTTAACCAACTGAGCCACCCAGGCGCCCCTTTGATTGTTCTTTAATTGTCGATGTCTCTTCATATTTGGATTAAAGTTTCTCAGATCCCTAGCTGCTAATTAATGGGCTCTTGAACGGAAATGCAAGATGCTTTTTCTTTTATCCCCGGTTTCTGTCAAGTGGTAACTCATTTTTTAAATAAACAATGAAATGCACTGGTAGAGTGACAGTGGATATGTTTAGAGAGAAAATCTATTAACTGTTTTTTAAGCTTTATTTTTTATATCATTCTTTTTATTAAGCGTGACATTCTGAATTATATATTTTTAAGGTTTAAGTTAACTTAATTTTGTACTAATTTTTAACATTAAATGTATTATAACATTATTCAAAAATATATAAAAACACACATAAAATACAAAACACAAAATTTTAAACACAGAGTTATGGAAGATATTAAAATTTGGCTTATTAGCTTGGCAGCTTTTTTTTTGTTGTTGTTTTTAAATTGTGAAAAGCATAGCTCACGGCCAAGTCCCTATAGCTCATTTTTCCAGCCCCCTTATAAGTAACCTCGAATTGGTGTGAACATTTAAATATTTCAGATCGAAAATGTGACAGTTACATATAATTGCTCACATACACATAGAAAACAATATGTAGGATCAGTTTTGTGTCTTCACAAGATGTCGAATAATGGCATTTCTTTACCTTTATAAAAACTATTTTTTTTTTCCTTTAACATTATGTTTGGAGAATTATTACCTTTTCTGGCTCCCACCCATTAATCCATTTTAGTGTAATAAAATGGATTCTTTGTATGAATTAGCCACATTTCATTTTTCTTTTACCAACAAATTGAACTTTTAAGCTGCTCTGGTGTGTGTATGTATATGCACTGCCATGGAGACTAAAGGCCATGCTTCCTTCTGCACATATACAAGACTTTCTCTAGGGTAAATGACCGAATATAACGCTTAGCTATCCTTAACTTCACTGCATATTAACAATTTCTCCTCAGATTACACTCTCAGTAGCAGTGTGCTGATTTATTTTTTCTACTTCTCACCAACACTCTCTTATTAGCCGACTTCTTAAATCATGTAATCCTATAGATGTGAAATTATTGTTCAGGAGGGTTTTAAGCCACTTTTTAAAATTTAATGATTAGCTTGAGAATCTTTCATTTGCTTGTTGGTTATTCAAGATTTGTCTCTATAGACTTTCTCATTTTTATTTTGGCATGTTTTTTTCTTATTATTGATAGGTTGATGTCTTTATACATTCTAGAGTAGAATCCTTTATTGCTATGTGCATACCATGTATCATTTTTAGTCTATGATTTGTCTTTCTGTTTTGTTTATCCTACCTTTTATCATTTAAATTTTGATATTATTGCAGACAACTTTATCAAAATTTTCTTTGTGCAGTTGTGCAAATATTGTTTTGTTGTTTTTTTATGTGAACATGGTTTTACTTTTATTTATTATGCTTCATTTTAATTCTACTATAGTTAACATACAATGTTATATTAGTTTCAGGTGTATAATATAGTGATTTACCACTTCCACAGAACATCCAGTGAATTATTTTATTTTATTTTGTTTTATTTTGTTTTACTTTACTTTTTATTTATTTTGAGAGAGAGAGAGAGAGAGAGAGAGAGAGAGAGAGAGAATGGGGGAGGGGCACAGAGAGGGAGAAAAAGAGAGACTCCTAAGCAGGCTCTGCTCTGTCAATGCAAAGCCTGGCACAGGTCTCGATTTCACAAACCATGAGATCATGACCTGAGCTGAAAGCAAGAATTGGACGCTTAACCAACTGAGTTACCCAGATGCCGCCAGTGAATGAGTTTTTAAATATATTATTGGATTTGGTAAATATTGTTAAACCCATGAGAATGTAAGCCACATGAGAGAGGGATGTTCACCCGTGATGTTCACTATGGGATTCTTAGCACCTAGAAGAATTTATGGTGAATGAAAATAATTTAATAAAAATGTGCTTAATTAAAACCTCAAGCAAATTTTTCATTATCTTAGAGTCATTAAGAAATGTTTCTACTAATAAATACTTTAAAAGTATTTTATATCTATACCTTTAATATGTTGTAAATTAAAATTAAATGTGATAAAAATAGTGTCTAATAGTATTTTTACTCATTCTTGTGTGTAATATATATATATATATATATATATATATACATATATATATATATATATTGTGTGTATGTGTCAATTCTTATAAAATATAGAAACTTTTTTCCAACGTAGTTCAATATCTTTCTTCCATTTGGTCTTAATGATTTCCATATATATATTACATTCATATATAGACTCAACAATTGAGTGTTAAATATTTGTTTTATACCATCTAATAACTCAGCAAGAACCTAAAGGAAAATATTTGTGCATTATTTTATATTTACTACTTTTTGGTTATTTTTTTTTCTTCCTGAGGATTTGTATTAACTTCTAGTGTCATTTTATTTCTGCTTGAAAAATTTCATGTACGTTAGTAACAAATGATTTCAGTCTTCATGTTTCTGGGAATGTTTTCATTTCATCTCATTTTAAGAAGAACAGTTTTGCTGGAAATAGAACTCTTGTTTGTAGGTTTTTTTTTCTTCCCTTCAACATTTTGAATATATGTTATTTCATTGTATTCAGGTTTCCACTGTTCAATATAAGAAGTCTGTGTTATTTGAATAGCTCTTACTCTGTACATAGTAAATAATTTTCCTCTAACTTCTTGGAATATTATTTTACTGTCTTTGTTTTCAAAAGTCTGACTGTAATGTGGCTAGTTGTATGTCTTGTTTATCCTCTATGTATGTCATTGAACTTGTGGATATGTGGATAATTGTTTTCCATCAAATTTAGGAAAACCTTTGACCATCCTATCTTTAAATAGTTTTTCCGTTTATTTGTATTCTACTCCTGGAAGTCACATTACATATGTATCAGTATGCTTGATGTTGCCCACAGGTCTCTGTGTTTCTGTACATTTTCTTCTATATATTTTTTTTCATTCTTCAAGTTCAATAACTTTTATTTACTTGTCATTAAATGTACTTATTTTTTCACGTGTACAATTTGTTGTGGAGTACTTCTAGTGAATGCAATTTTAATTACTAGTTTTTTTAACTTTAGACTATTTGGTTATTTTATATATTTTTTATTGTTTTGCTGATATTTCCCATCTATTTGATGGATCATTATCATCATGCTTTCTTTAATTGTTTAAACATGTATTTTTTTCCCTAGTAGTTTGAAGATATTTTAATAGCTGCTTGAAAGTTACTGCCTGTTAAATTCAACAACCTAACACACTTAGAGATAGTTTCTGTCGATGGTTTTCCTTTCCAACTATAAATTATTTTTCTCTTTGTTTGCTCTTAATTTAAAAAAAATCTAGACATTTAGATATGATATTGTTGCAATTCTAGATTCTGAAGTTTCCTTCTGAAGGTTGTTTCTCTTTTTATTTTCTTTGTTTTAATATTTGCTTTGTAAGTTGTTAGACTAACAAGTATAAGCCAACTTCCTTTTGGTGTGTTACACTAATATCTCTGCTTATTTTTTTTTTTATTTTTATTTTTTAAGTCTGATTCCTAGTGGTTGTTTCTATATATTCATAGTTGAATGGTCAGCCAATGATTATTCAGAGACTGGGTTTGAACATCTTGTGCTAGTAAGTCTTCCTTCTACCTTATATTGATAGATGTATGTGTGGGATATGGATTCTGGAGGCTTTAAAACCGAGGCAAATTTCATATTTACCTTGGCTTTTTTTTCTTGGCCCTTTTATCTTTCCTATACACATGCTCACAGCCTCCCTGTCAGCCAAAATAACATGTGGACAGCTTGATAGCTTGTGTTTTCCATCTTGCTCTGCAGGTGCATACAGCCATCAAACTTGTCAGTGATGTGTGGAGAGATTATCCAGCCCCTCTGTGA
Source organism: Panthera pardus (assembly GCF_024362965.1). Classification (NCBI taxonomy): domain Eukaryota; kingdom Metazoa; phylum Chordata; class Mammalia; order Carnivora; family Felidae; genus Panthera; species Panthera pardus. The sequence continues at coordinate 176,651,195 of NW_026526688.1, read as the reverse complement.
CTGACTCATTTATAGGAGCTCCCTTTTAAAATTTTGGCTCTTTTAGTGGACCAGTGTTCCTCCCAAGTAGGACACAAGATCTAACTAACCGGTCTTTAGAACTCTTTTTACTTGCCACTGAAATTGTTAGTTTTACTGACATCACCTCTGGGCATGGGTATTTTATTTGCTGGTCAAGTCAGGTGAATACCCCTCATGAGTAGTATGGTTGACTTCCATGGTTTGACTCCCACTCCCACCTCCTGTAACTACCATGTTGACCAACGAGGAATGAGGGATTCTAACCGTTTACTCAAAGCTCAGTCATTTTGCATGAATATAGGCTTCTCAGTTGGTTGTATAACTTTGACTAACAAGTATATGAATGGCAACATGTGGCATTTTTTGATGTTTCCTTCAGTTTTATAATTTTGGGGAGGAGAAGACCTTCTCATTCCATCATACTGAAAATCACTCTCTGCCTATAACGTTAAAAATCAATCTTATCTTGTAGTTACTAAGTCAAATAAGTGCAATAACCTGAACTGTAAATAACTATGCAGTATTGTATCAGAATGGTAATTACTGAAAGAGACTTTTTCCTCAACCCAAAACTCTGTAAGAGACAAGCTTATGTATCTCTTGTTGGCAACATGACTTATCTATGTGGGTTTACAATAGTTTTAACTATCTTATGTATAATCTCCCACTCTTATATTTTTATGACTTCATCGCCCTCTAATGTCAACTTTTGTATATGATTTCCTTCTTCTTATCATGTGTTAGGTCAAGATCTTCTTGATAATTCCTTTACCATCAAATCTATGCTCACATGTGATTATTTCAATGAAACCTTTTCTGATCACTCCATAATGTTACCACCTTGCTGATAACTAGTCTTCTTCTTCATGAGTGAGTATTAATACTCATCTTTCTTTCAGAGCAAACTGAGTATCTTATTGTACTCATTCTTCTGGATTATGGCTTCTCTTTAATTTTGGGAACACAGGGATTTAGCATTGACTTGTAAGCACAGTTACATTCATTTAAATATATTTTATTGTAGTTTACTAGAATTTCTGTGTTGTATGTCATATTTCTAGAATACAAATTTTATCATATATATTTTCATTTAGTCTAAAGCATACAGCATTTTTAAGGTTTCCCTGGGAATTAGTTACATAATTTCAGGTTTTTTAAGAAGATAAAATGATGGTGAATTACCCTGCATAAAAAGTCAATCTGAAAATTAGTCATGATGAGAAAAGACAATAGAAAGAACAAAGCTAACTTATTCTTGGATAATATTATACAGTGTGCATTTGTGGAACATTTTGCATAATTCCGGTTGCCATCTTCAAAGTATAATAACAGAAGTAAATCAATACATGATAACTACATCTTTTAAAAACCTGTTAAAAAGTAGTCCTAAGAAAATCAAGATAAATGATCAAGAATCCTTAAACATGATTTAAAAAGCCCAAGAGGAGAGAGACTCATTCTATGAAACCATGAGAAGTATAAATAAGTGAAAATTTTGTGACTTCACTAGATCTCAAAACCTAGCTTAAGGAATATAACTTGACACTTGATAGATTATAATTTGGTGAGGAAGCTAGTAAGTTAAAGAGTAAGAGCAATATCCTGGACTTTTTTTAAATTTTTTTTAATGTTTATTTATTTTTGAGACAGAGAGAGACAGAGCATGAACGGGGGAGGGTCAGAGAGAGAGGGAGACACAGAATCTGAAACAGGCTCCAGGCTCTGAGCCATCAGCACAGAGCCTGACGCGGGGCTTGAACTCAGGAACCGCGAGATCATGACCTGAGCCGAAGTCAGATGCTTAACTGACTGAGCCACCCAGGCGCCCCTATCCTGGACTTTTTGATACAGCTGAAGGCATTAAATGGTTATTTTTTAGTTACATACCAAAACATAAAATGAAGAAAATATTATCCTACTTTTACGAGTTAGAAATTCAAGAATGCAATAATTTTGATATCTATCTTGCCTTTCAGTATCATTATTAACAACATAGTTCTAAGCTGGATGGTTTATAATATGGTTCCTTTATGGCCCATTAAAATTTTAATACATACATACATAATATTGCACTATTTGAGGATCTATTTGTTGCTAAGTATAGCCACATATGAAGAAATATCTATGTCATAAGTAATCATACAGAACAGAAATTTATCTATGAAAGAGATAAAATCAATTCTTCAGAAACAAAGTGGGACCCAAGAGCTAAGAATCATCTTTATAAATATAAAATTCCTGAGCTATAAGCCATGAGATTGGCTTATTTTAAGATACCAACTTGTAAAGACATAAAGCTAAGGAATATTACAAAGTTGAATGATTACAAAAATAAATGGATATTGAAAGCCAGAGACTTAGTATTTGTCAGTCATATTACCTGACTCTATTTTTGTCTGATACCAAATAACAGATTTCAACCAAAGACCTATTTAAGAGATTATATGGCTTTGCATCTAGCTGTGAGATTGTGATATTAGAATGCAAGAAGAGAGTAACGTTATTAGTGCAATGTTGGGCAAAGGCTTCCCACCTGAGAATGTATTTAGGGAAATAGTTTAAACCAGTATTCCATTTTAATTGCCAGCTGGGAACTTCTTGAAAGTGTATTATTTTTCTATTTTCTTTGGTTGGTATATTTGATGTATTTCACGTGTACTTTAGACCAAAGATGGAGGAGATGAAAGTAAGCATTATCATTATACTTACTTTCCAAAAAGTTATCAGGGATAAATGTTAATCCTATCTATTAAAAGTATAATTCTACCAACTTGAAAGTTATATATATATATATATATATATATATATATATATATATATACAAACACTGAAATAATATTATTAAAAATTAGGGAGAAGAAATAAATGGAATTTTCAGAAAGAAATTTATCCTAATATTGTGGGGATATAAACATTACACTGGTTTTCCCTGGTATTTTAATGAAAGTACTATGAATTGCTGATATATTCTTTATCCTTGAAAATTGCATGCTTTTATAATTAAAATATTCTGATAATAGGGTTTCACACTGCTTTATATTAAACATAAAACAATAAGAAAATGGACATAATACAAAGTATCATTAGATTACCAGTTTCTAACTGTTAGCTAATGGAACCCTAAGACATATTCCTTTAATTACAGTATTAAAAAGAATAATACCCTGTGAGCTTTAATATAATCAACACATTTTTGTGGGAAATGAAGACTGCTCATCTGGTTTTGTACTCTACTTGGGAAAAACAGTAAGGTATGTTTAATAAAAATGTATATGTCTTACTACATTTACTAAAGTGATTGACAAATGCAAAAAATACCTACACAAGTTAGCAGTGTAAATTTCCCTGTTCATAATCAGGTAAGCATGATGTGTACTAGAAAAGAAAAAAAATCTTACATAAATATTCCTGGTATATTTTTAATCTGAAGTAGCCAAAGTATTGAACAACCTCAGTCTTGTGTTTTAATTAAGAAAATTAAGCTTTTGTGTTCTAATTAAGGCTGTATCTCAAAATGCTCAAAAAGCCCATGTTACAATCCTCTACTATTCTGTCCCAGAATGAGTTTGATCAAATTTCGGTGATTGACACTTAATACATTATGAAGTGTTACATACAGGCTCCATAATGATGCTCTCAGTGTGGTTCTCAAATTCTGGATTCAGTAATCTCTTTCTAGGAAGAGTGAAACTAAGCTTATTCTGTAGTCCCCCAGAGCCAAACCTGGGAGTAGATGGAAAGCAAACTATTTATGTAGTAATCACCAAATGGAATATGTGTATTACTTTTGGGTTGAATTCAATGTGAAAAAGTTTGAATTAAATGGTTATTGATTTTTTTTTTCTGTTAAACCTTATCTTTTGATTTTGGTCTGCATTGGTTGCTTCAGTAGGAAAAACCTGACAGTTAAACATATAATAGTATTGTTTCCTGATAGTGAATTATGAATAAAAAAATAAGACAAATTATCACAAATTACTGCAAAAAATGCTGAAAATCTTAGATGAACTATGAGTGTCCTTAATATTGGAATAGACCATATAAGGTAAACAAAAATAGTGTCAAATATAGTAGTCATGAAAAATTAATGTAAAATGTATATTTATAAAACCTTGAGTAACTTTATCAATATGTTTTCCAATTCTTAATTTTCAGACCCGTCTAGTTCCTTTCTTCTTAAATGTCGGAATCAATAGATAATTTTATTTAGGGAAAGAAAATCTTTTCTTTTTTAAAGTTTATTTATTTGAGAGTGAGAGAACACGATCAGGGAGGAGCAGAGACAGAGGGAGAGAGAGAGAATCCCAAGCAGGCTCTGCACTGTCAGCACAGAGCCCAACTCAAGGCTCCATCTCACGAACTGTGAGATCATGACCTGAGTTGAAACCAAGAGTCAGATGCTTTCCTCACTAAGCCACCCAGACACCCTGTAAGTCTTAAACAGAGATCACAGTGTAAGAAAATCCACATAACCTTTGAAATCAGATAAATTTCATCTTTGGGACAAAAATACTTGCTTTACAGAACGGTAAATATTGGATAAAATGTATATTATACTTTTGTCATTTGCTTTCACGGTATATCCCCAGTCAATGACAGTATTTTCAGTACCAGTTAGAACAGAATGTTAATAAACGTGTAAATCCTAAAACACACTTTAAAAAACCACCAGTGACTGCACCAATCTTCATATATATACTCTTGAACACCTAACCAGTAATTTTATTTTATATATTTCTCTGGAAAAAAAATATCTATTTTTTCTTTGAAATTCTATTGAATTACTGTCGTTAATTTTATCTTAATCCTCATTGTCTTAAATTTTAAACCCATCTTTCTCTAAAAATAAATACATAAGTCCCTTGTGCATGGCAGGTATTTAATAATTATCTGTTGATTGCAGATAAATCAGTGATACAATATTTATGTTTTCATGGTGCATTTTTTAGGTGTTCAATAATAATTTTGGCAGAGGAAAGTATTTGTTAAATTCGTCATTTTTTGTCATTAGTTTTTGGATGATATTGTTGAATCTAAAAATAGTGAACTCTAAAAAACAGTGATGGAAATGAATACCAACCACCTCACATTTAGGGTAGAAAATGAAAGCAAAATATGAATTTAAATAAAATGTTACCTTGTTTTACAGGGTTTTCAACACTGAATTGACAATAACTTTATAATATGTAATAACTATCTTCTATTAATGCACAATATAATGTTTAGCTAAACATTATATGTTAATGTATTTTCTTCCTTAGTTGTACAACTCGTTTGCAGGACTTTAAATTATGTTTCTCATATCCAGAGGGAATGGCTTTTTTCATTTTGAATCTCTGAAATAGAGGAAGCATGTTTTCTGAAAATACTAAAAAGCTTTTTATTAAGATGCAGATGTTTTTACTTTCCCGAAACTATTCAGGATAAGAGTATTTAATCAATCACCAAATATGAATGATTTAATTATTTTCCAGCTAAATGCTAATTCATTATAGCCTTGTCATGTTTTCTGTTTTATACAATCATGTTTATAGCACATTTTTATGCAGATGAATAGCCTAAAATTGAAAACTGTTTTGTTTTTATTTTTTCTCAAGTCCAGTTTAACTTGACAAAAGAATGCGTGTCAATGTGAAATAAATAAGTGCAATATAAATTAAACACTTTCTTGATTTAGCAGTGATATGAACTAATTTACAAGTACTCTGACTAGCTTACAAGTTGTTAAACCTGTGGGGAGACATTTATCTGGATTTGTATGGACATAGGTATGCACGTTTTTACAGTGTTATATTCATCTCAGGTGTGCAGTATAATGACCCAACAATTCCATACGTTCCTCAGTGGTCATCATGATATGTGTACTCTTAATCCCCTTTAATCTATTTCACCCATCCCCCCCGCCACCTCTGGTCTGGCAACCACCAGTTTGTTCTCCGTACTTAAAAGTCTGTTTTATTGTTTGTCTCTTTTTTTCTTTTGTTCATTTGTTTTGTTTCTTAAATTCCACATAGGAGTGATATCACATGGTATTTGTCTATCTCTATTTCACTTAGCATTATACTCACTACGTCCGGCCACGTTGTATGAATTCATCATTGTGTGCTTTACGTTCTTTCCTAAGCAGGTTTCATTTGCCTTTCTTCCTCTCAATTTTATTCTCTCTCATTTTTGTCTTACTAATTTCTATGGCATAAATTTTTTCTGCATAAGTTTGTCTAATTTTTATCTCTTATTTTTCTACAATCAACACATGCTTTTTCAAGTGTTTCCCATGCCCTTTCACTTAAGGGACTTAAACTCCTACCTCAGAACACTATCAATAATCTGATAATAAATTTTTGCCAATTCTAAAACCAATATCTCCTTATTACTTTTTTCCTGCTAATGCTTTCACACTTCTGGTCTTCTCTGTTGCAATGACATCCAGTTCAGTTTGCAATTCATTATTGAATTCCTTTGTTCATGCAGCAAAAATTTATTTTTTCTACTATAAAAGGTGTAAAAATGGCTGACAGGTTTCCAGATGCATTGATGATATATAATAATTACTTCCCTGATTTCAGACCAGTTCAAATTGCTTTTATCTCATTTTTCCTTTGAAAAGTTGGTCCTCTTCATTCTCCTTCCTCTTTATCCCATTTACTCATTTCTATCATTTAAGCTGTATGCTATAGACTTAATGTTTATGGCCCCAAAATTCACATATTAAATCCATACCCCCAAATGTGATGGTATTTGAAGGTAGAAATTTTGGGATGTGATTAAATCATGAGGGTGGAGTCCTCATGAGTGGGATTAGTGCCTTTATAAAAAAGACAGTAGAGACCTTCCTCACCCCTTGCATCATCTGAGGACATAGCAAGCAGAGGTTTGTCTATAAATCAGGAAGTGGGACCTCATCAAAAATCACACCTACTCATTATAGCAATCTAGACAGACTAAGACACAATATTTTCTCCTATTGTTTCTCTGTGGAAAAACAGGAACTTGAACTCAATACTACCATATGACTTCACTTTTGCACATGGAAGGCTGAATAACATTACAAAATACAAAAAAATGCACTTTGTAGTGCAATGAGATCTCAATATTGCCTTGGAATTATCATGTGTTTCAAATAAATTCCTTTTGTCAACAAGTATTCCTAGCTTTCACCCCCAACCTTATAATTCAACACCAACACATCTCTTAGAAAATATATCCATTTGTAATTTATCTTTGAAATTAGCATATTGTGAAACTACACATACTTCTTGTTATATTTAATAATGCTTATCTATGTCTATAGACATTTTTCCTTGCTTAGAGTTCAGTAGAAGCAGAATTTCTCTTCTTACTGAAGGCCTATTGCTGTATCTATTCTCTGACCCTATTGGCTTCTATTTCCTCCAGTGATTTCTTCATTTTCTATCTTTTCTAATCTTCTCAATTAGACCAGATATAGTGACAATGATTATAGTAATAGCCATAATAAACATCTATCTTTTATTAACTCTAGTTCTCAATACTAGCTATTACACATTACAACCTTCATTTTAGAACTGAGCTTCCAATGTATTTCCTTGCTTATCTTTCAATTACCTATTTCAATGGTTTCCTGAAACCAACTTGCATTGCTAACAATGGCATATCATTAGCTAAATATTTGCAGTTATTATTTGGTATATGTAACTACCAACACTGCTAACCTTTCCCAAATTCTTCAAATTTCCTGTTTCCTTGGGTGGCTTCATTTTCTTTGATGACTCATTATTAATTGCCTTTGCAAAATATTTTTCATTTGCATTTCCAATGGTGAAGATTCTGAGAATTTGAAAACACCCTAGATGATAAAATATGATAAAGGATTAAAAATGTTCATTGGATTTGTTTTAAGGGAGATATTAATGTTTTGACAGTTGCATTTTCATTAATGGCGAATGGAAATCATACCGAAATCGTTTGAGGGTTGAATGCAAGGTAAGAATATGTGGCTATAGTTCAAGAAATTGACTATTGGAGGAGATAAATAGGATTATAGATAATGGATATTTGGGGTCAAAAACGTTTGTGTGTGTGTGTGTGTGTGTGTGTGTATATATATATATATATATATATATATATTAATATTTATTCTTTTATAATTAGATCAATGTGGAATGTTTACATCTCTAAAAGAAGAAATAAGCCAGAGATTCCAAATCAGAAGGACATGGATAGTCTTGGACTTCTTATTTTCCTTTACTATCCACTGCCTTTTGGTTTCTCATACTATTTAATGGCTCAAATGTTGCTGCTTTCTAATACAGTTAGTACCTTGGTATCTAAAACACAAAACTAACCAATTTATAAAATCTGTCACTAAATCCTCATTGACTTTGGAATAAAATTCATATTTCTTACCATGGAATACAAGGTCCTTCATTAATGAGTCTCTTACTAATAATTCAGAAGTACATTTTACCATCTTGTCTTCAGACATGACTTCAGGAAACTGTCTATAGATGATTGTATGTATAAGCTTTGGAAACATTAACCAAGCTCTTTATTCTTCCTGAAACACCCTTTGTTCCCTTCTTCACTTGGTTGGTTCATTGTTTAGTATCCAGATTATTCATTTATTCAACAAATATTTGTTATGAATGCATGAAGCACAATAATAAGTGTTGGTGATACAATGAAGAAAAAACAGGTTTTATAAACATATTATGATATTTAATCTAACAAATAAGCACTAATAAAATGAGGTAGAATTACAGGATACCATGAAAATGTATAGCAAAATGTATTGGCTCTTTATGAAGGTTCAAGAATCATCTAGGAATAAATAGTACTTAATATGAAAATTGATTGACAAGGAAAATTAAAATAAGAAGTGTTTAGGAAAAGCACTACAAGAGAAGAAACTATATACTTCAAGATGAAGCTAGACCTTAGAACATTGGAGGAATGAACAGAAGGCCAGAATACCCAAAAAGAAATTTAACAGTGAGAAAGAATAGCACAAACTTAGCCTAGACATATAAAGCAGGACACAATTATGTAGGAGTCTATAAGCCACGGTAAAACAAAATAAAATATGGTTGTTCTTTTTTCTAAGATCAGAGGAAAATTTTCTATATGTTTTAAGGCAAATGTGTGACACTATCAGATGTGAATTTTTAAAACATAATTTGAGATGTTGCCGGAGAACAGATAGACTGCAAATACACAACGGTGAATATAGGGAAACGGATTAGGAGGTTATTACAGACTTCAGATAAATGATGATGAGTTAAACAAGGATGCTGGAGTGGCGGTGGAAAGAAAGGGCTCACTGAATATTTTAATAGAACTTTATGTTTTATTTGGTAGTGGAGACAGGAAAAAGGAAATCTAATGTTATTTTCTCCAGTATGTTTACTGGATTCCTGTAGTCTCAGTTAATAGCCACTTATATGCATTCCAGGCTTACCTCAGTCTTAAAAGAGGCCAAATTTTGTTATTAGTATTCATTTATCTTTCTTCTTCTGAACTTATAAGATATTGAGAGCAAAAAATGTATCCTTGTGTTATCTCTGTATGTTTCGGGTCCAATTCAGTGCCTAAACTGTATGTGTGTGTGTGTGTGTGTGTGTGTGTGTGTGCTAAATAAATGTAAACAATTTCAGGGGGGGAGAGGAAAATATTTTGGAAACTCTGAGTGACCTTTGACTTTATGTTTGTTCCTAAAACTCACCATCTCTCTCCCTCTTTCTATTTTCCTGGACAAACCTGTGTGTGTGTGTGTGTGTGTGTGTGAAGTGAGAACCCATGATTTTATTTACCCACATGAGTATCTGAAATCTTATTGACTCAGGAAATCACGGCCCTTTAAATCTCATGTTTGGAGAACTTTTAACTCAAATAATAGTAATGATAATGGTTAACGGAAAGATCTTTAGCAACAGGATTGTGGTATATTGTAAACAGCACTATATTTATAATCAGTAAACCTTGGTCTAATACTGCCTAGTTCTGAGGTCTTGAATAAAACGGAGGGATTGTTTGGCATTTGCATAGAAAATTACCCCTTTCCTTGTACTTCTCCATACATATGCAAGTGTTCTGCCTCTCTTATTACCTCTCTTATGCTATTCCAATGGCTACATTCCACAGAGAGTTGTTGGTACCTCCCAGACATAAATAAAAAAGAATCAATTTCCATAAATGATACAGCCTGAGGAGTAAATTTGAAGACTTGGAAAGCAGCCAGTTCTCTAGGTTTACAGCAATGTTTCCTGCATTGCAAATGGGCTGCGCTGGGGGCATGTGAAGAAGTGAAACAGCAGGCCCCTTACTCATCTACAGACTGCTGGGCCTTGGTGAGTCCGCCACAGGCGGGATGGCTAGAGGATGTGCTCTAAAAGGCCCTGGTGTACTTCTGACCATATGGTAAAGCTGTGGAATGCTGGGAAACACGAGCAGCCACACAGTTACCTGTTGTGCCCCAGTTAGAAACCCTGTCATTTCTGAATTATCTAAAAGGCCCAGAATAAACAGTATTTGACTAAGAAAAAAAATACTACTTATTGTTACTAGTTAGTCTGCTAGTTATTAGTTACTTTAACTTAATTTCTCATTTGTTCTCTTTATTTTAACTCTTCCTGTGTTGATGTTTGATGATGAAAGGGTGGCCCTTCATGTCTTTAATATATAAAACAAGAAAGGACTTAGGGTAGATTGATATCATATGTCAATCTGCCGTAAGCATTTAAGCAGCAATTTCTGATACGAAATAAATACCACAATAAATATGGCAGAGCGATCTTCTGGTATAAATGTTATATGTTTAACATATTAGGATTTGTCTTAGCTCTGTTTACTGTAGCAAAATACAATGGACTGGGAGGCTTACAAACAATAGACATTTATTCTTCATAGAACTGGAGGCTGGGAAGTCCAAGATCAAGGCACTGCCAGATTCCGTGTTTGGTATAGGCCTTCTTCTTGGTTCACAGGTGGCCATCTTTTCCCTGTGTCCTCACATGGGAGAAGGGACAAGGGATCTCTCTGGTGTTTCTTGCAAGGACACTCATCTCATTCATAAGGGTCCTCAGAGTCTCCCTCAGTTCTCAGTCCTCCACACCCCAGCTTGTAGCGTTCTATACAAGAAGTTCATTGCAAAAATGAAGGTCACATTGCTGAGTAAGGAGACAAAGTAGAATTTGGAAGACACTGATAAGAAAGGCACTTTTTATTTGACCCAGACAATGGAGCTGATGTTCGTACAATCCTTGTTGCGGAGTCAGGGAAATATGATTTGCATTCTATAAATATCCATGCTAAATATCTCTTAGACTATTTTAAATTTAGAAAATACATACTCTATATATTCCCCATTTAACAATAAATTAATTATAGTATTTCTGTATGTAACTAGTTACATACTGTTATATGTTATATTCTATAGAACTAATATGTTCTATAGTTATAGAACTATAACTAATAACTGTTATATGTTATATTCTATAGAACTAATAAAGACAAAGAAAACAGCTTCTGTTTCAGATAATCTACAGTATGAACAAAACAAAACAAAAACGAAAACAACAAAATCAATAAATAACTCAGGGGCATCAAGGAAGAAATAGAGTGAATTTTGGTGGAAGATTGTATCTGTAGACAACATAAGGCAAATATTTCATAAAGTAAAAATTACTTTTGGAAATGCGTTAGCAAGCCATCGTATTGGGGATTATATATTAGTTCTTAACTAAATCAACACAATAAATTTTTCCTTACTATTTTTCCAGTTGAATACTACCTGAAGCAGTTGACTTTCTTGTACTGGAGGGCCAAGAAATAAGAAGGACATATATGATCTTCAAAGACTATTCAATTCAGTTTTTAATTTTTTTTAATGTACACTTATTTTTGAGAGAAATAGAGGAGGGGGAGCGGAGGGAGGAGCGGAGACAGAGGGAGACACAGAATCCAAAATAGGCTCCAGTCTCTGAGATGTCAGCACACTGCCCTATGTGGGGCTCAAACCCATGAACTGGGAGATCATGACCTGAGCTGAAGTTGGATGCTCAACTCACTGAGCTGCCCAGGAACCCCTCAATTCAGTTTTGAGAGTGGCAATTGGGTACTAAAACTGGATGAAGGGAGAGTACATTCACTTTTACCATCTCATATTCATTAGGAGACATTTACTCATTGGGTACAATGGCAAGTAGCAGCACTATTTAAATTGCTGTTTTGTACTTGCAGGCTCATTATCTTTCTCTTCCTCTCTGCTTTTCTCTTTCTTTTAATTTTTTCATGCAAAAGTTTCTTTGATTTCCAATAGATGAGAAATATATGCATACTGCTTCTTCAATATTATTTAAAAATAGACCGAAGACTTTCATGTAAAAAAAAAAAAAAACCTACATTCACCATAAAGCCCACATATATAAATATTGGTTATAAGTGGCTAAAGTACAATGGATGTTAAGGCACTTAACCATCGACCATCTCTGAAAAATCCAAACCTGCAAGGATTGCCTTTAAATTTCACCAAATTTATCTTATCCTTGGTATGCATAAAACATTAATAATTACCATATAAATGATTTCTGAGATAAGAACAGCATGAGATTTTAGCAATAATGAGTATCAAAACAATTTTTAAAAGGGATAAATGTATTTACAAAGCACAACATAAAAAGATACTCTTGGGGCCTCTGGGTGACTTAGTCAGTGAAGCATCAGACTTTTGATTTTGGCTCAGGTCATGATCCCTGGGTTCATGCATTGGGCTCTATGCTGATAGTATGGAGTTTGTTTGAGATTCCCTCTCTCTCTCTACACCTCCCCTCTTAGGCTCTCTCTCTCTCTCTCTCTCTCTCTCTCTCACACACACACACACACACACACACACACACACACTAAAGAAACTCTTACTGCCAGAGTCCAGTTCCAGCAGGTCCAGGGGTTCCCGAAGGATGAATGGCGTTGGCGAAAAAGTGAAAATAAAATAAAACAAAAATAAAAATGGACACAGACAACAGCAGTGTGTTAGACTGGCCGCTTAATTGTGGCAAACGTAGCATTATATTTGTTAGCAATTTCCTTAGAGCGTGCGTCATCTATATTTTCTAGCATTACCTAATTCTAAAAATGTTCCCATGTGTAATCACCCATTAAGGAATAACATGGTTATTTTCTCATAATGTTCCCTCCTGCCCTTTGCTTATTGATTAATTTCTTACATTATTTTCATTATGTATCTACATTTATCTATAATCTATAAAGCATTTGCTTTGCTGTTTTCATGAAAGGTCATCTATCTCTCAACACCTCAATTGGAACAGCTACAGGGACATGACCTCTTAGTTGTTTCCCCGAAACGTTTGTGGTTCAAGGAACAAAAGTATTTGCCTCGGTCTGAGGTGCCAGGAGGGGGCCAAGAGGGCCTCAGGAGGGGCACCTGGGTGGCTCAGTCGGTTAAGCATCCAACTTCGGCTCAGGTCATGATCTCCGGGTCCGTGAGTTCGAGTCCCGCGTTGGGCTCTGTGCTGACAGCCCAGAACCTGGAGCCTGTTTCAGATTCTGTGTCTCCCTCTCTCTCTGACCCTACCCCGTTCATGCTCTGTCTCTCTCTGTCTCAAAAATTTAAAAAAAAACGTTAAAAAAAAAAAAGAGGGCCTCAGGAACCCACGCCTTGTACATTCTCAGAGAGACAATGCACCTAGGAACTAATGAACCATTCCGTACTTTAACCGACTAGGTTCAATCATCTGGAATGCCTCCTGAGGGCCAAGTGGGCCTAACGGTTGGAGTAACTTGTGCCTATAGGTACACTCCTTTGTTGCTGGAGTGGGGCTTTCAAATCCATTTGTCCCTCCTTGGCTGGGAAATATATGGGGCTATCCTTCCTTTAGGTAGAGGAGTCTTTATAGGGGGTGGCAAAGGTTAAATGTAGGGCCGCACAATTTCCTTTCGGAACCTTATTTCTTTCCCCAATGGTTCTTTTCCCAGGGGGTCTGTCGAGGGCAATTCCCCAACAGACAATCCCCCAGGTACTTTTATTAAGGCCAAATTACATAAAATTGGGAGTACAAGAAGCTTCACTGTTGGTGCTCCGCCCTGCAGTCCCGATCTGTCCACCGCCCAGGCCCTGCCATCAGGCTGGTTGGATAGCTCGGCTTCTGGCATCTTATCTCACAAAAAATGGTACTTTTTTTTTTTAACTTGAAAGTTGTTCACCTCACATATTTTCTGACATTGTGCTACAGTCTCTCAGGGCTAATAATGAACTGTGAAGGTCAACTCTTCAATCCTCTTCTGGTAAGAGGACTCCTAATTCAGACTAGGACATCCCAATACAGAGAGACAACGTAAGAAAGGAGACAAAGAGGTAGAGAGGTGACAAAAGAAGAGGGGGGATTGTAGGAGAGGAGGGATGAATGGGCTAGAGACAATCAATAAGAATCAGAGTTCATTGTTCTTTCAAAACATCAACAGACTCCACTCAACTTATTTACCACAGGTTCGCTAATCCCGTGGTCTGGAATTTGTAGGAGAAGCAGACTGGGCAGGGGTGGGGTGGCGTGTAAGGACAGGAAGGGGAAGGAGGAGGAAGAGAGGAAGATGGAGAAAAGAGAAGAAAAAGGAAGAAGAGCAGAAGGGGAAGGAAGAGAACCGGACCGCTGACACAAGAATATTGTGAAGTAGATTAGGGGCCCAGTACCATTTAAATTCATTATCCTGCTATAAACACTCTACCATAGACCCTATATTTCCTCAGAAACACCAAATACTGGTAAGAGAGAGATGGGTTAGTTGTTATATTTTAGGTTAAACAGGATTTATCAATTCGGCTCAAGAACAAAGCATGTTGGAATTCAAGAAAGAAGCAAAACTGACCAGTCCACACAATCTTGAGAAAATAGTAATTTCAATGACTGCATTAGGTCCTGCCTCAAGCATAAAGATCCACTTCCCATCCCCCTCCCAAGACAACTCATTGCTCTATAAACCACAACATGTATATGTGAAGCAGGACATTTACTACATGAGTGAAATGTCTCAGATCTTCTGTGCTAGGCTAGGAGTTAGAACACAACTGTTAATGGTTGGGTGAAAATGATGCCGTTGAAAAAAGCTCACGTATACTACACTCATCCAACACTTTCCCACTACAGCAATACAAGCCTGTTTTCTTCAAAAGCTTAATCACATAAAATATACACCTAGATGTAAATGGTTCAAAAATATTAGTCTCATATAATGTTATTTCAAGATATATAAGCACAACTGTAGCGTAGTTTAAGAAGCCATGGTGTGTACAGTTAAACAGAACATGATTAATAAAACAAGAATAGATTTCAAATTTTATGGCCATTTGTAGAATATTCTCTTTGTGGTATATTAAAAAAAAACAGGATCAAAAATCAGAGAACCTGATTTCATGTTTTGGGTGGAAGAGGCAAAAGAAGTTGAATCTTAAGGAAGTCATTCTATTTTAACAGTGTTTGTTTCCTTTTCGTGAAATGGGGTATGGTACAAAGCTGTTATTGAGATGGGAAGATCAAATGTGACTGTTAAGTTGAGAAGCTCTCAGGTTTTAATAGGATAAAAATATTATTCATAATGTTTTTAAAATGTAATGCAAAATCCAAGTAAACATATCATTAGTGAAATTCCAGGCGGTAATGATGCAAACAATATTCTTTTGTTTCCAAAATGCAGTAAGGAAGTTGGAGTTTGCACTGATCATAATCGGAGAGCCTTGGAGACGTTACAGATTGTTGGTAACAAAATTGGGAATTAATTCTTTTCTTTGCTTAGAATCATACATATGTAATTCAGGAAGTTGGGATTGATATCACAAGTGCAGAAGCCTAGTCTGTTAGAGCATTGGGTACCTTGTACCCTATTCAATTTCTTGGTACATAATGGTTGTTCAGAAATTAGTTTTTACTATTGTAATAAAAGAATGAAACAAACCCATGTTTTGATTATTTTTAAGTAGTTAAAATATTCTCAAAGTGCTGATTAAATAAGAAATAAGTGAACATGCCTAAACCCAAATGATCAGATTATTCTTTGGGATATCTCTCCATCGAAATATCTGATTGTAAGTCATCTGTTCTTCAATCTGTCTACTAGAGTGAAAAGTGTCTCCATGTCTAACATCTTCTCAAACAGAGGGTTAGCAAATTAGGAAGGTCCAGAAATTCTAAATCACTAAGATACAATTCAGCACAGCCAAGTGGCAGCATTAATAATGTAACAAATAGAACATGTTTGTAACTTCCTGCTGATGAAAGACCCAACTGTCTCATGATTAAAACAGTATTCAAGGCAGTAACAAATTTGTAACTACCTGCTGGTAAAAGACATGCTTGCCTTATAATTAACATGATATTCCAAGACACCATTCTATTTTATAGAAATCTTAAGGATCTCCCTACAAATGCCTGGGGCCAAATATCATCTTTTTTTATTGTTTTACTCTGCACTTAAACTTTATCAATATAATGGCTATAACCGACTCAAAAGGGCCTTTTTGAGCATATAACTTATACTCAGTGTGGCGAATCGATGATTTCATGTGGCAAATTCTTCAAACTCTTCCTAGAATGAATTTAACTTTAACTTACTTGGGAAATCATTCTCATTCTCTTCTCTCTCTCTCTCTCTCTCTCTCTCTCTCTCTCTCTCTCTCTCTCACACACATACACACATGCACACACACACACACACATTCACACACTGTATTATTTCTATTGGCTGAAAATAAGTAAAACCAGAGATAATCTAGCATCTTCTGCATAATAGGATTAAAAACAGTTTCCATATAACATAGATATGCATAAATAGTCCATGTGTCGTTTTTTGAATTAATAAATCCAGTTTATTTCTAACCTCAAATTAATAATTATACAAATATGTATATATAGACAAATATACATAGATTTATATGAATATCATCCTGTAAGTCTCTCCACTGAATTATTAATTTTATTTTATTTTATTATATGTATTTTTTTTTGTATTTCTTATTCTCTTTCTATGGAAAGCATATATTAAAATACAGTTATCACACATTTATGTTTCTGTAAACAACATATTGTTTGGTGTTCTTGTTTTTGAACTTTATAAAAATGGCGTCATACTGAATGCAGTCTTCTGTTACTTGCTTTTGTCTCTCAACGTTATATTTCTGTCATGTCGCTACGGGTGATTGGAGCCTTTTCACTTCACCTCTGTAGAGTTCATTGTGTAGCTATACCAAAACTTAGTTTTATCCATTTCTTATTAATAGCAGTTGAGGTAGTTTCCTTTTTTTTGTTGTCGTTGTTGATCCTGGGGACATTCTTACACAGTTTACCTGATGCACGCATTCATAAATTTCTTTGAATAACTTACCGGGCAAGGAGGATTTGCAGATGTTTAAGTTTATGAATGGCACCATCTTGTCTTCCAACATGCTTGCTCTCATTTACATTCCTACCAGTTAAATGTAAAAGTTCTTATTGATACAGATCCTTACCAGCCCGTGCTGGTGTAAGACTACTTCATTTTTGCCAACCTGGTATAAAATTGTAGCTCATCTTGTCTTAATCTGCATTTTCCTGATTATTAATGATGTTGATCTTTTCATGTGTTGATTGTCTTTCATATCCTACTTCTGAGAAATGCCTGTTCCTGTCTTTCATTCATGTGTTCGACTGGGCTGTCAGTTGTGTGTGTTGCAAATAACTTCTCCTCCAGCTGATGGCTTGTCTTTTCATTTTTGTTGTGATGTCTTGATGAGTAACCATTCTTAATTTTAACGTAACTGAATTTATGAATATTTTCTTTCATGGTGGGTACATTTATTTTGTTGAAGAAAGCCTTTCTTGTTCTGAAGTCATATTCTCCTATGTTTTCTTCCATGAGTTTAAAAGTTTTGCCTTTCTTATTTCTTATTTATTCATTTATTTATTTTTATTTTTTTAGTTTACACCCAAGTTAGTTAGCATATAGTGCAACAATGATTTCAGGAGTAGATTCCTTAATGCACCTTACTCATTTAACCCCTGCCCCCCTCCCACAACCCCTTCAGTAACCCTCTGTTTCTTCTCCATATGTAAGAGTCTCTTATGTTTTGTCCCCCTCCCTGTTTTTATATTGTCTTTGCTCCCCTTCCCTTGTGTTCATCTGTTCTGTGTCTTAAA
Source organism: Panthera pardus (assembly GCF_024362965.1). NCBI lineage: Eukaryota > Metazoa > Chordata > Mammalia > Carnivora > Felidae > Panthera > Panthera pardus. The sequence goes on along the minus strand of NW_026526688.1, from coordinate 176,633,019 downwards.
GTCCTCATGTGAGTGAAGTCATATGATATTTGTCTTTCTCTGACTGACTTATTTTGCTTAGCATAATACCCTCTAGTTTCATCCACGTAGTTGCAAATGGCAAGATTTCATTTATTTTGATTGTCAAGTAATACTCCATTGTGTGTGTGTATACACACACACACACACACACACACATATACACCATATATAAGTACATATATATATATATATATATATATACCACATCTTCTTTTTCCATTCATTCATTGATGGATATTTGAGCTCTTTCCATACTTTGGGTATTGTAGATAGTGCTGCTATAAACATTGGGGTGCATGTGCCCCTTTGAAACAGCATCCCTGTATCCCTTGGATAAATACCTAGTAGTGTACTTTCTGGGTCGTAGAGTAGTTCTACTTTTTATTTTTTAAGGAACCTCCATACTTTACCAGGTGCATTCCAGAGTGGCTGCACCAGGAGTGGCTGCATTAGGTTGCATTCCCACCAGCAGTGCAAAAGAGATCCTCTTTCTCCGCATCCTCGCCAACATCTGTTGTTGCCTGAGTTGTAAATGTTAGCCAGTCTGACAGGTGTAAGGTGGTACCTCATTGTGGTTTTGGTTTGTATTTCCCTGATGATGAGTGATGAGCAGTTTTTCATCTGTCCTTAGGTCATCTGGATGTCTTCTTTGGAGAAGTGTCTATTCATTTCTTCTGCCCATTTCTTCACTGGATTATTTGTTTTTGGGTGTTGAGTTTGATAAGTTCTCTATAGATTTTGGATACTAACCTTGTGTCTGATACGTAATTTGCAAATATCTTCTCCCATTCCATAGGTTGCCTTTTAGTTTTGCTGATTGTTACCTTCACTGTGCAGAAGCTTCTTATTTTAGTGAGGTCCCAACGTTCATTTTTGCTTTTGTTTCCCTTGCCTCTGGAGACGTGTTGACTAAGAAGTTGCTGCGTCCAAGATCAGAGAGGTTTTTGCCTGCTTTGTCCTCAAGGATTTTGATGGCTTCCCATCTTACCTTTAGGTCTTTCATCCATTTTGAGTTTATTTTTGTGTATGGTGTAAGAAAGTGGTTCAGGTTCATTCTTCTGCATGTCGCTGTCCAGTTTTCCCAGCACCACTTGCTGAAGAGACTGTCTTTATTCCATTGGATATTCTTTCCTGCTTTGTCAAAGATTAATTGGCCATACGTTTGTGGTTCCATTTCTGGGTTCTCTATTCTGTTCCATTGATCTGAGTGTCTGTTTTTGTGCCATGAATTATGAATTTTACTTTTTTTAATGTTCTTTAATTTTTTTGAGTACAGATGACACACAATGCTACATTAGATTCAGGTGTATAACATAGTGATTCAGCATCTCTATGTGTTGTGCTGTGCTCACCACAAATGTAGCTATAATTTGTCACCATATAACACTATTACAATATTATTAACTATATACTCCACCATGCGCCTTTTATTCCCATGACTTATTCATTCCATAACTGGAAGCCTATATCTCCTACTTCCTTTTGCCTATTTTACCCATTCCCCCACTCCCTGCCCTTCTGGCAGCCATCAGTTTTTTTCACTGTATTTATAGGTCTCACTTTGATTTTTGTTTGTTTATTCACTTGTTTGGTTTTTTTGTTTTGTTTTTAGATTCCATATATAAGTCTGGATATTTAAAAATATTAATTCTAATACATACATGCAAGTATTTACAGCAGTGGAACAAGAGACTTTATTTATTTATTTATTTATTTATTTAGAAAATGTCTGTGCCATGTAAGAGGCATTATTTCATTATCAAATATTCAGGTCTAATATAATCCCTATAAATTAAAGTGTGTTAAAAAATCCATTTTGAGTTTTCAGTTTAAATGTAGAAACAAGAATGAAAAAATATATGTTTTCCTTAAGAGTTATCAGTAAGTTTAGTTACTTTTAAAAACCTTAATATTATGTAGGTTTTGTTTTATTTTTACATACAGAATAGAAGACTTACTAACTTCAACAAAACTTAGGGAATGTCTCTTTTGAGAAAACTAGTAGTGTGACGCTTTTGACAGTTCCGTGATTTCCTTTTGGGTGACCCTGAATTGATAATGATATCTTATGTTTAAGAAGGATCATCAATCTTGGAGCATCTCGGTGACAATCTCAGTGTCAATTTCTTTATCACATTGGATATATATCTGAAGCATTTGTACTTATGCTGAATTAAGAGGTCCTGATGGGCTGCACATATAACCACTAGCACAGAACAAAGTTACCCACTCTTTAAAGAAATAGACACAATTTATCTCAATCTAAGCAAAAAAAAAAAAAAAAAAAAAGTGATTGAAAATCGTGGGGAAACAATCATGAAACCAAAGTGATGATGGATTTCATTTTGTATCAAGAGCTAAAATATTTATCACTTTATATATTAATCATTTCTCAAAAATGTTATAATTTGTGTAACTGTAAGAAACATTATTTATACCAGTGTCAAATTTTAAATTGTGCATTGTTAAATCTTAATAATAATATTAAAGAAAAAATATATACATTATATCATTACTTAAAAAAACTAAGCATTATAAATTCATCCCTCAATATTTCCAGAAACTTCCATTTACAGGTTTGAAGAATATAATCCTTGACATGAATTCAGATTACATTATATAATATTTTTGAAGTCAACCTCAATGATTAATTGAAATACCTTTTAAAAATCTTAGAAATAACGGTGCTTGGGTGGTTCAGTTGGTTGAGTGTCAGACTCTTGGTTTTGGCTCAGGTTGTGACCCCAGGATCCTTCATGGGACTGAGCCCTGTGTTAGGCTCTGCGCTGAGCATTGAGCCTGCTGGGGATTCCCTCTCTTTCTCTCCCTTGCCCCTCTTCCCCACTCATACTCTCTCTCTCTCTCTCTCTCTCTCTCTCTCAAGCGCGCGCACACTCTTTCAAATAATAAATCTTAGAAATATTATTTTGCTTTAGTATAGCGTGAGATATATGATCAAAGCTTCCTTTAACTTTTACCCCATTTTTTAAAATGCAGGTGAGCTCCTCAAATTTTATCTCTGGCCTAGAATTCTATGAGCTCCAAACTCCATGTGCAACTTGCTGTCAATATCTCCCCTCCCTCTTGTCTCAAATCAAAATTTTCTTAATCAATTGTCCAATGTTACTCACCTCAAGTAAACAGATATGCACCCCTCCAATTGCATAAGGCAAACACTTCTCTAACCCAATGTCATAAATTTCAAAGATATAGCACCATCCCTTATGGTTTTACTATACCCATAGTCTTTAAATAGCCCTTCCCTTTAATATATATTCTATGAATTATTCACTTTTCAGTGTTGCATCTTTTCTTGCCAGGACTCTGTTTAATACAATAATTGTATGTAACCCCAATATTTTTGTGAAGATTAAATTTATCAATATATATTGAGAGAGTAATGAGAATAGCTCTCATAACCACAGAAACTTTAATAAATATTCATCATTTTATACCAAGTATTTCAAGTGTAGGTATATTTTACATTATAGTACTTTAGGCCTATGCTTTTCCAAGAATAGTAAAACATCTCTGTTACTTTTGACATACAACTGCTTTATATTTGTATTCATAAAAGCATATAGGCATATTGATAGATATATCTATGCACAAATACAATACAGTTCCTCCAATTTTCCTGATCAGTGGCACTTCCTAATGTTCCTTTTAAATTTGACTTAATATGTAATATGCTCCCTGTAGATTTGACCCAATTGTGTAAGTTGCAATAATCACGGTAAAATTAAGAAAATTACTGAGATATATTCAATTCCGTAGACATCATTATGTAAGTAATATATTTATAGCATGATAATATAAGTGTTAGCCACATGTTGACTATTACTTACTATTTACATTTCATTCTTACTTAGTTATTTATCTTTTAACTGAAGAGTTGAACCATGAACAAAATCTTTGGACAACACCTGATTTAGACTAGCAAACTTGGACCATTTTTGAATGATAGAACAACATTTTGATAAAGTTATTTTTTTTTTTAGTCATGAGGGAAAATGACCCTCTCCAAAAAAAAATACTTTATATGCTGCCTTAATTTTAGTTCAGAATCCCCAAGACACATTCACTGAGAGAGGATCGTGTAGCAGGAGATCAGTATGATACTCTGTGGTATGTTCAAATGGTTCAGATCTCTTTTGGTTGTATTATGGCACAAACTATTGGAATTAACATGACTTGAAGCAAAATTGGAAATGACTATTCTTGTCCACTCCCATACAAATGTCAACTGTTTCTGATCCTCTTAGGTGATTTCCATGGAGAAGAGAAGTAGTCCTTAACAAATTTCTGAATAACATGTGAAATATCTGGCACCATACCTGCAATTATGGCTACTACCTGGTTGAGCTTGTGGCAGTCTACAGTTCTTCTCCAGGGGTCATCTTCATTCTCCAGGAGGCAGAATGGTAAAATAAGCCAAAATATGATAGGTATAATCACCCCTGCATTTACTAAGATTTTAATGGTAGAACTAATCATTGCCATCATCCAGAGGATGAAACAATGTTTTTAAATTAATTTATTTTTTATTGATTTATTGATTGATTGATTTTTCTTGGCTAGAGGGAGGCATCACGTTTCATAGGTTTCTACTTGGTCCTCCCCATTGTGATAAGTTATTCCACATTCCAAGGAGCCAATGCTCAAGTTACTCACTTTTCATTCCATTTACCTTCCATTATGTATTTTGGAATCCCTGGGTGGGCCTGAAACATCAGAGATTCCTCTTTGAACCAGAATTTAGTCAGAAACCCATTTAATAATCTAGCCCCTCTTAGTCTTCATTCTGACAGGAGACACGATGCTACTGTGAGTTTCAGGCAAAAAATGCCCACTCTGATCCTGTGTTCATTGTCTTTGAAATGTCTGGGTATTTCCCTCTCCTCAAAGTTCAAGTTTACTGGAGCACATGGATGAAGCCCTTTTCTGTCTTTAATTGTTGTTGTGTTAAAGGATCCTTCCTTCTAGGGATCCAACCACCTCTTCGGTCATTGGGTTCCAAAATAATAGATTAGGTCCAGGTACTGAGCAAAGGATTGTGGTTTTTTACTGGGGCAATTGCCTCAGCCTCCTGTTACTTCATTCTCTATTTTATTTAATTGTGTATGTTAAGTAACACCATGTTGACTGCCAATCTATTTTGTCTTTAGGCATGGCATACTCTGTTAACATCCTCACAACCCCCCATGAGTCATGTCTCTTCATTTTCCCTCCAATTTGACTGGTCATTGCAGTAATTATAGCCTTCCATCCCCTGGAGATTAATGTTGTCACGTGGCTTCTGTTAATTTAGGACCTATCACTTGCAATGGACATTAATGAGCTCCATTTTGTGATGGTGTCTTTTCCCTTCATACCTGACATGCAGAGGGCAACCACCATTGAAATTTTTAGTGATGTTGATGCCCTTCCTATAAATGCATTGTAGATGACCCTGGTGAAGGGTGTGCCCTCTTGGCCTATCCTGTAAAATGTAATCATCTGGTTGCTCTTTTGGCCTTATCCTGTATACCATCCCAGGATGATCACTTCTTTTAACCTCTTTATTCCTACTTCTCCTGTCTGCCAAAACACCTTGGTCAGACCTACTTCACCCAACCTCTAAGTGATACCTGGTAGTGAGTTTGCACCAGCATCTGGAGTGTCTTCTTTGATAATGTGCACCCAGGTCAACTACTTCTTGTTTATCCCGTATTACATTCTGGTTTCTTTGATCACACATTAAAAACTCAATCTCAGGATGAGATTGGCCTCAATCTCAGGCCTTGCCCTCTGCCAGTACAAATTAACTAAGTCTTACCTTTCCTTTTTATAATCTCTCTCCTCTCTTATCAGGCTCAGCATGCCTTAGTCAAGGTATGCTGCTGGAATTAACTCTGATTTTGGTGGATGAAGCTTCTGAGGGAGGCAAAAGTTTCATAGCCATAGGAAGGCCTTTTCCATCACAGGGTACTATTAAGGTGTACTACTGTCTTACTTCTGAAAGCTTTGAGGGCCCAAGATAATATGCAAATCCAATATCCACAGGTATGCCATACACATGCCCCCATCCCATGTGTTAGGGGCCCAACTAGGGTCCTGACTTTAACATAACAGATCTGTTTCGAAGGAACATTAAAATGCTTCTGGATATCTGTGATTTTATCAGATGTTCAAGCTGTTATTCTGTAGTTTCTACTCTTGACCAAAGAGTTCTTTTGGCTCTCATAGCCAACATCCAACTGCTCATTAACCATCATCAGTTTCTCATTATCCTTCTTCAGTGAGTTAATTCAAGTTAGTAGTAACCAGCAACTTTTGCTAATTTGTTAGGCTTTGTCACCATCACCCTCGCCATGCAACAATTATTAAAACACCTGAATCATTGCACCTGCAAGACTGAAGCTTTCCACCACTCCCCCAAGTGGCTGCAGGAGAAATCTTTAGCAGGTGGGGTGCCATCTTACATCATGAGCTGTTGGTTCACCTCTTAGAATTTAGGACTGCATGTTTTTCTTCTAGGCAATGAACAACCCAGTCCATAATCCTCATTTTATCATGTTGTTGTTGTTGTTTTCTTTTGTTTTTAAATACCTTGGTACCATTTGCATTAGTTTAGGAACACCAAGCAGCAAAAACAAAAATAGAATTAGATATTCAAACCTTTTACTGTAGAAGGAAGCAGGAAAAGAAAAGTAGAGTGTTTACACCATAGCCTGGGTCTGACATCTGTGGAAAGAAAGAAAGAAGTATGGAGAGTTCAGGAGGAAGATTCTTGGATGTGGCATGGTTCTAAAAAAGTCTTGGCCATGCTACAAAGGAGTTCTTGAGCCACAGTCTCCTTTTGGAAAACTCCTACATCTCACTGTAATGAGTCTGTTTAAGAATCCCTGTTGTGCTCAGTCATTGGCTCAGAAAAGCCTGGAGGCAGCATAACTTCAGTGGGAATGCAGTGCTGAATCCAAAGGCACAACAGCTGGAGGCTTTGGGAAGGTACTATCCCCGCAGTAGATCTGAGCGGCACATTTCCCCAGCTGTCACATACGTGCTTTCATATTTTGTATTTAATTTTATGGACACCCCATGAATCCCTGCTTGAGGGTATTAAATGTCTTATGTCTTGAGCTCGGGGCAGGCAGAGACTCATTGTAAGGGCTATAGGTCGGGAGGAAATAAAAATGTGCAGGGAGGCAAGGGGAAGAGCTGAGAGGCAAGAATTTGTCTCAAACACATTTCTCGTACATCACAATATTTCCTAGAATCAACCTTGCCTGTATCTGAAAGTCAGACACCTGTTTAAAATGTTACTCAAAGGAGCAATTTGTCACCCTGAAATATTTTATGTGGGGACTGGGAGAGAAAGACAACACACAGTATGAAAAAGTCATCGAATTCAATCTCAGTGTGAAAGAGAATCTATGCATTTTTCCCTTAAGACTCGTGGAGCCCTCAGTCTTTTTTACTTTATCCTTTGCTTGTCTAATTTCACTCACTTATTTTAACTCTCTATTTCTTTTTCTTTTTCCCTTTTCCTTTCCTCCCCCATCCCACGAAAATCTACCTTTCTCTTTTCTCCATCCCTTTGGAGTATTAGCAGGAACAGCATGATATATTAATCCTGACGAATGGAGGCATAAGATTCAGGTACTTAGAAATTTGCCCTGATGTTGATAAAATGCTAAGCTGTGACTGATTAACGACCTTTGGGATTGTGTCTGTGTTCACACTTTCAGTGTATAAGTGGTTGTGGAGATCAGTCTTTTGAGATTCATTTTCATATATCATGTGAAAAGGAAAAGAGATCCTGGAACCGAGACTGAATAATACAAATATTAATCTGATTCCCACTTTGAAATATGAACATTGTTTAGTCCAGAATTCTAACTTCGGAGCAAAACAAATCCGGGGTCTTGTCACCATCTGCAATTAGCAGGAACACATCACCAAGCTCAAAATTCTTACGTATATATAAAGTTGTAATTCAATCAGGGCTGAAATTGTACCTCTCTACAGTGAACAGAGTTTTCGTGTGTGGATTTTGAAATAAACTTTTTCTTTACCAGAAAGATATAGTGAACTTCACTGATATGAGGAAAAACAATAGCACAAAGCTTCGTTGCGACATAGAGCACGCTCGAGGCAGTAGCTCAGATCACAGAATCACAGAAGGTTAGAGCCCGCAGCTGCATTATAACCTATCTTTTCCTGCAAATGTGCTTGTTCTGAGGCTGCGTCTACCCGTGGCCCACACTGGTCTCTAGCTGCTAGATTCAGTCCAAAGGTGCAGATGAGAACAGGCTGAACACCAGGGTTCTCTGAAACCCAAGGGGCAAAGAACAGTACTGAAGACACTGAGAACACCCATGGCATCAGCAGGGAAAGGATTCTAAATGGAAACAGGGGAGATAACGGATTAGAATTGGTAATTGGAATCTGAATCTTTAACGCCCGCAGAAAAGCTGAACAGAAAGTTTACTGTAGTTCTATTCGGTAGTTCTGCAAATTGGAATCTCAAGGGGTTCCTAGAAGGAAGCTAGAGACAGAGGCACTCACATCAGAGAATTTGTCTCTGAGCTGAAACCCTTTTCTCCTTGGTTGCGGTGGCAGCTACACATGAGCTGTGTTTTTTGCCTTATACCTGTCCCTCATTAGAAGGAAGCTGTAGTGACGCTCACTGTAATGTCTTTTCCAGCGCCTCCTTTTAAACCCGGATCGGGTACGCTTAAGCCGCATGTGTGGTGTCCTTGCCGGAATTGCCAGAGGGATGCAGCGTTTTACTCAATTGCAACGACTGGTATTTATTTTAACCTTAACTTTAGTCTATTTGAAGACTCTAAATAAATTCTTCTGGAATTTCTTCCACTCCCCGTACCAAGAAATCCTTTCAGATGTAACAAAGACACATCATTGATTTCTTCTACCTATTCTAGTATGATTTTATAAAAATTAACATGAATAGGGGCGCCTGGGTGGCTCAGTCGGCTAAGCGTCCGACTTCGCTCAGGTCATGATCTCGCGGTCCGTGAGTTCGAGCCCCGCGTTGGGCTCTGTGCTGACGGCTCAGAGCCTGGAGCCTGCTTCGGATTCGGTGTTCCCTCTCTCTCTTGCCCCGCTCCTGCTCTGTCTCTCTCTCTCTCTGTCTCTCAAGAACAAAATAAAAAAAAAAAAAAAAAAAAAAAATTAACATGAATAAGATATAATTCCCACCTATACCTTCTTTCGTTGTCATCAAGTCTCCCCTCGCCCCTCCCCCATCCAAATCTTTCCTGTTCTGGAAATGGCACCATCGTTTATTTAAGTGATCAAGGAAGGCTTTATTTCCTGTCTTGCATATATTGTCATCAGAAAGTCCTGTGGATCTACTGTCAAAATAAATTGTAAAATCCTTATTCTATCCTATTTCTACCGTCATTTCCCACCTGTACTACTGAAGCAGCATCCTAGCTTACCTTTGTATTTCTGGTCTTTCCCTCTCTCAATCCAATAGCAGCCAGCTATTAAAATGCTGATCAGAGCACATCCGTCCTTAATTAAATACCTCTAATAGTTTCCCATTGCTCTTAGAATTCCAAACTCTTTATTATGGCTAACATGAGCCTGGCTGATATGCTTCTGCATAAGCCTTTGACCTTACCTTCTACTTTTCTCCCTCGCTATGTTTCTGCCTCTCTGATATTTCAACTCGTGCTGTTAAATTACCAGGTTATTAATTATTCGGGAACCATTTGTCATTCCCTTTGCCTGGAATACTTTCGATCCATATCTTCTAATGGCTTATTCCTCCTCAGAATGTCGCTTTCTTCCCATAAGTCGCTCAGAAAGATCCTCCTCACCTAGGTCGTCTAGAGTAAGCCCTACCCAATTCAGCTATTTCCCCCTCCCCTTTTCTATGCTTTCATCTCTTCTTGAGATTTAAAGTTCTAAAACACTACTGAGTTCCTTCGCTCCTGAGTTTAGCAATCATCTGACTATGTTGAAACTAATCTATTGATGCTACATTTTGTTTTAGTTGTCTTGTATCAGTTAGGGTCCTTGGAGAAAGATGGCACATTCAAAATGGGCAATTTGAAGAGAGCTTGGGTTTAGGGAAAGCATTAAAGGATAGCACACTGTGCCAAAAGTAGTCATAGATGACAGCCACACCATGTGTGCTGCTTAGGGGACATTATTCTGGTTGAAGGAGGTATTCTCCTAAGAGAGTTTTTGTCTCTTTAGAGTAGTGTTGTATAAATCTACTCTAGCCCATAATTATTGATGTCAAAATTAAATCAATTAAGCATTTTAATTTCCAAATTATTTGCAATGATCTTTACTACGCCCTCCATATTATATGTGAAAAATTTGAAATCAGTTTTAGTTAATATCTCTTCCCTATTGTCTGAAGATACTTATTTATTTCATTTAAGAACACTATTTTTTGTCATGTTTAAGAATAGTATATTTGACATAATTTGAACCTCTGGCTAGTATAGAATGTTGATGAAATATTTGCGCTTTGAAATCAAATAAATCTGAAAATAGAAGCTACACTTGACCTTTTACATGTAGATGTACATTTTATCATCCTCAATGTCTTCATTTGAAAATAATAAGAATATTTTAAATCAGTATTTTAAAATAAGAAATTATTTTTTTTGAATTATTAGTTTAAGTAAAGGACTCAAATAATGTGGCTGTAATTATTAATGAAAAAATAATTAATCATGTATTTTTATTACTTAAGACTAATTAAGTGATTTGAATAAAAAACAGAGAATCTAAGGGTATTATGATAATTGATGTCAGCATTAAGTATAAATCAATTTGAGATGGTTCAGAATCAATAGGAATATATGTGACATTAAACAATGATCTGAAGACTTTAGCTTATCTATACTACTTTATTAGAATTAAATTTTAATTGTCTCTTTTAATTAAATGATCATAGTTACTTCATATACATAAATGATTCTTGCAAGTAAGCTATTGTTTCCTATTTTTAATCTGCCCTTCCTTATCCATGCCTCTTATCATTAGTGGCAAAGGGATTCAACTATTCTCATTCTGATTGTTTGGCAACTATTAATTTAGAAAGGTTTGAACCATTCCACTCCCTTTTAAGTCATTTCCAATGAGCTAAGCGATCATTACTTTATCTTAATCCCCACAACAGTTATAGCTAATATCTCAAAATTTAATGTTTAATAGTTCAATAGTAACTTCATGTAAGATAGTTTTATCTCGCCTTATGGGGATGTACATTCCTTTAATTCCCACCAAATCATATACTTCTACCAGAGTGTCTAATACATTGCTATTTATATCATTATTATATATGTGATCTGAATAGGAATGCATTAAATATACTGTAATTTTAAGGTCTTGCCTCCTACTTATTATGAAATTGGGAAGAAGAAATTCTCATTGTTGACATCAAATAAATGTATTATCAAATGTTATTATCTTTATGAAATCAATGTGTGGAATCCAACTCTACAAAGCAGTCCTTTTCACTGGGGAGATGAGGAAGTGAGATGGTATTTCCCACTAGAGGAATATCTCACACTGGGTTCCTAGAGAACCAAGTCTGAAACAAAAGTTATGAGCTCACATTGTTAGAAGTACAACTTCTATGAACCACGTGTCAAAGCAAAAAGGAAGTGTAGCATGGAGATAGAGTGATCAAATGCAAGAGAGTTAAAGAGCCTATCAGAGGTTTGCAGCAAATAAAGCTGGGACTGTATCATATTCAGTGTCTCTAGTGATGCCAATAGAACACTATTCTGTCTAGGGATAATTCTTGGGGCACAAAACACAAAAAAATGCTCCTCCTCCTCCTTACCAATGAGGCAATAACTCTCCCACTCATCCACTCTCTAGATTGTGTTACCTGGTTCCCTGAGCACCCCTGAGAAGCCATAATCCAGCAGGTACAATGTGGCTATTGTGCAGATTTGACAGTCTTTCTCTGCAAGTCTTCATGAGTGCATAACTTCTTAAATCTGTACAGAATGGGACCTGGACTTTATGAAGAGGAACAGTTGCTATGAGAATATGAGCCATTAATAAGGTGTTCCCAGCCATTCCAAGAAGCTGGAAAGAGTAGCTGACATCTGGGAAGCTGTTGGAAGTGAGCAATCTGGGGAGGTACAAAATCTTAGTTCCAGTCCAGTGAATATGTGTATTGTCTCTAACAGTATGTATAATTTGAAAATGATTTTCCAATATAGTTGTTGTCTTTCTAAATGAAAGGTACTTAAAGTAATATTCCACTAAATCTTACCTAAAAACAATGTAGAAAATGAGAAAGAAAATAAATGAGAAAATTTCTATGCAAACTTATGTGATTTAATTGGTATTAAGTATGCTATTTTTCAGTCATTCCTTATATCTGAAAAATAAAATGCATATGATAATCACAAAACATTTAAATCACATATAATCAAATCTCTTCAATTTACATGAAGAGTTTTATATATTCAGTAATTTTAAAATCATAATCAAGAAAATTTAGGAGTATACCACAGATGAAGACTTGGTTCCATATTCTTGAAGTGAAATTTAAATACACAAATCCAAGGGAATTTTATTAGATGGTCATTACCTGTTTTATATTTTTGCAATGCTAGTGACTAAACTACCCTTACTCATGAAAGTATGTTATAAATAAATATTTGTGTATATAAAATATAAATGATTAGCAGCATTACTATGTTGTAGCTAATACTACACTATTATTTAGATGAAATTCATGGAAGCTATGGTTAATAGTTTCCCAACACAAGGTTTAACATGGGGAAGCAACCTTATTAATGACTTAGCCTGCATGACATCAGTGGCCTCTCGCTTTTATATTTTATCAACAGAATTTTAATGAAGTTGCCTACATCTTTGACATAGTTCAATTATATTTTCTCTAATAAAGTTTTGCTGCACTTAAAAATATAATGAATATGATTCAGTGATTAATTGACATAACTCTTGATTGAGAAGAAGGCATAAATATGTAATCTATCAATTATAGACGACTTTTTAATTTACCTCATCTTAAAAACATGGCACTATTAGCTACTTTAAGATTTTTTTTTCTCTTTTTTAATGGACTTGCCTCATCTAAAGATGAGGATTTGTAAAATGGCCCAAATTTAAGAAGCTGAGAGACAAAGCATTGAATCAAAATCATAAATATTTTACATGACAAATAATGTGTCATTAGAAAATTTCTATTTAAATCATGAAGAAATATTGCACAAAAATCTTTGGCTTTTTAAGTATGAAATTAATTAAGCCTTTAGTTTTACCTTAATTAAAGATTTAGTTATATTTTCCTAAAGGGAATCCTATTTCTTAATTTTCTCAAATAAATTATTAAGTTAGACAGCTTCATCAAGAACTTTTCAGAGATTCTCTGATGGTTAATTTTATGTGTCAGTTTGCCTCGGACAACAGGGACCCAGATATTTGGCTGAGTATTATTTATGGGTATGCCTGTGAAGGTGTTTCCTGATGAGATTAGCATTTGAATGGATATATTAAATAAAGAAGATTGTCATTCTGAAGATGTGGGCAGCACCCAATCTGTTCAGGGCCTGGCTAGAACATAAAGGTAGAGGAAGAAAGATTTGCTTTTTCTTTGACTCCTGAACTGGGACGTCAATCTCCTCCACTCAAATTGGTACTTTGGATCCTCTGCTTCTTGGGCCTTTGGGCTCTACTTAGGACTCATATAATTGGCTCCATTGGTTGTCAGGCCTTCAGACTTGGACTAGAACTACACCACCCACTTTCTTGGGACTCCAGCTTGCAGCCTCCATACTTATATGAGCCAAGTCCTTTTAAAAAATCTCTTTGGGTGTCTGGGTGGTTCAGTGGGCTAAGCATCTGACTTCGACTCAGGTCATGATCCTGTAGTTCCTGAGTAAGAGCCCTACGTTGGTCTCTGTGTTGGTAGGTCAGAGCCTGGAGACTGCTTCAAATTCTGAGTCACTGTCTCTCTCTGGCCCTCCCCACCCCCCTCAGAAATAAACGTTAAAAAAATATTTTCTTTCTCTAGGTGCATAGAATATATATAAGTGATTATAAATATCTGCATCTATATGTATATAGATAAAGATATATATGACATATATAACATCTGTTTCTCTGAAGAACCCTAACACAGATTTTGGTATGTGAGTAGTTCTAGAGCAACAGAATTTTAAGGATAATTTTTTTGAATTAGTTCCTGGTTTCTGGAACTAGTCATCTTATTAGATGTAAAGATGTTAATGATTCTATTTCCAGTAATAAAAGAGCAGTGATAGTCTGTGATGCAAATTGGCACTAGAGATATACAAACTATCTGCATCGGGCACTCCTAATCAACCACTTATAAGAAGCAGGGAGCTAGTGACTGTGTACTTTTGAAGATTTTTAGAAAACTAACAAATACAATGAGGTGGCTGATTATTCTTAATAATGCTGGACAAAGTGGTGGGAAAAGAAAAAAAAAAAAACAAGTATGAATTCGGGGATTCTCATTCCTAGCTCAAGGGCCATATAAATGACCTTAACATATCTACATGTACCCTGAAGGAGATCCTTATATCCTGTAGTTACAGAGCTCTGATTGGTGAAAATCAAACACAGGATCATATCATTAAAATGTAAGTCTAATTCCCAGCTTTCCAAGGTGTTTACTATTTTTTTTTAAGTTTATGTATTTATTTTGAGAAAGAGAGAGAGAGAAAATGAGCATGTCTGTGCAGGCAGGGAAGGGGCAGAAAGAGAGAGAGAGAGAATCCCAAGCAGGCTCTGCTCTATCAGCACTGAGCTGGAGGCGGGACTTGATCCCAGGAATTGTGAGATCATGCCCTGAACAGAAATCAAGAGTGCAGAAATCACTCAACCGGGTGAACCACCCAGGTGCCCCTAAGAGTGTCTACTGTTACAGTAAGAGCATTGATTGGGAAAGAATGGGATCCTGCAAGTTAGAATGACAACATGAGGGAAGACTCTGATAAAGCTGGGCATATTGAGCCCCTAACTATTGTTGAGTCTTCTTGGCTGGTGGAAATGGCCTCCCCAGCCCCAGCAGTATTTGTTGTTTTCTAACTAAAAGGATTAACTCCACATTGCCTGAGGAAACTGCAATGTCTTTACCTGAGAGCAGTTGCAAGAAATGCTGGTTCTTTCCTCAGGACCTACCCCCACCAACTCTCTGTTTCTAGACCTATAACTGGACTCAAATTCCAGCAGGCCCCTAGAGGTGAGGTACAAAGTAGAACCCATGAGGTGTGTTACACTCCAAAAGAACTAATTTATACAAACAGAAACCTGGAAAACATGTGTGGGAATGGATACTAAGGGTATGCAATAATAGTAAAAGGAACATAAAGTTAGATGAGGCCAAATTTATTTGAGATCACTAAGCAGAGATTTGGCATTTAATGTTGCAGCATGGGGAGTTAGAAAGAACTCAAGTTTGTTTGGCTCTCTGAAACATGGACCAAAAGCTGGCCTACAGAGAACCAGTTGGAATTCCAGAGCTGTCATGGCTTAATCCAAAGGAAAGAATTCAAAGGCTTAGGGAGACCAGAATGCTAGAGTGGATTTGTCAATTGAGACCTACTCACCCACACTAGGAAGGCCCAGATAACATACATTTCACCAGTATTTTGAGATATGTGTTATTTTTTTTTCAGTTTATTTATTTATTTTTGAGAGGCAAAGAGAGAGAGAGAGAAAGAGTGCATGAGTGGAGGAAGGGCAGAAAGAGAGGGAGAGAGAGAATCCCAAGTGGGCTTCCTACTGTCAGAGCAAAGCCCAATGCAGGGCTCAATCTCACAAACCATGAGATCATGGCCTGGGCTGAAATTGAGAGTTGGACGCTCAACAGACTGAGCCACCCAAGTGCCCTGGGATACACATTTTTGAGTGTTGTCCAGTCATCCATGTAGAGCTTCATTCTTGCACTTCTCTGCTGGCCAGCCTTTATTAAAGAGGAACAGCAGTTACAAATGGGGAAATATAAAAGCAATAGAAATAATTGAATCTAAGAGTGGCAGGGGCCAAGTGGTGAATAGGTATTGTGATGGACAGTGGAGTCAAAGCAGCAATCAGATTAGTCTGACTCCCACAGACTTATGATATGACTTTGCTAATTGTTCATGGTGTACCTAGAAGTAAATTAGATAAGAAACCTACTAAATTCTTACCCAATCTGAGAAAAATCCTAGGTATAGTGAACAAAAGTCTAACTTGAATTATCAAAACACAGAGTCTTTTGAGCTCTGACCTGATGGTAATTCTGGGAGATACAAAATGTCACTGTAGTCCACAATGAAGTCAGGGGCCTATGGAGGTCAAATGATCAATGGAGTTTTTGCTCAGGCCCTCTAATAGTAGGTCCGATGGTTTCCTGAACCTATTTCCAAAAGAAATACCACATTTCAGAATGGAGTTCATAGATTAACGCTACCACCAAGGACATGAAGGATGCAGGGGTGGTGACTCCTACCACAGCTCCATTGAGCTCACCTATTTGGCCTTTGTAGGAGAATGCTGGTTTTGGAAAATAACAGTGGATTATCACCAGTTCAACCAGGTGGTAATTCCAATTGCAGCTGCTATAACAGATGCGGTTTTATTGTTGAGTGAATTAACACATACCCCTGTACCTTGTATGCAGCCATCTGGCAAATACTTTCTTTCTCCATTCCTGTCAATAAAATCCACCAAAACCAGCTTGATTTCAGCTGGAAAGGCCAAGAATATACCTTCACTGTTCTACCTCAAGGGTATATCAACTCTTGAGCCCTACATCATAATTCAGTTTGCAGGGATCTTGACTGCCTTTCCCTTCCACAAAGAAATCACATTGGTTTATTATATTGCTGACATAATCATAATAGGATCAAATGAACAAGAAATAGTAACTAGTAATAGTAATTTGAGGGTTTTTAACATATTCTAAGATTATAAGACTCAGAATTTTCCAAGACCCATGGGTCTCATAATATTTGCACCCAACGTTTAAAGGCATTTATGCCTGGAGGATATTTTGGACATGGCTGACTCTAGCCAGATCATACTGGGGTGTTATTTACAGTGTCCATTATTATTGACAGGATCCATACATTACATGATGTTAAATATTTAGAATATTACTCATAGTTGTAGTTTTCCTTCTTATTTAAGTTTATTTCAATTTCATAATTTTTACAATATATTGTTTATGTAATGAAATATATTTTTATTTATAGCAGCAATATATATTTTTACAGCAATATTTATATATATTTACGTGGAAATAAGGTATAGCTTTTTCTTCAAATCAGAATCAAATGCTTATTTAAGGATATTTTTATTATTATGAAAATATGTGATTTAAGTGCCTTCAATATGCTTGATTTTATGCAACAATTATAATTGGTATAATTTCCTTAATCTCAAGAATCTTTTCAGTATATTCTAATAAAATAACTTCCAGTGTTTGAAGGGAAGGAAGAAAATGAATGGTGACATGAAATTGTTTTCTTCAGAAATACATTAGCTATACATATTTTACTTAATTTGGCATACCAATGGCGATGTGTAAAATGGATAGAAGAATATAAGACCAACATGCATATGAAGGATAACCATTATTTACCTAGAAACACAAAATTCTTGCTACCCATGGGTAAAAGTGATTTGGTGCTCTAATAAAAAAAAAAAAATAGTTGCTTCCCTGCTGGCTTTAGAATTAACAAATTTCATCACTTTAGCTTATGAAGTGACAGCACATTATTGCTACCTTTTATTTATGGGCATGTCAAAATTTCAGTAGCTATAGGTCAAAATTTGATGGAAACTGGTTCTTCAAAAAGGTTTTATTCTCGGAGCACCTGGGTGGCTCAGTCTGTTGAGCATCCGACTTTTGATTTCAGCTCAGGTCATGATCTCAGGGTTGTGGGATGGAGCCCTACATCTAGCTCTGTGCTGAGTGTGGAGCCTGCTTAAGATTCTCTCTCTCTCTCTCTCTCTCTCTCTCTCTCTCTCTCTCTCCTCCTTCTCCTTTTCCTCCTCCTCTCTCCCCCTTGCTTGTTCTCTCTCTCTCTTTAAAAAAAAAAACAGGTTTTATTCTCCAAATGATTGGATCCCAATCCATTATTTCTCCTTCTCAGTAGAAATGGATAAGAGAACAATCCTTAACTGTACATCCTTTCTCATTTATTAGTATTCAAAATTCAGATGTGCTTGATAATATAACATGGAGTTTAAGTTACAATAATAGATATATAATCAAGATTTCACAAATGTTGGAGCAAGGAGAATACCATGGAAAGGAGACATTGCTGGTTGACATTGTCTATTTCATGGCCAAAAGCCTCCATGCCTCCTTGTGGTGACATGTCATTTTTCTTTTTGGAATGACATATACAGATGTGTGCCTCCAACTATATTAGAAGATGGGAAATATTCCTGCCCCTACCCCCTCAGCTCTGCCAAGAGTCACTTACATGACTTAAATTAACATGTTGACTCAACAACAACAGAAACACTTTTAAGAAACTTTTTTGAGTGAGGCTTGTAAGAAGAAAAACAATGACATGGTTAGGTTAATGTCACACTCAAAATTTTGAATAATGCTGGTGATTGAGTAATGAAGGTAATTCCTATCACTTCCATCTTTCATTCTCTAACTTGACCAATGCAAGTAAATAAGAGAGGAAAAAATACAGTAAGAATATATTTTTTAATTTTTTTTAATTGTTATTTTTGGTAGAGACAGAGACAGAGCATGAGCAGGGGAGGGGCAGAGAGAGAGGGAGACACAGAATCCAAAGCAAGCTCCAGGCTCTGAGCTGTCAGCACAGAGCCCAACGTGGGGCTTGAACTCACGAACAGCTATATCACGACCTGAGCTGAAGTTGGACGGATGCTCAACCGACTGAGCCACCCAGGCACCCCTACAGTAAGAATAATTTGTTATTTCAAATGTGGTCTCTTTATTGCAGTCAATGAATTCAGTTTTTGATAATGGGAATGCAGATAGTAAACAGGGAAATTCTTTTTCCTCTTCTTTGCTAGACTAAAAATATCCTAAATAATTTTGTTTTCAACAGGTCCAGATAGACTACACCTTTAACATGTTACCTTAGACATATGTGAACTCTCTTAACTCTCTGCCATAATTTAGCCCAATTTAAAATGATATCATATGGATCCACTCAATTGATAATATAGTCCTTAAAATTGAATATGGAAAGTATGAAGTAGCAGGTATACAACTTGACGTGGTAAGACATATACATGCCAGTGAATTGGAAATTAATCCCACAAAAAGTTCAGAAGCTATCAGTGAAATTTCTTTGTAAGAATTATGTGATTATGTTGGAATAATTTTTGCTGCTGATCCAGCTAAGAACAAGTTTGAGTGACACAGTTAAATATTTAAGATTCTGGGAACTTGATTAGTTTAAAGTAACATTGGAAGAGAATTTGACTCTTTTATCTAGGAAGAAGTAAAATTGTCTTTGTAGATCCTATATGGTTATATATATATATATATATATATATATATATATACACACACACACATACACACACACACACATATATATATATATATGTGTGTGTGTGTGTGTGTGTAGTCTTAAAAAGTCCATTAAACAATTGTTAGAAATATTCAATGAATTCAGGAAAGTTACAGCATACAAAATCAACATATAGAAAACAGCTGTATTTCTACACTGAAAACAAAATATCTGAAAAATAACTAAAGAACACTGTCCCATTCAAAATTGCAGCAAAAACAATATAATACTTTTTTTAAATTTGTTTTTAACGTTTATTTATTTTTGAGACAGAGAGAGACAGAGCATGAACGGGGGAGGGGCAGAGAGAGAGGGAGACACAGAATCAGAAGCAGGCTCCAGGCTCTGAGCCATCAGCCCAGAGCCTGACGCGGGGCTCGAACTCAAGGACCGCGAGATCGTGACCTGAGCTGAAGTCGGACGCTTAACCGACTGCGCGACCCAGGCACCCCAACAATATAATACTTAAAAGTGAATTTAACCAAGGAGCTGAAAGATCTGTATACCGGAAACCGTAAGAATTTAATGAAAGAAAGTGAGAAGATACAAGTAAATGGAAAGCTATGTGTTCACGGATTGGGGGATTTAATATTGTTAAAACAATTAATATTGTTATTCCATACTACCTAAAACTATGCATAGATTCAGTACAATCCCTATCAAAATTCCAAAGGCATTTTTCACAGAACTAGCAAAGAACAATCCTTAAATGTGTATAAAAACAGAAAAGACCACGAAAAACCAAAGCAATCATGAGGAAGAACAAAGCTGGAGGCATCACATGGCCTGATTTCAAACTATAATACAAAACTGTAGTAATGAAGATATAGACAGCTAGAGCAATGGAACTGAATAGAAAGTCCAAAAATAACCCCCACTTACATGCTTAACTATTTGGACTAGGGAATCACAAATAGTCATTGGGGAAAGTATATTCTTTTCAATAAATGGTGTTCGAGAAACTGGATAATAACATTCAGAAGAATAAAATCAGACCCCTATCTTACATTACTCACAGAAATTAACCTGAAATATATTGAGAACTTAACATGAGACCTGAAACCATAAAACTCCTGGAACAAAACATAAGAAAAAAGCTCCTTTACATTGGTCCTAGCAACATTTTTTGGATACAATACAAAAATCACAAGTGACAAAAACAAAAATACATAAGTGATGCAACATGAAATTACAAGGCTTCTCCACATCAAAAGAAACAATCAACAAAATGAAAAAGTAACCAATGGAACATGAGAAAATATTGGCAAAGCATTTATTGGATAAGGAGTTAGTACCAAAAATATATAAAGAACACTTACAACTCAATAACAACAACAACAACAAAAATCAGTGTTATTTTTAAAATTGGCCAGAGGAACTGAACTGACATTTTTCCAAAGAAGATATCCAAATAACCAGCAAGCACATGAAAAGATGTTCAATACCACTAATCATCAGGAAAATGTAAATCCAAACCAATGTGAATGTCACCTCACACACGTTAGAATGGCTACCATTAAGAAGACAAGAAATAAGAAGTATTGGTGAGAGTGTGGAGAAAAAGGATCCTAGAGCACTGTTTCTGAGAATGTAAATTGGTAGGCACTATAAAAAATAACTTGGAGTTTTCTCAAAAAAGTAAAGATAGAACTACTATATGATTCCACAATCCCCTTTCTGGGTACATGTTCCAAGGAGATGAAAATAGGGTATCAAAGAAATATTTGCACACCCATGTTAATTGCAGCATTATTCACAATAGCCAACATATGGAAACAACCTGAGTGTCCATAAATGGATGAATAAATGAAGAAGATGCGGTATATAAATGAATCTTATTCAATCACGAGAAAGAAGGAAATTCCACCATCTGGGACAACATGGATGGAACTTGAAGGCGTTGTTCTGGGTGAAATAAAGCATTCTGCATATATAAATGTGTGAAATCAACATGCCGCACTACTTAAACTTACATGTCAATTATAATTTCAATAATCTTGGGGGAAAAATAAAATGCATATACTCTTTGAACCAGTAATTCCAGAGGGTGATATGTTGGAGAAGCATTTATATGCTAAGAAGGAAATTCATACAAGAACATTTTATGAAACAGTAGTTATATTAATAACAAAAAGTGAAATCAAAGCAATATATAAAGAAAAAATTTTAAATGCTGTCAGAAATGAAGTGAACAAATAACTTATATGGTATCCATGTTGCAGAATATTATGCAGCAGTTAAAGAAAATAAATATGCTTTCAATGGACTAATAGAAATATTTAGAATCTGTCTAGGAACAGATTCAATGGAAAATGAAGATATAAGCAATGTGTGCAGTAACATGCCGTCCATAAAACATGCAATGCAATTATGCATTTGTCCATTTGCATATGTATATTTACCTGTATTTGTATTAATGTCTATCTATCCATCTATCTACATGTTTATCTGGATGGATATAAACCAAAGTAATTACCATGGCTAACTCTGGGAAGAAAATAAAATGTGAGTGGTTGTCAAAGGAAAATTGAGTTTCATATATAATATTTGAATTTTCCCTTTAAAGAGGAAAACATTAATGTATGATTTATATATTCAAAATTATTTTTTTAAAAAAAGAAAATTTAAGTGAATTGCTCAAGGTGAAAAAAACTAATTGGTGCCCAATCTAGATTAAAACCTAGAAATTCTGACATGTAAGATGTTCACTAATTTTCTTATGCTACATTCTAGCAAATGTCCAGTTTTCATTAAACATTTCAATGAGAAAACATTAAATATTAAAATTACATCCAAGTTAAAATGAGGTGAAAACACAATCTTGATCTATGCCATATTTTTTATTAATTAAATTATTTTGCTAGTATTAAAGCTGGTTTGTGGAAGAAGGGTAACGCGGCCTTCTCACAATTTTGTAATGAGCGCAGGGCAGGTAACTTCATTCTTCCTCTAGGCTAGAGTTTCAACTACCTTTGAAGCATTTGTCAAAATGAGAGATTTCCGTGTCTAGTCCAATTAAGTCTGAAATAGTTGATCTAGGGATTTCCAAGGAGACCAAAAATTATTAAACCATTCAGATGATTCTGATATGGCTTATTAAGGGGCCCTATGTTCAGATAGGCTCAGAACTCATAATTGCAGCCACCTGAATGAAAGGGAAAACTCAACTTTCCAGTAGAAATCAATCAGTATTAAAGAAGTAAAGTTCTGGAGGAGGCAAACAGTGAAACTTCTCAAGAATGGTCAAGTCCTACTGATTCTAAATTAAGTTTCAGGAATTATTACCCAAGTGGCAACCTGTGCCCTTTATATGTAACCAACTTGACATTGGGACATTCTCACAAAATCAGGTTAAAATAGAGAAGCATTTACAGAGGCACTCAAGTATTGTTTTTTTTTTTTTTTCCTCTTCCACTTGAATTTTTCTTCTTTTTGATGACAGACTTTTAAAAGACTCTGAAAAGACATTTTTCCAAAGACGACATCCGGATGGCCAACAGACATATGAAAATTTTCTCAACATTACTGACCATCAGGGAAATACAAACTAAAACTACAATGAGATATCACTTCACATCTGTCAGAATGGCTAAAATAAAAAAAAAGACAAGAAACAACAGGTGTTGGTGAGGATGTGGAGAAAGGGGAACCCTCTTACACTGTTGGTGGGAATGACAATTGGTGCAGCCACCCTGGAAAACAGTATGAAGTTTCCGCAGAAAGTTAAAAATAGGGGGCACCTTGGTGGCACAGTAGATTAAGCATCTGACTCTTGATTTCAGGTCAAGTCATGATCTCACAGCTAAAAGATCAAGCCGTGCATTGGACTCTGTGCTGGGCAGGGAGACACTTTAAGATTTTTTTCTCTCCTTCTTCCTCTGCCCTTCCCAAAGTCATGCTCACTCACTCTCTCTCTCTCTCCCTTTCTCTTTCTAAAAAAAAAAAAAAAAAAAAAAAAAAGAGAAGAAAGAAAGTTAAAAATAGAACTACCCTACAATCCAGCAATTGCACTATTATTCTTACCCAAAGAGTAGAAAAATATTAATTCAAAGCAACTCATGTGTATTGTATAGCAGCATTATCTACAATAGCCAAATTATGGAAAAAGCCCAGGTGTCCAGTATCCATCAAATGGTGAATAAAGAAAAGGTGGTATACACACACACACACACACACACACACACACACACACAATGGAGTATTATTCAGCCACCAAAAAGAATGAAACTTGCCATTTGCAATTACATGGATAGAGCTAGACAATATTATGCTAAGTGAAATAGCCAGATAAAGACAAATACCTTATGATTTCACTCGTATGTGGAACTTAAGAAACAAAACCAATGAGCAAAGGAGAAGAAAAGGGAGAGAGAGAGGAAAAACAAGAAATAGTCTCTTAATTATAGAGAACAAACATGATTACCAGAATGGAAGTGGGTAGGAGGGCACTCGCGATGAGCACCGATTGTTGTATAAAAGTGTTGAATCAGTATATTGCACACCCCAAACTAATATTATACTGTATGTTAACTAACTAGAATTTACATAAAACAAAAACAAAGACGAAAATGAAATAAAATGAAACAACAAGAGGTACACATAAATAGGACTACAACATGACCAGCTCAATTCTACTTCTTTAAAATATAAATATTCAGGGTGCCTGGGTGGCTCAGTTGGTTGGGCATCTGACTTCTGCTCGGGTCATGATCTTGCACCGTGTGTGAGTTCGAGCCCCACTTCGGACTCTCTGCTGACAGCTCAGAGCCTGGAGCCTGCTTCGGATTCTCTGTCTCCCTCTCTCTCTGCCCCTCTCCCACTCGTGTGCTGTCTCTCTCTCTGTCTCAAAAATAAATAAACATTAAAAAATTTAAAAAAATATATATATAAATATGCAAACCAAGGAATCTTGCAAAGGGACATTTTCTTTGACTTTCCTTGAGTCTATTTATTGATAATTTTTTATAAAAGGTAGTTTTTGAAAATCTTCTGTTTACATGTACTCTCTCCCTGTGCCTTAGTGACTGAAAAAGTATTTTATTTTAGATCACCTTTTCTCCTCTCTCTAATGAAGATTGATTTCAACTGTTAGTCCTTTGAAAGTATAGTTAGATTGAAAGAAAAAAAAGATGTAATCAGATTATCCTAATTTATTTGAAGACATAGACTAGAAAAAAGCATTTCCTTGTTTTTTGCATCATAAGTGTAAATATTTAATAAGCCATCTTACCTCTATACACATCTGCTCAGGTTTTGTGCCATGGAATTATAGCCATTCTTTGTAAATCCATTTAAAATCAATCATCTGGATGAACATGTTTTATTATAGTACTGATTACCCTATTCCTCCCAAAGATTTATCAATTTCCCTCTCAAAAAAAAAAAAAATCCACTCACTTTTCCAAAGCACTTGGCTATAGTAATGGCAATGTTGATTCAATTACATGCAGTAAACTCTATTGGCCACAACCTGTCGCCTGGTTTTATAAGTTCTGCATGTGTTTGTCTGGAAGTCCAACGCGAAAGGGCCATTTTTTACCACTGTCTGATTATGTCACTGTTAAAGGCTGTTAAATTTACTACAGTAATCCAGGCCAAAATAACAATGGATTTATATAGAAGGTGGAATCTGTGAGACATTCGAGTGAAAGATCTAATTAATACATCTATGTATTTAAAAATATACATACTGGAATATTCAAAATATTTTTAGTATTAATATATATGTTGATAAGTATTAAAGTAGGGTGGCAATTAAAAAACTTTTTGTATTGGTTGTTTGCTAAGTTTTCTTAGAGGTTATTAGTTCCTTGGTGTTCTGAATATTAAAGTCATGCTTAATCTTTATTCAAAATGTATCACTGTATTTCCAAAGTTAGATAGATTGTTTAATTAATCTTCAGTATCTATAAAACATATACATATATTGAACATGTATTCAGAGCATATACACTGAATATATATGTGAGTAGACATAGTTAGGCATAGGTACACACACACACACACACCCACACACACATAAATGAACGTATATATTGAGTGGCATGCTAGGTTCAACTGAACTCCAGTTGTTTTTGTTTGTTTATTTGTTTTGTTTTGTTTTGTCTTTGAGACAGAGTTAGAGAGGGAGAGCAGGAGGGGAAGAGAGAGAGAATCCCAAGCAGGGTCTGTGCTCAGCACGAAGGTTAACACAGGACTCGACCTCATGACTATGAGACCATTACCTGAGCCAAAATTAAAAGTCTGACACTTACCTGACTGAACCACCAGGCACCCTTCCAGTTGGCATCTTAAAACCAGCAATGATAGAAGTATTTACATCACAGAAATTGGAAAACATTAAAAATCAGGGTTGTGTGGGGGCGGCAAGGTGGCTCAGTCAGTTAAGCTTCCAGTTTAGGCTCAGGTCATGAGCTCATGTTTCATGGGTTTGATCCCTGCATTGGGCTCTGTGCTGACAGCTCAGAGCCTGGAGCCTGCTTTGGATTCCATGTCTCCCTGCCTCTCTGCCCCTTCCCTGCACTTTCTGTCTCTCTCAAAAATAAACATTAAAATTTTTTAATTAAAAAAAAAAATCAGAGTTGTGTGGGGCTTTTAATTTTTTTTTTCTCAGAAAGCTGGTAGTGAAACATTACCAGGCTGCCACCATACACATTGAATTACATTTGAATTTGTTTAAAATTAATATGTATTTATGATCATAAACATTAATTGTTGCATGAAATAACTAGTGAACTTAGCACTTTTCTGATTTCCAATATCTGGCAAGTAGTGGCTCCAGGTCCTGGGCTCAAATCTTGCTTTCAGTGGGTGGTAGGTAGTGCAACTTCCTTTATGCTGACCTCCTTCCTATTGTGCAGCTTACACATCTGCAATCCACCTCTCAAGGGACATTGACTTTACTAGGTATTCCTTCAAAGGAGTACATTATGTTTTGGCAGATTTTATTTTATTTTATTTTTTTTATAATTTTTTTTAACGTTTATTTATTTTTGAGACAGAGAGACAGAGCGTGAACAAGGGAGGGGCAGAGAGAGAGGGAGACACAGAATCTGAAACAGGCTCCAGGCTCTGGGCTGTCAGCACAGAGCCCGATGCGGGGCTCGAATTCAAGGACCCCGTGAGATCATGACCTGAGCCAAAGTCGGACACTTAACCGACTGAGCCACCCAGGCGCCCCAACGTTTTGGCAGATTTTAAATACCACAGAAATTATTCAAGGCATTAACACTCTTTTTCCGATTAGGGTATCTAGCTCCTCACAGGTTATTCCTGATATACAATCTTGCTTTGTTTTCAAGTTTTGTTTTTGTGGTTTTTTTTTCAAGACAAATTACACTATTAATGTACAAAACAGTTTTAACCATGGACAAGATCATTCCAGATCAGTGGTGCTGAGAAAATCTAGAGAGCTGCCACATTTATTTTTTCTATTTTTTTCCTCAGTCTCATAACAATGGTTCGATTTGAATTTATGTATCATAAAATTCAGTTACAAGAGTTAGAAACATCAACTTCTGCCTTTAAGAAGTTCACAGTCTATTGCAGGTGTAGATATTACACAGAAGCAGGTAGAATGTAGTATCAGATAGAATGGATCATTTTTTGATGTTTCTTCATGTAAGAAGGGGAGGATTCTCAAATTATCACTATTGGTTCTATCAAGCAAAAGCAAATCCAGATGTGGTTAAATGAAAGATTTTATTCAAAAATTTATTGCAATAGAAGAAAGGGACTATTGTAGTAGGAGAAAGTTCCAGCTTACTCAAAGATCTGCAGAAGCATCAAAAGTAAGGCAGAAAAAGACTTATTTTTTTTTGAGGTGGAGTAAGCAAAGCACACAAGAACCAGATCTGGAAAATTGGGAGTGGTGAGATTGGACAGTTGATTAAAGAATATTTTTCTCTGCTATCAGCAGATTCTCAGGAGGGTACCTATGAGGAAGGGTTGTTCAAGTTTCACTACCAGAATTCTTTCCATATCAGTTGGTGAAGTCCAACAATTCAATTAATTATTTATGAGACACAGAGTAAGTATTTAGAGGGTCTCTGTCTGGTCTTACCACAAATAAACAAGGGGGTATTTCAAGAATATCTTATCAAAGTTACATGGGAAGAATAATAGTGATGAAAATGTGTGTAGGAAAAACACAAAGATGGGGAAGTGCCAGGTTTGGTGATCATACCTGTTTTACAGGAACACAGGTCTCAGGTAAAGTTAAACATTGTCCCTTTCATTTTTTTTAATGTTTATTCATTATTTTTGAGAGAGAGAGAGAGAGAGAGAGAGAGAGAGAGAGGAAGACACAGAATCTGAAGCACAATCCAGGCTCTGAGCTGTCAGCACAGAACTCTATGTGGGGCTCAAACTATGAGCTGTGATATCATGGCCTGAGCTGAAGTCGAACACTTAACCGACTGAGACACCCAGGCGCCCCTATCAGTTCCATTTTTACAAATTTGAAGTCAAATCAAAATTTCTATTGTTGACATACAGAGTTGGATACTTCAAACTTGGTATGAAGTGTCTTGCATTATCTCACATTTTTCACATATCACCCGGGTAGGTGGTGGACTGTTCATGAAAATGATCAGTAGATTTTCAAAGACAATGCTGAGATTTAATGCACTGATGTCAGGATTCAAAACAGCTTTTGGATTGATTTCTGTGTCTTTTGCATAGCTTGCTGAAAGTTAGCAATTAATACTTTTCTTATTTCAGTTATTCTGGTTATCCTTTGCTGAAAAACAAACCACCCCAGGGCTTAGTGGCTTGAAACAGCAGTTAATTATTTTGCTTGCAAATCTGCAATTTGGACACAACATGGGGGAAAGGCATATCTATTCCATGCAGTGTCAGCTGAGACACTTTGAAGATTGGAAGATTCACTTATAATGGCTGGCCCACAGGGCTGACAAGGTAGTGTTGCCATTGGCTGGGATCTCAAATGGAGCTGAAGGCCGGGGGCTTTGGTTCCAATCCACAAAATTTGGACTTCTTGGAGTATGATGGTTATATTCCAAGGGCAGTTATCCCAAGAGAGAGATAGAGAGAGACAGGTGGGAACTCAATTGACTTTAATGACCTAGCCTTGGAAGTTATATGCCTTCACTTCTGCCAGACTATAATTAGGATAATAACAAAAAGCAGCCCAGATTCAAGGGGAAGGAACATATGCTCCTACCTCTTAAATGGGGAAAGGCAAGTTTCCAAAAGAACATATAAAATAAAAAAATATTTCCATGACTAGTTAGATAAAATTAAAATTGAACATAAATAATTATTTTCCAAAGACTTTGACAGGAGAAAATATAGTTAAGGAATTAGAGATTAAACAAAATAATAAAAATAAACTTAGAAATGAAAGGAGCAAGGTAGATGTGATAACATTTTAATAAATATATATTTCCCAGCATATAATTCATTTTTTTCTAGAAAATAATAACCATAAATTCCCTGTGCCTAATTATTTAATCTATACATTACATACCATTTGACTTATTAATTTAGAGTTCCATACAAGTCATAGCATGTTGTCACGAAATCCACAAAGTGCTAATGTGTGTGTGTGTATTACACGTAACCCTGAACATCATGGTTAGGGGATGGTTATTGAAATAATTTCAATAACTTCAAGTCAGTAATAATGCATGAAAAATGCATGAAATGAATACCTTTGTTATTATTTCTATCTTAACATTTTATCCCATCAGGAGTAAAACAAATTTTTCTTTATCATTATCTTTAGGGAGCAGGAGCAAAATGTTTCCCATCCTTAAGTTGGAGCTTTTACTTGCTTTCTACTTATCTCATCATCTTCCCTACAATTTCATAAGCTGAAAAATGAAACCCTCTCAAAAATAAAACACAGCTGTGGTGATTACATTCAGAAAGTCCAAAATAGATATTACCACATTTATTTACTGTAAAGGCTCAGTAATGTTTCCAAGAAAGCTATGAGGAAGCGAAGAGAAATAGGAACTTCTGTAGTGTTAAAATGATGAAAAGTCTGAATTACAGAATATATTTTAAAAAATGATTGACGTATGTGCACTAGTAAGACAAAATGCTAAAAATGTGTTTCTGGCTCTATAGTAAAATTAAGAATAATAAGTTAATGGATTCTACTGAGATAACTATTGATTAGACTCCTAATTTATTATATTAATTTATTACTGAGCACCTATTATGTATAAGTAAGTCACGGTTGAGTTGAGTTGACTGTTCTGAATAAAAATGAGAAGATATTTTTACACCATTACAGATATACTTAAAAGATAACAAAAAAGATCATTGAAAGGCAGATGAGTATTTTCAAACCATAAAGAGAAGGTATTTTTCTGGTGTTTTCAAAAGTTTTAGAACAGAAAAGAAAGACAGCGTTTCTATTTATCAAGTTAGTTTAACTCTGATAGCAAAACTTGCCAACAATTAAGGGGGAAAAAAAGGATACTGTAGACCAACTAAATTTCTGAACCACTTAATAATTTGTTTTTAATAACAGAATAGTTTTATAATCTGAAAAATAAATGTAAAGTTACTTGCAACTTGAGGATGAACAAATAAATCAGAACAAGTATGGAAAAATTTGAAATGCTGTAAAACTTTAAAAGTGAAGGGAATCATGGTTATTAAGGAAAACAGAGATTTTGCAATGTAGTATGGAGAAATTAAAAATATGTCCTTTGTATATTTATTTTATTAATACTTATCTATGAAAAGAGCTTTAATTGTTATCTTCTCAGTGGTTAAACTTGGTAATGATATTATCTTAAGTTTTGCAACATTTTCTTAAATTTGCATTTCAAAAAAATTATAATGTGGTTATTTAGTTCTTAATTTAACTTGCAATAAATTAATAAAGTGTTTTTCTAAGACCTGGAAAGTCAATGAAAAAAGTAGCCTAAACCCATATAATAAAGCCCTTAAATTAAAGAAAGACCTTTTAACATTTGTTCATTGTTATTGATAGAGAGAGGAGGAGACAGAATCCGAAGCAGGCTCCAGGCTCTGGGCTGTCAGCACAGAGACAGATGAGGGGCTCAAACCCACCAACAGTGAGATCGTGATTGTAGCCAACGTCAGTCGCTTAACTGACTGAACCACCCAGTTGCCCTTCTTAAATTTTAAATCAGTGCTATGCAACAAAAAATTTACAACTCATTAGAGTTAATTTTACTGTGAATTATTAATGAACATAGTGAAAGTAACAGTGTAAAGAAACAAATGTACACTACTGGAAAATATGTCCCTTATATTAAAAATTGGACAAGAGGAATAAATAAATTAGTGGAAATTTATATTGAAGTCATTGTTCTTACATGAACAATATGAAAGAAAAAATAATTTTAAATGAGAATAGGAATTTAAAGATCATATATTTATCCGTGTATACTAACTGAATTCCAGTCCTGTGATTTAGATAATTTTGATATATTTTCCAACACCTATAATCATAATACTTTGAGTCATCTGATGATAGGACCATGAAACAATGCCTTCAAAAAATAGCTCATAATCTTTTCTTCGATGGATATGTTGACTTATGTTGATGCCAAGAAAATAGATAAAAACAAGATAGATCAACTCTTTCCCCTGGTAGGAGAGAAGGAAAATAAACTCATTAAAACATAATCTACGCTTTTTCTGGGCATGACAAAATAGTTGGTATCCAACATACCCCATATACATAAACTTGGACAAAATACACAAAGCAACTATTTTCAAGCACTGGACAGTGGAATGTGAAGACTGAACAGAGGAAATATTCTGAATCGATCAAAATAAATATGAAGAGATAATGATCATTTAGCCCTTTTTTTTTCAGATTATTAAGGACATAAACCCACAGATTCAAGAGGCTCATAACAACCCAAAATGGAAAAATATGAATATCACACCCAAGCACAAATAAATTGC
Organism: Panthera pardus; assembly: GCF_024362965.1. Classification (NCBI taxonomy): domain Eukaryota; kingdom Metazoa; phylum Chordata; class Mammalia; order Carnivora; family Felidae; genus Panthera; species Panthera pardus. The sequence goes on along the minus strand of NW_026526688.1, from coordinate 176,601,544 downwards.
TAAAAAATTAAGATAAAGAAAAAATATTTTAAGAAATGTCTTGAAAAAATCCATATATATTCAAGGAAAAAGTTTTCTGAAAATAACTCCCACCTTATCTAAAACAGTGAAAGCCAGGGGACAATAATAAACAGCATCCTTAAAATGCCAAAGGGAAAAAAAAATTCATTTAGAAATCTATCTTCAATCAAAATCTCCTTCAGATTTTCAGCGGAAATAAATTTACATTTTTGATAAATAAGGATTGAGGCACTAGTTAAATTTTGAAAAAGTATAGAAAAAATTAGGTGTAGGGGTTAAAGAGAAATGATCAAGGTGGAAGTTGAAATCATAAGACAAAAATGAAGAGAACCGCGAATACTAAATATTTTTTCAAATAGTATTAAATATTTAACAAATAATAACACTGCACTCTGTGTATATAGTATACATAGAAGTAAAATATATGAAAACAATAGCACAGACTTTGGGAGGTGGATGGAGATGCTGTAAAAAGAATCAATGGCAGTCCTGATTTTGTAAGCTGAAACTGTGCAAAGTGGTATTAAAAAATCAATGGAAAAAATTAAAATGGTTCTATAAATATCTGTCCTTTCAATGTTTTGTCAAAATCATTATACTGTGAAAAAGCCAATTACAAAATGATACATCCTGTGTGATTCCAATTATATGAAGGAAAAGAATAGACAAAATGAATCTACGGTAATAGAAATCAGATGCATTGAACAGAGCACAAAGAGCTTTCTGGACTTCTGGAAATATTTATCTTGATCTTTGTGATTGTTACATGTGTTTCATATTTCTCAAAATTAAGTGTACACCCTTGAGATTTGCACATTTTAACTTATGTAAATTACACTTCAACAAAATAATGTTAGCTCTAAAATAAAATAATGAATAGGAAAAGTTCAAATAATTATGTCATAGGAAGAAAATAAAATTGAAAGGTATAGTGAAGAGTAGATTGGAAGAGTGAAGATAGTCAAGGAAGGTATCTCTAAGGAGATGACATCTGATTTAAAAACTGAGGGAAAAAAGGAAACAGTAGGAAAATATCTGGATGTGGATCAATCTAGATCATCAGAAAAACAGGTCTGCACAAGTCGAATGCAACACACAAGAAAACCAACTTGGGAAGCAAGAAGAGACACTCAATGTATGTAGGCATGCACAATTATTCTTGTGTGCCTGGACTGTCCAGAACATACGCTAGAGATCTACTGACCCTTTAGTATGGGCCTCAGTAATGGGCACACGGAATACATTTCGACGTGATGTGAAGGCTGGAACCAAGCTCAATGGACCTATATCTTGAAACAAACCTGCCCCAGTCATGGGTACAACTAAAAGTAAAATATATACTTTGCTTTGGTAGGCCACTGATACTTGGAATGGTTTGTTTTGCAGTATTATTGTGGCAATAATTATCTAATACAAATGACAGCTGTGTATGATAGTGATTTCTAATGAAGAGTAGGATTTTAATTAAATTACATAGTATCAGATGACAGTGGATATATACAATATAGTATAAAGAGTGGTCTTAGAGTTTGATGAACCCTGAGAATTTCCTCAAAAACTTGTTAAAAATCTACATTTAATGACTTATCTCCCAAAGAATATAATTCATTTGAATTGGTTTGGGGATTAGTAATCTTTTTTTTAAGAGATTACCCAAATTGATCTTGATGTACTTGTTTACATAAATACACGGGTACTAAATAAGAAAAATATCAAAATACATTTAAAAATCATACTATTTGTCTTCATAGTCTTGAAACATTTTATTTCTTAGGCAGATATATATTAGAAGTGTATATATTTGATTCCCCTTACTTTTATTTTTGGGTAAATATTGTGTTTCACAAAAGTGAACCCAGTATATTTTGATTAATTTGGAATATGTAGGGGTGTCTTTATGTAAACTATTGCTTGACCTTTGACATGGCTTGCTTGTCTAATAAAATTTTCATGACTGGAATCTAGACTTTAATGGGTATCCTAGCAAGTATTCTCTTCTGCCCTTTTGAACTGGGTCATGTCAGCTGGGCAATGTTATTTATCTCATGGTTTGAAAGTATTATAATTTATGTTATAATCGTGTTTCTATTCTTAATTGTGGTAGCAGATTTTGCCTAAAGTTTGTTCTCTTTTATTTTTAAATTTTTTAAAATGTTTATTATTTTTGAGACAGAGAGAGACAGAGCATAAATGGGGGAGGGTCAGAGAGAGAGGGAGACACAGAATCTGAAACAGGCTCCAGGCCCTGAGCTGTCAGCACAGAGCCTGACTTGGGGCTCGAACTCAAGGACCTGAGATTATGACCTGAGCCCAAGTTGGACGCTTAACCGACTGAGCCACCCAGGCACCCCTAAAGTTTGTTCTTAAAAGCTTAACTGGCACTATATTGAAATGCAGAATTCTCCCACTTCTTTTTTATTTTCATAAAAAAATCTTCTAATTTTGTGTGATGACGTGTGTGTGTGTGTGTGTGTGCGCGCGCGCGCGCATAATGACTTTTCAGAAACATTCCCATTCTTCCGTTTTCTAGCAGCAGAAGACTTGGTTGCTAAATTTTTGAAATAAAAATGCTTGACTTTTAAATGTGAATTTTGGAAAATTAGTTGCTACTAGCAAGCCCTTTGTGTTCTATTTTACTGCTTTCTTCCTTTTTTTTTTTTTAAACGTTTATTTATTTTTGAGACAGAGAGAGACAGAGCATGAACAGGGGAGGGTCAGAGAGAGAGGGAGACACAGAATCTGAAACAGGCTCCAGGCTCTGAGCTGTCAGCACAGAGCCCAACACGGGGCTCGAACTCACAGACCGCGAGATCATGACCCAAGCCGAAGTCGGACGCCCAACCGACTGAGCCACCCAGGCGCCCCTCTTCCTTTTTTTTTTTAATTACCTATGCCACCCCACAGTATAGAATGTCTATATGATAGGTTATGTATTAAACAACAGGCACAACTGTGTCACAGCTTGGTTTCATTGTCTTTCACTATTTACAAAATTTAATAATTCTGAGTAACGATTACCAGCAGTACACCAATATTATACATAAATAATGAATAGAAAACCTGAGATAGGAATAACAGTTTGCTTTACAATTGCTGTACTTCTCTGTGCTATTTGACAGCTCACTGACTAAAGCATTAATCACACCCCTCTTTCTACCCTCCTTAGCAGTGGTTGAGAGCAATAAAGAATTACCGAGTGAAGGCACGTCGTTTAAAACCGCGATGTGAAATATAAAGGCCAAAATATTTTTTGTAATAAAATGTGGATTATCAAATTCCTTTGAGCTTGGAGATGGCACTTAGCACCTGACCATCTGTTAATAATCGTTAGCTTTTGCAATACTCTTATTCTTAAAAAGAACAATAAGCAACAAAATAGGGGCTTGAGGCCCGAAATACAAATGCTATTTTTAAAATAATGATTTCATCACTTGTTTTTTCTTATTATCACTATAGCATGTGTTCATTTAAAATACGTTCATAAGGGTGAGCATTAGTAACTAAGGCAATATGTCCTTTATCAGTGGGCTTACACTGTACTTCCCTGCCACCTAACCCTAATTATTGCTTGTCCTTAGGAGATTTGCATGTATTTGCTTTAATATATTCAAAAGTAAAAGAACCTATTTTACTGTTTTGTCTGAATCTGACATCGGCAGTATTGAAAAGGAAATATGACATGAAAGAACCATAACTATACTGAAAGAAAAATCTAGAATGCTAGAACTCTTAGGCAATGATTACACTAGACTTGACATCAAATGCTATCACTATCAAGGAACCCAGACATTAATTCAGTCTGAATACTATAGGATTCTGAATATTTTAGACAAAACTCTCCTCCACATCTATAATAGTCATATTTCCCTCAGAGATTAAGAAAGACACACATCTGAGAGCAAGGAAAACTAAAAAATTTAGCATGACCAGGAAAATCCTTTCTTGGAAGGGGACTAGGTAATAAGTAATTTTTCATGAAGGAAGATGGAAAGAAGTAAAATCTCAAATTATACATACTGAAATCAACTTCTACTTTATAAATTCTTCTTGAAATTTCCCAATTCCTATCTTAAAACTACTTCCTTGACTTTTGAAATATGATGGTATAGCCACAGGATTAATTAAAGGTCAATGTGAAGAAGGGGACCAATATATTTCCACACCCAAAGTCTTGTAATTCAATTAAGAAATCGCCTCATCTAATAGAATAGGTTGCAATGCAGAGAAACAGTAAAAAAACCTCAATTCCAAGACCAATGATCATCCTTGATATTTACCCCACACACAGAGAGCAAAAACCCAATAGACAATCTAAACATCAGAAATGATGAACAAAACCTGTATCATCTGTCTTCATAACACTATAGGTATGAATTCTTCACTCCTTTCTGTAATGGTCCTTTCTGCACTGGAGAAATTGGTGCCAGCATAGGTAGCCATGTTCCTTTGTGGACATAGGAGATAGGTTTGGATTTCAATAGTATAGTTAGGAGATGTATGTCCTGAATTTGGTGACATTCCAAATCTCACATCCAATTTGAGTAAACTTTAGGAATAATTCTCATCCATTCCCAATATTCTAAAGAAACTCAGTTACTTGTTCTGAACTCAGAGGAAGTACTTATGTCCCAAGATTCTGACTGTTAATTCACAAGGGAAGAGAATCTAGGCACACGGATTAGTACTTACTTGCTAATTTGAATATCTTCTAAGTAAAGTGCCATGTGGGTAGACATGTGGATAGAATATATACAATTCTCACATTTGGACTAGACATCTCTTTTATTCCAGGCAATAAAAATTAGGTTAAGTGTGCAATAAGATCTCTTCTTTTTCCCACTGATTAAAGATATGTTTGAAAATATCATTCATCTGCTTTCCTTGAATAAGGCACTGCCAATCTTCAACATTGCCTGTCATTAGTGACACAATTTCCTATAGACTCACAACAAAATCTGACTCTCTTAGAGTCTTCCTCTTGACACCCTAGGCTTATAGCCTAATCATCATGCTTCTACTTAGGGAAGGAAGAAAATGTGCATTCCATAAGGTGAAGTATTACAGGAACTCTTCCATGTTTAATCCCTTAGTTAATCCCAGGAAGAGGAGTGAATCACCACTGTGATAAATTTCAGAGAAAACAGAGCATGCTCAGTTTAGATAGATAGATTTTTTTATTTATCTTGAAATTCTAACATCGGTGTATGTGATTCCACTTTAAAGGACTCAGACTATGGAAAATATTTTTTTCTATACAGGAAATGAAAGGAATTTAATAGGATCATCAAAAGCTAAATCAAGAGTTTGCAATTAGATAATTTATCAATACCTCAAATGCTAATCACAGACTTCTCCTGTTATTACATACAAATATTTTATTCTCAAAAACTGGCTGGCAATAGACAAAATTAGTTTTCATATGCCTAAAGTGTATCATCACAGATTGCAAAACCTTATCCTTCTAAACCTATGGTGTTGAGGGCTTTAAAGGGTCATTGATCTTGTCATCAAGGATTAGGAAGAAAGACTTTGTAATCAAAATAGAGGTACACTTCCAAGTTCTTCATATTTTCAGTTTTTTTTATTATTATGAAAAGTATTGTAGAAATATCCCTTTTTAGAACCAGATTTAATGGAATTTTTCTATTATCTAGCTAACTGATTTTTGAAAGTCATATTTTGGCAAGTTTCCTTATTTACAAAATGGAAATGGTAGTAATGTTTTTAAAAATCTCATTGACTTCTTGTGAGTATTAAATGCATTAACATGTGGAAAGCTCTAATAACAGTGCCTGGCACACAATATTTGCTCAATAAATGTTAATGATTATTGTCATCCACTGAAAGATTATACAGATCCCAAAAGCAATGTTGGACATTCTTTTAAATGGATGGAAACCCACAGGGCATATGAAGGCAGTTAGTGCTTTTCTACATCAACTATAGATAGGTTTTTCATATTTATTCTTTAACTCGATACTGCAATAATAATATTTTTCAATCAGTTCAAAGTATGTTAAATTGAGGGCCGTGGTACCTACCTGTATTAATTCAAATATTTAAAGTGTGATAATTCAGGGGTGCCTGGGTGACTCAGTCGGTTGAATGTCTGACCTCAGCTTAAGTCATGATCTACCAGTTCATGGGTTCATGCCCCACACTGGGCTCTGTGTTGGCAGTAGAGAGCCTGGAGCCTGCTTTGGATTCTGTGTCTCCCCCTGCCTCTGCCCCTCCCTTGCTCATACTCTGTCTTTCTCTTTCTCTCAAAAATGAATAAATGTTAAAAAAAAAAGTGATAATTCAAATTTATCGCCATTTTCCCAAAGTTCATTAAAGCTTCTTTGAAAAGTGGAACTAAAAATTTTATTATTTTTTTAGTAATTCTACAGTAAGCTGCCCCAATATTTTCATTTGAGAAAATTCAATTTCTTCAGAATTTTCCACGAAAAGGTGGGAACCATCTGGTTAGATTCCATATTGACAAAAAGAATCATATCCACGCATCATATATAGGGGGAAAATAATGACACCCTACCTTAAATTTCCTGCCTCTTTTCTTCTTCTACTGCTTTGTTATTAAAGAATATCCATTCTTTAAATTCTCACATTTTTAATTTGTAGGATCACATTGGTGAACTTTTCATTTCGTTTTCTTCCTTTCTTTCTTTCTTTTTTTTTTTTTTTTTACATACGAAATCAGAGAAGATGTAAGGATTTATATTCTATTTGTATCTTTCTGTAAGTAACGACACAAAGAAGCTCTGCATTTGGGATATCAAATATTTGCCTTTTGCAAATATTAGTGCTTTGAAAAGGCAGTTACTCTTTCCAACGACTGTTGAAATTCTTGGTGCATATCCAACATCATAATTTTCTACTTAGTGGTTAACTATCAATCTATTACCTCTCAGCTCCAAGTTCATCCTTCATTGTCTATTCTCTAAGAATTGACTTGAATCTCTAAACATTTATTTAGCCAGGTAACATGATCTTAAAGTGTCAATAAAAGGTGCTGGACTGATAATGTGGACAAAGGGGTCTAGTCTCATGGTTACAGAATCCTTCTCTGGGCATAATTAATCAACGTAGAGCAGCTAAGAGTATGTGGTGACGAAGAGTGTAAAACTGCCCAAATATAGCTGGGCAAAAGTATGGTACCTACCTATAGGTACTTTCTCCCAGTATCCTAAAGATAAACTTCCAAAAATTCCACTGTGCAGCTTCTTTTATTTTCTTTTATTACTTTTAAAAATATATTTTTTAATATTTATTTTTGAGAGAGAGAGAGTGCAAGCAGGGGAGGGGCAGAGAGAAGGAGACAGAGAACTTGAAACAGGCTTTATGCTTACAGCAGAGCACCCAATGTGGGGCTCAAATTTACACACCATAAGATCATGGCCTGAGCCAAAGTCAGACATTTAACAGACTGAGCCACCCAGTAAAGGAACCGCTCTATACTTTGATAAGCCCTAGTTAAACTTTCTGAAAGGAGATCTGTGTCTCAGTTCTGGGCAGGTAGGGAAGTCTTCCAGATCTGTTCCTTTTTTAGACACTCTGTCTCAGCCCTAAGGGATGTGGCTGCTCCCTCCATATGCTATTCCTGCATTATTTAGAATTCTCTTTTCCCCATAGTAGCTAATCTCCTCTTCAAGTTAGTGTGTGTTATCTGTCTCTTGACTCTAACTGATAAAGAGGTAGAGTGGTCCTGGGAGATAGATCTGAAAAGAGGGAATTTGGGAGTTAGTTTATTCATACTCTGGGGATTGAGTATTTTGGGGGGAGACTCTCACCAGAAGGAAACTAGGTACTAGTGGCACTTAGAGTGACTACAAAGATTGTCAGAATGTTGGATTGTCTTAGTGCAACAGAGCATATAGAGAAAGATATGACAAGCTCTGGAATCTTAACTTCAGCATAGCCTAAAAACCAGAGAGCTTCCTTGAGAGCTCTAAAATTATTTATTATTTCTGAGGAAGAGCCAAGATGACGGAACGGCATGGAGATTTTTTTGCATCTCACATCCATGAAATAGAGCCAGATCAACACTAAACAGTCCTACACACACAGGAAACTGATTTGAGGATTAACACAACAATCTACACAACCTGAAGCACAGAACTCAGCTGGTACGTGGCATGAAGAGGTGAGAGAGAGAAGCCACAGCAGTCGGGGAGCTGTTTATACTTGCAGAGAGAGGACAGAGATGGGGGGAGAGTTCAGGAAAAGCACCATGCCCAAAAGGAGCTAGAGAGAAAGTGGAAAAGTGCAAACAGCTGCAGGGACTGAAATAAAAAGGGAGAAAAGAGAAAGGAGACGGTTTAAATTCCATTAAGACTATAAACAGGGGGAGTGCAGAGTCTAAAACTCTGCATCTCAATACCTGGCAGTGCTCTGGTGGGAAGTCCGAATCCCCAGGAGCAGAGTGGGGTCCAAGAAGTTCCCTGGATACATGGGGAGGAGCGGTTCCACTGTTGGAAAGACATTTGGTAGAGGCTGTGCAGCCACCTGGTGCCAATAGACCCCAGAGAACAACCACATTTGCTGGTGCTGGAACAGGTCATTAAGAGGGAAACCTGTTGCCAGCTGTGTGTTGTGATTTTCCATATTCCCTGAAGTGTTGCTGCTACACAACCGCATGAACTTTTTCTGGGGTGAGTTGGCACCCAGCTGCAGTCTCGGCTCATTGGCAGCAGCATGGTCTCACGAATGTTCCTGGGTGTGGCCAGCACTGGTCCATTGCTCGGTGAGACCCACCCACAGAGGGTCGAAATGGGTCAAAGCCGCAGTCCCTCAAAAGTGAGGGGTAGGGACAGTGAAGAAATGGGCAGAAAACATGAATAGACACTTCTCTAAAGAACACATCCGGATGGCCAACAGGTACATGAAAAGATGCTCAACGTCGCTCCTCATCAGGGAAATACAAATCAAAACCACATTGAGATACCACCTCACGCCAGTCAGACTGGCCAAAATGAACAAATCAGGAGACTATGGATGCTGGACAGGATGTGGAGAAACGGGAACCCTCTTGCACTGTTGGTGGGAATGCAAACTGGTGCAGCCACTCTAGAAAACAGTGTGGAGGTTCCTCAGAAAATTAAAAATAGACCTACCCTATGACCCAGCAATAGCACTGCTAGGAATTTACCCAAGGGATACAGGAGTACTGATGCATAGGGGCACTTGTACCCCAATGTTTATAGCAGCACTCTCAACAATAGCCAAATTATGGAAAGAGCCTAAATGTCCATCAACAGACGAATGGATAAATAAATTGTGGTTTATATACACAATGGAGTACTACGTGGCAATGAGAAAGAACGAAATATGACCCTTTGTAGCAACGTGGATGGAACTGGAGAGTGTGATGCTAAGTGAAATAAGCCATACAGAGAAAGACAGATACCATATGGTTTCACTCTTATGTGGATCCTGAGAAACTTAACAGAAACCCATGGGGGAGGGGAAGGAAAAAAAAAAAGAGGTTAGAGTGGGAGAGAGCCAAAGCATAAGAGACTCTTTAAACCTGAGAACAAACTGAGGGTTGATGTGGGGTGGGAGGGAGAGGAGGTGGGGGTTGGGTATTGAGGAGGGCACCTTTTGGGATGAGCACTGGGTGTTGTATGGAAACCAATTTGACAATAAATTTCATATATTGAAAAAAAAAAGTGAGGGGTAGGGAAACACAGGTGTATTTGAGATAAAATTCAGGTGGGAGGTGCCACCTCGAAAACAGACAGCTTGGTCACAGACAGTGTAAAAACGGAGTGGATGGAAACTGCAGACAAAGGACGGGTGCACGATTGCTGGTCAGAGAGATAACAGAGTTTTGATACTAGAGACTGGGTAGCTGGGTAAAGCCATTTTCACCCCTCCTGGGCATGTGCATACACACCTACAAGTGCCACAACAATCCATCCCAGTCAGCTAAGCAGCACCATCTAGTGGAGAATGGAACTATTACACTAAGCCCCACCAAACGGGGCCAACCTCGCTCTTCAGGAACACCACAAATCTCTCCACTTCTTCATGGTTTGACTTTTAGGAGAAACCGATGTAATTTCAATCGTATTTCAGTATATTCTCTGGTCCATCTATTCAATTTCCTTCTTTTGTTCTTTTTCTTTCTTTTCTTTTTCTTGAATACAGAAAGAAAAAAATATTTTCAATTGTTATTAAAAATATTTTTCTTTATTTTTTCTACTGTATTTTTTACTTTTTTTCTAAATTTTTCTAATTCTATTTTACTTCCATCATTTCATTTTATTCTATTTCATTGTATTCATTTTCTCAAATTTTCAAACGTTTTCCTTTTTCCCCCCTTTCTTCTCTAAACTATCAAACTCCTTTCAATAACCAAACAAAAACACACCTAGAATCTAGCATCATTTATTTGATTTTTTTTGTATGTGTGTGTTGTTGTTACATTTTTTTAATTTTAATTTTTTTTTTTACCTTATCAATTCCTTTTCTCCCTTCAAATGACAAAACAAACAGATTCACTCCCCCCTCCCCACCAAAAAAAAGAGCAGGAAGAATGGATAGCCAGGAATTTAATCGAAATAGATACAAGCAAGATGTCTGAACCAGAATTTAGAATCATGACAATAAGAATACTAGCTGGAGTCAAAAATAGATTAGAATCCCTCTCTGCAGAGATAAAAGAAATAAAAACTAGTCAGGATGAAATAAAAAATGCTATCACTGAGCTGCAATCTCAAATGGCTGTCACGACGGCAAGGATGGATGAGGCAGAATAGAAAATCAGTGATATACAGGTCAAACTTATGCAGAATAATGAAGCAGAAAAAAACAGGGAGATTAAAACAAAAGAATTAGAGAAATCAGTGACTCATTAAAAAGGAACAACATCAGAATCATAGGGGTCTCAGAAGAGGAAGAGAGAGAAAAGGGTGTAGAAAGTTTCTGTGAGCAAATCATAGCAAAAACTTTCCTAACCTGGGGAAAGACACAGACATCAAAATCCAGGAAGCACAGAGGATTCCCATAAGATTCAACAAAAACCAAACACCAACAAGACAAATTATAGTCAAATTCACAAAATACTCAAGCAAGGAAAGAGTCATGGAAGCAGGAAGGGAAGAAAAATTCCTTAATCTACAAGGTAGACAGATCAGGTTTGCAGCAGACTTATCCACAGAAACTTGGCAGGCCAGAAAGGAGTGGCAGGATATATTCAGTGTGCTGAATAAGAAAAATATGCAGCCAAGAATTCTTTATCTAGCAAGGCTGTCATTCAAAATAGAAGGAAAGATAAAAAGTTTCCCAGACAAACAAAAATTAAAGGAGTTTGTGACCACTAAACAAGCCCTGCAAGAAATTTTAAAGGGGGATTTCTGAGGGGAGAAAAGATAGGAAAAAAGACCAAAAACAACAAATATTAGAAAATGCCAGAGAACACCACTAGAAACTCCAACTCTATAAGATAAATAATGGCAATAAACTCATATCTTTCACTACTCACTCTAAACATCAACAGACGGAATGCTCCAAACAAAAGACATAGGGTAACAGAATGGATAAGAAAACAAGATCCATCTATATGCTGTTTGTAAGAGATCCACTTTATACCTAAACAAACCTTAAGATTGAAAGTAAGGGGATGGAGAACCACCTATCATGCTAATGGTCAACAAAACAAAGCCGGAGTAGCCATACTTATACCATACAATCTAGACTTCAAAATAAAGAATGTAACAAGAGATGGGCATTATATCATAATTAAGGGGCCTATCCACCAAGAAGACCTAAAAATCATAAACATTTATGCTCCAAATTTGAGAGAACGCAAATACATAAATTAATTAATCACAAACGTAAAGAAACTCATTAATAATAATACCATAATAGTAGGGAACTTCAACACCCCACTCACAGCAATGGACAGATTATCTAAACAGAAAATCAAAGCCAATGTTTCCTTGTTGATTTTCTGTTTAGATGATCTGTCCATTGCTGTGAGTGGGGTGTTGAAGTTCCCTACTATTATGGTATTATTATTAATGGACTTAACAGATGTATTCAGAACATTTCATCATAAAGCAGCGGAATATACATTCTTCCAAGTGCACATGGAATGTTCTCCAGAATAGATCACATACTGGGACACACATCAGCCCTCAACAAGTACAAGAAGATCAAGATCATACCGTGCATATTTTCAGACCACAACACTATGAAACTCAAAATCAACAAGAAAAAATTTGGAAAAATAGTAAATACTTGGAGACTAAAGAACATCCTACTAAAGAATGAATAGGCTAAATAATAAGTTAAAGAGGAAATTTAAAAGTACATGGAAGCCAATGAAAATGATAACACTACAACCCAAAACCTCTGGGATGCAGCAAAGGCGGTCATAAAAGGGAAGTATATAACCATCCAGACCTCCTAAAACAAAACAATAATAAGAGAAAGTTATGAACAATTATACGCCAATAAAATGGGCAATCTGGAAGAAATGGACAAATTCCTAGAAACATATAAAGTACCAAAACTGAAACAGTAAGAAGTAGAAAATTTGAACAGACCCATAACCAGTAAAGAAATCAAATTAGTAATCAAAAATCTCCCAAAAAACGAGAGTCCAGGGCCAGATGGCTTTCCAGGGGAATTCTACCAAACATTTAAGAAAGAGTTAACACCTATTCTCTTGAAGCTGTTCCAAAAAATAGAAATGGAAGGAAAATATCCAAACTCTTTCTATGAAGCCAGCATTACCTTGATTCCAAAACCAGACAGAGACCCCACTAAAAAGGAGAACCATAAACCTATTTCCTTGATGAACATGGATGCAAAAATCCTCAACAAGATATTAGCCAATTGGATCCAACAATACATTAAAAAAATTATTCGCAACGACCAAGTGGGATGTATACCTGGGATGCAGGACTGGTTCAATATCTACAAAATAATCAATGTGATTCATCACATCAATAAAAGAAAGGGCAAGAAACACACGATCCTCTCAATAGATGCAGAGAGAACATTTGACAAAATACAGCTTCCTTTCTTGATAAAAACTCTTAAGAAAGTAGGGATAGAATGATCATACTCCGAGACCATAAAAGCCATATATGAAAGACCCAATGCTAAAGATAATCCTCAATGGGGTAAAAACTGAGAGCTTTCCCCCTAAGGTCAGGAACAAGACAGGGATGTCTGCTCTTGCCACTGTTTTTCAACATAGTATTGGAAATCATAGCCTCTGCAATCAGACAACACAAAGAAATAAAATGAATTCAAATCAGCCAGGAGGAAGTCAAATTTTCACACTTCACAGATGATATGATTGTCTATATGGCAAACCCAAAAGATTCCACCAAAAAACTACTAGAACTGATCCATGAGTTCAACAAAGTGGCAGGATATAAAATCAATGCACAGAAATTGGTTGCATTCCTATACACCAACAACGAAGCAATAGAAAGAGAAATCAAGGAATCGATTCCATTTGAAATTGCACCAAAAACCATAAAATACCTAGGAATAAATCTAACCAAAGAGATGAGAAATCTATGCACTGAAAACTATAGAAAGCTTATGAAAGAAATTGAAGAAGATACAAAAAAATATGCCATGTTCCTGGATAGGAAGAATAAATATTGTTAAAATGTCAATGCTACCCAAAGCAATCTACATATTCAAGGCAATCCCTATCAAAATACCCCCAGCATTATTCACAGAGCTACAACAAATAATCCTAAAATTTGTCTGGAGCCAGAAAAGACCGTGAATAGCCAAAGCAACTTAAAAAAAATTTAAGGGGTGCCTGGGTGGCTCAGTTGGTTGAGCTCCAACTTCGGCCCAGGTCATGATCTCACAGTTCGTGAGTTCGAGCTCTACATTGGGCTCTGTGCTGACATCTCGGAGCCTGGAGCCTGCTTCGGATTCTGTGTGTCTTCTTCTCTCTCTGCCCCTTCCCCTCTCATGCTCTGTTTCTCTCTGTCTCTCAAAAATGAATAAATTTTTAAAAAAATAAAAAATAATTTAAAAAATAGTAAATAATAAAACAGTAGGCATCACAATCCCGTACTTCAAACTGTATTACAAAGCTGTAATCATCAAGACAGTAAGGTACGCGCACAAGAAGAGACAATCAGATCAGTGGAACAGAATAGAGAACCTAGAAATGGACCCACAAACTCATGGCCAACTCATCTTTGCAGAGCAGGGAAGAATATCCAATGGGATAAAGACAGTCTCTTCAGCAAGTGGTGCTAGGAAAACTGAACAGTGACATGCAGAAAAATGAAACTGGATCACTTTTTTACACCATACACAAAAATAAACTCAAAATGGATGAAAGACCTAAATGTAAGACAGGAAGACATCAAAATCCTCGAGGAGAAAGCAGGCAAAAACCTCTTTGACCTTGGCCACAGCAACTTCTTACTCAACACGTCTCCACAGGTAAGGGAAACAAAAGCAAAAATGAACTATTAGGACCTCATCAAAAAAAAAATCTTCTGCACAGTGAAGGAAACTATCAGCAAATCTAAAAGGCAACCGATGGAATGGGAGAAGATATTTGCAAATGACATATCAGATAAAGGGTTAGTACCAAAAATCTATAGAGAACTTATCAAACTCGACACCCAAAAAACAAATAATCCAGTGAAGAAATGGGCTAACGACATGAATAGACACTTCTCCAAAGAAGACATCCAGATGGCCAACACATGAAAAAATGCTCATCACTCATCATCAGGGAAATACAAATCAAAACCACAATGAGATATCATCTCACACCTGTCAGAATGGCTAACATTTACAACTCAGGCAACAACAGATGTTGGTGAGGATGTGGTGAAAGAGGATCTCTTTTGCAATGTTGGTGGGAATGCAAGCTGGTACAGCCACTCTGGAAAAAAGTATGGAGTTTCCTCAAAAAACTAAAAATAGAACTACCCTATGACCCAGCAATTGCACTACTAGGTGTTTATCCAAGGGATACAGGGATGCTGTTTCAAAGGGGCACATGCACCCCAATGTTTATAGTAGCACTATCAACAATAGCAAAGTATGGAAAAAGCCCAAATGTCCATCGATGGATGAATGGATAAGGAAGATGTGGTATATATATATATATGTGTATATATATATATATATATATATATATATATATATATATACACACACACAATGGAGTATTACTTGGCAATCAAAAAAAATGAAAGCTTGCCATGTGCAGCTACGTGGATAAAACTAGAGGGTATTATGCTAAGCAAAATTAGTCAGAGAAAGACAAATATCATATGACTTCACTCATATGAGGACTTTACGAGACAAAACAGATGATGGACACAGGGAAGGGAAGCAAAAATAATATAAAAACAAGGAGGGGGACAAAAACAGAAGAAACTCTTAAATATGGAGAACAAACTGAGGGTGGCTGGAGGGGGTGTGGGATGGGGGATTGGCTAAATGGGTAAGGGGCATTAAGGAATCTACTCCTGAAATCATTGTTGCACTATATTTTAACTAACTCGGATGTAAATTAAAAAAATAAATTAAATTGAATTAAATTAAATTAAATTATATTAATAAATAATAAATAAATTCAATTATATATTATTTCTTAGAGTCACAAAATCAAAATTCCAAAATCAAATGCAAAATTTAATTGTAAGGGTTACTGAATTCCAAGCTCTACATTGTTACCATTTTTTAGAGTCAAGTTATAAATTTTGACTATGAACTAGTGTTCAGTTATAGAAATAAGGATTGATGTATCTACTTATTATTTCTTGCTTTATTTCTATAGATTTATAAATATTAATTAATTTGCCTTTACCTGTCCTCCTTTCCTACTCTTTTACAGAAAGTGCTGATGGCAAAGAAAATGATAATTTATTTCACAGATTACACAATGCCAAGATTTAATCAAAGAGGAGTAAACGTCATCCAGAATAGTATGCAGTATGTGAGAGTTGGGCCTCGCTTTTAAGAGAGGGTTAAGCATGTTGTTTTTATTATAATAGCTGTACTGTGTTAGAAAGGAGAATTTTTGTGTTTTTTCTATTGCTGTCTGAAAGTTTAAGTAAGAAAAGCTGTGCATGATGATATATTTGGGTTGGTTTGCTCAGCATCTATTTCAAACCACTTCTTGTGTGCTTTCCTGTATTGCAGAGGCTAAAACGCTCAAACAAAACGAAAACAGTTCTCCAGATTCCCTTGAAGTATCTAGATGTGATTTGGTTTGTCGAATCACTTTCACTTCTGAGAAACATTAGCTGCTTCAGAGAAAAACCGAGCTAGGAAGCTCTGGATTTGGCCAATGTTGCAGTAGCTTTCTGATTGGGAAGACAATTTCCTGATTGTTGCAGAAGCAGTGGCTCCCTTAGGGGCCCAGATGTATGTTGTGGGCTTTGGAAGTCATTACTAAAAGCTCAGCGTAAGGTCTGTTTCTTAGTCTTCTCAAATATTTTGAAAGCTTATTAATATCTCGTAATAAATCCCCATCTGCTTAGCCATTCTGGGATGGGGTCAGAATCTGTTCTGTCTAAATGACTTGAGAGCAATAGATATGAGTTGTGAATATATGTGCAAGTATCTAACCTGAGCTTCTGTCATATTCTAGGGCATTCTTAGCATATACTAGGCCATCTATTAATGCATTCTCTGCTTGTCTGCATGCGATTTCCCTCCACATCAATTCTCCTCTAGTGCCTAATCCTCCTCATGCCTAATTTAATTCCTCATCGATCTAGATTGCCTGGGAGTTAGGTCTGTAAGCCTTGTCAAATAATTTGGGCATTACGAGCTCTATGCCATATTACTTTGAAATACCTCTGATTCTTAAGAACCGTTCCTTCTATCATCAAATCCTGTTATTTTCAAATCGGAATGTTTGTTTTCACAACTATTGTTTATGATGTGAGCTATGAGGTACTGTTTGGAGTCCAGAATATTCTATAAAATGCAGAGATCATAAATGTTCAGTTTGATGGATTTTGACAGTGGCCCACACTTAATCAAAGACCATGAAAACAAAATAGAAGTTTCCCCCTCGTTTCAAAATTTTTCCTCATGTCTTCTCCATTCACCCCTGACCCCTCACCATCACCATGATCACTATTTTGATTTCTATGATTATACTTTGTTTGATTTTGTTTTTGTTTGTACTTTAAAAAAAATTCTATCTACTGTATTGTGTATTCTTTGTCTCTGGCTTCTATTCAACATGGTGTTTTCAAAGTTTATCCATGTGGCGGTATGCGTTATGTGTTTGTTTCTTTTTTATTACTGAGTACTATTTCAAGGTATGAACATGCCATGATTTGTTTATCCTATTCTGTTGGGGATGGGCATTTGGAGGTTTACAGTTTGGGCATGTTATGAATAAAGATGCTGTAACCAGTTTTGTGGACATTTCTGTAGAGCAAATACCCAGAAAACACATGAAACAAGTCCCTCTGAAATACTTGAGGCTCTCCTCAAGGTCAACGTAGTGACTGCTATGAGCTGGTCATAACAGGAAGGAGAGAGACTCTGAAGCACCAAAATCTGGGAGTAGAGCAAGAGCCAAAAGAGAATTACTCAGAAGTCTACAAGCCGGCATCAGGACTGTGAATCACGAGGGGATATCCAGAATCTTTCTCATGCTCATGGTCCCAGCTCTGCTGAAGGAAAAATCCCAACTCTATCTTCAAAATGTTTGACTAAAACCCAAAGGGGGAAAAAAAATACAACAGTGGCAATGAAATGAAATTTCTCTCAGCCTTTCTGTTTGGACTCAGTGACGACCCAGATGCCTTGGGAGATATCTTTCAGCTTTCCTGCCACACATCAGTCTTCAGCAGCTGCCACCTTACGTGGAAAGACCAAAATTCCCCACAAGGATTTGTCTCCTCCCTCCTGCCCTCTGCCTAGCCTCTGGCGAATATGGCCTTGACCTCGGTAAAGGCCATCGTGTCTGAGAAGGCTTTCTGTTAGCATTTTGCAGCAGCTGCCTTACACCCTGTAAGCCTCCACTGCCTTGAAGGGATTTCTCCATTCTCTCTCCTGTTGCTGCTAGGAAAATCATGCAACCCCAGCAATCTCTCCCTCAATCCTACCATCTGTACACCGCATACTGCTCCCACACACCTGGGAAGGCCAGGCCCTGGGGGAAATAGTCTGCAGGGGCGTGCGCACACTCTCCGTGTCTCTCAGGTTTCCAAAGCATCGCTTCCGCTCGCACAAAGCTGCTAATGTTTGTGGAGGGCGTGGTTGGTTTCTTCATTGCCTGTTCATACCGGCTCTCTTCTCCTTCCACCACTTAGCCGGGAATGAAAGCAGCTGTGGCTCTTCTCTCTCCTAGCAAGTGCATGCCACTCTCTGGATTTGTTATCGTTTAGGTTTCATTTCACTTGTAGTGCTGTTTTGTGATGTTTTATTTTTTTTTTATTATTTTTTTTTTAATATTTATTTATTTTTGAGACAGAGAGAGACAGAGCATGAACAGGGGAGGGTCAGAGAGAAAGGGAGACACAGAATCCGAAGCAGGCTGCAGGCTCTGAGCACAGGCTCTGAGCCTCAGCACAAAGCCCGACGCGGGGCTCGAACCCACAGACTGTGAGATCATGACCTGAGCCGAAGTTGGACGCTCAACCGACTGAGCCACCCAGGCGCCCCGACGTTTTATTGTTAAATGTTTTTACACCTTCAGCTCCATCGTTGGTTAAATATGAGAAACCATGACATTACATCCCATTCAACTTACTGCTCTGGGTTCTAAATTGGGATTATGAGTTGTTTCTCCTGACTTTCTACATTCCAATCAGAGGCAAGGGTCTCTTAGGATGCCTGGGTGGCTCAGTTGGTTAAGCGTCTGACTCTTGGTTTCTGCTCAGGTCATGATCTCACAGTTCATGGGATCGAGCCCCACCTCAGGCTCTGCGCTGACAGCGTGGAGCCTGTTTGGGATTCTTTCTCCCCCCCTCTTTCCCCTGCTTGCTCTCTCTGTCTCTCTCTCAAAAATAAATTTAAAAAATCGTTTTGTAAAGCTGCTGAGATTATAAGTGGTAATAAGGGGCTTATGTTTGAAAAAATGAAGTGCGTAATACTGAGTCAGATTATCTCAGAGATGTAGTTTGTCTCCTGTAGTTTCTCAAAGCTTCCCCCATTCTTATCACCTTTTTTTGTGGGAAGCAGCCATAGATGTTTACGGGTGTAAATTATTTATTTCTAACTTATGCCACAGTTATTTATACTCAGGCCACAACTGAAGCTATCCCCCATTCAATATTCCTCAGGGTATCAATAAATTAAGGGGCGGGCATAAGAATTCTGCACAAAAATGTCATTAAATAGTCGCAGTCCTTCCGGTTCCTCACTCAGGGGACTTGAAAGCGAAAGCACAGAGAGAGGACAACGGTAGCAGAAGCAGGGTAAAAAAGGTGGAGGGAGAACGTAAGTCATGAACACGGTCACAGAGCATTTGATGGTGCTTCTGAGAGGCTAACATACTAGCAATGCCACTAATTTGGCAGTGGGCTGAAAGAATGGTCAGTTACATACATGAGTCGTTATTAAATCCAGACGCTTACTGGGAGGATCCAGCCCACCGCAGGGCTTGGTTGTGCGGCTACCGTGAATTTCTCATGGGGCCTCCCAAGTTCTCCATTGTCTCATGATCAGTCCTAACCAAAGGCAGTAATCTAACCAGAAAAATTTCATCTCTTGGAAAACGTCCAAGATATTTCTAGAAATACTGAAGTATGATAGTGTATAATAAGAAACCAGTCCTGCTATTAATTCCTTAATATTATGCCAGTTAACCGCATACGTGCTTCAGAATTTCCATTAAAATTTTAATATGAACCTTGGTATGTCCAGCACCTTTTCTGGATGTGGTTTTGTTATCTGTAAAATGCAGCATATGAATTAAATGATCTCTAACATTGCTGTAACTTCTAACATTCCATCATTCCATTTCTTCATCCTCCTGTAATTAAACCTGTTTTCCCTCAAATCGCTAGAATGTAACATTGATGAGGCATGTGACCTAGATTCTAGAATTTTAAAAATGAGATCTCAAAAGCTATACATATATATTTATTGAGCTGTGTAAAGCCAGGCAAGTATTTTTCTGTCCTTTATTGAGTTAGAAATTATAATGAATTGGAAATGACCAAAGAATACATATCCTCCTTCCCTCACATTCCTTCTTTAGTACTTATGTATTTTAAACATATAAATTCAAGTGTAAATTTTGTTGTATTTTAACATTTCTCTGATTATTGATTTATGTATATTAAGAAAAGTCGATTGGATTCCCATTCATAACATTAAAAAAAAATCACCCAACTTTTTTGCCCATATGTCTTATTGGACATATTCACTTCATCACAGATAATTTTCCAAAGCCCTCTACACAATTGTTGTAATGCATCCACTTATGAGTGATTTAAAACTGCCTTATAAAAGCAAAGATACTGAATTCAAGTGTTAAATCTCCAAGAAATTAATGAGCATTCTTTGGTTCATAAAGTATGATCTCTTCAAGATTAAGTGCTGATATTATTACATTAGCATACAAGCTAGTATCACATTCTGGAAGGCACATGTCTGCACCACTTATCCAAGTTTGTATAATACCCCTAATAAATATATTTCAGTTTACTATCTGCCAGGCAGTTTCGAGCATGTGTTTGGATTCATGCTCATAGCATCCTATCTGACCGGTCCTATTTCCATTTTACGTTCCATGAGGGAACTGAGGAGCAGAGTATTAAACAATTTGTCTATATCAGGCAGCTATTGTGGGGTGGGTCCAGGATTTAAGCACCATCAGCATAACTCAGAGCTTTACTCCAAGGCATTCTGTTATCTCTTATTCACATATCTAATATTAGCTACATATATGGTTGCTCTTTATATGACAAGGTTTTTAATGTAAAATATGCACAAAAGTGAGTAACATTAAGATGTTTTAGCATTTGTGTTTTATTTTATGATATGATATTATGATTTTTATAACTAGTCATCAAAAGGGTTGTTATTTATTGTTATCTCCTCTAATGATACTGGCAGAAACAAAAAGAAATAGGACTATGTTGCCTAGAAGTATGTCATGTGAACTATAGTAGTCATAATAATAATAATAATAAAAAATTTATTAAAAGAAATATCCACCTCAGGGCACCTGGGTGGCTTAGTCGGTTAAGCATCTAATTCTTGGTTTCGGCTCAGGTCATGATCTCATGGTTTGTGAGATCGAGCCCTACATCAGACCCCTGCGGACACCACAGACCCTACTTGGGATTCTCTCTCTCTCTCCCTCTCTCTCTCTTGCCTCTTCCCTGCTCGTACTCTATCTCTCTCTCAAAATAAAAAATAAACTGAAAAAATAATTAGGGGCGCTTGGGTGGCTCAGTCACTTAAGCATCTAACTCTTGTTTTTGGCTCAGGTCATCATGTTGGGGTTCATGAGTTCCAGCCCTACATCAGGTTCTGCACTGATATCATGGAGCCTGCTTGGGATTCTGCCTCCCATTCTCTCTGCTCCTCCCCCGCTTACTCTCTCCCTCTCTCTCTTAAAATAAGAGAGACTTTTTAAAAAAACTTTTTTAAAAAAATCTTAAAAAAAACTACTTTGAAGTAGTAATTAGTATATACATTATACATATATATTAATTTTGAATAGACATTTTTTAATAGAAAAATTTGAATATAAAGTTTTTGCTGTCGGGGCACCTGGGTGGCTTAGTCGGTTAAGCGTCGACTTTGGCTCACATCATGATCTTGCAGTCCGTGAATTTGAGCCCCGCGTGGGTCTCTGTGCTGACAGCTCAGAGCCTGCAGCGCGCTTCGGATTCTGTGTCTCCCTCTCTCTGTGCCCCTCCCCCGCTTGTGCTCTGTCTCTCAAAAATGAATAAAGGTAAAAAAAAAATTATTATTATTATTATTATTATTTATTTATTTTTTTGCTGTTAGAAACCACCTTAGATGCACTACTCCCAGGGATATGGGATGGGGTGCCAAAACAGAAACCGACCTTTAGGAACATCATGCTACTTTCTCTTGAGGAACAAATGTTTCTGTAATACTTAATGAACTTTGCATTGTGAATGACTGCAATTATGTTGTTTATAAAGGGGATCCCAGTAAAATCATAAAGTACGATGCTAGATTTAGATTATTTTTAATGTAAGGGTGCCTGGGTAACTCGGTTGGTTGAACATCGTATTCTTGATTTTGGCTCAGGTCATGATCCCCAACCAAGTCTTAGGATCAAGCCCGGCATTGGGGTTCATGCTGAACGTAGAGCCTGATTAAAAGTCTATCCTAAGGTTTGTGAAGGAGTGCTAAAATCATTATTTTCCCAGGTTTAAATATGAAAAAACAATAGTCACGTTGTTTGAAAACAGAGACATAACATAACAAAAAGAATAAAGCTGAAACTGTTCAATGTGGTTGTTCTGGAGAGCAGGAAATGGAGGAAGACCACAGAAGATTGATTTTTAAAACTTTAAATCTTGGTAGAATTATTTGATTCTTTAGAATGTGCATCCACACTATTGTCAAATATGTATCCTACTTTTTAAAATTTTCTTCAAGAAGATGACTTTAAATGAAGAAAACAGGGCATGAGGATACTGGGAGGGACTGGGACAGGGCAAGGCCTGCGTTGTTAGGCAGACACAGGGTTTAAGAGAAGAATAGCGAAGAGAAAATCTAGGGAGACAGTTTGGGACTTGATTGCATGAACTACATGTCAAAGTTAGGAAAGATTAATTCCACAGATGATAGGTATCATCCAAAGGCTTTGTATGGAATATATTTTAACTTCCTGAGCATTCCGTACTGTGCTCCCTGAAAAGAGGAAGCATTGTTCTCTCACAGCAGCAAGTATGGGTGAAGCAGGCGCCAGCTTCCATTTGTATGTTAAAATCTTTTTATCGGGGCACCTGGGTGGCTCAGTTGGTTAAGAGTCCGACTTTGGCTCAGGTCATGATTTCATGGTTTGTGTGTTCAAACTTCACATCGGGCTCTGTGCTGTCAGTACTGAGCTCTCTTTGGATCCTCTCTCTCTCTCTCTCTCTCTCTCTGCTCCTCCCCGGCTTTCTCTCTCTCTCTGCTCCTCCCCGGCTTTCTCTCTCTCTCTCTCTCTCTCTCTCTCTCTCTCTCTCTGAAAAATAAATAAACATCCAAATTTTTAAATATTTTTTTCTGGTTACTGATAGTTGTAGGGGATGAGGGACAAAGGAAAATAAAACAATATTATTAAAGAATTATGTACTGACCAAAATATTTACCTTAAGTTTTTGGAAATTCTTCTGAGAAGCCCCATATATGCCTGTACCATGGTGTCTCCATTTAATTCTTTAGTCTTTGATTACACAAGTGCTTCAAGTACTGTAAGTACAGAATCAATTATCAGTTTTTGTTAACTCAAATGTGTTCTGCAAATTACAACTGCCGACTTAAATTAAACCCCTCTCTGGACCTGCAAAAAAATGGCTGAATGATGCCCCTGAATAGTCTCTTTAACTAGAGGTTTTCAAACTTAAAGCACATAAGAATCAATTGGGAATCATTTAAAATGCAAATTACAGAGGCTCATGGCAAGAGAATCTGATTCAGTAATTCTGTTCTGATACTAAGGAATCAATCTCTCTCTCTCTCTCTCTCTTTGTCTTTCTCTCAACCAGCTACTATAATTTTTCAGGTAGATTGAAGACAATATGTTTTGGACGGGGGAGAAAAAACACTAGATTTCTGCTATGCTTTTGTCTCTTTTTTTTCTTTTTTCCCTTTTTAGCAGTTGCATCCTCTCTGGAAAATTCTTATTCTCTTGAAGTGATAATAGGAGGGATATCATTAACATCTTTTGGCAGATTGATTCTCTACTTTGACTCTCAATGGAACCTGGACACCTTATTGGGGAGAATGATATCTCAATAACACATTTTATTTGCTACCCCCTTAAACAACCCCAAAGAAGCAGACACAAATGGACTATCCAGTTCAATGACGCCTCACCCTGTATCATCATAGGTAACCACAGTTACCTATCCATGCCCTAGCTTTGAAGGCAAGCTTTTAAAACATGTATAGAATTTCTTCGGGGAATACAGGTTCTGTAATATCCTCTTAAAATAAAAATAATAATAATAATAATAAATAAATAAATAAATAAATAAATAAACAAACTAAACAAACAGTGAGAGCAGTCTTGGAAATTCCCTGAGCAGACAAAACCAGTTTCTTCATACAAACAGAGCTTAATTTAGCTTACTTTGCAAGACTAATTCGACCCGGGTCATTTCTTGCTTCTGCCTCTGGAAATTGTAAGCAAAGCTTGAACTGTTTCCCAAGGTTGATGTGAAATAACCATTGATCAATTTCTGATCTTTTAAGAAAATTCTAATGTTATAGCCTATCAGTGTGAAGAATAAACAGTCACTGATTTCTCACTATCTAGGCTGCTCTATGACATTATACTTCTGAGCTTCAATGCATGTTTCAGTTTGAATGCTTCAGTTCTGCAAACCGCCTTTTTGGTATGTGCAAAATAAACTCTTGCTAATTACTACTTTGGTGACTCACTGATTTTACTTCTGTTATTTCTGAGTATTTGATAATCCCAAACTATAATGTTCCTTAATATTAAATTTCATATAATATTAACTTAATATAAAATCTTTATAACATAGCTAAAGAACTCATAATTCATGGAATTATTCACATAGTTTGAGCAATCTCAGTAATCCCACCATCCTCAAAGAAAAAGATCACATGAACAGGTGGTTTTCCCCACGCAAAATAATTAACAATTGCAAGTTTAATATTAGAATCTTTTTGGAATGTTTTAGCAGAAAATTGAACCTGAGAAAAAAGTTGAAAGAATGTGGGAAATGAATCTATGGGGGGCAAAATGAAGAGGTTTTGAAATGTGCTTCTTTGCAAATACAATGAGACATTCCTTTAATGTAAAAAAACACACACAAACAAAAGCCCCCCAAAACCAAAAAAGATGGTCACCAAACAATGTAGAATACTCCAGAGAATTTTGGATCAGATTACTAACTTGCTAATTACTAAAGTCTTACTGAATTTTAGTCCTCCCTTGGCTTTGTTTCTTAGCATTTGACTGAATAGGATCCCAGAAATGGCTCACATTGTAGAGCAGAGATGTGGGGAGGGAAATCTTTCCATAATTTGTCTTTATGGTCATGTGGTTCAGTGAGCAGAGAAAATGTAGATAGTCCAAATTGAGATGTGCTCCAAGTATTAAACACCAACATCCTTTGAAAGACTTATTATTGGGGTGCCTGGGTATTTCAGTGGGTTAAGTGTCCAACTTCAGCTCAGGTCATGATCTCACGGTTCTTGGGTTCAGCCCGGTGTTGGGCTCTGGGCTGACAGCTCAGACCCTGGAACCTACTTCTGCTTCTGTGTATCCCTCTCTCTGACCCTCCCCCACTCCAGCTCTGTCTGTCTCTTTCTCTCTCTCAAGAATAAACATTAAAAAAAACCTTATTATTAAAGAAAAATAATATATATATATGATGTAAGTTAATATTTTTATTACATTCTGAAAGAATAAAATTTTTGGATACGTTGGCTTAAATAGAATACATTCTTAGAATATTTTTTATTTAATTGTTTTGGAAAATCTAGCTACCAGACAGCATAAAGGTACATATGGGGCCACTTGGTATTTCTATTGTGCAGTGGTTTTATAAGGATCACACAGAAAGGAACCTCTTTGATATTACGATTTAAAATAATAGCAACAACACCTCCAGCCCTGCTTCTGCCTTCTTCCTATCTTTCTATCCTGAAGGTGAGGTTTTAAAAGAAGACAGCAGCAAGGATATAGATGCCCTTCGAATAAGCAGCTTCCTGCCCCCCCCTGCTGATCTTGTGCCTCTGCTATAGATCGGGCCTGTTCTGCCCTTGTCCTTGACACCTGACCTCTTCTCTGTCTTTGTCCTTGGAAATAATGCCTCTGTCCTGGCCTCTGTCCTCAACTGACTCTTCTCTGTTCATGTTCTGCAACCACTGCTTCTACAACCTTTTGAGAAAAGAAAAATTGATAAACTCAGTTTTATTTTTTTACCCTGTACAAATTTCAAATAAAAAGGCAAGAAAAATATCAGCTATTCTTAATCACAATTGCAATAAATTGACATTTAGGTTGCTCATCGTTATTTGTCTAATATGTCAGTGTATCAGGCTTAACTGGGTTGGCAGAATATCTGGAACGCCTGACTACCGGGATGAGGAATATGAAAGACTGAGAAGAGATTTTTTTTTCTCCTTTGGAAGAAGTGGTTTGCTAAGCAAATTAATAATGTAAAAGTTCTTCAGAGCTAATTGCAATTCTTTCTTACTTGATCATTAAAGCAGTTTCCCTCTGCTAGGCAATATTTTGTTAGCCTAGTTTAGCCATAGTGTGCAGTAATAAAGCTGAATTTTTAAAAAATATGGCCTATTATTCTGTCATTGTTTTTTTAACTAGGAATAAACCTTGCTAAAATTAGAAAAATTAAATTAGACTTTCATTAATTTAATTACTTAGACCTGACGTTTGTAAAAAGCTAGTTCTTTAAAAAATAACTAAGAATAAAATCTCAAGTTACAAGTTTTTTAAGATCAAAATTTGACTACCTTGTCCTGGAGTATAGCCTGAGGTTGTGCAAAATGTGCCTTTAAGGTACATCTGTAGTTTTAATAATTAAGATTTAAATGTATTTTTACCATGATAGATAATGTAAAGAAATGTGACTCTGGACTAACATGCATTTTTCTGGATTTTTCTTTTCCGGCTATAATCCAGACCAATATGCGAAATGCATATATAAAATATGAAATCATCACATTTCAATGCATTCAATAATTTCTGCTGTTATAATTGCTAATCCTGAAATAATTTTGGCAGCCAGAAAGAATCATGCTAGAGTCTCCCCAAACTGCTCAGAATACAATCATTTGAAAATAGAGAGCTACAGAGAAGCATAAGAAACTGATCTGAGCATGAAATTCCCTGACATGACTCAAATCAGTCTAGTAATTTAGCAGTGAGGGCTGGCCTAGAGCTGAAGGAAGAGGCGTCACGCCAGGTGGCATAGGAAAAGACCGGTTGCCATGGGACGCATCGCACTCTCAGGCGCAGTGTGCTACAAGGACATGCGAACCTGTCAAAGCAATTATTGCAGAGCTCAACCGCAAGAAGATGACAGTTGTATGGGTGGTGGAATGATGCACCTGAGGAACCAGTCTCTTCCAAATCGGAGAGCTCCCTAAAGTAAAGTAGGAGAATAGGACTCAGTCCCGAGGGGAACTGGCTGGCAGATAATGGACAGGCAGGTTGCTTGAGTCTTGTCCAAGTTCACAACTGTCCACTCCTTACCCACTGACTTGGCTTGACCACCCTTCAGTTGGGCCTTTCTCCTTCCCAAGGGCCTCTGAATTTTGGCTCATCTCAAAACTTTGGCTTGTAAGCAAGCACTAAGGTGCAGAAGACTCACTCCAAGAACTGGCTGGGCACAGCGACATTTGCTGCAGAACTGCTCCCGTCGGGCTGTCTGCTGGCCCCTCCTCAATGGCCCAGCTTCCCCTCAAAGGCCCTGCCATCCTTGCTTATGCTTCCCTATGAAAGATGTCTCTTTCTGGTTTGTTTTGTTTCATTTGTGATCCTTGCCAATGCTAAGATCAGAGTATTCTCCCTACTTCAATAGTCTTAGAATGAAGGAAGCTTCACTTTTCTTATTCTGGACTTATTTTTCTTTGACACTCCTAAAAATGGATCTGTATTATCTTTCTTACCCCCCATGAATCTCTTGTCTCACTTGCCTTCTTGTCAAATTCCATAACCACTTTAAATAAGTAGCAAATCCAAGTATAGCAGTGTTTCCCTTACATTTCTATTACTGCACATACTTTCAAGTATGACTGGAAAGCCCGCGAATTCATTTCTCCCTTTTTTTTTCCAAATAATTCCTCCTACAACACATCTCAGCTCATACTTGGGAGTCCTCTGATGCCTGATTGGATCAGATATCTGCTTCGTTGTTGGTATTGTTGTTCCCATTGCTTTTGATGCTCAGCCCTGCTAGAGTTATTCTCACACCACAGTACAAATGCCTGTTTCCTGATAGCTGCCGTCCTAATCTCCTTAAGGGCCAGATCAGTGTCCTGTTCAGCATCACCTCCCAGCACCCAGAACAGAGGATACCACATAGTAGTTGCTCATTAATATTTTCATAATAAGTTACCCAATAAACAAAACGGTGAATGCCCACAAGCCCCCGTTCATTAGGAAACCAGCATGCCTCCATTAATCAAAGCAGAAGATGAATTTTATAAGAAAAACCTGCATAACAATGGCCAGGAACCTGCAAAAGTAGCGCAGGAGAGTGAGTGCTCACAGGTCCAGAGTCGCAAGACTGTGCTGAGATAAACCCTGAAGTGTAATATGACTAGGGCTATGTAAGCCCAGTAAAAAACTCCCCAGCTTCATGTTGGCTTAGAAACTAAGCAGAAACTTAATGTCTTGGTGGTAGCAGGAGAGGAGGAAGTCAGAGGAAGAAGACACAGAAACTGGGAAGGTGAGTCCTGCTTATTTTCATTAGTAACTTAACACTGTGGTTCATGCTATTTTTACCAACCTAAATGCCACTCTCAAGCTATTTCATACCTGTTCATTGTAAATTCCTATTTTCATCTCCCCAGTTTTCCATCTACTTTCCTCCGATCGATTCAAACGTTTGTGAACGATTCTCCATCCTTAGTGTATTCATTTTTGTTCCTCTCTAAACGGAATCCTCAGACTGTGCCTTTTTTTTTCTTTTTTAAATTAGTTTAATGGAAATCTAGTGTTGAGAGACGTTGATATTCTAACCTTCAGAATAAAAACTTATAAACTTTACATGAACTTCACCACCCAAGAGACTGCTTTTATTACAGTATCAAAGTAATGCAGATCGCAAAGCTATGTAACGGTGAGACTGGCAAAAGGTGTTGAATGAGTTCCTTCAGCTGATGAAACTTGACCACATGGTTTATGAAGTTCACTGAGCATTGGTATGTGTTTCATTTAGCCAGGTAACAATTGCCTCACTTAATTGCATCACTGTGTGATTCTTCTGATGAAGGCAAATAGGATATGCCTTCAGACAGAAAAAAAAAATCTCACGATGTTAATCCAGTGAAAGACAATACATGTAAACCATAAATATAATGACCATTGAAAGTTTTTTTCCAAAAATAACTGTAGATATTAACTTATTATTATAGTTAATAAACTGTTTTGTTGAAATTAACATTAAAATATTATAAAAATGAACACAAACTATAGAACAATAATAAAATTCCAAAAGGGAGAGTATGTTTAAAATAGTCATAAATTAAGTTACTATTTTGTTCTAGTAGACTTTTGCTGTATTTTTATTGCTGTTACTGCCATTTTGAGATAAAACGATCTTCTCATAAAGAAATGTGATTCTTCATGTTTACTATGAAATAATTTTATGATCTGGCTTTACTATAATGCATCATAGTATGAATATCTGTTATTGGTATTATAAATATTTTTTCTTCTTTCTTTCTTCCTAATCACTGTATCAGCCTGTCAGTTTGCAAACTGGCCCCATACAGGCATGGCAGTAAGGGACTGAAGAAAGAGGCAGGTCACTCTAGATTGGTAGATGGCAGGTTTTAATAAGGAGACTTCTATACGAAGCTTGTCTTAGACAGCTGCAAGACCAGTATATTTCCACACCCACCTGCCAAAATCTTAAAAGTTGATATAGAGGCCTTAACTGGGCTCAGTCATGTTTACCATCCAGATGGTCTCAGCAACACATTGTTCTCTCAAGGTTGTGTCCTTGGGTTGTGTCCTTCTAGTGCACGAAAGACAAGGGTGGCACATGTTCCAGGCACAGGGGAAGGGTGAAGGAGACACCTATCGTATGGGTCCAGCTCAAGTGTCAGCTGCTGATCCTGTCCTTTCAATTATCTCCTCCGACACAAACATGTTCAGATTTTAAAAGAATACTGTGTGTGGGGTGCCTGGGTGGCTTTGTCAGTTGAGTGTCTGACTTCAGCTCAGGTCATGATTTCACGGTTTGTAAGTTTGAGCCCCACCATTGGGCTCTCTGCTGTTAGCACAGAGCCTGCTTCGGATCCTCTGTTCCCCTCTCTCTCTCCCCTCCCTTGCTCACACTCTCTCTCTCAAAAAATGAATAAACATTAAAAACAATACTGCATGATAGCTACTGTGCTCGTTTGAAGATCCCTCCAGGGGATAAATACTGTGCAGTGAAATGGGAAGGAAATAAAAAAATGTTGGCAACTCTGGGGCACCTGGGTGGCTCAGTTGGTTGAGAATCTGACTTTTGTTTTGGCTCTGGTCATGATCCCAGGGTTTCGGGATAGACCCTATGTTGGACTCCACACTGAGTATGGAGACTGCTTAAGATTCTCTCCGTCTTCCCCTGCCCCTCCCCTGCTTGTGTTTGCTCTCTCTCTCTCTCTCTCTCTCTTTCTCAAAAAAAAAAAATGTAGGCAGTTCTGATTCCTTCTTTAGCTTGTGTCTGGCTGTCAAAACTAATACGCAAGCACAGTCCTGGGCTAGATGAGAGGCAGTGCTTTGAGGAAAGCACTGCAGGCAGGGCTATGGAGATACTGCTGAAGAGAGAGCATTGTGGATCATACTTTGCTGTCCATTACTCTAGCCAGTCATTACTCTAGCCAGAACTAAAAAGAATGGGTTGATGATGTAGTTATTTATTAAACCAGTATGTACTGATTGCAACTGTAGAGAAAACATTGGCCTAAGCATTAGGAATGTATTTTAAAAACTAGAAAAATGACTTCTGTTTCATAAATATTAGATTTTTCCCATCAGCACAACTAAAGCTTTTAAAGCAGCAAGTCCCCTTGATCCAGTCCCAAAGCTGGACTGTGACAGAAACAAGGAATACATAGCTTCAGTCCATGAGGACTTATGTTTTCGTTGTGGTTCTGCGGCATGATAAGCAGTTCATCCAAGATCAATAAGCCTATTTTATGTATGTATAATATATTATAAACATTTATGCTACATATTCCCTCTATATAATTCCAAATTCTAAATCATGGTAAGAGGACCTGATTCCTAGCCCTACTTTCAGCTGCTTGACATAATTGCTTTTTAGTTTCTGTGCCCATAAAATGTGAATGGTAATACAGTAAAAATCAATTTTTACTGAGTGGGTCAAGATGAAGATCGTTCCGTAAAAACGGATCTTCCCCAAGGGTGGTGATGCATATGGACCATATAACTTTATAATTGTTCAGGGGAGGGAGTGGGTAGGGGCAGTTCTCTAATAATAAAGGGGACAATATCTATATTTTTAAATTTATTATAATTTTTGTGAATGAATGATGATGCAAAACTACTTCATTAAAATAACTAAATTAAAAAAAAATAAACTAAATTAAAGGTCCATAGTGAATTTTGCTGTCTGATCACACACGTATTGTCAAGCTGTTAGTTCCTTTATGAGAGCAGACAGGCATGTAAGCTCCAGTTCTACTCTTTCTCCTTTCCCTCCTTCTTTTCTCCATCAGTATTCTACTTTGTCTACATACTGCAGGCTCTTGAGAGACCTCAAGCTTGCTGAGCCAAATTTCATGAGACACCTGTTAAAAGGTTTCTCCTTCACATCTCTTTGAAAGTGAAAAAGCCCCACAGGCCACATTCTGTTGTAATTCAACTGTGTCTGACACCTAGAAAGATTTAAAAATATTTTTAAAACCCAATTTAAAAAAAAAATTAATGAATCTATAAAAAAGTTTTCTTGTGGAAGAATATTCTTTTATTATAAGTGAAGGCTAATGCATCTTCAGTTTTAATTGATTAACAATGCAAGGGGAGGCTTTTTACTGGGGTCTCAAATCAAAACTGATTTGCTAAATTTTCTAAAAGTGCCAACATTCTTGGGGAAGTCTGTTCTCTTTTGGATTTCTGGCCTAGCACTTTATGGGAAAGTGAAAAGTAGGAAGAGGAAAATAGATCAGATTACCATGAAAGGACATGTTAGTATATAAAGGAGAATAATACACACACACACACACACACACACACACACACACACACTCTTAGAAAGTTATGTGAAGATCAAGAAACAAAAATCACATTCTAAGCATGCTGATGAATATCAATTGTAAAGAAAGGTAATCTGATGACAGAACTGGCGATTCAGGTAAAAAAAAAGTACCTGTATGTTTCTGTAGCTGCTGTGCAAGTAACAGATATTAAGAATATTTACAAAATTTGGAAAGTGTATGAAACGTTGATCCTCAGCTCTTCTGATAAGGGAACGGAGAGCTTAAGCATGCCAAAAGATTAGATATTCAGTAGCCTTATTGTCTCCTGTGATAATAAGCTTACTTCATAACCACTTGTGTGTGGATAAGTGATTTGGAAATAAGGGTACTTTCTTCATTTATTCCACATGGTTTCTTAGACATACCATTTAGATATGGGTAGTGTAAACCAAATGAAGTTTGATTTGAAGATTCTGTTTAAATGCTCATCTTGAAGAGGTAAAAGTTACAGGTTATAATATGACAAATTTATTCTACTTGTAATTATCATAATGAATATGTACTAGTAGAACTAGTGTTAATAAGAACTTGTACTTATTTCTGCTTGATAACTTATTAGGTGTCATGTCTAAAGCTATATTGAGGGGCGCCTGGGTGGCTCAGTCGGTTAAGCGTCCGACTTCGGCTCAGGTCATGATCTCGCGGTCTGTGGGTTCGAGCCCCACGTCGGGCTCTGTGCTGATGGCTCAGAACCTGGAGCCTGTTTCAGATTCTGTGTCTCCCTCTCTCTGACCCTCCCCCGTTCATGCTGTGTCTCTCTCTGTCTCAAAAATAAATAAACATTAAAAAAAATTAAAAAAAGAAATAAAGCTATATTGAGCGTTCCTTAAAATACAAAATAGTCATTACCCACTCATAAAGTAAGAGATTGACTAAGGAAAATGATGTTGTCTTTACTTGTTTTTGGTCCTTAAATACTTGTCTAGGGCACTACTTCAGGAAAGAAAAATTTGGACCTGACTAAACTGTAACGCAAACTACTTAAATATTACCATGCTCAAAATTTTTTCTAGTGGAATCTTAAATGTGCCTTTGTATTTTAGCTTCTAAAAAATTCCAACTTAAATTCAATCAATATTTCTGTTGGATTTTTAAAAATCAATTTCTTTT
Source organism: Panthera pardus (assembly GCF_024362965.1). Lineage (NCBI taxonomy): Eukaryota > Metazoa > Chordata > Mammalia > Carnivora > Felidae > Panthera > Panthera pardus. The sequence continues at coordinate 176,568,304 of NW_026526688.1, read as the reverse complement.
TATTACACTCTCTATTGTGTTTAGATAACTGAAGGAAAAAAACTACTTTGTGTTACAAAACTTGGATTACAGGAAGAAAATCGACCTCTTACAGAACCAGATCTGTTTAGAATGTTTTCTCCTGCTTTGTTCGTGTGTGTGTGTGTGTGTGTGTGTGTGTGTGTGTGTGTTGGGCATCTTTCTGTAAGGTTATAAGCACTTTTTAAAAAACATCATTTCACTTCTTCATGGACTTAATAAAGAACCCAGGACTGATAGATGCCCATTACAAGTATTTGACCAACATAAGTGCACTTAATTTCTCAAAAAATCCTGGACTTTATTCAAAACTGGAGACACTGAGAAAATATAGCACAGTTGTAAACAAATTTCGTTAAAGTATATCATATCATTTATTTCAAAGAAGAGCTCTTAGGATTTAATAGCCTTTTTGTTTTGGGTTTTGGTTTTGTTTTTTTGGTAACCATCTGGTCTTTTTATCTGTTCCTATTTTTCAATTTCCCATTAAATGCTAGGTCAGGAATCCAAAGACAGCAGTCTTCTTCAATTAGAAAAGCCTACTTAATTTTATGCATACATTTATTCATTCACAACATTAAATACCTGGAATGTAATTTTTTGCTATACATATGTTAATGAATATATTTGTGTGCTTATATGTTTGCATACATGGTATACATGTAATACACTTGTATATATACACATGTATTATACATATATATTATACATACACATAATAAAATATTACTCCTTTTTAAAGATACTTTCCCTTTATTTTAATGAAGGAACCATTCAATACTCCAAAATACTCATTTTTAAAACTTCATTGAAATTCTACTATTTCTTATTACTCTCATTTCTCTATGCCAAAGAACATTTTTAATTAAGGTTATATGCATCCAGGGTCATTAATAATCTGCAGATTAATTGCCACCACATGATTGTAAGATGGTTACTCCGGAAAGATTATAAATTATATTTAAGTTTGAAATGCTAGTCCATTCAAACTGAATAAAAATACAGTGGGGGCTGATTCGCTGAGTAAATGGAGGGAAAGTGAGGTCAAGAAAATAAATAGTTAAAAAAAGCAATAGTTAAAGAATGCCAGGGTAACGATTTCATTTTACCTATTTTGGTGAGTTTATAGTTATGAAAAATTTAGTAAATATAAAAATGTCAACTCAGTTGACTTTAGAAATGTTTAAAAATGCAGATAAATGTAATATTGTGGCATTTTATTTAATTTTTCATAAAGTCTTATGGATTATAAGACTATATTATCATTTTAAATGTAAGAATCAATTATATAAGAAATATGTGTAATTTCATATTTTCCTATGCTTTCCATTATAATGGAAAATAACATCAGCACTTTTAAATTACTAATTAGAATTTCTCCATAAATCATAACTTGTTAAAGAAAACTTCTTTAAATGTTACCTTCTATTTCTGACAGCTACACAACATTATATGTGAAATTTTGTTATATACAACTTGTTTTAACACTTCCATTATTAACTCATATATTTCAAGATCAGCTTTACTTGAGTAATATTACTATGCACATCTGAAATTTGCTACCTATGGGCTTTTATCATAAGAATGCTCTTTAAATGATCCTGGGGATTATAACAGAATTTCAGAACAGGCTATAATAACCCAATAGTAACTGGACATGTATTTTTTAATTCCATTCTACTTACATATTTTTAGTTAAAGTAAACAAAGAATGTAATTATACAAAAACACAAAACAACAACAACAAAGTATTCACCTAAGAAGACTAAAGGACCATATCTAAAAAGATTATGAGATAGTGGTGAGAATAGGAACTAAGGTATAAGTGACTAAGTCAGTTAAATGTGAAATTTTACTTTATATAAATGCATACATACACACTGAGGGAAGAAAAGGGTATGCTGTTAAAAAGCCATAAGAGAAAATAAACCAATTTCTTTAATAGCCCTAACAATGACATTTTTTTAGCTTTATTGAGATATATTTAGCATACACGAAATTTATCCAGTTAAGGTGTGCACACAGATCAATGGTTTTTAGTATGTTTACAGATTTGCACACACATCACCATAATCTAATTTTAGAATATTTTAAAACCTCCAAAAGAAATCTTACACATTTTAGCAGTCATTCCTCATTCTCATTCCCCTCTCTGACCCCTCTTCCTACATACCACCAGTTCAAGGGAAACGCTAATTTCTGTCTCCATGCATCTGCCTGCCCTGAAAATTCTACACAAATGGTGTAATATAGTATGTGATCATTTGTGATTCACTTCTTTCATTTAATGGAATGTTTTCCATGTTAAGGTGAGGTAACACATAGTAATATTTTGTTATTGATTTCTTTGTAACTGCTAAATAACATTTCCTTATATGTATATACTAAAGCTTGCTTATCCATTCATTAATTAATAAGAATTTAGTTTTTTTTCACATTTTGTCTATTGTAAATAATGCAGTTATAAATATTCTCGTACATGTATCTGTATAGACATATATTTCCATTTCTCTTGGATATACATGTAGTAATTGAATTGTTAGATCATATATGGTAACTCCACGTTTAGCATTTTGAGAGACTGCCAAACTGTTTGCAATGTAGCTGCCCCATTTTAAATTCCCATCAGGAATGTATAAGTTAATCAACAATTTACAAACTTTCTAAAATTTGTTATTGTCTGTATTTTTGATTATAGCCTTGTGAGTGTGAAGTGCTCTCATCATGGTTCAGATCTGCATTTATCTAATGGCTAATGAGGTTGAACATCTATCCTTGTGCTTATTGGCCATTTATATATGTCTTATTTAGATAAAAGTTCTATTTAAATAACTTACTACTTTTTAAATTCAGCCATTTGACTTTTTTTGCTGAGTTGTAAGAGTGTTTTATAAATTCTCAGGACAAGTCCTTTGCTATCTATATGACTTAGAAATATTTTGCCTAGTTCTGTGGACTGTTTTTGCACTTTCTTGATGGTGCCCTTTTATGCACAGAAGTGTTTAATTTCACAAAATCTAATTTATCTATTTTTTTATTGCTTGTCTTTTGGTTTCCACATCCAAGAAACCTTGCCTGACCCACGGTCAGGATGACACATTCCTGTTTTCTTCCAGGAGTTTTATTGTTTTAGCACTTCCATTTAGATTTGTGATCCATTTTGAATTAACTTGTGGGCATTGCGTAAGGAAAGGATCCAATTTCATACTTTTCCATTGGACATCCAGTTATTTCAGCACCTATTGAATTGTCTTGGCACCTATATTGAAAATAAACTCACTATAAACAAGAAGGTTAATGTCTGGACTCTCAATTCTATTACATTTACTCATATGTCTATCTTTACATCAGTACTATACTGTCTTTATTATTGTAGTTTTGTAGTAAGTTTTGAAAGCAGGAACTTTGGGTCTTCCACTTTTGTTCTTGGTTTTCAAGATTATTTTGGCTATTCTAAACCCAGAATAACATTTAGTCATAATGCTATTTCTAAATGTCTAGATATTCTTCATTAGAGATTGCATTTTCTTGTTCAGTTTTATCATTAACAAAATATATATTTTGACTGCATCACAGTATCTATGTGGGGATCAAGTGAAATAAAGTACATAACAATTTGAAATCATAGAGTGCTAGATCAATATAATTGGTTTTGATTAATATTGCTAATAATATATCACTGTTTTGTTTATCCCCAAATATTCTAGAATTATCATCAATTGAATGTGAACAATAACCAAAAAAGACATTAAAAGATAGTTGCTAGAAAGGAAGGTCTCATACTATTAGACTTAATGAATTCGTTAATCTCCCCAGATTTTGAAGGCATCCATGGGAATATCCTAAGAACTGAGTGGAGGAAAACACAGTCCTAGGATATAATATATGCGATATTAAATTTATATTATATGAAAATAAGGATTTTTTCCAAAGCAGACAAGTTATTATCATGTCTCTACCAAATATAACATACATCTGGAGTTATTCTCATCAATATTTGTAACTTTTTTCCCTATTTAATTTGTTATCAATTGGTTGATTCAAGTCATTGCTACCACATATCTCCACAGTTTAGATATGGTTACATGGCATATTCAATGAACCTATACCGATCTAAACCACATATATCTTCTGAAATCTGATAAATTCTTAGTTATAATAAAGCCAGGCTTGCTATGTGTGTGTGTGTGTGTGATCAATTTGAATGTAAAAACTAGGATTGATATCAGTACCAATAAAAGTGTCAGTAACATAGTCCTCTTCCTTGAATAGTTCTGGTGAACATTATACGTATACTCGTAAGACACCGGGAAAATGGAAGTGAAACAGTAGTGGTCATTGCATCATGAAAGTGTAGGTATACCGTTGTAGTGACAGATAGACACAGGGCACCTCTACTCTGCAACCAGCTCTTCTGATTGCTGACTCTGATAACTGACAATAGCTCCAACCAAACACTTGACTCTGGATCCATAGATTCATCCTATGGATTTTTCTAGAAACTTTGGAGCTATATTGTTGTGCTGGTCTTGCTTAGCTTCTCAGAATGAGTGGCTGGTGATTCTTTTAAGCCTTTCAGACCTTTACAATTTTATCTCTCACAGTTGTGCATAGGATAATTTCTATTTTTAAAAAATTCATTACATTTAGCTTATAGAGTTTCTGCTTCCCTACTTGAGCCCTAAATTACACTGTTTTCTTCCTTCTTCCTTCCTTCCTTCCTTCCTTCCTTCCTTCCTTCTGTTATTTCTTCCTTGCTTGCTTTTTTCACTGCTTTAGCAGCTTTTACTCTCATTGTTTGCCTACATCTCTTTCTCTTTATACACTCTGAGTACAAATGAATTTTGGCTCATTGTTCCTCTTTACCTTTTCCTCCTCAAGGAACTCATCCAACCCCTGAGTTTCAAGTTTCAATTTTTTAAATTTTATTTATTAAAAAATTTTATTTTTATCTGAATATAGTCGAAACACGATGTTATATTAGTTTCAAGTGTACAACATAGGGATTCAATAAGTTTATGTTATGCTATGCTCACCACAAGTGTAGCTATCATTTGTCACCATATAACACTATTTAACACTATTACAGTATCACTGACAGTATTCCCTACCATGTAGCTTTTATTCCCATGAATTATCCATCCCATAACTGGAAACCTGTATCCTTCACTGCCCTTCACCCATTTAGCCTTTCCCTCACTCTCCCCCGCCCCCCGCAACCATAAGTTTGCTCTCTGTTTTCATAGGTCTGCTTCTGCTTTTTGTTTGCTTGTTTATTCATTGTTTTTCTGAATGTTAATTTTCAAATCCAAATGAGCTCTAGTTTCATATTTCAAACTTCTTTCATATTTCAAACATTACTACTTGGATGTTCCACAATTCCAACACAGCACTGTGAAATGAAGCAAATTTGTGCCCTCTCTCTTTCATTAGTACAACACTCCTTCCACTTTGTTTTTCTTTTCCCAATTCAAGATATTAATTGTGTCCATCATTGTATTCCATTCATCTTATCTTTATTACTCTTGTTAACCCTCAGCATGGAGACTATTATAGTAAGCTCATAGTTTCCTTAATTCTGTTTCTTCTCTTTGCTTTGTTTTATTATAAACAAAAATGTATTTCATGTTCCTGCTCAGAAATATTTTTTTATGTTTTCTTTCTTAATATATTCTGTATATACAGCTCTCCAAATTTAGCAGTAATCCCCAGAACTCTACAGAACTGATCTTGGACATAGGCACTGCAATGTCCTTTCCGACCTTGTCATTTATTCCTACCTTTCGATATTTACTCAGGCTGCCTCCCTCTACCAAGATTAATTTGTTTTCTTTTTTTGTATTCCATTGCTTACTCATTCACCACAAGTTTTTTTCTACTATAGCTTTACTATTCCAGACTTTAAAATTTTTAAAAATATTTTTCTTATTCTGTCATATTTGGCTATGTTTAATTGGTAAGTATTACTTCTTGTTTCTGTTTAAAGAACTTGTAGATTTTCTATTCTTGAGTGTTTTCAAATTTCAGAATGTCTGCCTTTTTATTTGAATGTCAACTTTTAAGGCATAATATTCTTGGACTTTTTTTGGTCTTTATAATTTTGTTGACTCTTCTGTTATCTTTTGTAATTGGGTTTCTACAAAGAATCCTAGAGAAAGCAAGTGTCTATCTTACTTTCTTTCTGTCTTTTTCTTCTATTCTTTTTTCCCTCTGGCTGGCTGTCCCATTTTTTTTTTTTGTTTATGTTTGGTAAAATCTTAACAATAATGTATTCTGATGTTTGGAGCTTTGCTTTGAATCTTGCCCTGCAAGAAGAGCTCTCTGTTGTCAGCCACAGTTCACTCTTCATTATGTTATCGGTGATTTCCTTTTGATTTGTTACATAATTTAGGCCAAGGATATATCTGTTTAGTTAGAACTATGTGTATCCTACTCAAATATGCATTTCCAGGCTTTGGATTTGAAACAACTCAATCCGTGGCACTAGAATTTTGACTTAGAAGATTGATTAGTCCCAGCTATTCACTTTTCATGTTTTACCAGTTTTTTCTACACAGCTGTTTCAACTGCCTAATGATATCCATGAAGACTATTGATTTTCAGGTTGGAGTCTATTCATGAGAATTTGTTTCTATGTACCAATGTGACTTCTAGGTATGGGGATATGATTAGAAGCCTTTCCATGGTGTTAATTATTGCCTCATTTTTCTCTTAGTCTCTGACAAACACACACACACACACACACACACACACACACACACACAGTTACCACCACTTACTGAAGTTGATGTGGTCCTTTCTTTGCTTAGGTACTAGGCATTAAAAAGTGTATATGTATGTGGTGTGCACACATGTGTGAAATAATTAGTTCATTAATTATCAAATTACCATTTGATTCTGTACTCTCTGTAGTTCCATTCTTTTCCCTTAAGTAAGAATATTCACACCTTATATTAATCATTACTTGTATATTTAAGTGTTTTTCAAGTATGTCTGAATATATATTTTAACAAGTACATTTGTTGATATCAGTCATAGACAACTACCTTAACAAAATATAGCTGTTATGCTTTAGATTTGTATGCAACATTTAAAGTGAGTTTGAAACGGTTTACTTTTTATCTTGTAATAGGCTATGTTATGTTTTGGTAGCCAGAAATACTAGATCTCAGTGGCTTTACAACCTAAATGTATTTCTTGCTTCTGCTATCCCATGTCAAGTTTGAGTGACTCTTCAGGACAGCTGACCTCCATTTTATGGCCCAGCACTCTGAACTGTTTGAACCTTGTGGCCACTCTCTATCAAGAGGTGCTATCTTGACCACGGCAAAAGGGGATGAGAGAAGGCTGTTACTGGTAGGAAGACTTCAGTGCCCAAAGGAAAATGTGTGACAGTACTTATTCCAAGGGTGTGAGGGCATGTAATACCCACTTGTGCCCAAGAAGAGACGGGGATATAAATTAATGTTGTGCCACATGAAGCACCATGTATATAACATAACTAAATTTCAAAAGGTAGTCATATGATTTTTATATTATAATTGAGACCACAAAGCAAATGCAATAGGATTATACAACTTTCAAATAAGCACCTATTCTCTGAAGAGAAAGAACAGGACCGTTCAGACTTCTTTCTAATACATTCCCTTGTAAAGATGGAAGTTTAAAGTATTGACGTGTATTTTACTACGCCTAAAAAAGCCAACACATCTTTCTCAAATGAAAACACACTAGCAGAAGCTACCTTGTTAAAAAAAAAACAGACTTATATTGTTTCAGTAACTATTTTGTTTTAAATTTTTCCTCGTTTAGTACAATGAAGTTCAATAGATGCTACAGACAGATTTTTTTTCCCAGTTTCAAAAAGTTAATCGTCTCTTAGTTAATAAATCACAAAGAAAACATAAAGCATGATTTAGAAAATGTTTAGGCAATGAACAAAGACCTTAAATTAAAGCTCTATAATTTGCTGTTAAATATAAATAGAGAAACCTGACAAAATACGCAAGATTATAAGTAAATTGAAACAAACTAACAAAAACAATAGTAACTTTTCAGGAGAAGTGGATATTTTATTTAAAAATCTCAAATATGTATATTTGTGTGTTCTTTGGGATTTCTGACATGGTGCTCAAGCATAAACTGATGATCTAAGCACCACACTGAAAAAGAGAATAGAAATAGAAAGATACATGGAAAAGAAAGGAAAGAAAGCAAAGATAATCTCTGGGGTAGCATGATATGCCAGATGTCATTTTCAGTGCTGCCTTAAAGGCTATAACTTTTTTTGGTTTTCTTTGTTTTAGAAAATGTCATGTACCATGAGCTGCAGCTTTGCTCCAGTTTCGCTGTCTGTCATAGTCACTGTCAACAAAGCCAATCTTTTTCCCACCAGTCTGAGTTCAACTACACTGCTGACTTCCTCACAGAGTGTGGAAAATTTATTGCAAAGCAAGGTGCACTTCATGCTTACAGCTATTGCAGCAATGCTGGTAATAATATACTGGCATAACCCCAAGCAGCTGCTGTGTGTGACAGAGGAGAGTCAATTCCTAAAGCACAGTACATCCCATATTGTATGTGAGAGTGTGCATTAGGAAATAGTCCTCTATTGCAATTGAAATCCTCCATTTGCAGCCGTAATGTCCAATGCTTATATTATTTATTATTGATTCCTTTCAACAGCAAAGCAAGCAAAGATTTTGTGCATGCATGATTTGGAATGTAGATCTAGATATTAAAAACATCATTATAGTAAAAGGGACTTCCAAGATGTGGGGCTTGCACAGTAAACGGGAATATATCTTTCAGGTTTCAGTTTGGGGAAAAAGAATTTTTTTAATAGAAGGCAGTGAAACCTCTTTTTGTAATTTTAATATTTTTGAGTCTTTACTAGCAAAAACAAAGGTAGGTTAAAGTTTCTTCCCAACCCAGCAAGGGGCAGTATTCAAAGGTACAATGTGTTCAATCAGATACCAGGTGGTTAATTCCATCTCTAAAGTTTGCTGCCTATATAACCTTGACCCGGTTGCTCTTCAGCTCTGCCCTAAATTCCCCAATCAGTAAAATGGAAGAAATAATGACACATATTACCTGGGGTTGTGGCAAGAATGAAACGAATGGATATGGGTAAAATAATTGAAAAAAAGGATGTCATGTAGTAAATGCCAAGTAAGCTTAGCTATTGCGATTAGAATAATGTCATCTCTCTTTTGTCTAATCATTTTTTAATGCCCTGCAAAATTTGACCTTATATTTCCTATTTGCGTCCAAGTCCCTTATTCTGTCACTTAACATTCTCTATAGCTTGACCCGTATTAGCTTTTGAACACTGAGGAATTGAACTACCTTGGGTATTTTCGAGATCAGTCCCAAACTCATCTTCTCTTTGCACACCACATCACTAAGGAAAGAAAAGCACAATCTCCTCTTTCTTCTATCTACTATTAATATCTTAATCTCACCACCAGACTGTTCTGATTCACTCAATCCTGGTTCATTGACCATTGATACTCATTCTTATCCCCTTTTGCTATGCCCTCTGGAAACTTCATGACATTGCCAATAAAGTAATTTATTATTTTTTAAGTGTTTTTATTTATTTTTGAGACAGAGAGAGACAGAGCATGAGCAGGGGAGGGCCAGAGAGAGAGGGAGACACAGAATCTGAAGTAGGCTCCAGTCTCTGATCTGTCAGCACAGAGCCCGGCGCGGGGCTTGCACTCACAAACTGCGAGATCATGACCTGAGCTGAAGTCAGACACTTAATCGACTGAGCCACCCAGGCGCCCCAAGGAATTTGAATCCTCAACAGTTTCATTGAAGGCTTTCTCCACTTTATGGTGTAACTGAAACTTAGTCACCCGGGAACAGACCATTCAGATATCCTTCTTCTATACTGATTCCTCCTTCTCCAGTAGATCCTAACCTAATTCCCATAGGAATGTCAGTGATATGCTTCTATCTTCCTCTCCAGCCCCATCCCCACCAGAAACTACCTCACAGATTATAGGTTAGTATCAAAACATGTCTTCAAGTTTTCTGCAGATGCTGTCACTTCATTGATCTATTTGTCCATCCATGTAGGACTTCATCCATCACACATTAATTATCTATTATGTAGATACCATTATGGAACATGTCAGCTACTTAGCCATGAGCAAAGTCAGATTCTTACCCTGGATTCCTGTTGCTCCTAAAGTATGCGGTTTCCTTTTCTTGTTTTATGTTTTATGTTTTTTTTTTTGTTTTTGTTTTTTATCAACTAGAAAAAATGTAAACATCTTTTAAAATTTGGTTGAGAAATCAATTCAGTTGGGAAAATTTCTCAAGCTAATTTCTCTACCCTTAATCTGAGATAGATATCCTTACTCCTTATGCAAAGTTCATGTTCCCTCTATGTCTTATGTTTATCGGCATATGTGGAATTCTCTGATGCAAGATTAAGATTTTTCTATAGGTAGGGATCACATTCATATTCACATCTCCAGCTCCTAACACAATGTCTGGTATATATAGAAACTCAGTAAGTGATTGACTCCAAATTATATATATCACTTAAGGAGACATCTAATACTTTAGTTTTAGTTTTCTTTTTCTTAATCACAGAGACCCATTTAGACTGAAGTATCTCATATTTGACTCTCTTCTTCATCTATCACAACATCTAACTCTGAACTTCAATACTCAACAAGTTTTGAATAATTACATATTAGTCTTATTTTCGGGCACACTTAAAATCTTACAGGAAAAGGTCAGTATAAGATAGAGACTTACCATCATTTAATATTCCTTAGTGGCCTACATTAGTGCTGGAAACAAAAAAGGCACCCTTTCTGTCTAAAAATAGAAGATGTCAGGCCTCAAACCTGATGCTTTGTAAATTTCAAATTAAAGATACTTGAAGGTTCTTTTATTGAAGATGACTATTTATAGTCATAAATGCAACTGGGACTATTTGTAGTCATAAATTAATGTAAAATACAAAGTTAGGGTTTGACATGTTTAATGTTTTTTTTTATTATTTGATAATATATGTCTCCGATCTAATATTATTATGTAAAATCTAAATATTAAAATACAAGCATGGCTTAATTTGGAATCAAATCTTACCCACCTATGGAATAACATTAATTTATCTTTGAGATCCCTTTGTGTATGATATCTATCTTAGCATCCCTTTGTAGAGTGTTACCGTTTTTTATTTATAAATTGCTTATTTTCAAAACTTATGAAAGCTTAAGTTTGTGTTAGTGAAATATGTGTGCTGTGTTTTCTTGACAAATAGTTTTATCATGAGAGGGTCACTATAGGGTGTCTTTATATTTCACATCCATTCATAAGCACAACCACCTGGTAATAAAGAATAGAGGATAATACTGAAGTTTGTATAGGCAGGGTGAGAAAAAGATGATTTGGGAGCTTAAAAAGGGAAGCAATTTTCAGAGAGGGTCACAGAATATGGATAGAGTTAAAATGATATAAAATGTTAATAGTTCTTGAACTGAGTGTGATTATATGATTATTTGTATTCGTTGACCCTCTCTTCCGATTTTTCTGGTCCAGTAGTGAAGAAAGGCGAGGCAATATAGACTCATAAATGTTTAGTTTATTATGTAATCATACTTCTAGAAGGTCTGACCAAGATGGTCTTACAATTCCATGGCCTCTGCTCAATTTCAGGTAGGCTTTGCTTTTCTTAGAGAATTTGCTTTAGAAAACTTTAAGTCATAAATTATTTCTCTGCCTCTTTGAGATGTGTATCATTTGTGATCCAGAAATGTCTTTCTTGAGGACCTAGGATAAGACCTATGAACTGTCCCTTTTAAATGTACTCATAATGAAAGACAGAGTCCTTACACCCCAGACTCATGAAAGACAGAGTCCTTACACCCCAGACTCTGGGAGAGCAGGACCTAACTTGAATAAAGATCATTTAGCAAACACAAATGGCCTCAGCACATTGACTAACCTCCCACCTAATAGTCTCCAGTACTCTTCCATTATCTTATCCCATCTTTTAAAAACCATATTTGTGTGTGTGTGGAGTTGAATTCCATCTCTCTCCCTGATTGTGATAGTCTTGAATAAAGTCTTCCTTTTCTGTTTAGTTGGTCTGATACATTTTTCTTTCAGAATTCTTAGGAGGTGCAAAGCCAGTAGTCCAAGAAATATACAAAATCTGTCACCATTCTTACTCTTTTTCTCACTTGTATTACCTTACTTCATATTTTCCTAATTTGGGGTGATTAGTATTCATATTGTCTAATTTCAGTTTCAAGTAAAATATATGGAACAACTGTCTTCTTTTTTTTTTACTTCATCATTATTTTAAACCAAGTTCTTAAAAAAATTTTTTTTGATCTTTAAATAAGGCTATGGGAACTGTAAGTTTATCGGAAATACATACGAGTACATGCCTGAAGGCAGTTTAAATGAGGAAAGCAATTTGAGTTTCTCAGACTTGACCTAAAATGTGTTGCATAAAATACAAATTAGTTAACCCACTTAGAAAAGAACTTATTCAAACCGTGAGTCAGAGGGGCACAAATCTGGAAGTGAACTTAAGTGAAGCCTGGACTCAGAGGCAGATCTTGGTCAGAGAGCACCAACCAAATCTGTGTCCTTCTCTAGGCTAAATTGTGAAATTATGGAGGCAGACTTCAGGGTCTTTTATTTCAACATTATTGCCTCAACTCCTCTCCTCTTTCATGACCCCTCACATAAACACCTTAATTGAATTTACCTCCTCAAGAAGACACCACTTTATTCTTACCAAGCCTCTCTACTCCATTCTATTCTTCCTAGGTTCTGTTCACTGATGAGTCAGTCTGTTGAGTTATGTGAATAAGTGAGCTTATTACGTTGCCTTTACAGGTACCATATTTGTGTTTTAACAGGGACCTCTAGACAGAGAAACTTAATCCTAGGGCAACCATACCAAACATCTTGATTTTTCCAGTGTATTTAATAGGTACAGTTGTGCCAGTGTAATTACATAATAAGCCCTTTTACTCTCAACAGTGCCCCCTTCCAACCGTAAATTTAAATGGGCACCTTCTGTATTCCAAAAAGCGCTTCTAATGATGGAAGTTTCAAATACAATAGCAAATGGTTGAGAGAGAAGACTGCCAAATTCTTGGGCATTAAAAAAATCATAACACAAGGAGTATTTTCTAGGATTGTTCATATCTACATGATTTATGACCCCAGGAAATCCAAATGCTCAGATAGTTGATGGCCTTAAAGTTATCAGACCCTCAGCAACATTACTTGTTACCTGACATGACTGTGCAGGCTTGTCACAAATACTATGAAATTCTAAATATGTAGGGGAATATAAAAATTAGAAGCTGGACAAACAAATGGAAAAAACTGCACAAAATAATAATTATATTTTTATAATACTTACAATTGCCAGGTGTTATTCTAAATATTTTACTAATATTAACTCATTAACTCATTAAAGCAACAACTTTATGAGTATGATATTCTACCCATTTTACAGATGAGAAAACCAAGGCAAAGAGAGGCTATGCATTTACCCAAGTCTTTAAGAAGTAGTGAAACTGGAAGACAAACACAGATAGTTTTGTTCTAAATTTGCATTATCTAAAACAATTCTATACTTCCTCTTGGGAAAAGAAGAGTGAGACAGAGAAAGAGGCAGAGGGAGAGAGGTTGATTCTGCTTTCATCATTGATATCCGCTGTGTTTACTTGCTACCTGTCTTCTCCCACCCCTGAGATCACCAGTGTAGTCTGTTCTTGAATTGCCTTCTCCCATTCTTTACCCAACTTCACTTTTCATCTTATCTCGTTCTCTATCTCCAGGGAAGGTAGTCAAGACTGCCAATTCCTTCATATTTTACTGTTGGTTGAGACTCACTGATTCCAAGTTCTAAGGAGGAAGAAAGAGAGAAGAAGTCATCATAAGGTTATGTTCTCATAGTAGACTATCAAATTATAAGTGGATGCTAATTATCAATATTTCCATGCATTATTTTAATTAGAATTTTGTCATCTACTCTGCCATAAGTTCCATTTTCAAAGCTTTTTCTCTAGATCTATCTTGAGAATCTGGAGGCTTTGGGGAGAGTGGTATTTACATGAGGAAGGGAGCTGGTACACAAGAATCTACAGTAAAGACATTCAGAATAAGCATATCACAAATGCAAACGATTGGAAACCACTTTATAAACTGTAATTGTTTCTACTGAGTCAAGTTATAATAATCTGTACCTTCTTATAGACTGGGCGAACTGGTCTCATGCCATCCCTTTCTGGTACTTCTATTATATTTTCAGTATATATTAGTGCTCCATTCTTTTAATATACTACCAAAATATCTCGATCTATCTGAGATAATGCAACTGCTGTGCTCTAGGAACAAAATGAAACTAAGGAAAACTCAAGTAAAATATTCCTAAAAATATATTTCTATAAATCACACATACTGGCCTATATTTCTCTAATTTGACATGGTTATAAAAATAGATGTGTCAGATCATTTATCGGCATCCTTGCTCCTTAATTAATCACCTAAATGCAAACTGTAAAGGCAGAGAATTTTTGCCCTCTTGTACCTAATCACACCTGACACTAGAATTTCCAAGCCAAGAGGATCATGACTGGCACAGCATGTAACCACTACGAAAGTTGTCAAGTTCTTCAAGATGCCATGGCGATACTGGGAGATTTTCAGGGTAATACCCATTAGAAAGGAGGTCACCTTCAGAAGGATGAAAGTTATTTGAAGTCTCTCCCTCTCTAATCTTAAGAAGTAGAAATATAATAAAATCTAAAACAAAGAGATTGGAAACATAAACGAGCCCAAGAAGACCATCATGAGACAAAATTAAGCCACAAGGAAAGACATTATCAATATATACACCCAAAACAAACACAAAAATCCTGATGACTTCATGACATTTTTGTGTCTAAAATAATTAGACTGTACCAATATGATGTGATTCAATAACAATGGTGTTTTATTGATTAGTGAACAACAAATAGAAATTAATTAGGATTCGCTATTTTTAGCCTTTGAATTTTAAGCTCATCATAATTTTTTTTTAAATGGGGTTTAGTGCACAGGCAGTAAAGTAGGGGTTAAGAATACAGGCTCTGAAAATGTGACACACTTGTGGGGGGATTAGAGTGTACTTCCATCATTTACTAGCTCATTAAACACTATATTTTGTGTTTGAAGAATGGAGTCAATAATAGAGTCTCTTGCACAGGATTTTTGCAAGGGTTACATTACATACTACATTCAGCCAAGAACAATATAAATAGTATTATTTTTCTTATTATAATAAAGCATTTAAGTATTTCAATGAATGATTTTAAATATTAATAAAGTAATATTATTACTGTTGCTATAAAAATTTAGGCTTGGTGCCTGGATGGCTAAGTCAGTTAAGCAGCTGACTCTTGATTTCTGCTCAGGTCAAGATCTCACAGTTCATGAGACTGAGCCCCAAGTTGGGCTGTGCACTGACTGACAGCAGGGAGCCTGCTTGTGGTTTCTCTCTCCCTCTGTTTGCCCCTTCCCTATTCATGTTGTGTGTGTCTCTCTCAAAATAACTAATAAAATAAACATTTAAAAAATAATCTTAAAAAGCATGGCCATCAACCAGAAAATAGACTCTTCACTATAGAGAACAAACTGAGGGTTACCAGAGAGAAGGTAGGTGGAGGGATGGGTGAAATAGATGACAAGGATTAAGGAGGGCGCTTGTCATGATGAACACTGAATGTTGTATGTAAGTGATGAATCACCAGATTCTACTCCTGAAATGAACATTACACTGTATGTTAACTAACTGGAATTTAAATAAAAACTTGAAAAAAAACCCCACAAGATTGCCATCGATTCAGCCTCAAGGGAGTGATTTGTTCTTTATATTCCTATCAATTTTTCCTGCTCCCCTTGAAAATTACACCTTTTCTACACCGTGGTAGTTTTATATTCATTTTATATTATCACTCTACAAGGAACTTGTTGTACTTGTTTCCCTAACTTCCATGCCCATCTTTTATCACTACTGATTTATTCAGCATTTTTCTAAAATGATAATTATATTGCTTTTGACTAGAAGACATCTTTGGTTTATAACCGTGCTAGCATTTACTATGCAATTATGAGTGGCACTTACCCACCTTTCTGGTAGAAATCAAACATGGTATTTCAATTTCTTTCTCAGAACAATCTCAGGAGTTTTATAATACTGTCTCCAATAACAGATGATAATGCTTAATTTGCAAGTAACACCATGACAGCGAAGGTCATCAAAATCTATTCTAACCACTGGTTATTCCAGATCTTGCTACTAATTCCTTCCTCCATTTTCCCCCCAAAAAAGTACTTGCATTGGCCATACGTAATATCTTGCATCTCCTAGGATCTCTTGTGTCCTTCACGTTTTTGTGTCTTTGAACAAATTCTTTCTGCTCAGAAAGACCATTTCTAATTTCTCGCTGGAAGATGTCACCATGTGTTAGAACAAGACGTGTTCTCAACGCATAGCATAAGGTTCATACTTTAGTACATAGGCAGTGTGTATGTGTGTGTGTCATGTCTGTATCTGTGTGTATTTTATTTGTTTGTTTTTCTAGACCACTAGATGAAAATCTCTTCAAATAAAGAATCAAAGGTCTTTATTTTTATTAATTTTTAAATTTTTGTTTGTAGTTCCTAACACAGTGTTAGGCACATTACAGATGCTCACAAATGCCTGCTTTCATTAATGAGTGAATGATTAACGTTTCATGATGTTGATATTTGGTACAATGAAGTCAAAATACCATACAAATTATCGCCATTAGAAAAGATCGTTGTGTTTATATCTAGCCATTGTTACATAGTAATCACTGGTTTGATTTGATGTTTTAATGACCTGACAATAAAGAAAATAATTCAGAACTGTGTTTTCTGCGTTGATATTTTAAATTTGATTTTTAATACACAAAGTGGGAAATATTAAAGTAAAAGATTTTCTTAATAGATTCTATGTCTATTTTTCATAACATTACATTTTTGGCAGCTGATCCTTATAGAATAAAAATGATGTGAATCTAATAATAAAATGTAAGCTAGCCAACTCTATTTCCTACAGAATACTTTATAAAATAAATTACAAGAAACCAAACTCTTCTAGACAGTAAAGATGGATAATTCCAATTTATCTTATTTCATGAATAAAAATATACCTATCATAAATCCTTTCTTTTAACATAAATGGCTACTGTTAAATTTCTGATGAGGCTACCTCCCACAAATTATCACCTAAGAATCCTTAAAAAGAAGCTGAAATATATTATAGATGAGTTCATTCTGCGCATTCATATTGATCCATATACTACATTTGACTTATTGCATTCAATTGTCCTTCTAAAACATGTTTTATGTAATGATCATAATACTTCCTATTAATTCATCATCATGTTGCAAATGCCAAGTGCATTTAAATATAAAAGATCTGTATTCATCCTAAAGCAATAAACATCTATTGGTCTTGCCAGTATAGAAAGTGTGTGCCCAAACTATAAGAGCAAGAAAAGCTTATTTTAGTTGACACCAAAATCAACAATTATATTTCTCTTTTTTTCCTTTATTTTTCTCTGTTTTACCATTTTGTATTTTATATCCCTTAACTTTCTGGTCACTCATATAATTTTCTGTTCTGCCACTGGTCGAAACATATAATATAAAAAAAAAAAAAGGTGAAGGCTCTCTTTGTCAGTATTCAATATATGAAAGGAGCTGTACTTTGCAATTTACAGAAATTGTTCCATTTGTAATATAGGTCTTAGTTCCCCATCTAATTTTTTTCAGATGAGGAAACAGACATGTGATAAACATGTGCATGATGCCTATAGTAATACTAAGAGATGGCATAGTAACTCAAAGGAAAAGCCATTGTAAAAGTCAGAAATGCTTCATGACAGAAGTAAAGTGATGGGAAAGTATGTCATGTTTGAATTTACGTATGGTAATAACCAGTGGAGAATTTGTTTAAAGGAAAAGCTGCTGATAATTTTGATTTAATTATACATGGCTCATGAAGAGTATCAAATGCCAGATGGAAGTATGGAATTTATTCTATTATAAATGGGATGTTTTATAGGTTTTACATGATGCTTTAACGTGTGTTAAGCTGCGTCTTAAGAATATTATCCTAAGAACCCTAGAGAATCTAAAAAGAAGAGATGGCTGGCATCAGTTGGAAATTTTTGCAATAGTCCACAGAGACAGTTAAGGATGGACTATAGCTGTGACTATGAGAATAGAAAGAAAATGTAAGTAAATCTGAGAAAATGAGAAACCTTGAAAATGGTAGAATATACAAAGAAATTATCTAGAAATGGGAAAAGAAGCAGGTAGGGTCAGAGATGTTTTAAGTTTCAGAAATGGAGGACAGAAAGAATGGTACTACTGTCTTTGACTTAACTGGGAAGGCAACAAGGTTTATAGAGGAAGATGGAGAATTTGTTTGCAGTATGATAAATGTCCAATGATAAAGCAATCTTTAGAATCAGATACTTTGTGGTTGATTAGAGATGCTCGGATTCTGGTTGTAAGATTTCTGTCTATAGAGGGGAGACTCAAAGCTGTGAGACTACCTAAATTCTCTGAGAGAGAAAGAACAAAATGTGATGCCTAGTCCCTCTCACCACACCCTAATTTAGAAAGTGAGAAAGTGATAAAAAGGGGAAAAAATGAAGATACATCCAAGATATGGATCTGGAAGCAAGCAGTATATCATTACAGAAACCATAGGTCCCAGTTTTTTTTTTAATTAACTACAATAATCATAGCCACTTGCCAACATTTTCGGAATTCTTTCTATTCTTCTTTAAAAAACAATTTTATTGAGACATCTATGACATACAAAAATTATATACATATTTAAAGTACACAACTTGATATTTAGATACATATATACATTATTCAAAGATCACCGTAATTAAGCTAAATGACTTATGCATCATCTGTACATTGTTACTGTGTGTATGTGCACACGTGTGTGTGTGTGTGTGTGTGTGTGTGTGTGTGTGTCTGTGTGTGTGTGTGTCTGTGTGTTTTGGTCAGAAAATTTAAGATCCAGCCTGTTAGCAAGTCCCACATATACAGTAGTGTTAACTATTATCACCATGGCATACATTGGATCTCCAGAACATATTCATCTGCATAACTGAAACTTTCAACCCTTTGGCCAACATCTAATTTCCTACCCGACTCTCCCCTAGCAAACACCACTCTATTCTGCTTGTGTTTCTGTGTCAGGCTTATTTCACTTAGCATGATATCATCTAAATATATTCATTTTATCACAAATGGTAGAATTTCCTTTTTTTTCCTGCCAAATAATATCCCATTGTGCATATATATGTGTATATATATATATATATATATATATATATATGCATATATATATATATATATATATATATATATATATCAGATTTTCTTTAGCTGTTGGTACATTGGCAGGCGTGTAGGCTATTTCTATGTCTTGATTATTGAAAATAACAAAAGTACCCCTTTGAGATCCAGTTTCCTTTGGCTGTATACTCAGAAGTGAGATTATTGGCATGAACTTTTATATGCATTATATTTATTTAATACAAGACTTCATGAGGTAAATGATATTTGTTGTCGTCTCCATTGCAAGTACAGGAAATCAAGACACAGAATATGTACAGAATATGTACATAACTTGACCAAAGTAAAAAAAAAAATTAGTTATGATAATGCAAACCCCTAAATTCATATAGGAATGATTCTAATTATTACTGATAATGATTCGGATGTTAGATTAATCTTCATTGTGTAGGTATCGATATAACTAAAATTCTTGGCTTGTCTTCTCACTACTTACCTTAATTTCATTTATTTTTTTTAATTTAAATATAGTTGACACACAACGTTACATGAGTTTCAGGTGTGCAACATAGTGATTCAACAACTCTAAGCATTATGTCATGTTCACCACAGCATAGCTACCATCTGTCACCATATAACAGTATCACAATACTGTTCACTATATCCTCTATGCTGTGTCTTTCACCTCCGTGATTCATTCATTCTATAACTGCACCTGTATCTCCCACTCCCCTTCACCCGTATGTCCATGTGCCCATCTCCCAGCCCCTTCCCCTCTGTGCTCTTTGTATTTATAGGTCTGATTCTGATTTTTTGTTTGTTTGTTTGTTTATTCATTTGTCTCATTACTTACCCTTAATTCCTTCATACCGTGGAGAGACAGGTGTATTCACTTATTGGTGAGATGAAAAAGGCAACTCCCCAGTACTTTTTTCTGCTTACGTGCAGAGGTGAAACAGGCTGGTCAGCTTCGCTGGCATGCAGTAAATTTAGCAGGACTAAATGGGTGAGGGCTGCAACTTTTGGGGAGGACTAAGTCCAATTCAGGTCATGTCAGCCATCCCACTTGGTTTAAAACTAACCTTTTTTCTAAGTAATTTTTAACAACAAAAACAATAAGTAAAAAATTTGATCTCATTTGTCTGAAACATACATTTATCTCTCAGGTTTTTTTTTTTTTCAACTTGGGCAGAGAAGAGAGGAAATATGTCTCCTGAACCTTCTATCTCCAATGTACGATAGGCTATGATGAACATGCCCCTTGCTTGAAAATAATGCAGAAGTCACTTCCCTTGGAAAAACCTACTGTCTTGTTCAGGGCAAAGGGAATTTACTTGGTCCTCAAATATAGAAGGTCAAACTAAGGTGACCCTCATGAGTTATAGCCTAGTGAATCCTTCCCCCAAATGCAGGTGGAACCACTGACTTACCCCTTTCTAAAAGACAGTTACAAAAATGATAAACTGTCATGCTCTTGATTAGCTCCTGCTCCACAGCAAAGTTTAAGGAATGTCACTCCTAATTTATCAAACTGAAAAGAGAGAGACATTCTTGCTAAATTTGAAGAAGTTAGCTACAATGTTATAAGAGGGTCTATGGTTACATGGCCAGGAACTATGGGTCTCCTCTAGGTGCTAAGATTATCCCTTGAAAACAACCAACAAGAAAACAAGAAACTAAGTCCTAAACCACAAGGTGATGAATTTTGCCAATAACCTCAGGGAACTTGGAAGTGGATTATTTCCCAGCCAAGCTCCCAGATGTGAACATAGTATGATCTGCATCTGGACAGCAGCCTCGTGAGACCCATGAACTAAGTATCTTTTTCCAGAATACTAACCCATGAAGGGCACCTGGGTGGCTCCATCGGCTAGGCGTCTGACTGCTGATTTCAGCTCAAGTCATGATCTCATGGTTCATGAGTTTGAGCCCCATGTCAGGCTCTGCCCTGACAGCACAGAACCTGCTTGGGATTCTCTCTCTGCCCCACCATCATTCTCTGACTCAAAATACATAAATAAACTTAAAAAAAAAAAAACAACAAAAAAAACCCCAGAATACTAACCCACGAAAAGTATGAGACAATAAATATGTGTTACATTAAATCACTGTTTATGGTAATTTGTTATGCAATAATAAGAAATTAACATACGAAATATATAATTAGGATAATCACACCTGTGATTTGGCAGAACACCCAAACTACCATTAGATCATTTTCTTGTTGTGTAAAGGCTAGGATAGTGGTGAAAGTGAGTGACAGCCTCAGAAATGGCTCCCTTCAGCAGCCAAGATAGTAAATAAGAAAACAAAAATCATATCATGGTGGTGTGGTGGGAAAGTTGTAAAACTAAATGTAATCATGAAGTATGTAGAGAATGAAAGGCTGGGGATCCCTATGGTTTCCCCACTTAATTCACCAGGTGGGTTCCTGCGGTAGAGTTAAGAATTTTGGATGCCACTAACCTATTAACTTAGTAACTTAGTAACTTAGTAAATTAGTAACATGAATTTTACTCACCCTGCTGTATGGGATAACTGCTAAAGTAGATTTTTATGATCTCTAAGATATGGTATGTGGACACTGATTTTGTGAATTCATTCTTTTCTATCCTTATCATAAAAAAGGATAAGTCACTGTTTGCACTCACATGGAACAGAAAACAATGTATATTTCCAACCTAGCACAGAGGAGTATATTAACTTTATACTCCAAAACCAATTATAACAATAATGACCAGAGAGATTGAGACCATCTAGACATCCTGCAGAACATTAAAATGACCCATTCCCGGGGCGCCTGGGTGGCTCAGTCAGTTAAGCGGCCGACTTCGGCTCAGGTCATGATCTCGCGGTCCGTGAGTTCGAGCCCTGTGTCAGGCTCTATGCTGACAGCTCAGAGCCTGGCGCCTGTTTCAGATTCTGTGTCTCCCTCTCTCTGGCCCTCCCCCGTTCATGCTCTGTCTCTCTCTGTCTCAAAAATAAATAAACATTAAAAAAAATAAAAAAATAAAAAAAAAATAAAATGATCCATTCCCTTAATGACATCGTGCTAATTTGGTTACATGAGCAAGAAATGCCTTGCATGTTAAAGGCTTTGGTTGATACATCCACTCTAGAGGGTAAAGGATGAACCCTATGAAAATCATCACATCACATTAACACTTAACTTACTTCTTTAGGAATTCTATGGTTAGGGGCATTTTGGCACATGATGTCTAAAATAAAAGACAGGGGCACATGGGTGGCTCAGTTGGTTAAGTGTCCAAGTGTTGATTTCAGCTTGGGTCATGATCTCATGGTTCATGAGATCGTTCTCTGTGACTCGTTGGGCTCTGCCCTAATAGCATGGAGCCAGCCTGAGACTCCCTTTCGCTCTCTCTCTGCCCATCCCCTGCTTATGCTTTCTCTATATATAAAAACAAATAAACGTTTTTTTAAAAAAATAAAGACCAATTATAGCATCTTTGCCCATAATTATAAAGAAGTGTGTATAACTCCCTGCAGGACTTTTCACATTATAAAGGTAATATATTTTACATCTAAGAATATCGCTCAGTCCAAAGGCACCTGGATGGCTAAGTCTGGCTTAGGCCAGGATGGCTAAGGCACCTGGATGTTAAGCATCCAGCTTTTGATCTCATGTCTTGATCTCAGAGTGTGAGTTCAAGTCCTGTGTTGGGCCCCATACTGGGTGTGTGAAGACTACATTAAAAAAAAAAAAAAAAAAAGAATATTGCTCAGGTCGATTTTTTTTTTTTTTTTTTTTTTTTTTTTTAGTCATGAAGTATTTATTAGGCTGCTACAAAATATTTTGAAGATTTTCCTTGGGCAGGTCGATTTTTTGATGCAAGCAGCCCCCTTACTTGGGACTTGTGATTTGCCCAAATCTGTAAGAGTAGATGTATCAGTGGTGGAAAAATATATGTGACATTTATGGCAAGCCTAGTGACAGAACACTGATGCAGGACCCCAGAGATCTGGAGTAAGTTTGTACCATCTTGTAAAAAACAACCCTTGACATGTTTTGGGCTTTAGTGTAAATGTAGCACATGAACATAGTGCTTTAAGTGACCATAACTTTGGAATTCTAGCTATGAGTTAAATTATTTCTGTTCCTCAAGTCATTACGTTTGGGAAAGACAAGCAGTAGTCCCTTATCGGGTGGAATCAGTACCTCTGGGATAGCTCAAGCAAGACCAGACAGCAAAAGCAGTCTGCGTAAATAAGTTGCTTTGAACCCATTCGCATCTACCATATCCTCTCCTTTAGCTCACACTCATGGCTCTGTAAAATATCACATATGATCAGCTAACAGAGGAAGCAAAGGCTGTTATTTACATATTGGTTAGCTCATAGTCTGTGTAAGCTGAACATGGAAGGCAGCTGTGTTACTCACGATGACTCTGAAAGACATAGATGAAGAATACTTTCCAAAACAGGCAGAGCTTTCATGGCGGTCCTCATCACCTACTGTACGTATAAAGGGGCATGGAAAATGGTTGAATATATATGGGATCATAAAGGATTCCATAAAGGACCATGAAGTTCTCAAAGAAGGAAAACCTATGCCTGAGAATAAAGCCATAGTTCCACAGAACGGTCGGCTTTGGCTGCCACCTAGACTTGGTAGGTGCCTCATATGCAGAGACCAGTGGCCATGAAGAGGAGCTAGTGTGACAGGAGGAGGTGACTGCCACTCTTACATGTCAGAGAGCAGGGAAGTATAGGGCAAAACCCCACAATCCTTTTGTGTTTCTCCTGATATTCTCTTATCTGATTGTGATGGTATTTAAGTGAACCAACCTTAAGACCATGTGTCCAAGGGCTCAGACACCTTGAAGATTCTCTTAGTGTCATCCCCCGAGGTAAGCTGAAACTAACAGAGGTGCTCACAGATGGTGAGGGGAATCTAGAATGGATAGTGGGGAGGGGGGGAAGGTGATAAATATAAGCTGTATTCCAGAGATCAACTGCAGAGTTGAGACTTGTAGCTCATTCCTCAACCCTTCCTTTTCTAAGTCTTTTCAAGAATCCTAGAGGAATTGCACTGGGTAAAAGAGAAGTGGATCTAAATGGCAGAAGAGATTGACTGATGGGCCAGGAGATCTCCATTCAGTGTTGGACTTGTTGCCTCTATTGCTGTTGTGCTGCAGCAGACAGCTTCAGTGCTTAGCTTCTTTGGGGATGCATCAGCATCTGAGATCTCAGATCCCAGATCTCATGAGAGATATGCCTGTCTCACAGTGACATTTTTCTGGGTTGGCCAATAGATGGAAACAAGGATACAAAATATCTTGGCATTTTAGCTCAATGTGGGGCTACTCTGGAAGGCTATTTAACACCAGTTGAGTGAGTCTTTGGAGTCCATCTCACAACTCTTCTCCCTGATCACATTGGCTTCCTTCCTCTCCTTCTGCTGTGTACTCTAGTAAAATCCCTGCCACACCCACCCCCCTTCGCTTCCTCTTAATCTTCTTTCTGAAACACCCAAACCACTATAATTGCCATGATATAAGCCATATATACTATCAGAAGTATGACCCTCCCACAGAATGACCACACTGTAGAAAATATTTATTTACATTTTTTTCACGAATGTCATCATTTTGTGTAATGTTACTTTTATTTTTAAATTTATTTATTTTGAGAGAGAGCAAGACAGCATGAGTGTGGGAGGGGCAGAGAAAGAGGGAGAGAGTGAGAATCTCAAGCAGGTTCCACACTATCAACATGGAGACTGATGTGGGGCTTGACCTCACAAACCATAAGATCGTGACCTGAGTCTAAATCAAGAATTGGACAGAACTGACTGAGCCACCCAGATGCCCAGTGTAATATTTCTAAATCACACTTTTCTTGATGTCATTTCTTTGCTTAGCACTTTTAAGTAGCCATCCCCCCCAATAACTGTTTCCCAACACTGCTTTCAAGAAAAAAATAGTGCGTTAGCTTCCTACCTATACTACTACCTGCCATCATCTGACTGATAGACCGCACACGAGTTACTTAATGTCCCTGGATTCAGCTTTGTTCTCTAAGAAGTGGTGAACCAATGATATAAAATTAAATCTGTGCTAAAAAATGGTAATAGTCCATCCATAAGACTGATGAAGTAATTTTGAATTCAAGTCTGTAATTTGGATAAGCCGCTAGGGTGAGTTGGAGGTCTTAGTTTCTAAGCCAGGTTTTTTTGAGATGAGTAATCTTTATCCAGTATTCTCTAATAATGAGACCATTAATTTACCTGCAGGGTTAAATAAAACAAAGGCACTGCAACTAGTCATATTTATATTTATTGGCAAAACCAAAGTAAATCTTGGCTTCATTCTTACCAGAATAGTCTTTCTTTGTTCAGTTTAGGTTAGGCAAACTTCCATTTTTTTTTCATTGCAGGCTACAAAGAGTGATAGTCGCTTCTAAAAATTAAATGAGGTTGAGATTATTTAAAGATCTTTTATGTGAAGTTTAGCAGCTTAAGATACTGCATGTGCCCTGAAGAAATCTCATCATTAGATGCCTTTGAAAGCCCTTATTTGTGTTTCACTCAGTCTTGATATGTCTTTAGCTTCTTTAATCAATGAACACAACTGCTCCACATAGCCCTTAAGGCAGGAGTTGCCATAAATAGTCAGCTTTCAGTGTAAGAAAAAAGCAAACTGAAAAGGGTGTTCCAGAATATGTTTACTGGTGTCTCTGACAGAGGTACTCAATCACCCTACAGCTACCACACGCTGAGAATGGCAAATGCATCTTGTCAATGAAATCAGTGTCCTCCCTATTCCCTTGTAATTACATTTCAGTGTCAATAGTCTAAAAGTGAATAATTGAAGCATTCGTGATATTTGATTGGTTAGGCAAATATGACGACAAAACTCCTAAGGACGGAGAGGCCTTTAAAAATTATTCCTGATTTGTGTAGGTTTTCTCTATCCATTGCTTAAATGTAAAACAAATAATTGCATACATTTCCTGTGTCTTTAGCCTATCAAATGAAGCCTATGAAAGGTGGAGAAAGAACTGGTATGGAAGACATAACTATAGACTGAAGAGTAATTCTATGTGTGGCAATGCATTCTTGACATTACACCATGGAACTTAAGAATACAGGCTTTTTGGTTAGGCAATTCGGGGTAATGTCTGAGGGCTGTCATTCACAAATCATGTAACTCGGTTAATCACTAAACTCTACTTACTTTGGTTTTCTCTTTTATACAATGGGGATATTAACTAACAGTACTTACCTCCCAGGATTGCTTAAAGTATAAAAATAAAATGTACATAAAGGAGTTGGCTGGCATACAGTGTGGATGTAATACATTTTAACACTTCTCCTCCTTTCTCTCCTTTTTCCTCTCCTCTCATTCCTTCTTAGTGCTAGGTGTTTTTTTTTTTTTTTTTATGTTTATTTTTGAGAGAGAGAGCGCGAGAGAGAGTAGGGGAGGGGCAGAGAGAGAGGGAGACACAGAATCTGAAGCAGGCTCTGGGCTCTGAGCTGTCAGCCCAAAGCCTGATGAGGGGCTTGAACCCACAAACCACGAGATCATGACCTGAGCCGAAGTTGGACATTTAACCGACTGAGCCACCTGGATGCTAAACCGACTTAGCCACCTAGGCACCCCTGCCAGGGTTTTATGATAGAACTAGAAATCTGAAAATGCTGCCACCTTTTTTTGTTTTGTTTTGTTTTGTTTTGTTTTTAATTTCCCTGGACCTTTCTTTTTATTCTCATGTATAATCTCCCTGAAGAAGTCCTCCTGTATTACCAATCTAAATTAGTTCCAACAAGTAATTCTATCTAAATACACTCTTTTACTCTTCTCCTACTCACATCACTGTATTATATATCTACTTATTTACTGTTTTATAAGTAATTTCCAGTTCCAACACCGGTGCCTGAGAGAACAGACTTTGTCTTGCCACGCTCTATCTATCCTGGCATCTAATAGGCCCAGTGTAAATATTTGTTGAATTAAGCATGAATTCCTTTCTCTTCCTGCTTATTGATCAGAAGTGCCAATTGTTTATTCCGGAGAAGACCACCAGAAAATCTGTTGATGAAATATCATACAATTTATTAGACTTATCGTAGGAAGGGAGAATTATACCTGACTAAGGTTTTCTTAGAAAGGAAAATTGGGACATGGTAAAGTTAAGGTTTTACGGCTTGCATTGAGTGACTTTGAGGTGACTCTTACAGGATTGGCAAGTAGCTGGATTACTATTATGATGCGATGGTTTTGGATTTGTGGGCACAGCAAGATGAGGAACTTGAAATGAGTCATGATAAGTAAGCTATTCAGTTGTGTTGGTGTCTTATTTTCTAGGAACTGATATTTCCTGCAGTAAGCATCTGAGTTATTTTTTGCTTATTCCCAGTATTGCTTAGTAAAGAACAGGAAATTGTGCTTCATCCAAGAATCGTTTAACACAGAGACTGGGAAGTGTTATGAGAGCCAATCTTAACACAGGGACAGAAAATTATTTGGTGTTAGTCATTAAGGCTTTGTTTGCTTTTGACACATGGATTCCTTTCTTATTTTTGCACTATCATTACATCTGTATATTACAGCTTCACTCAATTCTGATTTCAGTTTTCATTTGTTTTTGCATGACATCATTCTAGAGCTCTTATTACTTGTATTTTTTTCTATATCCTTTACCAAATAAAGTTATATGGTTCCCATATGTTCAATACATATCAAAATTCAATCCTAAGCTGCCTTAATATTTCATCTGCCCTTATTCACTCACGTATAACGTGCTTTGTCACATCCTCAAGCATAATCTGTTTTCAGTTGACTCCTGAATATTAAATTTTTAGGATGACCTTATCCTAAGGTTTCATCCACTGTCAAATACAAACTAGTCCACATTTATAAGGTATTACTCTATTTTCATATCCTTGTCTGTATTTCTAAATATTGACCAGTGGGCATCATCGTATAGTATTTCTTAAAAGTTCCATTAAAGATTCTCTTATTTGGATGGGCTGATGCTTTGGAAATAAATTTAACTTTGTTACCTCTGGCAACCCCTCACCTTCATCCCATTATAGTTTTTAGCTGCAATTCGCAACACCAGTTGAAGTGTCTCCCATGATAACCTTTCTGTTTCATTCCCATGCCTGACAGTATAGTTTAATCTATTAACCGAAGTCTGATTTTTATAAATATATTTTTCTATGGCCTCTTAGATGCTTCTCTTCACCTTCACAAGATACACCAGGAGTTCGAGTTCCACATCTGGTTCTCTGCTGTCAGCACAGAGCCCTCTTCAGATCCTCTGTCCCCCTGTCTCTCTGCCCCTCCCCAGCTTGTTCTCTCTCTTCTTCTTTCAAAATAAATAAAGAAACTTAAAAAAAAATTAAAAGAAGAAATAAACTTCATTCCTGATCACATATTCTCCCTTCTTGGCATACTATTTCTCTCAGTTCTATTAATCTTTTAATTCCCAGTTCAAATTCCTCTTCCCTGATACCTTCCCCAAAGTATATAATCCTCAGGGGGAGTTAACTCTTGAAGGCAACAGAGTCAGGGACAATGGTCAGCTGTGATGAACAATATGTATTACCTTGACATTGACTGTCATTTCTGTTTTTATTTGTATTTAATTTCTACCCCATACTAGATATGCAAAATCTTATGACTAGTTTGTCACACACATTTTTAGATACTCTGAAAACTACTGTGTACATATACAGCTCACAACAAATATCTTGTTTGTTGAGTGCCATCATTTTAGAAATTTGACATTCCATAAGGCACTGGCATGGTTTCTAGAAAGCTCTCTGAAGAGCTAGGGCTGTGAGGGAGAAACAGAGTAATTTGGTTCACTGGGAGTTAACAGGCAGGTGAAGGAAATCAACAAGCTAGAGCACCAGAGAATTGTTCTAAGATAAAAAGTACCTTCAGGCCCTTCCAGCACCACTGAAAATGTCCTTATTCAATAGGCTATAGTACTGCTCAGCTTTTCTCTTACATAATGTATTATCTTTGTTTCTATCCTATTAAATGTATGAAATATATTGAAGTCCATTTGTTTCTAGTCTTTTCATGAAAAAAAATATATAGTTTATCATCTTCTAGGACTCTTCAAAGTTGTAAAAGACAAAAAAAAAAAACCTACATTTTCAAATATTTTCCACATAAAACTATTTCCAAAGTAACACCACGAATATTTTCCATTAGCAACTGAGTTTCCTTGAGGGAAGCTATGTTTATTGCTTCAATTGTTGCTTCTTGAATAGATGCGGCTTCCGAGTAGAAAATAGCACATAGTAAGTCTTCAAGAAGCCCATGTTCATTGATTGTAAAGGTACAGGGTACTCAAGTTCAGTTTTTTGTCTTATGTATTTTCATATCTAACTTATGATCTAGTTAACTGAATGGAACTTTTTTCTAGTATCTAATTATCTCTCTAGAAAATGAAATTCACAGGGGATTTCTGGAAAATGCTTACTTCATGTCTATGTACTAACTAAAAAGACATTTCTCATGCACCTGTTAATTAATTTTGAAAAATATTTCCCATATGTTCTGAGGACTCCTAGTCTCATGAGATCATAAAATGTGGTGTAAAAAAAACCACAAAAATTGAAAAATTAAAAGCCCGAGCTCAAACACACGGGGAAAAACTGCTCAACTTTTATTTGGAGATTCACACTGCACATTTCAATTTTAAAAGTTCTGAAGATTCCCAAAGGAAATAAACTTGTTTCTTTTGTATTTATAACTTCCCTAGCATTTTATTTATATTTCTTTAGAGTAGTATTTTTCAGTATATTTCTTTAGAGTAGTATTTTTCAGTATTTTCAGTTCTTCTGTTGAAGAACAGGTTCTTTTTGTTTTTGTTTTTATTTTATCTCTAAGCCATCATGGTATAATGTTTTTTTTTTTTTTTTTAAATACTACGAAATATAACATTAAAAAATATATATATAAAGTCAGACTTTCATTTCTAGCTTCAATAGGGATTAAACAATACTTCCACATTTCTAGAAAATTCATAATAGTTACACTCATTTTCTCATTGTGGACTGACCCAGGCTCACAGATCATACTTTTATTAGCACAGTTATAGAATGCATTGGTTTCCAGGGTTCTCGAGGATTCTCTAGGTTAGCTAAAGATTAATAGTAACATAAAATATAAAATTATTAACTTTAAATGTTTTCAGTAAACTCCACTCACTTGTGATATATCTTATTTATTATTTTCCACATTAAGAAGAAAATAACCCCTGGTCTCGTTGGTTTCATACATTTTCTCCAGTCTACTTTCCTTTAGATTGCCTTTTCTTACATATAAGTTTATTTGTGGAAAGTAACAGAGCTCACGCTTTGTTGTTGTTCCTTCTGCAACTCACAGATTGACCTTCTTGTGCACTGCAGTTCATTAAGCTGCTTTTGGTCCAAATTGTTATTGGAAGGTCAATTGGCATTGGGCATAAAGGATTAAGGATCTGACAGGAGAGGGCAGAGGATCAGGGATTAGCTAAGGTGAAAGATAGAACAGTGACTATAATAATGTCTTGTGTATCTTTTTAAAGGACTTCTAATGTTCACTTAATGATCATCACATAATGACTGTTTAAAGATAGTGACACTGAGATCCTAAAACTGAGCTCACTTAATGTCAGAATCCGCAGTGTCTCGCCAGAATTTGATTTGTGGCCAGTCCTTAGCCTTGCCTAATTCTCTTGCCGTGAATCAGAGGAGTTAGATGGTTACCTCATTGGTTCCTAAATTCTGGATTGCAGCATGTGATTTAACTCACTTTTTGTGAGATATATGAAATATATAGATAAAATATATAAATGTACACAGTTCATATATAAATTACATTCCTTAGACATCACACAAAACCATCCTAGTTCAAGAATCTGAAACAGAGCTGAGTTTTGCGTCACTACAAATCCCCAATGCCATTCTGATAGTTAGTAATTTTGGTAAACTAATTCACCATTGGATGAACCTTTTGATAAGTAGGATGATTTGGCACAAGGCACCTTTTCTCAAGCTGGCCTTCATAATCACGAAGAGGATTTGGGTGTAAAAAGACATTGGAATGCCCAGATGTAGCAAAAATAGTGGCATGCCAACCAGATTTAGTTCTTCTGTGTGTAGAAGGATTTGAAGTTTTGGGTGACCATATATATGACTGTGGCCCATAAAATTCTCCCAAAGATTGTAGTAAGAGCTACTATATTTAAATATAAAAATTGATGCAGGCTTGTGTGCAGATTATCGAATGCTTCCAGATACAAACTACAGATCTTTCAGTTCCACGTTTCTTTGTCTCTGCTTCCTCTAGTATCTCTAAACTGCTTTTAGTTTTATTTATTTATTTTTTGTTCTTAATCTTTGCCATCTTAGCTATATCTGCCACTGGTTTAGTGGTTATTGGTATCTCTTCTACCAAAACTGATTTCTGGAGCAGGTCACCATGCTGGTCCTAGTTGGTCGAGCCTTTGCCACAAACCGCCCTCTGGCCTGCTGACACTCTCTAATACGCTGTCAAAGTTGCTGTTGATTTCCTGCAACTTTCCTAAAGATGTACCTCTCTGTACAACAATAAGGGATTCCTGAAGAAAAAATTAACACTTTCTTACTATCTGGACTCACCAAGAAGGCCTTAAGTTTCTTTTTTATTTAAAAAAAAATTAATGTTTATTTATTTATTTATTTTTATTTTTATTTTTTTCAAAGGGGTGGGGGGAGGCAGATAGAGAGAGAGAGGGACAGAGAAAATCCCAAGCAGGTTCTGTGCTCTCAGCACAGCCCGACATGGGGCTCCATCTCATGAGCCATGAGATGATGAGATGATGACGTAAGCTGAAATCAAGTGTCTGAGCTCAACCAACTGAGCCACTCAGGAGCTGGGGTCTCAAGTTTCTGCTCAACTTGACTAAACTTTAGAGAGCCTTCTGTGTATCTCCAGGCCGCTG
The DNA here is from genome assembly GCF_024362965.1 of Panthera pardus. Taxonomy (NCBI): domain Eukaryota; kingdom Metazoa; phylum Chordata; class Mammalia; order Carnivora; family Felidae; genus Panthera; species Panthera pardus. The sequence continues at coordinate 176,535,949 of NW_026526688.1, read as the reverse complement.
ATCCCCCTTTTCTCTGAGCATTTATTTTAGAAAGCTTGTAGTTGCAAAATTCTCTGTCCCTTTGAGATTTAAAACTTTTTAAAAGTCTCTTGGCAGTTTTACAACCCAGAACTGTCTTTTCCAAGGACCTCTGAGCCATCTGTTTGAAATGTAATCAAGGAAGATGGCACCTTATCTCCCAGGCTGTGTGGGAGGGTAGGAGCCTAACTTCAGTGGGTGCTGTGATCCAAGTTGTGGAACAATCTTAAGAAAGTTTACTTTTCCTTTGGATAAGACCTATTAGCACACATAAATGCCTATGACCCACCCACCACATTACAATAGCTTGCATAAAGTCTTCCTTGCCTGTTTGACTTCGTCCTGAACAATTTTTATTTTGATTCTACTAACATTTTTGTCAAATGTTCATCTAAAGGATATTCCAGTAGTAATTTAAGGATTACTAAAAAATGTCTTTTCCTTAAAATCATTGCTGATTTTATACTGTTGTAATATTATTTTGTGTCTGATAATATCAGACCATCCAGCATCACTTAAATAACAGTAAACATATTCTTCATAATAATTTATATCAAATTATAGAATATTATTTTATAACCTCAACGCTTCTTACTATACACATGATGAAATATAATTAAATTTGTATGCCATTCAAACAATATTCCAGATATTTTTCCAAGCACCTATTCTCCCTTTTCTATATTCACTTAATAAAAATGTTCTGATTTTTTCCATTTCACATTTGCCATATTATATTGTATTAGTCGTTGCTATATAAGTCTTCTGGAATGACGTCCATCATTATTCTCTTCTGTGCTATAATTTTATAAATATCTCTGGCTGTTTCAATTTTTAACAGCCCTGGCTCAAATGATAAGGACTTAACTCTCTGAGTGTTTTTTTGACATTTTTACTTGCTTTTATAATATTTTCTAAAGTGAGAATTGGAAAAAAAAGAGTCAGCCATATATTTTACACACTTCTTGTTGATATTTTTTTCTTTGTGAAAATTAATAATTTTTATTGGCTATATTTTTCAAAAAGAGTATTCATTATAAAATAAAGTAGAATTATATAATAATTATGGACTCTGACATAATCACATAGTGAATAATAGATTTTTATAATCAAGAAAAATTACAATTATTCATCATCTTAACGTATATTACTGATTTGCCACCAGAATGCTTTAAAGACTATCTTTTACTTTTACTTCAAAATGGTAAGATTTAAATGCCATATTTTAAAGCATTAAGACTATATTATTTAATGTAATTTTCTGATCTTTTTCTTTTCTTTTCCCTTCATATTCACCAGCTAGCTGTAGTTTGATCCATGGTAATGCGCTCTTGTCAATGTACCTGTACCAAGTTTATCACAAGTAAAATAAAAGTTTTGGTTTAAAAAGTAGACAGGTAGGATGAGGAATTTTAACTGTCTTTTGCCATAAATGACAACTCAATCAAGTCTGATGCTTAGGTTAAAGAGCAAAGGGAGGTCAAGTAAGTTGCCCAAAGTTGCAATGTTTTATTTTATTTTATTTTATTTTAACATTTATTCATTTTTGGGAGTAAGAGAGACAGAGCATAAGCAGAGGAGGGGCAGAGAGAGAGGGAGACACGGAATCCGAAGCAGGCTCCAGGCTCTGAGCTGTCAGCACAGGGCCCAGATGCAGGGCTCAAACTCACAGACTGCGAGATCACAACCTGAGCTGAAGTTGGATGCTTAACCAACTGAGCCACCCAAGCGCCCCCAAAGTTGCAATGTTAGACAGTGGCATATCAAGGACCCGACTCAGCATCCCTGTGCACAGGGGTCCAAGCTTCTAACACTAGGCAGAGCTCCCTCCTTACTAAGCTGCTTGAAAGTGAGTATGCATTTCCCTCCTGTACTCGCTAGAGCATTATCTGGCGTGTTCATATGTTCAAGGTCCAATTCGCTCTATCCTTATGATCATTTCCCACAACTAAAAGCCCTTGATCTTAGGAAAATCACCCTGTGTGATAGACAGTGCTGTAACTCAACGTGAAATGTCGGGACTCAGTAGTCTGTAATCAAAATCAGATCTTCGGTTTTAAACTTTAAAACGTTGACGTGTTCAGAGGTCTATATGGCTGGAATTTGAAGGAATAGACTTCATGTATTTTGAAAACTGTTTTCCTCTATTCCCCATTTCCCCTTAATTTTACTTGCTTGATATGCTTTCCACAGCTCTCACCCCATCTCAACATAGAGTGGAGGGTAAGCAGCCCCTGGAGCTGGTGGTATTCCCTTTCTTTAAATTAGCTGATTATGGGCTGAGGTAGATGTCATTCTCTCTGAGGTGTGGAACTTCTCTCTCTAAAATGACCAGTCTCTACAGACCAATTAAGCAAAAGAATGCTGAGCCGGCTTCTGACAGGTAAAGCTCTCAAAACACACAGCAACTGTCAGGCTATGTACCTCTAAGCAATTTCTGTGAGAGAATTTTCTGAAAGGTTGAGCTAATGGGTTTGAGTACAGCTGTGCGCACAGTTTTGCAGAGCCAGCAAAACTAAAGAAATGTAAGTTTTTGCCAGTTTCCTAGAACAGCGATTCCCTGCTTTCATAAACAAGACCTTATAGAAATGCAAAGGATCCCTCTATTTCCAAAGACTGCTTTTCATTTGGGGTAAGCGGCGGTTTTGAACTCAGACCACCGCCTGGCCTTCAGATGCTTCAACATAAAAGTGCAAGTCAATTTTATTGAGTAGATTTGGGCTAAGCTTATCCTTTTATCCTTTTTCCCAAGCTTGTATTTGCTTTTCAGGGGATGTTCTCAGGAGCCTTTTCTGCATAATGATACCTGAAATGCTGTCACCACTGATCGATCTCAGACTTTTGTGAAGAACTATTATGTACTACTTGGGAGTCAAACCACATACGTTTTCTTACTTAACATTAACTTGATTTAAGTATGGTAAGTGGATTGAACCTAGGTTTCCAATTCCAACAGACTTGGATTACAGCCCTGAGTTCAGCCCCCTAATACTTGAGTGTCCCCAGCTAAGTTAGTCAGCCCCTTCCTATTAGCCCTATTATGCTTAATTCTCACTCACAGATTGTGCTAACCACATCTGCTCATGTGCCTGCAATGTATCTAAGGAGCCCCCGGCACATCGTGCATGTTTAGTGAGTGAGTCTCTCTTATCCAATATCTCTGCATACTTCTGCACCATAAAATCAGTTTTGAAATGTTTTTAAAAGATTGTACTTTTTTACAAGATTTTTTAAGTTTATTTATTTTGAGAAAGAGAGACAGAGACAGATGACATGTGAGCAGGAGAGGGGCAGAGAGAGAGGGAGCGAGAAAGAATCCCAAGCAGTCTCTGAACTGTCAGCACAGAACTGGATGCGGGGCTCAAATTCACGAGCCATGAGATCATGACCTGAGCCGAAACCAAGAGTCAGACGCTTAACCCACTTAGCCACCCAGGTGTTCCCTTAAGATTATATTTTTAATGGAAGACGCCACTGAGTTTTCCAACCACACCCCAATTTTCACCAATATATGACTGTCTTTCACTCAGGGAAGAACATTGTTTTGGACCAATCTGATCCATGAAGTACTTTTCTATGGCCCATGACCGTAGAATGAGTTTTACATTTTCTAATGCAGATTTTTTAAAGGATAATAAACTCCTTAAGACACATGAAATGATAGGAAATTGAAATTTGAGTGTCCCTAAATAAAATTGGAGCACAGACATGCTCATGAGTTTAGGTATTGTGTATGGCTGGTTTAGTGCCACAATGGTCTGGTTGAATAGTTGTAGTAGAAATCACATAGACTGCAAAGACTAAAATATATACTACCTCGCCTTCCACAGATAAAGTTTACACACCCATGGTCTGGAATATGAGGTAAAATCGTGTCAGTATGTTCTAACGACTTCACTGAGTAAGTCACTGCCCAAAAAATATCAACTCTGATATTAAAATTTAATATGGAACTAAATAATGTCCACAATGGCTTTGTTTATTGTTGCTTACTGTTTGTTTATTTTCTTGGACGTGAATTACAGAGATAGAGGAATAAAGTCCAACCACGTACTTCATTGCAAAGAACACATTCTGAACTCAGGAGGCTCAGAAGCCCTAGTTTTTTCCCATAAGCTTCTCTTGTCACTTTTGCAACTCATTTTCCTGCTCAGGAAAACAAGTTTGCTATGTATGATCAAATAACCACTAGCTTGAATCACATCTAAGATTCTAAAATTCACTACCCTTTATGAGAAGTTCCCTTACCCCCCTGAAGATAATATTTTATTTAATACCAAAATAAAAAAGTATGTTAATCAGTATATAAATACTTTTTTGAAAAGCACACTCTTTTTTTTTAAAAAAATTAACCACATAGTATACATTGTTATATTAGGCTCACATGTATAGCATAGTGATTCAACAATTCTATACGTGACTCGGTGCTCATGACAGAAACTGTACTCTTAATCCCCTTCCCCTATTTTGCCCACCCTATACCTACTTCCTCTCCATCATCACCAGTTGGGTGTCTATACTTAAGAGTCTGGTTTTTTGGGACACATGGTGGCTCAGTCAGTTAAGCATCCGACTCTTAATTTCAGCTCAGGTCATGATCTCACCATTCGTGGGTTCGAGCCCCACATTGCGCTCTACACTGATGGTGTGGAGCCTGCTTGGGATTCTCTCTCTCCCCACCTCCTCTCTCTCCGCCCCTCCCCTGCTCATGTGCTCTTTCTCTCTCTTTCTCCCTCTCTCAAAATAAATAAATAAGCATAAAAAATCTGGTTTCTGCCTTTTTTTCTTTGTTTTGTTTTAAAAAGCACACACTTGAACTCTTTAAAATGGTCTTATACCTTTTAAATTCAGTTGGCCAGAGTTTGCCTTCAGAAATAACAGAAAATTTTTTGAAACTGTGGCCTCCTGACCAATAAAATAATTAAAAAGCATATCTTTTTTCCTTTGTATTTCAATCTTGCCTTTAAAAGTCTATGTATTTCTAAAGATACTGTATTTTATTTGAAAGCTCTAGAATAGTGCATTTCATTTAAATAAGTAAAACTGAAAAAAAATGTTGAGAATAAAAATAGAGGAAAGGGACACATTATCTTATGTTTTCTTGTGTCCTTGTAAACATTTCATATTCTTTTCAATTTTGGATCCCAAAATAAATTTGTCCATGCACCTACACTTTCAAATGGAAAGATGGATGAAGGACGAAAGGATTCAGATCCAAAGAAGCAGGACAGTAAAATAAGCTGTTAAAAATTAGGGCAGCATGATAGGCAGGAAACAATTAGGGCACTGCAATTCAGAGATAGGGAGAGGTAGAGGGCAAGGAATAACATAATATGACAGGTGAAGAATGAGCTGGGTCTTTACGTTATAAAGGAGGAAGATGGAACGTTTGGATACAGAAGGAAAATTAAATGAACATCTGCTGCCTCAAAATAAAGTGTCAACACCCCAAAGGTGAGATATGAAACTAAACAGGAAAAGCAGTAGTTAAAGGGCTCCAGATTGTTTATGAGAAATTAAAGAGATTCCATGAAGATGAAAGAGATTTATCTGTTCCTGTAAAAGTAGACATATTTTGTCTTTGGGTGTTTCCTCCTTCAATATGTATCCAAGAGACTAATTTATTTTGTAAAGTTGTAATAGATTTAAAAAACTTCTAGTATACTGTGCACAATGGATTTCATTTTTAAATACCGTAACTGAAGTAATCCTAGTTCTATTTTACATAAGCATTATTTAAAAAGAAACTCACAAAGGGGTGCCTGGGTGGGTCAGTCGGTGAAGCATCAGACTTCAGCTCAGGTCATCATCTTGTGGTTTGTGGATCTGAGCCCCAAGTCGGGCTCTGTGCTGACAGCTCAGAGCCTGGAGCCTGATTTAGATTCTGCACCCCCCACTCTTACTCCCCCTCCCCCTCTCATGCTCTGTCTCTCTCTCAAAATAAATAAACATAAAAAAATTTTTAATTAAAAATAAATAAACAAAAAGACATTCACATAGTGTCTTATATGGCTGAATACTTTAAAACCTAAATAATCCATTGCCATTCTGCCATATAATTAAAGATTCAAATATTTACAATATCATACTCCAAGCTTTCTCATACAGTAAGTAATATACAAGATCCATAATTAATATTTGTATTATTCCAATTTCATTTCTGATTTGTTTTCCTAAAACTTGTATTTCAAGATGTATTGACCTAATTAAACAAATGAGCAAACGACAATCATCCCTTCCCCCAAAGCCAAGAACAGAAGTAGGAATAAGAACAATAACAACAATAAAAAGAAGGGGCGGATGAACTAGGTATTGTAGGGTTTTTTTTTTTTTTAACAGTAATTTCCATCTAAATGATAGGAATAGTAGCGTGAAGGAATATACATTTTCTCAGTATGAGACAAATAATCATTTACCAAACCCTAACTGACTTTCATAGCTCTTAAAAAGAAAACCAATAGAAACCAGAAAATGTCATCCAATGTCATACCCTGTGTGAGTACTGTGTGCCCTGAGTGCTGTTATTTACTTAGAAATAGTTTATGCCTATATCTCTGTGAGCCAACCAATGATAGCAGTAAGGCGGTGCTTTTTTCCGCTAATTTAGAGAAGATGCAATTTCTTTACTAACTCCTCAAGGTATTTTGACAGAGTTTAACTGTGCAAACTGACTCCAAATATTTAGACTCAATTACCCATGTGTGGAGAGGCACATTTTAAAAAAGAACTAATAACAATCACAAAGATATTATGCGGCTAAGATCAAAGAATAATTTACTATGATAGGAAAAAAAAAAAGGAAATAACAAGGAGATTTTGTAGTGTCTCTGTGGAAATGGAAATTAACTCCTTGTTTGTTGTTCAAGCATAAGCCCAGAGGGAAATTTACCAGTATTATTTTCTCAGGTGAATCTATCAAATACATTTTGTAATTAGTAAAAGTAGGTTTGTTTTCAAAGTTTCTTGGTCTGCCTGGGTGGCTCAGTCAGTTGAGTTTCCAACTCTTGATTTCGGCTCATGTCATGCTCCCAGGGTTGTGGAACTGAGTCCCATGTTGGGCTCCACACTGTGCTTGGAACCTGCTTAAGATTCTCTCTCTCTCTCTCTCTCTCTCTCTCTCTCTCTCTCTCTCTCTCTCTCCCCCCTCTCTCTCTCTTTCCCTTTGCCCCTCCCCCACTCAAATGCATGTGCACACTCTCTCTCTAAAATAAAAAAAATTGAAAAATAAAAAATAAATTTTCTTAACTGCCATTGGTATCTATCGTTTAATGTAAGCTCTCCTTCCCACCTCTGCAGGATTCATCTTTGTAATTCTGTCAAGGCCACGGACTCTCTTTCCATGTACTCACAACTTTGGCAAATTTTATTTTATTTTATTTTATTTTATTTTATTTTATTTTATTTTATTTTATTTTTTATTTTATTTTATTTTTTAAAATGTTTTTTATTTATTTTTGAAGGAGAGGTAGTGATAGCAGGCTCTGCACTGGCTGCACTGGCAATACGGATGCAGGGCTCAATCCCAGCAACTGTGAGATCATTTCCTGAGCCAAAATCAAGAGTAGGACACTCAACTGACTGAGCAAAATTTATTTTAAAATCCAATCTTAATTGCCTCTCAGAGGATCAAAAATCTTAAGACAGTACCAACACTACTTAACAGTTTGTAACCATCGGAGAATTATGGTGCTCCTTATATACTTAAAACTCCCCGTGGATTTAAAAGTTAAACCTATTGGTGGTAAATGTGGGCAATATTATCATGAATCACCAAACTCATATGTACAAGAAAGCAAGGAGATTGTGTTGTAAGAAAATTAATTCTATTTTTCTCTAGGACTTGAAATGCATTTTAAATCAGATATTCTGTTTTTACTATTTATGATCAATCATTTGTAGATTATGGATACCAAATGACAACGTAAAATTCCCTTTAAAAAGGAACTGTCACAATGATAAATATGCACTTACATTTCTTTGGTGGCTAAATTTCATGTAATCGCTCCCAAGAATATTTATGTCTTTATATCCCAGAAGTCTGGCTATATTCTGAACAAAACCACATACTCCTTACTAGATCCCTAGGCTCAGCTCTGTATTCCTTTCCTTGACAAGAAGCTATCCTTCATCTCCTCTTTTGATCAAGATTTCACAATCGTTGTAATTATCATGAGCACACATTCCTTCTTGGTCCTGAACCAGGTATCAAAGAACAGAGTAAGCAAAATTATGATATTCCTGAATTTGTTCTCAATTTGGAATCACTGCTTTGGGCAACAAAGACCTTTGGTGCTGCTCTCGGGAAAATGGACACACTGGCATGGATCTTCAAGAAGGAAATATTACCTTCACCTTCAGTGTCTGATGCTTTAATGATTTCTGGGCTGGAGTTTCAGGTCTGATGTCATTCATTCATTGCTTGTTCAATTAAGAAAACTATTTTAGTGCCCACTATGTGCTAAACACATTCAAGGGCCCACAGATAATAACAGCCAGTTTTATTCGGTGCTTACTATATGCAATGAAGTAAAAGCCTGACACTTGTTTGTTAGGATATAGCTTGCAAAATCATACGAGGTATGTGCTAATATTAGGCCTACTGTCAAGGAAAGAAAACAGTGTTAAGTAAGTTAAATAACTTACTTAAGTAGGGTTACACAGCTAATCAGGGACATAGCACAATTTGAATTCAACCAGAACCCCAGAGACTACATTAAAAATTAATGCTCCTGATGTAAACATTCTCATAATATAGTAGCAGAAGTCAAGAATTAAACAAATAGTTGGACCATAATCAGACATAGAACTCTGTGTATGTTGTCATGATGAGATATAGAAGGTGCAACAGCACGTTCAGAGGGAAAATATTTTTAGATTAGTCACCTTCATTCATTACCATGTTGATTCCAATGGCTTTAAGTAGTTCTTATGCAAGATAATAAATTGAAAGTCTTCAGCGTATCCTTTAACTTACATATGTGAAGTGATGTTTGTTCGTTTGTTTTTCCATTTCTATCTATACTTGTGGCTGGCATTTTCCACCACATACTCATTTTCCTTTTTATAACAGAGTAAAGGAATTTGATGTCATTTATTAATTAATTTTGGTTAAATAAAATTAACTTCTTCCAGGTTTATGTGATTTAAAATGTGTAATTATTGTGAAACTAAGACGTATGTCCTATTAACTTATCTCTCTCTCTCCCTCTCTCTCTCTCTCTCTGTCTCTCTCACCACTTCTCTTGATTATATCGACCTTCAGGTACGTGTCCTATTTATTTTTTCACACAGAAAAAGTTTGTAATAGTCTATTTTACCTTTCTTAATTTCTCTTTTTGTGCTGAACTTCTGCGCCAGCCCTCCAGTGAAGCTGTTCATGTATCCACCATCAGTGACCTCTTTGTTTTAAAGAACAATGATCCTGAGTCTCTCCTCACCTTACAGACTCTCTCAGAAGCATTAAAAAAATCAAACAGCCTCTTCTTCAAACCTCAACTTCTCTGGTCCTTCTGTGATGCTTATTGACTCGTGTTGCTCCTTCTGTCTTACTGAATTCTGAATTCTGAATTCTGTCTTACTGAATTCTGTCTTACTGAATTTCCTTCTGAATTCAAAATTTTTTGGTTCTATTTCTTTTTTTTAACTTCTAAATGTAGTGTGTCTCAGAGATTCATTGTTCCTTGGATGCTGCTGCTTTTTTTTTTTTTTTTTGGTAATTTTGCATTTTTATACTCTCTATCCTGGTAATCTCATCCGGGATTATGAAATATGAATCTTTCTATCTGTCTGTCTCTAATGGACACAACGTTCTATAACCTATAGCCCTAAATGGTGCCCTGAATTTTAAAGTCACGCGTAAACATTCTCCTGATTAATTCATCTCTCCATTCACAGTATCAATCTCTCATCAAACAATTTATTTTTACGTTTAAATCGCTTTTGTAAATGCAGAAAATTTAATTTCGAACCAGCCAGAGAAGATCCCACACACATGTTGTTATTTTTTTTCTGAAATATTTTTTACGGAAGGAATCTTTTTTTTTTTTATTCTTAGCACATTTAACTACAATATGAAACTTCAGGCATTAAAACATACTAAACTCTCTGAAGGGCACTTCTAATTCAAGGTTGCTGTAGTCTTCTTTTATGAAACTGTTTAAAATACTGCAAATAAAAAATTGGTAATTTAATTACTATTTTACTCAAAGACACTTCTTTGTGGGATGTATTTTTATGGTTCGGGTACCTAAAATATGTATATCGTTGCTAATGCTAATTATTGCTAATCTATAATATATAAAACATATATATTAATGCTACATATAATATATATTATGCTACATAATACATGCTATGCTATATATTATGCTAGTATACATACTAGTCATTACATTTATTTCACTCCAGATACAGGAGATAATTCAGTTAAAATAAGATTTAATAAGCAACTGATGTTTCCATTTCATGTATTTTACACACGGCAAAGCAATGCACAGAGCAAGAAAAATAAGCATGATTTTATCTTCAATGAGCATATATAATCCAAAATCTTACCATCCACACTGAGAGATAAAAAAGAAAGGGGGGTACCATAGCAGCACACATGTTAAACACAAACATGAATGGAATACTGCATGGAGAGATACACACATAATATCTGTGTACATGTTTAAGCATGGAAGCTGTGCATTTGAAGGATGAGGGGCCCAGAGGAATTTGCTGTTAAAATGATAGCCCCAAACACTACCTGTCTGTTCTGTTTTGATAACTTTCCGAGCGTAATCATATAAATACATTTAATATATGGGGTCCAATAGTGACTACAACTTTTAATCCTCACATGCCTTCTGGCTTTCAATCATTCTTAAAAACACATTTCAGTGCTGGCTGTCCCAGACAGCATCCATCTAGTCTACTTTATGCAGCATAGAATCTGCAAAATTTTCATCATTCTAATAATTAGCTATAATACTCCATGATAAACGAGGCCAAGTCTGACTTATATATCTTTATACTCTTATCCCCTGTATATCCACTGATAATCAATTCACACATTCATATTTACTCAGCGACAATAAAGCAGCCCCCTTTCAACTGATAAAATGAGTAGCAAGAGAAGGAACATTTGATTTCAGGTCTCTCTTCAGAGTTTAATACACAAAGGATCTGTGTCAGCTTGAGATTCCAAAATTTAGAGCAACTCTTCTCATTCCTGATAGTGCATGGAGAAACTTAAAAAAATATATCTATGTATAAGTAGCTCTAGATATTCTGATTTAGTTATTTTTAAAATTTTTTTAATGTTTTTATTTATTTTTGAGACAGAGAGAGACAGAGCATGAGTAGGAGAGGGGCAGAGAGAGAGGGAGACACAGAATCTGAGGCAGGCTCCAGGCTCTGAGCTGTCAGCACGGAGCCCCACGCGGGGCTCGAACTCACGGAGTGTGAGGTCATGACCTGAGCTGAAGTCGGACACTCAACAGACTGAGCCACCCAGGCGCCCCTAGATATTCTGATTTAATTGCTCTGGGAGTAAGAAGTATTGTTGCTAATTTTTTTCTGAAATATTTTTTAGGGAAGGAATCTTTTTTTTAGGGAAGGGATCTTTTTTAAGATCTGCATTATTTCAAAGCTTCTAAAGTGTTTCAAATAACAGCTGTATTTAGGGAATCACTGATCCAAGTATCCATCAGGATACTGATGGGAAATGGAACATTTAATAGCAGAGATCTTTTAACAGACATGTGTGCAGAGTTCAGAAAATCAAAACTGATGGGATCAGCAACATCAGGAAATTGTTAGTCCCTCAAGTTGTCAGAGCAGGAGGAGGGAGTGCTATTAATATCACCTGGCAAGCACTGAGGCCAGGAGAGGGGCTTTAAGAGAGACACCTTGGCCATGGGTGAAGAAAACAGCCACATCAAAAAGTAAGACCATGTTGGGAGGAAAGACATGGGCATGGAGGTAAAGAGGGATTGGTATCAAGGTTCTCCTCTCCCTTTATCTGCTTTGCAATCTCTGGACAGTGCCTCCCTTCAGTAGAATCTACCTGCAAATCCAAAGGCAAGCAAACTTAAGAATCTGGTCTGACCAGTCAGTTGGAAACAGACTAGGCTGTGATCATGGAAAACATCAAGCACTTGAAAGACTCCTCAATTCAATTTTTAGTTTAACTTTTCTTTTTTTCTAGTCATGATTTCATATTGGTGTTACACCTTGTTCTTTCCTGCATTCAAATTTGCATACAATATGCTCTGTCTTTATACAAGACAGAGATAGATAGATAGATATAGATATAGATATAGATATAGATATAGATGATATAGATATAGATACAGATATAGTTATAGATATGTATTACAAAGCAAAATTTGAAGCATTTATTTATTTTAAAAACTACCACAGTAATTATCTGAAATCAAAACTGAAAAAAAGGAGTGTTATAAATTCTGTGATTATCTGATAAGAGCAATAAAGTTCTAGACACCTCATACATTGATGCCGAAAGTGGTGATCAGATTCATACATACTTTAAAATGTTTTTATACAAAAATATTGCCAACATGGAAAAAAATAACATGGTAACAATTAATAATAAAACCCTTTCACATTGGGGCACCTGGGTGACTCAGTCAGTTAAGCGTCTGACTCTTGATTTTGGCTCAGGTCATGATCCCACAGTTCGTGGGTTTGACCCTTGAGTGGGTCTCTGCATTGACAGTAGGGAGCCTGCTTGGGATTCTCTCTCTTTTCCTATCTGCCCTCCTTCTCTCTCTCTCTCTCTCCCTCTCTCTAAAAATAAATAAACTTAAAAAATTAAAAAAAAAAAATAAAGCCCTTTCACATTATTTAAGTGACCCCTAAACAGTTTTGTAAGCTTAAAATCACTTAAATTCCAATGAGAAATGAGAAATCTAAAGTTAAGAACTACCAGTCACTTGGCTTGTGTTTACACTATTGGTGAGATTTAGCTTATATAATTTAACAATTATGTAAGATTTCGCATCCATTCCAGATAGCACAAGCTAATATTTCTCCTCAGAGCATATAATTGATGAGAAATTCAACAATTCAACTCTCCAGAAAAATTCTCAACAAATGGCCAGTTGAATAAAATAATTTATACTGATTGCCTGGGGCAAGACAACATGTGATCCTGATGATACCAAAAAAAAAAAAAAAAAAAAGACTTTCAGATAAAAGATTCAGATAACTTTGTCTCCAGCTCTGCTCTCAAAATTTTGAGCATTTCAGACCTATTTAAAAAATAAAATAAAATAAAAGCTTTGTATTGCTAAAAACTTCGGAGATCCCAGAATTTCCTGCAAATGACCATTTTTTTCTATATTCTCTGTTCTGTATTCTGTCTTCAAGTTTCTGGTTAGGTTCTATGATGGGGCTTTTCATCTATTTTGTCATCTAGTGCCGTCTTATGCTAAAAAAATAATGCACAAATATTTTGGGCCAACTATCCTCTCCCCCCAACCCTCCACTAGCCCCCCCCCACCTTCACCTGCAAGTTCCTTATTATTTTCCATATTGGCTGTTATTTTCATCCATGGTGGCCTTATTATTCTTCAAATACGTCTCAAGCCTCAAGATCTATGCACTGCTTTTATTTGATTGAGAAGACTTTTGCTCATATAACCAAATGGCTTATTCTGTCATCTTCATAGATCTTATCACCTTCTCAACAAGGTCTGCTCTGAGTACAGTAATTATAACCCATCTTCTTGGCCAACATGCTTGACCCGCTCACCTTGTCTGTTTATTTACCTCATAAAAGGTATCATCTTCTCACAAGATATATTTTATTCCTGGTAGTGTTTTTATTTTATATCTCTCTTCATTATAATAATCCCATGAGTGCAGGGATCATTGTCCTCCAATGTTGGTTCATTGTTGCAGCTCAGAACCTTAGTCCATTATAGGCACTATAAATGTTTGGTGAATGAATTAGACATACTCACCATGATAGCAAAATATTTTCACATCTACTGTGATTGATTTAGAAATAAATTATAGCAATTATTGTAACTGATTTATATTTGAATGCTAAAAATCACAATAGTTATTACAACCTGTGGGATGCAGCTGAAACATTATATATATGGAGTTTTATAACCTTAAATACTCAATTTTAAAAGAAGAAAGGATGAAGATAACTAGCTAAAACTCTGAGTTACAAAGTTCAAATGAGTAAGGCAGAATATGCTGACAAAAAGTGGAAAGGAAAAAAATAATAAAAATTAAGTGAAAATTCATTAATTTTATTAAAGGATTTATAGAGGCAAACCCCTCAAAGTGTTTGAAGGAGAGAAAACAGACATACAACTTTTATGAACAAAAAAGGGGATATGACTACAGATGCTACCAAAACTAAATAGAAAAGCGAATATTATGAACCATTATATAGGCAACAAATTTTATTTCATTTTATTATTTACTATTTATTTACTTTTTGAGAGAGAGAGAGAGAGAGACAGAACACAAGCAGGGGAGGGGCAGAAAGAGAGGGAGAAACAGAATCTGAAGCAGGCTTCAGTCTATGAGCTGTCAGCACAGTGCCAAACCTGGGGCTTGAACTCATGAACCATGAGATCGTGACCTGAGCCAAAGTTGGATGTTCAACTGACTGAGCCACCCAGGGGCCCCTAGGCAACAAATTTTAAAATGTAAGTAAAATAGATGGGGAAATTGCTAATATTACGATTTAATAAACTTAAGAACATTTCAGAATCTGAACAAGCTTGAAATAATTAAACAAATAGAATTAGTAGTTCAAAACTCTCTATGAAAAAAAATCAAGGTTCCAGAAGGATTTATAAGCATATTTCATCAAATATTTAGGGCACCGCTAATTCTAGTTGCATACAAACTCTTACAAAGGAAAACAATGCATCTTCTCAAGTTACTTTATGAGGGTAGCATGCCTAGTATCAAAGCCATTAGAGGACATTATGGGAAAGAAATATTTAAAATTAAATGTACTTAAACACGGATGTTCAAATCCTGAACAAGCTTTTTAACCAAAATAACAATACAAAAATATAGTATATCTTATACATATATAGATTTTCTCCTAGTATGTAATGGTATTTCAGCACTAGAAAATCTGTTATTAGAATCACTACATTATCTTTAATTTTGTTACATAGGATTAAAATTTTTGACAAAATTCAACAACCTATCATAATAATTATTATTAATAAACAAAAAACAATCAAACAAAGTTTATCTATAAAACTCCTACATAATAGCATACTTAAAGGAAATGTCCAAAACACATTCTTAAGATTTCAAAAAAGATAATGATTCATTAAGTCAGCACCCATATTTATGTTTTGGCTCAAATTTTGGCCAGTACACTGTAATAATAGAATAAAAATGTTAATAATTGAAAAGATAAATAAATATATACTCATTATTTACATTTGATAAACTACATAAACAACTAAAAAGAAAAACACCTTTAAAAAACTGGAACTAATTGCTGAATACAAAATCTATAATTAAATACAGATTGAGTAGGGGCACCTGGGTCACTCAGTTGGTTGAACATCCTACTTCGGCTCAGATCATGATCTCACAGTTTGTGAGTTCAAACACCACATTCAGCTCACTGCTCTCATCAGAGAGTTGGCTTCAGATCCTCTGTTCCCCTCTCTCTGCCCCTCCCCACTCATGCTCTCTCTCAAAAATAAACATTTTATTAAAAAAGTAGATTGAGTACACTTGCAATTCCATATGCCAGTAACCATTAGTAAGTAAACTTTATAAAATACCATTTGAAAGACATATTTAGATAGATACATACCTACTTACATTATATAAATATATTAGAAAAAAATATATATATATATTATATCTTAACCTTAGAAAAAACGTTACTAAATATGTATAAAAAAGTGTAACTCAACACGTGCAAAATTATTATGGAAAACGTGGTCATTAAAAATTTTGCAAAGGCAGCAATATACCATTTCTGGATTAGAAGTTTCAATATTATTAAATGTCTGGTCTGTGAAAACAATTTAGATCATTGCAATTTCACCCAGAAACACAACAGGAATTATTAAAGAGATAAGCATTGAAAGCATATCCAGAAAAGCAAAATCAAGAATATTTTTTGACAAATTCCTAAAGAAGATGGATAGGCTTTCCTTGTAGCTATTAAAACTCATCACAAATAATTATTGGTGAAGACTGTTGCTCTTTTTCCAGGATTAACAAATAGACAAATGAAACACAATAAATATTCCAAAATCATTCCCTGGTCCTGGTATGTATGGGAACTTGAATTGTGAAAGAGGGCACCCCAGGTCCTTGGGTAGACTAAATATTCAATAAAAGATTCTAGAATTTTGGTTAACAATATGAAAAAAATGAAATTGAAACCCCACATCATACCATACTCAAAAATCAATTCCAGGAGGATTATAGTCTTAAATATAAAATTCAAATCTATAAAACATTTGGAAGGTAATGTGGGGGGATATCTTTATGATTGTACTGTAAAGTAAAATTTCTTCAACTAGACACAGTGCAAATGATGAGAGAAACAATTGATTTATTAAAATAAGATTTCACGCTGATCAAAAGTAAAGCAAGCATCACTGGGAGATGGATGAAAGTATCTGTGCCTATAACTTTAAGGGATAACATGCAAAAGATATGGGGCAAAAAACCCTCTTGTAATAAGCAGAATATATAATAAAACAAAAGCACAATGATTAATATGACATTTGGCAGAAGAGAAAAAACAAATTGTTCATTAATACTTGAATTTCACTGAAACTTATACTGAGAAAACACAAACCAAATCTACAATGTCATGCCATTTCACAACCATAAAACAGGTAAATATAATTTCCAACACCAATAGAAGCTGTATAGGATGTAGAATAACTATAAACTGCATCCACATTTTGGCAATAACTAGTAAGGTTGAAAATGTTGAATCCTATGATCCTATTAAATTCTTAGATTGTTTCTTCACCGAAAGATGGGAGAGCGGCCATGCTTAGAGAGAAGTGGGGGAAAAGTCCAAATATATATGTACCATAAAATGGATAACAGTGTTAGACTAGGCACTTAGCTAGGCTTTAACAGGATGCCTAGAGGCCAGCTGTGGGGAAGTCATGGCCCACTATAAGGGAGAATTAGAGACCTGTCCTGACGGCACTTCCAAAACAAAGCTACAAGAAGCCAGAGCAAACCAGACCCAAGAGAAAGAGGGCCAGAGACTCTGACCAGGTAAGGTAACAAAGGTATGAAACCCTCCTCCTGATAAATCCCCTCCCCATGTCATAAAGCTTCCACCCCTTGGTTAACAACTGTCAATAGTAGATAGAGACCCAAATCCCAGGGACAGTACTCCCTTTGGCTCACTCATTCTCACATCTCAAGAGTATGCTCATTTTAATAAACTTTCCTATTGCACCACTCAACCCTTGTTTCTGGTCTGTACTTGAATCCTCTCTTGCGATAAGACCAAGGACATCTGGCAACATCCTGGGAATGTGCTGGGTAGAGGCCTCAGGGCCCTGGATAAGTGGACTCAGTCTACCTGACAACAAAAGTTTTGTATATACATGTATAATAAAATAAAATACAATGGTTAAAACAAATGACCAAAGTTATATTCATCAATATGGATGAATCTCTTAAATGTGAAAGTCGATGTTGATGGAATATATAGTAAAACCTTGGTTTGTGAGCATAATTCGTTCCAGAAACACGCTCGTAATCCAAAGAATTGTATATCAAAGTGAATTTCAAGAACCCTTGGCTCAGTTGTGATCATGTGATATTTGGCATCATGTCCTACTCGTGTATTGCAAGACATCATTCATTTATCAAGTTAAAATTTATTAGAAATGTTTGCTCACCTTGCAGAACATCCGCAGAACAAGTTACTTGCAATCCAAGGTTTTGCCTTGTGTGTGTGTGTGTGTGTGTGTGTGTGTGTACCATGTGTGTATATGTATATATACATATAGTGGTTTCTTTTACAAAGAAACACAAGAAATAATTTGGCACATTTAGAAATTACTTCCCCTGCCCACTATTGTAGAAAACAGTAAGGTTGCCTGTTTTTTTTTAGTGATTATAGAGTTGAGAAAGTCTCTCCATTTGTCCTGCCTGCATAACCGGCAACTCTGTCACTTGGCATTTGAGTCAACATGTGGCAAATTCCAATGTTCTATATAGTTGATAGCAAGGTTTAATTAAAGAATTACAAGGTCAGGTCATGACCTTTCTTCTGCTGATATTGCCACCTCGCTCTCAGCTGGCATCCACGGCTGTCTCCATATTTCCCAATGAACAACCTGAATGACTAAGAAAAGCTCAAGTTTAATTGGCTTGGCAAGATATGTTGGCACCTGCCAAGATTGCTGCGGTAGACAACTCCCTCAGGAGCAGTCTGAAGGAGAAAGGGAAATCATTCCAGTTACTAAAACTTTGTGTCTTCCTGTTTACTTTGCCCAGAAGGAGAGACAAGAGGTATGGATATGTGTCCATCTATGAGCAGCAACTAACCATATGGCTGGAAGATGTAAAGATTGGTGATAAGGAGTTCTACTTGTATACAAGAGCATGTGTTGTCATAGAGTACTCTACAAAGGTCTACAATTAGGAAATTTTTAAAATACTATTTGTTTGTTGCCATTTGCATACTCATTCAAAGATCCCAGTGAGGAAGATGGAGAAGAAAATTACAAGTCATTCAGCCTCTTTCTGCAATGATCGTATTGTTTTCCCTTGAGAGCTTTTGGAAAAAAAACAAAAATGGCCCTGAAATCATAGAAGGAGGTATTTGGGGGCTCATTCATATAAATATCCCCTCATTGAGGCTGAATTTTCTAAACAATGCATAATCCTTTCAGAACTCACTAAAATGCTTTTGGGAAAGGAAAACAAACCAACAAACAAAAGACCGAGGTGAACCAAAACAAAACAAAAACTGGAAACCAACCCAAGAAACAAAAACTATGTAAAAATCAAGCAATGCAAAACCCCAAACAAACTTCTATTTGATGCAAGATTGAAAATAGATCTCTGGCAATAAACGAAGTTCCAGGAAATGCCACCTTCACTCAGTTCTTAGGAGCCTGCCTAGAGAAATTTTAAAAACTCAAAGCATAAAAAAGTCTGGGAGAGAAAGATAAACTGGCTTACACACATGGCTTCTCAGGGAACTGTTCCACCCATTAAATACTAAAATATCTGAGTAGTTAGTTGATTCTCAGGTGCTTTAGTTCTCATTTGTAGCGTTACTAGGAAGGGTTTTTGAACTCCATAAGCGAAGAGGCAGAGATGACCTCAACTGCTGCCTTAGTCAAGGTTTCCCAGAGAAACAGAACAAATAGAAGATATATGATATATTTGATTTTTGATAAGCATAATATACATGGTATGTATATGTACATAAGTCCCAGGACGAAGGCAGAAAACCAATGTCCCTGCTCAAGTAGGCAAGCTGGAAGCAGAATCCTTTTCCTTTCTTTTTGTTTTATTCAGGCCCTCAAGGAATTTGATGATGCCCATCTATGCCAGGGAAGATAATTTACATTAGCAATTCAAATGCTAATCTCATTTGGAAACACCCTTACAGACATGTACAGAAATAATGTATAATCTGAGCACCATGTGGCTTAGTTGAGTGGACATATAAAATTAACCATCACAACTATTATACTCTTAACCTAACTTCTGACTATTTTCCAGAGTTATTGATCCACTTCTGTATGGATAGATATATATGATGTGCAGAAAGGAGAAGCTAGGTTGAGCAATGAAATTAATAATGAATCGGCTTGAGTAAATTGCTTAAATGAAGAGGAGATTCTATTTGTTTGATTTGTTTATATATAATCTGCATGAGCAAAATTGCTCAAATAACAATTATTTGTCCAAATTGATTGTGTGTGGTCCGCAAAATAATATATAAATAGGAGATATTATAGGCATTTACCTTGCAATATTGCATTTTTTTAATTGAGAGAGAGAGAGAGAGAGAGAGAGAGAGTTTGTGTAAGCAAGGGAAAGGCAGAGGGAAAGGGAGAAAGAGAGAATCCCAAACAGGTTCCACACTCAGCATGGACCCAATGCGGGGCTCAGTCCCAGGACCCGGAGATCACGACCTGAGCTGAAATCAAGAGTCAGATGCTCAACCAACTGAGTCATTTAGGTGCCCTGTAGTTTTAAAAATCTGAGTATAGCTGACGCACAAATTTCCATTAGTTTCAGGTGTACAACATAGTGATTCAAGTTCTCTATACGTTATACTATGAACATTTATTTTATTTGTATTGCAATTATGATATTTATTTTGGGAAAACCATTTTACTGTGGTGGGTGGATTTTTTAACAATGGCCACAAATTTTTTTTAAAAATGGTGGATTTTTAAAAAATGTATTCATGCCCCTTTGCAAAGTGACTTCACAGTTTGATCCATCAAGATAAGGAGCCTCATCTCTCGACTGTGAGCTGCTCAAGTGGCTTGCTTTCTCCAGCAGGATGTTGGCAAAGACGGTGCCAACATGGGACCCAAATGTTCTTGAGCAATTGCACTTGCCCTCTGTTGCTGTGGCAAACTCTGAGACCATCACTCTGTGAACAAATCCAGCTAGTCATTTTAAAGTACACAATTCAGTGGCCTTTAGTGTATTCACAGTATTGTACAATCACCTCCTCTATCAAGTTGCCAAACTTTGTCACTGGCCTCCAAAGAAAATCTTACCCATTAAACCGTCACTCACCAATTCCCTCTTTCCCGAGCTTCTGACAACGTGCTGCTTTCTGTCTCTACAGATTTAAGTATGTTGAATATTTATATAATGGTATGATAGGTACTCATTTATGTCTTTTTTTTTTGAGATTAACAAAATGTTTTCAGCACTCGTGTACATTTTTTGCAGGTATCCATGCTTCATTCCTTTTTACAGTGAATGATATTTCGCGGCATGCCTTTACCACATTTTCTTTTTTTTTTTTTAATGTTTATTTATTTTTGAGAGGGGGTGGGAACCAGAGTGTGGTCAGGCAAGGAGCAGAGAGAGAGGGAGACACAGAATGCAAAGCAGGCGCAAGGCTCTGAGCTGTCTGCACAGAGCCCGATGAAAGGCTCGAATTCACAGAAGGGGAGATCATGACCTGAGCTGAAGTTGGAAGCTTAACCAACGCAGCCATCCAGGTGCCCCAATTACCACATTTTCTTTATCTGTTTATTTGTTGATGCAGATTTGCATTGTATTCACCTTTTGGCTACAGCAAATAGTGCTGCTATGAACATTCGTGTACTTGTTTTTAATTCTTCTTCTTAATATTTTAATGTTTATTAATTTTTGAGAGAGAGAGAGACAGACAGAGAGCCAGTGGGGGAGGAAGAGAGAGAGAGGGAGACACAGAATCTGAAGCAGGCCCCAGGCTCGGAGCTGTCAGCACAGAGCCCCACGCTGAGCTCGAACTCATGAACGGCGAGATCATGACCTGAGCCGAAGTCCAACACTTAACAGACTGAGCTACCCAGATGCCCCTTTAATTCATTTTTAGCTGTAGAATGGCAGAGGTAGATGTAATACTATGTTTATTTTAATTTTTTTAAGTACCGTCGAACTGTTTCAACAGTGTTTGTGATGAGGTTTTGGGGATGATAGTGGAGTTCATGGGGTCCAAAGCTCACAGCCCAAGGAAGAATTCCTGACAACGTCTTTGGTGCAGAATGGTGATTTTTATTAAAGCACGAGGGACAGGACTGATGGGCAGAAAGAGCTGCCTCCGGACCATCAGGAGAGACTGGTTACAGACACTGGAGTTGGGGGAGGTAAAGTCCAGGGGAAATTTCCCATGAAATTTTCATATGCTGAAGGAGACTCACAGAATCCTGGAGGCCTAGCTATTGTCAAGCTAAGGTTATTTTTCCCTCTAGCAAAGTATTAGCATTAAGACAGTAGGGAGTTCCTGGAGAAAGGTTTTACTCTGCCTGCCTCAAGTATTTGTCAATGCACTGCAGGTAATAAGGAAATTTAATTTTATCTGCCATTTCCTTCTGCCTTTGTTTCCAACATCACTATGGAGGGGTGATGTTGGGCCTCCTGGAAACTGAGTCTACAGGTTTCTGGAGATTAGGCTATTGATAAGATTGCCTTTTTCTTGTAATTTACCAGGATATTTGCAAGTAGATGGAGACTCAGGTACTGCAAGACTATGATCCCTGTCAGTTAACCCTTTGTTTTTCCCCTTTCCATTGTTCTTGGGCAGCCAGGAGTGCGGGAAGAACATCACACATCCCACCTGGGGATAGGGGGTGTTTGCGGCCTATCAGCTTGCGTTATGCTCCCTAGTCATTTACACCATTTTATACTGGTACATACTAGGTTGCAATCAGTGCCTCCACATCCTTGCCATGTTTGTCATTTTCCACTTAAATCACTGTTATTATTAAATAGTTACTCAAGTGGATGTAAAGGAGTATCTCGCTGACATTTTCACTTTCATTTCACTAATGATTAATGATGCCGAGAATCCTTTTCTTGTTCTTGTTGGCTATTTGTATGTTTTCTTTGAAAAATATCTGTACAAGTTCTCTGCCCATTTTTTAATTGCTTTATGTGTATTTTCTGTTGAGTTGCAAGAGTTCTTTATATATTCTGGATAATAGAGCCCTATCACATATATAATTTTCAAATGTTCCTGCCAATATGTAGGTTGTCTTTTTGAAAGGGCGGGCCTACGGCCTGACTCCGTCTTGTTCTGTGTCCTTCACCTTGACCACACCTCCTCCCCTTGAGTAACCCCACCCCCCTCACCTGCCTAACAGGACTCGGACCCTTCCCCAGCCAATCGGCTGAGGCCATAGCCATTACCTCACCAACTGCCCCTAGGCCCCAATAAAACCTTTGTCCTTTTGAAACTCTCTCTCTCTCCCTGGTATCTCACCGCTGCGTCGGTGCAGGTAGGGGATTGAGCTCGAGCTAGCTCGAATAAAGGCTCTTTTGCTTTTGCATCGGACTCGGCTCCCTGGTGGTCTTTGGGGATCACGAATTCTGGGCATAACACTTTTCACTTTCTTTAATATGAGGCAAACAGAGTCATTATACGTTGCTGTTTGGAATGCAAAATTGTACAACCATTTTTTAAAAAAATGTTGGTTTATTTATTATTATTTTTTTAATGCTTATTTATTTTTGAGAGAGAGAGAGAGAAGGTGAGGGGGAGAGAGTCAAAGAGAGCGAGGTACGGAATCTGAAGCAGGATCCAGGTTCTGAGCTGTCAGCACTGAGCTCCACAAGGAGCTCGGACGCACAAACTGCAAGATCATGACATGAGCTGAACTCAGACGCTTAACGGACTGAGCCACCCAGGTGCCCCTTATTTATTTATTTTGAAAGAGAGCATGAGCAAGAGAAGGATAGAGAGACAGGGAGAGAGAAGATCCCAAACAGACTCCTCACTGTCACTACAGAGCCCAACATGAGGCTCAGTCTCAAGAAAAGTGAGATCATGACCTGAGCTGAAAGTGAGTCAGACACTTAACCAACAGAGCCACACAGGCTTCCCCGTACAGTCACTTTGAAAGTACCTTGGCAGAGTATTTTGATGTTAAACAATTATTTATTGTACAGCTCAGCATTCTCACTCTTAGGACATTTTCAAAGAGAAATTAAAGCCTATTTCAACACAGAGACTTTTACGTGAATGCTTGTAGAAACAATACTCATAATTGTTAAGAGTTGAAATTAATGTGATGTTCATCAAGTAGTGAATAGATAAACAAAATAAACTGTGCTATTCACATATTCTGGAATGCTTCTTGGCAATATAAAACGATGGACTATTGATACAGCAACAATATTGCTGAATCTCAACAATATTATGCTAAGTGAAAGTGGTCAAACCCAAAGACTACATAATATTATTCCATTTATACACAATTTATTAGATTTATTAAAAGGCAATAGAGAAGAGATTGATGGCAAAGCATCAAAAGAAAGATTTTGTGTCATTTGGTGAAGGTTATGCAATTTTATACGATTGCTAAAATTTATCAAACAACATTCTTAAAATCAGTGAATTTTATTTTATGTAAGTCATACCTTAATAAGTTTGGAGAAAATAAATAATTTATTAGAACCAAAAAAAACGAAGAGCTAATTAGGTATCAGCTTGGCTATATCTGTAAAATATTTTATCTCTGGGACGGTAACTTTGTTAGAGAAAAGATGCTGATTTGTTTCAAGTATAAATTCTTAGGTGTTAATTATTACATTTGGGGGGAAGGGTCTCATAAATAATTTTTTCTTTTATATTTTTCAAATCCCAGTGCTTAGCTATGGTTAAGCAGCTATTTTTACTTTAGGGAAAGATATCAGAAGGCACACTTGCACCTGGCAGATTTGTATTATTAGCCCAATAATTAGAAATAAACTGAACAGTAGGGGAACAGTTTATTATTTTATTATTTCAAATCCTGGAATGGTGGTAACCCTGGAACCTTTAAGAAATCGGATATCACTGTGTCTTGTCTTCTGAATGTACTAGTCAAGTGAATTACCCAGTAAATGAAATGAACCTATGCACTGAACATCAGGTATATTTTTATGTTTCTTATTTCTCAAATTTTTCATTTGTTCTGTAACTAATTAAAATTATCTCTAACATGGATACTTTCCGTAGATTTTTTCTTTTTTTTTGCCTAATAATCTCTTATGTTCCTAAAAGTACCTACATAAATGACATACAGTAAAGAAGAACTGCCTGGAGGACCCCTTTTTGTCTCTTACTAGATTGGTTTTTAAAATAATATCTTGGGGCACCAGGGTGGCTCAGTCGGTTGGGCGGCCGACTTCGGCTCAGGTCACGATCTTGCGGTCTGTGAGCTCGAGCCCCGTGTCCGGCTCTGTGCTGACAGTTCAGAGCCTGGAGCCTGCTTAGGATTCTGTGTCTACCTCTCTCTCTGCCCCTCCCCTGCTCATGCTCTATCTCCCTCTGTCTCAAAAATAAATAAACGTTAAAAAACATTTAAAAAAATTAAAAAATAAAATCATATCTTATTACCATAATTAATAATCCACCTTTATTATGCAAAATTGGAGGGATCCAGTGGAATGACAGCTGGCCAATAATCTAGAAGTTACTTAATTTGTTTTATAATCGATAACCTATCTTTTTAAATATACATATAAATATTAAAAGTAAAGTGAAAACCTGTAGCTTTGTGTTTAGGTTTCAGATTTTCATTCTTCTAGCTCTCCCTTTGCACATGGGTAAGGCAAATTTTCTCTTTTTTTGGCATTTCAAGTGGAGATAATCTTAAGGTTTGAGAAGTTTTCCTACACTGGAAATCAGAGTAATTAAAGTTTGTCAGATATCAGTATAATCAGTACTTTCTTATAGTAAGGGCTGCCTATCCTATTATTATTTCGCTTTCACGTTTGAAAGAAATTTCATACACCAGAGCGATTGCTGATAAAATGATGGCATTTTACAACGTAATATTTGATACTATGTTCCAAAGTGACAAAAAAAAT
This sequence comes from Panthera pardus, assembly GCF_024362965.1. Classification (NCBI taxonomy): domain Eukaryota; kingdom Metazoa; phylum Chordata; class Mammalia; order Carnivora; family Felidae; genus Panthera; species Panthera pardus. The sequence continues at coordinate 176,510,395 of NW_026526688.1, read as the reverse complement.
GTTATCTTGCATTAGGAACTAGTAAGCTAAATTTGTAGAAGTTCAGACTTAGAAATCAATTATAGTGATCTAAGTCACTATATATTTTATTTTGTACTTTTCTTTTTGGTTATCCCAAGCATTGAGATGATTAATAAAAAAAAACAATGTTTATTGTTATTCTAAATCATGATTAATAAAAACAATTGTTCCCCTTTGCTCTCTGGTCGTTTTTTTAAAAATATTCTGTCATCTCACTTTTTGTCTCACTTCCTGTCACATTGTTCCATTAGAAGAAAGAGGTAGAATTTCTGAATTTTCTATAAACCATGGTACAAATTCTAACTAATAATTGCTAGATCTAGATTTTGACCATAGTTGATTTTCCCTACGTTCTGTTACCTAGTCGCTTAATTGAAATTCTTCTATATTTTTTAAGCCAGACTAAAATTGCTTCATAAAAATCAGTATTGTCAATCAAATTCTGAAATTTGATGCTCAATTTAAACAAACACACGCAAACACACATACAAAACAAATGCCACTTGTGAGTCAAATATCGCAGCTCAAAAGGCACTCCAGTATTAAAATAACAGTTTATTTTGTGCTATATAAATAAAATGCCTAATCACTCGTTTTGATGACTTCTTGGCTGGACCCAAATGATTTAGATATGCCTTACTTTTAGAAAAAGAGGGGGAAATTGGGGTGTCTGGGTGGCTCAGTGGTTTAAGCATCTGACTCTTGATTTCAGCTCAGGTTATGATGTCACAGTTCTTGAGATGCAACCCAGCATTGGGGTTTCTGCTGTCAGCACAGAGCTGGGTTCGGATCCCCTGTCCCTCTCTCTTTCCTTCCTCTGCTTGCACAGGCGTGCATGCTCTCTTTCTGTCAAAAAATAAATAAACAATTTTTTTTTTTAAATCTTTGACTCTGCTCTTAAATTCTGAGAACAAACTGAGGGTTGATGGGGGGTGGGAGGGAAGGGAGGGTGGGTGATGGGCATTGACGAGGGCACCTGTTGGGATGAGCACTGGGTGTTGTATGGAAACCTTTGACAATAAATTTCATATTAAATAAATAAATAAAAATAAAAACACTTAAAAGAATCTTTGACTCTGTGAAATGAGCATTAGGAAGGGCTAAGATGTTTAGACATATTGCACTTTCTAAGAATCTGTATAAAAAGAGGGGGAGTACCTGCATTTATTTTACATATTTAATAAAGGTATCCATTTTCTGATTTTTTTGAATTCTTACCACTTCTAGAAAATATGTCAGGAGTGTGGAATACAATCATGTATAACAGACAATAATAAGCATCATATGGAAATATCCAGGACACGAAACCATAATTATTTATATATTATTGATTCACAGTAGCATTTCAAAATTATTTATGTAAGCCAACTTAGACAACAACTCTTGCAATTTAACTAGGACATAGTTTCAAAACTAAATTTTAAAATTTGTATTTCATTTTGTTAAGCAACAAGTATTCCATTATTCCATATTTGATGCTTTGTTTACTTCTATTCCAAAAAATTCAATGACATATTATAAATAATTGCAGAGAAATGAGGCAAATGCAGTATAATTTTTTTTCATCTTAAGCTTATTCCCTGTAAAAAAAAAAAAAAAGGTTTGATGTGTTTTAAGCATTTCAAAAGCCGACTAGTAGCATTAAAAAAAAGCCTATAGTCTTAAAAAGACAATTTTATGTCATGCTGTCATTTATGTAGTCATGGATTCACTTTAGCTTTCTGATTTCTGACAATACTTTTCTAAGAAAACATTTTAATGAAAATTATTAAAACCAAAGTCAGCATTTTAAAACAGTCATTGACAAGAAGATGACAAATCCAATCATAACAGTTTTATAAAAGGAAAAACCCTTTTTTGAGACAATCAGAAAATTAAATAAAAACATGATTATAGCAGTTACTCATTAATCTGCTCTAGTTAGGTTACAATTGCCTTTACAAAAAGTATTTTTTCGGCATCAAATGACCTAAATGTATTTTAATTAAACTAATTTAGTAATAATAGTAAATACTTCTATATAGCTTGCTACATTTCACACACTATTGTATTTGCTTTATGTTCATTAAATCCATACAACAACCCTCAGTCAGAAGTACTATTATTGCTCGTATTTTAGAGGCCAGGAAATTGAAGTGTAAGAACATGATTTGTAGATATTTATCCAAAGAATATGTGGTGCAGCTTCCACTCAAATCTGAAGGGCCTAATTCAGAGACTTTGCTTTTTTTTCCCCCCAAAGAACATGCTCCCCTGCCTCCCTTAAGATTAAAATATTAATTTTAGGGGTGCCTGGGTGGCTCAGTTGGTTGAGCATCTGATTCTTGATTTTGGCTCACGTCATGATCTCATAGTTCATGGGATTAATCCCTGCCTCAAGCTCTGTGTTGACAACACTGAGCCACCTTGGGATTCTCTCCCTCTCTTTCTGCCCCTCTTTTGCTACCATTCTCTCTCTCAAAATAAATAAGCTTAAAAAAATAAAATATAAACTTTAATAACAAGCAGTAATAGCTGTACTTGAACCATTATGTCTGTGAGGAAATTCCACCTGCAGAAGAAACTCTCTTTGAGTTATTACTGGCTTCACAAATGTACATGGGTCTCCAACTGTCATAAAACATCAGTTTGAATTACTGAAGGAAGAGCCAGGTTTAGTTCAGAAGAATTCCCTTGAAGTGAGCAGTACAGCCCAGAGAGCAAAGCCTAGGGACAGAAGGGAGGTGGAGAGTTACACCCTCGTCCATCCATGTGAAGTTAAGAACCACAAGCTCAGCTAAGTGGCTCTTGCGAAGAGCACAATGTCCTTTCTGAGATGCTGTTTTCTTATTTCTTGGTTGTATGCCAGTCATAGGTACTAAATTTGGGATAATTCACGATAATGAATGCCTCTGATTTGTGTATTTTCTCCCAGTATTCTTTTTTGTTTTACACCAATAAAAAAGAAAGAAGAGAGGGAGGGAGGAGAGACAGAAAGAGTTGAGAGGGAGAAAGAGAATGGAAAGAAAAAATAAAGTAACATACAGAAAGACACAGAAAAGGGAATTTTTAAATTAAAAAATTTGTTCTTTAGGGGCATCTGGATGGCTCAGTTGGTTAAGCGTCTGACTTCGGCTCAGGTCACGATCTTGTGATTTGTGAATTTGAGCCCCCCGTTGGGCTCTGTGCTGACAGCTCAGAGTCTGGATCCTGCTTTGGATTGTGTGTCTCTCTCTCTGCCCCTCCCCTGCTCCTGCTCTGTATGTCTCTCTCTCTCTCTCTCTCTCTCTCTCAATAAATAAATAAATAAACACAAAAAAATTTAAAATTGGTTCTTTGAAGACAAAATATTTACAAGATTGATCAAGAAAAGGAGAGTGTGGCACCCATACACAATATAGCAGGAATAAAACATACTGGATCCAAATCTTATGTAAGAATTTAACATACCATACTACGAACAACACAAAAGTAATTTTGTAAAACCTAGAAAAAATAGTCAAATACTAAATACAATAGAAACTATCACAGTGATTCAAGAAAAAAATTAAAAACCTGGAAAATCTTTTAGCTATTAAAAAAATTCCACTACAAATATAATGTACATTTCTAAAACAGTAACCCATAGTATAAAAATTAGAATTGGAGGTGCCTGGGTGACTCAGTCAATTGACCATCTGACTTGGGCTCAGGTTGTGATCTCACAGCTCATGAATTACAGCCCCACATTGGGCTCTCTGCTGACAGCTCAGAGCCTGGAGCCTGCTTCAGATTCTGTGTTTCTCTCTCTCTACCCCTCCCCTGCTCATGCTCTCTCTCCCTCTCTCTCTCTCTCTCTCTCTCTCTCTTAAATAAACATTAACAATTTTTTAATAAATAAATAAAAATTAGAATTTTAAATAACACTAGTGACATTAGCAATGACATTTAAATGAGAATAAAAATGACAGCATATATGAAAAACCTCTGTGCGTCAATCTGTAAAACTTTATTGAGAACATTAAATAAGGACTGAATTAAAGAAGACTATCCCATATTTACTCACATGAAATGTCAGCATCATACAGACATCTGAGCTCTTCAAATTGTCTTCTAGATGTATTATAATTTCAAACAAAATTTCAATAGGGTTATTATATAAGAAATATGACAACTGAGACTAATAATGAATGACAAGGGGCAATTTTTCCAGCATGCAATCAAATCTTACTGTAAAAAGACAATAATAAATTAATGTGATAGAAGGAAAAACATAGAAAAACAAAGTGACATACATATATATAATTATACACACACACACACACACACACACACACACACAGAGAAAAGTATGCTCTCCTGCATAAGGAAACAGAAAAGACAAATTAAGAACAAAATGAAACAATATATTTTACTGATCCATCGGCAGAAATGTTGGATTGGATGTGGATTATACGCAACTATTACACTTTGCTGATGGCAATGGACATTTATTAAAAAAAAAAAGTTGGAAACCCATTTGCTATTGTTGTGTAGGATTGAACACTAAAATCATTTATGACTGAGGTGCCTGAGATACTCAGTTGGTTGAGTGTCTGACTTCAGCTCGTCATGATCCCTTTCTCTCTCTCTCAAAAATAAATAAACATTAAAAAATTAACAAGTAAATAAATAAAATAAAATCCTCCATGACCTATCTGTTCCTTTTCTCAGTATAATCCCTGGAGAAACTTTTGAACTTGGGTTCAAGAAAGTACAAGAATGTTCATAGAAGTTTTATTTGTTTTCATTTTTTTAAAAATGGGCAAAAACTGTCTATCTGCATGACAATGGACCAATAAGTTGTTATATAGTCACCATATTCTGTAGTTTGAACACACTTTAGTGAAAACCCATACCTAAATTATTGCAACCGAAATTTAAATTATACTTTGTCTGATTTTAATTTCTAAAACAAATTTTCAAGGTGGATATATGGATTATTTTAACTGATTCATGTACATTTAAATAAAAATAAAACGCAACCAGTTCAAAGAAATAAAAGGAATCTGTTGTTTTAGCTCTGACTACCTCTGGGTTAGCATCTTTTTAAGGTAAGTTTATTATATAATGTGTGGGATTTCCATAAGTAGATTGAAAATTACATGTTCTTTACCTCTGCTATTGTGGAAATAAAGATTAAAAAAGAAAATAGGACTGTCAATGCTCTTTACAATCTGCGTTCTTATGGTTGGAATAGTTTTCTCTATTGCATTTAGTGTATTTATTGTATTTAGTGTTCTCAGAACTCTATGCATGTATGTATGTGTGTGTGTGTGTATGTGTATTATTTATTTATTCTGGTAGATAGGCTTTGGTTGGACAGAGATATCATGTGAAATAAGAGAGTCTGGGCACTGGTATCTGATTGAATGGAGACTGTGCATTTGTCTAGCCAAGAAGGAGTGAGTGATCTCTTTGTAGCTAATCTCACAGAAATAGACACCTTTGCTCTATCCTCATGGATACATTGAAGGTAATCAAAAATCTCTGGCCCCAGCAGAACACTGCTGAATCATAAAGAGCTGTTTCTTTGGAGGTATGCGATTGGAGCCAGATTGCAGATCCAAGACTGCATAGGAGGAACTAAGGGCACAGAACATTTGAGTCTACTCTTTCAAGGGAAGTGGAACAGAAGAAAAGACTTAATTTTAGAGAGGGATGTGAGTTTAGACATTACTGAAAGAAAAAAAAAGGGAAGTTCATATTGGAAATGATATATTTCTTGAGATATCAAACTACTAATTTCTGTGGGTGTACCCAGAGATTCTTAGTTAGAAATTAGAAGGGACAACTAGATACCGAATTGATTTTGGGGTCGGGTCAGCAAAGCGCATATGACTATTAAAAAAAAAATCAAGAAGTCAATGAACTTGAGTCTTCTCCATAGAGGTATGAGCTATGGATTTCAGGTTCTTGGGTTAAGAGTTCAACAAAGATAGAAGGTAAATGAGATACCAAAAGACGGTATGAAGTTTAAGAGATTAAGTTACAGCAATTATACAAGTATTCTAAGATATTTTTTCTTTAATCATTAAAGTAAATGTGCCGTAGGTGAATGGCATGATCCTCACAGGAGGAGGAGGGTGTGATAAGCTATTAATTGCCAACTGGTTGAATGATAATTAGAAAATGAAGGCTCTTCGTTTTCCCTGTGTTTCCTTTTTCATCTTCTAATAGAGTATGAACAAAATTAGTAGCTTACAGATAACAGTGCTTCAGGTAAATAATGTCCTCAAAGAAATCTTTATGTTAAGTTACAAAGATGTGGGTTGTAGCAGAAGGGGTTGTTTTTTCTTTAAATATTCTCTGATATTTTCAACATTCTATCCTAGACTCTCTTCTCACTTCTTCCATTATCTCGGTAGAAATCATTCCCTTCCGTGGCAATATTTGTAATCTCTATATTGTAACTCTCAGATAATTTTCTCAGCCCAGATTTCTCTCCTGAAGTCTGGGCCTATGTTTACAAATACCTTCTTGGTATTTGAACAGGTGGAATAGGCACCTGAAGCTCAACAGTTACAATACTAAATTCATAATATTGTATTTTCCCTAAAGGTTCCCCTGTCTTTTATCACAGTCGTGGTGAATGCTAAGCCTCACTTTGAGTGAATCAGATATGTGTGTGTCTTTCCTGACTTCTCCATTTTCCTTACTTCTTTCTCCTGTCTCTAAAACCTATTAATTATGTATATTAATATCTTATAAATCATATATTCCCATCTTCATTGGCATTAGCTTTACTTAAGTCATAATTTTTCATCTAGTTTATGACACAGTTTGACTCTTGGTGGGTCTTTCTGCTTCCCCTTTCTCCCCCTGTGGTTTAATTCTACACTGAAGTTAAAGCCATACTACAAAACTCAGTTGTAATTAATTACCTTCAGTCTACGTTCCTACAATAACTTTTGATTATCCTCGGGATAAATCCAAGACCCTGCACCATGGCAAGAGAGAAAATCCACTTCTATTCTCTGCTTGCTTCAATTCTTCAAATTCCTATTCATTTACATTCCTTACTCAAGTTTCTGCTCTCCTATACAAATCGAGTTTTCAGAACATTTCTTAATGTCCCGTAGTTTACACATTCTGCTCTCTCTGTCAGAATCCCTTGCAAGCATTTATTTATCATAATTGTTCAGGTTTCCATATCATAGTATTTCTCACTCTACTTTTGCACTTATCTTCTGTGTGTGTGTGTGTGTGTGCATAAATGTTGAATACATATTGCCACAGAATTACAATCTTAAAAAGTGTATTCCCATTGTATTCGCAATGTCTAAGATATTGATGATTTATTGGCATTTATTTATAGTGGACCTACATCTTTAAAAACAGAGTGAAAACATTTAGGATAGGAGGAAAACCAGTAAAGAAGCCCAAAGATATGTCAGAATGAGATTACTGAAAATGAGAGAGAATAGGAGACTTTCCAGTCTTGTAATTAGGCCATTGTTGAATATATACATCTGGTTTTTGTTTCTTGGTTTGTTTCCTGATAGAGAGTCCAAGATACAAATCTGATGAAGCTAGGAATTTATATAAGCTTTATTTAATATTAAAAATATGTAAATATCATGTTTTTTTCCTTAAAGAAAAACATGTCTGGAGTGTGAGAGAGATAGCAGTAAGCTAGCTGTGAAAATACTGACCGCTCATGGGAACCATACAGCACAAATGCTGAATATTATTGAAATTGCCAAATGAGGAGGTAAATTCAAATTAAGACCTGATTTCTACCTTGAATAGCTGGCTCGAGAGCAGTACTCAGGTATAGAGGAGGAGAAAGAGAGGAAAAATGAAGGAGGATTCCTTCAGTTTCCAAATGAAAACAGAGTTGGGTGCCGTGAAAGCTGACTTTGAAGTGGAGTGTGTGAGGAGTAGACAACAGACTACTGAAAACACAGGGATTTGCCAGAACAAGTCATTACTGAGGATTTACATTTGAGAAACACTGGTTCAAAATGATTATTGACACCAGAGACTATAAAAAATTGACTGAAGGATTTTTATAGGTTTCATCTCTCACTTCCATTCACAAAAAGTACATGGTGGCAGCTTTTCAAATTCTTTTTAGAAGCAGGTACCTCCAGCATGCGCTCTTTCTTATAATAATTCTAGGGATTGTGAGATAAAAATGAAGCAAATGCTATGCATACAATTGCATCATTATCAAATAAGTTATATTTTGAATAGATGTCATATGTTGGGCATGTGCTCACTACTTTCCATGTTTTGCCTTGTTTAATCCTCCTGAGTCATAACGACCCTAGAAGGTATCCGGGCGCAGAAAAATAAACTGAATACATGTCTGCCGAAATGAACCTGGGGAGTGGTGACGTGACAATTTGAACCTGGGTAAAGTAACTCTAAAGTTGCTGATATGACCATACAAACAGTGAAATGCCACTTGTGGACACCGCTTCTTCTGCATCCGCATAGGTTGCTTCCACTGGACCTGGATATCATGAATGGAACGGGGAAGGCAATGATATATTCTCTTAGATACTAAGTGTCTGGGAGAAGAATTACCAGGGAGATACAGAACACATTTCATTCAAAGAAATCACAGGAATTTCTGTAGAAGAAAATAATTTAACAAACAAATAAAACAAATGTTTTCAACTTCTAAATACTCTCCCCCAACAGAATTGTGTTATTGACTCCGATCTTCAAAAAGTATAAGGTGAATCCTTAAGAGTCGTATTAAAAATAAGATTGACAAGAGTTGGAGCAAAATAAACCCAGGGAAGGGATTTTAAAATAATTTCACTAGAACACACACACATGGAAAAATAGATTTATTATTTTTTTTAATCTAAAATAATCAATGACAGGCTCAGGACACTCATTGCTTTCATTAGATGCTCATTTTTCTTAAAAAAAATATTGATTAAATAAGAATATCTCTATAATAGCATTTATCACGTTGCTTCAGAATTTCTATATTTAGTGGTAAGGCTGTCCAGTTATAAACTCTTTGAGGCTAATCTGTGTCTTCTTCAGATTTAGGTCAACAAATGTAACACAACTGATAGGGCCTGATAATTCTGTGATTAAGTCTACATTGAAAAGTAGAAAGCTACTTGAATATAATTTGTTGGCTAATTTGTGTTGATAAGAGACAGCCCTACATTTTTGTAATTGTACATTCTTTATTTATAATTCTTAGAAGTTACTAGTTTAATAAAAGATTGTAAATTGAATATTTTGTAAACTTAATATTTTTATTACCAGAATTTCTAATATGTCATGTAAAACAAAGTATTAAGCTTTATAATTTTTCCTCTTTTTTCTTGGCCATAGGCAAGATGAACACGGTTTTATTTCCACTATTTTCTTAAATTCCATGAAGTATGGTAACATTTCCCTAGACACAAAGATGCAAAACGTAATAAAAATTAGTCCTTTTCAAATTTAGAGAATGTAATTAAAAGTTAATTTCCTTTATAATTTCAACAACAATAACAATACATAAAATATCTTAGAATAAACCTTAGAAAGAATGTGTAAGACATAGTTAGGTCAACAATAAAATTTTACCGAAAGATATTTTTTCAAAACAGCTCAATAAATAAATGAAATTTACCATTTTCCTGTATGGCATGCTTCACAAATACTTGCTAAGTAAATATGTGTTAAACAAAGGGATAAATTAACCTGTGTTTCTTTTCAAAAGAAAGAAATTAGCATCTTGTCCTTATCCTTGGAAGCTTTCTATGGCAGAATCAGAGTTCCTTTGTGAACAGGTAGGTACACCAAGAGCAGAACTAGGTGCTGGGAAGTCCATATAATACAATATATTTATAAAGCTGTAGCAGTGAGAGCAATGAATCTGTTTAATGACAATGCAATGTCACATTTCTCTGAAATCCTCAAGAGGAGGCAAAAGCAAGTGTCACTGGATAGGTTCCTTGTTAAAGTTTCATGAAAAAGAAAAGACTCCATGGGGCCAAATATAACTGTGATTTCATTAATGATAGAGAAAGTCATCCTACATCCTTCTCTCTCTTGTCTCTCTCACACCAACCACAAAGGTTTTCAAAGAAAATAAAGGTTAATTTGCTTATTTTTCTTTATATTTTGTATTTTATTTATTATTTTGTATTATATTACAGTATTGTAATCATTTTTATATGAATATTTTTGGGCTGTGGAATGAATCATCTGAGCTTCTATTATTTCTCATGGGAAAATTCGCTTTGATATACAAGTGCTTTGGATTACAACCATATTTCCAGAACGAATTATGCTTGCAAACCGAAGTTTTATGGTATGTTTAGGCTTAGATATATACACTTAGAATACTTGTCACATGGATTGTTTGTGGAGATTAAATTATACCATGCGTGAACTACTAGTGGGATTCCCTATCACATAGTAAATTCACATTAAATAGTATTGTTGCTATCGACATTATTATCTTAAATTGCATCTTCTGATCTAAAAGCCATTAATTTTGCCAACATCCAAAGTCCTTGGTTTGAGTCTAGGCTCTCCACACACATTATGGCATTGACAAATCCCTTACTCTCCCTAAGCCTCAGTTTACTCATTCCAGATGGAGAAAAGTTGTTTACCTCCTAGTATTATTGGTAATGTGTTTTAATCTAGAAAGAAGTATACAAGAGTTAAAGTGGCATCATTATTTTATTATCATTACCATTTTTCAGGAAGTAGTTCCAGTAAAAGTTAAGAGCAAGACAAGGAACCGGGTTCAACTGCAAAGAAGGTGGTACTTTTTTCCAATTGCCCAATACTTCTTAAGTCGCAACTGTATGCTCTCAGTAAAGATAGGTTTGAAATAGTATGGTGAGAATAAATTCATTTTCCCAGTGGTCTTGGAAATTACTTCTTTTTAAAAATTCAAGAAGAGGGGATCCTAGCTGGCTCAGTTCGAGGCCTGCATTGGGCTCCGTGCTGAGAGCTTAGAGCCTGGAGCCCGCTTCAGATCTGTGTCTCCCTCTCTCTTTCTGCCCCTCCTCTGTTTGTGGTCTCTCTCTCTCTCTCTCAAAAATAAATAAATAAACATTAAAAAACTAGTTGTTAAAAATTCAAGAAGAAATGTGACTAAGTTCTGCATACTCTTTCTGGATCATCTCTAAGAATGCTTCTTAGTAATGTTTAATCATTTGAAAGCTTATTACAAAAGTTTGTATCAGAAAAGGTTCTTCAGTATTCAGCCATCACAGGAATATGTAGTTAGTAGCTCTCTGTAGTTTCAGTTGTACCCACGTAGTTGTACTAAAGAATAGTTGTTGTAAGGAGCACTGAGTCTTTTATGGAAGTGTGGAATGACCAAACTGTATACCTAAAACTAATATTACACAGTGTGTTGACTCACTGGAATTTAAATAAAAACTTAAAGCAAAAATATATTGGTCTCTGGTTTTCACTGCTTAAATTTCATGCTCATGTATGAATGGGGATAGTTGATGGTACTCACAACCTCTCCATTGCTTAAAAGTCTTCTTGTTGCCACAAAATAACAGGTAGGAGAAATTGCTTTATCCCCACTGGTAATGGAGGTAAGAAAATGTAAGTTTTAATTCAGTATAAAATATGCAATAATTTTCATTAGTTGTGGATACTTTGTTTGAATCAAAAATTCATTTATAGACGTGGATCTGAGACCAAGAAAAAAATGAAGACAATCTCACCCTGCCAATTCTTCTTTTACCTTAGGTCCTCAAACTTTAAATGAAATATTGATATGAAAATCATGTTGTAAAGCACTATCAAAATAAAAGTAATAAAAGTGAGAACAAATTCAATTGTATAAACTTTTCTTTAGGAAACATTCTAAAATTTAATTTATTATGATTGAGTAAACATTTTCATCATCTATAAAATTATTAGGACTCTTTTATTATTGTAACATGTGTAATTTGCCCAAATCTGCCAATCATCCTTACTTAAAAAATTGTTTGTCAGAATATTGTTAAGACAAATACATAACTTGGAACAAATTCAATGACATCTTCACTGAACAGAAAACTCCTATTATGAGGATGATTGCATTATAGCATCTTCTGGGAAGAAATTTCAGATATCCTAGGTTGATTTTTTTTTCTTGTTGATTTTTAAATAAGATGTCTTAGAACATGATAAAACCAGTCCTTCATATGTGGGCTGCTGATTTCTCCTCAATAATTAAAATTTTTTCTACAGGTAGCTATCACTTTATGTGGCTGTGTCTTAGCAGGACTAATGAGATGAGGTGATATGCCATGGGACAAGCAATAGGTAGGGTATGAGTGGATATAAGTAAGAGGTATAGGTGAATATTAAGGTAGATAGAAAATAAGGTGGTGGATTTTTTAGTCAGGGTCCTGTTAGGGGACAGAAATCACATCAGTAATTTGAACTCAAGATTTTTAACTCAAAAAACTACGAACTAATATCTACTAACTAAAAAGAGTTAAAGAGCATGCTAGAGGGAAAAAAAATAATAGATCTAAGGATCAATCACTGAGACTGAGTCAGAGTACCCAAGAAAAGGACAAACTTGGGAGAATCTTCCCTCTCACCAAGTCTGAGATGCAAACTTCATTGGAAAGCATGTGTTTTTTACTCCACTACCTGATGGCGAAGTTCACTGAGGTGCCATAGTCAAGGATTGAAAATCAGGGAACTGCCCAATGGGACACTGGTAAATCTTGATGAGGAGATTTGTAGGGTGCTGGGAAGAAGCACTGAGAAACCTCTCACTAATGTGTCAGCAGGACCTACTAGGAAGCTGCCCACTGACGTAATACTGAAGCTCACAGGAGAGCGGTGTGCTGGAGTGCCTCTAGAGTTCTCTGGAGGGTGACAACCATATGGTGTATTTCAGCCACATTCTGGCACTGATGCCAGAGCAAGGAAGAAAAGCTTGCTGGAAACAGGAAGACAGGTCCCTTCTTCCAGCAGTATCTTCCCAATGCTTTCCACTGACAAATTTAACATTGTGCCAACTGGCTAACGAGAGACGTTTACAGGTTTACTTAGAAAAGTGACATCTGGTGTGGTGGTATTCCTAAAATTTCAAAACCTTTATCCCGTGAAGGTAACAGAAAACTCACTGAGGACAGAAAAATAGCATGATGAGTCTAGTTGAAAGGGCTTAATCGTGTACAACATCCTTATTAAAACTCATTATCTTACCTCAAAATATAAGGTACAATTAACCTTTCGTTCTTACAGTTACCGCTAAGTTGCCACCCACGCAGTAACCTCTTTCAGGAGGCCCAGTGGAAAATGTTTAGCAAACTTTTCTGTTATGGTTGGCCTTCAACTCCAGTGTTTACCTGCCTACAGTGATGAGCCTTTCAATGACTCTGCACAGCTGCTGCGCCTTGTGACCCAGGCAATTTATGCTTTGGCAAAATCTTTCTCTGAGAGAAAGCCAGCCTAGATGGTTAGCTTCATATCTATGCCCTTTGCCTCTCCCTGGTGTCTTAACTTCTCAAGTTCTGATGCATTGGTTATCCTAAATTTCAACTTCTGTTTTCCAACACCACGGAAAGAATTAAGATTCTATGCCTCCTAAAATATAGTTCTTGCTCAGGATCTCCATATTAATATATCCTTTATGAGCAGTTTTTGTTTTGGTTCTGACTTGTCCCCTAATCTTATACTCCTATTAACCTTACTATCTCTCTCATGCCATTAAAGAGGAGATGCCTTTGTTTTATAATTTAGTTTGTTTCTCCTTTCTAGTTGTTCTCAATAGAAGTACTGTTCTGCTGTATGCTAATTCACCATAGCTGGAAGTGAAAGCACAAGAACATATTTTAAAAAATTAATTATATGACTTACATAGAGTCTATGATTCACAGTAAAAATTATTTGTGAGAAGGACAAAATTCAACCTCTAAAAAGTTTATTTTTTTCCGTCTTCTTTATCTCTGTTGATACTAAGGCAGAGTTTTCGTCCACGTGGTTTTATGATTTCTGGGAGTAGACATGTTGTGTAGCATTCAACCAAAAGTCCTAAATTCAAAGATAATATCATTTATAATTCTGTTAATATCTCTTCTGAAGGTCCAATTTGTTCACGTGCTGAAGCAAAATGTTAGCCTTTACTGAAATACAGCAGTAGTGACTTACACTATTTCTTTAGTGACTTCAGTCTCAAGAGATTTGAGTAAATCAAAACTGCTTAAGTCAGGCTAGTCTGTCATAAGGGCAAAAAGACATAAACCACTGTGTTTTCATTTATTTTAGAGTTTCTGCTTTCTGAGTGAGATATTATTGAATTTCAAGGTTGCTTTTCAATTAAGTGTGACATGTAGAATATAGTCAAGCATCCACTTAACAATGTGTCCCTTATGCCAATGGGCGTCTCTCTTTTTATGAGTTGCACTAGGGTTTCTAATAAAGTATGCGAATGATTTTTTGTTCTCAGGTTGCTACATATTGAGACAAGGAAGTAAATTCAATGCAAATGAAACACGGAGAGAATAATTAAAGACAGCATATAAGGAAGGGCCTGAAAGCATAAGTGATATTATATGTGTGCTGACAATGTGGCCAAAATGGGCTCCCGTGAAGACAGGTTCTTATAGTAAGCACATGGATTTACATTTCCATACATTGTGAGTTTACATTATCTTCTTAAAAACACAAACTGGGAATCCTGGCTAAAATGTTTTCAAGAGATTTCAAATAAAACAAATAGCAACATTAATTTATTCTACAGATATTTTCATGATTTTACTCCCTAGAAGGCTATATTGGCCTCTCAGGATACAATGGTAAGGAAAAACAGTATTTGCCCTTATTGTTTAGTAGAGGAAATTAGTTTTCATCACTTTTTCACAGGAATATATTATTTCAAATCATAAGTGATAAAAGGAAACTAAGCAGCATTTTAGAAGCATATATAAGAGGAATAGCTGATCCTACCTGGGAATTGGGAAAGGCTTTCTTGCGTGAGTGCTTTGGGGTGTGGGAAGGAGGGGAAAGTGGGTGATGGGCATTGAGGAGGGCACCTGTTGGGATGACCACTGGGTGTTGTATGGAAACCAATTTGACAATAAATTTCATATTAAAAAAAAAGAAATATGAACAAATGCCACGTGTATAATGGAGGAACTTGAGGTGGTGATAGCACTATGGGCAGCAGAAAGTAGGATGCACAAATGAAATAAAAGAAGAACAACCTGCCTGGAATGAAGAGAGTGCAGAGTGAAATCTGCTTCATCTGACTCTATATCCTGTAATCTCTAACCATCCCACGTGAACTATGGTCAAAAGAAAATAATGGGAGAATGCAGGACCTGTATGCAGGGTCATACAGTCTCATTATTGATAACAGCCTATGTGATCCAAGTCAACTTTCTCAACTCCTCAAGACTCCATTTTTCCAAAATGTAAGTGTGGCCACTTGGCCCCTCCCATCCTGGGATCCAATTAGTCCCATTATATTTAGGTTTCCCTATTCCGTGACCAGAGTTTCCATGGTAAGGTTTGCCTTACAGTGGTTTATTCAGCCTGTTTCATTGAGAGTCAACAGGCAACATTAGAGGACACAAACATGCTCCAGGAGCGATGAACAGACTGTCACATCACCCACAATGACTGCACAGTGTCTCTTCCTCAACACACACATACAGTCCCACTGTGGACCCTTTATGAACTCCTGACCAAAGAGAAAAAGATCTGAGCTTAGTTCATGGACAGATTATCTCAGTATATATGCAGCTGAAAATGGATGATGTCTGCATTACACCTCCACTCAGAGATGGCTCTGAAACACAGTGATGTGAGGAAATTCTTCAGAGGACAAGTCTTTGTAGATGACATCTCTTATCTGCTTTGTGTGGCAAATGAGGTAGCCCATATTTAGAATATATGCAGATTTATAGATAGTTGTAGATGTGTGGCCTATTTTTCAAGACCTGGAAGAAAAAGGTCAAAATACAGGAAATGAAGATATGGTATATAATTTTGTGAAAGGACTGGCCAGTGATGGTCACAAAACATGAGGGCTGTATTCTTACTATATTCTTAATGCCTACCAGAGCCCATCAGTCTGGGAAGAGACATTAAATTACCAAATAGACAGGATGACTCAACCAGTTGATATCAGTCTTTGTCACAGACCACTCCAGAGCAGGCATTGGAGGTTCATGAATGGAGCACCCAAAGGACCAGAGCTGTAGGCTATGAATGGGTTTCTGTTCACTAAGCCTTATCACATTGTTGACATTTTTGAGCGTTCAGTCTTCTATAATGAGGAACTAACATTTAACAACTAGTATAGCACTCTTCCTCAAGGATACCAACTGGTCCTTAGGTGTAAATTGATTAAATTGGAACTCTTCCACAATGAAATGGGGAAGCGATATATTTTCATAGCAATCGTTATTCATTCTGCCCTTGAGTTTGCCTTTCTTCCCACACTGCCCCAGTACAAACCACTGAAGGCTCAGAATGTTTCATTCACCGAAACCTCATCCCATATGATATTGCCTCAGATTCAGGCACCCTTTTTATATTAAAGTAGATACTATCAGTGGTCCATGATCATAGAATTCATGGATCAACTAAAGACTGGTGGAACAGCCTTGTGGAAGCATAGCTGAGGTACCAGGTTGGGAATAGTGTTGTAAGAGGTTGGTCACCCTTTTTCAAAATTCTAGAAAAATACATGCCAATTCAGTTACCATTATATGCTCTGCTCCTGTTTTCCCAACAGGTATATGCAGAGATCTATAACTAAGGGACAGAAGCAAGAGTATCCCACTTTACCATCACTTCCCATGACTTGCTGGAGGAATTTGTGATTCCATTCTCATAACTCTGTGCTCTGTAGAATTAGATTCCTATTTCTCAAAAGAGGAACATTTCCACTAAGGTACAAGGCAAGAGAAATTCCAATGGTACTTTAAGTTACAGCTGTTGTCTGGGCATTCCATGTTTATGTATCTTGTGCTGAGGAATCAGCAGGCAAGTAATGAATCATCATACTGATAGTGTCAATTAATTTTTGCCATTAGGAGGAGGTATGGTAGGGATAAATATATTTGGTAACCAGGTGATTAACTTGGGAACCACTTAGTACTACCTTGCCAAATCATGATGGTAGGTAAAGGGAAAAGTATAGCACCCATGGCCTGATCAGGACACGGCAAAGAGAAGCTTGAACCTCTCTGGGATGGGTCTTGATCACCCCACCAGGTGACCCACCTGTGCTTCTAGATAAAGGTTAAGGAATTTAGTAAGGTAGAGAATGGAGATTATGTGTTGCCTCTAGTCCAGCTGTGCTGCCTTTGTCCCATTAATATTTCTTTTATATTTTCCCCTGGGAAAATAGGCCCCACTGCACTGAAGTAGCTGTTGCCAGGACTCAAACTAAGCAAGTGGGTCTAAGTAGCATAAAGAGAGGACACTCATGTCCTACTCTGCTATTCAAGCTACATAGCACACCCTCCTCCCATATTGGACAGACAGATTTGCTCAGAAAGTTGTCATCTGAGAGCTCATTCCTCTTCAGGAGAGCTCAGTCCTCCCCTTAGTTTATGCCTCCTTCTCCAGTCAACCTATGTTGAGTGATGATCAACACAGGAGTATAGAGTCTTAGCCTTCTCCCTAAAACTCAGAGCAGCTCTGAATGGCTCCTCTACTCTCAAACATTCTGTCACAGTTGGCATAGATATTGGTCTGAAGGCACTGCTGTCCAATATCTCCTTCCGATCAATCTTGTTTCTACTGTTTTCCCTCAAACACTGATCATAAAAGTGTTCCCTAATACATTTCCTTCACATACCTCCATCTCGGTACTTGCTTCTAGGAGAACATGTGACACTTTTCAAATTAATATCTTTTTTTTTTTTGATCAGATACCACAGGCTGCATCAAAATACATGCTTATTATTCTGGAATGTGTGCTGAAAGCTGCTCCATATAGCATGGCATGGGGATCAATGCAGGGATTTATCTATCTGTACTGACAGTAAAGAAGCAGAAGCCAAAAGTCTGCAACCTGGACAGGCCCCACCTTGACAAGTATGAGAGATGCATAGTAAGTGATGCTTCCTGAACTAACTCATTGAGAACTATTTCAATACAGACACATTACAAGTTTCCTTACTAATATACTATTTTCTTGCTTTAACTAACATTTGAATCATTAGATAATGGAATTAATAGATATTCTACCTAGAATAGAATGCATTTTGAGGAACTGTTAATTCTTGTCTACTATTGTTATTTATCAATTGTGTTACTCTGGCAATTCTATGTTAATATAAAATTTCTTTAATAAATAAATGATATCTTACTACGATGTATGTTTATATTTGGGTAATTTACATAGAAAGACAGTCATAATTTTTTAATAAAGCTTAAATTAAACTCCAATGGATAATTATTCTTTGATCAGTTTACAGAGTGCTATTTGAAATGACACATGGTCCCACGATATTTATGATGAACACTTGAATTTATGCTAAATATTTTCTACCTGACTTCATTTATTTGAAATCTAACCAAACATTTAAAGTATTTAATATTTATTTTGAACAAAACTGTTGCCTCAAAAATTTTCTCACTTTGAATTTTCATTTTATGTTAATATTTAAGTGACTGTCTATCACAAAGCACATTTCATAAGGAGGATATGCAAAGGAGCTCTTTTCCTAGGTGTTGGAATTTGTAGGGCTTATTTTGAATAGAGTTTGTACTTGGAGAAACTACCCAGAAGACAGTGAATAACAAGTATTTGGTTTATCATTAACATTCAAAATCATTTGAAAGACCATAAGCTTACTGTATAGGTAATTTAATTACTAGTTTGAAATAGTATTAAAATAATATTTGCATATATTTTCCCTTTCTTTATAACTATACCCTTTTTGCTAACCTCAGATGTTTGCGTGATAAAGACAAAGGGGTGAATAAACCTCTTAAACTTCTGCTGCATGTGACAAAAGCCATCAGGACAGTCTACAATGGAGGCAGTATAGAGCTTATTGAGAGTATAAGAGTATACTTGTGAAGAGTCTATTGAGAGTATATAGAGATTTTTGAGAGTATATTTTTTACAGAGGAAACTTTTCTAGGTCAAGAATTTGTGGAGGAATGCAAATATTGGGGAGTATTTAATACCATAAAATAGAAAAAAATATCTAATTTACCTATGTACCAGTGTTTTATATAAATTATTTACGTCTTTTCTAATAGATAAATAAGTTAGGTACTCTAAGTGTCTCCATTTTACAAATGGGGAAAATGAAGTTTAGAATTATTATAAGGTGCCCTGACAAGGTCTTTCTCTGTCCAAATGGCTGTATGGAGAAATGTGTGCAGCTACCCTGACTTCAAACCCATGCTCTATTCTATACTGCATAATAAGTAAAAACATAACTGTGTATATAATACTCATTGAATGGATAGAAAAATAATGGAAATGGAGAGTAAGAGAAAGAGAGAAGAGAAAGAAGAGGATGGGAACAAGAGAGTGAGGGAGAGAAAAATATATGATTATACAATCAAAATTTCAGACAAATGAGGGGCGTCTGTGTGGCTCAGTTGCCTGAGCGTCTGACTTCGGTTCACGTCATGATCTCATGGTTGGTGGGTTGAAGCCCCGCATCGGGTTCTGTGCTGACAGCTTCGGATTCTCTGTCGCCCTCTCTCTCTCTGCCCCTACCCCATTTGTGCTTTGTCTCTCTCTCTCTTTCTCTCTCTCTCTCTCTCTCTCTCTCTCTCTCAAAAATAAATAAACATTCAAAAATTTTTAAAAAATTATCAAATGATCCTTTTAAGGGCTTATAAATGTTTTGTGAGGACACTTGTGCAGTAATAATTTGAGTTATTTTTTTTTCATAATCTGAGTGCATTTTAAAACATGTATAGGATGCTTATGGTTATATTTAACTTGTTCTTTCATCACTTTCCATTGATTATGAAAACACATATTTCACAAGTTCTTAAGACTCTCCATTAATTTTGGCCATTTTGTTGAGTGTAATTTTCATAAATTATTTTTGATGTTATGTATTTATAAAAACACAGGACCTCAGAGTTGGAGGGTCACATATTTAACCACCCATTTGCTGCTATGTTCTCTTTTCCAACTATGCCAGAAATATTTGTAAAATTGTGATGACCCATAGGAAATCCTCATTCATATTGTCACATGCTGAATATTTGAAATTATGTATTATGTTTCACTTGAATAATCTCTTAAATCCAGTTTAAACTTTAAACGCTTTTACTTATAAATTTCTTTTTTCTTGTGAGCTTCCAACAAACATAAAAACCTCTCTGCTTAAATCACAGGAAATGTTGGATAAAATTTTTTAGAAAGTTATGTCTCTGCTCAAATGCATGATACATCATTATGGGATAGTTCAAATTCTTCAGATTAAGAGGAACTGCATTTGAGGAGCTGTATTTAAATAACTACTCTAGAGGAAATTTATCTACAGTGGGACCTGATTTAAATGACACAATTCTAGACCCTGAACTGATATAAAAATGGATTAGAATTTAGGTATGCTTGCAAAGGCGAGTATATTTTTAAGTGGAAGAGATGTTATTTTGGGGCTCAGAAAGCAGACTATGGTAGTCAGTCTCCAAGATGACCCCAATGATCTCTTCTTGGTATTTATGCCCTTGAGTAATCCCATCTCACATTGTATCAGACACATTGTACTCTATGTGACCAAAAGAATTAACAGAAGAGGTGATGTATGAATCCCAAGGCTAAGTCATATGTAAAAATATTATGGCTTCTCCAACACCTTCTCTTGGATCATCCATGTTGGTGAAAGACAGCTACCATGTCAGGAGAATACTCAGGCAACCTATGGAGAGCCCCATGTAACTAGGTATTAACATCCCCTGATCACAACTGAAACTAAGTTTGCCAGCAGTGTAAGTTGGTAGATTTCATGGGCATGGATTTTCCAGTCTCAGTTCGGCTTTCAGATGACTTCAGTTCTGGCTAACCAACATCTTGACTGCAAATTTCTGAAAGACCCCAAATCCCAAACTACCTAGCTTACCCCTCTCAGATTCCTGACCCTAAGAAATAATAAATGAAGTGATAAATGCTTGATGTTTTAAGCTGCTAAGGTTTAGAATAATGTATTGTGCAGCAATAGGTAACTGAAGTAGACGTGGAAGGTCTAAAAAGGCTGAGTAAGTGGGAATGCTGGTTTGGATACAGTAGGTAAGGTGAGAATATGTCCTTCACTTCAGTCATCAGGAATGTACCGGTGAGAGATGCCTCACTTCTTAGCATCACTAAGAAGTTCAGTACTGGGGCACCTGGGTGGCTCAGTTGGTTAAGCATCTGACTGTGGCTCAGGTCATAATCTCGGTCCCTGAGTTCGAGCCCCACGTGGGGCTCTGTGCTGACAGCTCAGAGCCTGGAGCCTGCTTCCGATTCTGTGCCTCCTTCTCTCTCTGCCCCTCCCCGGCTCGTGCTCTTTCTTTCTCTCTCTCTCTCTCTCAAAAATAAATAAACATTGAAAATTAAAAAAAAAAAAAAAAGAAGTTCAGTACTGTAATTTCTCTCAAGTCAAGGCTGACAGGAGATCACAAATACTGACTTGTTCATATCCATGAATAATTATGGACCTCCTCCTCCTCTACTCCAGAGGTAATAGCAGCCAAGTGCAGGTCTTAAATGCCAAAAGATAGGAGGTGGCAATGATCATAGAGACTGGTGAGACTAGAGGAGCAGCCAAAACATCTTGATCCACAAGGAGATTTATTTTTTTTAACATTTATTCATTATTGAGAGACAGAGCATGAGCATGGGAGGGACAGAGAGAGAAGGAGACACAGAATCCGAAGCAGGATCCAGGCTCCGAGACATCAGCACAGAGCCCAACACGGGGGTTGAACCCATGAGCAGTGAGATCATGACCTGAGCCAAAGTCAGACACCCAGGTGCCACCCAGGTGCCCTGATCCACAAGGAGATTTAAAGCTGATTATTAGAGCATGATACGTTTAAGGGGGAAAAAAAAGTGCCAATAAGGTTTATGCTTAGCATCTATAACCAGGAAAAATAATGTAGAGTCAAGAGTCTGATGGTAGTTATCCAAATGACAAATTATGATCCCTTGCTCAGTTCCTAGACTTGAGCCAATTTTTAGGTGCAGTATCTATTGATGGAAGAAGAGATCATGTGCATAGGAAGTAAGACCCAGCAGTACCATGGTTAGTACCATTTCACTGTGTAAAATACCCTAGACACTTCTCCAAAGTGATTTACAACCATTTACATTGGGGAAAAGAAAATACTTAGAGAATTTTGAGTCAGTTGCACACAGGGCACACAGGGCCTATGCTGATTTGGAAACTCAAAGAACCTAAGTGTCATCTTGATACATATCCTACTACTACCCATTAGAGTAGTGGCTTACCAGAGTAGGTAATAATGGAATTATGGGTAAAGGTTGGCTCATCGTGCTTGCATAGCATGAGTAAAATCACCCAGTGGTTTATGTAATTGGGGTTGATATACTTTTTAATTGGAGTAACTTCCACATTGGGTCCCTAGACTATGAAGCAATAGAGATACAAAAGTGACAACTCAAACATCATTTCTCAAGCCTGTATGAAAATGAAAACAAAAGATCTTGGTAGTGGGAGGATGATGCTTGTGAACTATTAATTACCTAAAGACTGCAGGTGTGATTATGCCTAACTTATCCAAAGTTCATCAGGTGAGACCCTGAAGAAACAGGAGGGATACTGGATAATGACTAAAGACCCACGAACTTGACCAAGTGATAGTTATGTTCACATTTGCTACATTGAACATGGTATTGTCTCTAGAAGAAATTAACAAGGCCTTTGGAATATGGTATACAGCCATTTTCTATTTTACTCTGACTAGAAAAAAAGAAGCAGAAATAGATACATTTATGGATAATAGACAATAATATTTATTAATGTCTTTACATTGTTGCCATCCTCTGTCAAAATATAGTCTGAAGATATAGATCATCTGTCTATCCCATAGAACATCACATTGATTCAATCAATGACAGATTGTGTATCAATGACAGATTGTTGATTAAACAGGATGAGGAGCAGGGGGAGGATAGTATATCCCTGACCTTTGCAAGCATTACCATGGAAAGAGTAACAAACCACCAACTAGACAAAATGACCTGGGCAGTGGTCTTTGGTTATTTGTTATCATTGGCTACTCTGAAATGAGCATGGAGGGCCCATAAACAAAGTCTACAAGATTGTAGAAGTGGACACTATCCATGAGCTGAACACCATAAGCTCCTACTTTGCAAGACTTACCTGCTACTTAATATTAAATAATCCGACAATAGAGAGCAACTCATATACTTCAACTATACTTTGGGAGACTGATTACCTAATAAGTTGACTATACTGGTACCTTCTATCCTGGAAAGCCCAGCAATTCATCTTGATACGGAGACATATTTATACCTGGTGAGGACCAAACTTCCTGTACACAGAGTGTCATTCAATACCACTATCTACGTGCTTACAGAATAACGGATCGACAGGCATAGAATTCCACACCACAAAGCATCAGACCATTAGATCCTCTTCACAGTGAACCCTGGGATCCACCTGCTATATCAATTACCATACCACTCAGAAGCGTCTGGTCTCATAGAGTATTGGAATGGACTTCTAGAGGCATAACTGATATGCCAACCAGAGATATAATATTCTGCAAGAGTGGGGTGGCATTCTCCATGATGCAGTCTTTGCATTAAATCAGATACCGGTCTATGGAACTGTGTGCCTAATGGAAACCAAATCGAACCGAACCAACCAACAAACAGAAATCATTGGTTCAGGAACAAAGAGGGAAGTGGGAGTGGATCTACTTACTACCTCTCCCAATAGCCAATTGAGAGACTTTTTGTATCAGGTCCCTGTAACTCTGGGATATGGATGATTTGAGTTTGCAGTCCACAAAGCAAAAGTAGTCGTGGCAGAGGACGTAGCATGTGACACTGATACCTTTGAAAATAACATGCATTAAACCATAGGCTATGGCTGTTCTCAGGGCCATTTGTAGATCTCGTGATTATGATCCAGCAGGCAAGAATAAGAGCCACTATTTTGGTAAGGCCATTGGCTGTGAGGAGCAAGAAGAGCGAAAGCTGCTTATGACAACAAGAGTAGGGAGGAGTATGTGCGGAATTCTGGTAATCCACTTTTCCGCGTCTTTTTAAACAGTGTTTATTTATTTTTGAGAGAGAGAAAGTGGGGGAGGGTCAGAGAGAGGGCAACAGAGGATCTGAAGGTGGCTCTGTGATGACAGCAAAGAGCCTGATGTGGATCTCAAACTCATGAATCGTGAGATCAGGACCTGAGCCAAAGTCTGAGACTTAACTGACTAAGCCACCCAGGCACTCCCACTTTCCCATGTCTTAATACTCCCTTCTGCTACTGTAATTTCAAGTGGACTCATGTGGCAAATCTGTCCTGAGACATGGAGTCCTCTAGTAAGTTATTTTGACTTGAGGACTAGCCATAGGCATGGCTAAAACATTTTGGCAACTTCACTGCCATATGAATTTCTTCCTATTCTCTATTCTTCCAACTCTTGTTTCTCAAGTGTCAGACCTGCATTGTAGTTTGACGGTTCTATCTGGCTTCTAGTAATTTACTTTTTAAACAATGTATTAGGAACACAGCAACCCTCCCCAGTCACTACTTTTGTGAAATCTTACGGGAGAACCTATCCAGACCTCTCCTTTCACAATTATCAAGTATTGTCTCCTAGTTTTGTATCAATGAATTTTTATCCAAATATCCTCTGTTCAATTTGAT
The DNA here is from genome assembly GCF_024362965.1 of Panthera pardus. Taxonomy (NCBI): domain Eukaryota; kingdom Metazoa; phylum Chordata; class Mammalia; order Carnivora; family Felidae; genus Panthera; species Panthera pardus. Next base: position 176,485,595 of record NW_026526688.1, on the reverse strand, counting down.
TATAATTGTGGTAAAGAAGGAAAAAAAAAGCATTCAAACTAGTTCTCTAGGTATAGTAGTTAGGCCAGTAATGTTTTTTGGTACTGCAACTGAGTATACATATTTGAATAGGAATATTGGCTTTGCGCAGTGGTTGTATCATAGCCCATGAGGTTTATCTGAGATGTGATTATTGCTAAATGAAAGGAATATTATACATAATTACCTTATATTAACCTCCAAAAACAAACTTGAACTGTGCCTGTGTTTATGCATATTATAAAATACCAACTTTAATAATACACATACAAAAAAACTGATACGTTTGAAAACAGCATGCATTATTAATTCCACAGACATCATCCAGAAAGTTCTTGGTAATAAAATCAACTTATTAGTTATTTACATTGAACACAATATTATGAGCCATAAGAAAATGAGATGAGAGAGACATGGGTAATATGGATGTCTACTCAGGAAACCATGTTTTATGATGACTGTTGATACCCTTGAAGAACATATTTATATAAGGCAATAAAATAAAGAATTTAGAGCTTGGAAGAACAGGATCTTTATAATAATCTTGTCATTTATTTTTATTTTGCAGATATCTATAAAATTAAAAACTTACCACAGTCATAATGCTGACATATATCCCAATATCATGTCCAATGTTCTACCTCACAGACAATCCATCAGCCATGACCAAGGTCTTAATGATACATCTTGACCACTTTCACAAACTAATACTTAGCATATTAATGGAAAGAAGATAGACTTTCAAGCCAGACCAACCTGAAACTCACTGCATGCTAATTTCATGACCTTGGGTAAGGCAAATAAACTTTCTCAAGCTCATAGCCATCATCTGTAAGATAATAGGAATGCCCATCATAGACAGCTGGGTGAGGAATAAGTATAATGTTCCTGGCATGCAGCAAGCACTTAATAGTGATTATCATTTATCTCTATTGCTCTTGTCAAGCCAGCCATAAACAATAATGTAGAAATGATGTTTACAGTACCTAATAAAAGTGCATTCTTTAAGAAAACAATACCAACGGACGATCTACATTTACCTTTAGAGAATTAAGGGTTTGAAAGAGACTATGTTAAATATGTAATGATATGACACTAAACCTTTTTTTTTGGTAAACAATTCAAGTTTAACTTTTAAAGAAGAAAGCTATATTGTAGCTTTATTTGTCCCAGGTATTTATGAGAAAGCTTATAGTAAAATATAATTTTGTTCATCCATGAACCTTTAGGACTTCTCGCAAACCATCAATAAACTTCTATTAACATAGAACTAGTGGTACTTGATCTCTGGGATCAACTATCTTTGGCTTTTTTGAAAAGAATGAGAAAGTTTAATCAAGATAATTTTCAAGTACTAGATAATGAGAGAAATAGGAAATGCGTTCCAATGGAATTATGCATTCCACATTTTTTCTTGTTTAAATAAAATAGGTATATAATTTTGTAAATATATTCCTATGAATAATACATCTAACATGAGGCAAGATTGGCTAAAAAGCACTGGAGGATTATTAAAACCACTAGCTCACAAACACACAGCATATGTTCTGTGACACCTCTTAGGAGAATGTTTCAAAGTGTTCTTATTCGATTTGTGTATCATCATTTCTCTTTGGGAAAAATGGTGCTATTCTGCATATGTTTAGCTTTGCTTTAGTAATTTACGATTACAAAATGCAACTTTTGACTTGGAACAAAAACCAATAAGTACAAAGCATTTTTTTTTTCTTGTGTCATACTGGTTTTCTTTCATCTCTTCAAAAGCTAGAATGACCTGGACAATAATAGCACATTTTAATTATTTGAAAATGTTTGAACACAAGCAGGTGTGACAGGCAATGACAATGTGAAAAACACACTGACAATCCACTTGTTAGAGACATCACTGTTTATTATGTGATCATTTATCAATGAAATGATGCCAAAATTCACACTTTTATATTCCACGGTTTTGCACATTGCAACTTTCATGTCACAGAATAATTTTGTGTGAAATAATAAAAAAAAAAAGAATAGCTGTGTGTGTTACTTTTCCAATTAGAATGTTTAGTTACAACGTGATTTATCAGAATTATTTTCGAGGACTGTGCTACTTTTTATGTATTTCTGTGTATGCAGGTAATAGAGCCCAATATTTAAAGTCAGACAGAGTGCGCTTGAATTCTGGCAATGATTTTTAAAATTGAAACTGTGTGGATGTCAGGAAGTTATAATTATTTTACTACATGTACTCACAAACAGAACCAATGCATTCAGTGAAAAGATTATCTTAAGAGGGAATCCATGTTTACAGGCATGAGAAATGCTGATGTAATGTAGCTTAACAAACTTATCAAAATTAATACTCATACAATTTTATATATATGGCATGGGAGAGACTAGAATAAATTAATACTATTTAAAAGTTAGAAAAAGTTTAGAAGATGATACAGTAGAGTTTTCTAATTTGAGCTGACCAGGCTCTTTGTTAATTTTAAAACCCATGCCAGGAGGAGAAACTAATTCTTTAAATGTATGAAAAGCTCATATTATATAGCATATTTTCAAAAGTATGCTTCATTGAATTAAGTCATTTGCATTTAACTGAAATATTCTTGAAATATAATGGAAAAAATATATTTTATGTGTGTGCATTTGCGTATGTGTATAAATTTATCCCTAAGCTTCATGTATTCAGCCACTGTGTAGAAAAATAATATACACTAATTTTTGCTTCTGAAAACAAACACAAAAAAATTGTTTTTTATTAAATAGAGAAATGAAGTATCAATTTACTATGGCTTGTATACAAAGAGAATCTCACAGAATCAAGGGAGATAAAAATAGATCCACTGTTTGGAAAGACTCACATCCATGCTATGTGTGCAGTATCAGTTTGGTAGAAAGAAAAATGTAATTATAGTTCAGTATTAGTAAAGTGTTCACAATAAAATTTAGTTACAAAATTAAAATTTAATGACCTATATTTGATACTTACTGTAGTTGAACAAACAAGAGGAAAAAGGGTTTAACTTACCAACATATATAAGATCCAGGGAGATTGAGTTAATCAAGCTCATTTTTGAAGGACTCATTTATGATTAAAGGCTAGGGAAATGAGTGGAAGGCCGTGGATTTTTCATAGCTGTCTGCTCAGAATGGTAAGGGCCATCTTTCACTAATCTACGTCTACTTAGGAAATTATCTGTTAGCTCCCATTTATTCTGTTTAATGTCTTTGGTAGATGTTTAAAGACAGAAACAGATGAGAAAATATACATTATTAACTCCTGTAAATCTGCACATAGTAGTAGAAGTAATTTCACTATATCTTAAATATTTGCCAAAAGAATCTCAGAAGACCTCACAAGACCTCAGAGGTAGTTTTCTTTTTTCCTTTACATTCAATATTTTCCTCTTTCTTTTTTCTTTTTCCCTATTGCTACACAACAATTGGGGTCTGTTGAGCACTCTCAGAAACCACTCTTTTAAATACCTCCATGTAAAAAGTTTTTCATTGTTACACTTTCTTCTGATAACCATGAAACGTTGCAGTATTTTCCAAAGACAACATTTTAGTTAGCTATGTATTCCATTTCTATTTCAAATGGCTTATGAGTGAATACCTCCGTAATCTGTATGTTTATATAAATCATTAATAACCTATCCAAAGAATACACTGGATACCTAAAGACTTCTCTATTGAACACTATTTGTTTGCTTGGCTTGATTTAGTGATTTTTTTTTTTTTTTTTTTTTTTTTTGCTACAGACTCAATTCTTTTGAAAGGAGAATTGAAAATGGTATCAAAATGATTAATCCAAAAATCATGTTTCCTCACGTATCAGCTCATCTCTAAACTCATCTCTGTGCTTTAGAATAACCTCTTCAACATCTAAATAATTGCCTTAACTACTCACAATATTTTGCATGTTTTTCAAAGATACCATGTTCTTTAAATACTTAAGATGATCCCCAGAAAAACAAATGCTATAATGTTAATTTTATAATAATAACTAGAGGTGATGATTCTTTTAAAATCATTTCTCTGGTTAAATTCCAAGAAAATTTAAATATATTAAGAACTGCGTTGTGGCAACATGAAGCTGCTCACCCCTGTGGAGCTCACACAAGCAGAGGGTCTCGATTCCCTCTGAGCTTCCAGGCCACCGAGGTCCACATGCACCCAGGGGGGAGTTCACCCCCAACTTTGTGACATGTATGATTCCCAAGGTGGAGTGGGCAGCTTTCCTGGATGTGGGGGATACCATGTATCTGGCCGATGTACCCAAAAGGCCATTTGAAGGGTACAAGGGTGATGAGAAATTTCTGAAGAAGATGGCCACTTGCTGCTGGAGGTGGATGTGTTGGGGGGCACCCCACAATGCCCAGGGCCTGTTCCTCATCAGCCATGGGATCCCCAACATGGTGCTGCGTGATGAGGAAAGTGAAACCTAATCCTACCAGGCACTGCTAGGTTTTCATTCTGTAACAGTGTATATCCTTGTTTCTGTCTATCCTGTTTGCTAGGTCCGTCATGTGTATCTTCAACCCTTGACCCAGTGACATGCAAAATGCAGTGTTCTTGAGTGTGATTTTTTTTTTCTTTATTAAAGATTCAATCACCCCCCAAATAATTGCATTTACTTAATATATTTATGATTGTTGTTTGAATAATCAATTGAAAAAAGAGACCATAGCTTATGTATATTATGTATATTTCTCTCCAGCCCTGACAACTCAACAAAAAATATTAACTAAAAGTTATGTTAAAAACAGTGGTACTGTAACACTTTAAATTAATACCTGGATCATTCTAGAGATTAAATAAAATTAATTTTAAAATTGAATTCATCTTGGGACTATTGATGTAATTTAAATATCTGCTTGTTTTTATAAATTGCATTAAAGTATATGCCTTGAATGTTTTCCTCAGTAGTTACTTCAAGGCTTACATACTATCTAACTCTCAAAATATAATATGTTGTATCTTAAATCTATTTATGTGTATCACATCATATTATATTTAATCAGGAAGTATGTAGTTGACAACTATTCTTTTGACTTTTTTCTAATACTCACACTTAGGAGTACTAAAGGGAGAATTCAGGTTATAAAACCTAAAATAGTAATTTAGAATTTGGGAACTTAGTGTTTGTTTTCCACCATTTATAATTCAAAGACACCTTTCTGCCTTTCCCACTCCCCCTGTCACCAGTAACACATAATAATATTAGAATGTTCTAGGAAAAGATTTACACTTTTCTTCAATCTACCCATAACTGTCTCTTTGGAAGCACAAAACCCTAATAGTTTATGAAATTATATGTCTGTGTCAAGAATAAAAAGACATAAGATAAAATTTCTTGTACCTCAGAGAGCATTAGATATAAAACAATAAAATAAAGACAAAGCAAGCCCCGGAGGACTCTTGTCATCCACAATGTCTTGAAATAACCAAGAGGCTTAGACCAAATCCCATGACAATGGTGCTCTAATCAGGCTTCACATACTCAAATACATGTTGTAAACCTAATCACTAAGGTATTGGGATATATAGCATTGTGTATTCTTTTTTTTAAATGTTTTCCTAATTAAAAGATAAAGATAAAAAGCTAAGATACAATAATAACATACTGCAGAATATAAACATTATTTATTAAATATCATCAGATAAAGTAGGTCAAATGTTTAAATAAAGATCCTCATGGACACTTTAAGTTAAGAAATCCATAAGAACCTGCCCTTGTCTCTATCAACCTTATTTTTAGAATGATGATAATCAAATTATGAAGGAGAGAATCTGTACTATCCATTAATGATTTCATCTCAGAGCAGGTAAAATTACATCATATAAATTGCCTTTTTATATTTGTCAACACTCTTTGAATATACTTCATCATTATTCTTGGAAATGACCTAAATGTCTTCTATAAAAATAAACATATACCCACAGTCACGCTTAAGGAAAACTTGTAAGCTGTACATTTTTTGCAGTTTTAGTACATATATCAGTACCGGTGTGACTAAAATATGATATAAATATCATTCTAATTATATATTATTTGTTAATTTCATACTACCATGAAAAAAAGCTCAGCCAAATTATTACCTCCAAATTGCTTAATTCACTTAAAAGAAAATATCATTCGTATCAAATATTCTTCTAGTTATATTTTATATGAATATCAAATATTCTTTATTTTAGTTGTTTTAAATTTTTTTAATAAAAGCTTATCTGGTTTTGGAAGACTTTTTTATTTCTCTAATTCATTCTTCATTTATCATATTTGGACAGGAAGTTCTTAGGATGGTAAATTTATAAACTAATGCTTTGAACTATAGAAATGACAACCATTTCAACACACTTTTTCCAATACAAAAACTTCCAAATATTGATTTTATTATATCTGTCAACTAGGAACATACACAATATCGTCTTCAACCTTAAGAAAAACATTTTTCCTTGAAAGAATTCAAGATACAATTCAAACACTAAGAAAAAGCAACAAAGCCTGACCTAAATCTGTAGTATTCATTCCACTTTTTCTTATGGGTACCCTTGATTCTTCTTCTCATGGGCACAACAATTTTATTTATTTAAAATAAATTCAAAAAACATAACTATCCTGACATTGTTACTATTTTATTTTTCCATCTGATATTTTATTCCAATGACAAGACTTTATTTAACGTTCCCTCAGTTGGCCTATGTAATTGCCCTCTTCTGTCCCATTTTTATTCTTGGAGATTCCTACACTGGACAAACGATCAAGTGTTAACTCTGCAGAAAATGTGAAATCCTTTATGAGAACCTCGAGAGTTTCTAGGAGGCTATGACTACTTCTTTAAAGGGGTCATGAGTGTCTTATGTCTAGACCTGCATAAGCCCACACATGCCAATAATCTGATAATTGATCCACAGACTCCCATCCACAGATGACAAACAATATTTTAAAAATTAGACTTTGGGTGCCATGTAAAGTATTAGTTGGCTATTGTATTTCAATAAAATTTTATTGACTTCTCAACGCTAATATGAGAACCAAGCTTAGCTCAAAAAATATTAAATATCTCAAGGATTTTGTACATATTGGGTACAAGCTAGTACCAAGTTTAAATCCAGTCAAGGTCAATTCAAAACAGTAATCTATCCCTAAAATTGTTTAAGATTAGCCTTAACTATCATGATCATACCTTCTCCAACACTGTCCTAATTCTGTTTTCCTGCCTGTCCTCATAACAACCAATAGGCTTCTTCCTATAATAAGAAATTAGTACCCTTAATAAATGTTTTAAAAGGCAAAGGGAAATCTTAGGTATGGAATGTTTCCCTCCAGTCCTTCTTGAAGGAAGGAATATGTATAGAATAAAGGGGTGTTAAATCCACTGACCAAAGAGGATCAAGAACATACTGATAATCAAAACTTAGGTTAAAGTTTTAAGTGATTTACATGTATTGTCTCATTGTCTCACACCCACTATATGGCATTATTTAATAAAGAAAAATAGGCATAGAATAGTGGTCAAAATTGTCCAGAGTACTATAGGTAATAAATGACACAGACACAGAGAGAGACAAACTTAGGCATTTGGCCTGTTAGGCAACATATTTTTAACCATTAAGACAACCTGCCTGTTAAGATCCATTTATTCATTCAATTTGCGCCACTTATAACGTGCCAGTTACTGTACGAGACAATGGGTATAGGTAAGTGAATAGAAAGGATTTTGCAACAAATGAAAACAAACAAACCAAAAACCCTGCCTCATTGATCCTAAATTTTATTTTTAGGAGTGAATCAATACACCATTAGAAGTAATATATATATTCTGTTCTGGATCAAGACAAATGTGAGGAGGAAAATAAACCGCAGCAAGAGAATACAATGTGCTTAAGATATGTATGTTGGAGGTTTAAACAAATGGACAGTAGAAAAGTCACATTGATCATATTTGTGTTTTAGGAGAACTACTGTGTCAGCAACTTACAAAATGATTCAGAGGAAAGAGTGAGAATTTGATTCAGAATATAAAGTTTGCATACAGAAATATTTTAAGAAAAAAATGAAATTTTTGGAGCAGCTTTCGAAGAAATTAGTCAGCTGAGATTCCTGAAGGCAATATTAAAGACTAGCCAGGGGATATCATGTTTGGCTTAAAAAAAACTCAGGATCTACAGACTAAGAACTGGAAAAGTTTATTTTAGAATATTGTGTGGCTTCTACTACTTTATTAAAAAAAAAACAAAAAAAAAAAAACAGTTAAGCTTCTTTACTTATGCACAATGTCTCCAGAAAATGTGTAGGAATGTAAAATGTGCAGAATTTGAATAATGAAATTATAACATAATAAGTCATGCTGAGAGAAAAATGATAAAACCAGTGACTCTGAAATAATACCAATGCATGAGAGCTCAGAAGGTTACTAATCGCCTTCACACATCACGTGTATGCAGTTTGCTTCAAGAATGGTGCAATGTTAAGAACGATAAAAATTGAAGGTTGAATCTCTGAATTCAAAAATTGATAATCATAGCAATCTATGGTTAGAGTCTTTTAATGTTTTTCGATTGTTTGTATTTGCTTTTTGTCATACTGTGGCCTGCATTCTTTATGGGCTGTTGATATAATCTACTGCACTGTTGAGAGAAAAGGTTTTCATCAGCTTTCCAGATAGTACATGAAGCTACCACACGAGCTGAATCATTATTCATAGCGTTAGATCTGTGATACATATATGTGACCTGAAGATCAAGTGGCCTTCTTGCTTATGTTTAAAGAACTAGTACATTAAAATTCACTCCATAGGGCACCTGGGTGGTTCAGTCAGTTAAGCGTCCAACTCTTGGTTTTGGCTCACGTCATGATCTCATGATTCGTGGGATCAAACCCCGTGTTAGGCTTTGCGCTGACAGCATGAAGCTTGTTTGGGATTCTCTCTCTCCCTCCCTGCTCCTTCCCTGCTCATGCTCTTTATCGACACAAACACACATTTTTTAAAAATTCACTCTACAATCGTTAACCAAAGTCACTCGATTTATTTGGGTCTTCTGCACCAAAGTTTCATCTATCATCTTTTATAAATCATATATCATGGAAAGAAATATGTTTATTTCTTTAAATTAAAGAATGTTTGTTTACATATAACATTTTCATCAACTATGTTTTTGTTTTTAGAAATGAAGGGAGAAAAATCTGTGAAGGTGATTGATTTAAGATGTAAGCAAATAATATGCATTCCCTTTCCTCAGGAAATGTTTCCATGATTTTATATAAAGTTAATGTAGTTGGGTATATAATCAAAGTTAATGGTAATCCAGGCTTATTACATCGTGTGACCAATAGTGGGACTCCAGAATGTGTATTCTTATTAACCAGCATAACTTCATGGCACTCTAAGCATGTTTTATCATTCACTTAGCCAATCAGCGATTTGTGTTTTTCTGAGTGGCTCTAAAATTTTTGAAGCAGTAAAATAACATCATGCTGAGTGTTCTGGCTCAAAATACTTTATACATGTTTTATATATTCTGAGACTATAGTAGTTCAGAATAAAGTTCTAGATTTTAGATTACACAAAACAATGTTCCTTTATTTACATTGCTCTCCATAAAAGTTGTCAATATATATTCTCCCTGTAAACACGTCTAAGTGTTCTTATTTCTTTTCCTCTACAATAATATTATATATTTTCTTCTTTAAAACAAGTTTAAAATTAAACTTTGTTTCAATGGCATGGCTTCTCTCTTTTAGATCCCACACATCCTAACAACTTCATGGTTCCTTTTCTCCACGGATCCATCTTTTTCCATGTAAAGGGGGCACAACGATGAACAGAAACAGCATTTTCTAACATGCTGACTTACTTGGGAGGTAGTAAGAAACTCACAAAAGAACAGATGCTGTGAAAGTAGCCGGAGATTGTTATATACTATATTCATTATAAACTTAAGTATAGGAGAGAGGAAAGGCAAGTGATTTTCATTGTGAGTCTGTGTAGGAGGTTACGGAAAGATAGCAATTTGAATTTTTTCACCTACTTAAAAGAAACGATGCAGAATATTCTGAAATTGCTCCTGTGTTGAAGAAAATAAGAAAAATATTTTAAATATTAATAGTCATTATCTTGGCTTAGCAAGGACACACAAGACTGTCAAGAGTAGCAATCACAAACTTAAAATTGTTTGGGTCATAACACTGCAGAGTGCATAGAATCAGTTTATCATTTTCCTCTGTTTTTAACGCTTTTCCACATTCATATTGTCACAATTGTTTAACATTTAAGAAGTTTTCTGAGTGGGTTAAATATAACTCTACATATGTAAAAAGCATGCCATCTGCTCTAACACACTGTACTGTAAGGAAACCCATGTAAATGCAAGTTTATCTTCAATGCTGAATGCATATTCATCTCTCAGGGTATACTACTGACTCTTCTTTCGTCTACCATACAGATTCTGTGAAGTTGTAGATGATTTCTTGGTCTTGAAAGTCAGCCTACCCCATAGCGCCAAGAAGCTTTATCCAAATACACATAGGTGATGAACTTGTTTTTGCTGGGGTCAGGCAGGGATTGATACTAGCTTAGTGGCATTTATAAAAATCTTTCAATCAGTTTTATAGTAGATACATATTCCTATCCTTCTTCTTTCATGGTACTGATTAGGATTTTATTTCATGCAAGTCTTTATATCAGGCTTGGGATACGGAGAATAAGGCCCTCGAAGACCTTATTGATGCCTACAGAGACAATCACATGTATGCGTATACCACACAGTGTAGAAAGAGGAAATCGTCAAAGCTGTTGGTGGGCGAATAATAGGAAAATTTCACACAGTGGGATGTGTGTATGTTGGTTAGACAAAAGTAGAATGGATACTCCAGGCAGAGGTTAAGAATGACTAAAAAGGTATGTTCTACTGGAGACAAGCTAAGTGATCCTACAAAGATTAGACTGAAGAAAAGGGGTAATGACTTACAGAGATGTGCATCAGAAATGCCAGGATAAAGAACCGAACAAAGGCAACAATCAAGAAGGATTAAGAATTTACTCCGTGCAGGGCATCTGGGTGGCTCAGTTGGTAAGCGTCCGACTTCGGCTCAGGTCATGATCTCATGGTTAGTGAGTTCCAGTCCTGTGTCGGGCTCTGTGCTGACAGCTCCGAGCCTGGAGCCTGCTTCAGATTCTGTGTCTCCCTCTCTCTCTGCCCCTCCCATGTTCGTGCTCTGTCTCTGCCTCTGTTTCTCAATAATAAATAAAAAGTTAAAAGAAAAAAAAAGTATTTACTCTGTGCGAGGAACCAAAATGAAGTTACATGTATCATGATTCTTGCCTTTCCTATGCATTGATGAGTCGTAAAGGAGGTGCATGCTTACAAATAGAAGAGGTGGATTGTTGAATAAATGAAAGATCGCAGGCATATATAAAATAATTGGCAATTTTAATGACCCAGTTTTGTCCTGAGCAGAACATATCACTTTGCTTAAATTCTATAAAATTTGTGTTTAACAAGGAGATGATGCATGCCCTCAAATACACCTATTTTTTTTTATTTCCAAATTAATGCCAAAAGTATTTCTGGGAACATTACATGGGTAGGAAATCTACCCTGAAGATAATAAACCCATGAATATATGCTAGATAGTAGAGCACATTTCAATGAATTTTCATTTCTGTCAGATAGCATCTTATTTCAACATTTCCCATGTTCTGAAAAGGACAAGTACATAAGAGGTAGCATCTCTGTGGACCTAAATAAAAGAGCAGATTTAAATCTCCGTAGCTCATGTTTAGAATTATACAATGCACACATTATTCAGCAACAGATTATAAATAAGTTATTTAGGTTTTTCCTTTGTCCTCCTGTTCTTCACATGAACGTAAATGTACATCTTTTTAATTATGGGGGAAAACGTGTTCTCCGTTTAATTTCAAAGACGGTCTGTGTGACATAAATGCATCATAGGAGTGAAGCAGAAAGGTAATCTACTGGAAGATATCTCTCTTAGTTTTAGATTATGAATCAGCACAGGGCCTGACCTCTGGAGCAGTAAATATATTTTTTTCCTAAAATGTCTAATATCCTCCCTTAATTTTGGTCTAAATTCTACTATGCCGGTATTTATGGTCACATACTTTGAGGTTACTGATATATATTCTAATATGAAACTAGAAGGCTGATAGAATATATGATAGAATATACATATGTATGTATATACATACGTTTACATGCTATCATGAGACTAGAAGGCAGTAACAATCCCGTACTGACTATGAATACCAGCACAGTAGAATTTTAGGAAAATTCTGCCTCAGTAAGGCTTGATACTGATACCTATACTGTTCTATTCTATAATAAACTTTCTAGCATACTTTTAATATACATATTTTTCCATCTCTCTTTCTCCCTTTTATTTAAATCTTCCTCTACTTTTGTGTGTGTGTGTGTGTGTGTGTGTGTGTGTGTAGAAAAATACCATCTCTTACGATAAACCTAGAGCAACAGAGGCCAAACATACAGGCATGAGAGAGGGAGAGAAAACAATATAAGGAAATGTCTCACTTGCATAATTGCATTCAATATTTGTACTCATTTTGGTGAATTTCAGGGTAGAAAGTGTCATAAATACACATTTTACCCTATTTCTTCTTAAATCTTAACATCCTTTGTCCAAATTTGGTGAATCCTCTTCTGGTGGGAACTTCTCACTAAAACTTCCTGTTTAGGTAACCCCTGCTGCTGGTTAAGACCATGTACATCACCAATATTTCCATTCCATTGTTACCATTTTATATGCATCTTTTCTTTTGTCTGTTGCATATTGTTATGACTGATAGGAAGGTTCTCTTTCTCCAGGAAAAAAGTATGTATTCAAGTTCTTTCTTTCTTTCTTTCTTTCTTTCTTTCTTTCTTTCTTTCTTTCTTTCTTCACCAAAGATGATTTTCTTATTTAAATGATTTCATCATTTATTGAATATTTGTCTCTGTATTTTTATACTTCATTCAGAAATATTTTCATTTCCTAAGTCTATATTAGCCACTATGCTAAGAAATTGCAAAATATTGCTAAGAAAGAGAGACATCATACTGGCCCTGATTCAACTTAAGGTCCAGTCATACATATTCTACCCCTTCAGCAGTAGCACCTGATGAAATATGCTTGCCGCAGTGCTCTTAGTGGAACGGCCGTCACTCTTTGCCTCTACTGTGCGTCCTGGTGCCTAGAATAAAGTATGCAGTGACTGCCTATTTCTAAACTGCACTGTACAATATGGCATCTATTAGACACAAGGTTCATTAAATTTAAAATCAAATTAGTTTAATATAATTGATATTAAATATTATTTCCTTAGCAACACTAGCCCAGTTTCCAGTGCTCAATAGCCACAGGGATTAGTGGTTACCACACTGGACAGAGCACAAGTAAGTAATCTCTACACCCATCATGGGTTCAAACCCACAAACTTGAGATCAAGAGCCGCATGCTCTACTGACTGATCCAACCAGGCGTCCCTCATCTAGAGACTTATTATGGAGACAATCGATGTCAGGGCAGAGCGTAAGTAGATCATCTCCATCACAATAGATAATTTATTGGACAGCACTGTTCTCTAATGTACGTGCCAAAGGTTGAGGGTATCATCTCATGATTTTATAAAGCTTTTATCTTTTCTCTCCTATGAGTGGAGATTAATGAATCCTTCCAAAGCCTTTTAGAGAATTGAATAAAACAATTTTTCCATCAAATTCTAGGTGACATGTTTTTCTTTGTTCTCTATTCTTTCTGTTGTTGTTGTTGTTGTTGTTGTTGTTATTGTTGTTGTTATACAAAGAATCATTTTCTGATGCAGGAGGTTTGTTTTGTTTTTTGTTTTTTTTTTTTCCTCTTAGGTGGTTGTCAAAATGGTCTTCTCCCACATGTCAGTGTCCAGTTTAATTTCCCTATATTGTGTGTTTTTGAATTAAAGCATATTGTGGATTAAAGCATAATTTGTGCTTACAGTTTTCTTTAAAATTCAATACTACTAAAAAATAAAAGTGAAAGTTAATTTTTTTCATTATTGAATTCAAAATAATTTTATTTATTAAGTTCTACTTACACCAGGAGAACTGTATTTGTTTGTATACCAGGTATTCAATTTCCAAATCTACAGAAAATAAATGACAGTCTCTGCCACCTTCTAGAGATATTTTTTCTTCTAAGATTTTATATATGTACGTATGTATGTGTGTATGTAGTTTGTGTGTATTTATTTATTTTTAAATGTTTATTTTGGAGAGAGAGAGAGCATGAGCAGGGGAAGGGCGGAGAGAGAGAGGGGGGGGATCTGAAATGGGATTTGCGCAGATAACAGAGAGGCTGATGTGGAGATCAAACTCAGGAACTGCCAGATCATGACCTGAGCCAAAGTCCGACACTCAACCAACTAAGCCACCCAGGCGCCCCCCAAGATTTTATTTAAATTCTAGTACTTGACATATAGTGTAGTATTGGTTTCAGAAGGAGAATTTAGTTATTCATCACTTAAATAAAATACCCAGTGCTCCTCACAAGTGCCCTCCTTGTTCCCCATCACCCATTTAGCCCATTACACCACCCACCTCCCCTCCTGCAACCCTCTATAGTTAAGTGTCTCTTATGGTTTGCCTCCCTCTCTGTTTTTATCTTATTTTATTTTTTCCTTTCCGTCCCATATGTTCATCTTTTTTGTTTCTTAAAATTCACTTGTGAGTGAAATCATATGGTATTTGTCATTTTGGCTGATTTATTTCGCTTAGCGTAATACACTCTTAATCCCACCCATGTCATTGCAAATGGCAAGATTTCATTCTTTTTGATTGCTGGGCAATATTCCATTGTATATATGTACCACATATTCTTTATCCATTCATCAGTCTATGGACACTTGGGATCTTCCATAATTTGGCTATTGTTGATACTGTTGCTAGAAACATTGGGGTGCATGTGTCCATTTGAATCAGTATTTGTGTATACTTTGGGTAAATACTTAGAAGCACAATTGCTGGGTTATAGGATAGTTCTATTTTTAACTTTTTGAGGAACCTCCATACTGTTTTCCAGAGTGCACCAGTTTGCATTCCCACTAACAGTGTAAGAGGGCTCTTCTTTCTCTACACCCTCGCCAACATCTGTTGTTTCCTGAGTTGTTCATTTTAGCCATTCTGACAGGTGTGAGGTGGTATTTCATTGTGGTTTTGACTGGTACTTCCCTAATGATGAGTGATGCTGGGCATTTTTCATGTGTTGTTAGCCATTTATATGTATTCTTTGGAGAAATGCCTGTTCATGTAGACATTTGAAAAATTGTTTTACTTTAAGACAAAATTTGAAACTTAGTATAAAACATTGAACTCTTGGTCAATTAAAAAAAAAAAAGTCTTTAGGTTGGAAACAGGACCATAAATACAAAGAAGAAGTTGATGGTTGCCAGAGAGTAAGGGTGTAGAGGGATGGGCAAAATGGATGAAGCAGAGTGGGAGATACAGGCTTCCAATTATGGAATGA
The DNA here is from genome assembly GCF_024362965.1 of Panthera pardus. Lineage (NCBI taxonomy): Eukaryota > Metazoa > Chordata > Mammalia > Carnivora > Felidae > Panthera > Panthera pardus. The sequence continues at coordinate 176,470,069 of NW_026526688.1, read as the reverse complement.
ATAAGTCCGTATGAATGAATGAAAGGAACAGCATAGGGAATATCACCCATGGTATTGTAATAGTGTTGTATGGTATCTATACTTGTGATGAGCATACCATAACGTAATGACTTGTTGAATCATTATGTTTTACAACAGAAATTAATGTTATAATGTGTATCAACTATACTTAAAAAAATATTTAGCCAAAGATAATAATCAAATGGGTAGTAATAAAAATAATATTAGTAATCAAATTATTGAACTTTACATATATCAGTCACTATGTGCTGAGCACTAATCTAAGGTTTTTCCACAATTGGCATGTGTAGTCATCTCAGTAACCTTCTGATGTGAATGTTATTATTCTTAATTTTATCTCTCAGTGAGAAAACTAAGGAAGAAATAGAGTAAGATACTATAGTCAACCATAAAACGGTTAGAAATGCTGTAAGTACAGAGAGCAAAGGAGTGAAACAACTGTTTGAAATGAGAACAAAAGACGTGAACCCAAGCTTTCCTGTTGCAACACAATCATAATTACTTTGTTGCTGCCACATATGACCTTGGCCAAGACACTTAACTTCTAAATTTCATGTTTATCTTTTAATGGACGCATATGACTATCAAATGTTTTTGATAGATTTAAAATGGTGAAGAAACCAAAAAGATATATTAATCTTGATTAACCCTTTGTCCTACTCACCAATTTGTCTGTTGTATTAAGAAACTGTCTTAATAATTATTTCCTCACATGTCTTACTTTGTCTTTAAGTATTAAAATCTTAACCTGTCCACCAGCCAATATGTTCAGAAAATAGAGTTACTACCTGTATTTATTTTCAAGGAATTCCTTTATTTGCAAACCTCTTATATGTTTACTGATACAACTACATAGGTTGGGCTCTGTACAATTCCAGGGAATGCTATTCACAGAAACTATAACCATATGCTGTGGCTGGGATTTATATCATTGTATGGAAACATTTTTTAAATTATCTCCTCTCTCAATAATTCCAGTTGTGAAGTAGAGATAAAAACTTACAGCGTGTGTTTGGAAGAAATGTTCTTGTATCTGGTTACACAGAAACCATGACTGTCAAAATTAGAGCACATTTTCTTTCACTGTAATTTGGATAGTTTTTGTCCTCATTCATTAAGTTCCCAGGCATCTGCAAACAACTTCACACTTTATCTAAGTGTAAAATTAAAATAAAATTTTGAACTAGAGTGAAGATTGATACATTATGACAGGACACTAAACACTTTTATGTAAATAATATGTTTTAGGTAAACCAATAAATTAATTAATACTAATTTGCGTTTTATTTCTTTTTAATTTTTTTTTAATGTTTAATTTTGAGAGAGAGAGACAAAGCGTGACCCGGGGAGGGGCAGAGAGAGAGAGAGGGAGACACAGAATGCAAAGCAGGCTCCAGGCTCTGAGCTGTCAGCACAGAGCCCGACGTGGGGCTCAAACTCACAGACTATGAGACCATGTCCTGAGCCAAAGTCCGACTCTTAACTGACTGAGCCACCCAGGCACCCCTACTGATTTGCATTTTATAGTTACCTTCATTTTTATCAACTGAAGGACATGCATTTAAATACCACCCCTTTTTTTCTTAAAATCTGCCATACCAGACATAAAACAAAGAAATAAGAACAAGTTTCTTAACATTTCATTACAGTGATTAATATTCCTAGGTATAATTGTACTTAGGAGCTGTGAGAAACAGGAGACAAAATGGCACCTTCGCACAACTAGAAACAGTCAAGATTCTTATACACTTTGCAAAACATGCTTTTCTATGTCTTTTCCATTATTGCAAACATTCAGTTGATTGTGGCATATTTAAATTGAAAGGAAAAATGGAGGTGAAGTGATTCATCGCTTTTGTTGTTCAGATAGATAAACGAGGGTCTAAACCATTTAGTGAAATCATCAGAAGTAGGACAAACACGAGAATCCATGCCTCCAAAATCCTGTTCTTTGGCTGTTCTTGCTTATATATGATACCTCACAGTCCCAAAAGGAAATATAAAGTGCCTGGAGTTCTGGCCCTTTCTATACCTCTCATTGCATTTACAAACAGTAAAAACAATTTTTCTTAGCTGTACCAGGAAAACAGAGTGGGCTAATTATATAATATAATTAATTCTATTTTTCTCCAGGGCATCCACAAAACTGAGGGGTTACTTTGAATGTAATAGAAATACCTACCACCATATTTACTTGTAAATTTATTTCACCTAAGATAATTTTCTCCAGACACATAACTCTATATGCAATTTGTCACAAAATGATCATATAGTTTTTAAAATGTCTTTCAATGCCTAAGTTCTCTGTTTTTACTTTCCATCTGTATTTAAAAAACAATAACATTTCTTATAAAGAAATATATCTGTATTTTACATAAGGATAGACTTCTTGTCTTCATATGAGGAAAATTCAGGGGTCTTAAATAGTCCATTTGGAAATATATAAATGAAAGAATTTGTCTTGTATATGGAAATGTTTACTGTTACTTTATGGTGTTAGAGTTATAAAATTCAATTATGTGTAAGTTTTAATATGATGTTTCCAGAGAGGTAGTACTATATGGTAGGTAAAAGCATGAACTCTGAAGTCAATTTTGTAAAACTGAAATCCTGGTCCTACCACTTACAAATTATTTGAACTTGGGCAAGAAATATAACCTCGATAGGCCTCAGTTACCTCATTGGTAAAATGGAAATAATGATGATTTTCTGTGTATGTCCATCTACATAATGTTCATCTCCGTGAGTTATTCTATATAATGTTCTCAAAAAAGTCCAGTTCAGAATAAAGGATTCACTAAGCTTTTATTTATAATTATTATTACTGTATGCTTGTCACAATAGCCAAAGTACAAAGTACGTGGCCCTCTTCATATATATATACATATATATGTATATATATATGTGTATATATATATTTTTATATGCATTTTATGTTTTTAAAATATATTTTAAATTTATATAAATTTAAAATATAAATATATTTTAAATTTATATAAATTTAAAATATAAATATATTTTAAATTTATATATTATATATTTACATGTTTTATAAATATTCTATATTTATATATGAAAACACATGTGTGATAAAATATATGAAAATATTAAATATAGCATATTACTTAACATAGATACTTATTTAATTAAATTAAACATTATTGTTATTTAAATTATATTTTAATTATTTATTTTTATTTTTATTTTTATTTTTATTTTTTGGTATCACAAGTCTTGTCCTAGAGAGAGACATGCAGTTAGTGAGGACAGGAAAGTGATACATTGGATAGAAAGAAACTTGCTAAGTTTGAGCCTGGTCACACCAGGGAATCTAGTCAATCCAAATGGAATTTTTGTACATGCTTTATGATGAAAATCTAAATATCAATTGATTTGTCAAACAGAAAGAATATTTTGTGTGGACATTCAAGTTGGCATAGTCTCTTCATGTACTATGCCAGATCCAGAATAAAGCCTCTGCAGGTTTGTTCATTTCTCATCAGATAAGAACTTTGATTAATCTAATAGGTCTCTGATTCCATTAGAATGCTCACAGACTATTCTTTCTCAGGCAAGAGGAGAAATCCACTCTCTCTAGATTCTTGACATTGAGTAATCAATTCTTGTCTGCCTTCTGTACTTTAGAGAGCAGATGAGGCACTAGGGATTCCAAACATTTAGTACCCTTAACTACAATCAAAAGGTCATCATGACTCAAAGTCATCCATAATTTGATTTTATATATGTCTGAAGAGAACAATAAAATGTTAGGCAGTTAATAATCTCACAAAACTTGCAAAACCTTTGCAACAAAGCTATCAGAAGAAGTGAGGAGTGGGGCGCCTGGTGGCTCAGTCGGTTGAGTGCCCCGACTCTTGGTTTTGGCTCAGGTCATGATCTCCATTTGGGGAGTTTCGAGCCCTGCATCAGGCTCTGTGTTGACAGCATGGAGCCTGCTAGGGCTCTCTCTCCTTCTCTCTCTAGGCCTCCCCGCTCACACTGTCTCTGTCTCTCTCAAAATAAATAAATAAACTTAAAAAAAAGTGAGTAGTGATCTATTTTAATCACCTTAAAAAGGAACAAAACAAGACACCTTAACCTATGTGTGTGACTACTTAGCTTTGTGACTACTTGTATGACAGAAGTGAAGATAGCAGATTAGAGACTGTATATTTTTATAATAGGCTTTTAGTTAAGTTATGCTACAAGTCCATACAAATTTGCAGTTTTATGAGGAGATTGAAACTTGAAAAAAAAACCTTAATTTTTAAAACTCTGGTTGTGAGTTAGACAGGGAAGGGGCAAGGAAAACAATACCTTAGGAAGACAATCTTTACATATTGGGATATTTAATGTGATACTTTAATGTAATCTCAGAGTTTCAGCAGAGATCCTGGGTGCAGAAATCAATCCAATAGGAATCAAATATCCCAGATTCTAAGTATAGTAGTGCACTACCCATGCATGCCATGTTAAGAGACTATAGTTCTGATTCTGTCAGATTTAGAAGTCACTCACCTGTAATCATTTAGAACAGTTAGGGAGCAGCTATGTCTTTGGAGGGAGTTGTCAGTACTGTGTGCACTACCAACCTATTTTAGGCTAAAGGACAAGACAGGTTTTCAAGGTGATTTCTCAGAGATGAATGTATATCCTATCAAGTTTGGGAAGCATGAGGACTCTATGAGTGGCTGGGCTAGATGGTCATTAGATCAGAATGGCAGGAGATCAGAGTTTCATAGTGGTCATAAGCTGTGACCCATGTTTCAATATAAATGGCAATTTGAAAAAGCTTCTATTCTATGAATCAAAAGTAGGCCATACAGGAGGAAGTTGGTTGGAGAGTTCTTAAAAGAGAATCTACTCAAGAGTCTAGCCAGGAGTTGTAATTGACCCAGAATTACAGCGACCATGGGAAGCCAAGGCCTCAGTGATAGAGTCATAAAATACCAGCTGGAGGAGATATAGCTGTAATACTAAGAACTGTAGTTTCCCATCAAGGGGGAGGATGGAAATGTGATATCTAACTAACACATAAAAGCATCCCCTCAGAGAGAGGGTGGAGGATTATGCACCTAACAAAGCACAGGACATGCAGTTTTTCTATCTATTCCTTTTTTTTTTTTTTTTTTTTTTTTTTTAGCTTCATTGAGATGTCTAGAAATTGGGTGAGGGACAAGGAGAAGAAAAGTGTAGTGGAGAAGAGAAGGTAAATACCCAACGTCCCAGTGTAAGCTTCCCAGCCTACAGCTGACTCAAGATGATGAAGGGAGGCAATTTACTTTTGTATTGACGTTAAGTATTTTATTATTACAGTAGACTGGGTGGAGCTTTAGTTAGTGAAAATGAGATAGTTTGTATTTTTTAAAACCTAACTAAAATATCATCTATGCACAGGGAAAGAACTCGACCCCAGATCATTTGAAGGGGACAGATGCAGAAAAGACACCTGCAATACAACAATTGCATGTTGTAGTAGTTTCGTGCAGCTGTCATAACAAATCGCCACTGTCTTACTGGTGGAAAACAACAGAAATAAACTCTTTCACGACCCTGGAGCCAAAAGTCCAAAATCAAAGTATCAGCAGGGTTTGGATCTTTTTGGAGGCTCAGTAGGATGCTCTTTTAGCACCTGGTGGTTGCCAGTAATCCTTGTAATCCTTGGTGTTCCCTAGTTTGTAGTAGCATAATGCCAAACTCTGCCTCTATCATGTTCTTCCTGTGTTGTTCTTTGTCCAGATTGCTCCTCTTCTTGTAGGGACGCCACTCACTGGATTAGGGCATGCTTTAATCCAGTGCGGCTTCTTTTGAACTTGGTTATATTTGCAAAGATCCCATTTCTAAATAAGGTCACATTCACAGGTTCCTGGTAGCCATGAATAGTTGAGGGCAACTATTCAGCCCAGTGTACAAGCCAGATATTTATTGATAAGAGTTTTGAATTAAACATACTAAATTTCATAATTTTAGCATTAACTTCATTCTCCAATCTATAAAATTATATTTTCTTCCTTTTGATTTAGCCAGGTTTCCTCATTATCTCAATGAACAATTAATTGGGTGTCTGAAATTGGCAGAGGGAGAAGAGCAAAGGACTTACCTCCCAAGACTCTAAAATGGAAGTTAGGTCAATGCAATGAGAAAATTAAATAATACATGTGTAAAATTTTAGAAAAATGTTTAGAACATAAACATATCCAACTTAAAAAATACTTAATGAGCAAAGTAGAAGATTATTTTTACTAATTGCAAAGTATTTAGGATTTTTTTTAGAGAAAGATAAAGAATTATTCATTATTTATCATTCTGCTTTCTGTCAGTTTACATTGAGCACTATAAGGTTATTCTACTTAGAAAATTCCCATTTAATTGATGTGATTGTAATAAGATTTTTATGAAATTAAAATTATGGATATGTGAAAGATACTTATAATCCTTTATCATAATCTATAAACAGCTTGTTTTAATTCATTGGAAAAGAGGGAAATAAAGCTATGATGGTTTGCTGTCCCATTATTCTCTAGAAGCAGTAGAATCATTTCAAACCTCAGCGTTCTTCTTGCATATGAATAAGTAAAACAACAACAAGAATATTTAGTCCTAGTCCATTTCAAAACAAATAAGATATTATTTTCTGTACTTTCATGTGAAACTTGTATGTTTTCCAAAGATAGAATACATTATTTTATATTCAAACTTAGAAGAGTACACAGAAACATCGAAGGGATCTGTTACATCTAAAAAGCCTTATATTTATTTATTGTGCATCTATGAGTGTGCAGAAAGAATTTTTTTTTAAACACATACACACACACACACACGCGCGCGTGCACACACACACACACACACACACACACACACACACACAAGAAGTCCATGGCTTATCACTGATGCGTTTTTATCAAATGGAGTTAGGAGAGAAAACACCAGTACGAAAAGTAGGGAATAATATAACTTAATGCTCTGCTATGGAATTTTCCTCCTCTTATACATCTTTGTCTCCCAATAATATCTCCCAAGTTTTATTCAAAACTTTCTTGAATAAAAATCATTGGCTACAAACAACAGTGATCTTGCCAGGCTTAGCATAACATTTAAAACTCAAAGGGGAGTAGTTTAAGGCATAACTGAACCATTTGAAAATAAACATAACAAATTGACTTTCAGGAACCTAAACTAAAAGCTGGTCTAGTGAAATATGTTTTTCATATATATTTTCTGTCTTTTTTTTTTCCCTAGGGGAGGTGATAGATTGTTTTGTTTAATTCCACTTTATTTTTGTCAAAGTGAACTTTGGTGGTATTCCCACCCGTATATACTGTAAACTATGCCTCTTATGTTTCTGTTTCTAATAGAGCTAAATACATTTTTTTCCACACTGTTTTGTGAATATCTTGTTAAACATGGGTTTACTAGTGTGGTTGCATGTCAGGACCACAATGGAAATTAAGTTCAAATAAAAGCAGCTACATTTCATAGTGGTATGGCAATGTGGCACATGCTAATATATCTGTGTTTCCTCTTCAGTTTTTTTTTTTTTTTAATGTTTATTTATTCTTGAGAGAGAGAGACAGAGTGTGAGCAGGGAAGGGCAGAGAGAGAGGGAGACACAGAATCCGAAGCAGACTCCAGGCTCTGAGCTATCAGCACAGAGCCCATCGTGTGGCCTGAAGTCATGAACTGGGAGAGGGAGATCATGACCTGAGCTGAAGTCAGATGCTTAACCAACTGAGCCACCCAGGTGCCTCAGTGTTTCCTCTTCAAAATGCACTTACCCATACAACATTTACCCATATCATAGTAGATGTTCAGTAAATATTTATTAGGAAAAGAAAGAATCATTAATTTAATCAGATAAATTCAGTCTTGAAGAAATCATCATCTTTCTATAAGAATGGCCTTGTAGAATAATAACATAAAATACAGTTATGTTTTTAAAAATTATTTTATGGACCTATTCGTTTGGAACATGTATTTAATTGTGTAAGAAATTAAATTTATAATGAAACATTGATTATAAAGTCATTTAGGTATGCTTCCCTCATTTTCCATTCAATTAATACTAATCAAAGCAAAGTAGAAATATCATAGAGTAAAATTTTGAGTAAGTTATATTGAGATAATGCATAGTGCACACAGTCATTTGCTGCAAGCAAGCACTCACTGGGAGGGGGTGGGGTGGATGTGGGAAGGAAACATAATGCAAAAAGGATCAGCATATGCCAGGCTAAGAAAAAAAGAGAGTACACAGAGATTACTAATATCAGAAATGAAAAGGTGGCATCATTACAGATCTACAGACATTAGAAAAACAATATAGTAATATGAACAACTGTGTGCCCACAAATTTAATAACTTAGATGTAATGGACCAATTCTTTGAAAAAAATTATTTGGAGCACCTTATTTATTATTAAATAAATACAATAGAATAGAATACTTAGGTATAAATCTAACAAAATATGTCCAAGATCTATATGAGGAACACTGCAAAACTCTAATGAGAAAAATCAGAGAAGATTTAAATAAATAGAGATATATCCCATGTTTAAGGAGGAAGACTCAATATTGTCAAAATGTCAGTTCTTCCCAGTTTAATCTATGTATTCAATGCAACCCAAATCAAAACCATATCAAGTTACTTTATGGGTGCTATATTCTAAAGTTTATATAGAGAAGCAAAAATTCTAGAATAAAGAACATGATATTGAAGAGCAAGAACAAAGTTAGAGAACTGGTATTACCTGCTACCTGACTTCAAGCCTAACAATAAAGCTGCAGTAATGAACAGTGTAGTATTGGTGAAAGAACAGACAAATTGATCAATGAAACAGAATAGAAAGCCCTGAAATAGAACTCTGTAAGTACCACCAACTGATATTTCGCAAACAAGCAAAGGTGTTACAGTGGAAAAAATAGTCTTTTCAACCAATGGTATTGCAACACACATACATCCACAGACAAAAAGGAAAAAAAAAAAATCTAGTCAGAGGTCTTAACACCCTTCAATAAAATTAACTCAAAATGGATCATAGACCTAAATGGAAAATGCAAACTGTAAGACTCCTAGACAATAACCTCGAAGAAAATATGATGTTGGGTATGATGATGACTTTTAGATACACCAAAGACACAATTCATGAAGGAAATAATGGATAATCTGGACTTCCTTAAAATTAAAAACTTCTGCTCTGGGGAAGACACTGTCCAGAGAATGAAGAGATAAGCCACAGAATGGGAGGAAATACTTGGAAAAGACACATCTGATAAAAGACTGTTACCCTTGGGGCACCTGGGTGGCTCAGTCAGTTAAGCATCCAACTCTTGGTTTTGGCTCAGGTCATGATCTCACAGTTTGTGAGTTGGAGCCCTGCATTAGGCTCCATTCTGGCAGCACAGAGCCTGCTTGGGATTCTCTAGGCCCCTTTTCTCTGTCCCTCTCCTGAGCACTATGTATCTCTTTCTCAAAATAAATAAACTTAAATTTTTTGTAAAAAGCACTGTTACCCCAAATATCCAAAGAATACTTAAAATTCAATGATAAGAAAATAAAATCCCATCAAAAACTGGTACAAAGATTTTAAAAGACACCTTACCAAAGAAGATAGGTAAATGGCAAACAAGCATAGAAAAGATGGTCTAGGAGTGCCTGGGTGGCTCAGTCAGTTAAGTGTCAGATTATTGATCTTAGCTCAAGTCTTGATCTCAGGGTCTTCAGTTCTAGCCTTGCATTGGGTTCCACATGCTGGACATGGAACCTACTTAAAAACAAAAAAATGGTCTTCCTTATATGATCTCAGGGAAATTCAAATTAAAACAATAATGAGATACCACTCCACTCTTATTAAAATGGTCAGAATTCAGAAATGGTGCTAGGGATGTGGGGCAATAGGAACTCTCAATCATTGTTGGTGGAAATGAAAAATAGTACAACTACTTTGGAAGATAGTGACAGCTTCTTACAAAACTAAAAATACTTTAACCAATATGATCTAGCAATTGGACTCCCTGGTATTTACCTAAAGTAGTTGAAAACTTATGGCCACAGAAGTTTATAACAGCTTTACTCTTAGTTGAAAAAACTTTGAAACAATTGAGATGTCCTCCAATAGGTGAATGGATAAATAAACTGTGGTACTTCCAGACAATGAAAGATTATTAGTGCTTAAAAAACACTAAGCTAATAAATAATGAAAAACATGGAGGAAATTTAAATGCATATTGCTAAGTAAAAGATGCCAATATTTAAAGGTTACATAGTATTTGAGTCCAACATTCTGGAAAGGGCAAAACTATGAAAACAATAAAATAGTCAGTGTTAGCCATGGTTGAGGGTGAGCATAGGATGAACAGACAAAGCACAGATGATTTTTAAGGTGATGAAAATACTCTGTATGCTACTATAACGATGGATACATGGGGCTATAAATTTGTCTAAACTAATAGAATGTGCAGCACCAAGAGTGAAACCTAATATAAGGTGTGGACTTTGGATAATAATGCCAATGTAGGTTCATCAATTATAACAAATGTATTCTCTGCTGGAGGTTGCTGATAATGGGGAGGCTATACATGTGTTGAGGCAGGGAGTATGTGATATTATAATTTGTAAGAAATATGTATTTAGTCATTCAGGTGACCAAAATATATTTCTTATGTATATTTAGTTTTTGTCCACAGTTCCTGGCTCGCAGTTCCCAAAGCCCTTGGAATTTCACAAGTGTTGGAAAGATAAGGGTGTCTTTTCTTATATTAATAAAGGAGATTTTTGGACCCCATGCAAGGGCAGGAGCTGGTTGCCAGGAGGACGAGCCATGTAATTAGAGGGTTGAAACTTACAGTCCCGCCCCTGGACCTCCAGAGAAGGGAAAGGGGCTAGAAGTTGAATCAGCCAAAAGCCAAGGACAGTCAATCATCACTATGCAGTGCAGCCTCAGTGAAAACCTAAGAAGACTGGGTTCAGAGAACTTCTGGGTGGGTGAACATGTGGAGATGGGTGTTGGGGGCAGGGTAGCAGTGAGTAGAGCACATGGAGGACGCCTTTCCCACAGACCTTGCCTATGCATCTCTTTCATCTGGCTGTCCCTGAGTTACATCCTTTTACATAAAACTGGTGATCTAGTAATTAAAATGTTTCTCAGTTCTGTGAGTTCCTGTAGCAAATTAATTGAACCTGAGGAGGAAGTACTGACAACCTCTGATTTATAGCCAGTTGGTCAGAAGTACAGGTACCAACCTGGATTCGCAACCGGTGTCTGAAACCCCAGGAGGGGGTCACTGAAGCCTCCGATCTATAGCTGGTTGGTCAGAAGCACGAGTACCAGCCTGGGGCTTGCTATTGGCAACTGGCAATGGGGGGGTCGGGGCCAGTCTTATGGAACCAAACCCTTAACCTGTGGAATCTAATACTATGTCTGTGAAGAAAGTGTCAGAATTGAGTTAAATTCCTGGATGTCCAAACAGTGCCCAAGAATTGCTTGGTTTCTCGTGGGCAGGAAACTCCATCCCACAGGTTGGAATTGGGAACCTTAACAGAGGGTAGGTATATGAGAAATCCGTGCACCTTCTGCTCACTATTGCCATGATCCTAGAACTGCTCTAAAAATTGTCTATTAAAAACTGCATTATATAAGTTTTTTGATGATTGTCAAAGAATGGGAACATTTCTGGATAACTGTTCTATTTCACACAGTGCCCCCCCCCCCCCCGCCTCAGGAATTACTATTTTTAGTAATTGATTTCAGCGTTATCTCAAGTTCTTTTCATGGAACATTCAAATATACCTTGAATTTTATTTTTTAATTCATTAGCCACAAATTAATGAATATAACTTTGTATATCTCAATAACATTTTGTTCAGAAAGATAGTTTAAGTAAAATAATAATGGTATGCCATCCTTACTGTATATTTTTGAAACTTTATAGCTGCATCATTATAGATAAAAAGCTAAGAAATAGAGTGGCTGTTCTCAGAAATAGAGTTAAAATTTTAAGGAACAAACTGCCATTTTTTAAAACAATGAATCATCACTGAGATACAATCCTCTGTCAAGTAATTAGTAGTCCCTATTATATCATAGGTCTTATCAACATTTTTCTAAAGAAGAAAAAACTCACAATTGGACTTTGGAAATATCTGTCTTTAGTTCGATATATTTGAACATTAGCAGCCTGGTCTCTGCACATATCATTAGCAACTATCTCAGCAGATACAGTTAATTATCACAATTTCGTTCAGATGATGAATACTAAGTAGAATACTTGCTCTGTTATGAGTTGGGAAACTATGCTTTTGATATGAAAAAGATACCACTAAAAGTACAATGAAGTGGCATCTTTATGCTTTGCTAATGCCTGCCTGAAATTTTGCTCAATATTTTTATCTGTCTAGAGACTATGTTTCTCTCTCTTCCTCTCTCTTCCTCCCTCTCTCTCTCTCTCTCTCTGTTTCACTAAGTATGGCCATACTACTAATGATTCCAAAAGACATTAGTGGAATTTTTAAATTGATGCTCTCATTTAAACAAGACAACTTTCAAATTGATCTTCTGTGACATACTGAGCTAGAACATTTTAATGGACCCTTATTGAAGGTTACCTTTCTTCTTTCTTAAATGCACTGCGGTAAAGATATTTTCAACTTGATTATCATTGAAAGTTAAAACAGGGAAATAGGATGACTAGGACATCATGGTGGAATCCATTTAATACCACCTCAGAAAAGAAAGAAAGAATTATTTCTTGTTTAAAATTAAAAAATGGATAAGCAAATTGGAATTATAATGTCAATTGGATGTGCACTCTGATTATCAGTGAAAGTTCTATATACAGAATGAGAGTTTTGGAAGACATTTCTTTCCATCAAGAGGGTTTTTGTAGGTCTGACATGACATACATATGTATATATATGTATATGTATAAGTATACTCTATGTATGTATATATATTATATATGTGTATATATATAGTTGTCGTTGTCATATTTTATCCAACTATATATATACATATATACACATATATTCATATGCATATGTATATATATAGTTGTCATATTTTATTCAACTATATATATACATATATATACATATATTCATATATACATATATATGTATATATGAATATATGTATATATATATATGAAGATATACAAAGGGAACACATTTCCACATGGCAGAGTTGTGCATTCAACAAAAAGCAGTAAATATAATTTTCTTATTGTCTCATAGTCCACACACTGAGACCGAAGTACAAAAAAAGAAAAATGCATTGTAGACTAACTTGACCTCTTCTAAAGAAATAAAGGCAAAGCACACATTTTATTAAAATTAAAACTGGAAAATATTAGCAAATATCTTCAGTCCTTTTTTTTCTCTTTATGAAAGTTACTGAGGGGTGCCTGGGTGGCTCAGTTGGTTAAGCATCTGACTCAGTTTCAGTTCAGTTCATGATCTCACGGTTTATGAGTTCAAGATCACATCGGGCTCTATGCTGACAGTGTGGAGCCTTCTTGGGATTTTCCTCCTCCCTCTCTCTTTTCCCCTCCCCAGCTTGCAGGCTGAAAAATGCTTTCATTATCACTGACTGGCTAAAATATTAAAGAAAAAAAAAGATATAAAAATATACAGATATCCATCTGAAGCTGACCGAACATGAAATGCAATCTAAATTTTTTTTTAATGTTTATTTATTTTTGACAGAGAGAGACAGAGCATGAGCAGGGGAGGGGCAGAGAGAAAGGGAGACACAGAATCCCAAGCAGGCTCTAGGCTCTGAGCTATCAGCACAGAGCCTGATGCAGGGCTCAAACTCACAGAGTGGGAGATCATGACATGAGCCGAAGTCGGACACTCAACCGACTGATCCACCCAGGTACCCCATGAAATTCAATATAATATAATATAGGGGGGGATGAGGTTAAGTGTTAATATCCACATTATATTATTATTTTATATTTATTGTACCTCTAGTTGGATCAGAGTATATAAGGAATTGTTCATAATTTCTTCTCTCTTCCTAGGAAAAAATGTTTCTCTATTTCCACTTCAAATAATTATACATGAAATGTTATTACAACTTTCCAAGTACCATTTTCCAATGTTTGTAAGTGTAATATATCACAAATGATGATAAAGGGGTTCATTTTAGACCCCTAATAAACAATAAAATTATGTTATCTTATGCTCAGATATTGCCCTAGAGTTTTCAAAGCACTCTCACTTACATTACCTCATTTGGTCCTCAAAGCAACTCTGTTAAGCTAGCAGAATTGTTTTTAGGACTGTCATGATATAGGAAACAGAACAGCTTCATGAGGTTAATCTATTTTTTTAATCTTTATTTATTTTATTTTTGAGAGAGAGAGAGGAAGCATGAGCAGGGGAGGGGCAGAGGCAGAGGGAGACAGAGGATTCCAAGCAGGCTCCATGCTATCAGCGCAGAGCCCAACATGTTATTAAACAGAGAATGGTATACAAATCAGACACTCACTGGAGACAATGGCAGTGGAGTTATGAAGAAATGAACAATGCATGACGATAATAAAGGATAAAAGATTATGGGAAGAAAGAATGAAAATGAGAAAAGTGGGTGGAAATAGTTGACGTAACAGTGAGTAAGAGAAGTTGTGGTCCAAAGGAACGCACAAGCCTTCTAGAAAGTAGGGAATCTGGGATAGTTGCTTCACATTCTTCTCACACAGATCCCTATGCATTCATCAACTCTGCACTGACAGCCCTGCTCCTCCTATAACTGAGAGGAGGCATCTGGCAGAAATCCAGCTGGCAACAAATAACAGGAGACTGAGGTTTTGTAGTCAGATTGAGAAATCAAGATTTTAATGTTGGGATTCTTTACTGAGGTATAAATAGGATTAAAGAAATCAAAAAGAGAACCAGTAAGAGATGTCAAGGTACTCAAAGACTAACAGCGGCAGAAAACTACCACCTTCTGGCTGAGGTTGTAGAGAAAAGATCATGTTACTGGAGCCCAGTGAGCACTGGAGTTTTTGTAAAGGGTCCACTTGGTGGAAATGGTGTTCCTGGAAGAGTGCAGCTCCTTATACAATTGCAGAATTACAGCAGGAAGGGAGTGGGGGAAATTTCTTCACCTCTGTTTCATTTTTTCCCTTGAAACTAGCTACTGTTTTACCCTAGTGGTTGAGCCTGACCAGAAGTGAAAAGCGAGAGGGTCCAGTTGATGGAGTTCTTGGGGCTAGCCTTATGGGTTACAGAACAGGGAACATACAGAGCTGGATAGATTAGGTTAGTCCTTTGTAAATTTCTTAACATGGAAAGTGAAGTTTGACATTCTTGGGCTCCCACCTCCAGACAGCTGTCTCTTTCCTTGGACACTGGGCACTCGTTACAGGTATCATAGCCCCATCTCACTCTGTGTGTCTTCACTACGGTCTGTTAACCTAAATGGACTTCCATTATCTAATTAAGTCATTCTTAGTAGAAGACAACAATGAGAATTAACTCTCTAGGGGGCACAGACAACACAAAAGAGGAATTTTTAGGGCAAACACATCTATTACTGGTAGAGTGTGTTGGAGGAGGAAGAAAGTATATTAGAGAAAAATATGATTTCTGTGTTCCTTGCCAATGTACTGCCTCTCTTTGAAGGAGATGACCCACAGCTAAGAACAGAATTAGTACTGCCATTCAAATCCATTTCCTCACTTCTGAATGCTCTGGTATTACACTCACTTTGTACATTCGAAAGTTCTGCTCTTTCTAAGACAGCTTTGGGCTTTCACAAGAAGATGTGTATTGTGAGGGCAGACAAGAAGACTTAATTTCCAGGCCACTACTTAGTACTTTTATTGTTCACTAACATGTCCTTATTTTTATAGCTTCACTATTGATTTTCATAAGTAATGGATATATGTGTCTCTGGCAGCTTTTGACGAAATTGTAGCCTGAATGGTTGTAAGTGTTGGTAGCTCTTGTAACCTGCACTATCCTCCTCGTATGGCTGTATGGATCAAACAAGATAAGGTATGTAATATGTCTCAATAATTATGAAGTAAAATATAATTTTGATGTTTCAACTTATTACTTTTCTCCGAGATGAAATGCATACGTGAAATACCTAAATGGTAACACAAAAATACGACTGTCATATAGTCATAAATATTTTTGGCTCACAAATAAAAAAAGAAAAATATTGTCATGTTCAGGTTCCCTCAAGAAATCATTTTAAAGAGATCATTTCAGGATGAATGCGCGTTAGTCCAGAATCGATGAAGATATTGCTTAATGGTTCTGAAAAGTCACTTTTGATTTATCAATCTATAAATTTTAAAATATTGCTTGTTAGATGCTTTGCTCTTATAAGTTCTGGAATCAGCAAAGCAGAAATCACACATGCAGCATCTGACAAGATTACATGTGAACTGAGTATCTCACATGAAGTAAAGAAGTCCAATAAGGCAGCTGCCATTATGAGACACCTCATAATAATGGAAAACAAAGTTATGAAGACACGGGTCCAATAATACTAAAGATGATATAATATAAAAGTGTACTCCCAACACAGAGAGTTAAAGAGGAGACATAATCATAGCTAGCTTATTGGTATGACGGAATAGGATGGTGGAAAATTTTCTCATTAAAGATCACATTGCACTAAGCTTAGAGAGAAAATATCAATGTTCATGGCAATGCTGATTATTGGCCAAAAGGGTAAAAAGTATCAGAACTTTGGCAAAAATGGAAGGGGGGATATAAATGAAGTTCTAAAAATTCCTCCTTTTTGTTTTTGTTTTTGGTTGGTAGCTATCAGCAGTTACTCTTAATTAAAATCTATTGGTTACTGGTTATGATTGTCACAAAGGAAATTTTGTTGACCTAAGTAAAGGAGAAAAATTATGAGATCCTATGAAGAAAGTTGCACAAGAAGCCTTAACAGAAACAGACATCCTTAGCTACTCTAAGGAGTCACAAAGAAGGAAAATCCCATATGTAATAAGAGGTTTAGAAATTAAATATTCTGTACAATACTATTTCTTGACTGACTGACAGAATTCAGTGCCAGTTCTTTGTGAAGCTCATGTTCAGTGGTTTCTACGCCTTGGAAAGAGAAAAGATTTATGAAGAACCCCTTTACACAACAACTTAGAAGACAGAAAGAATAGATCCTAAACAGAGAAGAAAACACTAAGAAAAGTGAATCAGGAATTACAACACGCTCAAAATTTTAAAAGAAATTAAACTATGAATGGCTTTGGACTGGAATGTGAAAAAGATAACATGGAAGAAAAACTTCCATAATACTGAATAAATAATATCTGATAGCTTTTTCCTCATGCGCTGATTCTAAGAGTTTTGGAAAAATAAATGCATCCAGGGACTCTCATAAACTGCTGATATGAATGTAAAACTGTATAACCTTTTGGGAAATATTTATCGGCTTCTTAAAAATTTAAACACAGACCTATTATTTGACCTAACCATTCCACTCCTAGGTTTTTCCAAAAAGAGAAAAGAAATATATGTCCATTTAAAGACTGGCACACAATTGTTAATTGCAGCCTTATTTCTGATAGCCAAAAACTGGAAACAGATCAAATGTGTATGTCAAGATAATAAACAACCAATGTATCCATTGATCATCCAATGGATATCAGAATGATGGCTATCCAAGGGCACCTACATGGCTCAGTTGGTTAAGCATCTATTGGTTTCAGCTCAGGTCATGATCTCAGTTTCATGAATTTGAGCCCCTCAACAGGCTCCACACTGGCAGTGTGAAGCCCGTTTGAGATTCTGTCTCTCCCTCTCTCTCTGCCCCTCCCCACTCATGCTATCTCTGTCTATAAATAAATAAATAAATAAATAAATAAATAAATATATAAAAATAATGCTTATCCAAATGATACCATGATATGCAAATTACTCAAATGATAATCAACTGTCTATGAATGGGTAAACAGTGTATACCCATAAAATAAAATACTATTAACAACAACAATAAACAAAAGATCCCTTGGCACATGCAAAAAGATGGATGAATTTCAAACTAACGCTACTATGTGAAATAAGCCAGACAAAAAAAAGAATATATACTGTTAATTAATTATATATAAATCTCAAGAAAATTAATACTAATATATAGAGATATAAAATGCATCAGTGGTTTGCTGGAGATAATGGGGTTGGCAGAAATGTGAGAGAGAGATTAGCAGAGGCATGAGCAAGCTTGTGGAGGTGATGGGTATATTCTCATAATTGTAGTATTTATATCTATTGTGTATGCATACGTCAAAGTGCGCACTTTTAACATGGCTTATATATGGGCAATTCATTGACTACCAATTATACCTTAATAATACTGATTAAGATATAATTGCGAGGCTTTTTACTCATGGGGTGATTCTGAGACATTTGGAGAGGCTGCACTATAGTATCCCATACTCTGCAACCAAAGATAAGGCAGCCACAGAAAACTATGTTTACCTTGCTAAACAATCTCATTTAATCTGTGGCCTTGACTGGCTAAAAACATCTTCCACTGAAGCATTTCACATTCATTCATTCGTTCATGTATCCTGTCACTTATTACCTCGCTAACACATATTTATTTATCTATGTCAGGCTCTGTCTCGGAGACTCCAAACTTAGTTGGTCTTACATTCAGCCTGTTATTATTTTCCCATATTCTTCACAAACCTCGTCTTCACAGCCTCTTAATCCCAGTCAATTGCACCATCACTTCACGATTTGCCATAAAATCTACTTTTTCCCCCAGCAAATCTTCATGAGGAGATATAGCATAAGGCAAGAACTGAATATAAGAAGATATCGAAATTCGACTCAGGTTCTCAAGGATGTTAAAGTCACATGGAAAATCAATGTGCAAAGAAAATGTAGTAATATAATGTCGTGGTACTTACAGGCAATGGGATACACCAGCCTATTTTGTCAGCAGGGGTCCAAGACGTTTTAAAGAAATATAATGTTTAAAGTACAACTTAGGAAATGAATATGAACTCATTTTCCAAACAAAGGGGAAGGGATGGTATCTCAGTAAAACAACATCACGGACAAGAGTATGGGAGTCTAAAGGCCTGATGTATTTAGACAAAGGTGAATACTCTGGTTACTTTCAGGGAGACAATACAGAATGTTGCTTTGGCTCAAGTTCAGCTCAAGATTTTAAAAAGTGATAAAGTGGGAACATCCTCTGAATAGAACGCTTTAGGGAGAGGGCTCTAAATGCACCACAGTTTGAAGACTTAATGAGACCAGAGCTTTTTAGGCTCTCGCGGAATATGGGGTGATGTTCATAACATGCATGAAGAATCCATTTCAACCTTCCTATCTCCCTAAGACATTGCATTTCTTCCCAGAGATTCAAGCCAGGGACATTCCGCCATCTTGTGGTAGACAGATAGATGGTGACACCCTGATTCCCCTTCTGGGCCACTCACCTTTCCCTTCAGGGAAGGAACTATTGCCATTTAAAGAGAGGTCAGAAGACAGCCCGCTGCTGCCAGCTCCTTCAGCATCTACCTTGGTTGCAGGAAGTGGTTTCTCCCAAGGCCGCATGCTTCCTGAGGCAGCTCACATTCTCTATCTAAGTAGAGAGAGTTTCAACTATTATGGGTCCCTGCAGGAAAGCTCGGGATGGAATTCTTCTAAACTTCCCACCACTGACTTGACTGAGAATTTGTCAGGACAGTATTTGTATCTTTCTTTGTATTTGTATTTTAGTCCTATCCTCTATACAATCAATTTCCTCCTTCGTTTCACAGGGATTGAACCTTAAGAAACATATTGCACCTCAAACTCCATCTCAGCTTCTGTTTCCAAGAAAACCCAACCTGCGACACGTCTCAGCCTCATTGATTATTTGACATTGGCAAGGATGGCTTTCAGTCAACCACCAAATAAACAGTATAGCCACTACAGCTGCCCGAACTGACACATTCCATTAAAATGTGTCTCCATATCAATTCATTATCTCCATCTTTGGATATATGAGGCTTCCTTGAGTTAACTTCCTCGGATCTATTCCCAAATAAATTGTATCGGTTATATACTTCTATAAATTAGCAAATCTTACGAATATTTTCATGTAAAAATTATTCATGTGGGTCTGGTTTTGCTATCTAATGCTAAAATGGGATTGTAATTGTAGAACTCGAAAAAAAAAGATATAGTGAGGTTGGGTCTTGGGAGAAATGGCATCCTCTTATAAGACAACTGCCCTGAGTAATGTTATCAAGCAAGGAAAGTTTGTCTCCTCACCCACAGATAGAGGTGCTATTTCCATTGGGAAGAAAGTCTCAAAGCAAGTTGCATATTCAAGGATTTCAACTTTTATCAAGGACATGAAAATTTTCATATTCCACAATCACAATCCCACTCCTCATTTTTAGATAAATGATAGGAAGGTGGGAATTCAACTTGCATGATTAATTTGTATTCAGCACAATTAAATTTGGGATATAATTTTCATTGCTATCTGCTCAGCCATTTTAAGATATAAGTGATTATTTTTAAGACCATAGTAGTACCTCTCTGATCATCTGATTGGGATTGATCAAAGAGTTTATGGCCCTGAGCTCTTCATTTTCTTTGTGTAAACTGTTGAGGATAATCCCAAGGTGGCCTTCCACTCCTAGTTCTTAATGTCATCATTAATATGATAATGGTCAATTACTACAGTCACTTGATATTCTAAAGCTTGGTGTAAAACAGTTTTATTCAGAGGAATAACAAGTGTTAATTTAAGTAATTTTGATATCACTCCATGCCCCAGATTTTCAGTTTCCAATAAATGTTTTCATCATCCCAACCATTCCAAGGGTCCTCATTTAAGGGTATGGTCCCTGTGACCAAACCTGGTGCCTCTTATAGCATCAGTTAGGGACACAACAAGAAAATAGAAACCATCGTTGGAAGTTCTTTTTTTTTCATTTTCTATTAAAAAATGGACAACAATGAGAGATAACTGAGTTAGATCTTAATATATTGACAGTACTGTTCAAGTTGCAGTTGAGATGGTATAAAGTAATTCAGTGATCTATTTGTAGTATCCCGGTATATGACGTAAATGACACACTTATAGGAACTACTGAATGATGGAATTGATCATGGTGTACCCACAATTCTGGGAGCAGTATTACATGATTGTATTTATAAAATAGCTATCTGTTTACTGTTCTGATCCACTCAGTCACTGGGTTTTGATGTGGCCTATATGCCACATATACATGGAATTGTAACTTTTAATGATGGCTTGTGTAGTTGGTCCACAACTTCTCCTCTGTGACAAATAGCCTGAGCCTTAGATCAGGAGCTGGATACAAAACAGGCAGGATTAGCTCTGAGCTCACTGGAGGCACTGTTGCTTTTTACAGCCTTACAATTGGCAGTCACATCATTTAGAGTAGAGAATAGAATCCTCATCATGTCTTTACATTATGCATTTAACAAACATTTGTCAGCAAACTTTCCTATGATTAATTTGATTTCACCCCCTAGGGAAAGATTGCCTTAAAAACATTTATGGTATGATTAATTGAATTTTAGAAATTTGATTAATACTTCAACTTCAGAGCTTTTAAAATACATTATTAAAATGAATTTTACTTGAGTTTTAATAATTCCATGACTGTTCCTTTTGAGCCACTGTTACTTGCGTCAGATTGTAAAATTCAGTAAGAAGAGAATTCACATTCAGTAGAACTGGGCGGCTTTGGGCTTTTAGTCTGGCAATGAATAACAAGACTGTGTAGAGATGACAGTGATTTAAGGCTGTGAGAACAGGTCTTTATTTACCTGCTATTGAAATCAGACGCAGTCTCTGGTCTGGATGCAGTAAATATTTTGTAATTTTATTGGAAACTGTAACATCCTTGCACTCACAAAAGCCAGTTTTCTAAACAGTATTACATGACATCTCCACAGTAATGATAAATTAGATTCCACCTCCGAAATATCCAAACTTAACCATTTATAAGGAAAATGGAACTGAAGCAATCTACTTCACAATTCTGGTCTGCTGCCAGAGTAATTCTCTAAGGAATATATCGTTTGCTTGAGAGAAGAAAGAATATAACTCCATATTATTTATTGAGTCCCTACTATGTTTCAAACACTGTGCCACACTGTGGTATGCATTTTAATTGTGCTATCTCATGTGCCCTGACAATAACCCATGAGTTAGATCGTGCTACCCCCACACTGCTCCTGAAGAGATAGGCTCCATAGATATGACAGGGTCCCAAGTTCACACAACTAGTATGTGGCTTTCAACTCAGACCACATTGCTCTCCTGCCAACAAGACAAATCTTAATGAAAACACCAAAACATTTTTCCACGGGAACACAAAATCTATATAAAAATTATGTGTATACACACACATATTCAGTTGTGGTTGCATACAGCAAGTTATATATCTCCAAAATGAGTGGAAGATTTATGCATGTCCAATGATTAAAAGCACAATGCATGCACACGCATGCACACACACACACACACACACACACACACACACACACCACATTGTTAATCATCTTAGAAGAGAGAAACTTGTATTTTACTTAAACCTTCCTGTTCTGTTCTAGAATGTGCATGAAAACTGCCAAGATTATCTTTTTAATAAGCAATGTGCTTTGTACTACTTTTCTTTGACTACTGTAACAAAAAGTGACTTATAACAACAGAGAAGTTTTTTCTCTCACAATTCTATAGGCCAGAAATTCAAATCCAGATCATTGGGCCAAAATCAAGGTATTGGCAAGGCTGCACCAGCTCTAGGAGAGAATGTATTCCTTGTTTCTCCCAGCCTCTAGTGGCTAATGGGCCTAATCTCCGCCTCTGTCTTCACATCATATCTTCTGTTTGTGTGTGTGTGTGTGTGTGTGTGTGTGTGTGTGTGTGTGTGTGCGTGTGCACATGCACATGTGTGTTTGTGTATATGTTGGCATAGATGTATTTGTATATCAAATCTCCTCGGCCTCCTACCTGTAAGGATTCATGTAATGATATTTTGAGCCCATCATATAATCCGGGATAATCTGTCTTTTTTAGATCCTGAATTTAATCACATATACAAAGATCCTTTTTCAAATAAGGTGACATTCACATGTTCCAGAGATTAGGACATGATACGTTTGAGGGTCATTATCAGCCTACTACATATATCTTGCTATTTCTGTAATTATTTTGTTTACTACTTTGCCTTTGGCATGGGGAAAATCCAGTTATCCTTTACATTTTCATTGTTAGCTTCATCTCACTATTTCATAACTTCCTACAATGGGTCTTTGATTAGGAAATCCCCACAATGGCAAAGTATTGTAATTTGTTGGTCAGTGACACAAAGCAGTAGATTGAGATGATAGTGGCAAAGTGATAATTATATCAGTTTCTGCTAAAACAAAAACAGACAATCCTGAAAAATGCTGCACACAATTTCACTCAGATTTAATCGCCCTTAGTCCATAAAGACAAAATGGAGAACTAGTTACATTCACTTTTTCCAAATCCTGCATAAAACAGGTTGTTGTATATTTACAATTTATATTTTCATGAAAATGGTCAATAATTTTCCTTGTCCAGTTTCATTCACATATTCTTTTAGTAACTACACCAATATTTAATGTGAAATATCTAGTTCACATATTTTTTTTATTTTTCTTAAATTTTTTTTCAATATTTATTTATTTTTCAGACAGAGAGAGACAGAGCATGAACGGGGGAGAGTCAGAGACAGAGGGAGACCCAGAATCTGAAACAGGCTCCAGGCTCTGAGCTGTCAGCACAGAGCCCGACAGGGGGCTCGAACTCACAGACCGCGAGATCATGAGATCATGACCTGAGCCGAAGTCGGACGCTTAAACGACTGAGCCACCCAGGCGCTCCTCTAGGTCACATATTTAAAATGGCATTGAATTGACCTCTGGCCACACTGGCCATCATGCAGCATTTGTGTAATCTAAAATTATTCCAAATATAAAGTTTACTGGAAAAAATTCCAAGGAAAAGTAATACCTGTGAAAGACAAAGAGAGACAACAAATATATAACTGATTTCTTTGAAGAAGAAGAGCAATATAAAAAGAAAAAAAAAAGGTAGATAAAATTTAAGAAAAATTGACAGATATAAGGGAAATTTGAATCTACAGATTTAAAGAGAACAAGATGTTCCATGAAACATTGACACAAGATAATAAAATATATGTCAAATAGATATTCCACTAAAGATGGATAAAACTTAAAGGCAAAGAAAGAATTCCCATTGGTTATCTAGACAAAAATATCAAGTAACTCTTAAAGACAAAAAATCAGTTTGCCTTCCCATACCTGCTTCATAACAGTGGAATACTGCATATAATTTTTTTTAAATAAAAACCAAGCATGACTCCAAAGCTCTATATCCAGGCAAGCTGACACTCAGATCAGTTTTGAACCTGGAAGCCACTTTTAATGTGAAAAATCAACTCAAGGTTTAGATCAGCCCTTCTCAAAGAAACTACCAGAGGACAAGTTTTTGCTAAGAGATTAATGGAGAAACTTGGTAAGAGAACTATTATGGAGCAACATGCCCATTTTATTTGTATGGCTTAAACTAAAACTCATGTGCGCATTATAAATATGGACAAGAATGTGATGTTAGGAAGTATGGAAGTGTGGAAATGGTGTACTATACAGAAATTTGAAAAGAATAGGGAAAAGGTGGATATAACAGTAGTTTTCTTTTTTGTGGACAGAATCAAAATATTTAAAATTAATAGATTAGGTAAGACAGCGTACGTAATATAAGGGTATAAAGCTGACCAATAACAAAATAATTAAACCAATGAACACCTGGGGAAGAAAAGTAGAGAAGAGCAAAAATCAGTTTCTTCATTGTTCACAGTCAGAATCAGTAGATATTGGAGAAATAAATGATTAAGAGTATTATGTAAAAACATAGTTACAAAGTAACTCCTTGAATAAAAATACAGGGATTTCCTAAAAGAACATACTCCAAAGAGCAAGGCAAACACTAAGTTAAAAAATAAAAAAAAGATAAATTTAGACCAGTACATAGAAAATGATATCGCTTATATAAAATAAATATACATGAAGATGATCATAGCTGCACAGATTGAAAAACCAGACAAAAACCATGTCAAAATGATTGCATCTAAAAGAGATAACTAGCAAGGCCAGAAAAAAAAGTGGGAGAGAGATTTTTACTTCATTTCCTACCGTATCTTTTAAATATTTTACAAGGAATATATTTTCCCTATTAACATTTAATAAGCCCATAGTAAAAAACAACAAAGTAGCAAAGGATTTGTATGTGGAATGAGTATGTATTGGGGGAAATAGCCCATATACTTTGTCTTGGTTCGAACAATATTCCACAAACAACTCTGGATGCTCACCCTTATTTGGATGATCCTGTAAAATGTAGGTATTGGGTAACTAAACAAATGTCTTAAAATATCTGGAGTTTTGAATGCTCATCAATCTTCTGTTTACTAAAAACTTTTATTGGCCACATTAAAAAAAAATATTCTCTTCTCAATCAACCTGTGCTCTAGCATTTTTAAATGGAGAAAAAGAAATAATAAGAGAGGAGCAGGAATCGTGAGGACCTGATGAGACTTCCAGAGGGTAAACAGATGATGGTAATAGAGAAAACAGAAATGCTACTGCCACCGAGGCCAAAGGGGACAGTGTAGATTAATGAAAGGCATCCGTGCTTGAAGCTGCTCTCACTTTCAACTGTTTGCTACTCTCCTAAAGAAACTCTGGTGGACCAACATAGTTATGGGTGATAAATGACATCTGGGAGCATATCAGAAAGAAATACCTAAATGCAGAAGAAATACTAATTTATTGAGAACCGATATTATAGTAAGAGTCAAGTAGATCAGTTTTTACTATGAAGAATTGGGCAGTATTACTTTAAATTTGGAACTACAGATCTTCCTTGACTTACAATGGGGCAATGTCCTGGTAAGCCATCATACGTTGAAAATATTAAAAGTTGAAAGTGCATTTAATATACCTAACCTACCGTGTATCACAGCTTAACCCAGCCTACCTCAAACATACGGCACACTTCCATTAGCCTACAGTTGGGTAGAATCATCTAACACAAAGCCAATTTCACAATGTAATTTTCATTAGCTCATGCACTTTATTTAATGCCGTATTGACAGTCACGCACAAAATGCCTATATGGCTACAGAGTGGTTGTTAGCCTATCAGTTTTTCCCCCTTGTGATCTCCAGGCTGACTGGGAATGGCGGTTCAGTGCCCCACCCGGCATCACAGACAAGTAGCATACCGCACGCAGCTTGTTGCTAGCCCAGGAAAAGTTCAAAATTCAAAATTCAACATATGGTTTCTATTGAATCTATATCACTTTCACACCATCGCAAAGATGAAAAATTTTAAGTCAAACCACTGGAAGTTGGGGACTATCTTAAATGTCGTAATATCCTGACTCAAAATAATGATTATGTGAGATCCTCAAAAATTAAAGTTGCATAGACGTGGTCATCTCTCTAAAAAATTCTATGGAAAAAGCCTGTTGACCTCTGTAATGTGGTCCAGTAAGATCATTGGACCAAAGCTGAGGCTCCATCTTAGTTCCCTGATCTCCCCCATTGGTTGTACTGAGGTTGTACGGAGCTTCCTTTTGGGTTTTCAACTCTGCCTCCACCATCTACAATCTGATATCTGTTTCAGTCACACAGAAGTCACTCTATGTGTTTTGAAGAGAAAATGATTGAATTCCCATAATTGGTTTTTGTATATACAAGCACTAGAAAAAGTGAGGTAATATAGGTTAAGAAACTGGTGCTAGCTAATCTCACTGTAGATTTATTCATGAGAGGAAAATTAGTTATAAGCACCAACAATCAGTTGATAAATCAAGAGCCCAGTTTACTGCTTTTAAATTCTTCCTTTGTGGGGCGCCTGGTTAAGCATTCGACTTCGGCTCAGGTCATGATCTCAGGGTTTATGGGTTTGATCTCTGCCTTGGGCTCTGTGCTCAGGAGACTGGAGCCTGCTTCAGATTCTGTGCCTCCCTCTCTCTCTCTCTGCCCCTCCCCACTTGTGTTCTCTCTCTCTCTCTCTCTCTCTCTCTCTCTCTCTCAAAAATAAATAAACATTAAAAAAAATTTAAGTAAAAATAAATTCCTTGGAGTGACTGGGTGGCTCAGTTGGTTAAGCATCTGACTTTAGCTTAGGTCATGATCTCACAGTTCGTGGGTTTGAGCCCTGCATCAGGCTCTGTGCTGACAGCTCAGAGCCTGGAGCCTGCTTCGGATTCTGTGTCTTCATCCTTCTACTCCTCCCTTGCTCAACTCTGTCTATCTCTCTCTCAAAAATAAATAAGCATTTAAAAAAATTAAAAGAAATAAAGAAATAAATTCCTCATTTGTATACATGTAGGATGCCACAAGACCAGCACCACAGAAGTTTATGTTCATACTCCTGTCTCAGAGAAATTCTCTGGATGCCTCTAATTGTCTGTTGTTCTTGATATTTAGGAGCATAGTTATACGGTAGCCTTCAACGGCCTCTTATTTTGATTTTTTTTGACTCAAACAAATCCTTTAAATAAATTGATTTTAATTTGATTTCTCCTTAAATTATCTTATCTCAGATCCACCACACAGGATATGCCCTAAAACCTAAGTATCTGATTGTTCTCATCCCAGTATGCTGGTATTTTGTTTTTGCAAGGGAAACCAGACTATAGGCATTTAAAGAAACACAAGATAGTAGTTTCTTTCTTGATAGAATTTATTAATTTTATGGGACTTTATAAAAGAAATACTAAGTGAAGAGACAAAAATTATGTATTCTCTGTACCTTTTTAAAACATAATGCAGTGATTAAAAATAGAAAACCTTAAATTAGTAAATTCTTGACACTGAATTATACATGAAAAATGATTAATTAAATGTAAATTATCATCTGAAAATGGACACTAATTTGTACTAATATCCTTCAAAATGTCTGTGAGTTATACATAATACCTAGATTAATCTTATGATGATCTATCACTCTGAAATGTTTCCACAAAGCATAAGAAATTAATTATCATAAAATTATTTTATTAGACCATTAAACCAAGGAATAGATCACAAGATCAATAACCAATCCTCACCAAATGAGTACACAAACACAGATTAAGAGGTATCTACCTATCAGTCTCTATTCTGGTAAAATCTTTTGACAAATTTAAAGCTACAGTTTGTCCTCAAAGTATTTTCTTGAAAAAGGAATTGCTATGTACCCATTCTGGCAGATCGTGGATGTTATGCAATGCTTGTAGAGTTGGAATAGACATTAAAAAAAAACATTGTCTGTCTTCCATTTTTACACATATGGTGATGGTGTTAATACTCAGAGAGAATGGAAATACTAACTTAAAGTCATAAAGTTTCTTCACTATAGGAGAATTACACAAGTCTCCTGAAATCTGATCCATTTATTTTTTAACACCCAATTTTAGGAAAAGAAAATTTTACTTGTGAAATATGGCTGGAAATAGAGAATGTCCTAACCGTTACCTCCTGTTCCATGTCAATGTATATGAAAAATCTTACTTTAGATAGGTTATGTGTTAAAAATAATGCATGATCTGATAGAGATTTCAAAGGAAATGTGATTTTTATTAATTAATTGAATTACAGTTAAATATTAATCTCCATGTATAAAATAATTATGGCTAGTGATACAATCTTCTACATGAATCGCATTTTTATTTGGAACAAGTTTGGTTATTACAGTGTAGGGTGGAAATATTTGCGACTCTTTGGTCTAAAGATGTGAAGGTAATGTTTGTTACTTTGTACACAGTTTCAGAAATATCAAAGTAAATACAAAGACATGTTTATGTCAAGTTATTCACTAACAGCTCTACCTACCTACACAGAATGCTCACCAAGTACCTCCACTTGAATGCTAGAAAGATTTTAATTATACAAGAGAAAACGAAAGGTATACTTTTAGTTATAGATATGAATTGTTCTTGTACTCTAAGTAATAATGGAGTAGGATATTTTGAAGTCTAAGATATTTTATTGTCAACTGGTGCAGAAAATTTCCTTATAGGGGTAGGAATCAGAACAGAGGTCATTGCAGATAGAGGATCCAGGGTGAACTGAGAAGAAGTATGGAGGAATGTATTTATTGTATACTAACAATTGAGTAAAAAAAATAATGCTAAAGTGTGATCCTGTTTCTTCAATAATGATACTAATAGACATCATGTTGGTAAGATGCATCAAAATTGTATCAGTGGTTTTCTCTCTTGGAATTTAGGGTAATTAAAACTTGTATCAAGTTTCCTTTAATTATTTTCTAATATTTCTATTAAATAATAATATATTACTTGGCAATGTCATCAAAGGAAAAAACAAAGGACTTGGATAAATTGCAAGATGGTCAAAATTTTCCTTTATTTTTTGTAATATTGAGCAGTACTTTAAAATATCCACAGACTTTGACAGAATATAAAACATGATTAGATTTTCACCAGCAGCTCATGTGGCTGTGAATAACACACAAGGCATAATTGACCTTCAGAGTAAAACTGAATGCCAGAAGAAATGTTCATCAAAGAAGAAATTCTATAAGGAGAAATTTCCTAGACCACTAGACAAAGAAAACTTTCGTTATCAAAATATTCTAGTCTGTTCTTATTCCAGAAGTAGAAATAATTATATCTTGAAATAAAACTGTAACCTTCATTTTCTCTTGTATAATTAAATCTTTATCAACATTGTCATTGCTTTTACATGAAATATTAAATAGGTGTAAAACATAGCCCCTAGCTTTTTATACCATTGATACCATTGTCTCTTCTCTCTCCCTCAACCCCTCTATCATCTATCATCTATCTCTCTTCTAATGTCTCTCTCTTCTCGCTCTATCATCTATCTATCAATCATCTATTCTTTTCTCCCTCTAGAGAAGAGGATTAAAGTGATAAAGAGGGATAAATTGTGCAAAATAGGCTTTTATTATGCATATTTACAGCCTCTATTAGACATTATCTGTGTGTGTGTGTGTGTGTGTGTGTGTGTGTGTGTGTGTGTAAGCATTCACATGTTTGTCTAAAATCCACCAATGTAAACTTTTATCCATTGCCATTGTGAGCAGTAGACCTGAGCTGGTGGAACAGATCCAAAGCGGAACATATGGTGCCTGTAGTTGACCTGAATAGTGAGAGGGGTATACTGAGAATGACTGACTTTCTGCTACCAAGTGAGCTTACAGGTGCGGGAAAAGAAGTTACACAAAAAGTTGGTTGATTGTGTCAGTTAATGTTGACTGCATTTGTCAAATTACCACAGGGACTGTCTTATAATAAATAAGGATAAAACAATAAAAAACAGAATAAAAGAGTACAAAAATTTGGAGACTTGCAAGTTTGGAAGGAGTAATTGCTTCTCATCTGCAGCCAGGAAAAAAAAAATCAAATTGAGAAGAACTTTGAGCAATAAAGTCTGATTAGACTCACTCCTGCAGCAAGAATCAAGTCAGGGCACAGCTGTCACATTCCTTCTTAAAAGCTCTGACTTGATTTTGGAGTGTCAGATCAAAGACTCAATTCATGTTTGACTCCCAATAAATTCTCTCTTTGGGACATAGTGACTCAGGAAAAATAGAGTACAAATATGTTTCTCCAAAGAAACTTGATATAGTTATGATACTATCTATTAAAAAAGGAGAGCACATAGATTCAAAAAAGCAAAGATATGTCACAAATCAAAGAGATATGTATAGAAAAGAAATGTGGGTGAGGCTTGTGGCACATGTTGCTGACTGAATTGAATTGATGGAAATTCTGCTATGTTTGGAAAAGACTTGCACTATCAATAAAATCATGACTTAAAGAAATATCTGTGACTGTTCAAGACCAGACTATGCCAGAAATACCAGAACTCTGATTGTTCAAGATCTCCAGTCTTCTAAGGGTGAAAAGCAGATTAGGGAAAAGCTCTTAGGTTTCCCAAGGAGGGTATATTTTCTATTTCTCCTTTCACCTGAAACTTACCAGAAAAAAGGAGAAGAGATAATTATTCAGGAGAATGGAGCTTAGAAGCACAGGGTACAATTGACTGAACATCCCCTCACAGTAACTGTGCAGGTAGATTTCAAAATTGACATGCAAACATGCAATTTTTCCTTTTTCTGAATGCAGGTGTTTGCTGAAATTATCCAGTTCCCTGGATGTACTGTATAATTAGTCTATTCAGTTCATAAATGTCTGTATCAAGAATAAACACATAGGGTTTTTGGTTTTTTTTTTTTTTGGTGTTTTTAAAAGATTTTTAAAGTTTATCTATTCTGAGAGATAAAGAGAGAATGGAGGAGAGTTAGAGAGAGAGAGGGAGAGAGAAAGAATCCCAAACAGACTTTGCATTATCAACACAGAGCCTGACAAGGGCTTAAAATCATGACTGTGAGATCATGACCTGAGTCAGAATCAAGAGTCGAGTTCTTAACCAACTAAGCCACCTAGGAGTCCCCAACTTGGGATTTTTATTAAAGGGTCTGATATAAATAATATCTTGATATAGATATCAACAATCAATATATAGATCTTGAATGTAAAACTGGATGCCAGGAGCAGATGGCAATTCAATGATAGCTCTCTTGGAAGGAGATAAGTGCCTTTTCTGTATACAGTGAAAGATGAACCAAATATTTGGTGACCAGAAGGTGGAGTGTTGAAAAAAGGATTTTGTTCACAAATCAATAGTCCCAAATCTGTTAATAGGTGGCATTATACTTCTGGGCCCAGTTGTAGTTGAGTGAAACCAAGTGACAAGTTCTTCCTAATAAGTTGTGAGCAGAAAAATGTCAGGCGTCAAAACCAGAAGACATCATTTAATTGCTAGATCAAGACTTTTCAGATTTCCCTTTCCTTTTGGCATAGTGACAAGCATTTGACATAATTGTATCAATTTGAGTCTGTAAGTACCTAAATTAAGCAGAGCACACTTCATGACAGTCCCTGATTGCTCCTTAATGTGTGAGAACTAAGCTTTGTGGGTTTGGAGTCTGTGAGTGTGTTTTTTAATGCACCTTCACTATTTCTACTGATAGGTTTATAATGGCATTATTTCCTACTTTACACACAAAAAGAACAAAGGCGACAGAGGGAAATGTGATTTGCCTAAGATCATTCAGTCATGCAGGGGCTACACATAGAGAATCGCTAGTTGCTATTTGAACTCCTAACTGCTTCTAGATGTTTTTTTGTTTTTGTTTTTGTTTTTGTTTTTGCTTTTGCTTTTAACTTCATTTTGAGAGATGTTGAACGATCTTCAATACTTAAGGGCAACAATCTGGGTGTCATACATCTATTATTCATTCTGAAGGCCCTTGTCCTGCTACAATCACATTATTGTAAAAACCGCCATTGGCCACAATTCTTTTATGGATGAGTAGACTTCTAATCCAAGCAAGGGAAATCATTCTTGTTTACCCTTATCCTATTGTAGTCTAGAGGTACACTCTGGAGACATTCAGTGCCTCACCACAATTTTATTTCTTACCAACTGGAATGGTTAATAAGTCATTCTTCAGAGGCAAGAGCAATGTAGACCTGTTTGCAATTTCACTTCCCTCTTGTTGAGAAAACTTGACTTCAATGAGACAGGTGGAGGACACTGTGACGAGAATACCAAGTGTGACAAATGGAGGGAGAACGCTAGTGAGGCTGAAGCCTTGTCTCAGTTCTTCTTGAGGCCCAGGTATACTCTTTCTTGCAACTTGAAATTATCTTTAGCTTCTGTACATTAGTGAAATTCCTTCTCTAGGATAGTTATGGCTTTGATTAGGTCAGTAATCCCAAAGAATTACAACATTGTGCCTACAAAAGCCAAGGCAAAACACCTGGATGGTTCCGTTGGTTGAACAACAGACTCTTGATTTCAGCTCCGGTCATGATACCATGGTCGTGGGATTGAGCCCTGTGTGGGGCTCTGCACTGAACGTGGAGCCTGCTTGAGATTCTCTCTCTCCCAATGGGAACCCTCTTGCACTGTTGATGGGAATGCAAACTGGTGCAGCCGCTCTGGAAAACAGTGTGGAGGCTCCTCAAAAAATTAAAAATAGAACTGCCCTATGACCCAGCAGCAGCACTGCTAAGAATTTACCCAAGGGATACAGGAGTGCTGATGCATAGGGGCACTTGTACCCCAATGTTTATAACAGCACTTTCAACGAGAGCCAAATTATGGAAAGAGTCTAAATGTTCATCAACTGATGAATGGATAAAGAAGATGTGGTTTATATATACAATGGAATACTACATAGCAATGAGAAAGAATGAAATCTGGCCATTTGCAGCAACATGGATGGAACTGGAGGGTGTTATGCTAAATGAAATAAGTAAATCAGAGAAAGACAGATATCATATGTTTTCACTCATATGTGGATCTTGAGAAACCTAACAGAAGACCATGGGGGAAGGGAAGGGGAAAAATAGTTACAAACAGAGAGAGAAGGAGGCAAACCATAAGAGACCCTTAAATACAGAGAACAACCTAAGGGTTTCTAGGGGAGTGGGGGGAGAGGGAAAAATGGGTGATAGGCATTGAAGAGGGCACTTGTTGGGATGAGCACTGGGCATTCTGTGTAAGCAATGAGCCACACAAATCTACCCCCCCCCCAAAAAAAAAACAAGAGCACACGTCACACACTGTATATTAGCCAATTTGATAATAAATTATATTTTAAAAAATTTTAACAGAAAAAGAAAAACAAAATTTCTCTGCCTCTGCCCCTGCCCCTGCTTGTTTTCTCTATCTAAAAAGTAAATAAATAAAATTTTTAAAAAGCCAATGCTATTACATTTCCAAAATTTTCTGTGTTTTCTATATATTTTTTATTTAACTGTTAAGTGTATAGCACTTAGTCAGCAAAATTCATGTTTTGTTATTTCCTATTAAATTTAGAATAGAGTACCAAGTGGCCACTCAGAGAAGCTACTGAAATGCTGACCTTTAAAGAGTCACATGACAAAAATAGGGGAGAATGGACAAGTTTATGAAATCATGAGTCTTTTCCGATTATGGCCAGGTCAAAAGGTTAGATCCCTACATTTTTTTTTATTGGACTATTTTATTAAAAGTGCACTATCAAATAGGGCTTTTGAAATACATATTTTCATTTATGTGCCAAATCATTTAATGTGCCATTTATAAAATTGTCATTGTCAACAGGGTGGAACAGGTTAAAAGGAAGAAGGAAAACTAACTGTATTTGTAGTTGTATTACAACTTGAGGACGCACCATTTTTTTTTTAGAGAGAGCATAAAACATCACAAATTCCTTGCAGATTTCAGCTAAGATAGTATGAATAAAATAATAACTTCCAGTTTATGAGGAGTTTACTACTTAAAAATAAAAAAAAAATTCAATACTCTGAACCTGGAAAATTTGAATTCAATTGATTTCTTTTCTCCCTCACTCTCCTGTATGGTAAAATAAAACCATCCAAGAAACACTCTGACCCAAGCAGAAAAATCTTTATTTCATTTCCAGAAAGGAAAAGGGTATTATACTTCAGATATAATTGTACCTGAACTATGTTCAAACTAAGTTTTAGCTACTTTGATTTTGGAAAAGATTTTGCAAATTTCTTGTGTGTCTGAGTGTGTGCTTGTGTGTGTGTGTAAAAATGGGAATAAGTCTATTTTTGAAATAAATGTTGTGTGCCTTTTAGTTTGAAAGTTTAAACCCAGAAGAGATGTTACGTTAATTAAGCCTAAATTTATTTGACTAGTAAAATCTCTCTGGTTACAAATTTATCTATTAATATTCTTACCTTGGTTTATATTACTATCTTTTATTATCCTGTGATGGTCAGTCTTTGGAAATGTATATAAGGTATTATATTATATATTATATATACATTATTGTTCTTATCCTTCACTGAAGAATCTCTATTAATTTTGAGATGTCTCATTCTTGATTGCATAATTACCATCATGTACTATATAATAGCTAACACATTAAATAAAACACATGAAATAAAACTTAATATTGACAGAGATTATGCTAAAAATCATATTGTAGGGGGTAATTTCTAAAACAATTATAAATGACATACTCAAGGACTATACTGAAATGGTCAGATAATCAGATATGCTAACAGTGAATAAAGTATTCTCTGAAAGAAAGACAATAAACTCAGATGTTGCATATCCTGGAAATCTGCACTCGACATTTGAGGTCGTAAAGACCGAGACATTGTATGAAGACAGTCAGATCTCAAGGAAGATAAACATGAATAAGTGAATAAAGTTTGCAAATTACATAAAGAATTTCAAAACTTAACCCAACTGTCCTTTTCTAGCAAATAATCACTGGCTAGAGGTGAGTTCACACCTCTCTTAAAGGGACATGTTATTACCCATAATGGGCACAGTGTGAGCTTCAACAAATCATTAACTACTTGTGGAATACCTTCTTTTCTCCATCTATAAATTCTCTTATCAAACCAGGCTTGTAATGAATCAAGGAGCTAATTATTAGCAGCTGCATTGCAGCTGTGATGTTACTGGTTTTGGAGGAACAAAGAGAGCAAGGACTTCTCAAGGATCCAGAAATAGAACTTTTTATCAGTTTGGCACTGAACAAGAGAGGGGCAATCAGCTCAGGATTGCTTTTATAATACTGACTGTGCAGCTTGCATTATGTGCATTTATAGATCTCAGACTACTTAGACCACGGTTGGTAATTTAGAGCATATTCTTCAACACAAAAATAGGGGAAATAAAGATAAGAGAAGTTAAGTAAATTTCCCATTATCATACAGTTAATCATTGCAGACTCCAAACTTGAACGAGCACTTTCTGAATCTGAGATCAGGAGTCATTGTCATAGATCTTGTTATCTTTGAGAGCCTTTAACATATTGATCTGCCAACCCAATCCTTTCATTCAGTATTTATTTATTCAGTGAATAATATTTGAATATCACTGTGTGTCTCTCAATTCTGCTTTATCTTTTTCAATTTACTTCAGAGCATATAGTTAAGCTATAATCAAGGAAATATGTATTTTGCTAGATTTTTCTAATTTATCAAAATCCCTGGGATGTATGCAAATGTTTGTATACAATTTATTTATATGTAGACATATATGTAATTATGAATATATAAGATACAGGTAAGTAGAGAGGTTGATAGATAGTATTAGCCTTATCATGATTGGTAATACTCTAGTCATATATTTTATGTGTCATTTATTCATTCAATATGAATGTCTAGTATGTTCCTACATCTGTGATAATTCTACAAGCATTTTATTATTGTTATTATTATGCATGCTATCTACAATTTGTAATAAAATGGCTCTTTCTTTAAGGCCTTCATAGTTTATTGATGCAATTTACCACACACACACACACACACACACACACACACACACACACAGATAGAACAGTAAATGCTAGAGATGTGTACCAAGTGTGAGAATACTAAGCTGTCGAAATAAGGTGTACATAGAAAAAAATACATACTGGTCAAAAGAGATATTAAACATCACATTCTAATAGTATATTTTTTCTTATTTAATAGCCTTTTTAGAACTCATGACAGTATAGCCATTTTACTAATTAGATCAATAGGATCACATCGATTTCAGAGCTACAATAGCTAGGGGAGAAATGAAAGTGTATAAGCCAGTAGGAATTATCCATTTAAAACAGAAACTTTAAAAGGATAGCATGATTCATACACTCTTAATCTCCTCTCCCAAAATAAAGCGATGATTAGACCATTTGGGAGCGTTTGAACATGGGGGTGGAGGGGGTGGGGGAGAGACTAGACAGTTGGAGTCTGCTCACTGCACCGCTATGTAGCAGCAGGGATGCTCCCAGGCTGCTCATGGGGATAATTATCACCTCTGAGGGAGCAGTATTTCCGGAAATGATGTTCATCATCAGATAAAAGGGGAGGGCCCTTCACACACATCCTATTTCAAGCTATAAAGTACTTTTGTTTTCAGAAGAAGCGGTTATGAATTAAGGCCCACTGCTGTTCAAATAATTAGGATTTGTGGTGTTTAAGAATTACCTCCATTAAAGAAGTAAAATGGTATTAATAGTGCGGCAGCAAGCTGTGAAATATAGAAACATTACTTCCGAAGACAGCTGTTCCACTGCTGTTAAAATATGCAAACTTCCCTGGGAAAAAAATTGCTTTTTTCTAGTCAATCAGTGCCTGGCTAGCAAACAGCAATATATGAGAGAAATAATAGCCCCTTAGAATTGAGAGTTCTTTTGAGCTATTGACACAATTATGGCACAATCTGAATCACTAAAGGAGCAAAGAATCATTTTGGGATCAAGGAATCAAAGAGTGGAAATAAAGTGATCAACACACAAAGGTGTATTAAGAGAATGAAAAGAAAATAGCAATTCACAAGGTAAGTTCACCTGGGACCCAAAGGCTTCTGACTTACTGGATAAACAGCAAGTTTTAATGTGATTCATATAGGGATAATACTTGCATAAATGAAAGTAAGTTTTGCTTATTCAGCCATCAGTAACATTAATTGGGCTCCACATGTCAGGTTTTGAGCTTACAAAATTAATGTGAAGATATGGGAATCCCTTAAATTGAGAATTATGCTTTGGCATAAGTTGTGATGATGACAAATTGAGGCAACATTGGGGGAGAAATACCTACAGATTCTAACAACTTCTTTTTGCCTATCTTCCACCTTTCAAGATGCTTAATAAAATCAATACATAATTTCCGAAGAATGTTTTCTACGGCTATAGTGCTTCGTCAAGGGAATCAGAATATCAGCCGTATTATAAGATTTGAAGATTTTTATGTTACATTTCAAATCACATATAAAGATAAAATAGTATGTTTTCTTGCAAAAGGACTTCAGTGAAAGAGAGTGTAAGTTTTGCATTGTTAGTGATCAGCAAATCCCAATCTATATAAACCCCTTAGAATAAAATTCTTAAAAAAAGACTTTAAAAATATGTGTGGATAATGAAAACAGGAAAAAAGGGAGGCTGAGAGGAAATTATATAAAGAAAGAGAATGAGGGCACAGGCAGCTTAGATAAAGGCAAAGAAAATAAGAGCACAATAGAAGTTTAACACATTGAGCAAAGGGCTGTGTAAGAAAAGTCTGGATAGATCATGCTAGGCTCTGAGGAGGACATGAAGAGGCAGTAAGTAATGTATATTTTGAGGAGAGCCCAGCGTCTATTTCGTGCTCTAGATGATGAACTTGGTGTTAGAGCACCGAGTATAGAAACCTCTTCCATAATTTTAAACTAACTAATGGCAGAGAGGCTGAACTTTATGTCTGAGGACACGAATGGGCTGGCATCCCTAAAATGCCAAACCTGTTCTATTTTCCTTAGGCAATTCTGTGTCCGTTTCTGCATCTGAAAATTAGAAATTTGAAGCAGATGACCAAGGAAGTGGTATGTTTGTAGGTGGATACTTTCTATTCCCATCAGAAAGTGATTTCTGACACAAAGGATAATAATTCTTTTTCCCTAAACAAGGTCTAATTTATTAATATTACTGACTTGGTGCATCTACAAATATAGTTCATACATAACTGAGTAAAATAAGCCAATCTACATGACTAGGAATATTTCCAGACACAGTAACCTTCAGCGAATATGACTTAAGTAACAGACGAGATTGAATATTTGCAGTGCTATTTGTAAAGAACTAAATGTTTATAAAGTAAATATACATTCCAAGTATCTTAAGAGAAAAAGAGGAGTATATTCTCAGTAAGACTTCGCTGGAAGGTGATATGGTATATCACCTCTAAACTACATTTTGGCATTTGAACATTCCTAAAGTACTTTTTTTGTTGATTCTAAAATTATATTTTACGTAGAATTTTGGAAAAATGCCAAAAAATTAGATTTGCCATTATTTATTCTGTTTTCTTTAGTTCCACGCCACATTACATGTGAGCGTTTATTATTTTATTTCCCATTTTATTACCCTCTTTCAGACCATAGCTACTTAAACTTTCATTTCCATAGTCCTTATAATATATTACTTAAATTGAACCCGTTTCTATGACCTGATTCTTTTGCCTCATGAAACCACTTCTTTTTTATCTATTTATTA
This sequence comes from Panthera pardus, assembly GCF_024362965.1. NCBI lineage: Eukaryota > Metazoa > Chordata > Mammalia > Carnivora > Felidae > Panthera > Panthera pardus. The sequence continues at coordinate 176,430,937 of NW_026526688.1, read as the reverse complement.
TTTTGCTTTTTAGAAATCGTTATAACTGGGACAGAAGAATCTTTGATTATAGATGTTAAGAGTCTGATCAAAAAATATTGGACCTTAAATGATTAAGTCAACATTCTTTTACGTATATCAAACTTTTGTGAATCTGATTTTGTTAATTCTACCTGAGCCATTTGGTAAAAAGAAAAATGTAAATAATTTCTGGACCCATAAAACCCTATATTTACAATATCAACTATACCTCTAAATTAGGTATAGAAACCTAACCAGCCTGATTGTCTTATTTTAAATATTGGAATATATTCATTTTATTTCTTTGAATGTTAATTTCTCAGATAATTTGTTTTAAGTTTTGAGTCTTTTTATTTAAATGTGCACACTGAACACACATGCAGACCTTCAATTGGACTGGTCCCCATCACTTGGCTTGTACTTGGTGCTATAACCTGTACTTTGCTAATTGAGCCAGTCTAATCTGATTGGTTAGATTAGAAAGTCTGTGCCTTTCAGGTTGCTGAAGACCATGATGATTTTCCACTTGAAGAAATTAGATTGTAAATAGGATTTCTAAAGGCATAATTCACATGGAGGGATATATTTTCTTTCTTTTATTTCTTAAAGTAACACGTGAAGTATATGGTCAGTAAGTATTTACTTAGAATAGTTTACTGCTCTTGAATATGTGAATGTGTTTATTGACATTGTTTGTATGCCAAGCTTCTTAATGGGTGAAAATAAGTCTGAGGCAGTCTTCTTCTTCTTTGTTTTTTTTTTTTTTAAATCTTACTCTTTTTAGACCTATGTGCTGAAGCATGAGCTTAATTAAGAACGTATAATATAGAGTCTCAATTTATATTACACCTGCCAACTTTGGTCTGCAAATCAGGATATTGGATTTATTTTTGCTCTTGTTTCTCTGATGTTCTTTACTTGGTCACAAAGTTTAGATAGATCCACTCCCTCTTCATTCTCAACATGATGCACAGTACGTTGTTATATGTGGGAAAAAAATATCTTCTCAGCCATGACTTTCTACTTGCATTAGGAGAAAATATTCCTTGTTCCTGACCTTATGACCTCTTGGAAGATTGTTAAATTCCACAAAACTACAAAAATTAGTTCTAAAACACACACATTAGTCAGTTCACTTGAGGATACCCATGTTGACTCATGTATATGTTACTAAATAATCCCCTAAACATTCTTAGTAGAAGTTACCCTCTCTGTGTCTGAATGAAATCTCTTAAGCTCAAGAAAAATCATTCAAGAACTTGCAAAAGTACAAAGAGAAATAAGGAGTAATTAGAAAATAAACCGATTTCTTCCCCTAACATTTTTTAAACATCCTTGTGAATTTTTAACCAACATTTTATCTAAAGTCACAGTGTGTAAAAGCACAGTGTTTGTTTTCAGTCAGAAGCATTGGAAATAATTTTTTTTCTTAAAATAATTTTTTCTTAAAAATCGAAATCCAACATGGAAACTCTATCTGATGATATTTAAGACTTTTCAAGCCCTTTGTTTTTCTTTGTGCTTTACTCTCAAGAAGCATTAATAATTACACAGAGTATTTTCATTTTAACTTTATAATTTCACTGCTTGTGCTTCTTACTATTGATTTTATTCACACTCACATGCAACAGCAACCTTGCTTCAAAAATATATGAAATTCAAAATCCCAGCCTTAGTTTTTGAATCTATTTTAAAGACTTCTTAATTTCTATTACTATTTTAAAAGATCAGATTAACTTAAAATTTTTATTTCATAAAATATCTACAGTCCTTATATTTGGCATCATAAAATTGCAGAAAAAATAGTTAAATAATTTAATACGTGAAAAAGGTCAATAAAATATTGATGAAACAAATTGCAATAACTTCAAAGTTTAAAAAGTAATTCCAGGAAATGATATGTTACTAAGAATTCCTTAAACTTGTTAATTGAAAAATCTATGATTGGTGTAGTTACTTCCTTTAGCTGCTGACTGAATCTTTCTATAGCAAACATAGACTCATGAAGCATACATTTTAATTTTTAACTGATCTCTGTGATTTTAAACTCTTCAAATAAAAAGGTATGTTTATAATCTCTCTTTCACCATTTAAACAGGATACTGCAGAGTTCTTCATGTAAGATTCTTAGCAAAATATTAGTATCTTACTAAACAACTATATTATTTGTTTACAAAGTAGTATTTTCATTAATTTACCTTCCTAAAATTTCTGCAAGTTTTGTCATTAATATTGTAATACACAATGTAAAGTCCTTGCTACTCATCTCCTTTCAAACCTACATGTCCCTAAAATTATCAACATGTTCTTTTCCTTTTGCTTTCTGATTATAAACTGGTCAGTCATTTTCTGAGCTCATAATTTCCTGTTACTACAAAGACATCCAACTTCATTCAGCATACCAAATTATCACTGTTCTCTGAACTCTACTTTTAGCTGGAAGTTCATTTGTTCAAGTGACTGCAAGCTCAAATTTCACTAAATATATTTTGTTATTCTCTAAAATGGTAACCATTTTGTCAGTCTCTGATAAATTTCCGTCTGGTCACCCCTGCCCATGTTGCTAGTATCTCATATTTAGATCACACCTGTAGGTTATGGCAGGCAGCACACCAATTCTAGTACAAAATTTTATAACAGTGAGGTTAATGTAAGTTATGCTGCATTGACTCTCAACCCAAGTCACTGTGGCTAAAACAACAATATTTCATTTCCTGCTCCCTATATAACCAACATTAGCAAAGGGGCTCTGTTCATCTTAAAGAATCAAGGCTGACGTAGATATCATGCGTCAGTGATGCTTCCGTAATTATCATAGAAAAGAGAAAAGAGTGCGGTTAATGGTAAACAAATCCTGAAAGTTTCTATCTAGAAGTGCAAAATGTCACTCCTGCTACTGTTTTATTAACTAAAACCACAGAAAACATTGTCACACCTAACTACAAAGGACAGGTAAGCACAATTCAGCTCTGAGCCCATTAAGAAGGGAGAACTGGAATGTTTAAGAACATCTTTAGTGTTCATCACGGAAAATAATAAATAAATAATAATAATAATATCTTCGGAGGAGGGTCAGGGAAGTTTTCTATGAAGAAGTCATAATTAAATGGATATTTGAAAAGTATGCTAATTAAGATAAGAAAAAAGTGGGGAAAGAAAGTATTTTACAGAGGAAAACTATTGACAAAACTCTGTGGGAAGGAATATGCTGCTTTGGAACAAAAGAAACCAAGTGTGGCTATGAGGCAAAAAGAGAAATGTCCAAATGGAAGTCATGTTAAGGGTTTTTGTCTTAAGAAGAAAAGGAGGTTATTGAAGTGCAACGGTAATGACCAAAAGAATGAAATATTTAGGAATAAACTTAACCAAGGATAGAAAAGACTTGTATGCTGAAAATAACAAAATACTGCTGAAGAAAAGTAAAGAAGACACAAGTAAATAGAAAGACATCCATGTTCATGGATTGGAGAACTTAATATTGGTAAGATGCCAATATTACCCAAACTGATCTACAAATTCCACACAATCTTTATCACAATCCCAAAGGCATTTTTACAGAATAGAAAATTTTATTCTAAAATTTACATGGAACCTAAGGGATGCTGAATAGCCAAAACTATCTTGAAAAATAACAACAAAATTATATGTCTCACCCTTCCTGATTTCAAAATTTATTACAAAGTCATGGTGATCCAAATGGTACTGGCATTAAGCCAGACATATAGACCAGTAGAATAGAATAAAGAGCTCAGAAATAAACTCTTAAAACGGTCAAGGGGTTTTTGACAAGGGTATGAGACCATTCAATGGAGAAAGGATTGTCTTTTCAACAAATGGTGCTGGGAAAACCGGATATCCACATACACGAAAATGAAATTATACACCTATTGTACACCAGATAGAAAAATTAACTCAAAATGGATCAAAAACCTAATTGTCAGAGCTAAACCTATAAAACTCTTAAAAACAGAGGCAACAACTCAATTTAAAACTGAGCACAGGTCTTGAGTAGAGATTTATCTAAAGAAGATATGCAAATGGCCAATAAACACATGGAGAGATACTTAACATCAAAAATCACTAAGGAAATACAAAACTAAACCAAAATGAGATACTACTTCATGCCCATTAGAATAGTTATTAGAAAAAAAAAAGTCAGAAAATAACAAGTATTGACACAGATGTGGAAAAATCGGAAATCTTGTACATTGCTGATATGAAATGTAGCAGTTACTGTGGAATACTATGTGGCAATTCTACAAAAAATGCAAACATAGAAATATCATATGATCCAGCAATTCCACTTCCAGGTATATACCCAAAATAATTGAAAGCAGGAACACAAACAAATATTTGTATACTCTTGATCATAGTAAGAGTATTCAAAATAGCCAAGATGTAGAAGCAACCCAAGTGTCTATTGATGGATGAATGAGTAAACAAAATATGGCATATGTACAATGGAATATTATTCAGCTTAAAAAGGAAGAAGATTTTGATACTACAACACAAACGAATCTTGAAGATATAGGTGATAGGAATAAAGCCAGACACTAAAGCACAGATATTTTGTGATTCTATGTAGATGAGTTAAGTAGAGTCTGTATATTCATAAAGACAAAATGTGGAATGGTGGCTCCTGGAAGCTTTGGGGAGGAGAATGAAGAATTAGAATTTATTTTAATAACTTCTTTTGTTATTATTATTATTTATTTTGAGAGATAGAGAACAAGCAGGGGAGGGGCAGAGAGAGAGGGAGACAGAATCCCAAGCAGGCTCTGTGCTGACAGCGCAATGCGGGGCTTGAATTAACGAACCACAAGACCTGAGGCAAAATCAAGAGTGGGACGCTTAACTGACTGAGCCACTCAGGTGCCCTGAGGAATTGAAATTTAATGAGTACAGAGTTTCAGCTGGGAAAGATAGAAAAGTTGTGGAGATGGATGGTGGTGATAGTTGTGCAATAATGTGAATGTAATGTCACAAAACTGTATGTTTAAAAATGGTCAAAAGGATAAATTTTATGCTATGTATATGTAACCATAATTATTATTTAAAAATGAGAGCAGCATATCTTACTTTCCTACTTCTAAATAATTATTGACACTATGTTTTTAAAAACATTTTCTATGAAAATTATATTTCTTTTGTTTAATTACTTTATTGATGTATGATTGACGTACAAAAAGCTATACATATTTACTATATACAACTTGATGAGTTTGGATATAAGTGGACATCATTGAGGCCACCACCACACGTTATGCCATAAACACATCCATCACCTCTAAAAGTTTTCACCTGCCCCCTTTATCTGTTATCATTATTATTATCTGTGTGTGTGTGTGTGTGTGTGTGTGTGTATGTGTGTGTGAAAGAGAGAGTACGGTAATGAGAGAGAGAAGTAGAGGAAGAGAGAGAGAGGAGGACACTCAACATAAGATCTACTCTCGGCAAATGTTTATATAAAATACAGCATTATTAACTACCGGCATTATGCTCTACAGTAGGTCTTTAGGGTCTATTCATCTCACATAACTGAAACCTTGTGCCCTTTGACTCCTATCTTCTTGTTTTCCCTCTCTCAGCCCCTGGAAACCACTAGGGGCTGGGAAATTCACTGCTCTTATGAATTTGACTATTTTAATTTCTTTCTCTGCCCTCAGAATTTATATATCAAAATATATGTCCAATTTTGATATTTTTATTTATTTTTAGTCATGATTTGTCTTCATTATTTTGTAAGTTCTGTCTCTGGAAGACAATTCTGAAAATACTCAGGCAAAATGATACATGTGTGCCTCCCACACGCAATCATGCACGAACACACACACACACACACACACACACACACGTGCACGTGCACAGTAAGTTAGGAAATTGAAGCCAACAAAATTGTTTTGGTTGACTAATTTTTATATATAAGTACATATTTTGATGAATACTTAGCATATTGATTTTACAGAATCCCCAACTATTTGATGCAAAGTATAATTTAAAAAAATGTTTGTGCCTCTGAAATCACTTTTTTATGACAGAAGAGAAGTGTACATACCTTCAGATCAAATGGCACTAAAATATTACATATTTTATGAATTAAGGTCACCGCTATTGCTGGCTATTTGATTTCTCCATTGAGCCCTATAAAATGTCAGTTTATGAAATGAAATGGAGTTACTACAAATGGACAAAGACAATCTAGCAATCAGAAGACACAAGGTTTGGGGCCATTGCATACATTCATCAGGAGAATAGCTCTGAATATTTTTCAAACAATTATTTATATTTAGGAAAAGACAGAAATGTTATTTAGTATACCATGATAACACACCAGAGAATTTATAATTAGTTTTAGGAACGTTCCACAAGAAATTATGTATTTTTTTAAAGATTATAATTTAAAATTTTTACCTTTTCTAATTAGGAAAATTTGCTCATTCCAGAAATAGGCATATACATATGATACCAAGGAAGTCATATGTTTTTCTATTTTATGGTGCAAGTTTTAGCTTAATGCTTAGGGTAAAATTTCAAAGTTAAACACATAAACAAGTAAAAGAAAAAGTTTCACTTCAGTAAGGCAGGAAACAAATCTATTAAACTTTGTAACAGTATTGTGTGAGTATATTAAAAAGTTGAGACACATTTGTAAATTTGGCCTACCCTCTCATCTGATTCTTGCATGTCTCTGGTATAAGCACATTACATTAAAACAAAGTAACATTGAAATAAACAAGGAAAAATATTGTTGCAGTTTTGTATTTGATTTCTATTTCTGCCATAACAAATTAACTAATTTAGTGGCTTAAAGTAACACAAATCAATTATTATCTTACAGTTCTGTTAGAAGTCTGACTTGTGGGTTAAAACTATTGTGTCAGTAGCGTTGAATTCCTTTATGGAGGCTCTTTGAGATCCATTTAAATGCCTTGTCTAGGTCAATAGGCTTCCCACATTCCTAGGTTAGTGGCCTTCTTTCTCCATCATGAAGCCAGCTATGGTGAATCTGTGAATTTAGTCAGGAAAGGTCTTCCTGTTTTAAGGAGTCATGTGATTAGTTTGGGTTTATCTAGATAATCCAGGATAATTTTCCCATCTCAAGGACTTTAACCACAGCACACTCGCAAAGAGACTTTTGCCATGTAAGGTAAGATATCCCCTGATTTCATGGATAAGAGTGTGGGCATCATAAGGAGCCATTATTTTGCCAACCTCAAGTTGTTTCTTAATTATATTTTTATGAAAAAAATAATAATATCTTGAGAATGGTAATTTTGTCCTAATTAACTAGAATTATATGTAATATGTGTTATTTATTATATTTGTTTCCCCTTCCATCTTCTACTTCAGTGACTCTTTTTTTAAATTTTTTTTAACGTTTATTCATTTTTGAGAGACAGAGACAGAGTGCAAGTGGGGGAGGGGCAGAGAGAGAGGGAGACATAGAATCTGAAGCAGGCTCCAGGCTCTGAGCTATCAGCACAGAGCCCTATGCGGGGCTCCAACCCACAGACCGGGAGATCATGGCCCAAGCTGAAGGTGTCTGCTTAACTGATTGAGCCACCCAGGCGCCCCTACTTCAATGATTCTTAAGCAATAGCAAGTTAATAATACGCACACATATTCCTATGTTTAAAACACTTGTAAAAAAAGAGTAAAAGTCCATCTTACTGCAAAAGAAGATTCCTTGGTATATCTGTATCAGTGGTTAATATTCTATTTTTTATATAAAAATGTTAGTCGTCTTTATACTACCTTACATGTCAGTCTACATTCTGTAGTACACCCCCCCCACACACACATACCCAGCTTTTCTATACGTGATGAAGCAACCACCAGGACATTACACATGGATACAAATCAATCTATGGCATCAACACCTCTGTATGATAGAAATTAACTTGCATAGAATATTGTAAGATGGAAAATACTATAGAAAGGAAAGAACATGACAAGGACAAAAGAAACCAGGAGTCAATGGCCAGGAAAAGGAAATAGGTTTTCAATAGGTGGTCAGGACAAGATGTATTAAAATGTAAATGATTCAGCAAAGTCTTAGAGGGAAAGGAATTAACCTGGAAGATAGGAAGGGGAGGGAAATATCAACAGTAGGATGATGAATTTTGGGAGCAAAGAGTGCTTGCCTTTTCAGTAAAACCAATCAGTTGGAACATCCAGGTATCATTGATCAATAACAATATGTTATTTAAATCAGAACTGTTTAAGGTATAAATTTTAAAAGCTGCCTATGTAGACTGCTTCCTATAAATCAGGAAAGCTGGATTAAACATTCCTTAAAAAGAGAAAATTATGGTGCATGGCTGACTCAGTAGGTAGAGCATGCAACTTGAGATCTTGGGGTTGTAAATTTGAGCCCCACGTTGTGGGTGGAGTTTACTTAAAAAAAAGACAGTAGTAGATCTTTTAAAGTCATAAATTTGTGATTTAGTTCGTCTCTAATAAATATAGACCTTTTACTTTTCTGTTTCGGAATGTTGGATTTTTAAGATCTTTCATATCTAAAATGTTATAATACACCTTTTTCTCAGCTGCTCAGAATCTACTCAAGATATGTCGCGACCGACCGGCGCGACAAACACCGAGGTCAGGGTCCTGAGAGTAGGGGGATGCAAGAAAAAAGAGAGAGAAGAGAAAGTTTGGAAACAGGAGGGTCCCCTGGGCTGATGGCCCAAGTGACGGCTTTATTGTTGCTGTACACAATCTTTTATATCCAGACTCTTATGGGTCAGGTCATGCTAAGAATAAACAGGTTTCACATAATCGCTGCCAACCAAAACATATAGTTCTGTGTTTCTTGTGCATTTTCTAGACGGGTCACAACAAGACCTTGTTGATAAGATTGCTAGCAAAACACAATTCCCATGTTTGTTTCTATCTGACTCGGGGTAGAAAAAGGGAGGTAGCATTACTGCCAACACCTGCAGACCACAGGCTTCAGGAATTAACTTTCTCAGCCTTGACAAGGCTTTCGTATGCCCTTGAAAGTGAGGGAATGGGAGGGGGAAACACCGTGTTGGCTGAGTCAACAGGGAACATTGCTTGACCAGGTCTCAGCCTGGCACCGGGGCCTGGCCCCCCACAAAGATATATCCTGTACACTTAAGAGAAGTCATTAATAGCTCATGGTCAATGAGGAATAAGTTTTCATTTTTTTTAATGGAGTTCCCTCAAATTGAGCACAATGCTTTCTTATCAGAGCAGAGAAATATAGGGCAATTTCTTTTTGGGAAGAGAAGTGAATATAAATTCAATATATGTTTATTAAATATCTACTACATATAAAATATCATCAATCCATTACATATAATATAAACAAAAAGCAGTCCATCAAACATCCTGTTTTTACAAACATATTATAAAGATATTATGTTGATAGTTTTCATTTACATTTCTGGTGGCTGACATGCTTTTTCAATAAAGGTTGCTCAAATGTATTCATGATACACTTCAGTGATTGTAATGACATTTAGCAATTTTATTGTTTTCTCACCACCCCCACCTTAGGCAAGTTGTGGCAGGTTGAAGTCTAATGATATATAAAGACAAATCTAGGATCAGTTGTCTCTTGAGGCCCCTTTCCAATCAAGTACAGTAATAATAATTACTTTGGTCTTAATTACAATGTTCTTTCCAGCCTACATAATTCATAGACAAATGAAGTGTTAAAATTTCTAGAACACTTACGTGCAAAGATTTTACTTGGCCCCCATAAATTGCAAAAGCTGTGTCATTAGATGTTATTGCCAAAGTCACCTCCTCATGCAAAATATGAATGAAAATAAAAGGCAAATTTGTTTTCATTGCATGAATGTATCTCTGGCATTTCTCTAAGGTCTCCAGATGCCATTACTAATAAAGAGATGTTAAAGAATAATGAGATCAAGGCCCTCATATTTTGAATGATGAATAAAATTTATGTCTCAGAGATCACACAGGGCCAAAATTGTGTAAATACACACAAATCATTGCACAAACCATGTTTGTAATCCCTATTCTCATGCATGACCTGTGCACATAAATTTCAATCTTTTACTGGTATGAAGAAATCAATATTTGACAAGACTCTTTCCATGACAACTAAATCTTCTTATTTATTTTTCCCTGAATTGGAATGTATTATTAAAGTTTTAAGTGCTAAGTCCTTGAAAGATTTCTTTTATTTCTACAGATTTCTGAAAGGTTTTTGGCAAGCACACTAGTTTTAGTTGATTTCTAAACACAGCATTAATGCTGTTGCTGACTTAGAAAATATTTCCTTAGATACATTTTAGAAAATAATTTTACAGTTAGGTAATCTAATTGGCAAAAATAATATGGTAATATTTTACATTTATGATGAAACAGTGTAGCTGTAAACAATTTTAAGAATAAATACTCTTGGGGTGCCTGGGTGGCTCAGTTGGTTTAAGCGGCCAACTTCAGCTCAGGTCATGATCTCAGGGTCCTTGAGTTCGAGCCCCGCGTAGGGCTCTGTGCTGACAGTTCAGAGCCTGGAGCCTGTTTCAGATTCTGTATCTCCCTCTCTCTGACCCTCCCCCGTTCATGCTCTGTTTCTCTCTGTCTCAGAAATAAATAAACGTTAAAAAAAGAGAGAATAAATACTCTCAATTTTAAAGGATGAATACTCTCAATTTTAAAGGATAAATACAATCTTTGGAGCACTCCCTAAAGTGTCTTGCATAGTGTGTCTAATAAGCAGCTTTATCTGGAAACACCAATCCTCTTTACATGCATCTGTCTATATACAGAAGAACTCACACACATGTGAAGGCAAATTATTGTGTTTTAATAATCTTAGGTGAACAGAAGGAAAAAAGTAATCAGATAACTCACTTTTTCCTATTATGTATATATCTGGGTGTGAGAACAAAGATGAACAAAGATGAACAAAGATGTTCAAAGATGAACATTTACTTCCTTCCAGATATATATAGAAGCAGTCATATAAAAACAAATTTCAGTAGCTGTGCATTCCTTCCTTGTATTTTGTGAATGTTACTGTTTTTCCTTGAGCAAAAACCACATACATGAATGTCTCATCACTGATCACACAGAATTGAATAGATTACACAAACCAGGAAATCGCAATGCCTGCACTGTGACAACAGTAAAGATCCTTCTCTTGGTTACAGAGTATCAGTAATATATGAGATTTATGCCACAGTGCTACTGATTTAAGTTTAATATCATTTATGCATTTACAAAATTATAACATCTTTCTGGTCACTCTCCTTGGTGCTAATGCGGTAGATCTACAGATAATTGGGAAAAAAATTTAGTAGAATTATTCATATAATATATTGCTTCATTAAAAAAGAAATAAGCAAATGATAAATAGCATGAATTTTATCGAGGTATTTGAACATGTTTAAAAAAGAAGAATAGAAAATGCCAACAGCACATACTAACATTTCAAAGTTTGAATTACATACTTACACATATTCTTATGTCAATAAATTTTGAAAGAATCCCTCTTATCTCCCTGTCCAAAACACTGTTCCTTATGTCACAGAATCCACAGGATTTTCTAATTCTTTAGACTATTTTGATTTAGGGAAGTTGGGTAGGATGTTGGATACAAAAGCCAAAGTTCAGATTATGTAATTTGAATTGGTTTTACTTTAATGATTATATTGTCATCTATATTTGGCACAAGGACAACATGTTTGGCAAAAACACAAGTAGCCATGAAAGCAGAGATATTTTGCATAAACATAAAAAGATTCCTTATTAAAATTTGAGCTTAAACCTCAGCAAAGATATTTTCATCAAGTATCATTTCATTTCTTATTATCCTAAATTAAAAAAAAAATAAATGATTTTATTTTATTTTTGAGAGAGACAGAGACAGGTACAAGAGGGGAAGGGGCAAAGAGAGAGGGAGATACAGAATCTGAAGCAGGCTTCAGGCCCTGAGCTGTTGGTACAGATCCTGACATGGGGCTCAAACTCACAGAGTGAAAGATCATGACCTGAGCCAAAGTCAGACACTTAACTGACTGAGCCACCCAGGTACCCCAACCCTAAACTTTTTTTAAAGCAACCAAATAAGCTACCGACTTTGGCTCAGGTCATGATCTCATGGTTCGTGGGTTTGAATCCCACATCTGGCTCTGTGCTGACTGACAACTCAGGGCCTGGAGCCTGCTTCTGATTCTGTGTCTCTCTTTCTCTGCCCCTGCTCACATTCTGTCTGTCTCTCTCTCTCCCAAAAATAAACATTACAATTTTTTTTTAATTAAGTAAACACTTTGTATAACATTTCTTTTATTATAAGACAGTTTGAAGATATGGTGTATAGATTCTCGTGGAATCCTAAAATTTAGTCACCTTACAGGTTGATAAATCTCTACCTTATTTTTTAAATTTAAATCAGTCACTCATTTTTAAAAAATAAACTATACATAATCATACAAGTTAAAACAATAAAAATACATATATCATTCAGAAGAAAATTGACATCATTTGTAGTTCTACCAATTGTTAACTAATAACAATGTTATTGAGGAAAAATATGATGATTCCATAGTATTTAATACACATAATCATTAAAATGTTATAAATTTTCTTTAAATACTCCTCAGTTCTTGTAACTATTGATAGATATGAACACCTGACAAAAAACTAAAGAAAGAATCCTTATTTATAAAATTGGAAAACTGTGAAATTTGTATAAATGCAATTGATGACATTTTAATTTATATAATATATATGAAAAGATAAATTTTCATTTTTCATGAATTTTGCATATCTATGTTCATATACTGTATATTCTATTTTAAAAATGTTAAGTTGGAATATTATTAAGCATTAACTATGTAGATTATATTAAAAACCAACTGGTGAAAACCTGAAGTTAATACAGTAGGTCTCCTTTATCTTTCTTCAGAGAGAAAAGGTGTAATATTTTGCTATAAATTTTATCTTATTGAGTTCTTAAAATTTCTTCTCGTGCTTGTACTGTATACTCCATTAGGGAAATATAAATGGAATTAACAACAAAAAATGTGTCAAAATACTTTAAGCTACATATATTGAATAACATTTGTTTATACATTGGTGGGTTGTTGTTGATTTTTTTCTTTCCTCTTAAAATGAAATAACAACCCTAACCAGTTATGACCAATATCACTGACTATTCTAAAATACTTTTATAGGCTCATTAGATACATAATCATTAAAGTATTTTCATTATATCCTTCATTTATTCATTCACACAGCATTTATCAAATGTTTATCATAAGCAAAGTAGGGTTAAAGAAGAATAAAATCATAATATGTACATAATTTTAACTATTTTTTTTATTTTAAACATGGATGAGATATGCACTATGTTTATAAATATTTAATACAACTAATTAAGACAATCAACTATGTCTTTCAATATCTGTCTGCTACTAGAAATTGCTAAATTTATTCAGATTTGACTTTGAGGGACAGTATATATTATGAAAATATATGAAGGAAAACAGTAAAGACTTGGTGCTCAGTGATCATTATGATACCTGAATTATTGTTGCTGTCTTGCCCACTCTTTTAAGTCAGATGGGGTTCAATATCATATGGACGGATGCCTAAAAGTGACTGATAACGATGTATATATAGCAATATCCTACCATGGACATAGAACACATATTTATTAAAGGCTTACCATGCTGCAAGAGCTTTATAGAATTCATTCCTTTTCCTCTCACTCTTTATATTTGCACTATGACATATATTATTAGAAGTCTGTACAAATAAGAAATGTGAGATTTCATGAATATCTGTAACTTGTTCAGAATCTCACAGGAAAGAAAAGAATTGGAACTTAAGCTAAAAATTAACTCCTTGCTTTTTTCACCCTACTCAGCTACTTTTGAGTAGCTGCTTTGTTCAACAATTCCATACATATTAAAATGAATACAGACTCAAATATCCCAGAGTCTATTTATAAAATCTCTGTGTAGATATCTGTTAATGCCCCATCACTATCCTACCCATTACCCACTTCTGTATTATTTAATTAATTACTCAATTTTATTGCTTAAGCTACGTTATTTATGATATTAATAAGAATACATGCACCCACATGTGCACACATATCACAAAAAAAAACCACTAATATAGCTAATCTATTACTCATTTTTTTCTAATCTAAAACATTTTTGTGCATTTGTTTCAGTAAAAATATATTTCAGTTTATTCACAGTCTTTGATTTTTATTATTTAGGTGGCAGTTACAGCTTGAAAGCATGCTTGGTTTATATAAACACTGGTAAAATTAGTGTTCCCAGTGAAATGTCTAACAGATAATGGAATAGAGTCGAAGCTCTGGTTATAAAATTTAAGCCTACAAATGGAGGCCAAACCAACAGCTACATCCATTTTGTCTGATTTGCTTTTGCCTCTATAATTAGGCTCCATACTGTGCTGTGTGTTCACTCACACAAAAATAAGTATAGATTCAGTGAAGTGGAACTTCCTTTTTCAGGTATGGTCTCACTAAGGTATTTTCTTGCTCCATGTCAATAAATATATATTTTGTTTATAATAGTAACAGAGGCATATCAAGGGAGGAAATAAGTTACTAGAATTTAATTTTGGCAATTTAACTATCAGGAGTATCATCTTCAGTAAAAGCTGGATGTTTCTTTTCTTCTTCTCTTCTTTACATGCGAGTATAAGCTAGTGGGCAGGAAATTCTGGTGTGTTGTGTATAGGGACATAGGTGCAAATTAATTAACAGCCAAGAAGTCTCCTGAAGATTCAAATATCTAAATGTAGAAATTATTGATTTAACCTAAATTAGGATCTAAGCTTCCACAAAGGATAACCTCAAAACAAAACTAATAAAAATATGGTTAGTAAAATTGTTTCATGGGCACCTGGGTGACTCAGTCAGTTCAGTATCTGACTTCAACTCAGGTCATGATCCCAGGATTTGTGAGTTTGAGCCCCACATCAGGCTCACAGCTGTCAGCATGGAGCCTGTTTGGGATCCTCTGTATCCCTCTCTCTCTGCTGCTCCTCAGCTCACCTGCTCTCTCAAAAATAAAAATAAATAAATAAATAAACATTAATATAAATAAATAAATAAATAAATAAATAAATAAATGAATGAATGAATGAATGAATGAATAATTCCACCTCCAACCAAGTTGACATGCTCGTTAGCTGCATGGCTGGTTCATATTTCAACATATCTCTTTAATTGACATACACTTAATGTAACTAACTATGCAGTTGTCTAAATTGGCCTTCAAGTAGATTGGGAACACCTAAGCAATCAGTGAGCTTTGGTCAACTAAATTAATGGGAGTCTGGAGTTGTAGTTTACCCTATACCCTTACATTAATAATTCCAGTTAATATTGAAGTAACTCTGTGATGTAATATACACCTGAGTAGTTATTAGTGGATTTTAAAAATTTTACTCCTAATGTATCAAAATTCACTGTGAATTTTTATATTTTAAATGTAATTAAAGTAATTTGTATTTGATTTTAAAACTTCATATGGGAGCTTAATTATGCCTTAGCATCTATAGAGTTCCATTTGTTTTTTCTTAAGTAAGTCTAAATGAATTCACCTATTGAGTTCATTATAATTAAACGTTATACAAATGACAAGAGCAATGTGACTTTTTCTGGAGGTGACTTCAATGTACAAAGGACAATATAATTATACACTAGTTTTATCTTTCTAGGTATTGCTAAATTTTTTTCTGTGTTAATTTTGAAAGATTATTGAAGAAAAAGTTCGAACTAGTACACATTATGAGAAAACAAGAAAAGGTACTTTTGGAATATTCCTAGTTAAAATATTGCCAAAATTATTCATGCTTGAATTTAAGTTTATCCCTTCTTTTCTTCACATAAGAAGAACTGTATAGGAGCTTTTCTCTTTATGTTTTAAATCATTTAATTTATATAAAATAATAAAATTTAAGATATTTTTGAAAACTAATTTTACTTTCTTAATTCCTTTTTCACTGTTTTATGTTTGTCAAAGCCAAATGATTCACACTATTGAAACATTCTAGTTTCAAGATAAAAGGTTACATATTACATAACAAATCAAGAAACCAACATAGAGACAAATGATGTTTACTATCTTAAATTACAGTTTTTTATTCTATGCCATAAATAATTCTGGAAAACAAAATAATTATATGCATTATAAAATAAATAATTATAATTGATTCAATAATCAACAATAGCAATATTAATATTTATTTATATTCATAGTATCTTTATTTAGCTGCATAGCATCATTGTGATGAGTTCTTTGCATGATTTACTCCATTTATTCCTTTACCACAGATTTATGAAGAGTATGATAATAACTAAGGTTTATATATAAAAAAACACTAACATGAACAGTGATTAACAGTCCAAAAATAAACTGATTAAGTGGCTGAGTCAATATTCTAGCATAGCCTTTTGGACTCCAAAGCCAAATCTCAATCTCAGAAATATATTGATATGCAATTCCTACATCTATTGAATGAGAATCTTGAAATAGTCTTTTAGATCTCATTCCTATCTCAAAACCAACATTTAAAAGTATTTATATTTTATTTATTTCATTAGTTATTGGGAATTTTGCTATGTACATAAAGTATAAGAAAATCATCAAGGCAGAGTGATTATTTTTGGTGATCTCATAATATTTTTTTAAGGTATGAAAAATAGAGTAAGCATAGGGTTACTTTTGAAGAAAGCTATTCTTTAGAGCTGATTCTACCATCTCTGTAGTAGAAATTATACCAGTAGATAAGAAAACAAAATGAATTTTAAAATATATAATTTCATACATTCTGTAAAGTCTATCCATCGATTTTTAAGGATCTGTGGACGGTGGAAAAAAACCTTAGATGATTTGTGTGCATTGATGACACAGAAGATATATGTGAGAGTATTCACAAACACTTTGTTCATGAGAGTCTCTTCATTAGAATGTAAGCTACGTGAGGAAAGAGGTTTTTAGATATTTTCATTGCTTTATCTCACTTAACTAGAAGAAAGCCTTGTACAATTAGTTGTTAATACATATTTTTGAATGACTAAATAATAAATAGCCAAAAGTCTAAACAACCCAAATGCTTGTTGATACGGTGGTGATAAACAGCATATGTGAGTAAAAATGATAAACTACAACTCAACTTAGAAAGTAGATGATAATAAGATAAATAAAACATAACCAAAAAAAAGGTTAAATTTCAGAAAATGACAAATAGTACTATAACATTTTACAAACCTTAAAAATAAAAAAATAAATGTAATTTAGGACTCCATGTTGTCAGCACAGTAAAAAATAAATTAATAAACATGTTTAAAAAGTCTCACCTTAATGTTTCCTTCTCTCATCATATATACTTATGCAGTCAGTTTTTAATTTGAAATTGAACCTCCCAGCAGAATAGAATTTATCTTTTTTAAGTTCAATAAAGTGAAAGTCTTTGCTAATGCAATAAGACAAAAAAATAAAATAAAAGTATATGCAAGGTATACAGATTAGTAAGAAAGACATAAAACCATCTTCGTTCACAAATAACATGAATGCCTGTGTAGAATATTTGAAAGAACTGACAAAAAACTAGAACTAGTAAGCAATTAGAGCAAGGTTGCAAGATGCAAGGTTAATATACAAAAGCCAAATGTTTTTCTATGTGCTAACAATGAACAAGTGGATTTGAAATGTAAAAACACAATACCATTCACATTAGCAGCCCCCAAAATGAAATACTTAGGTATAAATCTAACAAAACATATACAAGATCTACACAAGGAAAACTAGAAAACTCCGTTGAACAAAATCAAAAACTAAGTAAACGGAGAGACAGTCTATGTTCATGGATAGGAAGATTCAATAATGTTCAGATGTCAATTATTACATATATATT
The DNA here is from genome assembly GCF_024362965.1 of Panthera pardus. Taxonomy (NCBI): domain Eukaryota; kingdom Metazoa; phylum Chordata; class Mammalia; order Carnivora; family Felidae; genus Panthera; species Panthera pardus. The sequence goes on along the minus strand of NW_026526688.1, from coordinate 176,413,030 downwards.
AGAATGGCCAAAATCCAGAGCACTGACAAGACCAAATTCTGGTGAGGATGTGGATTAATAAAAACTCACTTACATTACTTATGGAAATGTAAAATGGTACAAGCAGTTTGGTGGATAATTTGACACTTTCTTACAGAATTAAATATACTCTTACCATAGTATCTAACAACCATATTCTTTGGTATTTACCCAAATAAATTGAGAACTTATTCCTACACAAAAAATTGTACATGAATGTTTATAGCAGCTCCATAATTACCAAAACTTGGAGCCAACCAAGTTGTTTCTCAGTAGGTATGGATAAAGAAACTGTGGTACATCCAAACAATGAAATATTATTCATCATTGAAAAGGGATGAAATATTAAAAAGACATGGAAGACTTTTTTTTTCAACATATGAAGTTTATTGTCAAATTGGTTTCCATACAACACTCAGTGCTCATCCCAAAACGTGCCCTCCTCAATACCCATCACCCACCCTCCCTTCCCTCCCACCCCCCATCAACCCTCAGTTTGTTCTCAGTTTTTAAGAGTCTCTTATGCTTTGGCTCTCTTCCACTCTAACCTCTTTTTTTTTTTTTTTCTTTCCCTCCCCCATGGGTTTCTGTTAAGTTTCTCAGGATCCACATAAGAGTGAAACCATATGGTATCTGTCTTTCTCTGTATGGCTTATTTCACTTAGCATCACACTCTCCAGTTCCATCCACGTTGCTACAAAGGGCCATATTTCATTCTTTCTCATTGCCCTGTAGTACTCCATTGTGTATATAAACCACAATTTCTTTACCCATTCATCAGTTGATGGACATTTAGGCTCTTTCCATAATTTGGCTATTGTTGAGAGTGCTGCTATAAACATTGGGGTACAAGTGCCCCTATGCATCAGTACTCCTGTATCCCTTGGGTAAATTCCTAGCAGTGCTATTGCTGGGTCATAGGGTAGGTCTATTTTTAATTTTTTGAGGAACATCCACACTGTTTTCCAGAGTGGCTGCACCAGTTTGCATTCCCACCAACAGTGCAAGAGGGTTCCCGTTTCTCCACATCCTCACCAGCATCTATAGTCTCCTGATTTGTTCATTTTGGCCACTCTGACTGGCGTGAGGTGGTATCTGAGTGTGGTTTTGATTTGTATTTCCCTGATGAGGAGCGACGTTGAGCATCTTTTCATGTGGCTGTTGGCCATCTGGATGTCTTCTTTAGAGAAGTGTCTATTCATGTTTTCTGCCCATTTCTTCACTGGATTATTTGTTTTTCGGGTGTGGAGTTTGGTGCGTTCTTTATAGATTTTGGAAGACATGGAAGACTTTAAAGTACATATTACTAAGTGAAAAGCAATCTGAAAAAACTACCTGGTATATGATTCTGAATATATGACATTTGGAAAGGACAAAACTATGGAAGCAATAAACAGATCAGTGGTTGCCAGAAGTGGGAGGGTGTGTGGGGGGGAAATGCACAGACACAGCACAGAGGATTTTTTTAGGTCAGTGAAAATGTCCTATATACTATTACAATTATGGATATATGTTATTATACATTTGCCCAAACCCATAGAATGCACAATGCCAAGAGTGAACCTTTAGGTAACCTATAGACTGTGGGTGATTAGAAGGTGTCAATATAGGTTTACTTTTATTAAAAAAAAAAAAAGTACCACTTTGGTCAGTGATGTTGATAATGGGGGAAGCTGTGCATGTGTAAGAAAAAGAAATATATGTGAAACCTCTATGCCTCCCTCTCAATTTTGTTGCAAACCTAAAACTGTTTTAAAAAACCAAAGTTTAAAAAATCCAATAAAATCACATTGTATTATAAACTAGTTGTGAAATACACTAGTTCCTAACAATCACATTCTAGCCACATAGTTCTAAGTCCTATTAGAACCGTTGCCCTAATTAGCAGTACATTTTTGGAGAGGGGAGGTTCTTCACAAAATCATAATGAAATGTATAGATAACTGCATCTATCTATAAACACAATTTCAAAAATAATTAATATCGTAATATATTTAAATTATAAAATCAAACCAATTTATAATAAATTATTTATATTAGTTATTGTACATGACTAAAAAGATGTAATGATCATGAAGTAGTCATGTGTTTTCATCTAAAAAGGAGAGTATAGTGGTGGAAACTAGAATAAAATGTAAGTTTAGAATAAATAATTTCAATGAGATATTTTTGTATATAGTAAGAAAGAAGGAGTAATTAAAGGAAAAGAGAAATAGGGAAATCATGTCAAGACAAATTACGTGCAAAGGAAATATAGAAAATGAGAAAATACGCTATTCTGGGAAATAGCCCTTATTATAAATGTAGTGATTATGATAGAGAACAGAGCTGACAAATTATCACAGAGCACATATCACCTATCTTGAAATCTCACCTTATCTGAGAGAGATTTAGCCTCAGGTCCTTAAAAAGAATTTGGATAGCAGATCTTCCAACAGGCAAAAGTGAGCAGAAAATGGTTGCAAAAATCAACTAGGAATCATGAGGATGTAAAAGGTGGTAAATGTCTGAATTGCCTCAGACATTTATATATATATTTTTTTTTTTCAAAAGATATATAAATTCAACTTGTAATTTTAACGATACACATTCCTATCAGTGTACTATATATTTTTAAAAATCTATGGAATAAAAACAATAAAAACTTCTTTAAAAGATTTAAAAATAAAATTTAGGGTAATATCTGAACTTTGTAATGCTGAACACATTTAGTATTTACACAGGTTAGTATTTAATCAAGTGCTCTTTATTCAGACAGTGCCTTATCTGTAAATTCTTCAATCTGTTATTCCAGGCCAATGATAATAATTTTGCGTAAGCCTTGGCATGTTGGTATTATTTGACTCATCATTAATTACATCTTTTTAACTTAGAGAAAAATTCTATCTGAAAGATAATAAATCAGAAAATAGAATTGGAAACATTTTTTAAAAATCCATAGTTCTCTTTTTTTAGTGGTGTCTTTCTATGGTTTTGGTGTCAGGGTAATATTGGCTTCATAGAGTGAATTTGGGCATTTTCCTTTCTTTTCTGCTTTGGAATAGTTTGAGAAGAATAGATATTAATTTTTATTTAAATATTTGGTAAAATTCACTTGTGAAGCCATCTGGTTCTGGACTTTGCTTTGTTGGGAGTTTTTGATTACTGATTCCGTTTATTTGAAGGTTATTGGTCTGTACAAGTTTCTATTTCTTCCTGTTTCATTTTTGGTAGTTTATATGTTTCTAGGAATTTATCCGTTTCTTCCAAGTTGTCCATTTGTTGACAATAGTTTTTCATAATATTCTAATTATTTGTATTTCTCTAGTGTTGGTTGTGATCTCTCATCTCTCATTTGTGATTTTATTTGGGTCCTTTCTCTTTCCTTTTTGGTAAGTCTGGCTAGAAGTTTATCAATTTTACTGATTTTTTTCAAAGAACAAGCTCCTGGTTTCATTTGTCTATTGTTTTTCTTAGTTTCATTTTTATTTATTACTGCTCTAATCCTCATTATTTCCTTCCTTATGGTGGCTTTAGATTTCATTTGTTCTTTTTCTAGCTCCTTTTTCTTACTCTTAGGTGTAAAATTAAGTTGTTTATTTGATATTTTTCTTACTACTTGAGGTAGGCCTGTATTGCTATAAACTTCCCTGTTAGGACTCCTTTTGCTACATCCCAAAAGTTTTGGGTCATTGTGTTTTCATTTTCATTTGTTTCCATGTGTTTATTTTTTCTTTGACTTTCTGGTTGACCCACTCATTTTTTACTAGCATATTTTTAACATCCATGTATTTGTAATATTTGCAACTGTTTTTCTTGTGGTTGACTTCTTGTTTCACAGTGTTGTGACCAGAAAAGGTGAATGCTATGAATTCAGTCTTTTTGTATTTGTTGAGGTCTGTTTTGTAACCTAATATGTGATCTTTTCTGGAGACTGTTCCATGTGCACTTGAGAAAAATGTGTATTCCGCTCTTTTAGGATGGAATGTTCTGAATATTTCTATAAAGCTCATCTGGTCCAGTGTATCATTCAAAGCCATTGTTTCCTTGTTTATTTTCTGTTTAGATGATCTGTCCATTGTTGTAAATGGGGTGTTAAATTAGCCTACTTTTATTGTATTATTATAAACTAGTTCCTTCATTGTTGTTATTGTTTTATATATTTGGGTGCCTCCCCATTGGGTGCAATATTTTTTTTAATGTCTTTTTATTTTTGAGAGAGAGAGAGACAGAGTGCAAGCAGGGGAAGAGCAGAGATAGAGGGAGACACAGAATCCGAAGCAGGCTCCAGACTCTGAGCTGTCAACACAGAGTCGGATGCGGGGCTTGAACTCACCAACTGTGAGATCGTGACCTGAACCAAAGTCGGATGCTTAAACAATTGAGCCACCCAGGCTCCCCTGCGTGCAATACTCTTATTGGGTTGTCTCCTTTATGATTATTTGGTGCCCTTTTTTCCTTGTTACAGTCTTCGTTTTATAGTCTAGTTTGTCCAATATAAGTATAGCTATTCCAGCTTTCTTTTGACATCCATTTGCATAATTATCTCTCCATCTCCTCACTTTTAATCTGCAGGTGTATTTATGTCTAAAATGAGTCTCTTGTAGGCAAAATATAGATGGGTCTTGTTTTGTTTTATACATTTGCACATCCTGTATTTTTATTGGATTGTTTAAACCATTTATATTCAAAGTAATTATTGATAGATATGTATTTATTGACATTTTATCATTTATTTCATTGCTGTTCTGGAGATTTTCTCTGAACCTTTCTAATCTTTGTCATTTTTAGTCTCTGTTTTCCACTCAAAGAGTCGCCTTTAATATTTCTTGCAGATCTGGCTTAGTGGTCACGAACTCCTTTAGTTTTTGTTTGTCTTGGAAACCCTTTATCTCTCATTTTATTCTGAATGATAGCCTTGCTGACTAGACTATTCTTGGCTACAGACTTTTCCCATTCAGCATTTTGAATATATATACCCTTCTGGCTTGCCAAATTTCTGTTAAGAAGTCTCCAGTTAGCCTTATGGGTTTTCTCTTGCAAGTTAAGTACTTCTTTGGTCTTGCTACTTATAAGATTTTTTTTCTTTATCACTATATTTTGCAAATTTAATTATAATTCTTCACATATTTCAGTAGATTTTTATAGACATTTTAAACATAACATAATCAAAAATGATTCTTGACACCCACCCCACTCAAATACCTATTCTAGGCTTACTTATCTTGGTAAATGGAACTATATCTACTCAGTTAGAGAAGCCACAAACTTGTCAGTCAGCTTTAACTTCTTATCATGAACACTCAGAAAAGAAAATCTTATGTTTTTTTCCTCCAAAGTATATGTTGATTTTTTATTCTTTCTTTCATCACTATTATTATCTTATTTAACTCTAGAACAATTCAGGAGCTGGCCACATCTGTAAAGTCATTAGGGACCTAATGATCTGGTATATAAGGGGACATCCTTTCCAAAGTTAAAGACAAATGTTTCCATCTTTCAATTCCTTTTTTTTTAATTTTTTTAAGTTTATTTTGAGAGAGACAGAGACAGGGTGAGTGGGGAAGGGGCAGGGAGAGAGGGAGAGAGAGAATCCCAAGCAGGCCCCACACTGTCAGCACAGAGCCTGATGCAGGGTTTGAACTCATAAAATCATGAGATCATGACCTGAGCCGAAACCAAGAGTCAGATGCTTAACCAACTGAGTCACCCAGGTGACCCCCATCTTTCAATTCCTAACCAAAGAAAGAAGCATACTGCCTGGAGGACCATTTTGAATTCTGAAAGCAGTATATTCCACAAGGAGTAATTCTCTACTAAGAAACAGATGATGTGAAAGGCAGCCAACTTTGCGAGGACCCTGAGGAAGAAAAGACCCTATCACATGCCTAGACTGTGTTAGAAGTAGTCCTCATGCTTGGACCATATGATCCAGCAGACCCTCAGCTGCGGGAGAGGATGCCATGTCAGTTTATATTAAGCTCCAATGGGAAAATCACAGGAGTTGATCACTAATAACTGAAAACTCTCTCTCATTGTTTGCATCTTGAAACTCCCATCTGTGTCAACAATCTATTAAGTTGGCATAAAATCTAGATACTTAACAAATATTTGTTAAAAAAAATGGATGCATCAATGAATGAATAACACTGGTTTGATGATTTTGTGATTTGTCAACATAGCTAAGCAAAACTACATTATTTGAATTCTCTTTCTTGTATGTTTCCAGTTCAGGTGGACCACAAGACATTCTTGGGAAGAGCAGAATGAGTGAAGCAGCCCTTTTACAGTTGTCATATAGTGCTCCTGATTAGCTGACATGCTTTGCTCCAGGAGGCAGCGTCTGGAACTGCAGGTGTTCTGCTTGCCCTGGATTCTTTCTCAGTTTTTTGGATTTCTGGGCTGGATGTGGATGGGTATCAAATTGAAAAAGGTCATGTTCTTCTGCAGAATATTTTTCACCAAGGTTAGAAACACCAAAGACAGACACAAATTTCCATCTATCTTCTTAGGCTCCCAGGTAGTGCTTGCAGATTTCCAACAAGCTACTAATCCCATCTTCCATATATACGCACATGCACACACACACACACACACACACACACACACACATACATACACACTCACATACATACATATATAATGTATATCCATTTGATTCTACTTTTCTGGTTGAGCCCCAAAAGATACAATCAAAACATCAACATTAGAAATGTTTCAAATATATGGAACTTCTTGCACAATGTTAATAGGGTAATTAGTAAAATTTTTAACAATATAAACATATTACACTATTCTTTTCCACTCAGAGTACAAGTCTTCATAGTAACTTACCATCTATGATCTAATCCCCTCTACCTCTCTTACCTCACCTTCCCCACTCTTCCATACTCCAGGTCACTCCTAGTCATAATGACCTCCTTCATCTTCTTCAAATATAGCACATACTCCTGGCTCAGAGCCTTTGCATCTGATGTTCCTTACTTCTAGAACACAGTTCTCCCAGATACCTATCCTATCCTCAGGGATCCCTCTCTCCTCCCCTTATGAAGCAGCTCAAATGTCATCTATCTGGGAAGAATTCTCTGACCATCTGTATGAAATAGCAGCTCTACCATCATTTTTTCCATAGCATTTATATCCATTTTAAAAATTATATGTTTATTTTTTTTTGTCTAACTAGAATGAAAACTCCATGAAAATGTGGATATTGTGTTTTGATTTTTGTTTTATCTTCAGTGGCTATAGCAGGATCTAGTATATAGTAAATGTTTAGTGATTATTTTATTGAACAAATGAATGAATAACAATATGAATAAGAAATAAAAATGAAGATATTTGCTTTGAGGCTACAATTTTGCCACTACAACTTTGATTTAAAATATCAAAGTCTTTATATAATATATATAAATATAAAATTTAAAAGTCTCAAAATTTACCCACAAGGATGTAATTACGGCACAATTTGTAATAGTAAAAATGAAAAAAAAAAACAATAAATATTCATCGATGAAGTATGGTGCATCTGATCAGCCTATGATGAAATTTAAGTGGTTTTAATGACACAGCAACATTTTCTTGCTATCTTTTTTAGTGAAGAAAACAATTTATATCAAAATGTGTAAGGGTATTAAGAATGTGAAGTAAATTTTTTTTGTTCATTTTGTACAATTCTCTACTGGTTATGCTCTCATATTGCTTTTACAGCGGAATTCTTCATATAGGTTTACTTAAAACACACAACTCCAGACACACTCACACACACACCCCAACTTTATATCTATTGGCATAACATGAATGCCCGTAATAGTAGTGCTGAAGATAGTTATGAGATGAGCTCCCTGAGAGCAAGACAATGTTTTATTCTCTGCCCTACCTCCAGCACTCAGAATTCCAGCATTTTGGCACAGACTTGGTATTTAACAAATGTTTGTTGATTGAATTATTGAAAGATGAGTCCCACATATTCTGTAATATCACAGAAAGTTTCTTCTTATATTTATACTTTGCTTTTACTCTCATTTTCATTAAAATACACACACACACACACACACACACACACACACACACACACACACAAACCACAGACACAATGGTCGTTCTGTTCTCTAGATAAGAAAATCACTAGCTGTGGAGAAGTCCCAGGAGATGAAATGCAGTGACTACAAATACAGCAAAGCTCCCAGGGGAACTTTTGACTCAATTTTCCAAGAGTGGCAGAGAAAAAAGAACTGAGGTCTGTCAAGTTCCAGAAACGAACCATCCTAGCCAGTCCCTGGAGAAACGCTGTGGAGAAGGGACATTACTTTTGTAGTTTTTGAAGCCCACCTCCCCCAAAGTACTACCGCTGGCACTGCCCATTTAACTGCTCCGTGACCTGCTTTGAAGGAAGAAATTCAGGAAAGGTGAACACCAGCTTGAAGTCTCCAAATGCAGCATTCGTGTGGACCTGATCAAAAAAGAAAGATCGTCTCAGGTTTGAGGGACTTTCGCTGAGTTACCGAGACTAGAGGAGTCTAAAAGGACAGTGGCTTTAAATAGCAGAAGTCAGTTTCTTTCTGTTATCTTTGCAGGAAAATTCATTTCAAGACTGTGCAAAATATTTCACACCTTATAGGTCCTTAAAGGGTTTTACAATCAGATTTTATTTTTTGAGGGCCCTACACTCTTGTACCAGGCTTCTGTTTTCTTCTGGGTCTACACTGTAACCATTTTGATAGAATAAAATGATGAAATTATTTGCGGTCACATCATCAGAGAAATTACAGAAATTTGCTATATTTATAACTATATAATATGTACTTACTATATTATAAACTGAATTAAAACTATATAAAAACCTTTTAAAAAATCAAATATTAAGTAATATATTACTTTTTTCTATTTTTTTTAATAGGAATTATCAATGATCTTATATTTCTTTAACAGAATTAATATTTCCTCTGGGTAAATAAAGAACATAATGACTAAATCTTCTAAAATTTACTACGTTTTCTATGAACAATTACAAACATTTGCAAATTTTTGAAATTAAAATGGCAGACATGATTTACTTGCAATATATCTTAAAAATCTAAGTATTTTAAAGAATTATATTGGCTATCCAATATTTTGAGAGAACATGTACTATTTCACTATTACTGACTAACATTAGAAAAATTATGGTCTGTTATTTTATTATAATTTCAATGTGATTTTATATTAAAATCAAATTACATGTAATGGAAATATTTTTAAATGTTTATTATCATTATCATATATTTATGTTTTATTGTATTGTATTGAGTTACTGACGTCCATAGCCAATACATGTTTTCATCGGAAAAACTATTAATGATGAAATTGTTTCATTTGTCAGTATGACCTCTTTTTGAGTTCCTTTTTGTGCCATTCCATGCCGTTTCCATTTCATTTCTTTATGATAATTTTTTTTCTGTTGCCAATAAAGATTATGAATTTGAATAAGTTAAAGGCAATATGAATAATCCAAGCTACAGCATTTTTTTCTAATGATGTCAATTTTCCTACATCTTGAGTTATAATCTCATTATGGGCATTCAAATTCCAAATCACATACTCATATCTAATTGATAATAAAATAAAATATAATTTTAAATAGGGTTATAAGCAGTGTACAGTCATTTAATATCAATAAAGACAATTTATAAAATTGATATTTAAAAGTAATAATTAATTAAAGGTCAATCAAAAGTGAGGCAACACATTTTAGAATTTATACACAAAATCTATCACTATTTTATAGGATATACTTATTCTAAAACTGAGGAAACTAGAGGCTTATCAAAATATCTGATGTTTGGTTTAAAATTATCAATAACAGTCTAAATATTTGTGTTAATCCACTTCTTTATTAAAAACAAAACAAAACAAAACAAAACAAACAGAATTAACCCAAATTTCAAAATTTGGTAGTAAATTTAATTATAATATAAATTTCACACACTTTCTATTCCCTCAAAAAATTATTGATAGTCCTGAAATGTACCATTTATAGGCAAACTTTAGGTGAGGTTGAATGGATCTCTGTGAGAATAAAGCCAAACAAAATGATTTATGAGTGATGGAAACGTGGTTATATTTTATAATTTCATTGCCATTCAGCAGGTACATTTGTGCTGAAGTCAAGTTGCTTTGGGTAAAGAAATATATACATCCTAAAGATGATGCCTCTCTGGTCTGATGGCTTCCTAACACTTCTCATTTTATCACTTGGCCCTTTATCATTAGTATCAGTCTCTCAAACCAGGATGAGGCTTGGAAACATCTCACACTCATCTTTCTAACAATCCTCTCTTATAGTGAGAACATACGGATTGCACGCGCTCAATAAAACAATTTAAATCAGTGCTAGTCAAAATGAGTTAAGGGTGTTGGGGAAAGTTCCTGGGAAACAGACTACCTCCAAAGGGAACACAGATAATAATAAAATGTGTGTAGTTACAAGATACAGGACTAGCTTATATTTCCTGTCAAGATGGTAAAGTAGCATTGCTCCTGCTTTCTTTTCCAAAATCCTCTCTTGGCCAGAAAAAAATAACAAACTCTGAGAAATCATTAGGGAGATTGAGAACAGACGTTAACTCTTGCCAGCCAGAGTTAGGGGGTGGCGATGGCAATGCCACTAGAAGCAAGGCATTATTCTGTTCATGCTTTCCTAATGATCATGTGAGAATCATTCCTGACCTTTTGACAGAGAAGTCAGGGAGAACCAGACCACAGATTTCAGTGGGATTCGGGATACTGCAAGAGCTCTTACACAAGGAGAAATTGATGAAATATTTTGGACTTGGCAACTTGGCAATGACTAATGAAAACTAGTCCACCTCCGTTTTGTCAATTTCCTAAGGTAGGCAGATTAGGAACTGGAAAGGATGTCACTTTCCAGCATGGACTTGTAATTTAAGAGTTTACAGGTAATACATCCTTCTGGCCTGTACATAGTAACAGGGACCAAACTTACCCCTCACCCTTTCTCCATAAACAACAACCAGAAAAATATATATAATATATAAAAACGTGATTTTCAGACATTTCAGAACAGGTGTGATTTCTGAAAACAGAAACAAACAAGTACCAGTTTATGATGTGGAGTCTCAGGACTGTAGCACAGGGAGATGAAACCAAATAAAGCCCGAAGCCTCCTTAAGTAGATAGTAGTGAAGGAAGGAGACAGAAGTGAAGGAAGTTCAAAAAAACTTCAAAGGTCAGAATCCTGGAGAGGACAGAGCTGCAGAAAGAAAGGGCTCTGGAGACCTTTGGAGGGTTTCCTTCAAGTCTTGGGTTGAGTACTTATTTTATTTAATTTTATTAACGATTACCAAAGCCAGGGAAAGAACGAACAGAAAGGGGCAGTGAGTTGACCTTAAAGTTCACCCAAGGCCTCGAATAGTTTGGGGTTCCACCAGCCAGAGTGGAAAAAGACACCAAGGAAAATTAAAATATATGTCCACATAGAGACTTACACTTCAATGTTCAAAGCAGCTTTTTTTCTAATATTCCCAAATGGGAAATAACCCAATATCCCTCAATGGGTGCATAGATAAAAAATTATGTTATATCCATAAAATGAAATGCTAATCAGCTATAAAAATGAACAAAATATCAATATACATTACCACATGGATGAAACTTAAAGTCATTATCCTGAGTGAAAGCAACCAGACATACTGTAAGATTTCATTAATATGAAGCTCTGGAAAGTGCAAACTAATCTATACTGATAGAAAACAATCATCAGTTGTGTTAACCTAACTATGTTGATATGTTTAAATTGTATATATACATTAATATTCAGTTATGTTATATTCATTTTAAATATATGCAGCTCATTTTATATTACTTATTGTATTTATACTTTTAGTAATTATGCCTAAAATTATACTTGAAACAGCTGCCAAATATAATAGATGCAAAAGAGAAAGGCTATGTTTTACTTTACGTCTACTTATAAATTTCTGATGAGAAAGGTTAAGATTATTTTGTTAATATAGTTGCTACCACACTGGTAATACGCATTTGTCAATTTCTATTCACAGATGTTTTTACAATTTATCATACTTTGATGAGGTTCCAGAATCAATCAGGATAGTAGGCATGATGACCCACAAAATAGAAAATATATCATTTAACCTGCTAGTAATGAGATTTCACAAGCACATTTAATTTGCAAACATGGATTTTAGGGAGAAAAAAAGCATATTTCTTTCTAATGGTTTCGTGAAAAATTATTTTTTCTAAATATCTGTCACATCCTTGCCTTGAATATTTTGTATAAAATAAAATATATAATTGCTGTTTTATCTTCCACTAAGCAAATGTACTGGCAACTTTTCTGTTAATATTATTCTAACTTTGCAAAGATAATGCTTTCTAACCTAGATGATTTTTCTGCTGACAGATATGCAATTCCAGTTAAACAATTTTTGCCTGATTAATATTTTATGTCTAATAAAAATGTAGCGACTTGATAAATTATAAGTAAATAAAAGTGCAAAATATGATTTTACTTGAATTTAATATCTCTTCACAGAATTTTTTTAAGGAAGTCATTGTACGTGGTAAACATTGCTATCAATATTCTGAATTATAATGATTATAATTATGATAGTGCTGATGGGACAAAACTTCTAGAAAGGGTTTCCTAATGTACTAAGTTACATAAAAGGATACATAGGACTAATTAAACTATTCATATTTTAATAAGATTTGGCCAAAATGAGTAAAAAGTAAAAGAAAGTTAACAGAAATTTTGAAACATTAGTAGCAGAATTGGATCATTTCATGTCTACTAGGAGAAGCAAAATCTTTACTGTCTTATTTCTCTTTTCAAGCAATTCGAACTGTTTCCAAATCAGCATTTAAAAATCAAACAATTAGCCTTTCCATAAAACAGCATCAAAAAGGACACAAACGAAGGATTGAAGTGTAACCAATTTGAGAGAAAACAAGTTGTTTTCTTCACTGTGGTCTGAATTTATTAATAAACACAAAATTCATATTTTTAGCTGCAACTTCATTTACAATATTTGATTATATGTCAGGTTTTTTTTCTTCCTAATTTGTATCTTACCTATATAAATGATTTAGGTCAATAACGCATCTCTCAAATGACCCAGAGCCAGACAAACTCATGTGGGAATGTACACGAGTCCGTTCTTCTTAAGGGGCTTCCGTTCCCAGAGATTTCATCCGTTTTTCCCTCCCTGTAGAATTACAGCGCGATTCTGCATTCGACAGCTCCATCTTGTGACATGCAGTTATTTAAAGTCATTTTTTTTTTCTGAGCTGGATAATTATATTTCTGCTCTTTGAGGACACGGAACGATGACAAGGTGGGCTAAATGTAAATACTTGGACAAATACTCTGAACAAGTGTTAATAACAGCCAGATGGGAGCTGCAACTAACATGCAATGCATGTGCGGCTCTTTTCAATCAAGCTCACTGCTAAGCGGCTTCTCAGGGAGACCCTGGCATAACCTTGACTGTATCTCCTTCTCTCCCAGTTCATGTGTGACAAGCACCATCAACAGTGCATTACACTGGCCAGCTGCTTTGGTAAGCAGCTGCAGACAGCACTAATTCTTTCTCTGTGTATTCATTCTTTTAAAACAAAATTGGTCTAGACAGTGGATCTTTATAATCAGCATTGTCTATCTTTTGTGTTTTTAATTTTTTTTGTACATGACATGATGATTAACATGAGAAATTAATATTGTTTAGATATTTTTGGGTTTTGCTAGTGTGTTTACCAAGTTAAAATAAAATTAAAAGGTGTATACAATTTAGAAAACATCCTGAAAATCCTTGAGACAGGGCCACTTCAGAGAAGAGCAGAAAGCACAGATTTTTGTCAGTGGAGCATGAAGATGACTAAGAAAATGACCTGAATCCAGCATCTTAAGCAACCCAAATGCAGTAACAATAGAAAGTGCAATAGGCAAATTGTATGCTCTTCCCGTAATATTTCAATTTTCTTTTAATTGCATATTATAGCATTTGTGTTCCTTAAAAAGTCATTCACTGACAATTATACATCTATAGAATGAACTTTTTATAAAAATAATATATTATTAACAGTTAAAATATGAACGTTGCTACCAAAATTCAAATAAATTTTATACGATTTAAAGCACATTCTGAATACTATTTTTTTAATATAAAGCAATTATTATATCATAGAGCTAATATCAACTGGTAGGAGAAAAACAAGTCATTCCAATAACATTTAATTGCATTTGTCTTGTATGTCTTGTATGTCTTATAAGGGAAGACGTCTAATGGTTTTGTTTAATTCCTGAAAGGATAATGGATTAACCCAGATAAGAAATATTACTTGTTATATTTTTCTGTACTTCAAAGTCTGAGGTGTATTAAAAGATAACTCTTGGCATATAAATATTTCATGTAATCATCTATTTACCTTTTCATTCCATAATTAACGAATTACAAAATAATCACAGAACACCGTGTGTGGGGGTGCATGTGGTTGTGGTAGGTATGGATGTAGAATACGTGTGTGGATGTGTGTTTATGTGTGAGTGTATGATTCTTGTGAGAAGACAATAAATTCTTTATTTTCTCTGATAAATTGTTGCCTTAACAAACAATTTATTGTAAATTACTACCTGTAACTTTAGCACAAACTATTGAATGAATACTCCTAAATTTCCTTCAAATTTTCAATGTTTCATGGTATCATTCCCATTGTTTGGAAATTACTTCCAATAAATACTGCTTGTACTGTAATTAGTTTTCTCTACATAAGGTTTTTATGTTGTGTAAAATACTAACGAAAATTTAGAAATATATGTCCCATTCTATGTAAGCAGTGCCTAGTAAGAGTATTAAGGCAATGACATACTTCAGTGATTTATTTCTGATTTAAAATTTGTCCCTCATCTATATGCAAAAGCAATTGAAGCAACTCACATTAAATTATAGTGCTAGATGATCCCATTAAATAGTAAAACAGAACAGATACCATTTCTCCAAAGAAATACTAGTAATCAAGAATTACCAATAAATGAAATGCTGTTTTACTTTGTGAGAAAGAAAGGTTTAATCTGCTTCTATAGGAATTGATGCATTAATTTTGTGAGCATATATATTTCTCACTCTTGTCTTAAATTCGCTATGCATTTCTAGGAAACTTACAATGATAACCATAACAAAAAAAATTTACATTAAAATTTTGAAGTGTGTTGAAAATGGCATTAAACTAGTAAAAACTTTTATATCTGGCCAAGGCAGCTGTACAGATGAAAGAAACAGATTCTTGCACAAGTGGACAAAGTAGATCTGACTCTGTTCTCTGCAATTTGACAAGAGCTCAGGAAAGCAGTACCCCCTATTCCATTTAAATATACACCTCCAAAATAACCCCACCCTTTTTCACATCATGACGGACCCTTACTAATATTTTACAGCGATGTAATGTTGATAATACCCATTGGATTTGATTTTCACCTTCAGATTTCACAGCGAAATAACACAACTTTAAGAAAGTAAAGAACAAACAATCCTGTTTTTCTGATACTTTGGTTTCTAAACTTATTCTTGTTTCTAAATCTAAGAAAGCGAAGCAAGCCAATTATGTAATTTATTCCCAGAAAACCTCACATTGGAACGCACACATGTAGGTCACGTGATTCTCGGTAGCGCATGCTGAGCGTGTTCCTTAGACCTACCATCCTCAAGTTCTTTCGGGGCTAGAACTCCTCCCAACCTTACCTTATTGCGCAGAACAATGAATAATACTTCGCTTCTTCTTATAACACTGTTATCATTCTGAAATAATTCAGGTTTCTCATCTTGCACCTATCGTCTTAAAGGTTACCCATTTTACAGAGAAATGACCTGGGAATAATTGTACAGTCTGTTACACACTTAAACGAGTTAGAGTAACTCCACAGTGCACATAACTGAAGTCATCAAACATGTCACAATTCCTTCTCTGTCTCTTTTTCTTAATTATTATTTTTCAAATAACATGTTTTAGTGCCTCCTATGTTAGAAACATTGTAAGAAACAATCAAAACAAATATTTAATACACACTCTGTGTTCAGGGATTCATAATCTATTGGGAAAGAAAGATATACATACATGCACAACAATACAGGGACTTGGAGATTTTTTAAATTATAATGTGATTAAATACTAGGCTCAGAAAATAAGCGAAGTTCTGGGTAAAGATAATCAGAAAGACTCTTTTAATTCTATAGAGATCTCATTTGAAGTTAGGTCCTTTATGTCTTTTTAAGGATTTAAGGGAATTCATCTCCTGCTGATGCAAAACATTCTCAAATGTAAACAGATTGAATTATAGATTTGTTGATTACTAATTTGTTTATTAATAAAGAGCCTTTTTTCCAGTTCTCCTTTAACTTAAGGTGCAGTATTACCATAGAATTCATACTGACTCCTCTCTCTATCCATTCAGGTATGTTAGAAATACCCCAGGTAAACAGGAGGCTGTTTAATAATCTATCTGTAATCAACAAAAACTCACAAATGCACACACACATTTATTATTAGCCTTGAAAATTCAATGTATTCAATGGTTGGAAACAGATTTCCTGTAGAATATGATTTAAAAAAATAAAGTTTATATTTGGTAGCAAAGAATCACTTTCTAGTGATACTTTTATTTATATAGCCAGAGCATTTTGAACTAAATTCTTAGTTTAAAAAAATATGGCTTGTGTATTACTTTAGAGGCTGTAGGACTTAATTACCCTTTTCAGTTTTCACTAGAAAATGTCTCTATGTGGGTTGTAAAAATTTCAGCTAAACAACTGCTGAATCATTTTCCTCTTTAAGTGGTGAGCCTTTTAGTTTTCTCTTGTATAGAACATAGCATTTTCTTCAGAGGTTGAGTAAAATTTTTATTCCATGTAGACATTTTAGGCTACTACTGCTTTAAAAAAATAAGAATAGAATAATAAACTAAAATTGCTTTGTTGTTTTATTGTATCAGCCATATCTCTTTGGTTTTCTTTATAAATATCTTAAAATACTTTAAATTGATGTTCTAAAAAAAAGCCCATGTCTTTTAAAATACACATTTAAGTGTTATTAAAATATAGCCCTTGTTGTTTTTCAAAACATAGGTATAACAATCTGATTTAATGGAATAATTTACTTAGAGTAACTTAATTTTATTTTTAATATTTTTAAAGTAACTTAATTTTAAAAATATGTGTAACATAAAGGGACACAGATTGCTCAACACATTTTGGAAATTTGCCTTAAAAATATCTACTATACAGATTAAATATAACACCAAGATTATGTTAAATTTTTTTTATGTTTATTTATTTTGAGAGAGAGAGAGAGAGAAAGAGATCATAAGCAGGGGAGGGACAGAGAGAGAGAGGGACACAGAATCCAAAGCAGGCTACAGACTTCCAAGCTGGTAGCACAGAGTCGGACATGGGGCTCAAAGTCACAAACTGTAAGATCAAGACCTGAGCTGAAATCAGATGCTTAACCGACCGAGCCACCCAGGTGCCCCAAGATAACATTTAAAAAATATTTACTACATTACAAAAATAATTTGCAACATAAGCTTAGCTTTGACAAAAAAAAGGATCTGGATCTAATATGAAAACCTATTATTTGATTTGAAATATGAAACTGTGAACAAATTTTTTTGTTTTGTTTTGTTTTAGAATTATGGATTTTTTTTTCTCCACTGGAGAACTTTATATGACCACCTAGCAAGTTACTTTCATTTCTTCTTTGCCTTTTCTTTCTTTCTTTCTCTTTCTTTCTTTCTCTCTTTCTTTCTTCTTTCTTTCTTTCTTTCTTTCTTTCTTTCTTTCTTTCTTTCTTTCTTTCTTTCTATTTTAGAAAGAGAGTGAGCATGAGCAGGGGAGAGGAGCAGAGGTAGAAAGAGAGAGACAGAGAGAGAGGGAGAATCTTAAGCAGGCTCCACACTCAGTGCAGAGCCCAACGTGGGGCTCAATCCCACGACCCCTGGATCATGACTTGAGCCAAAATCAAGAGTTGGACACCCAAGTGCCCCTCTTCTTCACCTTTTCACACGGCCTAAAATACAGTAGCTATTCAGTGTCTCTTGATTACACGAAAAAAAAAAAAAGAATGAATTTAAATACATAAATGCATACTTTAACAAACTTAATCTTTGAGAAGTTTCAGGTTTATAGAAGAATTGAGCAGAAAGTATAGTAAGTTCCCCCAAATTCCCTTCTATTGCCTCACCCCTAATGTCCCCTATTATTACGATCTTGCTTCAATGTAGTACATTTGTTTGAATTCATGAGCCAATACTGAAATATTAGCGAAAGTCCATAGTTTACATTAGGGTTTACTCTTTGTGTTGTACGTGCTATGTGTCTTGAAAAATGTATAATCGCAAGTGTCTACCATTGCAGTATTATACAGAATAGTTTCGCTGCCATATAAAATCTCCTGTGTTCCACTTATTTATATTTTCCTCCCTCCTCTTAAGCCCCTGACTGCCACTTCCAGAGTTTCATATAGTTGAAATCCTAGAGTAGTTAGACTTTTTCAGATCATCTTCTTTCTCTTAGCGAAATGCATTTACGTTTCCTCTATGTTTCGTTGTTGTTGTTTTATGGCTTCATAGCTCATTTTATTTTTTTGGTAAATAACATTCCATTGGATGCATGTATCAGAGTTTATCCATTCACCTATTGAGAGACAACTTGCTCGCTTCTAGTTTCCAGCAATTACAAATAAGGCTGTTATAATGATTCTCGTGCAGGTTTGTGTAGATGTAAGTTTTCAACTCATTTGGGAAGATACTGAGGGACATGACTGCTCGATCATAAGGTAAGAGCATGTTTTGTTGCTGAAGAAACTTCCAACTGGCTTTCATAGTGGATGCACTATTTTGCATTTCCACTATTTGCATTTAAGAGACTCTGTGGCTCCAAAATTGTTTAGAAAAGTCATAGGTAAAAGAAAAAAAACAGGTAATTTTGATGTTTATTAAGGAAATGGGAACTTTAAAAAAGGTTTTGTTGTATAGCTGAAATTTTTCCTTCACGTCACTTAAAAAATGGGACTCGCTTATGATTCTTTCCAATTCACTTCTGTCTTCTTTACTGATAGATATTAACATACTGGACACAAACAGACACAGAATAATCTACATTGTTTATACATTTATATTATTACATTTTTAACTATAAAGATATTTTCATGAAATCTTGGTCATGTCCAGAATTCTATCTCTCTTTTCTATATTATATCAACTTTTCTGTATAGAAGAAAAAAATCAATAGCAATTTTACCTAAACGATAAATGTCCCTCCCCCCCCCCACAAAAAAAAGATAGCTATGATTCTCACATGTCTTAATTGTACATTAGTTTCTAGTTTTCTTTTTTTGTTAATATTAAGGAATCCAAAGATTCAGGTTGTTTTGTTTTGTTTTGTTTTGTTTTTAATTTTCAGCTATTTGTAAGCTGACAAATGAAATGAGTTTTTTTTAATCATATTTCATTCATACTTTGAGAGAGTGTGCTCTTATTTTTTGAACTCGATCATTTTGTTACAACCGAAATAAAAATGTGTGGCAAAAGTCCTCCCACTCAATTTTTTGGAAGTTATGGAGATATATATGTATATATGTGTGTACATACACATATTTCTAAAGTGCACTTATAGAGGAAGTCACAAATTCTGGCATTGTAATAACAGATATTTTCTTTTAAATTTTTGAAGAAGATACACCAAATGTCCTAAACTTGCTAAACTAAGCTTTTTCACCAAAGAGTAACTAACACTTCACTGGAGTCCCTATGAAGACACAGACACATAATTATATTGCCAGAAAGAATTTGTCTTCGAATTGCAAAATATTCTGCATTTTCACAATTTGATGTTGCCATGCGGTTCAAACTTTCACATAGAGCTTGCATTACTGGCTTTATCTGAACGTCCAATTAGAGATAATGTCACTCTGAGTGATAGGCTGAGTGTGGAGAAAGGCAAATAAAAGAAATTGTAGAAGACATACAAAAAAAAATAATAAACTCTTAAAAAGCAGATCCTCAATTACCAAAAGAACTTGAGTTTTGAACTTCAAGCAAAGAGCATATCATTTGGAATTCCTAGTATAAAACATGACATACTATTTTAGTCAGCTCAAGCTATCATACAGAATACCATAGACAGCGGGATTTAAACAAAACGATTTTTTTTTTTCTTACAGTCCTGGAGGTTGGAATGTCCAAGATCAAGGGGCTGGCAAGCTGGGTTTCATTCTGAAGCCTCTTCTCTTGATTTTGTAAGCAGTCTCCATCTCACTGTTTGCTCACCTGAACTTTTCTTAGTGTGCTCCTGTAGAAAGAGCTTTCTGGTGTGTGTTCTTATAAACCCACTAATCCTGTCAGGTCAGGGCCCCACCCTTGGGACCTAATTTAACCTTAGTCACCTGCAAAATATCCTATCTCCAAATAGTGTTACATTGGGTGATGCAACTTCAACATATGAATTTGGGGAGACACAATTTAATCCGTAGAACATATTAAATGCTAAATTAGGGTAAAGCATGAGGAAGTTGTGATTTGTTCGTCCAGGGTCTACACAGATGGCTGTCTACATAACTTAGAGCCCACTTGTTAGAGCATATAGACCCCAGCGGTCCCCATGGAAGACAAAGTGAACTTATAAAGATGTTCTCTCCTTCTGAGCTCCTTTGGTTTAACAGTTGTCCTCAATAACAACTCCCATCTTAGTGAAGCTGGACCATGGGAATCATCCCTGGTACAGTGAAATACAGAAAAACTGATGTAGTAGCAGTTTTCTAGAAGTTAATCTCCCTCTTATGCTGCATCTCCCTCTATAAAGAGATACAAGAAAGAATTTTAAATGACATTTGCTCTAGTTTTGAAGCTGCCACATGGTTTACCGAGCTGCCAGTAAACTATGATCCAGACAAGCTAAACTTCCAAGATGTGCTTTCAGTAATGCCTCAAACAAAGGAACCCAGGTGTGGTTTCCAAGTGAAGGACAGTCTGCATTTTGAGCAAGGTTCCCACATCTACTCCAGAGAAGAAAGAAATCCTACCCAAAACTAGAACAATGCCAATAGATATTTTCTTTATCAAGAGCAAAACATTTTACTTGTATTTTAATTAATTTATTTTGTAGGCTCTTACTTGCTATGTATGAAAAAGTCGAGTAACTGAGATGTGGTGTATATAATTTTACAGCTGTGGCAATATCTTTCTCCCTTTCCAGTGAGCTATTACTCTTCTGAGTTTAGTGTGTAGAAAAGTAATTCTGATAATACCGCTTAGCATTTTTCTTTAACTGAAATTAATTGACTTCTAAAAGACTAAGGTATGGTATACACGTAGTCTGAAAAGTTTAAATGATTACTAATCACATAATGAATCATTTTCAACATGTCAAATTTTACTATATACATATTACAGCACATTTACTTAGTATCTAATAAGTAGCAGAACTATGCCATATACTTTTATATGCATTATTCCATCTAATCCATTCAAAAGCATATTTAATAGATATTGCCTCCCATAATTTAGTTTACATAAGACATCAATGTTTTTTATTATATTAAATTATTAGATATTTTTTCAGCATATGTATATATTTTCAAAGTGGGATACATATTTATACACGCAAAGAATATGTATAATTAGAATATGTATATATTCCACTTAGAAAAATCAGAAACAGACAATTAAAATATTAGAAAGCCACCTATAATCTATTATCTCATAATTATTAACATTTACTCATATATAGATCAGTCTGATCCGCTTGTTTAATAGAGCTGTTGTTTACATGCAGCTTAAAATTATACAGCCCAGTGAGTGGAGCATCTGACTTCGGCTCAGGTCATGACCTCATGGTTCGTGGGCTCGAGCCCCGCATCAGGCTTTGTGCTGACAGCTCGGAGCCTGGAGCCTGCTTCGGATTCTGTGTCTCCCTCTCTCTCTGTCCCTACCTTGCTTGTGCTCTGTCTCTCTCTGTCAAAAATGAATAAATGTTAAAAAGAATTTTAAAAAGTGTACAGCCCTATCCAGTCTGGTATTTATCCAACTTTTCAACTTAACACTTAGGAATATATTTCCACACCATTATTATAATGGACATTATCATTTTAATGCACTTTTTATTTGTATTTTTAATATTTATTTATTTTGGGGAGAGCACAAATGGGAGAGGGGCAGAGGCAGGAGACAGAGGACCCAAAGAGGGCTCTGCACTGACAGGCTGATAGCAGCAAGCCTGATGTAGGGCTCAAACTCATGAACCATGAGATCATGATCTGAGCCAAAGTCGGAACCGAGCCATTTCAACCTACCGAGCCATTTCTTTTTTAGATGCTAAGTAGCTATTCAAGGATGTACCACAGTTTATATAACCAACGCTCATTGGGAGAATTCAGATTCTTTCAATTTGCCATCATAAAAAATCTCTATGATAATTGCATTATTCTATTCCTGTGGTCAATTTGGAAATGGTATTAATAAACCAAGGAAGCATCACATTTGAATTATAATGCGTATATTCTAATTGTTCTTCAAAATGGCCACCCGTTTTTGTTTTTGTTTTTTTCCATCAGGAGTCATGAACACTTGTTGATATGATATCCCACTGACCACCACACTAACACAGAATTCCCTTGATCTTAGAAGGAATTTGCAAAATGAAGCATAATGGATCTCACATCATAGTGGAATATATATAGTCACTGCTGGCTACCACATCCTGGTCAACATCTCTTTAATTCTGCAATGCAGAGAAACCCAGAAAGCTAAATATATTAGGCCATGTCTTCATAAAACAAAGGAAATGCTAAACCCCATCGATGCTCTGGGATATATTAAGCAATGTAGAAACAAACAGGAAAAATGTTATTCTACTTCTTCATGTATCTTTTTTTGAAGTCAAGGTAATTAAAATGATATTAGTATTAGTACATAATTTAGGAGCAAATTTTCCACTTGTATGTAGAAATGTGTGACGATGTTGAAATGTGTGAATCCACTGAATTGGGTTCAGGGTTTTCTAACCAGAAAACTGATTTTTTTCTTTTCCTGGGCTCTTGTGAAAACTGTGTAGGGTCATTCTTCTTCTATGCTTCCATAGTACCCCTGTGCGCTGAAACTATCCCTTCCCATGGCAGTCCCACTGAGTGCAATGTAGCTTCAGGGAAAATGTTAGTAGTATTTTTCTTGAGTGTCTCTAATGCCCAGTGCTGGAAAATGATCAATAAATGACAAATGATTGTGCATTCTCTCCTTGCTTTACTTTTCCCCACATAACTCATTATGTCTGATATTTTTATAGTTTTCTTCATGATTGCTCTAGCCACTGTACTCCATTCTGGATCATAAACTCTGTAAGGATATGAATTTTTGTTCATTTTTCACTACTCTAACAAGACTTAGAATAATGCCAAGCACATAGACATGCAATGGATATTTTAAAACTAATTGCAAGAAAATTAAAAAAAATAAATTGAATGATTAAATAAATGTGTGTGATCTGGCATTTTAAAAGAATATAAAGAAATATAACACTATGCAGATTTTTTTTAATTCAATTTATTTATTTATTCAAGTTTATTTATTTATTTTGAGAGAGAGAGAGATAAGGAATGGGGGGGGTGGTATGTGCTCGCAGGAGGGACAGAGGGAAAGAGAAAAAGAGAAACCCAAGCAGGCTCTGCGCCCAACATGGGACTCCATCTCACAAATCATGAGATCATGACCTGAGCCAAAAAATCAAGAGTCAGATGCTTAACCAACTGAGCCACCCAGATGCACTACAATTCAATTTATTTAAACTACACAAAAACAAAAACAATTCACCCATTTCTCTCACACCCCTACCCTTCACCTCTGACAACCATCCAATTGTTCTATCTATGAGCTTGGTTTATTTTTATTTGTTTATTCATTTATTTTTAGATCCTACCTATGAGAAAGATGATATGGTATCTGTCTTTCTCTGCCTGATTTATTTCATATAGCATAATGGCCTCAAGGTCCACCCATGTTGACATAAATGGCAAGATTTCATTCCTTTTTATGTCAGATAGATATTTCTGTGTATATATACCACAATTTTTTATCTACTCAACCATCGATCAACATTCCAGCTTTTTCCTACCTTGACGGTTGTAAATAATGCTGTGATGATTTTTTTTTTTTGAGGTAGTATTTTTTTTTCTTTTTCTTTGGATAAATACCCACAGGCGTAATTGCTGGATCATATGTTATTTTTATTTTAGAATTTAAAATTTTAGAATTTAAATTTTAATTTTATAATTTAAAAATTCTATTTTTAATTTCTTGAGAACTTCTGTACTGTTTTCCATAGTGAGTGCACCAATTTACATTCCCATCAACAGTGTACAACTATTTACTTTTCTCTATTTCCTCACCAACATTTATTACTTCTAGTCTTTTTGATGATAGCCATTCTAACAGGTTGAAGTGATATCTCATTGTGGTTTTGATTTGCCTTTCCCTGATTAATGTTGTTAGAGCAGCTTTGCAGGTACCTGTTGGCCATCTATATGTCTTCTTTGGAAAAGAGTCAATTCAGATTTTCTTCCCATATTTACTTCACTATACTAAAATAATACAATGTAGGCTTAAATATCCTTGAATATATAAATAAGTATGGTTTTGATAATTATATCAGTCATTTAAGTAGATACTATTATATACTACCATATAATAAGCTCTTTTCAAATCTTATACTTACCAATCCAGATATTACTATATTCATTTTATAGATAGTTAAACTGATAGACAGGCATATTAAATATTTAAAAAAAAGGTTACACTAGTCATCAAATTATTGTTCTAGGCCTGAAACTAGGTCTTTTTAGTCATTGGTGTACATATTCCTTTCCTTATGCAACAATACCTCAATAATATAGCCCTAAGAACTAATAATATGGACAGAGTAATTTTGGACATATACATATACATATGTTTTAAACATGTATGAAATGTTTATAAATGCTTTCTGTGAGAAAAAGAACACATAGTAAATTGTGACACAATTTTGTAGAATTAAAATTTTTTTTACATTTATTTATTTTTGATAGACAGAGCACAAGTGGGGGAGGGGCAGAGAGAGAAGGAGACACAGAATCCAAAGCAGGCTCCAGGCTCTGAGCTGTCAGCACAGAGCCTGACGCGGGGCTCGAACCCATGAACCGCGAGATCATGACCTGAGCCGAAGTCGGACGCTTAACTGACTGAGCCACCCAGGTGCCCCAATTTTATAGAATTTTTAATTGCCACATACCAGTTAATTACATTTATGTTGCTAAATAAGCAAGAAAAAAAAATTTTGACAGACACAAAACCATCTTCATATAACTTCTTATCATGTGGACTAAGGTGAAAATCTCTGTGATATAAGACTCCAGTGTGGCGCTCATATCCTCCACCTTCTGGTGGTAATGCCATTGTGCTTTTCCTTAAATGTACCCTTAAGTGATGGATATGGGCCTATGTAATTGCATGTACATGATGACATTATATGAGATTGAAACCTGTCTTGCTAGAAGACTTTCTTACTGGTTTTGAAGAAACAAACTTCCATGTTGTATGTGAGCTGTCACTTGGAAAAGGCCACACAGCAAGAAACTTGGGTGGCCACCACACACAGCCAGCCAGAAACTGAGGCCTTGAGTCCAGCAGTCTTTAAGGTACTCACTGAATGATGTTAAGAACCACTTGAGCTTGGGGCACCTGAGTGACTCAGTTGGTTAAGCGTCAGACTTTGGCTCAGGTCATGATCTCGCGGTCCGTGAGTTCGAGTCCCGCGTCGGGCTCTGTGCTGACAGCTCAGAGCCTGGAGCCTGCTTCAGATTCTGTGCCTCCCTCTCTCTCTGCCCCTCCCTGCTTGTGCTCTCTTGCTCTCTCTCTCTCTCTCTCTAAAAAATAAACATTAAAAAAGCTAAAAAATAAACTAAAAAAAGAATCACTTAAGCTTGGGCAAGGACACATTTTCCAGTTAAGCCTCAAATGAGACCTCAGTCCTGGCCAACACTTTGATTTCTGCTTTATAGGATCCTGATGCAAAAAATTCAGCTAAATCCTGCCCAGGTTCCTGACCCATAGAAAATAAGAAATAATAACTCTGTCTTATTTTAGCCAAAAAGTTTGTGCTCATATTATTATTTCAATAGACAAGTATTACTCTTTACACCTTATGGGTTTTTGACTTAACAAATTTTAATTAAAAACATAAGAGACTTACCTACACACATACACAATCACATACATGTGTGCACACACCCACACAGACATATCCGTATGCTCATATAAAAATGTTTGATTCAGAAAGACATATTTGACACTTAAGTAAAATACTTGTTTTAAATATGCATTATTCAAATAATGCATGGTAGGATTTTGTGTTTAAGATTCTGGGCTCAGAAAATGAGCTGAATTTTTATAAGTAATGAAAAACCTGGGTATGGCTCTCTAGTAGATTGGTCAAAAATTGAGGGCCTGAGGCTTTGGCAATTATGAGCTTCCAGAAAATGCCAACTTCAGAGGTCAGTATTGTTATTACAAACTATGAAAATATAAAAATGTTTTAAAATTCCTTCTGTGTGATGAAAGGTTAAAAGCTGAAGTATGCGTTGCCATGGCAATAATGTTTTGTTTCCAGAACTTGTCGTTTCTAGAATTTGTCCTTTAAATGGTAGAAAAGCACCGTTTCAGTCTTAACGTCATATGATAGTGGTAGCTTTCATTAGTGAAATAATATTCGTTCATTTTTGACTAAGAAGCATGAAATGTTCCATTGCTCATTTTGTTCATTCATTTAATGGCATTGGTAGGCTTGTTACCTAAATTAAATGCATCTAGAGAAAATGAACATGTACTGATTAATCCAACCGAATCCATGTAGGTACAGTATTTCTGCTCTAAACATTGGCAAAGATAACAAATTTTCACTAATATAGAGGATTGAATGTTTTAGATAATATTCTGCTTCATCGCCTTTTACTATGGTACAAGGAGTATTTCATTTTCCTGTTTTTCCTACTTTCTGATAAACTATGTTATTCAGGATCGGACAGGCTTTGCAGATGTAACAAGTGACTTTAACATTGCAGTGGCTTAAAACATCATTAATTCTTGCTCTCACAAAATCACCTAAGATCCATATTTTCCAATAGATTTAGGCGCCATGAAATACTTCAGTGATTGAGGTTGTTGATTTCTGTGGTTCTACCATCCTGACACAAAGCCTTATGGTTTCCCTCTGGCAAAGGAGGTGATTCCTGGAGTGTTTTGTAAAGGGGCACACATCTACCTTTGGCTACAACTTATCTCATGGCCCTGACTCATTGCACAAATGCTGCCACACTAGGCAGGTACTGACTACATCTGCCAGGCATTAGTAACCCTCCCACATTTATCATCCAGGTAAAAGATTCATTTACAGCCTGTGCCTTCATATCATGGGAGGATTCTTTTTCTCTTTGTTAAACCACCCACAAGCTTCTCCTCTTAAGCAATGCCAATCTCATCAATCTTGAATCTGCAATACCCAACTCATCAATCATAGACTAGAGCCAATATTTTTACTACAATAGTCTAACACCCGCAAGGACCATTAACGCAATTCAATCTTCTGGATTAATAAAAATCATATGAATTTTTAGAATGCTAAATATGAATAAATAATTAAGAGCAATATTGCATTAGTTATTTAGTGAAACAATATTTTTTGGTCTCCAGGCCTGTAATCCAAGGCTGTGTTTCTTTCTAGTATCGTTATTATTACAGGTATCATCTCAATTCTTGTGGCCATTATTGAATGATGTCTTCACATGATGTGCTAATAGGCAATGCACAAAGATATTAAGTACTCAGCGTTTCTGAATTTTGTCTAATGTATACGTCGAATGTTTGTTAATACTCTCTTATAGTTGGTTCATAAGTCAGCAACCACCCCCCAATAAAAATAATTTTACCACTTTTTTTCTGGTTATCTTTTTTTTCCATATTCCTGGAAATGGAAGATATTACTCATTTCATAATTTTGCGAACTTTTACAACTATTTCCTTCCTTGAGTTTAGATTTCCCTTTTGTGAGGGCTCAAATCTGAGCCATTTTAAAACTCTAGTCAATGTTTTAATGCCACGTAAGTGGAAAGGCTCTTCTGGCCCACCAGTCCCTTGCCTGTGCTGCCATAGTACCATGTGCATGATGACATAATTTATCAGACTGCATTATTCCCACTTTTACTCTGTATCTCTCTCTCTCTTTCACCCTCTCACCTCCTCGTTTTTAAACCTTCCCCTGCTATAAAGAACATTAAACTTGAAGACTGTGCTTCAGAGACAATTCAGTTTGCAGTACTGAAACTTTAATTGTGATCGCTAAAGAGTTGTCATAGTGTTTACGTGTATTTAAGTGCTCATAAGTGCTACCTTTCATTACTGCTAAAATAAAATCATAATATTTGGAAATGGAAAACATTACCACCTGCAATGGTATAGACTTTGTTTATCACTCATGTATATTCTCACCTACTCACAGGACCTATCTTTTAAACACTATACCACTTCATTAGATAGTTCTTACAACATTAAAACACTAACCATGACAAATACAAAATTCTAGGCTTGGGATTACTTGGTTCTGATGATTTGTGTGGGAGGTGAGATAAACACTGAATGGAGGCATGAAATTAGGACAGGAAATTCTGTTCTAGTGGACACGTTAAGAACTTGGGAGAAAAGAATGTGTGATGTGAAATAATTGCAAATGGTAGCTTACTTCTGTAAGTAGTAGGTAAATTATTTTGAGCCTTTTTTTTTAATTGGTAGGTTGCTACCAAAGCTGCAAGAGCATCAACAAAATATTTCCTCAAAATACAGAGCTTACAAGTTTTCTGAGCTCCCTGATGTTTGCAATCTATTCCAGTCTCAATGTTCTTTAATTTTACATCAATCATCTAATGATATAGATTGCCCATTGCTTCCAGCCCTCTTTTCATGTTTTATTTGGTTAAAGGAAAATCAGCTTTACATTGTGAAAATGCATACTGTTAGTGAATTGTGAAATTGTAAGGAATTGTGCTGTAATTACTGCGTATTGGCTTTCCACGAACATGTTGCTTCAATGTGGGGAGATCTGTCAGGGAAATTAAGTTTCTCTCCTCAGTAGTCCATCGTTACGGCAACAATTGTGGAAATCAAGTGAAATGTGGAGCCATTTTTGATTGCCTTAAATGGCACATTGATACACGCCAGCAAGAATCTATGCCTCTATATAAATTGAAAAAGGAAAATGAAACAGTCTGTGGATGTAGAGTCTCTCGGGTTGAATGTAGGTGGATCAGCTTGTACTTAACATCTGTTCAGGCTGGAAATGCAGGGGAAGCTTAATATGTTTACTCAATCATACTGATTTCCTGGGTGCCAAGGCAGAAAATCTAAAACATATGACTTCTGTTCACACTATGAGGGAGCTGTTTAGAACAAAGGTGATGATCCTGGAAGAAAATGTGGAGATGCTATCTCGGGTGCCAGCACACTTGGAATTCTTTGCTGCCAGTAATCAACAGCCCTTACACATCAACACTGTGAGATTTTTGTCAACTAGTGACAGGGCAACCTCTAAAAACATTTAAGAAGGAATAGGAAACAAAACTGGCATATTTCTTAACATATCGAAAGAATATCAACATATGGTCTCCAAACCCTTTCAATTACACCCCCCCCAACTCAATGCAAAATTATGAGCATTTAATGTAGCATTCCAACCCAGGTAACTGTAAAAGTAAATTTCAGACTCCTTTTTTGAAAAATTGCCTGCACCCATGAACATTATAGTTAGTTAACATGCTGCTAATGGCATCAAAAGAGGGAGTCACAAGGAATGCAATTTGTATATAATCATGTTTCCACCAAAATGTTGTAAAATTATCACAAAATAAAAATTAATATTAAAAGAAAGTCTTACCAAATTTCATGTGTGTGTGTGTGTGTGTGTGCATGTGTGTGTGTGTGTGTGTGTTTACAAATACACTTTGTCTCTGATTGGTTAAAAGTAAGGTTGCACATTGCCCAGGGTTTCTTTCTTGTCGTTGTTATTCAATTTAAATTTCACACTCTCCAAATTGCTCTTATTTTGGTTGGTAAAACAAGATGGTGGGTAGTTACAATTCAGTGGGATTAAATGCTTAATTATATTCCATCAATTATACCGAGAGAGGCAAGAGAGAGGGGCAAGTGATTCTGCTTGGAAGAATATGGAAATGTGTCGCAGACTCAGCCTTGGAATTGGATCTTAAGAATACATGGAGATTCACTAGCTGGAGAGGGCAAGAATAATAGACTGATGGGGAGGGCCTTTGGAAATGTGAAGGATGCATTAAAAGACATGGGAATTTCAATAATGGTATTCAGTTGGAATTAAATCTAAGTTTGGTACGGAGCTAACATTGAAAAGACAATTGGTTAAAAATTTAGATCAAACATTTATTGTCAAAGGCTATTGACATCAAACTAAGATTACATTTTGTTGAAGGGATCTGTGGTTGGCCAATTGCCAAGTGGAGTGTATGTGACCTTCTCCTCTTACCCCTCCTGTTGCCTTCATTTTTTTTTAAAGTTTTATTTATATATTTTGAGAGAGAGAGAGAGAGAGCACGCATATGCAAGAGAAAGAGAAAACAGGGAAGGGGCAGAGAGAGAGAGGGAGAGAGAGAATCTCACGCAAGCACCGTGCTGTCAGCATGGAGCCCAACACGGAGTTGAACTCAGGAATAGCAAGATCATGACTTGAGCCAAAATCAAGAATTGGGTGCTTAACTGGCTGAGCAGCCACCCCCATCCTATTGCCTTCTATATCCTCTTCCTCCTTAAGAAAAATTCCACAACCCTTGTCCACCTTTTTTCCCCCATATCAACAGCATCCTTCACACTTTCACCAGTGAAGAACATTAGATGAGAACATTCTGAAAAGTACATTCAAGATAAATATTACATATGTTGTATTTTAAATGGGAAAGCATGAATGGATACCTTCAGAAAGTAATATAGTAACCTTAATAGGTGAGTATATGGTAGGTGGTACAAAGGTAGGAAAAAGAGGGTTTGGGTTTCTTCTACACAGTATTCAAACTATTTAAAGGATATATTTAGTAATCTGCTGCTAGGTCTGATAGAGTGACATAACTGGGCAATGTATTTTAAGAACATGACTTATAGAATACTGGTTAAGATAGATATAATGTATAAATAAAATGCAATATAAATATAACACAGCATTGCATATCACATAGAAGCTCTATATAACAATGATATTCATAAAAGCCTACCTAACATTTTAGGTATTCAATTGATGGTTTGATAAAAATCGTGAAGAAGAATAACATCCTTTAAGGACATACCTGATATTAGCATACTGTTTCTGTTTTCGTATTTACATATATAAATATCACATGAATTTGTTTAATAAACTGATAGAAAAAATAACATCTGTGATATGTGATATCTATGTATTTCCCTCTTTCAGAGTGGATGCAGTTATTTATTTTAAACAGGCTATAATGGGATAAAGAAAATTAGTTACAGAAAAAATGGAATCTATAAATGATAGGAAATTATTTCTTTCTCTGTCCTTTTATATTATGGGTGCTTCTCATATTTAGATAGTCAAGGGATTATACTGGTTTTATAAATCTGGGAAATACTGATCACAATGTTTAAGATTCAAATTAAGCAGGATTTTCCTAAAGGTGTTTCTGTTGGAAATCTGACCTCACTTGGACTTAATCTCAGTGAAAGACAGGCATATAATCACTCAAATTAAAAAGCAACAGTGAGAGGGAGGAGCCAAGATGGCAGAACGGCATGGAAGCTTTTTGTGTGTCTGGCGTCCGTGAAATACAGCCAGACCAACACTGAACCATCCTACACCCCTAGAAAACTGACTGGAAGATTAACACAACAATGAGCACAACCTGAACCACAGAATTCAGCAGGTACGCGGCGCGGAGAAGTGAACTTGGGGAGTGAGAGGCGCGGGAAGGAGGTGATTTTGCGAGAGGAGAGAGGACGGAGGCTGGGGGTGGGGGGAGAATACGGGAAAAGCACTCCGCCCCAAAAGCAGCTGGAGAGAAAGTGGAAAATTGGAAACAGCTGCAGGGACTAAACTAAAAAAGGGAGAAAGGAGAGGGTTTAAATTCCATTAAGACTGTAAACAAGGGGAGCGCAAAGGCTGCAACTCCGCAGCTCCCTACCTGGAGGTGCTCTGGTGGGAAGGGCGAATCCCCAGGAGCAGAGTGGGGTCCAGAAGGTTCTCGGGCTACATGGGGAAAAGTGGTTCCACTGCTGGAAGGACATTTGGTAGAGACTGTTGAAGCCACCTGGTCGCAGCAGACCCCAGAAAACGGCCACATTCGCTGGTGCTGGAAGAAGGTCATTAAGGGTGAAGCCTGGTGCCAGATGTGTGTTGTGATTTTCCATAATCCCTGAAACGCTGCTGCTACACTGTCTCGCGAACTTTTTCTGGGGCGGGTTGGCAACCTGGCCGTAGTCTCGGGGCACCGGCAGCAGCAGGATCAAGCAAGCGTTCCTGGGTGCAGCCAACATTCGGCCCTTGCTCATTAGGCCATTGCTTGGTGAGACCCTCCCGCAGAGGGGCGGAGCGGGTCAAAGCCGCAGTCCTTTGGAAGTAAGGGGCTGGGGAAATCCGCCACCTCTGAGACAAAACTCGGGAGAGAGGTACTGTCTGAGGCCTGGTCATGGAGCGTGAGAAAGCAGGGAGTGGACGAATGCTGAAGACAAAGGACAGGTGCACAATTGCTGATACGGGAGAACAGAGTGGGTAGTTGGGTGGTACCATTTTCACCGCGCATGTGCATAGGCATCTATGAGCACCGCAACAATCCACCTCAGTAGGCTAGCAGCGCCATCTAGTGGAGAGCGGAGCTGTTGCACTGAGTCCCGCCCATCTGGGCCACCCTCGCTCTTCAAGAACACAAGTCTCACCGCCGGCTTAGTTTATGGACTATAAAGTGCTACGTAGACTGACTTCTAGGGGAAAACGAAGTAATTTCAGTCCTACTTCAATCTGTTAGCAGGTCCATCTATAATTTTCTTTCTTTCTTTCTTTCTTTCTTTCTTTCTTTCTCTTTTATACTTTTTTCTTGAATACAGAAAGAGAAAAGTTCATTTTTCTTTTCAACTTTTATTAAAAATATGTTTCTTTAATTTTCATTACTATATTTTTTACTTTTATGTAAATTTTTTCAAGTTCTATTCTACTTCCATCATTTTATTTTAGTCTACTTAGTGTATTCACCTTTTCAAATTTTCAAACAATCGCCTTTTTTTTCTTTTTTCTTTTTTCTCTTTTTCGTTTCTTTTCTTTTTCTTGAATGCAGAAAGAGAAGAACTTCATTTTTACCTTCACTTTCTATTGAAAATATTTTTCTTTTTTTTTACTATATTTTTTGCTTTTATGTAATTTTTTTCAAATTCTACTTTACTTCCATCATTTTATTTTAGTCTCCTACAGTGTATTCACTTTTTCCAATTTTCAAATGATTTCCTTTTTTCCTTTTTTTCTTTTTTCTTTTTTCTCTTTTTTCTCTTTTTCTTTTATTTTTCTTGAATATAGAAAAAGAAAAAAATTCATTTTTTTAAATTTTTAATGAAAATATTTTCTTTAATTTTTTCTACTATATTCTTTACTTCTGTGTATATTTTTTTTTCAAATTCTATTTTACCTCCATCATATCATTTTAGTCTACTTGAATGTATTCATTTTTTCAAATTCTCAGACAATTTCTTCTTTTTTTCTGTTTCTTTCCCCACACCCTTTTTTCCCTCTAATCTGTCAAACCACTTTTAACACCCACCAAAACATACCTAGGATCTAGCATCATTTATTCGATTTGTGTGTGTGAGTGTGTTTTTAATTTTTTAATTTAAATATTTTTTTAATTTTAATTTTTTATTTTAATTTTTCTACCTCACTAATTCCTTTTCTCCCTTCAAAATGACAAAATGAAGGAATTCACCCCAAAATAAAGAGCTTGAAGAAACAACAGCCAGGGATTTAACCAACAGAGATACAAGCAAGATGTCTGGACCAGAATTTAGAATCACGAGGATAATAATACTAGCTGGAGTCGAAAATAGATTAGAATCCCTTTCTGCAGTGACAAAAGAAGTAAAAAAATATCCAGAATGAAATTAAAAATGTTGTAACTGAGCTGCAATCACGGATGGATCCAGTGGTGGCAAGGATGGATGAGGCAGAACAGAGAATCAGTGACATAGGGGACAAACTTACAGAAAATAATGAAGCAGAAAAAAAGAGGGAGATGAAGGCAAAAGAGCACGATTAAAGAATTAGAGAAATCAGTGACTCACTAAAAAGGAATAGCATCAGAATTATAGGTGTCCCAGAAGAGGTAGAAAGAGAAACAGGGGTAGAAGAGTTATGTGAGAAAATCATAGGGGAAAACTTTCCTAACCTGGGGAAAGACACAGACATCAAAATCCAGGAAGCACAGAGGACCCTCATTAGATTCAACAAAAACCGACCATCAACAAGGCATATCATAGTCAAATTCACAAAATATTCAGGCAAGGAGAGAATCATGAAAGCAGCAAGGGGAAAAAAGTCCCTAACCTACAAGGGAGGACAGATCAGATTTGCAGTAGACCTATCCACAGAAACTTGGCAGGCCAGAAAGGAGTGGCAGGATGTATTCAGTGTGCTGAATCAGAAAAATATGCAGCCAAGAATTATTTATCCAGCAAGGCTGTCATTCAAAAATAGAAGGAGAGATAAGTTTTCCCAGATAAAAAGTTTCTCCCAAAGGAGAGATAAAAAGTTTAATTTTTTAAACAAAAATTAAAGGAGTTTGTGACCACTAAACCAGCCCTGCAAGAAATTTTAAGGGGGACTCTTTGAGGGGAAAAAAGATGAAGATATAAATAAATACATACATACACACATACATACATACATACATACATAAATACCAAAAGCAACAAAGATTAGAAAGGACCAGAGAACACCACCAGAAACTCCAACTCTACAAGCAACATAATCGCAATAAATTCATATCTTTCAGTATTCACTCTAAACGTGAATGGACTCAATGCTCCAATCAAAAGACATAGGGTAACAGAATGGATAAGAAAACAAGACCCATTTACATGCTGTTTACAAGAGACTCACTTTAGACCTAAAGACACCTTCAAATTGAAAATAAGGGGATGGAGAACCATCTATCAGGCTAATGGTCAACAAAAGAAAGCCGGAGTAGCCATACTTATATCAGACAATCTAGACATATTTAAGACTGTATCAAAGGATGCAGAAGGGCATTATATCATAATCAAGGGGTCTATCCACCAAGAAGACCTAACAATTGTAAACATTTATGTGCCAAATGTGAGAGAACCCAAATATATCAATCAATTAATCACAAACATAAAGAAACTCATTGAGAATAATACCATAATAGTAGGAGACTTCAACACCCCACTCACAGCAATGGACAGATCATCTAATCAAAAAATCAACAAGGAAACAATGGCTTTGAATGACAACACTGGACCAGATGGACTTAACAGATATATTCACAACATTTCATCATAAAGCAGCAAAATATACATTCTTCTCCAGTGTACAAGGAATGTTCTCCAGAACAGACCATATACTGTGACACAAATCAGCCCTAAGTAAGTACAAAAAGATCGAGATCATACCGTGCATATTTTCAAACCACAACACTATGAAATTCGAAATCAAACACAAGAAAAAATTTGGAAAGGTAACAAATACTTGGAGACTGAAGAACATCCTACTAAAGAATGGATGGGCTAACCAAGCAGTTAAAGAGGAAATTAAAAAGTATATGGAAGTCAATGAAAATGATAGCACCACAACCCAAAACCTCTGGCATGCAGCAAAGGCAGTCATAAGAGGAAAGTATATAGCAATCCAGGCCTTCCTAAAGAAGGAAGAAAGATCTCAGATACACAACCTAACCTTATGCCTTAAGGAGCTGGAAAAAGAACAGCAAATAAAACTCAAAACCAACAGAAGACAGGAAATAATAAAGATTACAACAGAAATCAATGCTATCGAAACCAAAAAAAAAAAACAAAAAAACAAAAAAACAAAAACAAAAAAAACAAAACAGTAGAACAGATTAATGAAACCAGAAGCTGGTTCTTTGAAAGAATTAACAAAATTGATAAACCACTAGCCAGTTTGAGCAAAAAGAAAAAGGAAAGGACCCAAATAAGTAAAATAAAGAATGAAAGAGGAGAGATCACAACCAACACAGTGGAAATAAAAACAATAATAAGAGAATATTATGAGCAATTATATACCAATAAAATGGACAACCTGGAAGAAATGGGCAAATTCCTAGAAACATATACACTACCAAAACTGAAACAGGAGAAATAGAAAATTTCAACAGACCCATAATCAGTAAGGAAATCGAATTAGTAATCAAAAATCTGCCAAAAAACAAGAGTCCAGGGACAGATGGCTTTCCAGGAGAATTCTACCAAACATTTAAGGAAGAGCTAACACCTTTTCTCTTGAAGCTGTTCCAAAAAAATAGAAATGGAAGGAAAACTTCCAAACTCTTTCTATGAAGCCAGCATTACCTTGATTCAAAACCAGACAGGGACCCCACTAAAAAGGAGAACTATGACCAATTTTCCTGATGAACATGGATGCAAAAATCCTCAACAAGATATTAGCCAACCAGCTCCAACAATACATTAAAAAAATTATTTACTACTACCAAGTGGGATTTTACCTGGGATGCAGGGTTGGTTCAATATCCGCAAAACAATTAACATGATTCATCACATCAATAAAAGAAAGGACATGAACCATATGATCCTCTCAATAGATGCAGAGAAAGCATTTGACAAAATACAGCATCCTTTCTTGATAAAAACCCTCAAGAGAGTAGGGATAGAAGGAGCATACCTCAAGATCATAAAAGCCATATATGAATGACCCAACGCTAATATCATTTTCCCCCTGAGGTCAGGAACAAGACAGGGATGTCCACTCTCGCCACTGTTATTCAACATAGTATTGGAAATCTTAGCCTCTGCCATCAGACAACAAAAAGAAATAAAAGGCATCCAAATTGGCCAGGAGGATGTCAAACTTTCACTCTTTGCAGATGACGTGATACTCTATATGGAAAACCCAAAAGATTCCACCAAAAAACTGCTAGGATTCATTCATGAAATCAGCAAAGTTGCAGGATATAAAATCAACGCATAGAAATCGGTTGCATTACTATATACCAACAGTGAAGCAACAGAAAGAGGAATCAGGGAATTGATCCTATTTACAATTGCACCAAAACCTATAAAATACCTAGGAATAAATCTAACCAAAGAGGTGAAAAATTGAAAAATCTATACACTGAAAACTATAGAAAGCTTATGAAAGAAATTGAAGAAGACACAAAAAAATGGAAAAACATTCCATGCTTCTGGATAGGAAGAACAAATATTGTTAAAATGTCAATCCTACCCAAAGCAATCTTCATATTTAATGCAATCCCTATCAAAATAACACCAGCATTCTTCACAGAGTTAGAACAAATAATCCTAAATTTGTATGGAACTAGAAAAGACCCCGAATAGCCAAAGCAATCCTGAAAAAGAAAACCAAAGCAGGAGGCATCACAATCCCAGACTCCAAGCTATACTACAAAGCTTTAATCATCAAGACAGTATGGTCCTGGCACAAAACAGACACTTAGATCAATGGAACAGAATAGAGAACCCAGAAATGGACCCACAAACGTATGGCTAACTAATCTTTGACAAAGCAGGGAAGAATATCCAATGGAATAAAGACAGTCTGTTCAGCAAGTGGAACTGGGAAAACTGGACAGCGACATGCAGAAGAATGAACCTGGACCACTTTCTTACACCATACACAAAAATAAACTCAAATGGATGAAAGACCTAAATGTAAAACAGGAAGCCTCAAAATCCTCGAGGAGAAAGTAGGCAAAAACCCCTTTGATCTTGGCCACAACAACTTCTTACTCAACATGTCTCCGGAGGCAAGGAAAACAAAAGCAAAAATGAACCACTAGGACCTCATCAAAATAAAAACCTTCTGCACGGCGAAGGAAACAATCACGAAAACTAAAAGGCAACTGACAGAATGGGAGAAGATATTTGCAAATGGCATATCACATAAACGGTTAATATCCAAAATCTACAAAGAACTTCTCAAACTCAAAACCCAAAAAACAAATAATCTAGTGAAGAAATGCGCCAAAGACATGAATAGACATTTCTCCAAGGAAGACATCCAGATGGCCAACCGACACATGAAAAAATTCTCCACATCACTCATCATCATGGTAATACAAATCAAAACCGCAATGAGATACCACCTTATACCTGTCAGGATGGCTAACGTTAACAACTCAGGCAACAACAGATGTTGGCGAGGATGTGGAGAAAGATCTCTTTTGCATTGTTGGTGGGAATGTAAGCTGGCGCAGCCACTCTGGAAATCAGTATGGAGGTTCCTCAAAAAACTAAAAATAGAACTACCCTATGATCCAGCAATTGCACTACTAGGTATTTGTCCAAGGGATACAGGTGTGCCGTTTCGAAGGGACACATGCACCCCCATGTCTGTAGCAGCACTGTCAACAATAGCCAAAGTATGGAAAGAGCCCAAATGTCCATCGATGGATGAATGGATAAAGAAGATGTGGTATATATATACAATGGAGTATTACTCAGCAATCAAAGAGAATGAAATCTTGCCATTTGCAACTACGTGGATGGAACTGGAGGGTATTATGCTAAGTGAAATTAGAGAAAGACAAAAAATCATATAACTTCACTCATATGAGGATTTTAAGAGACAAAACAGATGAACATAAGGTAAGGGAAACAAAAATACTATAAAAACATGGAGGGAGACAAAACAGAAGAGACTCATAAAATATGGAGAAAAAACTGAGTGTTGCTGGAGGGGTTGTGAGGGGGAGGATGGGCTAAATGGGTAAGGGGCACTAAGGTGTCTACTCCTGAAATCATTCTTGCACTATATGCTAACTGATTTGGGAGTAAAGTTTAAAAAAAAAAAAAAAATTAAAAAAAGTAACAGTGAAACATTAATTGCATGTTTTTAACAGATTTGAGAGTTAAAATGTATTGAGGTAGGCACAAATTAGCTTAACCCTGATTTTTCCCCCCCAAAAAACTTCATGTGAAATT
This sequence comes from Panthera pardus, assembly GCF_024362965.1. Classification (NCBI taxonomy): domain Eukaryota; kingdom Metazoa; phylum Chordata; class Mammalia; order Carnivora; family Felidae; genus Panthera; species Panthera pardus. The sequence continues at coordinate 176,373,726 of NW_026526688.1, read as the reverse complement.
AAGGTAGTATCTCTAGACTATACATAAGCCTCTGCTACGGTCAATGTCTTTAAAATCTTAAATGATTGTTATATTTTATAGAAATTATAAACAGTAAAAAAGCCTTTTTAACAATTTTATCCACTGTTGGGTTAATCTGCAGTCTAAAACTGCCATAGCATACACAGGACCCATGTATTCTGATACTAGACCAAAATACGTCCTAATAAATAATAATAGTGTTCGAGATATCAAGGTGGGAGCGGGGGAATTTCAGGAGTAACTGTCGTGCTTGTAAGACTTCAGTTTGTTGCAACAAGAAAGAGACAAAACATCCTGTGGCAACAAAACAGGATGCACTTGTGGCTTCCACCCAGGTACAAAGAAATGTACACAGGCAAATCACAATTGAAGTAGCACACATATGCATCAGGCTTAAATGTTTTCACTTAACATTATAAGGGCAATTAGATCTCCAGGCTAAGTACACGTGATATTTCTTCCTTTTTCTACCCTTTGAAACAAGATTTTTTTTTTTTGACATTCACATGTTTCAATTGATAAACTTGTAGCAAATCTTTAATAAAATGAGTTTCATTTTAAATGAATTCTATTTTAAATGCAATTTCTTTGGATTCATAAAATCCATCTGTTTGAAGTCTAATTTTGAAAATGCATCCAATTTTTAATTAAGAAAAATGTTCTATATACTTAATCTGCAATTGTATATTGTGATAGTTATATATTTCTTGGAAAATGTGTTTCTTTATGCAACAAATAAGTTATACTTGCAAGTGTGCTCCTAGAAGGGATTCTTGATAACTCAAAATTAACAGGAATAGAGAATTTGAGAGAGAGAGAGACACACACAGAAAGAGACAAGATGTCAGAGAGAGGGAAACAGAGACAGAGAGAGATTTCCATTGAAATAACTTCAGAGTGAAAAGCTGAATTTTATGCCCTTCTTACCAACATAGCGTGTTGCCTCTTGTATAATTGCAAATGGGGAACTACAAGCTATGTCCTAAATCCAATAAATTCAGTGATTGATTGAAAGGTATGATATCTCTACATAATACTTAGGCTGAAATTTGGCATAAAAATGACCTGTTAAACAGGATTTAGAGTGGCATAACCATTTTCTGATTAAAATTTAAATGTTAATTTGATTTCTTTATTCACATAAGAACAGAAGATATCCCCAAACATTTCTGTTCTTCTGTGTAAGTAGTGAAGTTGAAAACATGGACTTTTCTTAACCAACTTCTCTCAAATTATCAGTATTTTTTAAGGATATTCTTTTCAACCCTTATACCATAGAGATTTGCACTATTTTGACAAAATCCTGACTAATTTAAACCCATGGCAGGAAGCAGGTTAAGGTCAGTGAAACAGCATTATCATATATTGCCTTGTTCAGTGAAGTAACACTTAAAGAAGAAACTGCTGAAAGCCAACCAAATCACTGTCGACCCCAGAACTATCAGGCAATTGCCAGTCTTCCAGGCTATTATTCAAGTTCCCCTTTGTATTCAGGGATTTGCAGGCTAAGTAAATGCCTTTCAGAATAAGTCAAATTTAAGAGTATTGTCCAGCTCAATGTTTCCATTGCATGGGATAATCATGGTTCAGTGCATAGTAGCAAAATCAGAAGTGAACAAGTGCTCTGTATGGTTAGGCCTGTCCAGATTTCAGCCTCTGACACTGTCGTGGAGCTTTTCCAAGGAGGTTTAATTACCTCCCCTATAAACTGGGAACAGTGAAATTTACTCTTCCTTCCCAGCAAGGGTGTTTTAGGAATCAGACTAAACACATTTTTGAAAGCACTTTTGAAATAATTTATGACAGCATTGTTTTAATGCTCATAAAATCTCTGAAGACTATCAGTTAAGCATGTCATTAATTATAATCTTCAACTTTGATCTAACAAAATTCATAAGAAAATAGTGTTTGGCATCACTCATTCATTCAATCACTCTACAAGTTATTCAACTATTTGTTGAGTAACTACAATGTGCAAGTGAATATCCTTACGACTATGAATCTAGAATGAGACTAAGGGTCATATGAAGTCATGTTGTAATATGGATAATTGCCTTAAAGGAAATAAATAGAAAGTTTTACTTGGTTTAGAAGATAATATGCTTTTGTCAGACCAAGACAGTTTTAAGCAACAAGGATACATTTGAAAATCAAATCACTTTATTCCTCAATCACTTTAGAAATCTAAGAATGGTTTACAATTACCTTTAGAATGACATCCCAAATCCTTTGTCCTCCAAGGCTTTGCATGATCTGGTCCCCAGCCTGCCTCATCAGACTTCCCTGACATTACCTTCCCTCAACACGTGTCCCTCTGAATCTCATTATGACATTTCGAGATTTCAGTACTTTATTTTTGCTAGGGAAGGGGCTGCACACAGAGATCTCTGACACAAACTTGAGTAAACACTTCTACATATAAACTGTCTATTTTAAAATCAGATAAATATTTGGTAAGGTTCACCTTCCTTTTTGATAGTAGAGAAGTCTAAGTGCTGCTCTTATATACATGAACAACTAACCAAACTTCCCAGGAAAGTGGAAAACGTTGGATATATTTTTGATAAGTGAAGATTGAACAAGGTTCAGCACCAAGGTGGTATGAAGCCATGAAACATTTCCTCTGAGCATTTAACACAACCAGTCAGTCAAAAGTATCAAATGGTTTCATTTTATTTCTTTCTTTTCCTTGTGTAACTATAAAACAATCAAAGGACATGAAAAACCTGAGAATCAGATTATATTTATCATTAACCATTCTAGCTTCTATTTTTTACCCATCACACCTTTCTTTTTTCTGGTTTTTCAGTTTTTAACTTTTTTTTTTTGTTTTTAACTCCTTGCATGTATCTTCCTCCATTCTAAACTTTATTACTTCTGTGGATGCCATGAATCTAATTGGGGTCGGTCCTTGATATGTTCTTCTCTACCTGGATTTATGTACCACTTCTCTGACTTCCAACATTTTGGTTCTTGGCTAACGTCACCTACTTTCAAACTAAGTTAATTACTATCTGAGACCGCATGATTATTTCCCTATTGTACCATTTGATCGTTGGACAGATCTGTCATTAATCTCTCCAACCAAGTATTTGGGTTGTTGTTTTAAAGGTAATTGGAAACCATTTTTAGATTTCTAAAGTGATTGAGGGATAAAATAATTTGCATTTCAAATTTATTCTTGTTGCTGAAAACTGTCTTGGTCTGACAAAAGGATATTGTCTTCTAAACCAAGCAAAACATTCTATGTATTTCCTCTTAAGGCAATTAACCATGTTCCAGTGAAGAGATGACACAAATACTCTGGGAAGTCCTTGTTTTCTTATTTTTATTCATATTTATTCAGTAATTTTATTCAGGTATTTATTCAGGATTTTTAACCAACATTCTTAAACTTTGATGTCATCTTGGACACTTGTGGGGTTTTGGTGTTTGTTTGTTTGTTTGTTTTTTCTCTTCAATTTGAACCATCATGATTTCTTTTTTATCCCCCCAATGCATGCCCATTCTGGTCTTTATGAACTAACTACTGGATTTGAGCCATGGTTCCCTGCTGTTGTAGCATTTGAGGATCTGCCTTTATAATCAATCAAAACCATCCAAAATCAGACTCACTTTCAGAAATGCAACCCTGATGATATCTCTGACTTTTTAAAGCCTTTCAGTTTGTGAGCTCCACTTATGATTCAAGGCATAACCTCCTTTGTTAGGCACTGAAAGTTCGGTCTAGCCACTATGACCCTTTACAGTCTTATTTCTCATATGTTCCAGGAGATATTTGACTTCCCTTATAATAAATTGCTCACTGTCTTCTAGGTATGTCTTCACATTCTTTCTTCTTTGTACCTGTCTATGTTTCCCTGGAATTCATTTTTCACATTTTCGCCTTTTAAGAATTTTCACTTCTTTTTCAAGGGTCATTTAATATCAAATTTTCAATGAGAAGTTCTGCTTAATCACTTCATGGAGTGCCCAGTCATGTGAAAGAGAAAGTTTTATAAGTAATAAATAAGGTCACAGTTAAATGAATGCTGGGGTTGCAGATTTGCTATGAGGAAACTGGAATACCACCAAGTTACTCTTGCTATTTGGGCCTTCCTCAGCTATAGTAGAATTCCTTAAAGCCACAGATCATATCATGATCCCCTTCTTCCTCACCATTTTTATTTTTCTCTATAAATCTTCCAAATAAAATATGTTCCACATTATATTATTACTTTTTTCTTAAGTATGGAGGTGTGCTCTATAAAGGCAATGCCTTGGCAGATTTTTTTTTTTTTTTTTTTTTTTTGGTCTAATCCAATGATTCCAGAAAGCCTTCCAAGACTAATAAGGAACTCCAACTTTATGTTCTCATGTCATCATTAATTAATTATACAAATAATTACTGAGGTATTTAGAATATCAGGTATTCTTTTTTTTTTTTTTGAGTCATAGACAATTTATTTTAGTTACCTATTATTTTAAATGGCTACATGTACAATGTAAAAAGCAACAATCTAGAGATCAAGAATTAATGTCTTAGGGGCACCTGGGTGGTTCAGTCGGTTAAGCCTCCAACTTTGGCCCAGATCATGATCTCACAGTTCATGGGTTCGAGCCCCACGTTGGGCTCTGTGTTGATAGCTCAGAGCCTGGAGTCTTCCTCTCTCTCCCCTATTTGTGGTCTCTCTCCCTCTCTCTCTCTCTCTCTCTAAAAAATAAATAAACATTAAAAAAAATAATGTCTTAGACTGAACTCCGCCACTTTCTAGATGTGTGAACCTGGGGAACAAAATCTGAGTCTCAGTTAATGCATCTATTAAAAATAACTCTCATTGCTTGTTTTCAAGTATTCTCCTATGTGCTGAGAAAATGGGAAAACAAAAACTCTGCTTTCAATAGATTATATACTATTGTCAGCAATTAATATTTAAAATTATATTTGTTGGTGACTAGTCATAATATATAATTGTATTATAGTATATTGTTAAAATATTACTCCGTCTTTTATTTTCTATAGCTATATAATCTCTTCATCCTCAAGGCAGGTATTATTTTCTTCCTTCTCCAGTGGAGAGGCATTGCTAATCACAGAGGTTGTCACATAGTAGGCACTCAATGAATATAGTATTTATGAACACCAGGCATTCAATACTAAAATACCTATATTATAATAAATGCAATTATTTGCAAATTAGTCTGAAATCCAGTTGACTGCTGTCCTTTACATAAGCAAACTTTTTTACTTAAAGTGAATGTTTTCTTTTTTTACCTTATTAGATTAATTTAAAGACAGAAAAAAAAGATCATTCAAGATTTTCAACTTCTCAGAATTCATATTGATCAAATATTTCCTGACCTCAAGAAGCATCTTTTGAGTGAGTTACCACTTAAATAATAGAAGAATGTGTCTGAGACCATTTGTGTTTCCTAAAATCAGGTTGACTGGTATTAATTTTTTTTTCAATTTAATGTATATTTATTTTTGAGAGAGAGAGAGAGAGAGAGAGAGAGTGTGTGCAAGCAGGGGAGGGGCAGAGAGAGAGGGAGGGACAGAATCTGAAGCAGGCTCCAGGCTCTGAGCTGTCAGCACAGAGCCTGACACAGGGCTCAAACCCACAAACTCTGGGATCATGACCTGAGTTGAAGTCAGATGTTTAACCAACTGAGCCACCCAGGTGCCCCTTGTATTAAAACATTTTAACATAATTACTGAAATGATATTAAAAAAAAAGTCACATGTTTCTGTTAGTCTATCAGTGATGACTACTGAATTATCTCTTTGATATCAATTGCCTTTGAAAAATACAACAGAACATACTCAGTCCATGTGTCAGTAAATCTCATCATGAAAGGATAAGCAATATCAGCTTGCTTATAGGAGGGGAGATAATGTTTAGGTTATTTTGACCTCTAAGTCACTTTGACTGCTTTCCCTCCCCCACACTGTCAACCAGCACATCACCAAATCCTTTCAGCACAGACACTGTGTACAAATGTTCTCTCAGTCTCCACTACTCCAAGTCCAGATAAACGCACCATAATCCCTCATCTGGAACCGCCCCCCCCCCCAAAAAAAAAAGTCTTCTTACATGTCTCCTTCTTCAATACTTACAGCTTTCCTCCTTTGAAGAGACCATGATGACCTTTTTAGAAATCAGTCGTTGCTATGGTGCGGCTGATCCAAATGCTGTATGGCTTTTCATGGCACTCAGAATAAAGCCTATGCCATCCTGCGTGGCCACTGTATCTCTGATGTCATCTTTGACCTTTCTTGTCTTGTCCCAATGACATTAGCCTCCTCACCATGGATCCAAGGCTCGAAACATGCCTATGCGGGCCCTAAAGCATTGGAGCCTGACCTTCTCCTGGCCTCAGACACCCTTTGCACAGAAAGTCACATGGTTGGCTCCTTGGCTTCCTTCTGTGTGTATTGAAATGTCACATTTTCAGACGGAGGCCTTCTCGTGCTAAGTTCTATAAAATCCTCTTCACCCTCCTCTCCCATGTTTATTTGCCATCATACATGTATTTCCATCTCCTCTTTAAACTTTTTCTTTGATATTTTTATTTGGTACCTGCCATTTTCCTGCAATAGAACCTCTGTCAGGACAGGAATGTTGTTTGGTTCATGTCTATATAACCAAAGTCGAGAAGGATGGCATGGAAAATGTCAGTGATTAATGAATATTTCCTGAATTTTAAAATCTTTGTTATTAAAAAAGGGTGGGGATGTTTACTTTTTATTTTAATGATTCTAACTTGAAAGCTTTCTATATAATTTCAAGAATGGCATGTTTACATAAAACCACTGGAAGGAAATAGACATTTTTATATTCCATGTTTCCACCACTATGAAGAAATACATTTCTTGAACTAGTGAACTAAATGAATGAATTAAATAAGATGTGCACCATGACAGCCTAATTTTCGGTAGAATAAATACAAATCTGGATTTCTGGATCTGTCGTGAAATAGGAGATACAATTGTCTCAAAAGAATTCTAGAAAAGGAAAGTAATTTTTGATCAGGCATAGATGTTTTTCATAGTTTGAAAACAGCAACAGTAATTTATTAAAGTAAATTCCTGTGTTTGTATTATTTTATATTCTTTATTTGTTTTACATCCCATAGCTTAGGCATTTGAATATATACAGCTTTATAATGCCAAGTAATTGAAATGCTTAACAATATATTTGATTACCTCCAGCTAAGGGCAATGAACTTGTCCAGTACTTTTATTATGATCTTCTCTATGTTAAAGAAGGGGTATTATATTTAAAAATTTCTGAGTTGGCAGAATGTGGAAAGAAACTAAGTAAAACATAAACCTGCATTGCAAAAATGTGCTTCTGTGTCAGTGTTCATGCACTGTGCTCCTGAGTGTGTGCAGAGAAAGAAAGAGAGTTGTTTTACTATTCATACAAAATAAAAGTTACAACATATATAGTATCTTAGGGAGTGTTTTATTGTTATCTTATTATAATCCAGTTGAGCTCTATAAAAAATGCTCAGAATGTGTAACGTAAAAACCAGTATTATTTATGATTTCTACTGCTTCCACATTTACTGTCAAGATCCTTATGACAGAAAATCTATTTTCTATACTCTGCTGTTTCTAATAATCTCTCTCCGTTTTTAATGGTATATTCTTTTCTAAGGATGAACTTACTATTTCATTGTGTGAAGTGTCAAAGCTTGCTAGAAATCCAAGCCTGTTTCACTAGGAATAAATGCAGGAAACAACAGGTTTCCTAGCTGTGCCCATACACATGCCTGATAAACGGAAATATCATGATTATGTTCCTCTGATATAAAATATTGAAAAGATTTTCTATTTCAATACTAACTTTAAATGGGATGGTGAAACAAATATATTATGTATAAAAGTAAATCTGGCAAATGAGGGAGTGTAGACCATACTGTGTCCGATATTATTTCAATCTCTCCTATTTTATGAATAGTTAACTCTGTACTACATTAACATTGGATTATGGGAAAATCACTGTGTCTGCATAATCTCTAATACGAATTGCTAATTTATGAGTGATATATACTTGTCAGTGACATTGTGTTTTCCAGAACTTAAAAATTTTTTTAATGTTTATTTATTTTTGAGAGACAGAGAGAGACACACACACACAGAATCTGAAGTAGGCTCCAGGCTCTGAGCTGTCGATACAGAGCCCGACAGTGGGGCTCGAACTCACAAGCAGTGAGATCATGACCTGAGTCAAAGTTGGATGCTTAACCAACTGAGTCACCCAGGCACCCTGATGTTTTCTAGAATTTGGCCAGGGTTAAATACTTATGAATAAAGTAAAATGGAGAATTATTTTTTCTGAATTTTTGGAATTGATCTAATATTCTTTTTTTTTTTTTTTTTTTTTTTTGATATATGAAGAGTAAAACAACCACTCCAATCATACAGTTACCTCGGTAATTGTATCCATTCAACATCTAAGATTAATTCAACATTCATTTCATAATTTTATATCCAGTAATTGTTTAAAGGCATTGCAGGTAGAAGAAAATGTTTTGGGGGGTCCTGGGTGGCTCAGTTGGTTAAGCATCCAACTTCACCTCAGGTCATGATCTCATGGTTCATGAGTTCGAGCCCTGCATCAGGCTCTGTGCTGACAGCTCAGAGCCTAAATCTTGTTTCAGATTCTGTATCTCCCTCTCTCTCTGCTCTCCCCTGCTCATGCTCTGTCTTCTTCTGTCTCTCAAAAATAAATATACATAAAAATAAAGTAAATGTTATTAAATAATACCAAAAATGCAACATCTTAAAATAATTACAAGAAATAAAAACATGTTGAAGTACTTTAAGCTCATTTATTCCCAATATACATAACAATATTGCTTGCAAAAACACCAGCCAAAATGCAATATACATATTTTTTTCCCATTAAATAATATAAACTTCCAAATTTTCTTGGTATAGTTATGTAGAGCAATCATTTTCATTTTCATTTAGATTATGAACTGAATAGGATTTGTTGAGATGATAGGGCAAGTGAGAGAAGGAGAAAGAGATGTAGCACAGCGGTGCCTGGGTGGCTCAGTCAGTTAAGCGTCAACTTCAGCCCAGGTAGTGATCTCATGGTTAGTGAGTTCCAGCCCCGTGTCGGGCTCTGTGCTGACAGCTCAGAGCCTGGAGCCTGCTTCAGATTCTGTGTCTCCCTCTCTCTCTGCCCCTCCCCTGCTCATGCTCTGTCTCTCTCTGTCTCAAAAATAAATGAAAACATTAAAAAAATTATTAAAAAAAAGAGATGTAGCAGAAAAAAATATCAGAAAGAAAAAATGGGGACTTTCTTATATTGATCAAATTTAGAATATAGATACATAAATATGTAGTGCTACTGGTAATAGAAATGATAGTGAGAATAGTTAGACAAATGTATTATGGCATCAGATTACACGAAATTGAGAACATCTTTTTTAAAAGAAAAGAATATCTCTTAATTCCTTGACAAGTGTTTGATAATGGTTAATAGTTCTTAAATGCCATTTCTTTTTTTTAAATGTTTTAAAAGTTTTTATTTATATATTTTGAGAGAGACAGAGATGGTGTAAGTGGGGGAGGGGCAGAGAGAGAGGGAGAGAGAGACTCTCAAGCAGGCTCCTGGCTCCCAGCACAGAGTCTGATGCTGGGCTTGAACTCACAAAACTGTGAGATCATGACCTGAGCTGAAACCAAGAGTGAGATGCTTAACCTACTGAGCCCCCCAGACACCCCCAGAAATACCATACATTTCTGAGAACCTGTATGTGTAACAATACTGAGGAATGACATGAATGTGGAATCACATGTGCAAAAATCTAGTTTTTCTATATAAAAAAACACTATAATATAATTATTTTAAACACTAAAAGCATTATTTGCATTAAGTGAGGCCCTCTTATCAAATTAAGTACTTAAACTATAGATTATTCTTTCAGACAACGAAAGCATCTTTTCTTAGAAAATAGAACTGGCAAAATTACTAAAGGGTTTGACACACCATATCGGTCATGGCCAACAAAGTTATGACTGACAGCATGCCTAGGGCCCCAGGGACAAATCTTTAAAAGAAGGGTAGTGTCCAAAGGCAGAGTTTAAGGAAAAGGTCTGGAACAGAGCAAGACTAATACCTCAGAGGGTAACAAAAGCTGCCAAGGTCAAATTAAAATCAATCCATCAGTTTGTAGGCACCTCATGTGGCAAAGACAAGGCCAGAGCTCTATGATTCCACTCCACAAAACCAATGAAAAACCATTTTTATAAATTCTATAGAGAGGAGTGTGATATCTTGCAACAGTAATGGACAAGCTGTCAATCTATCTCAGGTGTTTGAGATGCTCTGTCTCTTCTTATCCAAGGAGGACATTATTTTTGTAAAATCACATTTTGTGTAATATTCAGTGTCCCTTGGAGGTATTTTCACAGACATCTTTAAAAACGCATATCCCATGTTTTGTAATCTATACTATGTCATAAAGTTAGAACTGTATGAAGGATATCATTGACTTGAAGAAAAGGCTTTGGTTTGAATCACATCTCTGCCACTTACTCATTGAATGACCTTGAGCTGTTTATTTTACACCTCTGAGCTTCAGTTTTACTACCTCTAAAATGATGATGATAGTAAATGGCTTGCAGTGTTGCTATGAAGATGAATTGGGAAAGTGAAGGTAAAACATTTAAAGAGAGCCTCGAAACGATAGCACTATAGTAACTATTATTTTATTGTACATTTCTCTGACAGCATAGTTCAGAGACCAACATATAGCCACCACAATTCATTCTGTTGGTGAGGATGAAAATTACAGAGTCAGAATGGCATAGAGTTTTCGTCTCAGGTGTCAATGCCAATATATTCCTAATGGTTGCATAGTATACTGTGTCAAGAAAAGTTTGGGAATTCAGCAAAGACTACCATGAAGCATGTTCTATAATTGGTGGAAAAGGGTGACAGTATAACTATACATGCTAACCTGGATATAGAGACTTTGATTGAAATAATCTAATTATTTTTTTAAAATTCAATCTAAATTACCTTAATTTGTCAAGGATGTGGAGAAAAAGGAATCCTCTCACACTGTTGGTGGGAATGCAAATTGGTGCAGCCAGTGTGGAAAACAGTATAGCGGTTCCTTAAAAAATTAAAAAATAGAACTACCTTATCACCCAGGAATCACAGTAGTGGGTTTTTATCCAAAAAATACAAAAAAGACTAATTTTTGTTTTTTGGGTACATACAAAAGGATGTATCCACCCCTATGTTTATAGCAGCATTATTTACAATAACCAAGACATGGAAGCAGGTCAAGTGTCCATCAACTGATGAATGGATAAAGAGGTGATACATCTATGCAATGGAATATCATTCAACCATAAAGAAAGAATGAAATATTGCCATTTGCAACAATATGGATGGAGCTAGAGAATATAACGCTAAGCAAAATAAGTCAGAGAAAGACAAATACGATATAATCTCACTCATGTGGAATTTATAAAACAAAACAAATAAGTTTAAAAAAAGAGAGAGACAGAGAGAGAGAAACCAAGAAACGGACTCTGAACTGTAGAGAGCAAACCGATGGTCACCAGAGGATGGTATGGGAAGATGAGGGAAATAAGGCAAGGGGATTAAAGAACACATTTAGAATGTACTCCTTAATCAAATGAAATAAAAAACAATAAATTAATGTGTAATGTTCATAATAAATTTTAAATAATTATGGAAGTGGAAAATTAGCTATGTATGGCGGAATCACTTAAGAACACAAAAGCAAAATAATCCAAATATTTTGGTGAAAACTGTCCAAATCATCAGCAATAAATTAAACATTCCAACTTTTCTTTTCTTTTTTTTTTTTTAATTATGGAAGCAGGGGCGCCTGGGAGGTTCAGTTGGTTAAGCGTTTGACTCTTGATTTTGACTCAGGTCATGATCTCGTGGTTTGTGAGACCGAGACCCAAGTTGGGCTCTGTGCTGGCAGCACAAAGCCTGCTTGAGATTCACTGTTCCTTTCTCTCTGCCCCTCCTCTGCTTATGTTCTTTCTCTCCCCACTTGTGATCTCTCTTTCAAAATTAATAAATAAACATTTAAAAATAAATAAATAAATAAATAAATAATAGAAGCAATTCGTTCACTACATAGCTTTGTATCTACTCTTAGAAATAAAAAAGGATCTTTCAAACAGTGGTTCTCAATTCAGACCAAACCAAAAGAGTGGTAAACTTCTTGAATATTAACACTGGAGAATTATCTCCCCATATAACCTGATTTCCTAGGTTAAAGTGCAGCTCAGCCTGTGTGTATTTTTCAAAACCCTCAAAATCATTCTAAAACGAAGACTGGTTGACAAGCATTGCTTTATACTCTTTGAAAATATACCATTTGTGTTTGGAAATTGATATATCACAAAAAATATCTGAAGTCATAATTTTCTTTCCTAATTTTGGTATTGACCAACTTCTTACACATTACAGCCATCAATAAAAATTAAGTTATAAAAATTAAGGTGTCATAAAGCTCCACTAAAATGACAAATTTTATTATATTTAATTATTTCATTTTGTTCATTTTACAACTGCCTTCAGCCTCTTTCTCTCTTGTGTTTAAGCAATGTATATACAAACTATTGGCCTTGTTGGTAAGGGATATTAAACCATAAAAGCTCAAAGTTGATAATTTAAAAAAAAAAACATTTTTAACGTTTATTTATTTTTGAGATAGAGAGAGAGACAGAGCATGAACGGGGGAGGAGCAGAGAGAGAGGGAGACACAGAATCGGAAGCAGGCTCCAGGCTCTGGGCCATCAGCCCAGAGCCCGACGAGGGGCTCGAACTCACTGACCGTGAGATCGCGAGATCGTGACCTGAGCTGAAATCGGACGCTCAACCGACTGAGCCACCCAGGCGCCCCAAAGTTGATAATTTTTAATGTATATGATTCAGTTTCAATTTTGTCCTTTTTTTCTCATGTGTGATGCTAACATTAATTGAAATTATAATTATTTCATAAGGAGATGATGTCTTTATTCTGTATTCTTTAGTAGTCATACTATGTATTACATGATTACAGAATACTGTATTATTCTCTTTTTTCTTCCTAGATCAAAAGCATTAAGTTGCATATTAATTAGGATCTAAACTTAAAATTTCTTGTTGGAAATGTTTAACATAGTTCAGTTTGGTATTCTATAACACTTTTGATGCCACAAAGAAAATAATACATGTAATTTTAATTGTTTTTGTAATGAATTCTTCTCAACATTTTTCTGACTATAGTGCAAATAGGATTGGGACAAATTTTGGACTAGTATTTTATAATGTTCCTTCATGTGTTTAATTCCTTTCATTTATTCCTAGATTTTTATTTGCTTCCCTTCTCAGAGATAAATACATACATGTATAAACATAATTAAATGTATTCATATGTATGCACGTATTTTTTTTTATTTTAAATGTTTTTATTTATTTTCTAGAGAGAGAGAGAGACAGAGCACAAGTGGGGAAGGGGCAGAGAGGGAGGGAGACACAGAGTCGGACGTGAGGCTTAAACCCATAGACTGTGACATCATGACCTGGGCCAAAGTCAGACATTTAACCAACTGAGCCACCCAGGCGCCCCTATATGTGTACATATTCATAAATATTCATAAACACATACATATATACACATAACTTGGGGATACATTTTTTACTTCATAGTAATTCAATAAGTCACGCAATCACGTCGCAGGTATAATAATAAAGCCCTTTGTAAATATCTAATTGACCAAATGACAGTTTACCATTTCTTCAGACATATTTGTAGTAAAATTTAAATATAAAATCATTTTGATGACATATTTTTTACTTCACCAGCATAACTTTCTGACTCTAACACAAAAAAAAACTCAATATTTTAACATATAAATAAATGAAATCAGCTATATCTAATATCCAATTTCCATACTTGGTAAAATAACCAGGAGCTCCAATAAAAATGTGCTTAAAATGCCTTGGTGTTGGCATTGAATACTTTCTTTTTTTTTAAATTTTGTTTTATGTTTATTTATTTTAGAGACAGAGAGATAGAGCAGAAGTGGGGGATAGGCAGAGAGAGCCAGAGAGAGAATCTGAAGCAGGCTGCAGGCTCTGAGTTGTCAGCACAGAGCCTGACATGGGGCTTGAACCCACAAACCATGAGATCATGACCTGAGCCGAAGTCGGATGCTAAACCGACTGAGCCACCCAGGCATCCCGACATTGAACACTTAATGCATCAATTTTGTTCTTGTGGGTGGCAATAGAGGAATATTTTCCCAAGTAAATTATTTTTCTGGCCAGAGTTCACTGGACTATATTTTCTTTAAATAATGTTAAATTGTTCTTTTTCAAAAATACTCATTATTTAGAGAGAAAACTAACTTACAAATGGGTGATTTAAAACTTGATTATAATTATCTTTTTTTTAATTTTAGAGCAGAGGAATATGTATTTTTATTTAACTTTTTGATAAGACATTTTTCTATAAAATCTTGAATATGCCTATCATATTTCCCATCCCCTACTATAACCATCCAAGTTGTATAAGTTTCCCCTATGGCGTATCAAGGGTTTTCCAAGGAAATCAATGATATAACAAAGACACTTAAATAATTAAAGCACTCATTTGAGTATAAACATCATCAAACTAGTCAAGGTCTCAGGGAAAACTTAAATGTTAAATTACATTGCAACCAATCAACGTAGCTTTGTATTATTCTCACCGATGATCTGGTTGTCTCAGAACCTCTGAGTTGAATTAGTTCCATGCCAAGTTTCTCATCTTTAAAGATATCAGGAGTCATAGATCACAGAAATTTTCATGACACTATCTCCACATCCTCCAAATTAAATATACAGGCCAGAGGCACCTGGGTGGCTCAGTATGGTGAGCATCTGACTTCAGCTCAGATCATGATCTCGTGATTCATGAGTTGGAGCTCCACATCAGGCTCATTGCTGTCATCCTGTCAGCCCAGACCCCACTTTAGATCTTCTGTCTCCCTCCCCCTGCTTTTCTGCCCCTACCCGCTTGCGCTCTCCCCCCAAAAATAAAACAAAAACAAAAACAAAAACAAGCCAGTCCCCAAACTGGGGTTTTCCCAGCAAAACTTCTACCAAGTTCCAGCATGTAGTGTTGGCAGACAATAGCAGAAACTCGGTGTTATTTGAGAAAAGGAGGAGAGAAAGAAAAAGCTTTCCTGATTTGTTTTCTCACCTAGAAGCCACAGATTCCAGGCAGTTATCCAAAATCTTTGACCACTGAACTTTGATTCAATTGAGAGAAATCCCATAAAAAACCCACATGGTTTGGCATGATGGATTGCTATAACTAAAGGGGAGAACATCTTGTCCTACTCTTTCCTCTCAGAGAGTGGCTTTTGTGATATTTCTGACATATCTCAGATTTGGAATTGTGAAGTAGTCTTCGTTTTGGGCACCAGATGACATGCAAATTCCTTTCTCCTTCCTGTATATTCAAAATCTGTGAATAACTCTTTCTGCTTCGCAATTCCAATCTATGTTTGCCACCATAATTTTGAACTTAGAACACCACTTTTGTTCTGAAGTGCTTGTAACTCTATTGTTACCTAAGGTCAAGAAGCCACATCTCTAAACCACTAAATCCAAACAAGGAATCAAAAATAAAAAACAAGGCTATGACCTGTGTCTTGTAGCATCCTTTAAGTGTATCCCAAGTTTAAATCCACTCACTCTAACACAGCCAGAAGTTTCAATCGGTATGATTGTTCTATCCCAAAATTTTACTTTTCTGATTTCTCCAAATTTATAACCCAATACATTAATATTGGGTTAACATCTTGAGGTTTTACAGTAATTCAGTTGAATACAGATGGCCATGTAAAAACATATGACAGGTGAGTACAGAAGGAAATATGCATTATCTGCAAGTACATTCCTCCCAAGAAAAACAGAGACAAGGCATGGATGGCACATTTTATGCTTCCATTCATATTGCTTCCCCTGAGGGAGTGTTCTGCTAAAGCATCTCCTTTCCATGAAAGGTAATATCTGCTATGGGGAAAGAACTTTTCATTCCCCTTTCAACAGTTAAGAACCATGATTGTGATTCCACTTTGGGGATGGTAGTGTGAAAATTCCATGTACCCACTCCTTGTAAAACTAGTATAACTGATTAGAAACATCCATGTAGAGTCTCTAGAAACTTTACTAAGGGTACAAATCGAATAAATATTTATTCAAGAAAATCTACTAAAACTTGGCAAGAACAGTTCGAGTCTATGGCATTCCAGCCATACTTAACTTGTTCTCTTCGTCTCCCTTCCTCACCCACAGCTCAGCATAAAAAAGTTTCACTCTGGATGAATGTGACCAATAAGATGAAGCTCCCTCTGTACTTATCTCACAATCAAAGGATACAGCATTTCATTGAAGGGAAGAAGCAAGGTATGAGTATTTCTAATCCTTTCTAATTCAAACTTGAGAGGCTAAATTACTAGAGAGTGTGACAAAAAGGTTGGATACTCTCTTCCTCAATCCAGTCCTCTATGACATAAATATACTTCAACTATTACAGGCTGAAAGTTCTGGGTCCCAAACTCACTGGCATCAGCTTGCTAATAAGGCAGAGGTTATAGGAATAAGAGGGACGGTGAGAAGGCCAGAAGCCACCTCCACACCCAGACACTTGTGTAGTGGTTCAGGGATTTGTTTGTTCTTGGGTTGAGACAGTCCATAAGAACAGAAAGAGCTCCAAGACAATGGTTCCATCTTTAAGAGCAATCCAGAGAAATTTAAGAGCCATGAAGTCCAATTTTTTCAACAGAAAGATCTGGGGAAAGAAAACTTAAGAAAAGACTTCAGAGATTAAAACTACCCCTGCCCCAATTTAATTGGGTCAGACTCTAGACCAATTTGTGCCATAGAATGCTGTTAAAACAATAGCACAATCAGCATGCAATTAGTAGATTCCTTAGGGTGGGTGGAAAGCACATTAGGCAGACAACTTAACAGAGAGATCAAGGAAAAAGATAGCCAAAAAGAACCCTTCTAAAACTGCTGGTGTCCCAAGCTAACTCTGAGCATAACCAAGACTGTAACCTCCAAGGAGCAACATCAGCCTCAGTCTAGGGAACTAACGTCACTAAAATAGTCCAGCTAAATCACCAAGCAAATAAACTAACTGGCCTCACTAAACAAATAAACAAACAGAAAACTAAAACACATCCTGGTGAGGAGGGGGATGAATCGCTACCCAGATTTGTGAAAATATGTTGTGTAAAATCTCTAGTTTTCAACAAGAAAAAATATGTGAACCATGCAAAAAAAAACATAATATGTCCCTTATATAGAAAAACAAAACAAAACAAAACAAAACAAAAACAAGAAACAGCCTGTAGGAGCACCAAAATATTGGGTTTAACAGACATATGCATCAAAGCAGTCATTCTAAATATGTTCAAAGAACTAAAGGAAACTATGTTTTAAGAGGTAGAAGAAGCTCTGGTGACAGTGACTCATCAAAAGGGAAGGATGGAGATGAGTAAAGGCAGTTTTATATGCTGTTGAGAATAAGTTGGCCTTAAATCAACTTAATGAGGTAGAACTTTAGGATGTTAATTATAATCCCCAGGATAATAACTAAGAAAATAACTTTAAAATATACAGAAAGGAAATGTGGAAGTAATCAAAAGAGTACACTAGAAAAAATACAACGAACCACAAAAGAAGGAAGTATTGGAGGAATTGAGGGAAAAAGCATGTATACAAAGTAGTAAAATGGCAGCAGTCAGTCCTTTCTTATTAGTAATTACATTAATTATAAACGAATTAAACTTACCACTTAAAAGGCAGAGGCTAGAAGAGTGGATAAAAAATATTATCTGTCTATATGCTATCTGCAAAGTCATTTTAAATCTAAAGACACAAATAATTTAAATAAAAGGATGGAAAAAAGATATGCCATATAATTACTCACCAAAAAAGAGTGTGTGTGTGGGGGGAGAGTATTCTAGTATCAGTAAAAAATAGAGTTTATGTCAAAAATTTTAAGATAAGGAAAACTATTATATATTGATTAAAGGGTCAGTTTATCATAGAGATAAAATAATTATAAACACACACACAGGTACAGAATCCTAATATAAAGGCTCACATCATGTCCTGGGAAGCACCAGAATTGGTCAGGAGGCAGAGGGCCCTATAGAAATTGTGGTCAGGAGACTTTACTATGGTTTCTGCAGGAAGGAACAGGAGAGGCAGGTTCATCAGGCTCGTTTGAATAATTTCAGCAGGCCCTCTAGCACAGGAACTGACCCTAGTTCTCTGGGATTGTTAGTGCATGTGGATAGGGCCTGGTATTTAAGAGCCCAGTAGAGAATCTACTTAAAGGGTAGGGTCTGGAATGTTTGGTATGCACTTGAAGACACACCTAAAGGGGCGCCTGGGTGGCTCAGTCGGTTAAGCTTCTGACTTCGGCTCAGTGATCTCACAGTCCATGAGTTCCAGCCCCGCGTCGGGCTCTGTGCTGACAGCTCGGAGCCTGGAGCCTGTTTCGGATTCTGTGTCTCCCTCTCTCTCTGCCCCTCCCTTATTCATGCTCTGTCTCTCTCTGTCTCAAAAATAAATAAACGTCAAAAAAAAAAAATTAAAAAAAAAAAAAAAGACACACCTAAAGGTGAGTTATTTAGCATAGCTAGGGATTGGCTCACCCTGGGAGGGACAATCTCTCCAGGGTCAGCAAGGCCCCAGATGTTAAAAAAACAGAATACAGGAAGTAAAAGACAGGGTTGATAGAACATTAGATTATAACCTAAAGTATAAAATCAATATCCATGAATATCTACTGATATAAGTAAATGATTGAGTAGATAAATAGGGGAGAGGTCTCCCATGCACATAAATTCAAAATAATTTGTGTAAATACTCTGCTCTTAAGAAGGTAGAACACAATTCCCTACTCCTTAAGTGTGGACTGTGCATAGACTTTCTTCCAAAGAGTATAGTATGGTAAGGAAGAAAAAGAAAATGTAACTTTATGGTAGAGAAACATTACCTCAAGCTAGGAGTCATCAACAATGACAAGCCATAGAATTGATAGTATGTGCCTTTGATATGATGAGTTCAGAATGGCACTTTAGTTCTTTATTATTCCTTGCCCAAACATATTACTCATTTTCGTTCTTTTTTTTCTTTTTTTTTAAACAAAGTATAATTATCATACAGTGTTATATTATTTTCAGTGTATGGTATAATGATTCAACAATTCTATACATTTCTTAGTGCTCATCAAGGTAAGCATACTCTTGATTCCTTTTATGTATTTCACCCCTTCCCCCACTCACGTGCCCTCTGGCAAATACCAGTTTGTTTTCTGTATTTAAGAGTCTATTTTTTTATTTGTTTCTTTTCTTCTTTGTTCACTTGTTTCATTTCTTAAATTCCACATATGAATGAAATCATATGGTATTTTTTTTTTGATGATTAACTTATTTCATTTAGCATTATACTTTCTAGCTCCATCCATATTGTTGCAAATGGCAAGTTTTCATTCTTTTTTATGGCAGAGCAATATTCCATTGTGTTTATATGTGTGTGTGTGTAGTGTATGTGTGTATATATATATATATATATATATATACACACACACATATATATGCACACACACACATATATATACATATATACACATATATATGTTTGTGTGTGTGTATATATGTATGTACATCTTTATCCATTCATCTATGGATCAACATTTGGGTTGCTTCGATATCTTGGCTATTGTAAATAATGCTGCAATAAACATAGGGGCACATATTTCTTTTTGAATTAGTGTTTTCCTTTTCTTTGGGGAGATACCCAGCAGTGGATTTATTAGATCATGTGGTAATTCTAGTTTTAATTTTTTGAACACTCTTTGTACTGTTGTCCATAGTGGCTATACCGATTTGCATCTCTCCCACAGTGCTCAAAGTTTCCTTTTACTCTGTATTCTTCCTTTCTCAAATATACTATTCATATTTAGTCATGAGAAAAAATGTGAGACAAATTCCCATTGAATGACATTCTATAAAATGCCAAAACACCTGACTAACAGTCCTCAAAATTATCAAGGGCAGAAAAAGCAATGGTTACAGCCAAGCAGAACCTTAGGAGATTTGATCACTAAGCATGGTGTGGTATCCTGGATGGGATATTGGGAACACTGAATAAAGAACTTACTTTAACCAATAATTGTATATCACTGTAAGCATTAACATGCAGGTCACAGACAGGGGTGGAAACCCCCAAACAACTGTGTGATTCCACTGATGACTAACTGTGTTTGAGGCAGTCCTCTTTTTCATGCTCCCCAAGGAAACCTATGTCCCCAGACCGCTTGGACCAAAGATTTCTGGACCATAAGGCCATACTCACCAGAGCCTGAGTCTCTTTTTCTGGGGATGTGTTTCCTCAGAACAGCCAGAAAATTCTCCTCCATGCCCTAATCCCAGTAACATTTATTTAAATAAATGCTGTGAGAGAAAATGAGTTAGTTCTCACATTACCACATACTCTGAAGGATTGTCTCTGTTTCTCCTCATCAGCAATATTTATTCACAAATCTATTTCTTCTAAATAGAGAGCAGTATCTTCTGTCTTGTGATTTACTTTGAGGAGAGTTTAGGGAATTCCAGGAACTTGGGTAGAGAAAACAAGAGTTCTTATTGAGAACCCGCCCTGGCTTCTTGAAAGTAATCAGGTTGGAGAGGGACTTCGTTAGTGGCACTGCATACCACAACTATCCTGAGTTTCTTCACTTGAATCTGTGAAGATGTCCCATTTTTAAATGTGGTTATTATAATACCGCTATTATAAAACTTATGCACATGCGCAATGCCCTACTTTACAAACATTCAGACGGTTGAACAATGAGAAAATTCAATAAAGACCAAGCCCCGGGACCTGGACCAATCTGTCCACTGGACCAATCTCCCTCGTGCTCTTGAACAATACACAGCTATGGGGTCAGCAGTGTGCAGTTTACATGGGCATCAAAGGGCCAAGAATAACCCACCAAACTTCCAGGAAACTTCACATGCCCTCAGATACCCTTAAAATGGAACAGGAAGTTTAGGGGTTGTAAGGCCCTGAATTCAGCAGAGAAAGGAAAAAATCCCAGTGATCCTGAGTCTTTTGGAGGATAGCTTCCATCTGCCTTGAGAACCCCTTCCATTCCCGATGGAAGTTAGGGAGGTGAGCACTGCTTCCCAATGCTTTGCTTGGTCTTACTGCAGAGGTGTAGCTGATTGCCACCTCACCAATCCTCTCTCTGTGTGACAGGTTCTGGAAGCTGCAAAATGCAGAACTCCTGGCTCTGTCTGTGCTTTAGCAGGCAGCAATAGGAGAAGGCCAGAGAGAAAAGTAGAGCAACTCTAGAGTAAAAAGGGAGTACGCTATTTACAGCTTGGCAAGGAGATGTTCACAGGTCTTCAAGCAGCACTCGGAAGAGTGCTCCAGACACTAGAAAGGAACTGGGTTTGAAGATAAGGACACGAAAACTGTGTTGTGGGCTGGCTCACCTTGCCCCTCCTCCCATCTTCCAGAAGACAACCTAGTTCTCTAAGGATTAAGGAAAAGAAAAATGTCTCAGCAGCAGTGGGATTTTCACGTTAGAAAACCTAGGCATTTTACAATGATATAGAGCTTTTAGGGGTGAGGGTTGTAGGGAATATTGCTGAGGGGGACCCTGGGAGAGACAGGGCAAGGCCTAGGAACAAGGTGTGTACCACTTCTCTTTCATCTGACTTGAAACAAACTTTGAAGCAACCATGAGTTGTTCCTGCTGTGTGTGTGTGTGTGTGTGTGTGTGTGTGTGTGCGTGCGTGTGTGTGTGTGTGTGTGTGTGTGTTAGAAGGGCGGTATCTTGGGGAAGGAAATACCCTCCCCGTGGAGATGCTCCAAGGTACACTGTCAAAGTGAAAGCCCTGATTAACTTCTAGGAGGAATCCAGAATATGTTTTACGGTTTTACAAAGGGAGTACCTGCACAGACAGCACCTTGACAATCAAAGTCCCTTGGTTCTTTGTGTTAAAGAAAAAATTCAGTTAATGGCGAAAGGTGGCTGATACGTTCTTCAGAGAAATATTCCGAGTATTTGAAATAAAGTTGGATCTATTAGAACAAGATAAAAGAGGGACAAAGGAGTGGCCTTGAAAAGAAGAGTAGCAAGGTAATCTTCCACTCCAGCTTCTGGGGATTTCAGCTCAAAGGAAACATGCTCAAAGTGAATTGCAAAGTGGGAAAACGGAAAAAAAAAAAAAAAAAGGAAACCTAGAGAGATGTCAGACAACATTAATTAAATAAGAGACAGAAGGAAGAAAAGACTAAAAAACATGGGTAATTTTCTTTTTAATCCACATACAAAACAATGACAAATCTGAAAAGGGGCAGAGGAGTTGATGTCAAATGCTGTAGGGGAGAGAAGGAAAAACAAAAACAGAGAGATGCTATCCAGAGTAAGACAACATTAGGTGAGATATCTTTCTACCATTAGTTGTCAAGTTAACAAGCCAACTGCTAACATAATAGCAGAAGCAGTTTCTAAGAAAGACTGACTAATAAATCAAAGAAAGAGAATGAAAAAGATAAATGGAATAGAATTACCTGGGTGTCTCTGACTCTGTCCCATGGTTTCTAGTTCAAGGAGTGAAATAAGAACTGATATTTTAATAATGTTTGCCTGAGCTTCCTGCTTACCAAAGCCTTATGACCTTCACCAAGGTTTAAGACATCCTTCAAAACATTTGGCCTTTATAAGCACTTCAGATCGATGGGCAAGTAAAACATACCCTATTTCATATTCAGTCACAACTCAAATATACCTTTTAACAGACACTAAATCATAGTACCTTAGAAACTTCTGATAGGAAACAGTCATTTGGACATAAACTACATGTGTAACTTCATTAATTTTGACTAATATATCCTAGCAATAAAAGACGTTAATGATAGGGGAAATTGGGTCTAGGATATATGGGATCTCTCTACATTTATGTTTGTAATAATTCTCTAAACGTGGTACTTCTTAAAAATAAAGCACTTATTTATAAGTCAAACTAATGATTTGCAAGAAGTGAGAACTTTGTAACAGGTATAGAAGAGGATAGTTTGAAACAAAGGTATATTAACATTAAAATGGTATAATTATGGAGAAAAATAAGCTCCTATGTAAGGGGTTGGACTAGTGCAATGTCAATGTTTCTTATAATTTTAATATTTTTATCTTTTATTTCTACTTTTATCTATCATAAATACACTCATGCATCCCCCCTCAGCACTCTTAAATTAATTTCAGCATTTAAATGTTTGGGTTAACTTTCTTTTCCAATATTTCCAGCCTTCCAAAGAGTTAAATGCTTAAATATGATGGCTTGGTAGTAAGACACTACACATGTACATATAGATTCTATAAGTACACATTAATAAAAATTAATAACCACATAATATAGCCATATTTACAGAAAAATATAACATCAAGAATACTGTATATTACAAATAACAATAAAATACAATCGGGAGGAGATAGTTTGTAGAAAATTTATTACTTTAGTTTCTTCGATTGTATGTATTTTTTCTTCACAATCATCTCTCATTCTTCTAACAAAAATATTATGTGAGGTTTAGAGTGATTCTGTTGTATATACTCCTAATTTATGCAGGGTGGCTTTTTCCTTCTTTGATCTTTGTCTCTTTCCCCCGCCTCTCAATCAAAGTGAGAACCCCCAAGCCATTTTTTTACATTTTTATTTATTTATTTATTTTTATTTTGGAGAGAGAGAATGTGAGTGGGGAGGGCAGGGCAGAGGGAGAGAGAGAGAATCTTAAGCAGTCTCCACACTCAACATGGAGCCTGACATGGGGCTTGATCCCAAGACCCTGGGATCATGACCTGAGACAAAATCAAGAATCTGACACTTAACCGACTGAGCTACCCAGGCAACTGCACCAAGTTATTTTGGGTAGAGAAATACTGTAGGTAATTGTTAAGTTTTTCACAATAAAACTATTTGCTGTCAAGTGTCAATTCTTACCATTGCTTGTGTGACCATGCACAATCTCTTTATTTAATAATGTTAGGTATAATATGGGCATGAACTAATATTAATATGGTAAGGTTGTTGTGGGTGTAAAATTAGGAACTTGACGATGTGCTCGGTCAACATTATGTACAACTATTTTTATTAAAATATTTATTATCATTGATGAGTTTCCCCCCACTTGAGATATGCCAACTATCTGATTAATTTTGGGATTAGAATCTCCTGTTAAAAAATCTGGAGATAACTTCATCTCTGGTCAACAGCTTGACTGCAACCTTGTGAGAAATCCTGAGCCAGAAACACCCAGAAAAGCTTCTGTGAGATTGGACAGAAAGAAATTGCATGAGATAATAAAGTATTATTGTTTTAAACTGATAAATATTGGAATAATTGATTTTGTTGCGATAAGCACTTAGTATTTGTTTTTGTACATGAAAGTGAGTTACTATTTTAAGAAAAAACAAAATGTTGGAATAGTTTTGAGCTGCCCAATGGACTTGGAGAAGAAAATTTTACAAATAAATAAATTAAATAAAGTCTAATGTGTGTTAAATAAATTGTTAATAGACCCCCCATCTTGGGGAGCCTGCCTGGGTGGCTCAGTTGGCTAAGCGTCTGACTCTTGATTTCATCTCGGGTCATGATTCCAGGGCCATGGCATCCAGCCCTGCATTGGGCCCCACACTGAACATGAAGCCTGCTTAAGATTCTCTTTCTCTCTTTCTCTCTCTCTCTCCCTCACAAATAAAATATAGTAAAAAAATAAATAAATAAAATAAAATAAAATAAATGTTTGTCACTTTAAGCTGCAAAATTTTGGGATAATTTGTTACACTGCAATAATCAGAATTGCAGTGTAAAACTAGATGCAGGAAGTCTCTGCAGCAGTATTCCCGATTGCTATTTTTATTAACACTTACTATATTTAACGAGATTGCCCATTGATTATCATATTCCAAGAATATTAAGAGTATGGCTCTACCTTTTTCAGCCTTTCAAGAACTTCTGGATAGGCTGCAACACAAAAATTTGACTTCTAGACTAAAGTTAGACAAGCTATTAATCTATACTTGGCAAAAGCATAGCTCATTTGGGTTCTTGTACTTTATTCTTACATAAGTCTATTTGGTAAGTTTACTGTACCTTACTTCACCCATCCATGAAATTGAGAAATAATTTCTACCTATACACCTCACAGGTGTGTAAAATTAATGAGGTAGTATGCATAAAGCTCTAGAAGCCTTTAGATAGTGCTATAAAATGAGTATTTTATCTCTGTGGAAGGGTCTTATCTATTTTTCTGAATGCTTCCAGCATGATGATAGAAGAGATAAGGGGTAGGTAAGTTGGTAGATAGGCAGATGGGAGGAAAAGTGGATGAAAGAGAGATAAAAATAGAATAATAAATTATAGTACATATTATCTTTTCCTTAATGAAAGTACCTTTTTTTTTTTTTTTTACTTCCTGACCACAAGTATCTTAAAGTACATGAAACCTTATATATGATGGCAATCTGGTTTCTTTTTAGTATTCCAAACTAAAGGAAGCTTAGTTGTATCTTCATATTTCATCTGACACTTATTTTTTTCACTTATATACAATTGTTGTTTTTTAAGTTTATTAATTTTGAGAGAGAGACAGAGAGAGAGAGTGAGTGTAGGGAAAGGACAGAGAGAGAGGGAGAAAGAGAGAATTCCAAGCAGGCTCTGCACTATCAGCACAGAGCCCAACATGGGGCTCATGAACTATGAGATCATGACCATATCTGAAACCAAGAGCCGGCTGCTTAACCAACTGAGTCACCAAGGCACCCTGAAACCTATATATCGTTGCTTTTAAAATGAAATGAAAAAAAAAAAAAAAAAACTCGATTGAAAAGAATCCAATTTTCTATCTATCAATGATGCTTTTGTATTTCTGTGTTATACAGTGTTTTATGCATGAATGTATATAAATACAAGAACATGTAGTAGGACATTAAAATGGAAACTTTTCTGGCGGATGTTAAATGACACACAAAGTAGCAAGAGCAGAGATAACGTGTCACACCAAATTTCCAAAAAGAGAGACAGACCCACCGCTGACTATACCTTCTTCCAAATCCAGTCCAATAAAGACTCTTAATAATGAAGGATATTGGAAATTTAGAGAGAGTCTTTGGTGAGCTTCAGGTTGTGGAGCCCTTATAGGGCAGGTTAGGGGGAACTTCCTCCCCATAGCAAGGCTGGTGGGGAGAACACGGAGAGTTTGTGTATGTTCACCGCAACTTGGAGAAGACCGTGTTTGGCATGTGGTTCACACCTTGTCATTCCAAAGAATACAAAACTGCCTTGACTGCCTTGAAACAGTGAGATAGAAGATATGGATTCAAAAGCAACTCTACTCAAAACAACCAGGACGTAAAGTTGCATTCTTCTTGCCGATGCGAACGTGGATTGTTTAACCAGTGTGTCATAAAAGTTACCTGGAAGGGCACAAAGACTTTGAAATATAGAGGAAGATGAATGTGGTTGAATCCTGGGGAGCCGAGCAAGCATCCTCGTAAACAACACACCAGGAGATACGCGGGACTGTCATGCATGAGCAGAGAGGCCTTCTCTGATGACAGCGCAAAAGTGCTCCCTCCAGAGTGAAACTGGCTCCACCATGTCTGCTCATTATTATATCACTGCCCCCCTCCGCTGACCACCGCCCACCTCACTTCACTGCCGAAGCCTGGTGGGGCCAAAGGCAGTCTCCTGGTGGGGGGGGGAGAGGGAAGAAGCTTCCTTTGGACACGCCCTTGCAGGCTTCTCAGCACTGAAGTAGTCAAGAGCCATGGAATGAGAGACGTTTTGAGTTTCGAATTGTGAATTTCCAAGGTTGTGGGCATTTTATTAAAATGAGTCTGTGTTTAGACTTGAAGTCACGTGAACATTTTTTAGTACCTGAGGACTGTAAGACAAGCTAAGGAATATGCCATAAATTTTATCTGAGGACAAAAAGGAACGGATCTCCTGAGTAGTTTGAACAGGATGCGGGAGGAATAAATCAAGTCGTTTGCTGTTGTAGCTGAGTCTCCACTGCACGCATACAAACACACACACACCTACACACGCAATACCAACACCTATATACATTTGTTCCTCAGTTTATATACAAATATATTCCTAATGCACATAGCATATTATATACCCGCCTTGTTCTAAGTACCTTTGTATTTTATGTATATTAGTAGCTTTAATCCCTCATAAAATGTATATTATATATTAGTACTATTACTCCCATTTTATAGATTAGAAAATTGAATACCAGAGTAATTAAATCGTATGTAAATGTTCACATAGCTGGAGATAGGGAGAGGGAGAATTAAGACACAAACATTCTGCCTTCAAATTCATGCTCTTAACTACTACACTCTATAGTGCATCTTTTTGTTCAAATATTTATAAGTATGACTGCAAATTAATGTATATGCACATATGTACATTGGTATGTTTATACATATATTTTCATTCTTGTTAATCCTTTAAAGAGCAGTTTGATTAGGTCTCCTGGGTGGCTCAGTCAGTTAAGCATCCAACTCTGGATTTCAGCCCAAGTCACAATCTCATGGTTGATTCATCAGATGGAGCCCTGTGTCACGTTTTGCACTGAAAACGAGGAGCCTGCTTGGGATTCTCTCTCTCCTCCTCTGTCTGCCCCTCCCCTGCTCATGCTCTCTCTCTGTCTCTCTCTGTGTCTCTCAAAATAAATAAACATTTAACCAAAATAAAGTAGTTCAATTATTTGGGGGAAATAATCATAGTGCATTAGCAATTCCACTTCTTATCTGAGACTATGCTCTGAATCAGAAGTTCCCATAAATTTTATAAGATTGACTTTTATTTGATCTAAGTTGCTCTAGATGAATTTCATACACATAGAAACCTACTCCTTTCCTCTGAATTATTAAAAAAAAAGAATGAACATGCCTTTCATATGAGTATACTGTAGTAGGGGGTACTTAGGTAGTTTTTTTTTGCCAAAATAGTGCACTAAGATCTTCTCATTACCCTCTTGGGTGAGGCTATATGAGACATTTGTGCTATTTAAACTAGCTTTAGAATAACTTTCCTTCCTTACATATACTTTGCTTTTGGGGTATGATCGCAGTCTCCATTTTTAAATATTGTTGTTACAATGAATGTATTATTATTTATCAAAATGGAGAAATATGTCTGGAAGCAGCATATCATAGTGTTTCAAATAATGGACTTTGGACCTAAATGACCTACGTTTGAATTTTGGCTCACTTTCTATCTTTGTGCCCTTGAACAAGTTACCTAACCTCTTTGTGATCTAATTTCTTCACGTTTATAATGGAAATAATAATAGCAATAACTCATAGGGCTGGGATAAGCACTAAATGAGTTGATATTTATGAGCTCTTAAAACAGCACCTAGAAGGTAATAGGCAAGAAAAAATACTTTGTTAAATAAAACGTTTTTTGTTAGTTAAGTTGGACCTGAAGTATGTAATTTTTCTTGCTGTTTTTAATATAGTCTTCATTTATAATTCATATTTTATATATATCTCATAAAACATATTTAAATCTCAGACATTTCACTGAATCGTTAACTTTTTTTAAGCTTAGAAGACATTAAAGAAGTATGTTGACCAACAAAATAAAACTAAATGACGCTCTAAAAACTGGAAATGTTCATATCGTCATTCATCAGGATTGTCACACAGAAAAAAGACTAGAATATACTATTTATGGATCATGCTATTTCTATAGTGTTCTGGAAGCCCTGGGGAGGACCTTTGGAATGAAACCAAGAGAAAGAAGGTAAAATGTGGTACGAGTGAAGTACAGAGGGAAGGGACCAGCAAGTAGCTATGCATGAAGGCAGTAAATCACAGCCACACTACATGTATTCACACACACACACACATGTACCCACACATGCACACACACACACAAATGACAATTAGTCATTACTTTTTTACATAGCATTAACATTTGATCATAAGGTACAACTTATGCAATCAGAGAAATAGAATAGGAAAGAGACCTTTTAGCATATATTAGAAGTGGCCCACCTTCCCTTCTGCTTAAGTGACAAACAAGCTAGCTTATGCATGACACCCATATCACTCACTCTCTTTGTCACCAGATAATAGAGATTTCCTGTTCTGGACTCAGGATCTCTCTTACTTCTCTGGCGGCACCAGTCTTAGACACTCCCAACAGCTGAAGCTGTTTGAAACTCATTTTACATCAGATGTACTGCTCTCTCTCCACTTACTGGCAATAATAGGCTAAATATACCAGTTTCTCATAAAGCAGCAATTTTAATTGAATATGTCTGAAAGTCTGTAGAAAAAGACTTGTTGAAGGTATTTGTGGGTAGCTCCTTTTTCACAGACATAGAGATGCAAACTTTAGTGAAGGAAACTCTTATCCTCCTTCTGGCTATGATCCAGAATTACAAAATATTCACACAGTGAGTTTATGTGTTGCAGTGACAAATATAAAACACCTAGAAAACCAGGACAGCCAGCCCAGGATGTCCTACACGTCAGTATATCACGTTACAATTATTCCAGAACACACACACACACACACACACACACACACTCACAGAGTTCTTGTCAAATTGAGTAAATTGGTCTTATTTAGTTAAAAAAGACCGTTATTTTTCTAGTAACATATAGACATCCTTAAGCCTATATTCTTCCAGTGTGGGTAAAAAGGCTTTCAACTGAAGAAAAAAAACACTCAAAATATCAACATATTTGGCTATAAAAAAGAGAAAGGTGTATAAATATGTGGGTTGGGGTTTGGAGACATTGATATTTGAATCCGACGGGGGGTTGAAATCAATGGGTTCTAAAACACCTGAACATGACTAAAGTTGATCATCAGATTATTTTAAAAATTTGTTCTTATGTATAAATTCTGTTCCCTAATTAAGTTTTTTAATTGAAGAAATGCTGCTTCCTCAGTAAAATTCTTTATATTAAAAAAAGTTTGCTGAAGCTAAAAAAGAATTATCTTTCATTTTTCTTTGATTTCCAAGGCTAATAGCTAATTTATTCTTAAAAGAGTAACACTCTCTCTCTCTTTCTCTCTCTCTCTCTCTCTCTCTCTCTCTCTCTCACACACACACACACACACACACACACACACACCTTTTTCGTTTTAAGAAGCTGGTGAGTGCACACCCATATTTGGAAACACAAAACTTTAGTTAAAAATCATTTTAGGCTTATATTTTATGTGTGTGGGTATAGCTTTAAATACTATTCTAGTTATTTTCCATGGATATTTTTATTCGGTGTTGGAATTACTCACAGGACCATCACCAGAAGAAATGTAAATTCATGGAACTAGAGTCATGTCAATGAACACTCCCCAGCAATAAAAAGAATGAACCACTGACACATGAAACAACACAGATAAAACCCAAAATCATGTTGAATGAAAGAAGCCAAATTCAAAACCAATCTATTATATAAGTTAAAAAATGGCTACTTCTGGAAGAGGCTGAGCATTTGACTAAAAAGAACATGAGAGATTTTTCTGGCTTGATGAAAATTTTCTATATCCTGTTATGATTATACAAGCATATTCAATTATCAAAAACCCAACTGAAGACTTAAGATACCTGCAGGTTACTGCAAAAATAAATATATAAAAGTTTGGAAGGAAATGTGAAAATGTGGTTGTATGATCTATTATCACTAAGTTTTCATCTGTTTTTCTAACTTTTGATATTTTTTAAATTTTTATATGAAGAAACATCAATATTTATACATTTATAACCTTAAACATTTATGCACATATATATACACATACATATTTATAACTATACATTTGAAGCACATATTTGATTAGAGAAAGTAAGATATTCAGTTTTTACTGCTAGGAAAAAAATATATAAGAGCTCCCTAGAAGACATGAATAGAGAAAAGTGGAGGTATCTGATTTTTCTTGGTCCTTGGAGTTTAATTTTGTTGTTGTTATTTGTTTGTTCAGTTTTTGCAAAAGGCTTCCTTCTAATCCTTTAATCTAACACCCAAATCTCTATTCAGCCCTCTTCTGTAGATAGATTCAAGACCAGAGAACATAGTTCAGGTCATGGTCTCTGGTTTGTGGGTTCAAGCCCTGCATCAGGTTCTGTGCTGACAGCTCGGAGCCTGGAGTCTGTTTCAGATTCTGTTTCTCTTCTCTCTCTGCCCTTCCCTTGCTCGTGCTCTGTCTCTCTCTGTCTCAAAAACAAATAAACATTATTTTTTTTTAAATGTTGAGAAAGAAAAAGAAAGAGAGATACATAGAGAGAGTGGAGAGATGATGAGTACTGGAAACCATAAATTATTTCAGAAGTTTGTTATATGAAACTACAGAGGTATAAGAGTATCAAAAGAAGGATGCAAAATCAAGAGAATATTTTCAGGTGTGTGTTTTATTTTTAATGACAGTAGCTATACAAACAACTATATTTTTCACCAGTACATTTTGAATAACAAGGATCAAATGAAAATTAAGGGATTTTCTAACTATCGAAAATTTTGTGAAATTACTAGAATTCAAAGCATTCTTTTTTTTTTTTAACGTTTATTTATTTTTGAGACAGAGAGAGACAGAGCATGAATGGGGGAGGGTCAGAGAGAGAGGGAGACAGAATCTGAAGCAGGCTCCAGGCTCTGAGCTGTCAGCACAGAGCCCGAGGCGAGGCTCGAACTCACGGACCGCGAGATCGTGACCTGAGCTGAAGTCGGACGCTTAACCGACTGAGCCACCCAGGCGCCCCAAGAATTCAAAGCATTCTTAAAACTACTTCTGGATTATCAATAAGTACGTTATATTAAAAGTCAAAAGAAAATATTTGAGAATAAGATCTAGACTGGACTAGAATATACTATGATCTTTGTTTTGAATAGTAAAGTGCAGATTTACCTTTTTATATTTAGGTATGTGAAGGATATATTCATCTTTTTGAAAATTAACAATAGGCTTCTAATTCAAACTTTGCAAAGTCAAAATTCTGTTTTCCATTATAATACAATAGCAGAGAAGAAAACAGAATTGTTTTTCTTTAAAAACCTGTTAAATGTTTTAAGGTTAAGATGATTTATTAGATATTATTTGGGTTATTTATGCATAACTAGACAACAATCCAAAAGATTAGATATAGGAGATCCAAAGATTACATATCTTACTTCAACCATTTATTTACTCAAGCTATGCAGTGTATCTCACTCAAATTATACTTCTCCTGAGATTCACTTGGCCCCACCTGTTTTTTGGTCCTTAGCCACCTGCTCATTGGAAAGTCTGCCCACCACACTCATCCTGCTCACCACATTTGTCCTATCTCTAATAATCAGCTCTCTTAGCCTTCCCAGAGCTAGGGTTTTAACTCTGCTTATCTTTTTATACCCACAGCACAGCACCAGTGTCCAGTGCAACCCAAACTATGAAGGCCAGTTTCTTCCACCATGTCTGGGCTTGCACCACACTGTAGGATGTGGGATCTTGCTTCCCTAGCAGGTACTCAGAGATGCACACTCCAGAAGTGTAGAGGAATTTCTACTTCACAGAGTAAACTCTGTGTAATGGGTAGAAGGAATTAAGAAAGAAATGGCAGATTAATCCATTTTCCCTCTTCGCCCTGAGAGGTGTTTTCAAGGATCAATAGTCTACATGGTAGTTCTGGAAGACGTCTTGCCAGACCAAGTAACCAGCTATGTTTTCTTTGGAAACTCAGTCCAGCTTCTTAATCAACTTCCTTCTTTTCTTACTCTCTTGCTATTGTATCACACAGTAACGCTTAAGTGCATAAGCTTTGTCTCAGGCTTTGTTTTCTAAGGAAACTTGGTGAAGACATTTAGCAACAATAAATCCAGATTATAATAAGATGATATTAAGTCCCCTTACTAGTGACCGTTATGAAATAAACTTGTTTAGGGAGGAATCTCTATAATATTAGAGGAGATTGAGCATAATAGGGATAAAATATTGGCTCAGGTTTGGTTTTCTCTTTGAATTGTGAAGAAGCTTGAGTGTCTATCACCATAGTAATGTAGCAATTATGTGATTTGCAACTAAATTTATATACATCTGACATCATATCACATATGTGATAATGTACATGTTAGACACTATATCTACTTGTGAAAATGGCTAAGATAAAAGTTGTTCTCACAAAACTCACAATTTTTATCAATGTTATATAATTAAGCCTAATTAATTATATGAAGAAAGTATTAATTAAGGTACAATTGGTATTTATTTACCATACCAATATGTAAAATAACATGTTATATGTATTAACTGATGTATAACATTGAGAGATTTGAATTATATTCTCAATTCTTTTTTTGGCTTAGCTAGTAAATAACACCTTGAAGAAATCACCTAGCTTTCCCAGTTCTCATCAATTAATAAAATTAATGAGTTGAACTATATACATAGAAAGGCCTAATGTTGTGAAAAGCAATATTAAGAAGCATTATTTGGGACAGTATAATAGAGTACACAGATGATGGCTAAAGATCAGAAAGCTTTTCCTATCTCAGTGTAGCTGCCTGCTATAAAAGCATTGACTGCATTCAGAAATACTTTAAAGAATGCTCAATAAAATAAATGAGGTCAATGTTTATTACGCTCATTCTGGGTAATTAAGGGCATGAAGAATATAAACAAAATGTGAGATTTATTCATTAAGTCATGCAACAAGTATTTGTTGAATATCTACTGTGAGATTACTTTTGTATTTGATACCAATAATACAGTAGCAAGAGAGAAAGAGGTGCCCTCGTCAGTTAAGCCACTCACACATATATGACCCAAAATGGCGGCAAATGCCCTTGAGAGTTGTTAGTTGTGTAAGGAACAAGAGAGCGAGAACTGCTCAGGCTAACAGTGGAATTTGTGGTTCTATAACCTCTTACAGAAAGGTGGAAAAATCAAGCTGTGGAAGAGGCAGTCTGGAATTCAAGAGCGACCCTCTCATTCTGTTCATCATCTCTTCTGCACACTGTGTTTTGGCATCCTTCTCCCTAACTGCATCTGGTTTACTCCACAAGGGAAGAAACATGGCAATTGGGGGCTGATGAATTCCATCTCTTCCTGTTAAAGCCACTGGTGAGAGACTGATAAGAAGCATCTTTTTGTCTTTTGTCCCAGGCCAGATATCTTGGAAAAAGAGATAGTGTCACAGCTTGACTTAGGTCTGCATCCAAGACTCATCAAATTCAGTCACGCATTTATCAACTTGTTCCAGGGCTGGGTCTCTGACCAATCAGAATGGACACAGATAGCGCTGCAGAGGTTTCTGGAGAAGGTTTTACTCTCTAATTCCTAGCTCATGGTGCAGTTCAGGGGATCCACGAGAAGGGTCACATAAGCCAGGATCTAAGTATAAAATGTTGGGAGCGTTGAATTTCAACACAGCCTTCCAAAAAATGATCATACTGTTTTAGAAATTGGTATTAATAAAATAGTATTCTTTCTGGGATATAGAGTAATAATAGATTGAGAAAATATATTTTATTTGGTACCTAATAACAAGTATCAAATATACACAAATGAGTATTGGGTTTGCTAGGATTTTCACTTTCTTACATACAAGATTTGTTTATTGTTAATAGTCACTAGGTGGCAATTCTGGGGCCAAAAGGCACAGTATCAGATTATTAGTGTAGTTTTATGATCTATTAAATTTGCTGTTCATAATGGAAAGATAGCATTATCTGGGGAAATTAGCTATATGAGCTTTTTTTTCCCCCAAATATATCTGTTTTCATAAGGTTGACCGACTATACAATCCAAATGCAGATAACTTAGTGTTCTTTAAATGTTATTTGACTAATACTCATAATTATGAAAAGCTTCCTACATTTTATTTTATATTCTTCACTTCATGGGATTTCAACAGCTTCTTTTTGATCACTAGGAGTACTGCAGCGTAGTTATAGAAAATGTTTGTCTCATTAAAATTTACCCTCCTGCAAGTTCAGAAGATTGTAAGTGTATGTATAATTTTATTTCCACTGGGTGATTTTTGTAATGTGTATGAACCATTCTCTCTAATGGAAAGTGCAGTCGTAAGGTACTTTAAATAGGCATTAATCCTCACAATACATTTGCAAGTTAGGTAAGCAACATGAAGCGTGGAGTCATAATAGGCATTATCCACATTCATCCACCTTCACAGCCTGCAAAGCTAGAAATCACATAGAACGATAAAAAAAAGACATTTGCAAAAGGAATAGCAGGGATAGTTGTGGTATATTTCCTTTCTGGTTGTCATAGACAGATGAAGCAAAAAAGGAGCACAAAACTACTTTTTTTTAGAAAAAGAAGGAATAAATTAAAATCGCACAAAGCAATGCAAGATAACTGTCATGCAAAAGAAGAAATAAAGTCTTAGATAATTTATCCAGATAAGGGCATTTAGATATTGACACTGTAAAAAATACCTCTTCCCATCCTCTTGCTACAAAGCCTCCTTTCCTCTGTACCTTCATTGACACAATAACTTGTTCTTACCAAATAAATCAATGGAGATAGAGCGTTAATTTATTTGGGTGGAAGCTGAAAAACTAACAAACAAAAAAACCAAAACCAAAGCAAACAACAATAACAAGAAAATGTCTGTGAGACTGTCAATACTTCCATGAAGAAAGGATCCCTGCATATCTTACTTAGAAGATACAGAACTACATAGAAGATACAGAACCTCCCCTGAATCTCCTAAAACTGATGTCATCTTATTGAATAATTTATTTTGTCCACCTTGGTCACAGAAC
This sequence comes from Panthera pardus, assembly GCF_024362965.1. Classification (NCBI taxonomy): domain Eukaryota; kingdom Metazoa; phylum Chordata; class Mammalia; order Carnivora; family Felidae; genus Panthera; species Panthera pardus. The sequence goes on along the minus strand of NW_026526688.1, from coordinate 176,337,852 downwards.
ATATTCTATAAGCCTCATAGCAGATATTTGGAATCAATTGGAACATAATCGGTTTAAAATATATATGGAATATAGATAGGCACACATTAATACTTAAATAATGAAAATAGAAATTTAGTAACTTAGGCTATATTTACACTAGTCAAATCACCAGGTTAAAAAAAATAACTTTATGGGGTTTTTTTTTCATTTTTTTAATATTTATTTATTTTTGAGAGAGAGACAGAGTGCGAGTGAGGGAGGGGCAGAGAGAGAGAGGGAGACACAGATCCCAAAGCAGGTTCCAAGCTGTCAGCACAGAGCCCTATGTGGGGCTCAAACCCATGAGCCATGAGATAATCACCTGAACCGAAGTCAGACACAACCAACTGAGCCATTGGGTGCCCCTAACATTGTGGTTTTAAGCCATCTTCACTTCTCAACTGGATTAAGTGTTTGCCAGTATTCTTGATTACACAAAAAATGGGTCAGTAAGCCACTAAATTAATGTTCAACCTATATTTTTTATCTACTCTGATGTGATTTTAGTTTATATGTTTATTAATGCCTGCCCTTAAACATAACCTTAGATTGTTTATGATATACTGTAAACAATATTAATTCTTATTATTTAAGGTGACTGTGCATTTATATCATTTATGATTAGCTCAGACATGAAATTTTGATCATTCCCACATTTTTTTCCATACTTCTTTACATAAAATAAGGAATAGACTTCCTGAATGTTTTTTTCTGTATTTTTCCATTATTAGAATGAAATGAATAAGTGCTTAGATAGACAGTATAAAAACTGTGAGTCCAAAAAAACCCTTCACTATCTATACCTTGCCTTGGCATACTGCTCTTGCTGATTCAACAGAACTTTAATTTCAAAGACAAACTTTAAATTTCTATCAAATATTTCAAGGACAGGAAAGAAGACCTTTAAAATGTCATTCTTTTATAATAAGTATTTAAAGCTTTATGCCCATACCAGAATATCAATTAAAATGTCATAATATATACATATACGTCAGAGAAACTTTTTATCAGAGGGAAAAAACTTCTAGCAACAGGAATTGAATAATAAAGATAAAAGAGTCACAATATTCCTAAAAAAATATGTTTATTGACAGATATGTAATTTTTCACTTGTTGTCAATTTCCTCCTACGGTTTTTCTACTTATTCTTTTTAATATTGTAGAATTTTAAATCTCATCAAAATATTCCAAAAGTCTCAGTTTCCTTAATCGAAGACTAAAGCGCATTCAAAATTTGCCAAATAAAATACCACACAACTTTTAATACCATCAGTATAAAATCTATGTGATAGATACAATCATACGGATTTTGTATGGTCCGTTTGGGAACTGTTTACATAAGTATACTGTTACTTCTGTTTGTCCCTCAAAAGCCTTATAGAACATTAACATATTTGTCCATGTTTAGTGCAAATTTGGTTTTGGAGCAGTAGAGTATATTGTAACAGGCAGAGACTGTTTCACTTAAATCTAAGAACCTTAATTCTGTACACATTGCTTCTTGGCTGCATGAAAAGACAAAAGGTGATCATACTATCTGAGGAATACCTGAGGAAGACCAATCAAGCTTCAAGTGCACTGCTGAATTCAGCCCTAAGTGCCAGAGAACCTAACTGGAGCTTGATGGATGGGATCATGTCAAGTGGTAAGACTGCTGAGTGTTTGTGTAGCCAGAGGCCCAACCTCACTCCTCCAAGGGGACTTTAAGCACAAGCAACAGAGCTGCTTCAATGTTTGTCTTTTTCTGAGAAAAGAAAAAGCTCAGTGCATCTGAAAGCACATTTAGGTCTCCCTGAGCCTATGAGTTTGCAGAATGGGTAGACAAGTCAAACAGAGGTGGCTGATCATAACTCTTTTAAATATGGATTCCAAAGCTGCCAACTGATGGCCCCCGGAAGGGGAATGGGGGGTGAAACGCAATCAGATTCGGTGCTAAAGAGGAGCTCTACCATAAGCTAGCTATTTTTAACTTGATGTTGTTCATTAAACAAACAAACAAATAAAACAGTGTCTGGTGAGAACCAGGAGATCTAAAATTAACGTGATGGAACATAAACTGGAAAAAGAGAACATCTAACAACATATTGTGGAAAAGATGTTGTGAGATAGCGTTACTGAGATTTGTGCAGGCAAATAGAGGAGTGAAATAAATAAGAATATGCCAAACATTTCTGTGAGGAGAACAAAGAATTATGTGCAAAACCATGGAGAATTTTGAATGCTATGTTCATGTGGAGCTTTATTCCCACTTAAATAAATGTTCTAAGAACTCTATTTCTTTTCCTAGCCAAATTTGGCTCCTACATCCCTTGAGAGTTCCTACCTCAGAGTCTTAGCAGGCACACTACTCCTCTTTCCATGAAAATCAAATGCTTTCTGTCAGCTTACTCAAAGTCTATTCCTTAAGGTTTACTTCAAAATTGTCATTTGCATCCAGCCAACCCCAAACACTCCAGTCAACAGAAATCTACCTCTTTGAAAATTTTAATTGTTACTCTGTGCCCTCTCTCTGGAACTTTTTTTCTTATTCCCCTTTGAGTTGATGGTCATCTCAACAACTCAAAACATGTGAGTTCTGTTTCGGACACGTTGGCTTAAAGTGTTCGCATGCCATCCAGGTGAAGATGGCAGCTTCACAGCAGACAACCTCCCCTGTGACGACGAAACTACGGAGGATGTTTAGAGTCAGAAAGCAGTCTGTGGCTCAAATTCAAGTCCTAACGAAAACTGAGTGGATTAAATGGGTTGTAAGAAATAAATTCAGAGAGACGCAGCAGAAAGCTCATACATTCTGTCCTTCAAAAGTGTTTTTTTTCCTGAGATGGTAAGAATCAGCATAAGATTGCAGGAAGTCTGGGCCATGAAGGATATTGGAAATCTTGCCTCAGGCACGAGAGCTCCTAGCCATTAGCCATGTGGAAATTCTGCCTGCATTGTAGGAGGGGTGTCAGGTGAACAGAACTTGATAAACTCCTTTGGGAACGCACAGTACCCATCCTCAAGAGATAATTTGCTTAAGTCTCGACAAGAGCAGGAACTAGACTTTAATCTCATTATCTGAAAATTTGTGCATATTTGTTACTTTCTAATATCTGTTAGAGGGTTGAAGAAATCAGCCTCCACTTCCCACGTGAGAAAAATAAACTGTGACAAGATTTTGTGCGTGGAGCCTGCAGGTGGAAGTTTCTGGAATTTTTTTCTTTGTTACCCCCCACTCAAACCAGGGTGGAGGTGGAGGAGGGAATGGCACTTAATTCTGCAGTTTCACTTTGAATTTTGAAACCATTCAAGAACAGGAATTTAGTCAGCAAATGTGATGAAACCAACCTGGGCCATATGTGTTTCTTAATATTATCTGAAGTGGAAAATAATAAAGGGGCTTTAAAAATGATTCTGACAACTACCTTTCTCACAAAGCTTAAACTTCGCATTTATTCCCTACAAACAGGAGCACATAAATGCATATTGATGTGTTTAGGTTCTGACCAGTAATCAGATAGCTCCCTGGATAAGTATTGGCCTAAAACACCCCCTCAACCTAATATGCAAAATGGACAGATATACCAGGTCCTGTGGTTTGTCCTGAGTGAGAGTAGAACAGGCTGGGCAAAAAGTGGAGAAGAAGAATAAATCTATCCATTTTCTAAGTGCTGACTATTTGCCTGACACTTCACTTGCATTATCTATAATGCTCATAACTACCAGGTGAAGTCGATAGCATCCCGGATTTATGGATAAGAAAACCACAAGTCCGGAGGTTAATTAAGTTGTTGGAGGTCACATATGGAGTAATTAGCAGGACTTCAATTTGAACCCAGGTGAAGAAATAGATTTCATCCTGGTCTAAACCTGTCCTGCTGGAGCTTTGAAACATCACGAATGCTGACCCGTAAAATCCTTTGATCCAGCCTCAGAGACATCTTTGCAAAACTTGTGCCTGGATTTTCATCATTATTCGTAATGGTGGAACAAGCAGGCACTTAACTAGATATTGCAGAAAACATGAAGGAAGCAGAAAGCTACTAAAACCAAAAGTGAAAATGTCCAGGTTGATTATGAAGCCGTGAATTATGCAGAGTGTCAGTGACAGCAGCAGCATGCTGAGGATGTGAGGGCCAGGCTGCTCCTCTAGTGTTAAGCAGGCTTCAGAATTTCTGACGGGCACTGCCATCTCCAGGCACGTTGTCTTGACTTCCTTTGGCTTCCTCGGGTAGCACGTTTCCTAAACTATTAGGAGCTGCATTTGTTTTCTCTAGCTACCACAACAAAGTACCCTGAGTTGGTACCTTAAAACAAAAGACACGCATTCTCTTACAGTTCTGGAGGCCAGAAGTCTGTATCAGAATCAACATCAGTATCACCACCTGTGGCCAAGATCAAGGTGTTGGAAGGGTCACATTTCCTCCAGGGACTCTAGGGGAGAATCTGCTCCAGCTTCTGGGGGCTGCAGTACTCTGATCTCTACTTCTGTCTTCCTACCACCTTGTCTTCTGTGTGTGTCTTTGTGTGTCTCCCTTGTAAGGATGTGTTTGATGGCGTGCGAGACTCACTGAGATCATCGAGGGTAAGCTCCTTTTTTTAAGATCCTTAACTTAGTTACGTCTTTTGCCCCAGAAGGTGATCGTCACAGGTTCGTAGATGAGGGTGCAGACACATCTTTTAGGAGGACATCAATCTGTCCAATATAGTCACCAAAGGACAAATGGACACCTGGCCAGTTTGATTTGAATAACATATGATTTGCTTTGTCTTTTTGGCACCTACTGCATTCTTTTGACTGAAAAGTATGATGGTGGTACAGGACTGGTGGACAGATATTTAAAATAGAATTTTAGAGTTTAGATATAATTCATTAGGAAATACAAGTTGAAGGTGGAAGACAAGTCTTCTTCAGATTACAGTTCTTGTCCTTGGAGACCTAACCCTTCCAAGGGATGTGGACCAGTGTTTGAGTGCATTTTCATATGTGTGCATTATCCAACAGTAAGAAGAAATTTACAATTAATACTCTGTTAAATGAGTCTCAAAAGTAAGCACTTACATGCTTCGGCTACAAAATAAAAGGTTCAGTCAAAATGAGTAAATGTAATTACTATATGCATCATGGAGAATATTGTCCATGGATATTCGGAGAATATTCTCAGAAACCATGAAAAAAATCAAATTCAAAAAGTTTGGCAATCTACTCTCTACCCCCAGAGGGGGAGATTTTAAATTTATAAATAGTTCATAATAATATTCATTTCTACATCTATCAAGAGTTCAGAAAAATCATTTCTCTAACACATATTTATTTGTGTATTTATGTATTTATTTATTTATGTTTATTTGTTTTTGTGAGAGAGAGAGAGTGGGTGAGTGAGTAAAGGAGGGAATGAGAGAGAGGGAGAGATAGGATCTGAACAGGCTCTGTGCTGACAGCAGAGAGCCCAATGCGGGGCTCAAACTCACAAAATGAGAGATCACGACCTGAGTAAAAACCAAGCGTCAGACACTTAACCCACTGAGCCACTCAGGTGCCCCTTTAACACATACTTTTATAAAATAGTTACTAACTTTTTAAGTCAATGCCACTTCTTTTGTTTTTGCCTGAATTTCAGCAGATGATTTGGCACAGATATATCAACAATGAACAAAGATAGTGACAAGGGGATATGTGCAATCCCCAGAGTTTCGTAACTGGGAAAGCATAACTTGTTGGAGACAGAAACAGAAGAAAGCGAAGTCTACAACCCGAAGGGTAAAGTAATGATTACAGCTACAAGAGTTTACAGAGGGAAATTATGTAGATAACATCAACAGTGCTAATCTGGTAGAATATTTTATAAACATTAATTCAGAGCCAACTCAGAACCAAAGTGGAAAGAACTGATTGGAATCAAAGCAGCACAATTCTGACATTCCCACCGTAAACATAGACAAGGGCTCACAGAAATTTCACTCTTCCTAGTATTTTGATTAATACACCTTTCAATCGTTTGAAGTGTTGCAAAAGATACTTCAAAATGCAAATTGTTATTCTGATTTTAGAATCCCAGGAGGAATATTATAAAGAACTTGTACCTTATCCAACCTTACAGGGTAAGAGGAATAAAAATGAGGTCTGTTTAAGCTTTAAAGTAGAAAAACCACAAATACAAATTGGGACTCTCTTCCTTTAACACACTAGAGTTCTCTACATAAATTTACATTTCTACAGGCCATTTTTGTTATATGCACATGCCCGCGAGGTTGGATCTTGAATTCTATATATTTGGAAGCATAGGATGTCAAGTTTTTCAATAAAGTGTTTCTCTCTGTTGACAGTTTTACGTGGATGTCCGCTAGGATAGGCTTTGTATACTGTGTTCTGGAATTCAAATAATAGCAATAATAGTAACAATAGTAACAGTAATAAATTTAGCACATATAATGCTTTGAATGAACCAATATTTGTTCTTATTTTTTTAAGTTTTTTTTTTTTTTTTTTACTTATTCTTTATTTTTGAGAAAGAGAGAGTGGGAGCAGGAGAGGCAGGGAGAGTGGGAGAATCTCAAGCAGGTTCTGTGCTGCCAGCACAGAGCCTGATGTGGGGCTCAAACTCACAAAACTGTGAAATCATGACCTGAGCCAGAATCAAGAGTTATATGCTTAACTGCCTGAGCCACCTAGGCATCCCAAACCAAAGTTTTGTTCTAAAATATTTACATAAAGGATTTAATCTTCAAAGTAGTCTATGAAGTATGACTATGCTATTTTATAACATAGAGAAAATTGAGGCATGGATGCATATCTGAAGAAAAAATATAATTTATGAAAAATGGTTGCCAATATTTATTATAAAACCAAGTCAACTAATCTTTGCTAGTGTTATAGCTCTTGTCAAGCTTCAAGTTGTTCCAGATATTTTATTTTATTTTTTTAAGTTTATTTAGTTATTTTGATAGAGACAGAGAGAACGTGAACAGGGGAGGGGCAGAGAGAGAGGGAAAGAGGGAGAAAGGTGGTATCCTAGGCAGGCTCCATGAGGTCAGTGTGCTGAGCCCGACATGGGACTCAAACTATTGAAACTGTGAGATGATGACCTGAGCTGAAATCAAGAGTCAGACACTTAACCAAGTGAGCCACCCAAGCACCCCCCCCACCCCAGATATTTTAAAATAAATTAATGTAATAGCAGAATTGACTCATCTACAGTATATAATTTTAGTACATTATTGCTAGTGCCAGCTTGATTCTTGAATATTTTTAAATGTTTATTTATTTTTAAGAGGGGATAGGGGTAGATGGAGGGAGAGAGAGAGAATCCCAAGCAGGTTCTGCACTGTCAGCACAGAGTCTGATGTGGGGATCTAATCTCATGAACCATTAAATCATGACCAGAGCCCAAATCAAGAGCTGGATGCTTAACCAACTGAGCCACCTGGGCACCCTGATTCTTGAACTTAGTTTTCCTTTAATAGAAACTTTGCAGCTTATACATTAATTGTAATAAACAATAGTCACTTAAGCAATTTTTCTCCAAACATTGTTTAATATTTAAACAAATTCTAATAGCATTAAAGAGCTGAGTGTATTTTCATCTGTAAGGGATATGTTTACGTGTAGGTAGAAATATTATATCTACGTCTCTATTTATATATCTAGACAGAGAAAAAGAAACAGAAAAATGAAAGACAAAGGACAAAACTAGAGACAGAGGAACAAGGAGTCCAAGAGAGCTACCAATTCTTGAACTTCTATAGCAAAAACCATTTTTAGCCAAAGCAAACAGTGAAATTGTTTCCTTGATTAACTAAAATGTCACAAAGAATGAGCCTCAACAAAAGCAATTCATGAATGTCTGATTTCCTTTTACTCAGCACATCAACATTCACTTGATAAACTTTTGATATAGGACCAACTGTTTCCCTTTGATGCTGAGTCACAAATTAAGGTTCTAAGATGTCTTCCATTTATAAACTATACACATAAAAAATAACATAAAGTTTAGTTTGGAAATGGAATTCCAGTAGTGAAATAAAAACTTTAAAAGATAGGAAAAACAATTTAATGCTCTTAATGCTAAATTTGTATAGCATTTTATTATTATTCCCAATTTGTCAGCAGTTTTTTGAATTTATAGTTTAATATTATTATTTTAGTCATTGACTTTCATTTGGAAAAATACAAGCCCCAAACATAAAAGTGTATAAACATATTAAAAGAAGGTAATTATTCCCTAAATGAAAATTCCTGGTAATCATACAGAAAGACTATAGAAAAAAAACAAACAAACAAACAACATTTCAGATCTTAGGTGCTTGAAACCTGTAAGGGCTCAAAGTTTTAAATTATTGGCTTAAATATTATGTTATATAATAAAAAATAACATTCTCCATAATTAATATGATAATACAGTATCAAGATGGTCAGCCTACACAAATAGGATATAAATTTACAAAGTACAGTATATGTTTAAAAATTTTCCAGTTAAAGAAATAATCTAAAAAAAATAGGAAAAAATGAAATCATGCAGAGTATAATTTTTTTTTCAATATATGAAGTTTATTGTCAAATTGGCCCTTTGTAGCAACATGGATGGAACTCGAGAGTGTTATGCTAAGTGAAATAAGCCATACAGAGAAAGACAGATACCATATGTTTTCACTCTTAGGTGGATCCAGAGTATAATTTAATACTCAAAAATATGAGCCCCCCCAGTCAGGCTGCTTGCATTCAATTCAAGATTAAAAACCTATCAGCTACAAGCATATGGAAAAAATGTTCACACTCACTGTTCATCAGAGAAATGCAAATTAAAACCCCAATGAGATATTACCTCCCACTCATTAGAACAGGTACTATCAAAAACCAAGGAAGAGAAAATAACAAGTGTTGGCTAGGATGTGGAGAAACTGGAATCCTCGTCCCTTGGAGATGGGATTGTAAAATGGTGCAACCACTATGGAAAACAGTATGGAGATTCCTAAAGCAAAATAAAATAAAATTAGAACTACCACATGATCCAGCAGTCCCACTTCTGGTTAAATACTCAAAGGAACTGAAAGGAGGTCTGGAAGAAATACCTGCCTACCCATGTTCATAGCACCACTATTCACAATAGCTAAGAGATAGAGGCAAAAGTCCATAGATGGATGGCTGGATAAATGAAATTGGGTATATACATACAGTCGGTGGGGGGGAGGGGCTTTTTCTCTACCTATCTCTTATGTTTTTGATGGGGGGGAGCTGAAAACTGAACTGACTAAAGACAATTAGCAAGAGAAGAAACAGACTTTTATTCATATATGTATACAGGAGTTCAGAGAAAATGTGCCTCAAGAAAGTGGTTGGGACTGGGGTTTTCATACCATCCTTTTTTTTTTTCTTTGTAAGTTTATTTTTATTTATTTTGAGAGAGAGAGAAAAAGCATGAGCAGGGGAGGGGCAGAGAGAGGGAGAGAGAGAAAATCCCAAGCAAGCTCTGTACTTTCAGCATGGAACCCAATGTCGAGCTCAAACTCATGAACCACAAGACCGTGACTTGAGCTAAAATCAAGAGTGGGGCACTCAACCTGACCGACTGAGTCACCCATGTGCTCTGATTCCAAACAATCTTAAAACGGAAAAGGGAGGGGAAGAAAGACACTAGAAAATAAATGACTTCTTAAAAAGGGAAGAACGGGAGAGGGAGAAAGGGAGCTTATGGAAAAAACAAAACACTTTTGGCAAAGATGAATCAGCCCTTAGGAGAACAGAGTGGGGATGTGATAGTTTTATAACCATGTATGTCTGTTTAGGCTTGAAGCAGACTACTCTTGGGTGATGAGTTGATCTTCTGTGGTTGGGAAACTTCTGTGGTTGGGAGATGATTCATGGCAAATTGAGATCTATTGGAAGGTGTTGTTTTCTAGATGAAGGAGTTCAGAAAAAATAATCCTATTCTCAAATGTCTTTAGCTCAAAATTTTTAAGCTGCCATGGTGATGTCTTCTGGAATGCTTTAATATACTGGAATACTATTCAGCCTTAAAAGAAGGAAATCCTATCACATACTGTAACATGATGAACCTTGAGGACATTATGCTATGTGAAATCAGCCAGTCACAAAAAGACAAATACCATAGCATTCCATTTCTGTGAGGTAATCTAAAGTCATCAAATTTAGAGACACAGACAGTAGAATGGTGGCCACCAGAGAACGAGAGAAAGAGAGAAAAGGCAAATTGTCATTCAATGGATAAAACTTTCAGTTTTATGGGATGAAAAATTCTGGAGATCTGTTTTACAGCGTGAATATACTTTATTGAACTGTACCCTTAAAAATGGTTAAGATGGGGGCGCCTGGGTGGCTCAGTCGGTTGAGCGCCGACTTCGGCTCAGGTCACGATCTCGCGGTCCGTGAGTTCGAGCCCCTCATTGGGCCCCTGTGCTGACAGCTCAGAGCCCGGAGCCTGTTTCAGATTCTGTGTCTCCCTCTCTCTGACCCTCCCCCATTCATGCTCTGTCTCTCTCTGTCTCAAAAATAAATAAACGTGAAAAAAAAATTTTTAAATAAAAAAAAATGGTTAAGATGGTAAATTTCATGTTACATGTTTTTTACCACAATTAAAACAAAAACCAACCTTATCAATTAGATAACTTTGACTAAGACACGCTACTTCTATCAGCCTCAATTTTTGTGTCTGTAAAATGGTAATTATGGTAATAGCTCTGGCATATTAAGTAGAAAACTGAGATGATAAATGTAAAAGACTTCATGCAAGCCCTGTTCTACATAAACATAAGAGAAAACAAAAAGAAATTATAGGAGGTGAGAGATCATGGGACAAGCTGACGGCAAAATACAGTTTGGCACTCTCTCCCCTCCCCCCCCCCCAGGTGGAATATGTGTGATCTTCCTCGGACACTCCTGGCTACCCAAGACCAAGGATAGGGGTTTAAGTGCTTGCCATGGTAGTGTGGGAAACTAAGGCAAATGAAAAATTAAATTCCGTTACTGCCTACAGCCCATTGACAAGTCATTGAAACCAGCAGAGTGACCTCCCTTTAGGAGTTCATCTGCTTCGATGACATTTTGCTAGGGACAAAAGGGAATCTTAACTTGACATTATCCCAACCTCAAGAATTCTGTAAGTCTACTTAGTTTATCTCAACTGCTCCAAGATACATGCTGGCAATCATACTCCAAGCTTATGGCCCCTGATACACATCTGAAGCATCTCATGACTGAGGTTTTATTAAATGGTAATGAATAGCATTTCCCTAGCAACAGCTAGCCCCTCAAGGTCCTAGAAACCTTGCTTCCAAAATACCTTAGAGACTTACACTATCCCTGACCCCCTCCCAACCTGAGGGTATATAACAAGCTACCCCTCATGACCCCGGTGCAGCTCTTCCTGCCCACGGTTCCTGTCCCCATGCTTTAATAAAATCACCATTTCGCACCAAAGACGTCTTCAAGCATTCTTTCTTGGCCGTCAGTTCTGGACCACCCCCATGATCACACAAAACTTCATCACAGGCATAAAGGCAGAATAATTAAACAATAGTTTGGTTTAAAATGGAATTCATATGACACAAAAAGAGTTTACTCAGATCATATGTGTGTTAATGAATAACCTTGTTGCGTTCATGTGTTTGTTTACTTCTAGAATGAGAAGGCAATAAATCTTGGGACATTTCTAAAGAATTTCTTTTAATAGCCTTGCTATTATGAAGTTGAAATCTTGATTTCCACCCGGATGCATTCCGGCCTCTGAGCACATGGTCTTGCCTCTCACTTTTTTTTTTTCTTTACAATAAAGCAAACTTTGGCCTGAAGATTTTACCAGTATTTTGTGAAATAATCCAAAGCAAATGGGTAATGCTTTCCAGGATAGCCTGGATTTAGTTAATCAACATTGGAAATTGCCTTGTTCAGTAAGACTGAAATTCAAAGAAAAAAATAATGTTTTGGGGTGGAGGGGGAGTATTAACCAGGAAAAAGGAAAATAGAAGATAAAAAGTCCTAAACTCTCCTTGCATAATGTGTCCATCTTCTCACCTGCTGTTTTTATCTTTTAATTTTTTATTTACCTCATTATATCCTCATCAGGGAGCATTCCATGCTTCATTGCTTGATGCTATTAAAACTTAAGTTTAAAAAATAATTTTAAATCTCTCCCATCTGTATTTTTCTATTTTCCCATCAAGGATCCCAAGGTTGATTGATACTTGAAGACAGCAGTGCATGTGTGTGTGTGTGTGTGTGTGTGTGTGTGTGTGTGTGAATGCACATGAGTTTTCAAAGCTCAGATTGTTTACCACATCTGGCCTCTCATTCCATAATGACACATCTGATACACTGGAGAATAAGTTCTGAATTAAATTTTATCTCTTCAGATATTTGGGAATTGATTGGGAAGGCAATTCACTGGAGAGGGAGAAAGTCCCTTAGGAGTTGATCTCATTTACCTGGTACCTTCATTTCTCAGACCATTTGAGAGGCTAATTACAAATTGGTTTTGATTGTGCTGAAGACCCAGGTAGTGACACAGTGGAAAGAAATCACCATTTGAATATATTTTGTTCTAATGAAGGTTACCGACTCAGGAACCCAGACAAGGAATAATTAGAGCAATATACAGGCTGTTTTTCTTTGTTTTCTTAGTATTTACATTGGTAAGCATAAAAAGGTAAAAAGGAACATAAAGCAATAACACTTAAATGATTTCACTTTTATGACTCCTTAGGTAGTAGATTTTCATAGATTACAAATAATTGCTGAAACAACATTTGAATATGTCACTTAAAATGACTCTTATTTTCAGAGTAAGAAGGTAAAAAGTATGGAACAGAAGTAAGTGAGTCAGACCATGTCTAGCCATGTTTTGAGTCTCCTACTGTTAATTTAATATTTTACTTTCAGTTGTGCTCACTAAAAACCTCTTAAATTCCTGAAACAACCAATCTTTCCATTGAAGTCCTAAAACATGAGTGCCTGATGTGGATTGAAGGGGTAACTTGAGTCTTGAGAAATCTTATTTATTAAACCCAAACCTCCCGCTGTGAAAGAAGTAGTTGATGTGTTTTTCCTGATGTCTCATTCATTTCCAGTTATCTTTTACCTACAGAAGCAACTGGCTAATCATCTAATATCCTTGATACCTGATGTGATAGTCTAATGTGTTTCTGCTTTCAAACATGAGAAGAAATCCTTCAAAACCAACAATAGGTAAGCAGATGTCCAATAAATCCTTTACACCTTTGGGCTTGAGAAAAAAGAAGCCTCATCTTCACTTCCCTTCTATCATTTTAATATGGCTGAACAAAGGAACAAAGGCTCAGTGGCTGACAGCACTGTCATCTTTCTCCAATTCAGTGAAAGCATACATTTTCCAGGTTTCCTGGCAGTGCATTAATGAGGGAATTGTCAGAGGGAAAGAAGGAGTGAGTTCATGGTTCTCAGTTCCATATGTCAATTCTTTAGCTACCAACCCACTGTATTATGGCTTCTAGAAAATATGCTTCGGTTATTAGTAAATGGTAATTTAGAGAACATTTATGCTTTCACCCTGTCATCTCAGTGACCCTCCTCAGCAATATTCATTTAGATTTTGGGCATGGAGTTACTTTCCTAATATTATCCGACAGCTTCTCTTCTCCTCAAATGCAGATATATATTGGCAATGAGCCACCTCTAATTATTTCTCATTACTTTCCTTCTTCTTTTAGCATGTTCTTACGCTGTGGAGCTTTGCCAATTGCTGACAAAAGCCAAATGAAAAAAAAAAGCAGAAGATACTTTGATGGGTAATCTGTTTCAGCAGCACAGTAGTGCCATTCAAAACTCCACTGGAGTTTTCTTGTTGCCAAAGATCATACCTGCTGCCTGCCATGTTAAACACAGGAAATCTGATGCTGCTTTGGCTTTTGCTGTTGCAAACTCTGGAGGCCATGGAGACACCTCAAGAAGACAAAAGTGAGGCAAAGATATACCCATTTATTTATGTGCATACATAATGAGAATATTTCTGCATCCATTTCTGAGCTCTGCAGGCCTTAACCTGTTATGAAAATGAAAAATCTATTTTCCTTCATTCAACAAAAAAACGTGTTGAATGCCTTCTTTATGCAAAGCACTAGGTTAGACACTTGGAAGGGAACAACCTATTAAAAAGGTAACTAAATGTAGCTGGTGCTGAGAAAACTTTTACAGTATCATAGGAAGGATAATGGATAAATGATGATGATGTTGATGATGATAATGATATGGAGGAGAAGGATGAAAAAGAGGAGGAGGAGGAGGAGGAGGAGGAGGAGGAGGAGGAGGAGGAGAAGAAGAAGAAGAAGAAGAAGAAGAAGAAGAAGAAGAAGAAGAAGTAGAAGAAGAAGAAGAAGAAGAAAAAGAAGAAGAAGGAGGAGGAGGAGGAGGAGAAGTGGGGAAGGGGGAGAGGAAAATCATCAAACTAGTGTGTGCAATTATATACTTAGGAGTTCAAAGAGACAAGGAAAGTTTCTAGATAGTATTTGAGGAAGCTGTTTTGTGAAATAAGTGGAATTTAAGGTCGATCTTGAAGGATAACTATACTTAAGTAAAAGAGAAAGGAAAAATACTTGCCCAACAAGAGAGTATGAACATGGCTTCATAGAGGTTATATTAAACCTAGTCAGAATCAAGTTTGGTAGAAAAGATGTATTATTGGAAGACAGAACTGTAGAAGTAGGTAAGGACCAGATTATAAAAGATATCTCTTACAATACCCAGGGGCATGGATTGTATTCAGAATACACAAAAGTTTACCTATAGAGTGGTACTATCTCTGATCACTACTTCAGGAGTATTAATAATGGAAAATAATGAACATATTGATGGTTATGGGGAGAGGCTCAGATATGCAAGACACTATTAGTAGTCTTAAGGAGAAAAGAAGTGTCTTAATTTGTTTCAGGTTACAACAACAGAATACTATAGCCTGCGTGGCTCAAACAGCAAACATTTATTTTTCACAGTTCTGGATGCCAAAAGCCCCAGATCAAGGCAATAGCATATTAAGCATCTGGTGACAGACCACCTCCTGATTCAAAGACATTGCTTGTTCACATAGGGTATGGGGTGAGGGAGCTCTCTGGGGTCCCTCTTAAAAGGGCGCTAAGCTCATTCATGAGGGCTCCACCCACCTTCATGGCCTAATCACCTCCCAAAGGCCCCACCTCCTTATGGCATCACATTGGGGGTTAGGAATTCAACTGTTAAATTTTGGGTTGAAGTAGAACAGCTGATGGTTACCAAGGGGAAGGTGGGTGGGAGAATGGCTTACATAGGTGGTGCTGATTGTGGGGTGCACTTGTTGTGATGAGCACTGGGTGTTTTATGTGGGTATTGAGTCACTGCATTGTACATCTGAAAGTAGTATTGCCCTGTGTGTTGGCTAACTGGAATTTAAAAAAAGAAAGAAAAAAAAAAAAAAAAAAACTACACTGTGTATAAATAAAATGTTTTTCAAGTGAAAAAAAAAATGGGTGGGCACAAACATTAAGTCCATAGCAAGAGATAAACGTTCATAATTGCTTGGGTCATGATGACAGCGATGGGAAAGCTGAACCAGATGATATTCTGCATTACTGGAAACTTTGGAAAGGATGCAGACTCCCTTCTGTTATCTGATCCCGAAACCTCTTTGGGAATCTTTGTTTCTACTCCAAGAAACAGAGGAATAAGAGAGGGGTCAGGGCTGCTTCACAAGAATTCACACCAAAATTCTCTGCTGTACAGTTTATTTCCTACCCTCCAATTTGTGTAAGCAAAACAAATTTAAAACAACTTTATCTAACTTAAGTGGTCACAAAAACGGATGCAGGGGAATAAGTAACTCTGATTGCATGTTTCCAAGATATTTTATATTTTATTCCTAGAACTCTCCTTTGAAGGAAACCATCAGTAGTTTGAATATGTCATGCAAATGATCTAGTTGCCACAATGGGTCACAGATAATTAGTACTTGGAGGGGAGTCTAAGTGGGTGGGCAAGGGTTAACTAAAGACAGTGAACTCAGGACCTTTTTTGTTTTAACGGCTTTGTAGAACTATTTTTGCTAGGCTATTCTTCATACATTTTTCTCTATCTCAATTTTGACTCTCAACCTTCTACCACAGTCCTTCCACTGGTAACAGGAATCATGAAAATGATATACTGCAGTATTAGCAGGAAAACTCAAAACTCGGCCAGTTAAATTATGTGTAGCACTCCAGGTGTCCTTGCACGGTTTGGAGACGATCAGCCTCAGGGTCTAATCTTACAGTCTTTCATGTGAAGTCCGCACAGAAGAACTGTTCATAATGGAATATCGGTAGGGATTTTCTTATTACTGATGAAATAAACCAGAACGAGGACTCAAATTATTTCATGTATAATATGTTCCTTCCCTTTCATTTTATCTGTGGTCTGAGGATGTGTCCTTGCTGTTTTTTTTTTTTTTTTTTTTTTTTTTTTTTTCAGAAAATGTAAGGACTTTCTGACCTGATATTCTTTTTTACTGATCTCCAAAAAGCAGCAAATGGTAAAAATTTATTACAGTGAGTCTTTTTAAGTGATATAGGATCCAAATTATGCACATAAGATGAGTTAACCAAAGCCAAACCATCATATGCTAATTGAACTTCTTAGAGGGAGATGAAAAAATAAATATCAAACATGTTAAAAGGAAGTAACATAAATCAGTGTAAATTTACCAGAAGAGCATTTTATTATAGCACCTTTCTGATATTTTAAAAAATGTCATGATGTTTCTTAAGAATTACAAAAACGTTTCCAATTATCTTATACAGCTTATGTGCTTACTACAGGTCTCCTCATTCAGTTGTACTTATATTCATTTATTTTCAACAGATATTTTAGGTGTTTACAATATGCCACACAGTGTCCTTGGTGCTAGGGAACAAGATTGCATAAGCCCTAAAGGAGTGGAAAGATTGGTCAGAGAGAGAGAAATTGAGAGAGATCCAAACAAATAATTATTGTCAGTACAGTAATCAGGGAATACATAAGTATGATGCTAGTCAAAAGAGGGAGTGTTTTAGTTTTAACTCAATGAAGTAAGAAAAGGTGTTTCCAAAGAAGATGCCTGGATTGCATCTGGGAAGGCAGTTTAAGACATCCCTAATTAGACAAGAGTAATTCCACATGAAAAGAAGTGTCTACGCAATGGGGAAGGAGAGAGCTGGCAGAAGGAAATTATAGAAGTGTTAGGGTCTGATGCTGGGTAGAGTATAGAAAGCAGTATTAGTTGTTTTTCCTTTTATTGTTTATCATTACTTGGATATAATAAATGTTGCATCAACCATACAAAGAGCAATTGGTTAGATATTAGAAAACACTACACTCAACACACGCACACACACGCACACACACACACACACTCCTCAAAATGGCTGATGTTTATCATCCTTGATGAGAAACGCATGACTGTCATGGACCTGTTACTTAGAGTTGAGAGAAACTGATCCTGAAATCATTTTGTGGCTTATTTTTATCTGTTTTATCATTGTAAATAAAAGCTATCAAATCAAACACTTGAAAATCCAAGTTCAAAATTAGACCCTTCATGAAGTTTCCATGTTATATTTTCAAATTATGACATAAAGTATAGTGTATCCTTTTCTCCAGGGAAATAACATAGTTATAACAGTGTGCCATTAAGTTTACTTGGATACCTTTATTATTTGTGGTCTATTCTAGAATGTGATTACTTCAAAGAGAAACAAGAAATTTGGAGAATTGCTGATGTCCTTTACATTATTACCCCCTTGTGTGTGTCTGGTATGTGTGAGTGTGCATGTGTTTAAGTGCAAGTGGGACTCCAAGCTCTAGAAAAATTGGACAGCCTAAACAGTTGTTTGGAGTGTACTTACATATGAATAAAGGGGATCACTTTTAGCATAATTATCTATTACATCAAAAATATTCTGGTCAAGGAGAAACAATGTACTTAAGCATAATTTTAGAGAAAAAGGCTACCGTTTACAAATGATAAGAGAAAAATCAACTTACTGACATGTAATATCAAGAGATTATTCCTGGGAAAAATTATGGCTCTTAATTTGGCAAAACTGGTTTTGCATTGCTAACGCATTGCGTTGGTTAATTGTTAGCTAGTGCATTTGACACCTTTGGTTCCCCGTTTGAGGATAAGTTCCATGAATCCATGACTTTTCTTTGTATTTTTTTCTGTGTAAGTCATGTTTCCCAGCATAACTTTTTCCTTTACCCGAAAGGATTTTCCTGATGGGACTGTGGAAATTCCACTGACAGAAGACAAATTAACAAGAGAAAAGAAAGCATTTATTAACATGGGCAGTGTACATGCAAGTGAGAGAAACTGATGAGTGTCTCAAAGGGGTGGTTAGAATTTGGGACTTTCATAGCATCTTTACAAAGAGCACATTTGTAGAAAAGTGACAAAACAAAGGAAAAGGGCTTAGGCTTTTAGGGGCAGCAAACTATGGGGAGGGGAAGGGAAGATAAGGGTTATTTTAATAAGGTTTGTTGTGTGATTCTTCTCTCAGGACTGTCTCTGGGCTCGTGAAGAGTCCAGAGTTGATTCTGGTCATTGGGATTCTAAGTCTGCTTTTAGGCAAATGGTGAGGGAAGACAGAGAGCTTTGGTGTTTGTTGTTTTTCTATTGTTTTCAGCTCAAAGTAATCCTTATGCCGAAGTGGCATATTTTGGGGTGGCATATTCTGCTCCCCTACACAAGGATTCCTCTTGGTGATAATTATTTAAAAAAAAAAACTATGATTTTTGTTTTCATGTTCATCATCATCATCGTCATCATAGAAAAAGACACTGGGGGAAAATTCACAAATCTGAAGTTGGCAAATAATACACAGATATTTAATACCGTGGGAAATGAATTAATAAACAGGAGACTATTTTTCTTTATTTGCCTTTTGATTGAGTTCTCATGTTTCTCAATCTATTAGATGATTGCCTTTGAATTTGAAAAGACTGAAGCCTGGAGGACAAGGTAATTTGCATATTTGTTTACTACCTGAGACACAGTCGATTTAAAATGAACATTATGGAATGGTCTAGCATATTTCATTTTCTGATGTATTAACACTATGCCCTCCAAAGGGCACTTTTCCCAAAGGGTGTTAATAATTGTTACACACATTTGAGAATTTCCAGACTAAATACATTTGAACAGGTTTTGTTGTTGTTGTTGTTGTTGTTGTTGTTGTTGTTTTTACTTGAAGAATTTTTCAGAGTTCAAGATCCTTAGCTTTCACAGGAGTCTATGCATTTTCCTCCGAAAGTAGATGACCATGAATTTTTTTTTTTGTCTTCCAAACAGCTTAAAAAATTAATACTAGTTTGGGAATTGATGTCTGAAACAAGAGTTTCATATGTAACTTTAATCAGATTCAAAAACTTTTCGAGAAGTTTAAGCAACATATTTATTGAGAACAAAAAATGATCGGACTTTTAAAAAAGTAAAAAGAAACACTTGTTTTTGTTTTGTTAGTTGAAGGATGATATTTAAGGATTTTTCCTATAGATACACTTACACATGTGTGAAGTGACATGTAAGAATATTTGTCGCTATATTTTTTGTTGGAAAAAATATTAGAACCAACCTAAATATTCACCAATGAGGAAAACCTTGGACATAGTAGGACATAGTATGGTACTTCCATATAACAGAACACTATATGGCTTGAAAAGAGTAATCTGTTTTTTTTTTTTATATTCATACTATTAATCCACTCTCTAAGTTGTGTATATATATATATGTGTGTGTGTATATATATATATATATATATATATATATATACTTGATGAGACTTACATAATAATATGTTTTTATATAAAAATATATGCATATTTATATATGTAGAAAAATGCATTAGAATGTCTGTCAAAAAATACTAATAGATAACAATAGTTGTCTGGGATGGGAAAACATTAATGGCTGATTTTCTGATTTTATCTTTTTTATTTTTTCAAATCTTATATTGATATGTTTACTCATCAAACAAATAAAAACATCAAATGATGCAAAAATTATTACAATCATAAAATCAAAATATACAGCGATTTTTTTTAATTTTTTTAACATTTATTTATTTTCGAGACAGAGAGAGACAGAGCATGAACGGGGGAGGGTCAGAGAGAGAGAGGGAGACACAGAATCTGAAACAGGTTCCAGGTTCTGAGCTGTCAGCACAGAGCCCGACGCCGGGCTTGAACTCATGAACCGCAAGATCATGACCTGAGCCGAAGTCGGACGCTTAACCGACTGAGGAACCCAGGTGCCCCTACAGCAATTATTAAATTATAATAAAGCAACCGTATTATTTGGCTAATTCCTTATACCTAGTGCTGAAGCAAGAAGAAAGTCCCTCAAAGGTAAAGTGGAGGGTTGAACTTCTTGCTGTTCATGATGGCTATGGTATAGGAAATGTTGAAGAGTTTGGATAATGGTTTTAAATTCCCTTATAAATGTTCTTCAGGACCAGAATCTAGAGATATCTGTGATGTCACTTTTGTTATTTTTTGTTTTTTGTTTTTAGGAATAATGAATGAGGAGTGTTAGTGTGCTATATTAACAATCCCCTAAATATTCTTTTTTAAATGTTTATTTATTTAGTTTTTGAGAGAGAGAGGGAGCATGAGTGGGGGAGAAGCAGAGAGAGAGGGAGGGAGGGAGAGAGAGAGAGAGAGAGAGAGAGAGAGAGGATCCCAAGCTGGCTCCATGCATGGAACCTGACACAGGAGGCTTGATCTCAGGACCCCAAGACTATAGCTTAAGCTGAAATCAAGAGTCAGGCACTTCACCCACTGAGACACCCAAGCTCTCCTTAAACATTCTTTCAGAAGAATAAATGCATCATCTTGGTTGTTCATACGTGTGGTCTTTTACTAAGATTGTTGCATTTTATTGTTCCTACTATACCAAGCAGAGTGCTGGGCACAGAGGAATTTGGAATTTTGAGATATTGCTGCTATACTAGAGTGATATTCTATGGAAGAAGAGTCTTCCTTCAAATACTCAAAGAATTGGGACAAATTTTAATTTAATTCTGAGCTGAATTCTGTTTCTGATTAAATTTCAAGATATTATCTCTGATATTAGTGTCACACTACCTGGAAGATCAGATGAGACTACATAGTGTAGAACTATGTGTAATTAAGGGGTGCAGTAGTGAGAGACAAGGGTTTGCAACACAGTAGAAGGATGATAGCAGGACAAAACCAGGTAAGATTGGTTTGGAGGGGATTGGAATATATTCCCAGGCTACTATAAAATAAATGATACACTGTCTGGGATTTATTTTAAAAACTGCATATAAACTTTAAGGACTATACTTGTATGCTACTTTAATCTACAATTTAGGAGTGCTTAGCCTACAATTGAAGTATCAAGTACAGTAAAACCTTAGTTTGCGAGCATAATTGGTTCCAGAAACAAGCTTGTAATAAAAAGCACTTGTATATCAAAGTGAATTTCAAGAACAATGGGCTCAGTTGTGGTCATCTGACGTCCGGCATCACATACTATTCATATTGCCAGACATTGCTTGTTTATCAAATGTTTGCTCTTCTTGCAGAACACTCCCAGAAGTTACTTGCAATCCAAGGTTTTTCTGTACTTCAAATAGTATCAAATATGACAACACCAGAAGATGTTCTAGACAGAGGTTGGATTGGAATATTGTACACATGTTGTCTTCACTGCATCAACATAGTGTAAGACTTTAGTCTTTTGAAATGGTGCTCTAAACCTAGGATTCCACACTGGTTCTAAGTTAAAATGCTGTATCCAAGGGTACTTCTTGACCGTAACTGGAAGGTTAGCTTGATGATGCCATTAGAACATTTGCCATAAATGAACCTTTTTTGCAAGGTTGCCAAAGAATATAAAGGGACAGATCACTAAGACTTCATGGCACAATTTACAATATACCAGCAGGTCTTCAGGTTGTAGGGAGGAGTTCAATATCAACACTCAGAGGTTGCTCTGAGTGCTCAATAACTATTGAAATTAATCTCATGTTTATGAACTGCTTAGCACCATAGGTCAATTTGCAACAAATGAGTACAGATACTGATCTCTTCCCCTAAAATCCCGTGTTCCAGGTTTACTTAGATATTTTTCCAAGCAGAACCCCAAATTCAACCATTGCCAAGCCATTGTTATTCTTTCAAAAGCAAATCTTCCTCTAAATATCTCCATATCTGGAGATGGAATTTTTGTTTTTCTCACTATGTGGACTTAAAAAAAAAAGTGGTATCACCAACTTCCTTCCCAGTAGCTAAATCCAAATGTTCATCTTCTGGGAGAAATTTCACATCCACCCACTTTACATCTGCACAACAAACACCCTGTTGCCTCTGTTACCCAGCACAGATGCTCTTGGAATTATATCCTGATTGATAACCCTTCCACTCTCATCTATCCTATTGAAAAAAAAAAATACTTTAAGGAACTACTGTTATCTACTCTACATATAGATTCATCAGTGCAAATATCTTGTTTGTTCAAAAGCTGGCTCTTCACACTATTATTAGGACAAAAGCTTACTAGCATCAGGTAGTCTTGAGTGTGTCTACATACACGATATTAATTTCTTTTTCTAGTTATTTGTGAAAGGGATCCAGATATACCACTTAACATGCCATTTTGGCATAAAAATAATTTTGTGCTGATGGCATTTCAGTTCCTGAAATCCCTGGTCTGCCTGAAAGCAGTCTCCCCAAAGAACTCAAGTATCATAAACCCTCTCCCCAGATACAAGTCTGCTAGTCCTCTCAGAGAGAAGTCAACACCACATCCAAACAGACATCAAAAAAATGATCATATCTCACATCTGTTCTCCTAAGGGGCCATTTGTCTTTCCAAAAAGCCTTGACTTTTTCCTAGACACTCTTTCTCCATCCTCCTTTCACCTTACTAAGTTAGGTTTATAGACCCCAAATTCTAACTATCTCTTTGGATTACTCATCTCTGAGTACTCCCATGTGCATGCATGAGATGCATAGAAATAACCATTGTTTTTGTGTTGTTAGTCTCTCTTTTGTTAGTCCATGGTGCTCAGGCCAGTGAACCTAAGATGGGTAAAAGAAAAATATTTGTTTTCTCTTCTACACTAACATGAATTTCTCAATCATTTAATTCAGGGTTTCATCAATGTACCCTAGCAGAGAAGCCTTCCTAATCACCCATAATATATAGCCTCAACCTCTATGTTTACTTACCCTACTTTATTTTTCTTCATAGTATATATCTATACAGTATATGAAGTAATTAGTAATTAACTAATTTAACCAAATCTTTACAGTATTTTTCCCATTTTTTGCAATTGCCTAGAATGATCCTTCTTAAATGGTAGATATTAAAAATATGTACTTGTTGAATAAATAAATTTTAAAAAGTAGTCATGTGGATCATAACTAGGTAATATAGTCTATTACTATAATATTTCATAATCCACTTATCTATGTAGTTTTTTTTATCTAGAATGTACTCATTTCAGAAATTTTGCCTTTCTGCATTTTAGTCTTTAAGATGCATTTCAAATATTACTCTTATAAAATATTTTAGTTATTACAACATGATCTTGTGTCTTCCTGTTATTAACACTCAAAATGCAGTTCTATATGTGTATTTCTGCTAAAAT
Source organism: Panthera pardus (assembly GCF_024362965.1). Taxonomy (NCBI): domain Eukaryota; kingdom Metazoa; phylum Chordata; class Mammalia; order Carnivora; family Felidae; genus Panthera; species Panthera pardus. Next base: position 176,314,206 of record NW_026526688.1, on the reverse strand, counting down.
ATATATATTCAGTCCTATATTGGAGTTGTTTGTCTTTTGGCTTTAAAAACACAATGAAATTAGAAACTCCTTGAAGGCAAGCACTGTGTTTTATGTCCCTGAAAATCGACCATAGTAACTGTAACAAGAATCTGACAATAATTTTTGCACTGAATTGGCCATCTGTGGAAAATAAAACTTTCTTCTCAGTCTTCCTATAAAATGTTCTGCCATCCTAATACACTGAAATGTATGTGTTATAAGAGTAGAGACTGTTTGCTTTCAATTGTCTTATAAATATTTTCACATATTATGAGAACTATATTGGCAGCCATTTTTCTAGTTAACTGCTCTCTGATCCAAAGACTAATAACACTTTTTTTTTTTTCATATCCCTCAGAGTGTCCAATGGCTACAGCCCAGACTTGGTCCTAGGTTAAACCTCAAGGTGCCTAGGAGACTAGAACATTACCTCCCTAGGAACGTACATGCCAAAGGGATGAAGCCCCAGAACTTGAAAACAAGTTCAGGTCAGAAAATTCTTCTGGAGAGGGCTGGAGTAAGGAGGAAACACTTTCTGAAGCAGAGATAGATGGATGCCTTTTCATTTTTATAAAAAGAGACAAATATTGTATGATTTCATGCATATGTGGAATTTAAGAAACAAAACAAATGAAGAAACAAAATTAAAAAGGAAAAAAAAAGAGACAAACAAAAAACTCCAGACTCTTGTACGGTGATTAAACTGGTGGTTGTCACAGGGAAGGTAAGTGGGAGGATGGGTGGGAAAAAAAAAAGAAAAGAAAAGAAAAAGAAAAGAGAACAAAATAATATTTTTTCTTTTTTAAAAACGTCTATCTATCTATCTATCTATCTATTTACTTTAAATATATATGTATACACACACACACACACACACACACACACACACACACACACACACATATATATATTAAGAAAGAATTGACCAAGGAGGCGGAGAGAAAGAGGGAGACAGAGCATCTGAAGTGGGCTCCACTCTAACAAAAGCAAGCCTGATACGGGGCTCAAACTCACAAACTGTGAGATTATGAACTGAGCTGAAGTTGGATGCTCAACCTACTGAGCCACCCAAGCACCCCTAAAGTTTATTTATTTTGAGAAAGAGGGGGGGAGCAAGCAGGAGGGCAGAGAGAGAAAGAGAGAGAGAAAGAGAGAGAGAGAGAGAATCCCAAGCCGGGATCCCAATGAAAATGTGGATATGGGGCCTGAACCCATGAACAATGAGATCATGGCCTGAGCCCAAACCAAGAGTCCGATGCTTCACTAACTGAGCCAACCACATACCCCCAAAATAATTTTTTCTTGTCCCTCATTTCTGGAGTGTCTGGATACTCATGTAGGAAAATTTCTCATCAGCTTTCATCATGTCACATTAAGGATAAACTAGGACTGGAGAAAGGACCAGCACACTTGCGTTCTATGAGGTAATAAGAAATCTCTAACCCAGAAAATACATCAAATGATGCCTTTTTCTTGCCTTTCCCTTGTATACCCTATTTCCTCATGGAATTCATTTCTTTATTTATTGGTTAACAATGAGCTTATAACTTGGTCACTAGGGATATATAAATGGGAAGGATCAGCAGTCACTGGTGAGGCATTTTTTAAAACAAGTGAGAAATGTTTACTATCTATATAGTATGTACGTTGGACATTAACAATCATCATGTGGTTATATTTTAGGAAATTAAAATTGGAAGCAATTAAAAATAAAATATTGACCCATACATTTTTATTGCTCATGCATTATGTGCTTCTGTGGTCCTTGTAAGACTTAGTAGTGCTGTGACAATGAATACAATCATAGAAATGGTTCCATTAAATGCTTTAATCACTTCCCATCTTGAGTATTGCAATTAACTCCTTTATTGTCTTCCTAAATTCTTACTCTCTGAGCATCAGGGGGTCCAAAATGTTGTAGGAAAGAATGGCACTATTTCTAATTCTAGGGCATGGAATCACAACATTCTTTTGCTTGTATCTGGTTATTAATTCAGTGACAGAACTTGAACTTAAAGTTATCTCATTATATGACTTAAAGAAGCAACTCCTTTGAAGGAAAATTAGGGGGAGACATCAAGAGATTGAGAGAGTATAGAAAAGTCATAGCATCAAAGAATGAAAAGAACAAATATTAACAAAAATAAGTAAAAGGAAAGAAATGAAAACTTAAAGATTGCGAAATCTATACACATGCTCAGACTTCTATACAAGAAATTAATAAAAAGGAACCTTCAACTTGTGAAGATAAAGGCGGAACATAGTCTCGCTTGGTATATTCTGTGACACCAGAACTTGAGGTTTGAAAAATAATGCTTTATAAGAAACATTAAAAAACAGACACTTAGAGTAAATGCATAAGATATTTAAGATATGGCATTTAATATATACTCGCAATGGACTATAATATATATTCATGAAATATTTCAGTATTTGTGAGCTCCAGTTTAGCAAAGTCCATGCAGTTCTAAAAATTTATTGAATATTCAGAGGATAATCTTTATCTTTTGACTTTAGGAGCATAGAGGATAAGTATGAAGTTTGATCAGTCTGTTTTTCACTTTCAGTACAGTATTCAATAAGTGACATGAGATACTCAACACTGTTATAAAATAGGCTTTGTAGTAGATGATTTTTTTTTTACAACTGTAGACTAATGTAAGTATTCTGAGCACTCTTAAGGTAGGCTAAGCTAAACTACAGTGTTTAAACAGTAGGCATATTAAAAGTTTTTTTTTAACATCTATTCATTTTTGAGAGACACAGAAAGACAGAGCATGAATGGGGAAAGGGTGGAGAGAGAGGGAGACACAGAATCTGAAGCAGGGTCCAGGCTCTGAGCTGTCAGCACAGAACCTGATGTGGGGCTCAAGCTCATAAACCATGAGATCATAACCTGAACTGAAGTCAGTCACTTAACTGACTGAGTCACCCAGGCACCCCAAATGTCAGGTGTATTAAATGCATTTTTGACTTACAATATTTTCAACTTGTGATGAGTTTACTGAGACATAACCTCACCTTAAGTTGAGGAACACCTGTAGATGATTATAAACTCACCTTCTAATGTGTGCATTTAGTATTCAGCACTGCTAATTCATTTGACTTTTTATTATGAATATCCTTCATATCCACCGTTTAATGGATATGCATTACACAAAAATGTGGGGTTTTTTTTTCTATACCTTCACACAGTAAGATAATTGATGTAAAACTTTTCAATTTACATCCAATATCATATTGTAAGATGTTTTGTATTTAATTATATTAATTGCTCTGTGGTTAGCACTTGCTACGGGCTTAGACTTACATCTTTGTCATCTGTTGTTCTGGTTAATTAATTTTTCAATTTTAGTAAATATTTAGAAATAAAATGTCCTCCCAGTTTCTTTTTTTCTATGAGGTAATATTTGAAATAATTACTTGGAAGATAGATAATTTAGTTTTACTATAGTGTGTGTGTGTGTGTGTGTGTGTGTGTGTGTGTGTGTGTGCGTGCACTTGTGTGTGCATATCTGTGGTATATAATTGAGAATTTGCATTTATGAAACCATTGTTAATTGAATTTTTGTTCTATACCAGAAGAATAGGGTTCATTCATAAAGTATTAGGTTTTGAAAAGCTGACTAGGAGTTTGGGGACACTTTTGGCTGTGATAATCTTGACGAATATTATTTGCTTCCCTTGTTCTCTGTTGCCTTGAAAAGTATTCAAATTGGCCTCGTGCCATTTGAAAAAGCAAAAGGACCCAGTACATGAACCCTAGCCTGGAGCTATTCATTTAATTATTAACACTTCACACATAAACTCTACTTCATTGAGGGTAAAAAACACAGGGAAGAAAAACATCTTAAGAACTTGTAATATATGTTAACAGTGCTGCCAGCAATTAATGACATTACTATGGACAAGGAGGGAAAGTCAGAAAAAATATGTCTAAAATAATTATTTAGACATTTGTGTTTGGGCAGGTTTTCATTTGGCCTTCTAGATAACAGCACAATTCTTGTTCAAAACATGTTCATTGTTCTCAGCTGCGTGTCAGTGACTGGCAGTAATAAAAGATGCCACACAATATGGCTTGTGTCACTTTGTGCAAACTAATTTGTGGTCAAAGGAGAGTCACAAAGCATCCAGCTGGAATATAATTACTTGGTGATGATTATATAAAGAGTCAGTTAAGGCTGTGTCGATGCAACCCAAAGAGAAATGAAGATTTTATACGTATGAAGCTTATTAGTTTGATGTGAGGAGAAAAGAAAACCCAAATTGAATTGCTTTGGATGTAATTATCTTTTTTAGCAATTATCTAGTTTATCTGATCCATGCTCTATTATTTGTCTATTGTGCTCTAACAGCCTACCTTATATTCACATATAAAAAATGGGGGAGGCTATTTGCACTGACTTACCCAAACACTGCTTCTGATTTAAGATAGATGAGAAAAATATCTGGGAATTCACTGACACATATTAATTCATTCGGAAATAGATATTGAGTAAATAGTGTGTGCTAGTCCTGTTCTAAGTGTTAGAATATGGGATAAACAAAACTGAAAAAGTCCCTGCATGTATCAAGGTTATTATTCATCCTAGAATGATATGAATGATAATGAAGGAGTCAAGGTACTGTAGGAAGAGGCCAAAAAAAAAAATTAGAAAGAAATGTTTTTAAAGCTAGTGTCCACCACATGTCAATATAAATTTAGATATTGATAAATTAACCCTTTACTCTTTTAAATGGTATTTATCAAAAATTGCCATTATTTTCTTGGATCAGAGGGCCAGAATCTGGCTGGGACTGAACTTAGGCTGATTTCGTCACATATTACCAAGCCAAATGGTATTTTTTTTTTTTTTTTTTGAGATATTTATTTGAGACAGACACCATCCAGTTCTAGGAAAATGTGTCAGTTTCACTAAGGCAATACATTACGAGATAATGGAGAGAGAAGCATAGCCCTTCCTCTATCAGAGATGAGAGAAGCAGAATGCAGAGAGGAGAGTGGTGGACAGTAACTCAAGTCAATTTTTGTTTTAATTAATGTATAATATTATGCCAAAAATTTTTGAGGATTTTACTCAAAAAGATGTTCTATTTTGGGGTGCCTAGGTGACTCGGTTAAGCATCCGACTTCAGATCAGGTTATGATCTCAGTTTGTGAGTTCAAGCCCCCATCAGGCTCTGTGCTGACAGCTCGGAGCTTGGAGCCTGCTTCTGATTCTGTGTCTCCCTCTCTCTCTGTCCCTCCCTGGTTCGCACTATGCCTCTGTCTCTCTCAAAAGTAAATAAACATTAAAAAAAATTAATATATGTCTTTTCATTTAGTGTAGGATAAACCATGTACATTCTGAATCTCCAAATGATCATATAAAACAAATAATTTACTAAACTATTATTCAGTAAAAGATACTTTGGTAAATGCTAAACTACAGTAGTTCAGGATTCTCTATGGGCCCCATTTAATCCCTGTGTGGCATTTAAATCTGTCTTTCAGCAGGTCACTCTAATTGTGTTGGGGAAGCTGAATCTGATCTGCTCTAAACTGCTGTCAAGATTCTGAAATACATGAAAACCCTTAGCTCCTGCTACCCCTGATTAGAACCTGTGTAGACATGAGCAAGCACTAAAACACTTTTGCTCACAAATAGCCTTCATTCTTGTAAGAGGATGGAGCTGATAAATCAACCAAAGGCTCAAAGAAATAAAAATATTTGAAAGAATAAGCTATAAAGATAATTAACAAATGTGCTGTGGCAGAGTGACTGAGTTCTTACTGTAGATGAGGTCACTTTTCTGAAGGGGTGGTTTGAAGATCAGGGTCCATCCAGGTACACAGAAACCACAACGGTTATTTTAACAGAAAGAATTCAATAAAAGGAATTGGTTAAGCAAGCACTGGTGGATGGTAATATCAGAAAAGGATCAGTGAGCTAACAGGGAATATAGTATAAGGAGCAACTGTCACCCTTAACGTTAGTGGAGTCAAGGGGAAATCTGGGACACTCCAAGTACACAAAGTTGGAGGAAGACCAGGGAGGCTGGAAATTCACTGAGAAGGGAGCACTGTGTAGCTCATGTTGATACCATGCAAGCTTAGGGGAAGGGTCTTTCAGAACTGGAGCTCAGACCTCTTAAGGAGAAGATGTTGTATGGCTGCTACTGATACCTCCAAAGGGAATGTCTTCGTTTTCTCTTTCTTTGTAACAAACTGCCACAAACTTGGTGACTTAAACTCATTTTTTTTTTTTATATCAAAGTCCTGTAAGTCAGAAGTCTGGGCAAGCTCATCTGCATTTTCAGCTCAGTGTCCCACAAGACTAAAATCAAAACATTGTCCAGAACAGGTCTCATCTGGAGGCACGAGGAAAGAATCACCTCCAAGCTCATTCCAAACACACCCAGATACTCTTTCCTTTCTAAGGTCGACTGTTCCATATAACATAACACAATTACAGGAGTGTCAGGAACTTGTGAGTGTGGGGCAGAGAATCCTGGGGACTGTATTATTTTCAAGGCCTGTGTAACAAAGTACCAATATTGGGTGATTTAAAACAAGATAAATTTATTCTTTCACGGTTCTGGAGGCTAGAAGTCCAAATGTAAGGTGTTGGCAAGGTTGGTTCCTTCTGGAAAGCTCAGAGGAGGAGTCTGTTCCATAGCTTTCTTTTAATTTCTAGTGTTGCTGGAAATCCCTGGTGTTACTTGGCTTGTGGGTGTATAATTTCAATCTCTGCTTTCGTTGTCAAATGGCTGTCTTCCCTCTGTGTGTCTGTGTCCTCATGTGGGAACCTGCTTTCCATGTGTGTCTATCTTTAGGTCTTTTCTCCTCTTATTAGAATACCAGTCATGTTGGATTAAGGTCCCAACCTATTCCAGTATGACCTTATTTTAACCTGCACCTCAATTACATCTGCAAAAACCCTATTTTCAAATAAGGCCATATTTCACCAGCACCAGAGATTAGGACGTCAACATATCCTCTTGCTGATTATTTAACACACAACAGATCATCTTCGGAAATTCTGGGAAGAAGAAAGAGGCTTTATCTAGGGGTGGGAAAAGAAGCTGGAAACTGGAGGTGAAACAAAATAAAATTGCTGCTACAACAATTTTCCCACTAGCTTTAAGGGTGTTATGCCCAGAATTCGTGATCCCCAAAGACCACCAGGGAGCCGAGTCCGATGCAAAAGCAAAAGAGCCTTTATTCCAGCTAGGTCGAGCTCAATCCCCTACCTGCACCAACGCAGCGGTGAGATACCAGGGAGAAAGAGCGAGTTTCAAAAGGACAAAGGTTTTATTGGGGCCTAGGGGCAGTTGGTGAGGTAATGGCTGTGGCCTCAGCCGATTGGCTGGGGAAGGGTTGGAGTCCTGTTAGGCAGGTCGCTGGGCGTGTTTTGATCAGGAAGTTTGAAAGGGTGAGCGGGAGGTAACTCAAGGGGAGGAGGCGTGGTCTAGGTGAAGGACACAGAACAAGGTGGAGTTAGCTGCGGAGGCCCGGCCTTTCAAGGGCCGTCCTGAAACAATAGCTAATGAGAATAAGAAGCCAACAGTAAGAGAGGAATATCTTCTTCCCCAGCACTCTAGTATTTGGATATTACCTGCTATTTTCAAAAACATAACAGGGATCCACCTGGAAAAAAAGAAATATACCTTACAGTTGCCCAAGTCCAGGATTACATATGGGGCATGGAAGGATCAGTTTGGAGGGGAGAAACAAGCTTGATAACTGATGCAAGGAGGGGGAGCACATTGTATTAGTCAAGGTTTTTTACTGGATATACTTATCCCTTATTATATATAATTTAAGAATTGGTTCCTATAATAGTAATTTGTTCATTCAGTTATGGAGGCCAAGAAGTCTCACAGTCTGCCATCTGCAAGTTGGAGAAGCAGGAAAGTCAGTGATGTAATTCAATCTGAATCTGAAAGCATGAGAAGCAGGGAAGCCATTGGTAAACTCCCTACACTGAAACCAAAGACCTGAGAACCAGGAACTCGAACGTCTGAGGGCAGGAAAAGATCGGTGTCCCAGCTCAAGAAGAGAGAGAGAATTCACCCTTTCTTTGTCATTGTGCTCCTTTTGGGCCCTCAGTGGATTGGAGAAAGCCTGCCTTCATTGGTAAAAATGTATCTCTTTACTCAGTCTACTAAATCAAGTGCTAATCTCTTCCAGAAATACACACTCAGCAATAAGCTATGTGGGCACTTCCAACCCAGTCAAGTTGATAAATAAAATTAACTATCACCTATCTTGAGTTAAGGAAAGAGGTAATTTAAAGGCCCAACCATGAACATGCTTTGCCATGTCTAGGTAAGGAAATGAGAGTTTATAATGAGTGACTAAGAAATAGAAAAACAGACCACTTGGGACTTAGTAAGTGTGTTAAGTGCTATGAGAAGTGTTAGGAAGACTTGCAGCATGGGCTTTTCATAATTTTATATTTATATAAACTCTTTTACAACTATATGGGGAATAAAAGTGGATATTCACTATAAATATCATCTTAGAAATAAATTCTAAATAGAAAAAAAAAAAAATCTATTTGTATTCCCCAATGGTGAACCTGGAAGGTAAAAGAGGAAGCGAGAAGCCTGCTTAGAAAAACATTTCAGTAGTCCAGGCAAAGGGTGATTGTACCTTTGTTTACAGTAATCATACCATTGATTAGATAGCCTTCCCTCAGCCTGACTAAGCTTTAAACAGGCTTCTTGACTACAGGCCCCACCTCACTTTGCTTAGAACATTTATTTTTGGAAATTTGCATTTGTAAATCCCTGCTTAATCTCTTTGAGATATAATTTGTCCTCAATTCAGATTCCCCGCCACCCCCCCCCCCTAAGAATCTGGGACCTATCTCTTTGAAATGTAATCAACAAAAAAGGGCTCTCCTTTCCCAGTCTCAGCGGGACTGTGGGGGTGGGACAGCAGGAACTTAACTTCTTTGTTAAGCTACAATTAGCAAACACAGATGGTCTAGTCACATTGACCAACCTCCTTAACAATGTCCCCCAGTACTTTTCCATTAGGTCATCCCAGCATTTAAAAATCTGTGTTCAGCAGAGTTGAATGCAATCTCTCTCCTTTTTCAATACTTTTGACTCCAATTTTCAATTTTGAATAAAGTCTTTCCTGTCTGTTTAACTGTTTCAGTGCAATTGACCTCTAGTTTATAGATGAAGAGATGTGATTAAACTTGGAATGCTATCTGGAGTTAGAGTTGTTAATAAATTGGATATGGGAATGAATCACAGAGAGGACTAAAAGCTATAACCCAGTTTGCTGAATGGCACAACTGAGTGAATGGTTGTCTATTTACTGTAATGAATAAAGCTTGAGGAATAAATTTAGACAAGATAATCAACAGTTCTTCATAGCTTATTTTAATTTTGAGATATTTATTAGCCTTCCAACTGTTTATATCAGATGGACAATTGAATATATAAATCTTGATTTATGGGGAGGAGCCAAAGATGGTAATAAAATTCTTGAGTTACCAGCATAGAGATATTTGTAACCAGGAGATGATATGAAGTCATTTAGGAAAAATGTTTAGAGTAAGTAAAATATAGAATAAGACAGAATACCTGTGGTATTTCTTTCAACCAAGGATTCTTAAATAGAGGACACACCTTTAAAATAGTCAGCAACAGGGGTGCCTGGGTGGCTCAGTCAGTTAAGTGTCCAAATTCAGCTCAGGTCATGATCTCACGGTTCGTGGGTTTAAGCCCTGCGTTGGGCTCTGTGCTGACAGCTCAGATCCTGGACCCTGCTTTGGATTCTGTGTCTCCCTTTCACTCTCTGCCTCTCTCCTGCTCACACTCTGTCTCTTTGTCTCTCAAAAATAATAAATAAACATTAAAAAATTTTAAAAAAAATAGACAGCAACATTTTTCTCAAGTAGATGGAGAGTCCAAAGGGATAACATAATGGTTTTATAAATGCATCTATATCTTCATTTATGCCATCTTTATTCAATGCCTGGTAAGATGCTTGTTCACAGGACCCTAGCATGAAGTGAGGAGATTATATCCCTTTGATGTGGCCTCATGATTTAATTCATATTTGGGATGGAGTGTTGTAAATGTTCTTATCTAGTTCATTTTTATATTAAAATGTCCAAAACCTGATGATAATTAATGGTTTTATCTACATATTTAAATGCATTAATGTTGCATCAGCCCTTCATTTTATCAAATAACCTTTGAAGGGAATGAGACAGTACAGCATAGTCTCTCCTACAGGAGTTTGATTTGAAAGGCAGGAGATTGAGAAAGAGGGAATTTTCAATAAAAGTGGTTCTTTAACACAAGCCAGCCCTAAGACAAGGAGTGCTGCAAAGTCATTAAAAAAGCAATAAACAGGGAAAATGTACATCAGATACATGGGACACTTATCAAGGAGTAAAAGGCTTATAAGTGTCCTCAGAAAGATAGGTGGGAGAAAAAAAAATCAGCAGAACAAAGTCTCACTCTCCTGATTTCATGCAAGTATACCACACAGAAACTGGCACTTTGTTAACCCTGGGAGAGGTGAAAGAAAAGGTCTGTATTACCAGCAGGAGATGCCCTCAGCCTCTGCCTCCACATCCTTCTTTGTTTTAACATTCTAAGCTCAATTGACAGGACTCACCCCCCACTGTCCATCTCCTCTGTTCCTGTTCATGCTCTGTTGAGTGTTTCTGAGCAAACCAAACTTTAGACTGGACCCCTTAGAATAATTGCTTCTTTGCCTCTTAGTACAGGGAAAATTCTTTCTAAATGACGGTATTACCAGTAACCCAATAGAAAACCCCATCACCAGCAAGTTACTAAACCCCAGCACACTGTGTGTATTTCATGCTTTATTCTTGCAGTGATTTTTATATTCAGTGTTCATCTCCAAGGATTTTGATTGTCTTTCTTCATCTAATCCTTGTTATTCTCTACTTCTTTCCAAATTTAATTTCGCAGGGTATGCTATATTCGAAGTAGGAAATATGTGTCCTGGCCTCAGTTTTAGTAATTTCATCCTCTTTGCTCAATAAAAAAATCTGTGTTTTCTCCTTTGGTCTGAGAAACAATATCTTATGGGCTGAATCGTGTCCTTTCAAAATTGGAAGTCCTAACCTCCAAGTATTCGAGAATGTGGCTCTATTTGGAAATGGGATATTTAAAGAGGTAATTAGCATAAAACGAGATCACATGAGTGGGCCTTAATCCAATATGACTGATGTTTTTATAAGAAGAGGAGATTAGGACATAGACACACACAAAGGAAAGACTATGTAAAGACAAACGGAGAAGAAGGTCATCTACAAGCCAGGAAGACAAGCCTGAGAAGGAAATTAACCCTGTTGGCATTTTGATCTTGAATTTCTAGTCTCCAGAATCATGAGAAAATACATTTCTGTTATTTAAGCCACTTACTCTCTCTGTGGCATTTTGTTAAGGCAGCTCTAGAAAACTCATGCACTGTAATACTACTTCTAGTATGGTGTATTTGCTAAGAATGTACACTCTTAAGTCATAGTGTCTTTATTCACATCTTGGTTATCATTTAGTTACTATGTAATTATAGAAGAGTTAGTTCATATTTAAATCTTAAGCATTTAGAGAATAATCTATGCAAAGTTTTTAGCCCTTATGAGAGCTAAACCAATTTTAGCTGTAATTATTATTAGACTCTTACTGTTATTTAGTAAAAATGTTTTTTTAATGGAAACCAAAAGGATTATATGCCTCAAAATGGATTGAAAGAGTGGAACTTTCTAAAAATGTCAGGAGTTATGTTTTTATAGTTCTATTTTCAAACTTTGCTTCTTGCAAAGTAACAAGCATTTCTAGTGTGCATTGATCTAACAAAAATTTTATGTCACTGAAATGTGAACAGAAACAGAGCAAAGGCAAGGCACTCTTTAAATCTGTTGTAGAATATAAAGGCTTATAGAAATCTCTATGGAATAGATTAAATTAAAAAAGAAAGAAAGGAAAGAAAGAAAGAAAGAAAGAAAGAAAGAAAGAAAGAAAGAAAGAAAGAAAGAAAGAAAAATGATGGCAGAGGCCATGGTCTTCTGATTTGACTACTGGGTTCCCAGTGTCCATTATTCTAATAGGTAAAAACAGGTGGTAGGTCTTAAAATTTGTGAATGAACCAATGTGAATGAGTTTTACAGGGGTATGTAAGAGCATCATACTAAAGATTCAGATGAGAAACTTATTTCTGAAAATAATTTAGTATGTAAAATATAAAAATAATTTGTAAAAAGTGTCACATATACAATAAGCATAATGGTATCATTTTATGAGAAAATTTATTCTTATATGTTGAGACTGCCAAAATATCTTTCTTGGTACAGCCAATATTGATCCACATCAATGGACATCTTGTTCTCTCATGCGACATTCACCCAATAATACTTTTCAGAGCTTTGGTAAGACATTTGTCATGTGGTTGTTTCAATTTACTTTCTTTGACTAGAATGATTCTGGAATGATAGAAAATAAGTGTTTTAGTCTTCTTGCCTATGGATTCCTCTTGACATAGATTTATAAAAGTAATATCATGGTGTGATAGGCAAAATAATGACCATCCAAAGATACCTATGCCCTAATTACTGAAACCTGTAACTATATTAGATTACATGGCAAAAGAAAATTCAGATTGCACATGGAATTAAGTTTGCTAATTAGCTGACCTTAAGGTAGGGAACCGTACCCTATATTAACCGGGTCCTTAAAAGTGGAAAAATGAATCAGAAAATGAAACCAGAGAGGTGGTAACATGAGAAGCCCTTGGCCAGACATTGCTGGCTTTCAAGTTGGAAGAAGTAGGCCACGTGGTAAGGGATGTGGATAGCCCCTAGATGCTGAAAGGAACAGTAAAACCATTATCTCCTACAGTTTCTAGAAAGGAACATAGCTCTATCAACACTGTGATTTTAGTCACCACCCTTATCGGACTTCTGAACTACAGTCTTGTAAGATAATAAGTATGTGTGGCTTCAAGCTACCAACTTTGTGGTAATTTTTTTTTTTTTTTACAATAGCAATATAAAACTGGTGCACATGACTTCCACTCCACATTAAAATACTTGCATTTTCTCCTCTAGAACACAAATTCATTTTTTAAACTGGCACTTGCTGGTATGAAATTTGATGCATTTTTTATAGAATCAAAATAACCCCAATTTTGTCAAATTCTGTGAAATAATTGATCTATTACATTCACATTAAATCAGCCTGATGCTGAATGATTAAGAGATGATTTAACAATTATGGTCAACTTGTTTAAGAATATTGTGAAAGATTCCTTCTGAAACTATGCAATTCTACGGTAGCTATTGCAAAGGAGAAACAATCTAAGACTAATTAAAAGAGATTAGGAAAGATTTTATTTAGTACTATTGCAATAAAAAAGGGCTGAGCTCAATTTCAAATATAGCAAGGACACCTGGGGATTTATAATCAAAAAGCAGAGTGAGGGAATCAATGGATAAAAAATTAGTAGGTGGAGACATCAAGGATTGGGGATTCTTACTAAAGTGGCCTAACAGCATTGTTGCTAAAGGCAGACCGAGGACTCAGCCATCAAGCTGGGGGAAGGGAAACTTATATCAGATATGAAGAATGATCAGATATCAAGAGTAGGGAGATGATTGAGGATTCTTGCCAACACTGGGCTCACCAAGGACAGAGACAGAAGACAAAGTTCAAGGCCTAGTGGAGAAGACAGGAACCTAACTAAAGTGTGGCCATAGGAAGAGTCTTTGACTATTATCAAATGTTCATCATGATAAACTTATTTGTCTTGAAAATAGATGTCATAAGAACTAGGAAAGAATTACATCTGTAACATACAGGCCAGCTCCGTTCAATAAAATATTATGTAATCCATTATTATGGATTGAAGGGCATGTGTTGAAATCTAATCTCAAATATGATGACATTTGGAGGCAGGGCCTTTGAGAGGGAATTAAGTGATGAAGATAGTATCCTCATGAATGTAATCAATGCCCTTATAAAACAAACAAACAAACAAACAAATAAACACCAGAGAGATAGATAGCTTGCTGTCTTTTCCACCACAGGAGAATATGACAAGAAGTCAGCAGTCTGAAACCTGGAAGAGGATGATCACCAGAACCTGATAATATAAGCACCCTGATCTTGAAATCCAGTCTTCCGAACTGAAAAATAACTTTCTGTTATTTATAAGCTGCCTAGTCTATGATACTTTGTTATAGCAGCCAGAACTGATTAATACAATCACAAATGTACATTTATATTTTATAGTATGAGCATTACAAATATAAACAGAAATAGATATATTATGATTAATAATATATTGTATCTAACATATATGATAAATGCTATAACATTTAACATATATGATATGTTTAACATATATGATATTTAACATATATGATAAATGCTATAATTTATAATTTATAATTTATAATCTGATCAACATTAATAAGTGTCACAGACTGAATCTGGAGTTCTTTCTTGTCCAGGAAGAGAGAAGATACAGAAATGAATACGAGAGAAGCTAATGTCTGGGAAGAGACAAGAGCTCCCAACAGGGGTCTTGTCTCCTTATTTACTGAGCTCTCAAAATCTTACACACGTGGTGAACGTAAAGAAAACAAGATCTTATATATGTGGTGAACATAAAGAAAACAATCAGAGAGTAATTGTTAACTTGTGTGTGTAAGAAGCAAAGGGTATGGGGGGGCAAGTGGATTTTGTGATCAAAGCACAATAGTATATTGTATATATACTAATAGTATTGGCACCAGATGGAAAGTAATTTCCTGTAAGGGATAAACAAGTTACTTGTGATCTCATTGTAATAACTAGCTAACTAACCTTGGGCGTTTTTGCCCCATTGGTGGCAGCTTTCCGCCCTAAGTTTTTTAACCTGTTTCCCCACAAATAAGATAACTAATGTTCTTTTTCCATTGTAAATCTTCAAAATCCAATGTGTGTTTTACAATTATAGCACATTGAAATTCAGACAAGTCATATTTTATGTGCTCTATAGCAACAAATGACTGATGGTTACCACATTAGACCGCATGGTTATAGTATTGCCAAACAAAAGTAATGGGTTTGTTATCTCATTCTCTCTTTATAGCTTTCAAATATATTGAGAAACATTGTCCCCTTCAAATAATCTAAAGAGAGGTACTATGCTGGCTAGGAGTTTAGACACAAAACCAGACCACCTGAGTTTAGAAGTCTACTCTACTTCTTACCAGCTGTGTAACCTTGTGAAAGCTATTATTTCTGATTGAGTTTCTATATTTTTAAAATGAGAATAATAATAATATTAAGATTTCATAGCATTGCTATGAAGATAATTAGTGGTCTGGCACTGGGGGAGTGCTGTATGTATTAATCTGTTTGCATAGTTAAAGGATATCTAATAGATCTGGGCACTTTACTAGGGAATATACTTAATTTTTTTTTTTTTTTTTCTAAGTAATGAACATTCGGGATACCTGGGCGGCTCAATCAGTTAGGCCTCCAACTCTTGATTTAGGTCCAGGTCATGATCTCATTTTTCATGGGTTTGAGCCCTGCATTGGGCTCTGTGCTGATAAGGCAGAGTCTGCTTGGGATTCTCTCTCTCTGGCCCTCTTCCACTCTCATTCTCTCTCTCTCTTTCTCCCTCTCTCTCTCTTTCAAAATAAATAATCTTAAAATAAAAAGAAAGGAACATTTCAAATTTCTCCATTTTTAGGTAACCTGAGCTATCTTTTTCACCCCAATAGGTATTGAACACATCCTTTCTCAAACTCTCTCACCCGACATGCCAAAAGTAATATTTGATTCAACTGCAATCTTTTTTTATGTGCAGAAAGTACAACCTCCAACTCAGGCATGGATACCATAGTATAACCATTGATTTTTTTTTTTTTTTTATCTTTCCAATGTATTCTTTAAAACCTGATCAATTTTGATTGTTCTCTTTCTGATAACCTGACAAAAACATTAATTTTGCATCTTCTATATACCAGATGCTATGCCAGACACAAGAGTATAGCTGTGAATAATAAATGCACAAGTTATAGTATGAAACCTTAAGGCTTTGTTTACCTACAGAGTACTAAAGAGACAATTTCAGTATGTTCTGAGAAATGCTCTGTTGGGCAAAATTTAAGAGGCTGTCTTCATCCGTTTGGGCCACCACAACAGAATATTGTAGACTGGAGGAGGCTTAGAAAACAAAAAAAATTATTTCTCACAGTTCTAAAGGCTGAGACCACCAACATGAAAGAGCCAATAGATTTGCTGCCTGGAGAGTGCCTGCTTCCTGGTTTATAAATGACAGTCTTCTTACTGTGTCCTCACATGGAGGAAGGGCGAAGGGGCTCTTTGGGGTCTCTTTTTTAAGAACATTAATGCTATTCATGAGAGTTCTGTCTTCATGATACAACCACCTCCCAAAGGCCCTACCTCCAAATACCTGCGTGGGATGTTTCAGCACCTGATATTTGGAGGACACAAATGGTCTACAGCAGAAGTTAAGGGAGCCAATGACAAGGTCACCTAATCACTTTACAAAAAAATGAGAGACACACACACACACACACAAAGCACCTTTTACTTCTTTTCCTGAATCCACTTTCAATTCTTTTTAAAATGAGGAACAGAAAAAAGTCCATTTTCAAACAACCTCTCCCAACATTTATATCACCTCTATGTTTCCTAGTTTTATCAGAGAACCATTAATAGGTTCATAGCATTCTACTCTTCTCAGCTGATTTTTGAATGTCCCAAATATTTTAAATATATTAAGTAAAGTATGTCTACTTATAATTGTACTTCTTTAGAACTTAAAAACTGTATTTGCTCAAAATAATATATGAAGTATCTACTGTATATCCCAAATTATGGATTGATAGGACACTTAGTGAGCTCAATGGCTATTATAAACATTGAACATAGTAACTCTTTCAGTACATAAAGTAGCTAGAGGTCTTTTCTCTTTCAGAAAAGGGATCATAATTGCCATGGACAAGAAGGAGGTCAAGAAAGTTGACCTCTGTTGTAGAGATGCATATCTTCTTCATGCCTAGAAGGCTAGGAAGCTTCATCTCAATCTGTAGAAAAGCAAGTGAATGTTAACTTAGTCTTAGTATAACAGAATATTTTTTTTTTACTGTGTTATCAGTAGGTGCTATTTGGATATGGAAAACACAGGAAAAGTAGAGAAAAGGCCTATTCTAGGAGAAAGATTCTCAATTGATGTGTGTATTTTATGTAAATATGAAAATTAGAATCACTGATAGTGGGAGAATGGTTGTATGAATGGCCCTAATTAATTACCTCCCTGTAGCTACTCTCTTGGCCCTAAATAAATCTAGTCCCCTCTCAGTCTGACACTAGGCCTGGCCATGTGATTTACTTCGTTTAATGGGTTATTAGCACACGGCATAGCAGCTTAAAAATGCATGTTTATTTCTGCCTTCACTTTTGTAAAATTTGGCCTGCTCACTCTTGTTTCTCTCCACAGCTGTTAGGACATGGCTGGCCTAGCATGTTATGGTGGAGACACCTGTAACTGAATTGACTTTCCCCAGTTTTCCCGGCCAAGACCATCCTAGATCACTTGACAGTCAGTTCACCGCCAAACTCATGAAAGTACACTGAAAGAACATGACAGAACAGTGGCCAGTGGAACTTGAGCTGGTATGCTAAACTCTCCCATTGATGCCCTAAAGTGATCTCAGATGAACACCCTACATGTAGATAAGCATGCACAGTGAAATATATTCCATTTTTGAGACTGATCAAGGCTTTTAGGCAGAAATATCTACCTTAGTTATAATAAAGGATAATTCCTTTCCTTATTACTATTTCCATCTTTTCCTCTGGGTCTGAAATATACTCTGAAAGATAAAACTCAAATTCAAAGTTTACTTTGAAACCCTAAAGGATTAGCTGCATAGAGCTAGCTTTCTCAAAAGAGAACCAAACATGAACAGGTCCTGCAGCAAAGAGAGAAGAGTGCAATTTCACTCTTACTTGCCTTACTGTTTCCAGATCCTTGTTGTTATTTGTATAAGATACTTGTTTGGAACAGCCTCCTGTAAGCATATCTCCCAGCTATACCTGGATATGTAACATCAGCCTAAGACTGGGAATTTCCAGGGTTATAGCTTCACCATGGGCTTTTTGTGGAGGAGGGAATAATTCTCCTCCTTTGTTCATAATAAGCGGCACGTGAATCGTAGTATGCCATTCCTAAACTCCCCATTTTAAAGAAGAAGAAGAGTACCAGCCTGAAAAGCAGAGGAGGACATTTATTTAATGTACATAAATAATTATAAGGTGAGAAGAAGTCTGCACTCTCTAAAGGGAAGATGACATATGGCTCATGGATGCCACAGTAGCACGTGCAAATGTCAAGGCATCACGCTGGAACGCTGGCCTATTTTCTCCACCTTTTGCATTTATCACTTCTTTAGAGATTTATAGTCTCTGAATTTCAGATTTTGGAAGTGTAATGGCTATCACCATGAATAAAATATACCGGTGTACAAGTTATTAATCTCGTGCTCTCCTGGCACTTGCGTGGGGTCTAGCTGAATTTAGATGATAGCATATTCATTCTCTACTGCCTTCACTTAAAACCCTTTCTCGCAACTTTGTAAAATAAGCTTTCTGGTTTGTTTGAATACCTGCTCTGGAATTTTAGTAAGTTGATTCCTTTTCTCAGTGATCTGAAAGATTGCAATGAGTAATGAGAAATGTTCACTCTTGGGGGGAAAAAAAAAAGAAAAAAACCTTTCTATTTAAAATGTTTACAAACTAGTGTTCATCTAAGATGGGGAAAAGGATTAGCATCAAATGTAACAAAATGCAATAGTACATATTAAGTCAATTTTAATATACGGCAGATGCGGAGATATAAATTCTAAATTATTTTAGGTGCAGTGTCTAAAACATAACATACTCATAGATTTCAAGTAAGATTAAATTTTAATAATATTTTTTTATAAATATGCAGAATCAAAGTGATTTAGATTCTGGCACCATCATAAAGATAGTCTCAAATTTTCAGTTCATCTCTGGTTATTGTCAGTTATGAACAGAATATATGAATTTCTCCATTCTAAGACCTTTCATTATGCAAAGATAAATATACAATTATAATACTATAAGAGAAATATGAATTATATGCCAATTTCTTGGATATTTTAATAATATGATATATTCTTTAATAGAATTTTTAAAATGTGACATAAAGATATCTTCCTAAAATGCTGTGTCCTCATAATTTTTTAAATTTAAATATTCTAATTTTTTGGTAAGCAGAATTAACATACATCTATATAAAATAAAATCTATAGACATGCAGGAGTTCATGAAAATATTGCTGTATGTTGTTTCTCATTAAAAGTAAAATCTATTTACCAATGTGTTAATAGGTAATTTTAATTCTATGGCTACGTGTATTCTTTTTTTAACTGGAATTGGTCTTTTGCTGGTTGAATATTTATTTTCATCCCTCTTGAACACGCTTTTCAAACAGCCTTTGGAATAACCCTGCTTCACTTATTAAGAAAACTGAAATCATCAGATCAAAGTATGTTCCATTCTATTGTTGCATTTGTTTAGAAGGTAAGAAAATTCAGAAATAGTATTGTGGGAAAACATCTGTATTGTGGACTTAAAAAACAAGCAACATACTCACTCGCCACTAAATAGTTCAAAACCTTTTGTCCTATTGTCTCTTATTTTCAAACTCGTCTTTCTGTATTCTGTTTTATGATGCACCATCAGGGCTCTAACCACATGTTTTCTTTGCCAGCTCTTAGGTTCCCTGCTGTAGGGAAGCCCAGAAGGGACTTGATCCTTTCTGTCTGCTTCATTTGGGGGCGGTGCTTCTTCAACTCAGCAGGGTACTTGTTACAGTAATAGAAGTTAACTTCAGTTTGTTCATTGTCCCCATACTTGTAGAACCTGCCTTATCAAATTCCTTCTTGAAGCTACTAGCCAGCCAGCTCCTGTTCCTCAGAGGGCTGGTTGATTCCCAGCTCGTTGGCTCTTCATTTGAGCACCTGAAGTTCAAGCAGCTGAGGCTGGAGCTGAGCAAGACCCATGCCCCTTGGAGAGGGAGGTCTGAATCCCTGTTATGTAGGGTTCCCTCTCCAAGCTTTAATAATCCAAACCTCTTCCCTTTCTTTCCCTCAGTCCTGTCTCTTGTAGTTACTACCCCTGTAATGCCATAGTGTATCTTCTTTTCCTTTCCAGCTCCTTGACACCTAGTTAACAATACTTTAAATTTTTGGTTTGTATGACTGGGGTGGATTCTGTCTTCTGACCTTGCTGGAAGGTGCAGAAGCAAGAAACACAGTCATTCTGTTTTTCAACCTTAATTTTAAAATTAAGGCCTCAATCTTAAGAGTTATGTTCATCCCGGTTTCTAAAACATTATTGTACACACACCCATACTGTGAATATTGAGGGAGTACCACCTTAAAATAAATGAAAGGACAGAAATTAAAATATAATGAACTGTTCCTGTATGCTAGACTCTATGTTCTAGAAGTTTCCATCGTTTACATATAATATCAAACTCAAGGGAAAAAAAGATTACCCACAGATTATATATAAGAATATTTTTAAATTTTAAATTATTTTTTATTATTTTTAAAAGTTTTTTTTATGTTTTTTTAAAGAGAGAGAGAGAGAGAGAGAGAGAGAGAGAGAGAGAGGGAATCCCAGTGCAGAGTTTGATGTGGGGCTCCAACTCACAAACCATGAGATCATGACCCGAGCTGAAATCAAGAGTCTGATGCTTTACCAACTGAGCCACCCAAGTGCCCCTATATAAGATTATTTTAGAAGTTTGAATTCTTTATACTCTTAAGCGTTCATAATTTAGATACAAATAATTGCTTAACCTTTAACACAAGTAGAAATTCAATAACACTAGCAATAAATTACAAAAATATTGCCAGCTACCATGTATTGAACATTTATTTCCTTGTAAGCATTCTATTAAGTGCTTTCCATACCTTATTTCATTTAATCTTCAAAAAACACTCAAGACAATAACAAACTTATTGTCATCACTGTTTTCAAAGGAGGTGTAGATATATCAAATAATTTACAGAAGATTACACACTAATTGACTGAAAGGATAGGAATCCAGGTTTTGTTTTCTGTTATTTTTTTTAAACGGCAAAGTCTGTGGTTTTGAAAATCATATTTCAATTTACTTTCCAATTATATGGCTAAGGATAAATGGATTTTTACTTAGCTTTTAAAAACTTTTTGTGCTTATTGTTTAATCTGTTGTCAGTAGCTGCATTCATTTCCATAAGTTGCCCAATGTCTCTGGCAGAAAGGTCCACTACTAGTCCTCCTGCTCTTAATTTGGACCTGCTTTTAGTGTTTCTCTTTCTCCTGAACTCGAAGTCTATTCCTCATTTTCTAAAGCCGATATTCATGCCACAATTCTAAAAAAAAATCCTATATTTGATTATGCCCCTACATTCAGAGAAGTTAACGGCTATCAAGAGCATCTACACTGTGCTGTGTGATCTAACCAAAAAACTGAACTGGTGCCATCCATCCATATTTTGGGTCCAAGGGTCATAGTAGTCCATACACTAAAACTAAGTCTTATTACCATTCCTGCACTTACATGAGAAGTGTGAGGTCTAGTGTTTATATAATTCTTTAGATGATTAATGATGCAAAAATAAATGTAATCCATGGTGCCAAAGGTTTCATAATGTTGCTTAGCATAGATTTGCTTGTGTATCAATTAAGCCTATCCTATCCATTAGCATCAATTAAATAGCTATAGGTACAAAATTCTGTAGAGGATCAGAATATGCCTCCCCAAATATGCCATTTTGGTGTAGGGATTATTTTGAGCTAAAGACAGTTGGGAAACAGAAGATACCAAAAAGCTCTCTGTCCTCTAGAAGACAGAGGAGTCTTTGACTAAAAAGGAAACTTGCAACAACTCTACACTCTTATGTGCCTGGACACAGTACTGAGTAGAGTCTACTTGACAAATCTTACAAAATGACTCTTATCTTCTATTAGTTTCTTCTCCTATGTTTACCTCCGCACAATTTGCCCTTGTTAAAAGCCTAAACTCCTTTTCCATTGTCTTGGCACTTTTCTGCAAATTCGTTGTTCTTTACGATGCTATATAAGCCCCAAGTTCTAACCACCCCTTTGCGATACTCACTGAACTTCAGTCACATGTATACATGATGCACATGTTAACAAACTGTTTTCTTGTTAATTTGCTTTCTATCAGTTTAATTTCCAGGCACCCAGCTAGAGAATGGAGGAGGGTAAAGGAAGTTTGGTTTTTTGCTTGTTTCCCCCCCTAAACTAGTAAAATTCTTTACTTAAGTAAAAAAGCTTGAGTTCATATTGTCTTCTGCCTGATTCTAGAAGAATATGTCTGACAATGGATGCCAGACATATTGTATAAAAAGAGAAAAGTGCTAATATTTGGGACCATCATTTGCTAAAATGTTAAATTGTCTTTGGTAATGGTCACAGAATACTCCTAAGGAAAATATTGAAAATGTATTTCAGAATATTTTTCTGGCTAATAGAACAGGTGATCCTTCCTTACCAGGATAAAAATATCAAATGGTCCTTGGAAAAAACAAGTCCTGAGTTATTATAAGAATGAGTAGTGAATGAAAAAAGTGATATTATTCCCCTTTATGGACACATCTTTCACAGGCAAAGCAGATAAGGTCTGATTTCTAGACAGGTAGGTAAAGCAGGTGTTGTTGTGCCTGGAGCATGTCAATCCTTGGTGACTAACTCTATTACCAGAAAAGGAGGGGACAAAGTTGTCTCTGAGAACCAGAAGACAGAGATTAGGTGGGGTGGATGAATACTATTTGAAAAGTATAGTAAGATTTGAAGAGTAAAAATCGCCTGTACTCATTTCATGGTGTTATAGATAAGCTACAGAAAAGGAAGCCACAAAATATCTGACTTCAAGGTTCAAGTATATGATGATATGGGCAATTGTGTCCTGCTGTTCATCATTTTCACAAGATTCAGTATAAGAAGAAATGGACTTTCATTGGAGCCAAGAGGGACTAGGTTTTCACTGAAGACAGAATGAATTGATAGCAGGTATTAAAACTTGATATATGTTGCAAGGGACATTGTGTAACTAAGTATGTCACAGACTCCATGTGGTAAAGAAGTTTAGTGAAAGAAAAATTACTTTGGATTGAAACAAGCAAGGAAGACTTTTTATGGGCCATAAAATGTGACCTGAATTCTATACTAACATCTGAGAATGTCACTGAAATCAAAGTGATCAGGGAATAAACAAGACAGGAAAACATTTAGAATTTGTTCTAACATTTATTTATTATTTTTCATGTCTTATTAAGTCGGACTGATTTTTATATGCTGGGCATTGTTCTAAATGTTTTATCTATATTATGTCATTAAATCCTGCTAACAGTGCTATGAACTCAGTCAGGCCCTGGTGTTATCATCCCTTTGCAAATGAGGAAACTTGAGCACAAAGGACAAGGTCCCTGATTGTCATTTGGCTACTAAGTTGCTGAAGTGGGCTTTCTTTCCTTGCTAGTTTGGATTCAGAGACCAAGGCCTTAACCATTGACACGGCGTGCTGTTCTCTTTCCCAAAACCACACATTACCACGTCCACATACCAAATTAAGACACACTGACATCCAGAATGCAGGGTCTCCTCGATGTTGATCTCCGATTTAAGAATGGCTTTGTTATAAAAAGAAAGAAAAAGAATCGCTTTGAATATTGAAAGGTACACTGAGGTTTTGTTTGTTTTCGTTTTTGTTTTTGTTTCCTTTTTGTAAAAAACATCTCTTTGTTGGAAAAGGTCTTCAGAGATTAAGAAAGAACTGAAGCTGAATTAAAACTATTATTCTCACAGCTAAAGCAGTAAGGTTTTGAAGACAATGAAAAAGTGACATGAGCATGTTTTTCCCCTCCATTACTACCTTCCACCCTCCCATACATACATGTATTATTTTGGTTCTTGATATATAGACACAGTTATTTTCAGTAGTTTACTTTTCTTTGTTTCACCTATTTTAAAAATATGGATTTAGAGCTTCCATGGTCATTTACCTTTCAATCTGTCCTTCACTCTCGAACAGATATTTAACCTCTTGGTGTCCAGTTAATATTTGTGCTAGAAAAAGGTCATTGACCTTGTACATATGTAGTGTTGTAAATGTAGAGGGAAACAGCATTCGTTCACTACTTGCTACTGGCACACTTTATATTTGGCCTCAACACTAATTCTGTTCCCTGCATATCTGAACGTGGTTAACCGATATTGCCTTCACGGTCTACAGTTAGTTTTTCACCGCAAGTCTATTAACACAGCACTTCTGAGAGACTCTTTGGATCATCGTTTCTTTCTTGGCCTTGAATTTGCAATCACAAATTCCATTTAAAAGAAACGCGTTGCCCCAACGTCCACTACAACAGCCCTGCAAACTAGAAGCCCAGTAATGAGTTGACAGAACAGATGATTCACACAAACAAGCAATCATGCCTAAGAATGAAGCCCCCTAATGCATCCCTCAGCCCACCAAAACAAAACAAAACAACAAAACAAAACAAAACAAAACCTTTCTTATTAAGACCTTCCATTACATCTTTGTCACTTGGTGCAGAGCCTTTAAAAAGTGAAACACTCACTTAACTCTTCATCCCAGCTAGATTGCAAAATTCCCTGGTGGAAAATTAGGTAGTTTGGAGAGTACATTGACTTGTGCAGATGAAAAGCCACCCTAATGGTCTGAAGAGTTACTACGCTCTAACACCCTCCTGCTGTAAATTGGTTGGAGGATGCCCTAGTGATCCAAAACAGTCCATGTTCAAGTGCATCTTTTAACACCTAGTGTGGGAAGGCTTATTTAGCCACTGAAGAAAATTTAAATCACAGACGGCCTGTTGTCTAAAGCATCCTCAAGGGGCGAACGACTACTCTGAAAGCTGCATTAACTCGGTAGAAAAACTTATAAAGCAATCCCCTAGTGGCCTGAAGGAGTTAATGCCCGAGTCTCTGCTAAAGTCAAGTCAATTCTTTAGGGTCAGGAACATACCAGGGTCTTTGCTTCCAGGCCAAAATGCACAAGGGCACTCAGTAACAGCAGAGGGGGAGGCATTTGATTAGGAGAGGGGCCGACAGAAATGATGGTGTTTCTTTCAGCACTATCTTCGAGGCTGAAGTTGTTAAAGTATTATGATTTGGTGGCTTAAACATGTTGGGATGCTTAAGACTTTTAACTTCTAACCTAGAATAATTTGACACTGTGAGGAAAAGAACAAGTTTTCCTATTTTGAAATATGTAGAGACGAAACCAGCAACTCTGTTGATGCTACAGCTTATTAAAGATGCAAATTAAAAATATCAAAAAGCATGGAGATTTGCTTAACCTTTTACCAAGTGTAAATCTTTAATCTGATCTTAATATGAACTTCGTTGATTTACTTAAGTTTAATAAGACGGTGAACTTGTGAGGTGTTAACAGTACCTTTAGTGGTCAAGTATTACATTTTAGAATTGCTAGAAAAAGGTTAATTTGAAATCCAGTCAGGAAATCATATTATATTACACAACATATATCTGCTTTAGTGAAGAACTGACAAACTACAAATGCCTCAGAGGAAAAATTCTACTGAATTAAAAGCAAAAGATTAATGTACTTGGAAATGAATTTGCATTCAACTGTAAAACAATGCCATTATGCCATCCTTTCTTTCTTTTCTTCTTTTTTTTTTTCCTAATGTAAACAGTCATTTCTGAGGCTCCTGTTACTAAATTAGAAGGTTATATAATGCAAAATGCAATTGAAGACATTTGGATTAAAACAAAAAAAAAATCATTAGAAAGTTTTATTATAAACACTAGCTTTCACTTAGTACTTTATTGTTGGGTTACTTTTGAACTTTTTTTTTTTTTCATTTTACAATAAACTTAAATTAGCCATGCTACATTAAAAATTTAAAATATACCATGCAGGAAAACAGCCACTGTTATAGCCTTTAGAATATGATTTAATTTAGCAATTTCAGAAGTAGCATTAATAAAAACAATATAATATCCAAATGACAAGAAAATAAGGCTGGCTTTCATGCTTATACAGGCCATTTCTTTCATCTTCTCAAAAAATTAGACTCACAAACATGTCATAATTACTTGAAATTGTCTGCAGTATCAGGAAGAATAGTTTAAAATCACTTTATCACATGCCAAACCACAGTCTATCTCTGACAATGTAAATTAGTCACTACTAAAAATAAGGGATGATGATTAATTACCCGAGAGCATACCTGCCAGAACTACCAGTCACTGGAACCGGATTTCTTGCTGAAACATACCCTATAATAATTTAGGTACATGCTTCAACATTTCACCTAGTCTAAGACACAATCTTTATGGTCTGAAAATAAATAAAATATTCCTGAGGTAAGTCTGTATGGTGCTAACAGAATAAACAGATAAGTAAACAATTCTGTTAATGAATATCTACATATAACAAATGCTTATTTTATCCATGACTTGTGATGTCTCAAAAATGGCTGGTCAGGGCAGTTTATATCATTGTCAAATATGACTTCCATCTTGAAAACTCTAATTTGATCCCTATATCCCCAATCATTTTAAATTACTCTTTAGTCTTTTTTCTTTTCTTTTTTTTCTTTTTTGCATTCAGGGAGAACCAGTTCTTCCAGTGAGAAGATCATAATATACTTGTTGGGTTAATATACTCACATGCCTTGGATAGTATTCAGTGGCATGGCTGATTAATTTTCTAAAGATCACTCTTGAACTTCAAACAGGCTTTACATTTCTGACAATTGAGCCATTATGTATATTATACTATCAGATAAAATATGAAATCTTTGGTGATTCTGGGCTAATTGAATTTTGGTTTCCAATTCCTAATGCATTCAATTAATAAATATTTTATTTCACTAGATTTGCAGTTGTTTACTGTTTTCAGTAATAAAGAACTCTGCTAATAACAAAATGCTGCTTTTTGAAATCTCTCTGAAGAACAATGAAAAATTGTTGCAGGAAAGGCCTTTCTTCAGGAAATTATTTAGCTCCTATTGATGGAAATAGATTCCACTCTCCAGAGGTTTTCCTCTTCCCTTATCCCCATGAATTTTTCACAAAGCCCCTAGAGCAATTAATGAATAAATCAGATTAGTTCACTCCACCAATCAAAACTTTTCAAAATGGCCTCTGATTCAGTTTATAATGTTCTACAACATAGATTTGGTGGCCTAGAATGATCTTTGCTACGTCTACCTCGTAGACCTTATTTTTAGCACTATTTCCCCTAACTAACCAAATAAAAGCCAGCGGGTGTTTAATGTATACAAAATGCCAGTCCTTACAAGATATTTGGATGTGCGATTTATTTCTGACACTTGCACTGTTGAATTTGCTTGCAATATGCTTCCACTTTTGATCTGTATAATTAATACTTATTCCCGGGTCTCCTTTCATTTTTTAATGTTCCTACCAAATTCCGCTACAACCGCCACCATCACCATCATCACTAAAATCCTTCTGTTATATGGTTGCAAAACATTTTTTTAACACTTATTCATTTTTAAGAGACAGAGAGGGACAGGGTGTGAATGGGGGAGGGCAGAAAGAGAGGGAGACACAGAATCCAAAGCAGGCTCCATGCTCTGAGCTGTCAGCACAGAGCCCGATGTGGGGCTTGAACCCACGAACTGTGAGATCATGACCTGAGCTGAAGTTGGATGCTTAACCAACTGAGCCACCCAGGTGCCCCAAAACTGTCTTTTGATGTAAAACAGAAAAACGCATGATGTATTTTTCTTGTATCAAACCTACAAATGCATGCAACATCCATGTTTATTTAGGTCTTTGTTCTGTGCATCATTTTTATAGATTTATCACCAAGTAAATATAATAAGAAAAGAGAAGGAAATATGAAAAGGAATAGCATGTATAAAAACTTAGGGATCACTCACACAATAAGAGATAGATAATCTGAGTAGCCTTACATCTATTAAAGAAATTGAATCAATTATCAATAAACTTCCCAAACAGAAAACACCTGGCATGGATGAGGTAACTTGCAAATTCTACCAAATGTTTAAGAGAGAAGAGAAAAGCAGAAGGAATGCTTTTGAACTCATTCTATGAAGCCAACATTATCCTAATACCAAAACTCAGACAAAGACACCACCAGGAAAGGAAACTGCCAACCAATGTCTCTCATGAACATAGATGCAAGACCCCTCCACAAAATCTTAACAAATCAAGTCCAACCATGTATAAAAATAAATAGACATGATAACTAAGTGAGATTTATCCCAGGTATGCAGTTTGTTACAACATTTGAAAATAAACTAATATAATCTGTCACATCAATTAACTAAAGAAGAAAATACATGTGATCACATTAATAGAGGCAGAAAAAGTATGTGACCAAAATCCAGCAGTCATTAATGATAAAAACTCTTAGAGAACTAGGAATGAAAGGAAACTCCCTCGACTTGATAGAGAATATCTACAAACAACAACAACAACAGCAACAACAACAACAATAACAACAAACGCACAGCTCACATCATGCTTAACGGGAGAAACTTGAAGTTTCCCAGTAAGCTTTATTTACAATTACCTAAACTTGGAAGCAACTGACATGCTCATCAGTAAATGAATGGTAAAAACCAAACAAACAAAATAAACTCACAAAAAACCTGTGGTATATCTGTACAATATAATGTCATTCAACACTGAAGAGAAATGAGCTATCAAACTCTGAAAAGACAAGGAGGAAACTTAAATGCATATTACTAAGAGAAAGAAATGAGTCTGAAAAGGCTACATACTTTGGAGTCCAACTATACGACATTCTGAAAAGGCGAAACTATGGAGACAGTAAAAAGATCAGTGGAGATCTTCCCTATGACCCAGCAATAGCACTGCTAGGAATTTACCCAAGGGATACAGGAGTGCTGATGCATAGGGGCACTTGTACCCCAATGTTTATAGCAGCACTTTCAACAATAGTCAAATGATGGAAAGAGCCTAAATGTCCACCAATGATGAATAGATAAAGAATTGTGGTTTATATACACAATGGAATACTATGTGACAATGAGAAAGAATGAAATATGGCCTTTTGTAGCAATGTGGATGGAACTGGAGAGTGTTATGCTAAGCGAAATAAGTCAGGCAGAGAAAGACAGATACCGTATGTTTTCACTCCTTTGTGGATCCTGAGAAACTTGACAGAAGACCATGGGGGAGGGGAAGGAGAAAAAAAAAAGAAAAAAAGGTTAGAGAGGGAGAGAGCCAAAACATAAGAGACTCTTAAAAACTGAGAACAAACTGAGGGTTGATAGGGGTGGGAGGGAAGGGAGGGTGGGTGATGGGCATTGAGGAGGGCACCTGTTGGGATGAGCGCTGGGTGTTGTATGGAAACCAATTTGACAATTAATTTCATATTAAAAAAAAAAAAAGATCAGTGGAGCAGGCCTGGGGGGCTCAGTCCGTTAAGCTTCCGACTTTGGCTTAGGTCATGTTCTCACGCTTTGTGGGTTTGAGCCCCGCTAATGCTCTGTGCTGACAGCTCAGAGCCTGGACGGTACTTCAGACTCTGTGTCTCCTTCTCTCTCAGCCCCTCCCCTGCTCACACTCTTCTCTCTCTCTCAAAAATAAAATAAATATTAAAAAAAAAAAAAAAAAAGATCAGTGGTTTCCAGGGATTAAGGGGGAAGGATATATAAATAGGAGGAACACAGAGGCTATTTAGGGCACTTAAAGTAGTCAGGTAGAGGAATGTCATCCAACATTTTCCAAACCCATACAACACACAACACCAAGAGTGAACCCTAATGTAAAATGGATTTTGGATGATGATGATGTGTCAATATAGGCTTATCAATTGTAACAAATGTACCACTCTGTATGGGATGCCAGAAGTCAACAGTAAGGGAGGTCGTGCATATATTGGTATAGGGGGATATGCCAACTCTCAGTACCTTCTGTTCAGGTTTGCTGAGAACCTAAAACTGCTCTAAAAATTAAGTTTATTAATTACAATCATTACTTAAAAAGATAATTATAAAATTAATGAATAGAAAGTGTATTCATTGGAAAAAAAAGACCACAATGTCTTTTTAAGAACAAAAATACTTTATTTAAAAAGAGGAACATGGGTGTGTGTCAGCAAGCTACCTCCTTAATTTGCAAAATATGCAAATACAAAAAAAAATAAAGGTAGACACCAATAACTGAGCTCAGTTACTGAAGCAGATATTATAAACAAGGCAGTTCAAGAGGGTGAAAACTTGATGAAGAAACTGATGACATAAGATACATCAATGGAATTATGGAAACATAAGTGAATCTCCCAATAAGCTGTTTTTTCTTGAAAATATTACCCAATTTTTATAGCCCAATAGGTAAAATAAAGGGATGAACTAAATAATCTCCCAGCCCTAAAATTACAAAATCTTAAGCAGGTATTCCTTAAAATCTACTAAGTTCCAGAAGTTGTGAAACATAATAGAAATATGACTCAAAGTATAAGATAATATGGGAAGATAGTTCACAGAATAAAGGTTCTAAAGAAAATAAGATATGTGAAGTCTTTATTGAAAGAAAGAGGATGAAAGAGAGAAAAGCTTGGAAAAAAGATGAAAATAATGTCCTTAGACAATGAGAAATGGAAAGGTAGTTTGAGACGAGGCCAAAGAGAAAAGGGAAAGAGGAAAAATTAGAGAACAGTGCTGTTAAAGGTCAATTTAACCTTCACATCAAAGTTTAACTCAATTTCCTGGATACATTTTGAGGTTAGCAATGTCTTATTAACTTAGTTTTCTCTGACTGCAGCTGGAATCTAAATGTGATCCTTCTGACTGCTGAGCACAGGAACTGGCTCACAGATACTTGAAGGTTTACGGTGGTCACATTCTGCCTGGATTCACCACAGCAATCTCATCAGATCTGGAGGACAAGCACACACCTAAATAAAAGTCTATATGTCTGATATATTGGGATCCTTGATATGCTATGAAGAAGCCTCTCATTTGTAATACTTCCCCCTTGATTCACAGCTCAATGGGCTAGAAATTTTGGAGGGAACAACCGTGATTTCTTAGAAAGCATACTGGCTTAGAAACTTCAAGTTCAAGTCATGCATCAGCTACTTATTGGCCATGCACATTTAAAAAATAATGTTATTTTATTAAATTTTTTTAACATGTATTTATTTCTGAGACAGAGAGAGACAGAGCATGAACGGGGGAGGGCCAGAGAGACAGGGAGACACAGAATCCGAAGCAGGCTCCAGGCTCTGAGCTGTCAGCACAGAGCCCGACGCGGGGCTCGAACTCACAAACTGTAAGATCATGACCTGAGCTGAAGTCGGACGCTCAACTGACTGAGCCACCCAGTCGCCCCCAAAATAATGTTATTTTAGAGGCACCTGGGCAGCTCAGTCGGTTAAACAACTGACTTCGGCTCAAGTTATGATCTCATAATTCTTGGGTTCGGGTCCCATGCTATCAGTGCAGAGCCCGCTTGGGATTCTCTCTCTCTCCCTCTCTATGCCCGTCCCCCACTTGCATGCTGGCTCTCTCTCTCAAAATAAATAAATAAATTTTTAAAAAGGTTATTTTATTGTGGTAAAAATATAACATGAATTCTACCCTGTTAACATTTTTTTAAAGTGTGCAATAAATTATTGTGGACTCTGGGCACAATGTTACACAGAAGCTCTCTAGAGTTTATTCATCTTGTGTGACGAAAGTGTATGCACTTTCATTGGTTGCCCCACCTTGGCCTCTTCCTCTAGTGCCTGGCAACCCCCACTCCACTGTTTGATTCTATGAATTTGACTATGTTAGACACCTGAT
This sequence comes from Panthera pardus, assembly GCF_024362965.1. Classification (NCBI taxonomy): domain Eukaryota; kingdom Metazoa; phylum Chordata; class Mammalia; order Carnivora; family Felidae; genus Panthera; species Panthera pardus. The sequence continues at coordinate 176,282,272 of NW_026526688.1, read as the reverse complement.
CTAAGTGGATTCATGCATTATGTGTCTTTCTTTGACTGAACTTATTTCACTTGGCACAACGTCCTCAAAGTTCTCCAGGACATGCCACATGATGGGGCAGAGAACAAGTCCTAAATTTAAAAAGGTTGAAATCATACCAAAGATCTTTTCTAGTCATAATGGAATGAAACTACTATTTGTCGAAGGAAAGTTGAAAAATTCACAAATATGTGGAACTGAAGACACAGCTTTTTCTGAGTCACCTAAGCTTCCAGGAACCTACATTTCTTAATCTGTGAAACTCTGCCCTCTTATGGTTAAAGTCAGCTTGGGATCTCAGCTGATTTCTGTAAATGAAATGGAGCTGCTGAGAGTGCAGTCACTACCTGGGTCATCTGTGCCAGGATATACACATAGTGTGACAATCACCCAGTCTGAGTCTTTTCCTGGTAGCCACATCTTCATGAGCAGACACTTTTTTAGTAATGAAGCGATTCAGGCAGTGACATGCATGACTGTACCAGAAACTTGTGAATTCACTAACGCCATTATTGCTTTGGCTGAAAGCTACATTCCTGAAGAGCAAACTAAAGTCTGAGGAGGACAGCATATAGAAACAAAGTAGTCGCACAGGCCCATATATGAATGAGTTTCTTCAGATCTGCCAATAGCAGTTCTAAAGGTGGGACAAGCAGAGTAATCTCTGGGGGACAGGCACAGAGGGAGACTAAAGCGATTCATGTCATAAAGTCTGTGAGAGCGGAGACTGGCGACAGCGACAATACACATTCCCTACATCCAGTTTTGCTGGAGGCCTGCCTTGCCCTCTGCTTTCTTAGCCCCACCAGGATATGACAAGTTCAATGGAAATTGAAGTGTTTTAGAAAAATTCTAAAATAAACCTCAAATACTTGTTTAGAGGATCCAAGTGATTTAAGTAAGATGTGACAATGGATGAAAACTTGACCGTTAAAAGTGGTATAGCATTCCCCTATACGAGCTATTTGAAAGGGATTATTTTTATCTCAGGAAGCTACATTCTCATATTCGAGAATTTGAATCAAAATTGTTGAATCCTGGTTCACCAGCTTGGTTCCTAACGCAAGGTAATATGAAGAAGATCTAACCCAATTAAGTTTCAAGATGAATGTTTTCAGTTGCATTAATCATTGCTCTGGGAGCTTTGGTAGTTCCTTATATACATGTCAAGATATTAGAGAGTTTTGTTCTATTTTCTTGGGCCTGAAAAAACTACTCTTTCTGTATCGTCGACATTTCATATTTTAGCCCATACTTTGAGGGTGTTTTCTGGCCACCGTGCAAATCTATTTGGTAATTTTGATAATTTGCCAAATCTGGACATGTTACTTATCACATGCTTCTTCTATATTAACTCCATCAGGCACTCAGGAAAACTATCTCAGAATTGCCTATCATGAAAAGCCATACAATTTGTAACAAACGCTCCGTCAATTTTATAACTTGTAAAAAGTGAAATGGGCACTGATGTGATGGCGGCCAAATGAAAAATCATGGCAAAACCTCACTACTACTGTGTGATTGCTTTCATAACCTCATCCGCTCCATTCATCCATGAAAAGAATATTCACTATACATTGTTGATCTTCATACCATGTTTCAATCTCTCGTGCAAGCCTTGTCTGAGACCCAGTAATTGTAGGTGTTGTCCACTGCTTTGGAACTCCATTGGGCTGATGGTCAAGGAAACAGAGCCACAGCTCTGTGACAGGTGCTAGTGCCTGTGGACATCTATGGTGACCCAGAAGTGGCCTTAGCAGCTGCTTGGATGCCTGGACATAATAAAGGTGAATTTGAATAATTTAACTGACACCATTTCTACAAGTTAGTCTAAAAAGAAACCCTGCTTGTAACACCAGTCACACTTGCTCTAAAAGAAGTAAAATTAGACACTGACGTACTCGTCCAGGTGACAAATACTATTGACTTCCTACTACGTGTCAAGCAGCCTGCCAAGCACTGGGGACGAATGTGAGACAAAGTTCTGTACCACAGGCAGTTGTAGTCTCCCAGAGGGAGATAAGAGACTAAAGAAAAACAAATAGGAAAGTATATTTCTTGGTACTGTTATTATTTATTTCTACATTCCTTCTATGATCTGTATGTTTTATTTTTAATGTTTTTATTTATTTATTTTGAGAGAGAGAGAAAGAGAATGAGAATGCAAGCAGGGAAGGGCCAGAGAGAGAGAGGGAGAGAGAATCCTGAGCAGTCTTCTCACTGTCAACACAGAGTCGGACGCGGGGCTCAATCCACAAAGTGGGAGATCATAACCTGAATCGAAATCAAGAATCAGACACTAAACCAACTGAGCCACTCAAGTACTCCAATGTGTTGTATATTTTTTAAAGGGCGTCATCTCTAACAGAATTCTGCTTTTTTCAGTTAAGTCGTAACAGTCTTTTATTTCTGAATTGTTTTGATTAATGGTTCAGAAATAGACACACCACATATACTTTTCAAACATCTATTTACCACTAACAAATTATAGAAAAGGAGCTCTACACTCATTAATTATCATTTTCTTCTGGACCTTGCATTTTATTGACGCAAACTCATTCAATTTACTTTTTATTCAAAAACGAAAATTTTGACATTTAACCTACATGTAATAATCTCTTTGAAGCATCAAAGTTCAGTCAGCATTGCCAAACGTACAACCACCACCACAATCAAAATGCAGAATATTTGCATCGAGACAAAATGTTCTTTTATACCACCAACCCCTGGTAACCATTGACCTGGGTTTTTGTTTGTTTTGTTTCATTTTTGTCACTGTAGATTGGTATTGCCTTTCCTAGAATCACGTAAAAATGAAATCATCCAGTGAGTACTTATAGCATTTTTTCTCCAGCAGATTTTTGAGATTCATCCATTTTGTTATGTGAATACGTAATTCATTCCTAATTATTTTTGGGCAGTCAACCAAGTTTGGATACAACAAAATCTGTTTATTCTTTTACCCAAACATTTGGGGTGCATCCAATTTCTATTATAAACAAAGTTGTCATAAACAGTTTTGTAGAAGTCTTTGCAAAGTCATATTTTTGTGTTTTCTTGGGTAAATAAGAGTAGAATCATTCAATTGCATGTTAAGTATATAAGAAATTGCCAGACTATATTCAGAAGTGACCATAATCTATATTCCCACCAAAAACTAATGAAAATGTGAACTCTAGGTACTGTCAGTATTTAATTTTGAACATTCTAGTGGGCACATAGTAATATATCATTGTGGTTTTAATTTGTATTTTATTAATTCCTAATGCTGTTTTGAATATCTTTTCAGTTACTTGGGGTTATTAGTATATTTTACTTTGTGAGGCATATCTTCAACTATTTTCCCAATTTTATTTAAATTGACTGTCTTTTGATTATTAAGTTGTAAGATACACATGTGTATATATATATATATATATATATATATATATATATATATATAAAACCCCTTACATGCAAACATGCAAACATGTGAGAGATCCATGGAGAATTATCTCTCAACATAAAATTGTATGAATATTAATAATGCAAAACTTAAAATCTGAATATAGATATATCTATAGCTATATATCTATATACCTATATCTCTCTCTATATATATCCCAGTTAGAAATATCTATAGCTATATCGATATTGATACATCCATATACCTAGATATCTATCTATAGATATTTATAGATACTTATATATGTATATCTGTATATATATATAAACCTGAATATATATATGTATGTATATATATGTATGTATATGTATATATATGTATGTATGTATATGTATATATGTATGTATATATATGTGTGTATGTATATGTATATATATACAATGACAGATATAGATATTCCAACTGGGAATATCGATATCTATATGTATATCTACATATATACATGCTTTTACCAACCTTACTATTCACTCTAAAATTACTGTCTCAATTCCACCTTTTAAATTGTAGTCAAGCCTGAGGGGCCTAGTCGGTTAAGCCTCTGACTTCGGCTCAGGTCATGATCTTGTGGTTCATGAGTTCGAGCCCCACGTCAGGCTCTGTGCTGACAGCACAGAGCCTGCAGCCTGCTTCAGATTCTGTGTCTCCTCCTCTCTCTTCCCCTCCCCTGCTCGTGTTCTGTCTCTTTCTTTCTCAAAAAATAAATGAACATTTAAAAAAAAAAAACTTTTAAACATGCAGTCAAGTTGTGGACCATTTATGCCCAGTTGAGCATAAAATTTTGTCAGTTTTTTCTATAATGATTCCCATAGGATTCCCTCAAATCTCATATTAAAAAAAATGTTTATTTATTTTGAGAGGAAGGAGGGGGAGGGTCAGAGAGAGAAAGGGAGAGAGAATCCCAAGCAGGCTATGAGCACAGAACTCTACGTAGGACTCGATCTCATGAACCTGACCTGAGCTGAAATCAAGAGTCCAATGCTTAACCAGCTGAGCCACCCATCTCAAATCCAATGAATCAGCATGTAAGGGAGGCCCTTAATATTCCTCTTTCACAAAGTCATACCTCTGTCAGTATCATCATCACCAAAACTGTCAAAATTTTGAATGGTCTGAGATCTTACCCCACTTGCCAGCTACTAAGTTAGCCTGACATGGTCTAACGGATACTAGAAATAAGTAAGACTGCTAGGTCAAAGGACATCATTACTCACAACAATAGCAGTCCTCACAGTATTAGATTTTTGTCATGAGGTTCTGTTAAAGAAAACAATATTTATTCAATGACATTTGTTGCCGAATGGTAAAGCTGACTTTATTCCAGACCACTGCAGTATGTGTAGGGAGCATTACAGTGGAGTTCTGCAGTGGAGAGAGCTTGGGTTCAATTCCACATGCAACAAAGAAAACTGGGAATTTATAGCTAAGGGATGAGAGGGGCAGTGGATAGAAAATTACTAAGAGGAAACATTGGGGGTAAGAAAGAATTATGCTAAAGTGATCTAACAGGATTCTTGCAGAAACTGGACAATGCAGAAAGAAACACAGATGCCCAAAAGTCAGAGAGAGCCTAGTTGAGAAGAGATTTCAGAAGAGCCCTACCTAGATTTTGGTCAAGGAGAAAATCTTTGTCAGTTGCCTACACACCATCACGTGGTGGGAAACGTGAAGAGAGCTATGTGACAGCCACACATGCAGTGAGTTGCATCACAGGAGTCTGAATATTAGGAAACTTGAATCTTTTATAATGGAAGTTGGCATGTCTATTCTTTGCTCTAGAGAGAGACACTATCTATTAGAATTGGAGAGTAAGTAAACCATCTTTTTGCTCCAGAGAGACATACTATCCATTATCTAAAGCCATTTGCTGAACAAACATCTCTGAAAAGACAGAACAAAAGGCAGTCAGTGTTTTTGTTTGTAACAGATGCAAACATGGGAGAGATCCATGGAGAATTATCTCTCAACATAAAATTGTATGAATATTAATAATGAAAAACCTAAAATCTGAATTAGAAATAATGTAGCCTATTAGACACTATACCTGAAATCACATTATGATAATGATAACATTCTTTCCAAATATATATATTGGTTAATTACCATGTGCTGAGCATTGCTACAAATTTTTCAGGTCGAAACTTATATTTGGAAAAAAAAAATCAGTGTTGCCTTTAGACTCAGACAAGAGGGCAAAGGATCCTCACATATCAGAAACACAAATATGAATCAATACATAAAAAACCAAATAGTTGACTTTTTTACTTGGAATCTGGAGCTCAGTTGTGGTACAGAGAACACTATGACCGTACGTAGCCAGTCTCCTTCATTAACATTCATTAGGCCTTAGTGAAATGATTCCCCTTAGCTATTATCCTGTATCCTCCAATAAAAAGGCAACTGTTACAAAATCTATGAAAGTGTTGTATATTGTGTTAGTTTGGAAGGTTCACACTGTTTCAGAGTGTAGAGGAGATTAAAGCAGGAACCTCTTATATCAGAAAAAAATTAATTAATGTGTTTATTTTTACATAATAAAATAAATCACTTTCCAGTCGTGGAAGAATTTTTTTCCCCCTTTTCCTCTTCCTTTTTCCTCTCTTCCTCTTCTTTCTCCTTCTCTTTATGTTCTAATTCACAGTTCCTGAGGGAAATAACAAGTTATCTCCACATTTGCAATGGTCTCACAGAACACTGAAGTATATATTTAAAACATTAACACTGAATAAATCATAACTTTTAAAAATATGTATTTATATTTTTCTAGGCAGAATATTTATAAGACATTATGCTGAATCTTTACATGGTCAACTAAAGAGATATTGGTCATTATAGTTTTATTTTATAGTTATTCAATAGGATTTAATTAAATATTAAATAATTAATAAAACTTTGTTTAAGTAATTTACTTCAAAGATGGACATATTATAACTATAATCTTGACTTTAAATTTTAACAAAAGTTAAAAAAAGAATAAAATATGTTAAACATAAAAACATTTTTAATATTTTCAATTTAACATTGACTTTAATTTGACTTTTTGTTAAAATACTTAAATATTGTATATGTAGAATAAAATTACATTTAATTTTTTAAACTTTTACATCATCACTATCAATTGAATATAACTTATATGAGAATCTTTATTGTAACAAAATAATTTCAGACATTGCTAAAAAAGCAAAAAATAATATGCACAGAATAAGAGCATAACATTTTGTAAGTTATTTATATCTTTATTGCCCATCCAAACATCACTAGCCAGTCAGCAAAGTACAAACACATGCAGAAGAAATATTAAATTCAAACTTTGATATTTTGTAACATTAAATCATACCAAAAAGGCTTTCCACATAGATTTATAAAGCTATAACTTTCAAGAAAAGAGGACGGAGTATATTTCATTTAATAGTTTGTTAGTTTTATTTAGAAACGTTAAATCTTCAGACACATCTTCTGTGGCCCTTCATATTTACTCTTGTCATTTACTGTGCAAATTTCGAGGTGGGCCTTCTGGTTGTAGCCTTTTCTCCTTGCAGGAAGGAAAACATTTCGCATGCCAATGGGAAGAAAATTGAAAGATGTGGATTTCAAAGCCTCTGCCATTTTTGTGATGCTAAATGAAAAACCCAAGGTGGATGGGACATTGTTCAGTAGATAGCATCACAAACATAGGCTATGCAAAGTTGAGCAAGGATGCTAATATGTGCCACTGAGCTATCCTGTTCTAAATACTAAAAAGAGAACTGATTCTAGGAGGGAAGTTAATATATGGGGTGGAGGGAAGGCAATAACTCCAGTAAACACTTCTTCATGGAGAGTTGCCATATGTGAGTGTGAAGAGAAAAACAAGGAAAATAAGGTTTATCTTTGTAGGGTAATGGAGTCATAGCACCAAATAGTACATCGGTCATAAGGCAATCCATCTCTGAGCTAACATTTTGGAAGCTGAAGTTCAGATTACATATGCCGTGTAATAGGTGCTATACTAATTTCATTTAAACCTCTAAATATATGGCGCCTCACTTCAAAGTGTTACACAAATGTGAATAAGGCACAACCCCTGCTCTTAGGGAGTTTATAATCTGTTAAAGAGAGGCATGTGCACAGATAACTTCAAGTGAGTTTTACAAGTGCTAAAGAAGAATTATATAGAGTTTTACAAAAGATAAGGGAGGATGTAAATAAAATCACCTCATATAATTAGTGAAGTCTCAAAAGGGTGATATTTCAGCTGGTAAACTGTTGATTAGACAGACCGAGGATATATTTTAGAAGGAACAACATCTACATAAGCATGAAGAACCAGATAAAGCTCAGCATGAGCAAGAAATGGCTAGTATTGTAGTTTGTCTAAAAGGTAGAACATGTAAGGGAGACATTTTTGAAATTACTAAAATCTAAGGGAGAGTTTGTTACAATTCATTTTTATAACTTCTAGAGGCATGTCATGCATTTTTTATAGTTTAAAAACGTGTTCCAACTCTATTATCTCTTATTTCCTCCTAACGTTTCACTTCATTTTCCATTGAGATATTTTTTAAACCAAGCCATATGATTGGAAGTAGAGAATTTCATAAGTCTAAATCTTGGACATTTCAGATTCCTGCCAGGATAGTGAGTTACTACAGGCTGCATAATCACTTCTCCAAAGGAAACTAAAAGAGTAACAACAAACAGGATTCTAGAAACTAATGGAGAAAAAAAAATGATCAAGATCTCTATAAGATAGCTTAAGGATGTCTCATAGATGATTGTATTATGCATCTATATGTATTGCACCTGTCTTATATATTCTGTATGTCTTATATCTGTATGTATTATGTATCTGTGTGTATTATGTCCTTGCACGGATTATGTAAATCAGAGGGCAACCAGTGGATACGAATCAATATTACTGGATATGTGCACTATGTTGAAATGAGGCTTGTTGAGGTTTCATATTGTCTTACATTGCCCTCAGAAGATCACTGCATTCACCTTTACTGCTGAAATCAATTGCAATAGCCCAAATTGTGAGCTAATAAAATATAATATTTAATATCAGGCAGCCTTATACGGGGGAAAATTAATGAAAATATGAAATATGTGTGACTACCCAGTTGCCTTCTGAATTCTCATCTGTTCTGGTCTCATTCTGTCTCTAAGGATTTTGAGATTATAAATGAAACTGTTGTTTCTAAGGTTTAAAGGTAAAAACCTAACTTGAAGAGTTACTTTCAGAGTGGCAACAAAATTCTCGCATGTGTGTTACACCTATGCCTCCGTATTCGCCATGTCTTTAAAACCACCATGACAGAGAGGCTGGAGCCTGGGCTTTAAAATAAGTCCCATGCATGGAATAGCTGATTTCTCCAAGGACAATGTGCACTCGCATCAAAATAACTAGATTCCAGGAAAAAATCCTTTGATGAAAAATAGCAAATTGTACAATGCATTCCATCTGATGCAGAAATATTGAAACCAGTAGATCAGAATTTGAAATAAATAAAATCAATGCACTTAAACCAAAAAAGATTTTAGCAAAATGAAATAAGAATGGGAAATATAAAACAGAGCCAAGCAGGAAAGTCCTGTTTAAATTGCACAGCATTTGCAATTTGTGCTGGTTTCAATGGACATCTCAATAAACTCACCTTAAAAGAAAGACACATAAGACAATGTTATCTGAAAACCAATATCACTAATATCCGATATAAGCCATCTTTACAGTTTATCATAAACTGCCATACATTGAACCAGTAGTGAATAGGTAGATGACAGATAGAAAGATAGGTAAAGATAGAGATATATGAAAAATCGTAGGGTGTGTGAAACTGTAAAAAAATGTGAGTTTTAAGATTAGATTGTGGAAATTTTCAAGAACAACAGCAGGAAAAGTTAACGTGATTGATACATAGAAAAAAATGTTGAGGAAAGATGTACTTATGTACAGATGATCCAACAAGATAATGTAATTTTTAAAAAATGAGATAAAATGCTTTAAATATTAATAAACACAAACTTCCAAGAATGAAACAAAAGAAAATTTATGAAATCAATAAAATTATTCATAAGGTCCAAACATGATAAAATTTATAATGTAAACAAACAAATCAAGAAATGGAGGATTATTTTTAAAGGAAAAATTTTAGATTTATCTTAAGCTGCATCTGTAGATATTATAAATAATAAGTTAATATTTATAAATCATTGAAGGAAAGAACTTCGAGTATAGAATGCTGCATATAGCAATGTTTCATTAGTTTATAAAAGCACAAATCTTATCATGTATAATTGTAAGTTTTCTAGGTGAAAAATTGGCCTTGACACATTAGAACAATAAATCAAACTGAGATTCTTCTAAGGACATGGAAGGCATATGATCAAATAGCTTACTAAATCTTATCACTGCCTAAAATGAATAGTAAAAAATGGCTAAATCCAAAAACAGAGGAGAAATAATAAATTCAATAAGCAAATAACAAAATAGAAAGATATAGATAATATACACTAAATTGGGGAGGGAAAGTAACACGAAGGAATTCTAATATTTTTCTTCCCATTTTATTAATTTTATTGTATTATGTAAAAGTTTTGTTTGTTTGTTTTTTTCTTACATATGCCTAACTGGAAAGTATTAAATACATGATTACCTTGTGTATTAAATACATATCTGTTTTTATGTTTTCCTACTGGTTTCTGTTGAAAAAGAGAAATGTAGCATTTTTTCTACACTTCCTTCCATAGATAAGCCAATAGGTAGAATTCCAGGAATATTTTTTCTGTAGCTATTCTTCTCTTTCTTATAAACAGAAATACTGAAACCAATAGATCAGAAATTAAAATAAGTAAAAACTTTTTTTTTAATTGTATATTGGGGAGCCTGGGTAGCTCAGTCGGTTGAGCGTCCGACTTCGGCTCAGGTCATGATCTCACCGTCTGTGGGTTCGAGCCCTGCGTTGGGCTCTGTGCTGACGGCTCAGAGCCTGGAGCCTGCTTCGGATTCTGTGTCTCCCTCTCTCTCTGCCCCTCCCCTGCTCATGCATGATCTCTCTCTCTCTCTCTCTGTCAAAAATAAATAAACATTACAAAAAAATTTAAAAAAAAACAACAAAAACTGTATAACTTCTTCACAAAAAAAACAAACAAACAACAAAACAAAACAAAAAACCTGGACAAGTGGCCAACTGCACACAGATCTGTTTACTACAATAAAGGCAGAGCCTGTTTTGGATTCAGAAGACATCTTCTGAAATGCTTCCCTGGCCACTTCTTAATTGCCTGATTTAGGTACAATTTTCCATTTCCTTGGCCCTAGATATATTTATCTGTAAAATAACAATAAAGAGAACTTCCCACCATGCATTCCAGAGTTCTTGTAGTAATATGTAATTCTAGTTTATGAACTAAAAAGATAGATGAAGTTAGGTTACTAAAGACATGTATGTAACCGTTGCAAATATTTCATTAGTTTATTTTATATACTAAATGTATCTTCCTAAGTGACGACACACCATATATTTAATAACTTTTTTTACACCAAAAATGTCATTCCTGAAAATATCCAGTCCCCTAAAGAACCAGTGGTCATTTCTAGATTCTTTAAGAAATAGCTACTATTTATACTTAAGTTTATCCTTTAATTATCCCATGAGAAAAAATAAACCCTTGGATCAAATTTAGAAAGAAAGAATGTATATACAGAGATATATAGGAAAGGAAAGGGAAAGAAAGAAAGAGAAAAGAAAGAAAAGCTGGTGGCTGTTACTAATACTCAGTGAGATTGTCTATGTATGAACTGGTAGGTGAGCAAAAATCAGAAACACTGAATTATTCCACAAACCACTCTAGAATCAGAGGAGAGTCTTGACAGATTTATCTGGCTGCCATTTGCTTGGGTTATAGTTTCTATGCTCTTAATAACCCTTCATTCCTTGTCAGCAGTGTGTCATAAACACACTGTATAAATCATTAATTGAGTGTTTCGCCATTCTACTCTACATAGCCTATCAGCATTCACTGATTCTATAAAAAGTCCATTTTATTTTCCTTTCTCACATGAACCATTGTATTTTTCTATTTACTTCATTGAGTTCCTGATGTTTATTCATTTATAGCTGACCTAGATTTTTTTTCAAAATTTTTAACATTTATTTATTTTTGAGAGAGAGAGAGAGAGAGAGAGAGAGAAAGCAGGCGAGAGGCAGAGAGAGAGGGAGACACAGAATCCAAAGCAGGCTCCAGGTTCCGAGCTATCAGCACAGAGCCTGATGCGGGGCTCAAGATCAAGGACTGTGAGATCATGACCTGAACTGAAGTCAGATGTTTAACCAACTGAGACATCCAGTCACCCCTGTAGCTGACCTAGCTTTGAATAAACACTGCAAATATTGCAAAAGAGTCCCATCTTCTTTTTCCTTGAGGAAAGGAAGGCACTTATGAACCAGAGTCTATCAATATTGGTCTTCCTCAGTTTAAAATCTATTTTTTTAGGTTCATTTATTTATTTTGAGAGGGAGAGAGAGCGAGAATCCCAAGCAGGCTCCGTGTTGTCAACACAGAGCCTCATGTGGAGTTTTAACTCATGGAGGATGAGATCATGACCTGAAGCGAAGTTGGAGGTTAACCAACTGAGCCACCCGGGTGCCCCTGGTCTTCTTCAATTTAAAATTAAACCATAGTTCACAGACTCATAAGTACATTTCTTTACCTCCCGTTCCTTTACCACTCCTTTCTGAAGAAGATGTAACATTATGTTAAGAAAGGGTATACGTATCTGTGGTCATATTTTAGAAAGGCATATAAAATCTCAGATGGAGTGATTATATACTTACAGAATCCAATGCAAGAGCTAACACCTATCCCCAGAGGTGACCTGGTTTCACTATAAAACTATAAGGACCCTTTGTAGAGTGCCAGTATTTGCCAAGTATTGGTTGGTCATTAAATTTGTTTGCTTGTTTATTTACTTTTTTTATCCCAGATAATATAATTAACACAATAGGGCATAAATGACAGCTAAAAAGAAATTATATAGTTAAAACTTATATCATTCCATAAAGCAGAGAAGTTTATTGAATGCTTAGCAAATATTTATAAATATTATATTGAAATTATCCATTGATATACTCATTTGCTTAACATTTATTATGTGACTATTATATAGTAGCAATTGCCCTAGGCTAAAGAGTTCAAACAATAAGAAAAAAAAAAACAAAACAAAAAAACCCTTCCCTCCAAAATTAGGTTCTAAACTCAATAAACTTATTATATACAAGTATATTAAATGTGTATACAGATATATACATATATGTAACACAGTAAAATGTCTGTATATAAGTGTATATATATAATATATATACACACACACAAACATGTTCTAAAAATTATAAAATATTAAAATTTTAAAATAAATATTTATAAAATGGGAGATTTGGGGAACAAGTATTTGAGTGAGCCAGAAAGGTCTTCAGAAAGGAGAATCAGGAGGGTATTGAGGTAAAACTTAAATAATGAATAGGCACCCCACCCCTGAACTCAAGCAGTTAAGTGGGGGATGAGAACTTTCTGATAGAGGAAACAGCAAATGTATTGGCATGAAGGAAAGTTCAATGAATAATAAAGAGTGGCCAAATGCTAGAAAACAAAGAACAAGGACTAGACAACAAAGAGACATTTTTATGTGGGGAGGGAATTTAGATTTTACTTGTTAAGTAATTGTAAAACAATGAAGATTGTGGACTGGGATAGTTTTGTCCTAATTAGCTTTCCCCTTTAAGAGTGATAATTGTGGAGTCATTATAAAGGATAAATTGGAAAGGGGCAAAGTGATTTCCAATTTACTAAGAAGGATGTAATTTTGAATAGATGAAGTGATAACCAATAAATTCATAAGTAGACAGTAGCAATAGAAAGAAAAAAAGATGATATAAGAAAGTTCTTTCACAGAGAGTGGGGAAATAAGGAAACATCTAGGATAATGCCAGTTTGCATTCTTAAAAGAAAATTAGTAAGTCTTTATTGTCCAAATGTGATTGGGGGTAAGATGGATGCTTTCACCAGGGAAAGGATTAGAATATTGTCAATTTTATGTTCAAATTTAGAGATACTATTAAAGTTGGAATTCTTATGGAGTAAACATTTGTACATCCAAATGAATGTATGGATTCAGTACTTAGCAGGGATTTTGGGTAGAGATACAAATCTAGAAGTCATCAGCATTGATAAAGTAACTTTCTTTGGTAATAAGAGCAATTTAATAATTCCTACAATATTACTACACGAATTCTGAGAGTAGAGGCCCCAGGGTGACTTATTTGGTTACTAATCTGACTCTTGATATTAGCTCAATTCACTATCTGATCTCATGATTCATGAGATTGAGTCCCACGTAAGGATCTGTGCTCATAGCATGGAGCCTACTTGGGATTCTCTCTGTCCCCCAGCCCCCTCTCTCTCTGCCTTCCCCCTGCTCATGTGTGCTCTCTCTCTCTCTCTCTCAAAATAAATAAGATTTTAAAGAATTCTGAGGCTATGTCTATTTTAATAATATTTCAAAGGAACAGAAATAGCTTTTAATAATCATTTGTATGATAATAATAGATTAGTGTCATGGAGTGCTGACCATGCTCCATGCAGTTTCTTTGTTTTAGGATAAAATGTATAAACTATGTCAGTTTCATTGAGAATTTAGAGTGAAATTATGAGTTCTTTTCCTTTTGTTTCAGACTTCAGTTATACTGATTTATATATAATTTTTCTCTTGAATAATAAAATTTTATAGATTCTTTATTAACTTTTTATATTTTCATATAATATTCAACACAATAATTAGAAGTCATAATACAATATTTTAAAAGTTAGAAGAAATTATGTAGCTTGACATTTTTTAATCATATAAAAGGCATATAATATTATAATGAAGTTATTGCAGAAAACATTAGAACATTAGTTCTGGACAACTAACTCGTCCTTCATGTAGACCTAAATAGAGGACAAAAGTGGGTTTTCTCTATTCATTCCTTGGTTGGAATTTCTACCTAGTCTATGAAGTGCTTTTAGACAATCAATCCAAGTATTTATAAGGAATCAGAAAAACAAATGCTGTCTTCAATTATTTAAAACAAAAAAGAAGACAGAATTTCTTTATGAGAATATTAAGCTACATAATACAAAGATCCACTCATGTGTGGAAGATGGTCACTCATCTATGCAGGTACTAGGCAGTAAGGTTGAGTGAATATGTGTAATGAGATATTTAAATCCCATAAAGACAGAAAATTTTATGGAGAGAGGATTCTCACATCAGTTTTCTTGAATTGTCGAATTCAAGTTCATGCAGCTAGTTATACAAGCCAGATATCTTGGTATCATCCTTGCCTTTCATCTCCTTTACTTCCTACAGCTAATAACCAAGAAAATTAGATCTCTACCTCCTTAATATGGGACAATCATTTTATGTCAATGTCTATCCCCACTGTTTCTACTTTATTTTAGGCAACCATTGTCCCTTGCCTGGATTGACACAACAGCTTCTTATACTTTTACCTGTCACCAATTCATACTCCGCCCTGAATAAAGGTTATATTCAATTTCCCATCACAATCAAAACAATGTCTAAACTCCTGACAACTGTTTTTAGGAGGTTTCGTATAATTTCACCCTCTTACAATGCTCAACACTTTGTGCCTTATGATTCAACCATTATGGATCTTGACACATGTGTATGTCCTTATTTGCCTTATCTCCTCTATTTCTTCCCTCGTACCACTTTTCCTAGTCAATCACTGAGAGCTCTCTTTTAGTTGCCTTCTCTGAATTCCCAAATCCTACTAAGGTGCCCTTCCTAGAAGTCCCAGGTGCCCACAGACACCTGCTCAATAAACTTATATCATGCTAGCAAGACTGATTTACCCCAAATCCATGACTCAATTACTGCTTACATGAAGGTGAGAATTGTTTTAGATTCACTTTTATGTAATTATTTAGCCACACAGCAACAATAAAAATGTAATTACTGGAGTCTGACAAGTAACAATTATTCAGGTATCTTTTGTACTATCTGAAATAATTTGTTATAGAACATAACTGCAGAAAATGTGAAATTGAATTTAGAAGCTTCTTTACAAATGCTTTACATTGGTTTTATAAACTTCATTTTCAATAATAAATAACATATAAATCAGAATATAAAATGTATTTAGATTTCAACATGCACTTGTTTTAGACATTTGTCTTCTTTTTTCCCCCTACCTTCATACCTTTTTTTCCCTACAAATACATTACAGTATTTAATTTAGTATATATATATATATATATATAATCTTACCTTCATGTGGCATCTCTCTCTGGCAAGATATCCTGGACTTCATTATAGGATGGTATCTGGGTTACATGAGAGCAGAAAGAGAGGTATCAGAACTCTTAAGGTTTAGAAATGGAATTTCACATTTTCACTTCGCAATTTTTTTGGTAAGAGAAAATCATAAATCCAGTCCAGATTCAATGAGAAGGAAAAATGAGAAGACTTAGTTTCTTGATGGAAAGAGCTGCATGTGGGTACAGGGAGAAGAGAAATTGTGAGCTATTTTTGGAGATTATCTTCTATCACATCTAATATATTATGCACATACATATGTGTTATATGTGTGAGTGTATATATAAAATATTAAATATACTATGTTATATATAACATACTGTTTTATATCATATAAGTTACATAAGTTATGTGTAATATAAAAGTTAAGTATATGTTATGTATTATATTATATAGTTATAAGGTATATAAATTTTATTATATATTATTTTATATTAGTTATATGTGTTTAGATACATGTTATATGTTATAATGTGACTGAGCATAATCATACACCAGGAATGGCTTTGGGTGTCTAAGCTGCAGATATGAAGAAATTAGGCATCTGTCTTATCTTCCTAAGCAAATAATCCAATGAAAAGAATATTTTATAATTAGGAAGAAAAAAAAGGAAGCCAATAAATACAAAGGGGCTTAAATTATGAAAGATAAAATAGAGACGTTGTACTAGATAAGTTAATAAAGGAAAACCTTTAGAAAGAGATAATACTTGAGAATCAATCTGCTTAAGTTTATTAAAAGCTCTTTCTAATTTTTTTTTTTTTTTAATGTTTACTTTTGAGACAGAGAGAGACAGAGCATGAATGTGGGAGGGTCAGAGAGAGGGAGACACAGAATCTGAAACAGGCTCTAGGCTCTGAGCTGTCAGCACAGAGCCTGACGCGGGGCTCGAACTCACGGACCGCGAGACCATGACCTGAGCCGAAGTCGGACGCTCAACCGACGGAGCCACCCAGGCGCCCCAAAGCTCTTTCTAATTTTTGCAATACAGTGAGTAGAAGTATATATTTGGAGAAGTGTGTATATAAAGGAGAATGCATATAGAATATGTATGTAGAGTAGGAGTACACATATATTACACATTTATTACACATATAGAGGGTTTGCAAACCACAGAACCTCAGGAGAAAGGGAGGGGCTGATCTGGGCTTGATTATCTAGCTTGCTTGTTGCTGAAGGCAATAGGAATCCAATTAATATTAAAAGGTACTGCCATTCTTGGCATGTAGTCATGGAATAGCAAAATAAATTATTGCTAATGGACACTGAGAATGAAGTGTCCATTAAAGGCACAATTCTGGGGAACAAATGTCTATTGCCACAGGAAATAAAGGGTACAGTTACTCAGGACTATGGGTCAGAATGGCCACTTCTAAAAGATAAACACAGCTTTAAAACTATTGTGGACTGAAGCCTGCCGACATTCTATACCTGTGCTAACATAGTCTTCTGTCTCTTGCAGTTACAGGGTGATTAACCAAAATCCGAATGCATAATCTGTTCCTACTTATCGGTGAATATAATCAGCTGAAGTCCCAGTCTAACCAGATAGTTGATGTAATGGGACATATGTACTATCAGAGAGTGGGAAAGATTCTTAAAATCTGAATCATTTATTTGAGGGATTCAGAAGCCTTGGTATAGCCACACATTCCAACGCATCTCTTATCCTTTAGAAGTAATTATTTATTACCTAGTTGATCAGGCTGTATCTGTGTTTCTAGAAAACCCTTAAAAACCTATGTTTAAGTATCTACCCAGAAGACTTTGATTTAATTGGTTTGGGGTGTGGCCTTGCCATCAATAATTTTTACAAGCTCCTGAGATAATTATAATGTGCAGCCAAGGTTGAGATTCACTGGCTCAGAGTTTTCTGTGCTTTTGTTTTTTCTTTAATGAACAAATTGGAACAGCTGGGACTGGTTTTAATTGGTTGGTTGGTTGGTTGGTTGGTTGGTTGGTTGGTTGGTTGATTGGTTGGTTGGCTGGTTAGTAGGTTGGTTGACTGAAACCTAGATTCACCTAGGGCACCAAATAAATTAAGTTGAGATGCCAAACATTCATGGATATTGGTAAAGAAAAGAATCTGAAGAGTATGGGAAGTGAAAGTGCTGGAGTGATTTTAACACATATGACCTTGACGTGTCCATTCATTTCTCAAATAGTAACTTTTTGCAAGTCATTTCATTTCCTCTTTATGAGTTTTTAACAGTAGTTTTCTCATAAGATAATTATGAGAATTAAATAATTTAAGATCATTAAAAAGCTAAGAAAATCCCTGATATGTATTTAGTTTTATATAATTATCAGTAATAATTATGCTGATACTCAGTGATAATGATGAAAAAACACAAGAGGGAAAGTGAACAATCTTTTGTGAAGATCCCAAGAAATATATAGGAGATGGAGTGTGTCAACAAATTTGAGAAGTATTTAGACAAGGGATTTCAATGGATATGATAGAAAATCCTCAGGTGTTAAAAGGAAAGTAATAACATTAACTTGCTAGAGGTATGGTTTGAAGAATTACCAGAATAGGCAATAGAAACAGTCTAGTTAACTAAAGTCATGATCAACATTGATTTTTGGTTTGGGCTATTTACTCATGTAGACAATTAGAATAAAATAGATGGGCAGTCTAACAAAGTCCTATATTATTTATAAAAACACACACAAGAAACCAGGAATGGAGATTGGATATGATTTGGAGCCATTATGGCAGCAAACTATGGCTCTTTACTCAAATCCCAGATCCAATTTCAGCCAGTTCACAGATACAGAATTATCTGAATGATGATGACTTATGGCTCTTTACTAGTTTCATTGTGAACTATGGATAGAAAATAGTCCAGGGCACCTGGGTGGCTCAGTCGGTTGAGCATCCGACTTCGGCTCATGCCATGATCTCGCGGTCTGTGGGTTCGAGCCCCCGTGTTGGGCTCTGTGCTGACAGCTCAGAGCCTGGAGCCTGCTTCAGATTCTGCGTCTCCCTCTCTCTCTGCCCCGCCCCCCCGCTCGTGCTCTGTCTTTCTCTCTGTCAAAAATAAATAAACATTAAAAAAATTTTTTTTGAAAAAGAAAATAGTTCAATCTTCCATTGGTTTTTTACTACTCTCGGATTCATTCCCAAAATTATGTTTGTAAACAAGGGGCAAAAGGAAGATTTTCGATTGATTGATAAAAATTTGGGGAAGAGATGCATAAACTTACTTTTTGTATGGATACAGAGTATGAGAACATTTATTATTTGAATGATTACAAAACGATCCCCCATAAACAGGGTAAAAATAATCTCTCTTTAGATGCATGTCAATCTTCTTTCACAGCTATTTCATTTTTGTTCAGTGAACTCAATCACAATATGATTGTAATGGTACAGCTGGAAATTTTGAAGGAGCTGTAAGCATATATTTCCTTACCCTAAAGTAAAACTGGTTACCACTCCTAAGTTACTTAAGTTTCTAGCAGCAGTGACCAAAGCTGGAAATGCAATATTGTATTCCTCTACAAGGAAGTGATTGATTGTATTAGACCCGTTCCATCATGAAGAGACTTTTCCATTCTATCATGTGGTCATGTGTGGGATACTTAATACATTATCATGATCTCCCACACGACAGCACCACTAAAAAGGAAAGTAACTGCAGGGAAAGAAGGCGATAGTTTATGACCATGGAATGCACTGTTCTTTTCACATTCTCATTCACCTAGTGAAGCTAACTCATGAAAAAAAATGGGATATCTAACTTAAGATTCCCTGTAAGCTTGAGATGCTGTCCTGCAGCATGAATTACATGCTCTGGGCAAACTGCTGTTGCTTTTCCCACATCTCAAATATGTGAGTACAAAACACAAAAGGTGGAAATGTAGATAATACATTTCACAGCTTTGTCTAATTATCCTCTCCGAAAATATTGTCTTGTGTCTAGCATTCAGGAGTGCTATTGGGTTAAATGTTTTAGTAATTAAGGTAAACATTTCAGACAGGATACCGGTCAGATTCCACCCAGCTCTTCTGGGCTTCTCATCTCTTGAATATACATAAGGGAGAAGAAAAGGGAGGGAGGTGGGTGAAGGTTATTTCAGGGAACTGAGTCTGGCTAAAACAGCAACAGGAAGAAGTATGGATAGAATAAAAGGGGACCTCTGAGGTTTTTCACAATTTAGTCAATGACCAGTGTAAACTTTTATGAGAAGTCTCCTCATCCATACAAAACACAAGATATCAGCTGTTTCAGGAACAGAAGTTGGGGCACCTGGATGGCTCAATGTGTTAAGCGTCCAATTCTTGATTTTGGCTTGTCACGATCTCAAAGTTCATGAGATCAAGCCCCGTGTTGGGCTCTCTGCTGACAGAGCAAAGCCTGCTTGGGATTCTCTTTCTCCATCTTTCTGCCTCTTCTCTACCCATGCATACTTACTCTCTCTCTCTCTCACTCTCTTTCTCAAAATAAATAAACAAAAAAGAGAATATTATCTGACTAGGTAAATAACTGAGGCCTCCTGTGTGTTGCCTATAAACAAAGTAAGTATAGAAAGGTTTGAGAGGTTCAGTGTCATGAAGAAAGGCTGGGATCAAAAGCAGAAATGAGGGCTTTTTCACAGTCAGCTATCACCTTCCATTTAGTTTCATGTACATATTTACATCTTGAGGCAATTCCTTTTCTTTCTTCCTTTAACTAGAAATAGAAAATGAGTAATTATCACCAAAAAATGTGGGATATGGAATTGGACACAGTTTCTGCTGAAATTTTAGGTGTTCTTCCTGAAAATGGCAGGTGGAACATAATTGTATGTTGGTTGTGGGTAGCAGTATATTATGGACAGTAAGTTTTATTTTTACTCTGGAAGTGTCATTATAGGAAGAAGGATGTACTTGTATTTGAAGGTGGAAACGGGATGAAAGGAACTGGATCACGTTTCTGCAGTTTTTGCGACGGGCTTAACGTTTTATACACACTGTACCTTTCAGCAATTTTGCATAGAATGAGTACTGGTGAAAGAGAAGATATTGTCTACCACAAAAGCAAGAAGTCCAAAAAAAAAAAAAAAAAAAAGGTCTCCCAACCACACTTCTACATACATACACCAACAGAGTCAAAAGAGCTACAAACAAATAACTGACCAAATCTCTTGATTTTACTCAGGATTTTTAACTGGATGAAAAATTTAAAGAAGTAGCCCCTTAAGTTCTGGGAACGAGTCTGTCCAGGGCAAGGACAGTAATGGCGTAACCAGTGTCCAGCAATGGAAGTAGATGGTCATACAGATATCACAAACAGAGGCAAAGTTTTCCACAAGAGTGGTTCTTTAGGTGACTGTGGATTTTGTGACCTAGAGCCCAGATATTTGCGGCCATTATTTTTGGCTGTGTACTTTATCTCCTCAGTTATTTTGAAACCTACCCCAATAGCTTCCAAGCAATCATTTATATGCTTAAATTAGCTGAAGTCAAATCCTGAGGTCTGCCACAAAATGATTGGTTAATATACATACCTCCAAGGCTGAAATGAATTAGCGTCCTGGTAAAAGGCACTGACAAAAGTGAAACATAGCAAGACTGGTACAATACTTAAACTGATATTGACTTAAGAGATCAGACACTGGGCTTTATTTATTTATTTATTTATTTATTTTTGCTTTTCTAGGAGAAAATTAAAGTTTAGTAGTGATGAAATTTACCTAAAACAAATAACAATAATGTATTGAGAATTTACAATATAATAAGAAGACACCCTGCCAGAGACTTTGAATACATATTCTCACTTAATTCTAAAACATATATTGGGAAAGGTAGTTTTTATAAAGAATTTTGCTTTCTTCTGGATTGAATTTGTTTTATTATCATATATTCTTTTTTTAAGTTTTTTTTTTTTAATGTTTATTTATTTCTGAGACAGAGGGAGACAGAGCATGAGCAGGGAAGGGGCAGAGAGAGAGGGAGACACAGGATCTGAAGCAGGCTCCAGGCTCTGAGCTGTCAATACAAAGCCCAACATGGGGCTCGGACACACAGACCGGGAGATCATGACCTGAGCCGAAGTCGGTTGCTCAACCGACTGAGCCACCCAGGCACCCCTTAATTGGCTGCTCAGCTGCAACATTTCATTGTGCTATTTTGGTAGTTGGGCTGGAATTTATGTGATTCACCTTTAACTTATCATAGATGCCCACAAGTCATTTTATAGCACTTCATATAAAGTATGAGAACCTCACTTCACCTAAACTTTCATTTGTTTTTAAGCTTTGTTAGGTGAGCAATAATAAATTCCCATTTTTATTTTCCTGGTGTTCGTGATATTGCTGTCACACATTTTATTTATACATATCTATAATTCCCATATTATATTATTTATACATTTAAAAAATCAGTGATTTTTGAGGCACCTGGATGGCTCAGTCGGTTAAGCATCTGACTTCAGTTCAAGACATGGTCTCACGTTCACGAGTTCCAGCCCAGCATCTGGCTTTGTGCTGACAGCTCAGAGCCTGGAGCCTGCTTTAGATTCTGTGTCTCCCTCTCTTTCTGGCCTTCTCCCTCTCTGTCTCTCAAAAACAAATAAACATTAAAAAATTATAATTACAAAAATCAATGATCTTTGAAAAAACTTAAATACTAAGAAAAAGGTCATATTCACTCATGTAGTCACTAATCTCTGGTGCCCTTTATTGCTTTTGCAAATACGGGTGTCGATCTTGCATCATTTTCATTGTGCCTTTAGGACTGCATTGAAGATTTCTTGTACTGTGGAAACATAGTTGATAAAGTCTTTCAGTCCTGTATGTCAGAAAATGTCTCTGCCTCATTTTTGAAAGACAGTTTTATTGGTACAGAATTATTCTGGATTGACATACTTTTCAAATTTAATCCCCTGAACTAAAGAATTTAACCTTGCTCAAAGAGAAATATGGCCTTTGCCCTCAGCTTCTAGGAGGTAATTGCTAAATCCTTGGAATATCCTGCCTGATAAGGGCGTCTTTTTTTTTTTTTTTTTTTTTCACTTGAAGGTTTAGGGCAATGCCCAATAGTTAACAGCGTGATTTATGGGGAAGGCGTTGGGTCACAGTATCAATTTTGACCTGTGGAGGAGTTGGGGACTGAAGTAAACCACGGGGGCTGTTAACCATGTCCACAAAACCAAATCCCAATAAAATCTCTGAGCACCGTAAGGTACTGGACACTTTCCTTATTGGCAATACTCTGCATAGGGTAACATATTATTGTCAGGAACCTTAACACTGTCTGCAAATCCCCTGGGAGAAGACAAGTGACCTTTCCATGTTTAAAATTTTCTGGGACTCTGCCCCATCTATCTTTTTTTTTTTTTTTTTTTTTTTTGCTGATTTTAATCTGTAATCATTTAGATGTAATAAATAGTAGCTGTGAGTATAATAGCCTTCAGTGAATTTTGTACATCCTTCTAGCAAATTACTGAAACTGAAGGGGACCCCCACCGTTACAACTGGTGTCAGAAAAGAGAGTGGTCTTGTAGAGCATCGCCAAACTTCACACCTATCTTCTAGTTTGCACTGTTCCCAATGGAAATTTCTTGTCATTCTTCTCTTTCATCCTCTGTACATCATATAATTTTTTCCTTTGGTTGCTTTTAAGATTTTCTCTCTTTTATTTTCTGTAAACAATATGATTATGTATTTTTCAATCTATGTTTCTTGGGCTTGGGATTATTTAACTTTTTGATATATGAGTTTATAGTTCTAATAAATTCATATTATTTATTTTCAGCCATTTTTAAGAAATCTATTTTTGTGTGTGTTTCCCCTCCTTCAAGGACTCCAATTAAGTGTATTAGGTCACTCAGAGTTGTCCCAGAAATAACTGAGGCTCTGTTGATTTTTGTAACTATTTTTCTTCTCTCTATATTCTCTTTTAGACAGCTTTTATAGCTCTTAATCCCTCTTAATCCCTTTCTGTATATTTTTATCTCGGACATTGCAGTTTTTACTCTTGAAATTTCATTTCAGCGTTTTTAATATGTTTCTTATCTCAACTTTCATGTAATAATCCCCCCCTAGTTTCTAGCACATATACAATACAGAGATATGACATACAATAGTTATATAACTGTTTAAATATCCTTATTAACTAATTGAATCATCTCTTTCATTTCTGGGTCAGTTTGGATTGGTTGTTTTTCTTCTCATTAAAGGTCGTAATTTCTACTTTTTTGTAATTAAAAAAAAACTTTTGTAGTGTTTATTTATTTTTGAGAGAGAGAGAGAGAGAGAGAGAGAGAAGGGCAGAGAGAGAGAAAAGAGAGAATTCCAAGTAGGCTCCTTGCTGTCAGTACAGAGCGGGACACGGGGCCTGCCCCCATGAACTGTGAGATCATGACTTCGGCCGAAACCAAGAGTCAGTTGCTTAACGACTGAGCCACTCAGGCACCCTTGTACATTTTTATTCAATATCAGACATTGTATTTTACCTTGTTGGATCAGAATATTTTTGAATTCTTATAAATATACTCAAAGAATTGCTCTGGAATACACCTAGTTTCTTGTAATGTTTGATCCTGTTGTTTCTTGTTTTGAAGCTTTGTTAGGTGGTACAAGAAAATTGTTGAGTGTAGGACAATTTTACCCAGCTATTGAGGAAAACAATTCTGAACAGTCTAGCAAATGTCTCGTGACTTTTGAGAATTACTACTATGGCTGGTGTAATAGGAACTAATCCAAGCCCTTATAATACAAGGGGAAAAGAAAAAAGAAAAACAAAAAAAAAAATCAAAAAACAAAACAAAACAAAACAAAAAAAACAACCCAGCAACAACTGCTGATCAGTATCCTGAAGACTGAAAAAAGATCTTGTGCAAATTTCTAGAACTTTGCAGCTCTCTTTTTTGTAATCTTAACTGCCAAGCTCCTAAATGTTAAACTTGATCTTAAATCAAGGAATTTATTCATAGACTCCTCTCCCTGTTCCACAACCTGGAAACCCTCTCCACTCAGTAAGCTTTCAGAATCATAGTTCTCACCTTATTTTATTTCCATCTCCCAGAGACAACTTTATTTTGTTGCCTAATTTCCAATATATTGAAAAAACATAGATTTAATCTATTTTGTGTGGGGTGTTTCAGTTGCTAGAGGTAGGAGAGTAAATCCAGTCTCTATTATCTGATTTTGATAAGAAGCAAAATTCTCTACAACTTAACATATTTTTTGGTAGACCATTTGTACATATTTTCATGAGTTACTGATAGGTTGAATGGCTTATCCAAAATTATAGCACCAGAAAGAGGTTATAAGGTGTTCAAACCCAGGGTATCTGACCCACATCCAAATTCTTAAGGTTTGGTTTGTTAAAGTAAAGACTCCTGAAAAATACCATGGTATTCTTTCCTCTATATTACATCATATCTACTCTCCAAAATAACGTTGCCAGTGTTTTTAATGATACATAAAATGATACATAAAATGAAATTTGCCTAATATTTATGATAGGCACAGTGCTCATTCAACAATCAAAAATCATTAATCCAAATTACAATCACCTTGGTGTAACAGGGTCTTCACTGGAAGTCAGTCTAAATTAAATAACTGATCATGCTATCAAATGCTTACCAGTTTTTCTGTCTTAGAGACAAATCTAGTAGTCAGGCTAGCAAGCAAATATTTGGCAAGCAGTGCATTTCAATAATGAAACTGATAATTATACTTCTTTCACACAGCTGTAATTGAATAAATCTAATTGCCTCTTCTGCTTAACTTTAATGCTAGGTTTCAAACTGTTGTATGGACAGGAAAGCAACATTAGAGAAATTACTCTAGTGTTGCTGTCTTTCCAATACAGTGGTTTGATCTTCGGCGATAAAGTGAAATGGAAAAGGCTCTATACTCAATTTTCAATTATAGCAAAGGCAGGGAGCCACAATTATCCCTTTCATTACCGTGATGTTTTTCACTGCTGCCTGGGCAAAACCTCTTCACTGTTGTTTGATGCTGCCTTGACTCCAAGTAAGAGCACTTGAAATCAAAGGTTAAAAGTAAGGGACCGAATTAAAGTGGTGTGACATATGTAAATGTAAAAATTTACATGAAAAAGAAGAAATGGTGAAGAGAAATACACTGAATGCTAGATTGACTTCCAGAAGCACTATGGAGGATGGAGTGCTTGGAAAAATGTAATCAATCTTTGTTTCAAACTTTAATCATGGCAATAATGCAACTTATTTAAAATTTAGAAGTCTTCCGATAAAGAATATTTGTGTCTTTACATTAGAATATTTTCATAAATTTTGTAATAAACATCTAGTATTTTCTACATTATATTTGCAACATTTCTCAAATAATTAATCCCAAGAGCCTTTACTTAGCTGTTATTTCAGAAATATTTCACTGCCCAGCTTCATAATTTTATAATCAGTTGGTTTCCATTTTAGCCATACGTCAACTTTTTCCTTTTTGATATTTTCTTATTTTGAAATGCTAAATTACTAATTACTTGAAAATATCACTCTGGCATCTAAAAATGAATAATGCCAACTGCTAATCACACTTTTGTTTGTTAAAGCAGCCACAGATAAACACAAATTTTAATGATAATCAAAGTTATTGAAGGTCAGTCTTGACTCCTAACTGTCCTTTTCCTAAGAAATCTGATAATTAGGTACCTGGCTGTAAGTTTATTAAACCCAATGGGGCTGAATGGGGTGTGGTGAATTAACACAGACACCAACATAGTCACGCTCGTGCACACACACACACACACACACACTTTACTAAGATGCTAAAAACAAAAATCACTTAAAGCTACCAAAGATTTCTTAGGACATGATCCTATTATTACCATTTAAAATACTTTTAGACTATTAAACTAGTGGTAATCCCAGAGAAATTTTCTATTTATTGAAATAATTTTTATAATTTTATTATACACACGGTTCACTTATATTTTTGGATTCTGGGTAGTCACCAATCGTTATATGTTTTAATAAGTTCTGAGAGGGTTTATCTGCTATTCTTAATCTTTAGTTTTAATTTAATTTTGACTTTCCTTTTATATATAGTGTAAGACTTTGTTTTGCATAAGAATAATTTGTGGTATTAGATTCTTCACCGTCCTCAATAATTTGAAAAATTATGAAAAATATGAAATTATGAAAAAATATGAAAAATACCAAGTTACTTATATTAATTAATCATCTCAAATTTCTCAATTTGATATTTAATATTATTCAGTCTTAAATATGAATATCCACTTAATATTTATTTTATTTGATCGCACTCATATACATTACTTACATAATAAAAATATGCAAATAACCTACCTAAAGATCAAAAGCTCATCTAACAACTTATAACATTTTTAGGCAAAATTGTGGGGACATTTGTATGAAGTAAATTTCTTTTGTACTCTAAAATGGATATTATTGACTGGCATCTATTATTCTTCTAACGTCGCAAATTATGATTCTCATATATTTTGAAGCTTTTATGAATATAAATTGGCACATTGTTTTATTAAAGATGGATATATTTTCCATCCCAAATGTTCTGTGCATTATGACCTTGGCACTCACCCAATAAAAGATGGAGTCCATTTCTCCTAAAAATATAGACAGGCCCACTGACCCTTGACCAATGAAATACAATGGAATTAAATCTGGGTTGGGCTTATTAGAGCACTTCATAAGTCTTAAAACAACTGCTTCTTACCTTCTGGACACTGGAGCTGCCTTGTACAAAGTCTAGGCTCTTCTACAAGAGAGAAAAACTGTGTGGAGAGATCCTGAGACACCACATATGTTAATGAAAAAGTTACCTTGAATGTACATCCTTTGAATGATTCCATACAAGTTGCTCTGTAACTAAATGTCTGGAAGATCCCAAATAAGAACCACTCAGTACAGACCAGTTAATACACAAAATCCTGAGAGATAATAATAAATTATTATTTAAGCCATCAATTTGGGGGATTGTGATGGTATGTAACAGTAGTTAACAAAAATGGTTCATTTGTGATTTAATATCCAAAATAATAGCTAAACATAATAATAATAATGGTAAATAGTACATTGTACTTTATAGAAGGTTTGATATTTCACAGCAGTCTTATTAGTTTTACATATTTTAACACATTTGTAGAATCATTCTTAAATGTTTCTTCTGGTAATTCTGAATATTCAGAAGCCTAGTTTTGAGTCTATGAGCCAAAATGATTTACATGGAACCTAAGTTCCTGGTTTTCTAAGATTAATCTGTTAACTCCATAGAATTGTGGGAAATAAAGGAAATATAAAATTAGAGTGATTATTCAGGTATGTTTTATACACATTTTTTTCTCAAGTAATATTGATTTACCTCTATTAAGCCCATATACTTTATGGTGAGGAATGCATTCAAATGCAGCAGAAATAAAATTATAGGTTATCAAAGTTACCCCAAACATATTGAGAACATGGGAATTATTATACCTTCTAAGCAGTTTCTAAACTTTCTTTTTTTTTAATTTTTTTTAAATTTTTTTTATTTTTTATTTTTTTCCAATATATGAAATTTATTGTCAAATTGGTTTCCATACAACACCCAGTGCTCATCCCAAAAGGTGCCCTCCTCAATACCCATCACCACCCTCCCCTCCCTCCCACCCCCCATCAACCCTCAGTTTGTTCTCAGTTTTTAACAGTCTCTTATGCTTTGGCTCTCTCCCACTCTAACCTCTTTTTTTTTTTTGTTCCTTCCCCTCCCCCATGGGTTTCTGTTAAGTTTCTCAGGATCCACATAAGAGTGAAACCATATGGTATCTGTCTTTCTCTGTATGGTTTATTTCACTTAGCATCACACTCTCCAGTTCCATCCACGTTGCTACAAAAGGCCATATTTCATTCTTTCTCATTGCCACGTAGTATTCCATTGTGTATATAAACCACAATTTCTTTATCCATTCATCAGTTGATGGACATTTAGGCTCTTTCCATAATTTGGCTATTGTTGAGAGTGCTGCTATAAACATTGGGGTACAAGTGCCCCTATGCATCAGTACTCCAGTATCCCTTGGGTAAATTCCTAGCAGTGCTATTGCTGGGTCATAGGTAGGTCTATTTTTAATTTTCTGAGGAACCTCCACACTGCTTTCCAGAGCGGCTGCACCAGTTTGCATTCCCACCAACAGTGTAAGAGGGTTCCCGTTTCTCCACATCCTCACCAGCATCTATAGTCTCCTGATTTGTTCATTTTGGCCACTCTGACTGGTGTGAGGTGATATCTGAGTGTGGTTTTGATTTGTATTTCCCTGATAAGGAGCGACGTTGAACATCTTTTCATGTGCCTGTTGGCCATCCGGATGTCTTCTTTAGAGAAGTGTCTATTCATGTTTTCTGCCCATTTCTTCACTGGGTTATTTGTTTTTCGGGTGTGGAGTTTGGTGAGCTCTTTATAGATTTTGGATACTAGCCCTTTGTCCGATATGTCATTTGCAAATATCTTTTCCCATTCCATTGGTTGCCTTTTAGTTTTGTTGGTTGTTTCCTTTGCTGTGCATGCAGAAGCTTTTTATCTTCATAAGGTCCCAGTAATTCACTTTTGCTTTTAATTCCCTTGCCTTTGGGGATGTGCCGAGTAAGAGATTGCTACGGCTGAAGTCAGAGAGGTCTTTTCCTGCTTTCTCCTCTAGGGTTTTGATGGTTTCCTGTCTCACATTCAGGTCCTTTATCCATTTTGAGTTTATTTTTGTGAATGGTGTGAGAAAGTGGTCTAGTTTCAACCTTCTGCATGTTGCTGTCCAGTTCTCCCAGCACCAGTTCTCCCAGCACCAAAGACCAAAGAGACTGTCTTTTTTCCATTGGATGTTCTTTCCTGCTTTGTCAAAGATGAGTTGGCCATACGTTTGTGGGTCTAGTTCTGGGGTTTCTATTCTATTCCATTGGTCTATGTGTCTGTTTTTGTGCCATCTAAACTTTCTAAACACTTTCTAAACAGTTTCCAAGCAGTTTTTAAACACTTTCTAAGCAGTTTCACAATGCGGAATTATATGGTTGTTAGACCGTAACTATACAACAATATTTAAAATCAGCTGTCATAAAATGATAATTTACGGAAATAATAGTTTTTAAAATACCTGCTGATAAAATTCTTTAAAAAATGCTATACAACTGAAGGCAGAACTGTATTAATTAGCAATGGCTGCATAAAAAAACTTACCCCAGAACTTAAAGGCTTAAATTATAATAAGACATCTTATTTCATAACTCCTGGAGACAGGTATTCAGGAGCAGTTTAGCTGGGAAATTCTCTTTCAGGGTCTGTTACAAAGTTGTTGTTAAATTGTCAGACAGGAGGACAGTAAACATAATGAAGGGTAGAGGAGGTGCTTCCAAGATGGCTCACTAAAATGGCCACCGAGCTTGTGCTGGCTGTTGGTGAGACCTTCAGTTTTGTTCCATACAAATCTCCTCAGTATTGTTTTAGTGTCTTCACCACAGGGTGGTGGGCCCCCAGAATACAACCAAGAATGGGAACAAGGAGAAGCAGCAAAGCCTTTTATATCCCGGCTGTGAAAGCCACACACTATCATTTCTGCCACATTCTATTTGCTTAGAGACATTTAGGCCAGCCCACATTCAAGCTGAGGGTAACAAGTGCCTACATTTTGAACAGATATGCGCTGAAGAACTTTTGGACATGCTTTAAAAACAACCAGAAGAGGTAACCGAATCTTATTTCATCATCATTTTCAAAAATTAATTGATTCAAAATGCTTGGCACACAACAGGCACATGAAAAGATGCTCAACGTTGCTCCTTATCAGGGAAATACAAATCAAAACCACACTTAGATATCACCTCACGCCAGTCAGAGTGGCCAAAATGAACAAATCAGGAGACTATAGATGCTGGTGAGGATGTGGAGAAACGGGAACCCTCTTGCACTGTTGGTGGGAATGCAAACTGGTGCAGCCGCTCTGGAAAGCAGTGTGGAAGTTCCTCAGAAAATTAAAAATAGATCTACCCTATGACCCAGCAATAGCACTGCTAGGAATTTACCCAAGGGATACAGGAGTACTGATGCATAGGGGCACTTGTACCCCAATGTTTATAGCAGCATTCTCAACAATAGCCAAATTATGGAAAGAGCCTAAATGTCCATCAACTGATGAATGGATAAAGAAATTGTGGTTTATATACACAATGGAATACTACGTGGCAATGAGAAAGAATGAAATATGGCCTTTTGTAGCAACGTGGATGGAACTGGAGAGTGTGATGCTAAGTGAAATAAGCCATACAAGAGAAAGACAGATACCATATGGTTTCACTCTTATGTGGATCCCGAGAAACTTAACAGAAACCCATGGGGGAGGGGAAGGAAAAAAAAAAAAAAAGAGGTTAGAGTGGGAGAGAGGCAAAGCATAAGGGACTGTTAAAAACTGAGAACAAACTGAGGGTTGATGGGGAGTGGGAGGGAGGGGAGGGTGGGTGATGGGTATTGAGGAGGGCACCTTTTGGGATGAGCACTGGGTGTTGTATGGAAACCAATTTGACAATAAATTTCATATATTGAAAAAATAAATAAATAAATAAATAAAATTGCTTGGCACATAGTTTATGAATGAGAAATTGAAGGCAAAGAGATTTAACAATGACTGTAGAATTTCTCTGAGATTTTTGGCTCTCTAGGAAGTTTTAATTAGAGATAGCTTGAAACTCAAGTAGTTTCCAATGTCATATTAATTTGATAAGTAAAATATAAGGATTTTATTGGGAAAGCATACCACATGTGTTTATATAAACAAGGACCAGCACTGCTGATTGCCAAATTTAGCCAGTTGATTTGTCTTTATTTTAACTAAACATAGATTATTATCAAATTGAAATGTAAATTATTTCTTTTTTTTGAAAAGTAAATTATTTCTAACTTTAACATTAACCTTAAACATTATTTTTTAGGTTTATTCATTTAGTTTGAGAGAGGGAGGCAGAAAGAGAGAATCTCAGGCAGGCTCTTCCCTGACAATGCAGAGCCTGAAGCGGGACTCCAACTCATGATCCATGAGATCATGACCTGAGCTGAATTTGTACACTTAACTGACTGAGCCACCCAGGCACCCCAAGCTTAAACGGTTCTGATACACGTTGTTTAATAAAATAAACTGAAGCATTAGTAGAGAAGTCAAGTCGTTAAAGACTGAGGCTTGGTCATAAATTTGCTAGGGGTTGAATCTAGGCTTCATACTTGCAAAGTATTTGGCCTTGGGGTAGCTTAATTTCTCTTTATCCTAGTTTACCTAGCTCTATAATGAGGATAAACACAGAACCTACTGCATGGGGTTATTGTGAGGCCTCACAATCTTAGAAGAGTGTAGTTATGCAGCAAGTAATCAATCAATAAATTCAACCTATTATAATTATTAAGAACAATAAGCATCCTGGGACACCTTGTTGGCTCTGTCAGTTAAGCGTCCGACTTCGGTTCAGGTCATGAGCTCACTGTTCGTGGGTTTGGGCCACGCATTGGGCTTTGTGCTGATAGCTCAGAGCCTGGAGCCTGCTGCGGATTCTGTGTCTCCCTCTCTCTCTGCCTCTCTGCTCATGTTCTGTCCCTCCCTCTCTCAAAAAGGAATAAACATTAAAAAAAAAAGAAAGAACAAAAAGTATCCTTAGAGTAAGGCTTTTTAAATTATTTTGATTTTAAGGTAGTGAAATAACCTCAAATGCATGCTTTTTTTCTTATAAAACAAAATATTCAGTTAAAGAGAACAAAAAAGAAGAAAATCAAATTTCCTCTTGAATTTTTATGGCCCCTACATTCAATTTTCCAATGTTTTTTTTTTTAGTCATCAGAAATCCACTTAACTGACCTACATTGCAGAGATGATTTTATTATGAAGGAAATCACAGGTAATGGATTGGAAATCACACTCTTATGAATTCTTCGTGATTACCTCCATTGTTTTTTTAAATCCTAAGCAGATGAGCATCCCCATAAGACCTATTAGTAAGTATTCATTACACTTTATAAAAGGTGTTCCTATGGTGAACTGAGACCAGTAGCCTTAGGTTCTCAGGTAAGAATGAGAGGCCTCTGGAGGGAACATATATTTTGCATTTCACAACTATGATTGTTTTCGCATTTTATTTATATCCACTGCTTTCTTCTCTCCTATGGGAGAATTAAACAGCAATTTTACTCACTGGGGCAATTAGCACATCACTCACTTCATTTTAAATGAAACATTAAACAGGACCCTTTAGCCATTGTAATAACCGTAACTAGCATCTATATTGTTCTTGATAAAGCCTTCCTGTTCTCTCTGGAATGCTATCTTTATTACTTTTTTAATTTTCTTTGGAGGAACCAGAATCGAGTGTTCTATTATAAAGTCGCTGTAAGTCTTGTTTTTATCATCCACTCTTTTTCTTCAACCCAGTTGCCTGTGGATGATTGATAGAAAAACACCAAATGGTAGAACTTATTTTTAATCCTAATATTTTTTTTTGTTGATGAAGTGTTAATCGATAATCCTTATGCACACAAGTTATATGTAATTTTGTATCCTAGTAATTTTATTTTCATTTTTGTGCTAGAAGAATGCACATAGGAAAAGTATACATCTAGTGAGAAATGTTGTCTAGGGAGAATTATGTCCTGGATTGTCCTAATTTCCTTACTATGCTCTTTGTGAGGAAGTGCGCTTAATAGTTGTAATGCTTTAGACAGTGGGTGAGGTATTGAAGTCGTTACAGGGGGCAAGGAAATTAACATTAATTGCATATATTTCCATTATTAATTAGCACACTGTTTCTATTTTCTATCTTGCCCTAAGTGTGTCACTGTATATTTGTGTTATTATATTAAAATCTATGTACTAGGAAAATCAACTGAAGAATTTTAGGCCACTAAATTAAATGTCATTAATTCTTTTTTATTGTTTTCTATTTTAATTTCAGCATAGTTAAGATACAGTGTTGTGTCAGTTTCAGGCATACAAGATAGTGATTCAAAAATTCTCTACATTACTTAGTGCTTAGCGTCATAAGTGTACTCGTTAAACCCCATCACCTATTTCACCCGTCCCCCTTCCCAACTCCCCTCTGGTAACTGTTCTCTATAGTTGAGTCTATATTTTGGTCTCTCTTTTTTTTCTTTGTTCATTTGTTTCTTAAATTCCACATATGAATCAAATTATATGGTATATGTTTTTCTCTGACTGAAGTAGTTTTCTTAGTATTATACTCTCTAGGTACATCCATATTGTTGCAAATGGCAAAATGTTATTATTTTTATGAGTGCATAATAGTCCACTGTGTATGGAATATACAGCTTCTTTATTCATCAGTCAGGGGACACTTCATCTGTTTCTATAATTTGGCTACTGTAAATCATTCTGAATAAACAGAAGAGTGCATGTATCCCTTTGAATAAGTGTTTGTATGTGTGTGTGTGTGTGTGTGTGTGTGTGTGTGTGTGTGTGTGGTTTTTTTTTGTAAATACTCAGTAGTGGGGTTATTAGATTGTAAGGTAGTTCTATTTTTAACTTTTTGAGAAACATCATACTATTTTCCACAGTTAGATGCCAATTAGTTCTAATAATTTTGGTAGAACTCTGATATTTTTGCATATTGTTTATTGATCAAATCATTCATATTTTCTGTGGCAATAAAAAAATGCCAAAAACTTAGTCTTATTCTGTTATTCTCAATAAAATTTTTCATTTGTATTTGAGTGGACGTTTACCTTAGTTTTTTCAAATATTTTTAAATACTCAACAATGGAAATAACTACCATTCTGTATTTTTCAATATAAATAACTATAGCAGACTTTATAGCAGTCTTCTTCTCTCTGATGAATCAGTTTTGATTACTTTTAATTAGATCATCTTTTGCGATATTTCTTCAAAATAGCTTAGAAAGTAATTCTTACTGTTTTTCCCCATAGCTAATGAAAGTTTAACCTGCTTATAATTACTCGCTGCATTATATGTCCCACTTTCTGAATAATCATGTTATGTTTGCTTGAAATTATTCACTAGAGTATTTCTAAAAATAACCAAAGAAAATGTATTAGTTTCCTTCTCATTTTTTCAAAGCCTTAGATCTATGAATTGGACATACCGTCATTAAATTTTAATAAATGTAAACTTTTGCTAACTTCGTATAGTTGTCCCTCAAGTCATACACTTTCACGTAAAGAACACAATCCTACACACAAACTAATCTTGATCAAAGTCACAGAAACTTGTTTGTATTAAATTTCAAACAGTAACACCAACATTCTGATTAAAGGTCCAGTTATTTACCATGACAATCTGCTTAGTTTTCAGGTACCCAACAAAACACAGACTTAAAATATTTAGCACCTCTAAGTATCTCCTCTAAATTATAAAAGCCAAATTTTACTAAAAGTAGTGATCAGCTCAGTTTTTCCTTCTTAAAGTTTTCACTGTAGCCCTCCATGTTATAAAACCCTAAAGTCTGTTTTTTTTTTTTTTTTATGAAATTTAGTGTGAAATTGGTTTCCATACAACATCCAGTGCTCATCCCAACAGGTGCCCCCCTCAATGCCCATCACCCACTTGCCCCTCCCTCCCACCTCCCATAAAGCCTTAGTTTATTCTCAGTTTTTAAGAGTCTCTTATGGTTTGCCTCCTTCCCTGTCTGTAACTTTTTTTCCCCCTTCCTCTCCCCCATGGTCTTCTGTTAAGTTTCTCAGGATCCACATAAGAGTGAAAACATATGGTATCTGTCTTTCTCTGTATGACTTATTTCACTGAGCATAACGCTCTCCAGTTCTATCCACATTGCTACAAAAGGCCATATTTCATTCTTTCTCATTGCCAAGTAGTATTCCTAAAGTCTGGGTGCTAAAGTTAGGCCTACATTAAATGAAAGAAGAAAGTATTTATTATTATAAAATGAGAACTACAATATACTGGCTGTTGATAGATTAGAATTATTGAGTGGAACTGCCCTATTTGTAGTAGAGATTACAAAGTAGTATAATGAAGAAGCTGTCTTCATTTGTATGTTCAACTGCCAACAGCTTTCAAATCCCACTTCCCTCTCTGCCTATCTGGGCCCACTTCTAGGAAAGTGAAAAGATAGACTCCGTGTTCCCTCTTTTGGCTCTGGAAGGGAGTTCAAACCATATAATCCCTGGAGAAGGAACCCTCCCTTCAAGCAGACTCCCTAACCATGTGACCCACTTTGCTCTCTCAAACTATTCTTAGACAAGTTTGGGTGTCTGCCCTGCCCTGCATAGAAAACCTCATGATGTGAGCGATAAAAATTAATGTCATTCGTAGTGCGTGTGTGGCATCATTGCTGTTAATATTTAAATCAAATTTTGGGTAGGTTTTGATTCCACCCTTGGAGGACAAGCATAAAACAGGCAGCAAGCAAAAGGGCTGCTTTATCACATTTCTATATATCTGTGCCAGGGTTAGAAAAAATCAGTAGACTCTCACAAGAATCACAAATTCAGATTTCTAGGGACACAAAGTTTTAGTAAACAAGTGAAATACATTAGAGGAAATCTGGTCATCTAAGAAACATCTGTGCACCTCCACTAAATTCCCATCATTCATGTATGGCCTTTAAAGTTAGATTTTATAATTTTCTCTCTAACTGATAACAGCTGACAGAAAGGAAAGGAATGTAAGACAAAAACACAGTATCATCAACTGGACTTGACTGACAAACACTCCACTCAGTTCTAACAGAATAAACATATTTTTAAAAAAAGTTTTTTATTAGTTTTCTTTATTTTTGAGAGGCAGAGATAGAGAGTGTGTCGGGGAGGGGCAGAGAGAGAGGGAGACACAGAATCCGAAGCAGGCTGCAGGCTCTGAGCTGTCAGCACAGAGCCCAATGCGGGGCCCGAACTCACAAACCATGAGATCATGACCTGAGCCAAAGTCAGATGCTCAACCGACTGAGCCACCCAGGCGCCCCAGAATAAACATATTTTTAAGAATGCCCATGGAAATCTGAAAAACATACACTGTATACTAGAATATAAAGAAGTCTTAATATATATATATTTTTTAATTTACATCATACAGAGTGTTTTTCTGAGCACAAAAAGATTAAGTTGAAAATAAATAAATTATCAACATCCACGGATATCTCATGGATCAAAGAAGAAATCAGAAGGGAAGTTAGAAAATAAAATAACAAAACCTCAAAATTTACATGAAGTAATCGAAGAGGGGGCTCAAGGGAAAAGTATAGATTTAAAGTTTCATGTTAAAAAAGAATAAACTACATGATAAATGAACGTATTTTAATAAGCTACAAAACAAATGACAATGAATGAAACTTAAAGTAAGCAGAAGTAAAGAAATGAAAGATAAATGCAACTGAAAGCTGAAAATTACTAGAAAATATAGTGAAACCGGAATTTGTCTTTTTGAGATGAATAATTTGGATAAAATGAATATATATCTTGAATGACTCAAATTACCAAAACCAACTGGAATAGTTCAATTGTCCATTGAAAAAATACATATAAATGAAACATCTTTTCACAAAGAAAATTGTCCCAGATGGTTTCTTTGGTTTCTTTGGTGGATGCTTCCAAACACTTAAAGAGATAAGACCAAAAAATAATCCTTAAGAATATATATCTAAAAATCCATATTTAACAGAATTTTAGTTCATCAAATCTACATTAGATACAATGGGTAATATACATTAAATAATACATATTTATCCAATGATTGTTCAATAGAAAAAAATCAGCAAATGTATTATATCATATTAAAAATAAAAATAGGGACACCTACGTGGCTCAGTCAGTTGAGTGTCCTTTCTTGGTTTCTGCTCAGGTCATGATCTCAGGGTTCATGAGTTCAAGGCCCAGGTAGGGCAGTGCAGAGCCTGCTTGGGATTCTCTATCATTCCCTCTTTCTCAGCCCTCCCCTGCTTATGCAAGTGCTCTCTCTCTCTCTCTCTCTCAAAATGAATTAATAAACCTTAAAAAACAATAAAAATAAAAACCATAATCAGTTCAGATGCAGAAAAAAACCAACATTTGACACAATTCAACATGCCTTAATAATTAACTCTCAGGAAACAGAAAAGAAGGGTGGTGGTGGAGGGAACCTCCTCAAACTGGTAAAGGGAATTTACTAACAATCTAAAGTTTAATTCGTACTTCATTACAATACACTGAATATTTTCCCTTGACCCAGTCTGGATATCTAACCTCCCCCTTCTCTTCAGCATTGTACTTGAGTTCCTTGCCATTGCAGTAAAATAAGAGAAAGAAATACCTTTCACACATAAGTGAAAGGAAGCAGTGAAACTACATTTGATTACAAACATCATAGCTGTGTGTATAGAAAGTCCTAAACAATCTACAAATAAGCTTCTAGATCTTGTGAGTTAGTAATGTCACAGGTTAGAATGCTAGTATACATGTTGGAGAACTTACATACTTAATTTCAAGATGACTTATATGAAGCTATATTAATCAGTAGAGTGAAATAAGTCTATACCTACAGGTCAGTGAAGTAGAAAAAAAAGAGTCCAATAAATAAATAAAACATATGTTACCTATTGAGTTTGGACCAAAGTGACAAGGTAATTTAATGGTAAAACGATAACTATTTCAACAAATTGTGCTGGAATAGCCAGATATCCACGTGAAAAACAAAAACAAAAACGAAAACATCGGTTTGAACCCTTACCTTGCAACCTGTATAAATTAACTTGCAATGTATCATAAAACTAAATAT
Source organism: Panthera pardus (assembly GCF_024362965.1). Taxonomy (NCBI): domain Eukaryota; kingdom Metazoa; phylum Chordata; class Mammalia; order Carnivora; family Felidae; genus Panthera; species Panthera pardus. The sequence continues at coordinate 176,243,760 of NW_026526688.1, read as the reverse complement.
GAAAGATAAAATTATAGATTCTTAATGAAAACAAACTCAAGTTAGTCAAAAATTTTTAAATAGAAACCAAAAAGTATAAACCTATAAAATAAAAATTTACAAAATAATTTTTTTCAAAATTAAAAATTTCTGTTCCTCAAAAGTTATTTTAAAAGAAAGTAAAGGTAAAAGAAATGTAAAGGTAAGCAATACACTTTTATAAAATGTTCGCAAAACACGTGTGACAAATGACTTGTAATGACGGTCAATGAAAACTACGTATATTTAATAATAAAGTTAAGTACATGAACCTGTAAACATAAAGGGAAAGTTTTTCATAGACACTTCAAAAGAAAAGCTATATGAGTAGCTAATAAGAAAGGATGCATAACATCACTAGTCGTCATTAATCGACCTCATTAAAACCATAATTAGATATTACTAATTACCCAATAGAATAGCTAGAATTAAAAAGACGACCAAAACAAGAATTGGCAATTTGTGGAGAAATGGAATTCTTATGATGGTTGTTGAGAATGTATAATGATACATTATACAATATAACGATCTGCTTTGGAAAAGAGTTTCATAGCTTAATATGAAGTTAAATCTGTATGTACCATATGACCCAGCTATTGCATTGGTAGGTATTTTATCAAAAGAAATGAAAGCATATGTCCACAGAGAAACTTGTACATAAATGTTCATAGCAGCTCTACTGTAGTATTCTCAAACTGAAAACAACCCAAAAGTCCACCAACAGGTAAATGGGTAAATGCACTCCAGTGTATACACACTTGCATAGATACGCATATGGCATGTGGCTCAGCAGGAAAAAAGAAATGAACTATTGGTACATGCAGTGATGTCTATAACTCTCAAAATAAGTATAAAGTGAATTGAAAGTATGAAGAAGCAAAACAGAAAAGAGCTCCTGCCATGGGCACATGCAAACAATGTAAGAAATACAAGACATAACTCGGCATATCCGCTCTCCAAGATTTTATTTATCATCCTCATGCTTTAATCAGACAAAATATCACTTGAGCTGACCAACAGGTAATGTTCTATTTAATTTTAATGTCACTACAGAATTGCCTTAAATTTTAATTAATTTTGACAGGTATTCGTAGATCCTAAAGCAGATATACTACTACTCTCTAAATTTATTAAAGGGAGTTTGTTTCCACTGCCAAAGTATTGTTCAATCAACAAGAAACACAACATCAGTTCCACCTTTATTAAACTATGTCTTTAGTGTGTCAACTATAGGCAGGTAATAAAGTTAACATATTTGCTTTTTACTATACTTTGTCCAATTTTTGGTACTTTTGGAATATGTAGCATTCTGAGCATCAAGGAATATATTGACCATCCTATCATGTGATACAGATATTCCTAATATTCTCCCATCCAGTCATATGCAGAACTCCACTTATAGGTTGTTATTTCCCACCTTGTGGCCATCATATGTTTTTGTACTTACACCCATTTTTGCCAGTCCTTCCAAGGAAGCCCTCCTTTATTATTTATGGCACCAGTACATCTTTATTTTAGTATTTGTTATATAAATCAAAATGGTGTTTCACATTGATGCTATAATTTAGTTAGCTGAGTTACTCTTATTAATGCCCAAAGTAGTGAGATTGTATTTGAAATTATTTGTTGGCTACACGTTGTGAATACACACACATATATATGCGGATGGATAGTAGTTGAGATTAAGTAACTGCAATATAAGGAATACTCAATCTAAAACATATTTATAAGTAAGTTTTATTTATTGTTTTGAAAAACAGAAGGTGCAAATTAATTTAGAATGGAAAGAGAAGTAAAAAGTAGTGAAAATGGGGGGGTGGGGAATAAGGGTTTAACACTAGACAATATAGAAGGCAAAATTTCCTGAATTTAATCCCTGTACTCTGATATCATCTATAAATCTAGCAGATGAATACCCTACTTTAATTGGGGCACCTGGGTGGCTCAGTCAGTTAAATATCTGACTCTTGGTTTTGGCTCAGGTCATGATCTCAAGGTTCATGAGTTTGAGCCCCTTATCGGGCTCTCTATGCTGACAGTGGGGAACCTGCTTGGAATTCTCTCTCTCTCTCTCTCTCTCTCTCTCTCTCTCTTTCTCTCTCTCTCTCCCCCCCTCTCTCTCCCTTTTCTGCTCCCCAAAATAAATAAATACACTTGAAAAAAATCCCTACTTTAGTTAATCCACATTGAATGATGGATACCATGTGGATACACTGTGCTAAGCTCTTTTATGTAATAAAATTATGAAACCCTTAGGTTTCATGATCTTTCAGATCATATATATATATGTGTATATATATACACATATATATGTATATATATATATATACATATATGTGTATATATATATATATATATATATACACATATATATATTTCCTTTACAGAGAAAACAATTCAAATTACAAATTATAACTCACCATAAGAAGATAGTGCTTTTCAAAAGTGCTATAGTACTTAATCACGTATAGTAAAAATAGATGACAATCAATTATAGTAGTTAATTCATATCATTATTAGGGAATTACAGAAAACTGCTTACATAATTTAAAATCAGAAAGACAGGGGCGCCTGGGTGGCTCAGTCAGTTAAGCATCCAACTTCAGCTCAGGTCATGATCTCCTGGTTTGTGAGTTTGAGCCCTGCATGGGGCTGTATGCTGACAACTCAGAGCCTGGAGCCTGCTTCAGATTCCGTGCTTCCCTCTCTCTCTGCGTCTCCCCTGCTTGTACTCTCTCTCAAAAATAAATTCACATTAAAAAATATTTAAAGCAAAATTACAAGATAAATAGTTGCCAATAATGTCTTTGGTGTACTGATACTGAAAATATCTCTGTGTGTTTCAGTGTACAAGGAATTAAATAATTAGTCGTGAAAACAGGGCTTTAAGATCTCTCTATATTGAGCCAACGTATATGGATTATTTCATAAGGAACTTAACTGATAAGGATAGAGCCAACTATGGGCAGGTGAGCTCCTGCCTCTGAAAATGTCCCCCATTAGCTCCGTCCTACCGTCATGTCCATCATTAGTTAATACAACAATCCTTCTCATCGCCAACAACAAACACAAAAATACCTTTCCCTAGGGTTGCCTGTTGCATGCTCCAAAGAATGCAAGGTGCTTATGAGACCAGGTGTGCACAACAGGAAGGAGTTAAGATAAAGCCGTCAGAATGATAACAATCGTGCCTTGATGAGTTCTTGTTATTTTAAGACACACCTGCTCCAAGTCAGCAGGATTTCTGAGGAAAATCAGAAATGTGTTGGATGTGTCCCAAGGCACATAAAAGATTGAATTCAATTCTGTCGAGCTGATGTTTAGAAATTTACAGCAGTGCTGACTGGGCTAAATGGCTTTCTTGCAGAATTCCAGAAGACACAGTGCTGTATTTGTCAGAGAAAATTACATAGCAGATCCCTTGTGAAAAATGCATAACCTCCTCCCTCACCTTTCCTTCCTCTTTCCTTGAGTCGGTGTGCCAGATTTGACCAACGTAGAAACGTGATAGGAAGTACACCATTATTTATAAAAAAAAAAAAAGGCTCACAATATCAAGGTTGATTGATGATTGCCACAGTGATTGGTATTATAAACCATAGAGACTCATCTAATTCTGTAAGATATAAAATATGTGTGCATTTGTATATACATACACATATTTATATGCATTCACACACACAAAACTCACTGGACAAGAGAGTTAGATATACAGGTGCAGTTTGTTTTATTCTCCTTGCAGATATTGTGTTTTTTATATGTTGAAGGTTGGTGGTGACCCTGCACCAAGCTATTCTCCTGGTGCCATTTTTCCAACTGCATTTTCTCCCTTTGTGTCTCCGTTTCACATTCCAGTAATTCTTGCAGTATTTCAAACTTTTCATTATTATTATATTTGTTTCAGTGATCTGTGATCTGTAAATACAACTTGCTGAAACTCAGATGATGGTTAGCATTTTTCAGCATTAAAGTATATTTAATTAAGTTATATACATTGTTTCTGTAGACAAATAGACTTAAATATAGTGTAAACATAACTTCTATATGCACTAAGAAACCAAAATATTAGTTTGACTCACTATCTTGTGATATTTGCTTCATTGCAGTGATCTGGAATGAACCGAGAACATCTCTGAGGTATGCCTGTGCATAAATATATAATCATTATTGTCACCTTGTTCTTTGTACTTCCCACTATTTACCTATTTTGTTCAAAGAAGGCCCACTGGTTTTATAATCAGAAGAAAAGGCAATAAATGTTTATTTCTATTTGTTGGGGAAATGTAGTATATAAAAATATAGACTAGAACAGTCCAAATGTATTTGGGAAATTTAAATAACATAATTCGTTGCCTATTGCGATTTACTAAAATTTAAATGTGTGCTCCAATATCCCATATTTTGAATTACGATGTTCATGGAGAAGTATTGACATGATAATCATATGTCAGAGGCAACCATAAAATGGAATTTTATCTAATATCATGACAGAAAAAATGTATGCACATCATGTGTCATTTCAAACATTATAATGCTATTTTAGGAAATATATTTAACTCAACATGAAATACATGAAGAAATGATATCAAATAGAACAAAAGGCAAAAACTTGAGAAAAAGATCAAACCCACGAGGAAGGTTTGAACAATAAAATATATGCCTTTAGTTCCTGTCTATTTTCTTTGTATGAGATGAAAATTCACACTGACATTTTCAGCAAAGATCACAAAGAGAAGGAAATGGAATCAATTACATGCTATAAAATGACTATAAAATTAAAACAACAGCGACACAACTAAGTTGGTCTGTGGCCTAAGGGAAGCTCAGCTACTCTATCAGCAGGGCTTTAGGGAAACAATCATTTCCCCTTGGGCACACATACTTTAGATCAACTATTTTGTGTGATAAATATTATCTAAAAATACACTCATAATAAGTATAAAATAAAGGTCTGAAGAGATATTTCTTATGTTACTTAAAATAGATTGATAGGCAGGGTGGCGGGGGTGGGAGAATTCAGCATATACTTTAGTTTCAGAAGCTCCCTTAACAAAGGGCAGGGAAGAAAGGGTCAGAAACCACAGGTTTTGTTGTTTTGTTGTTATTGTTGTCTTCAATTTTTAAAATAGAAATGGGAGTACGACGTACTTATTTAGGTTGTTCTAGAATTCAAATGAGATAATAAGCTTAGCTCAGAATCTGGCATAGTAAGCAGTAAAATATATTGGTTATTTTTATTATTTATAAAATGATGAATTGTTATTTGTTCGAAAACCATCCCAAAATATTATTTCTTTCAGTGATTCTCTCAAGATGTCTTGTTGGGCACTGTGTTCACGGGGATACTCATGAAATAAGTAGATTAAATGTACCAATACTGTATGGTTACTAACTATATAAACACAGGCTTCCCCAAGGAAGTACCTACATCATGATCAGATTTAAACCTACTTCTGAAAAATGAGAAGCCCAATGCACCATGAGGGTGATTATAGAAAGCCACATTTTTGTCTACAGTCGGTGACATGATGGGCCAAAGGAAACCCCCCTGGCAGGAACTAGTGTAAAAAAAGCAGGTCAGAAGATAACATATATGAATGGACATCTAGTCTCTGTTATTCTGTGCAGAAAACATAGTCATATTCCTTAAGCCCAGAAAAAAATGAATCAAGTATACTAAATGCTTCAGATAAAATAATATAATAAATATAATATAATATAATATAATATAATATAATATAATATAATATAATATAAAATATATAATATAATATACCGTATCTATATTTGAATCAGCCTCCAAACACCTCAAAACTCTAAAAGTGATTATGGAAAAAATTTACTCTTCAGATTCTGAAACATGTATAAAGATTACAGGAAAATAAAGAGTGTGTGTACTGACTGATAAAAAGTAATAAAGAGTAATAAAGAGTAAAAGTGCAAAGTATGGTCCTCAGACTCCAGGGGGTAAAAAAACAATGTATTGTGATGAAGAAAGTGTTAACATTGTATATGTGTTTGACAAAAAAAAAAAAAAAAAAAAAGGGAGTGCCTGGGTGGCTCAGTCAGTTAAGCATGTGACTTTTGTATTCAGCTCAGGTCATGATCTCATAATTTGTAAGTTCTAGTCCCACATCGGGCTTTGTGTTGACAACACGGAGCCTGCTTAGAATTCTCTGCCTCGCTCTTTCCTTGCCTCTCTCTAACTCTCTTTCTCTCAAAAATAAATAAATACACATTAAAAAAAATAAGCTCTAATAATACTCTGAATTTTGGCAATAACATGACAGCTAGCATATGTGAGTTAACCTAAGGGAAGGGTGAATTATGAGTAGGATGCTTTTTCCTTTTAGCATTGAGAATCATGGGTATTTCTAATTTACACTAAAAGATACCACCACCACACTTAAAACAAAAACAGAAACAAAAACAAAAACAAAAACGACCATGGAAAAGAGACTTGAAAACAATCGTTCTAAAGAAATTTGGGTTCAAATGTAATTCCACTTATATACACATAAGTGAAAAAATAGGAATAAATAGAGTTGACACTTCTGCTACACCTGTTATAAACTTACCATACACCAAATCATGAGGCAAATGATAATCTAATCAGACCCAATAGGAAATAGGCTAAAATTTTCAAAATACTAAGACATCTTTTATAAATATGGATTTTCTGTAATATGATAAAAATGTAACTTTTCCTAAGTATATTATTCTGAAAATTTCACTGATTTCAGTAAGAGTAAAGTATTATTTTTCATCAGCATTTCAACTAAAAAAGTTCTGCATGTATTTTTATATTCTAGTTAATACATAGGTAAAAACAATTTTTACAGATAAACATACATTCATTGCGCTGAAACAACAATATTTTACTGACTTGGATGTGTAATCACAGAACTGGGAGAGCACTGGTGCGCATGCTGGAGTGAATGACCAGCTCTGCGTGCAAATCCATGTCGTGGAGGAGGACGGTTTACAACCTGGGACATGAAGAACTGAGAGGGTTGCTTTGGTGTGGGGTGAACTATCCAACTGAGAACATGATGTGCAGAAGCAAAAACCTACTTTGTGTAGATAGAGATAGGAGATGCTTAGGCAGGCATGACCATAACAGATTGCATGAAAGACCATATATACATTGTTCTTTGTTATTTTTTAAATATTTATTTATTTATTTTGAGAGAGAGAGAGAGAGAGAGAAATAGCATGAGTGGGAGAGGGGCACAGAGAGAGAGAGAGAGAGAGAGAGAGAGAGAGAATCCCAAGCAGGCTTTGCCCTGTCATCGCAGATCTCTAAGCGGGGCCCCATCTCACAAACTGTGAGATCATGACCTGAACCAAGATCAAGATTCCAGTGCTCAACCCACTGAGCCACCCGGATGTCCCATCCTGTTTTTATTTTATGATCATTTGTCATTCTGTCCCCCAAAAGCGGCTCAAAAGAACAATTAAGATGGAATCAAAAACTTTAAAGGTAGAAAAGTTCCAATGTTCATTGAATAAGTTTTCAAACATTTGGGATTTTTTCTTAAAGACTTTACTGAGATATAATCCATGCACAATACAATTCACATGTTTAAAGTGTACAGTTTAATGGTTTTTAATATTTCTGCACATATGTGCCACCATCAGCAGAGTCAATATTTTCTAAAGATTTTCTTTCTTTCTTTCTTTCTTTCTTTCTTTCTTTCTTTCTTTCTTTCTTTCTTTCTTCTTTCTTTCTTTCTTTCTTTCTTTCTTTCTTTCTTTCTTTCTTTCTTTCTTTCTTTTTTTCTTTCTTTCTTTCTACATAACTTCTACTTCCCATATGGGGCTTGAACTCAGAGTTCAATCAACTGAGCCATCCAGGCACCCCTGTCATTGTCAGTTTTAGAATATTTTCATCCCCAATTGTTTTCAGTAGAAATATTTCTTTAGAAAAAGTGAAGCCCAATATGTCAATGGGTAAGAGAGACTTTTGGTTCCTGTTCTCAAGTAAGGAGCTTGGAAGTCACCACTCTGTCCTGACAAGTGAAGGCTGAACAGACCGAAAAAGCAACAACTCTTCCAGGATGTTTAAGAGATGGCATTTTTAACTGTTGACCTCAAGGCTGGAGAGATTGACAAGTGAACACAGGAAAACTTACCTGAGCAGAGACTCTAGAGCAGAAACAGCCTAGGGAATTGGGCCCAAGGAAAGAAAACCTGTTATAACAGATTAATTCCTGGAGATTCTATGTAGACAACTTTGAGAGTTAAAAACTCCAGGGGTATGCAGTAATAGGGGATTCCCACAATACTGCAAAATATATCTCAAGAAACTCCACTAGGTTCCCACAGTAAATATTGGAGAAACATCCCCTCATGCTTCTAGCAGACAGAGAGGGGACAGGAACCATTTTGAAATAAGCCAGAGCACTCTTATTTTCAACAAGAGAAACTAGGAGAAACTAGTTAACCAGAGTCTAAACTTTGGGGAGTATTGTCAGGGCCTGACTGACCGACCGGGGGGGGGGGGGGGGGCGCGGGGGGGAAGGGAAATGTCAAACTCCACCCACCTCTGGCTATCCTGTCCCACCTAAAGAAAAATAAAAAAAAAAAAATCCCTGAGAAACACTTGTGAAGTTCACAGTCCAGAGGTACAGGCTCACTAAAAAAATGAGACCTAATCACAGAAATACAGATGCTTTCACTCCACCCACACCTCACCACTATATCCCCAAAGGCCTATCTATAACATTTACTTTTACCCAGTACATCATGTTTGGCTATCAAGAAAAAAATTACAGGGTATAGTAAAGAATGAGAAATACAATTTGAAGAGATAGAAATCATCAAAAGCAGACATGGCAGGGATATTGGAATTATCAGACAAGGATTTTATTTTTTTTTGTTAAGTTTTAATGTTTATTTGAGACAGAGAGAGAGAGAGAGAGAGAGAGAGAGAGAGGCACAGAAAGAGGGAGACAAAGAATCCAAAACAGGCTCCAGGCTCTGAGCTTTTAGCATAACAGAGCCCCATGGGGGTGGGGGAGAGCTTGAACTCATGAGCCATAAGATCATGACCTGAGCCAAAGTCAGGTGCTTAACTGACTGAGACACGCAGGCACCCCAGACAAAGATTTTAAAACAACCATGATTAATATGTGAGGGGCTCTAATGGATAAAGTAACAGCATCAATGACAGATGGAAACAGATGTAAATCCTATGAAAGAACCAAATAGAAATGCTAGAGATCAAGCACAACTGTAGCAGAAATGAAGAATGCTTTTGATGAGCTTAGTGTAGACTGGACACAGGTGAGGAAAAAAATCTCTGAGTTAGAAGATATATCAACAGAGGCTTCAAAAATTAAAAAGCCAAGAAAACCAGGACTGAAAAAAAATCAGAACCGAATATATCCAAAGAACTATGAGACAATTACAAAAGATACACAGATGTGTAATGGGATTACCAGGGGAAGAAAGAGAAAGGATCAGAATATTTGAAAGAATAATAAATGACATTCCTGCAAATTAATGACAGACACCAAAGCACGGACGCAGGAAGGTGAGAAAACACCAAACAGAATAATGCCAAAAAATGAAGTCGGTAAGAAGTCATGCATGATTTGAGACAGTGTAGACCATCCAAATGAGTTCAGCCTCCATCACACCCGTTTCTCCTTTTCCAGCTGAGAAAACTGGAAACCATATCTGTTATGTCATATGACTAAACTCTCCAACTTAACTACAGAATTAGAACTAGATACATAAGTCTTTCCTTGGATGGACCCTACACATCACTGTGTACAGAGGATGCCATGTCTTAATGATCAAGTAGATACGTTATTACTAATGTAATCATGGTGTTCTAAAAATCAAATATTCTTAGTAAAATAGCAAGAGCCTATGGAATACTTCAAGGTGCCATTTCATGACTATGGATTAGTTTTAAGTGATAAATAAAAGTTCATGACATTTTTCAAATTGAGTTCACATTTTCTGATTTCATCAAGGTATCATTTGAGACCAAATGTGATTCTACATTAATGCATTTAAATACCTTGGATCATTTTATTTTTAACAGTCAAATCCTTCATAGATGTATTTGCTAAACAGGACACTGAGTTTGATCTTGCTATTTTTTTTTTCTTTTTCATAAACACACTTGCAGAAGCTAATTATTTTCAATGTTTTCCCTGAAGGACAGATATTTGGTGGTGAGAACAGGCACAGTTTGTTTCTCATTGCTTCCTCTGATAACTCTCCCATGATAACTCTCCCATGCAAACAAGACAGGCTGAGAAACACATAATCATGAGGGCACAAGAATCCATATGTGAGAAATCCTCATTACATTTTGTAAGTGACAAAAAAAAAAAAAAAAAGATTTTTTTGGTACGGTAATACACTGTGACTCTGCTAGCCTTCCAGATTTAATCAAATGGGGTTCATGATGGTGGGAAAATAAGCATTCTTCAAATAAAAAGAATTTAAGTATGACATACACAGAAGGAATTTAGACTTTTGTGGTTTATGAAAATTGCATTTGTGAAATGTATTTTTGGGTATTTTCCAACATAGGAACTTTTTAATGTCAACAACATTAGAAAATTTAAATAGCCAAAATGTAATTAGATAAACTTATAATAATAATTTAAAAGTTAAAATTTAATTTTACAAGTGAGGCTTAAAGTTTGCTCAAAATATCATTCATGTTCATATGTGGTGAAAATATGTGTTATATTCTTGTCCAAATCTATAAATGACTAAATTCTCTTTAATCTTTGACTTAATATAATTATATTCTATTGTTATTTGCTTTCAGAATTTGCCAACTTTAATTAATAAAATTAAATCATTGTCATTATGAAATTTCATGGAGAATCATTATTATAATTAAAAGACAATAATCATTTTTCAATTAAAAACTGCAAATAATGAAATTAAGGAAATCAATTGTACTTATATTTTGTATCATATGATACCAGCTAAAAATGATACTAACAAAAATATTAAAGGAAATAAGCATACATTTCACATATATTACTGGATATATTGTACAAAAATAAAGCTAATTAAGTGAACAGAAAAATCTATTTTACATATGTAGGCAAAACAAAGAAATTCACTTATGGAAACAACTCACAACTGAAGAAGTGGTTTGACTGAATGAGCTGATTCAACATGAAAAAAAGGTTCTTGCTGCCTTGTGCAGTCACTACAGAGAATTCTGATTTTGGTACAATGAGAAAATAATAAAGCACAAAAATAAGAATAAATTCCGAAGTTCACATGATATGTACAGATCACTCTCAAATATAATTCCAACTGCTGTAGATAAATAGTAGTTGCTAAAAATAATGTGTAATTATTTTAATGAGAATAAAATTGTATGCACAGCAATATTTTGTAGCATATCTGAAACACATTTGTAGCAGAAGTATAAATATGCTGTTGAAAATAATTGGCTTTAAAATATTAATTTCCTTCCCTTATTTCCCTTCCACAATGAACTGAAAAGCCTAAATAGAGTAAAACATATTAAAAATACCTGGTGGTTCCTGAGGTTCTATTATATGCTAAATACCATTCTGTAAGGTCTGTATATTTGATCTCATTTTAATTATCATGATGTAGGTCAGCCGTTAACAAAATGCTGCCTGGAGGCCAGTTCAGTTGGCCCCCTGCTTTTGTAAATAGAGTTTTATTGGACCTCCACCTTAATTTGTATTGTCTGTAACTACTTTGATGCTGTGATCGTAGAGTTCGGTAGGTGCAACTGATCAATGATTAGCTAAACCTAAAATATTTATTACCTACCCCTTAACAAAAGAAAATAAAAAGTCTGGCAGCTACTAATGTAGTTAGCATGACTTTAATTTTCAATGAAGCTTAATATCAGGATGGAAGTCATACACTGTAAACCTTGAAGTCAGAAAGGATCCCAATTTTGATTGACTCTAGGTGGTTGTTTTTCTGATATTACACAACCCAAGAGTTCAGAAAATCAACTACACAAGGATAGGATGGCATAGATTTTTTTTTTTTTTTTTAATCAGCTGTTCATGCATAAATGTCCTGGGGTTTTATTTGACTGAAACTCAAAAAAAAAGTTTATATAATCAAATGCTGAGTTTATAGACTAGTGGAATACAGCCCCCCAACTTTATTACATGTACTCCACCACTGTTCAGATACACTATCATGTTTATTTCTCAGTACCTCATTCCTTTGTTCTTCCTTCCTTCCAGTTGCAAGTGTCCCTTTTATAATTTAAAGCTATTTCACTGACTCTACTTTGGATCCCCTATTTTCTGACACTCCCAAATCCTTCCTCTGTTTATTAGTCTCTTTCCTCACAGACAACGTTTTTGGTTAAAAAAAATGCATTCAATTACGATGCCTATTTTTTCATCTTTACTCAACTCATTGTGGTCTGGCATCTGTCTCCTTCAATTCGCTGAAATGGTTGTGGTCAAGATCCATAAAAATATCCTTATAACTGAGATCATTAGAGACTTTTAAATCCTCATCTAATTTAACTCTTTATGTTTTACACTATTGGATACTGCACTGATACTGAAACTGAAATAGTCCATACCTTTGTTTTGTGAAGTCACTCTCTCATTGATTGTCCCTATTTTTCAAGCTACTGCTATTTTTTTTTCATTTTTATTTATTTTTGAGAGAGAGACAGAGGGTGAGCAGGGGAGGAGCAGAGAGAGAGAGAGGCAGACACAGAATCTGACACAGGCTCCAGGCTCTGAGCTGTCAGCACAGGGCCCGATGCAGGGCTTGAACTCATGAACCACAAGATTGTGACCTGAGCCGAAGCTCAATGCTCAACCGACTGAGCCACCAGGAACCCCATAGATTGCTGCAGTTTTTATCTTCTGAGTTGATCTATTTTTCTCTTGATGCCACAAATGTTAGTGTTGTCAGTATTCCATAGGGGAACTTGTCTTTTTATTCTGTTTATATTTTCCATAAGGAAATAGGAAATATTAAAATTTCTGTTGCTTATGTATTGCTTCTAGTGTCTTTAATGAATATTTATACAATTAATAAATGTAGAGTTCAGTCCATATTTTCTTCTAAATTCCAGAATGATATATGTAACTGCATTTGCTATGTATTTACCTAATACCCTAAGGCATCTCATGTACATCCCAGTCTAATGACATTTTGGTATTTGTCAAATGTATCTTCTTTTACCCCATGTGCTGTGTTCTCTATCACAGTAGATGTTATTTTCCTCTACTGTGACTCAGGATAGGAATATATCTTAATAACACAGTCAAGTCTGTGTAAAATTATAATAATAAACTATTAATTAAAAAGAAATATGCCATCAAACACGTTGTCATGTTCACATTTGCTCATTGATGCCGTTGTCCTAAGATGAATAAAAATGACAAAAATCAACATTCAAAAGTTGCTTGGGAGCACAAATTCATAGCCAAGTGTTTTTTAGGTCTTTATTCCACTGGGCAAACAACATATGAATAAATATCTGTACAAAACAAACAACTCTAATATCAAAGAAAAAGTACTGGTTAAATAAGTTTCACAAAGATGGTTAAATATTCTAGTTATTTTATTTTATATATTTCATAATAATGATAGGGGAAATGCTCACAATTACATAAAAATGAAGGATGCCTCAAAATGTTTTAGGATAGTATCTGTAGGACAATCTCATATATATTATATTGTTATATATCTCTCTATAGGGCCAGATAGATATAGACATATCACAGATTATAACATGGATATAGATCAATGTGTTTAGAGGTATAATCAGATGTTAATAGAGGACAGCATAGCCTAACAGAATAACTAAATAATATACTACTTTTCACACTCTGGCCAATTTGCTTGGGAGAGTTATTCAACCATGAATTTTCTTGATTTTTCAGAGTTGTATCACCACCAATATACTGATAGGGTTGTAGTGACAGTTTGTTGAAAACATCAGATATATAAACTCATAGATTATCCAACACAAGATAGGCACTCACACATTGAAGATGATCATTTTAAGAGTTAATATTTGTAAATGATGGGAATATAAATTCAACTATGGCTATAAAATCCTTTTACAGTAGAACTTACATGGTCTGAGTTGGGAAAAAAATAAACAGATATGGACGATATAATTTCATGTAGCAATAGAATATAGCAAGCTTGGGAGGGTAGTCCTTGAGAAGCCTTTGTTATATATGGTAAGCAGTGATGACTTCTCCAAAGGGTTGAATGTGAGCTCAGATGTAAAGGATATCAGTTCTGGGGAAAGAGTATTTCAGCAGTGGGGCAGCAATAGCAAAGGCTCTGAAATAGGAGGGACGTACAGCAGTTGTGGCTGGAATATACTGAAGGAGGGAGAAGTACAGGGAAAACAGTCAAAGATGTAGACAAGAAACAAAGCTCCATAAATATTTTCACATTCCTGTGTGGACAGGGCTTTTTGAGCAATGAGCACTGGAATAAAAGACGATTGAACAACAACTCTTAAGAGAGAGATCTCCAAAGAGATAGTAACTCTTGTCACTCATCAGGGTCACCTGTCTACTTTTCGGAGTAGTAAAGTTGTTGGTTATAGAAAAGATAAAATAAGACATATTTTTAAGTAAAGTTGTCGGTTATAGAAAAGATAAAATAAGACATATTTTAAGACATATTTAAGACATATTAATCAGCTGGGTGTATGTAACGCCATATATAGATTTATGGAAGATCGTGGCAGGAACAGGTTTGAGAGGGAACTTACACTGACTCACACTATGACAAAAATGTGTATTTTTTAAATGTTAAAATATAGTAATAAAAATGTTTTAAGATGTAAATTCAGGAAATAAAATGTAAAGTTTTAGAAAGGACACCAATCGTGTGTTGAAAGGACATAAATTTCTGAGTTTAGAATTTCCCTACTACTCTAAGCTCTCTGAAATTCTCTAAGCTCTCTCCTCTGGTTTTCCTAGTTTCCATTCATTGGACTTTTACTCGCATTGTCCTTTCCTGCTTAGGCTCATAAGGTGATGATTATTTACATCATTCCCCCAGTCTTCATCTTATTCCCTTTCTGAGAAATAATCTTGCAAATTGAAACTCTTTGCTTTCTCCAAAAACAAACTCTCAGGTCATGGCACCCACCCCCATAAAATGCCTCCATTATAATCTTTGCAAGAACACCATTGTTCTCTTATTCACTATTAAACGAGAACATCTATTGGCTAAGTTCCTTTTTGGATCCATAGAGGTATTTAAAATAAAAAGCATAATATTATAATTTAAGATGAACTGGTACACAGAAATACAATCTAATTGGAATTAATTTAGACAATCAATCACAACTCTTGATGCTGCCAACAAGGGCTCAGATTAGCGCCAACATTGATTGTGGTTCTTTTCTGACAATTGTTTTATGGGTATTAAATGGAATGCATAATAGCATTGAGCTCAAAGGAATCCTGCTGCTTTCCTCTTTCAAACAGGACTTACAACTGCTTACTATAAATCTCTGCATCCATTCCTCTTCTAGCTTGTTACAGCATTGATTCAAATCCTTGATTTGTCCTTAGTTGCATCTTGTATAACAATTTATCAACTGTTTTGCTGAGATCTAGATAAAAGACTCCTACTGCCTTTGCCTCATTTACTTCACTACTCATTGCAAACACTTGATCAGATCTCTTGGGCCCTATCCTTCTATATCCTACAATGTTGGCAAACCCCACACTTGATGCTCCTCTCTTGAAAACTTGCATGCTTGTTTATTGTAATAGAAACGCTTACTAGTTATATCAGTTTCCAGGAGGCTTTTCATTTTTAAAAAAATACAGGCAATTTAACACAAATCATTTTTTCTATTCAGGTTCTCAGAGGGAAGACTGAAATAGTATGCTTCAGATTTTTGCATCCTTTTTGCCTATTTTCCCCTCATATCACTGTGAGGACTGCTGGCCGCTCTCTTTCTGAAACTCTCTCTTACACAGGCCCTTTCCATACCATTCTTTAATGATATTCCTCCTATTTCTCTAACCACTTTCTCTTTTTCTTCCTTGTCTGTTTCTTCCTCCAAAAGTTATTTGAGCCCTGGTGTTCATCAAGGTTTTGTACTCAACTTATTCTCCTACTATATATATATATGTATATACACACATATACACGTGTATATATATATATATATATATACACATATATACACGTGTATATATATATATATATGTATATACACACATATACACGTGTATATATATATATATATATATATACACACATATATTTCCCCCCCCCACTGGATGATCTAATTTCTTCTTGTCACAAACCCTGTTTACTCCCTTGAAACTTTGTTGTTCACATGTCTGATGGATTTTTCTAACTTGTCTTTCCATAGGAATGTTAAATTCAACATTTCTATAATTAGCCTCATTTTTCACTCTACAATAGCCTGTTCCTTTATTCCCTCTTCATTTAATGTTACTATCTTCTGCCTTGTTTCTCAGTCTAGAAAATTGAGTTATATTAAACCTCTCATTCCCTCTTTCCAAATGCAATTAATCACAGCCTACTGATATTTATTGGTAAAAGTTTCTACATTCTGCTTCTTTCTTTTCTTGGAGTTTCTCATATTATTGTATCAGGATTATGCCAAGATTCTCCTCTGTATTCTTTCTTGCTATGGCGGATCCTCTGAAAACCATCTGTACATTACAACTAGACCAATCCATTTCACATCAACTGTTAAAATCTATCAACTGTTTTCCATATTGTAGGATGAACTTTAAGCTTCTAGCTTTGAGAATACAGTCCTACATATTGCAACCTAAGTATGCAGATACATTTTATATCTCTATCTATCTGAAAATCCCATTTCTGGCAATTTCAATAAGTTACAGTTCCTTTACATATTTGCCAATGCGGATCCTTTTGTCTAGAAACCATTTTCTTCCTCATCTGAACTACACTTTGAATTTCAAATATCAGCTTGGGCTTCCTCTTTAGTAGAGGCAATATGTCTTCTACTCTCTACTCTCATGGCATCCTGGGTACACAACACCACCTCACTTGTCACATGTTGAAATTGACTATTTTAGTGAAACTCCTCCCACTAGTCTGTGAGTTAATTAAATAAGGCTTTAATGCCTTTTTCATCTTTTTGTAACTAGTATTTGGCACAGCATTTGGCTCATGAGAAGTGTTAAGTAGAATTTGCCCGAAGGAAGATACTTTCTAGAGAATATTTCAGTTTTTACCCTCCTTGAACTTGAAAACATTTAGTACTCTTGACTGTTTTCTATCTTCAAAAAACAATCTCCATTTCCTATAATTCTGCAACTTATTAAGAGTTATCATGCCTCAAAATCTTCTACTCATGCTTTATGATAGATACTTAGGGTATCTATGCTTTCTCTATTCTCAACTCTTTACCTTCTTCATAGGTGACTATATTTAATTCTATGCATTAATTTAGTACAACTATGTTGACAACTTCTATGCTAATACCCTTGGTTCCAGACCTGCATATCCCATTGTCAAATAACATTTTCATTTAGTCTAATTGACATGTCAAACTCAATATATGCATGTTTGAACTATTATATTCTCTCCAAAATGCATTTCCAGTGGTCAATATTCATGTGATAAAAGTATTCCCACCCCCACCCAGCTGCTTATGTCAGAACTTGGAATTCATACTCAACTCCCCCTTTTATGTCACCACTCACCCTTAAGAAATCAATTACCCAAATCTACTGATTCTTTTTCTTAAACGCATCTTAAATCTAATATTTTTTTTTCACTTAAGTTACACTCCCTAGACCAAACCACAGTCATCTTTTGTGCAACAATGTGAAAACCTCATAATTAGTACATGTCCATGCTAGCCTCCCTTCAATGCATTCAGAATGTAGTCAGAAACATTGCTTTTTTTAAAGTATAAGAATAATACCCCCCTTACTAATGTCCATATGTAAATCTCTGGGACCTGTGTATATATATTTAATTTTTTTAAATGTTTATTTATTTTCATGAGAGAGAGACAGAGAGAGAGAGAAGATGGAACATGAGCGGGGGAGGGGCAAAGAGAGAGGGAGACACAGAATCTGCAGCAGGCTCCAGGCTCTGAGCTGTCAGCACAGAGTCCAATGCAGGGCTTGAACTCACGAACCAGGAGATGATGGCCTGAGCTGAAGTCGGGCGATTAACCAACTGAGCCACCCAGGAGCCCCATGGAACCTGTGTATATTAATTTTCATCACAAAGGGGATACAAATGGAATTAAGACTGCTAATTAGCTAAGCTTAAAATTGGGAGATTATCCTGGATTATATGGGTAAACCCAATATAATCACAAGGGTCCTGAAAAGTGGAAGGAATAATCCAAAGGGAGAATCAGAGAGATGACACCATGAGAAAGAATAGGCTTGATGTTGCTGCTTGGAAAGTGGAGGAAAAGGACCATGAGTCAAGGAAAGCACACAACCTCTAGAAGCTGGAAAAGACCAGAAAATGACTTATATCCTAGAGCCTCTAGAGAAGAGTTCAGCCCTGTTGACACTTTGATTTTAGTCCAGTAAAGACCTGTGTCAGACTTCTATCCACAGACCCAAAAAATAATACATTTGTATTGTTTTAACCACCAAGCTGGTGGTAATTTGTCACAGCAGCAATTGAGAACTAGGAGACAAATTGGTGCTCCATCATGTCTTCCTCACATTGTGTCTGTCTTCTGTTCTCCATATTTCATATCCGTCCAACTGCTCATTAACTATCAGTTGCTGAACGAAATCTTCTCTGATCCAAATATTTATCCTGTAGCCTCCCAACTCCTGGTCTAAGTTGTCTGACACTTTAGCTAACTACTAGTATTGGTTACGATCTAAATTAAGTGATTTGTCATGTAATTATATATTAAATCTCTGCCTCTTTTTTTTATATATTCTAATTTTCATAATTGTATGGTTTTGTGCTCTTTTATAATTAAAAAAAAAAATTTAAGTACTCTCTATGCCCAATGTGGGGCTCAAACTCATAACCCCAAGGTCAACAGTCACTTACTCTTCCCAACTGAGCCAGCAAGGTGCCCCAAGGTCTCTGCCTCCTTAATGAGACTGTGAGTCCAGGAGGCAGATACCCCCCTACAGTCAACTTTTTTTTTTTAATCTTCAGAGCCAGCAGAGTATCATCCACTTAAACAGGCCCTTAATGGATATTTGTTAAATAGGAAATGCATTTATTCATTGTCTTCTGTGTAATATCAGTGTAAAACTTTTGATATGCCATATTTTTTGACTTCTCACAGTATCTCAATAGTATAACTATTATGTCTGTTTTACAGACAAGAAAATTAAAGGCTGAGTAGCTAGAAATTTCTCTATAGGCCATATGATTAGCAATGGCTTAGCCACAAGATGAAATCAAGTCTTTGAATATTCATTTACTGTGTTCTTTTAATTATGCACAGTGGTCTTTTGAGAGATGCTACTATGGTCATCAGCAAACAACAATCAGGTCAGCTATCCTGCTTGAATCCTGTTAGTATTTGAAGGCATCTAGAAACACTAAAAGCTGAAATAAAAATCTATTAACTATCAATTTATATCTGTCACATAGTATAGTACAGAATATAAGTAACCCTGATTAAACACAGTTTGATTTAAAAAAATGAATCAGTGAACAAACTGATGAATGAGTAAACAAATATTTTAGGTGTTTGTCTAACTTTATTTGGAGTAGAAAGAATGTCTGGGTAGAGAAGCCGTGAAATAAATTAAAATCTTAGCAGATAAATTTTTCAGTTATAGTTTTCCTGAACTAGTCCAATAACGTCTCTCTTCCTCCCTAGTAGTACTTCTAAGTTTATGGGATAAATAGGGGAAATAAGACCATTATGTCTGAGGATACTACATTGATATTATTATCCTGGACAACAGTGAAAGTGAACTTGAAGTGAATAGTCTGTCTAAATTAACGTGATTCTACTTACGTTAAACTTTATGGAAAAGAAAAGTGCAAGCAAGAGAGATACTTAGCATACATAGTAAAAATATCAAAAAAAGAATAATGGTTAAAAATAGAAAAAGAAAGGAAAACAGCAATGTATACTCTCAGTTCAAAACAAATTGAACATTAGTTGATGAGGTTCATTTCCCTTAAGATTCTCAGGGCACATGCAGTGTCCCCACGATGCTCTCTTGCTCTAGTGATTTTATGTTTGGAGCAATGTGACAAAGTTCATGTTGATTTCCTGATTCAGCTGAAACCCTTTGTGATTCTCTGGTTGCTTGAAGCCAGGTAAAAGTTATAACTGTTTGGAGACCATAATATCCTTTATTAAGCTCCTTCAAGAGTTCGTCAAAGTGTGTAGTTGACACGAGTACACATGTAGCTGGCGTGTTATTTGCTCTATTTTTTTTCCCTTATTTCTTGGAAGAAATGTCAGGGCACTATAGCATAAAAGGTTACAATATGGGTTCATAACTAGACAGGCATTGAAAATAAATCCCACTTCAAAATCCTCTTATCTCAGTTTCCTCGTCTGTTGAATGTGGAGAATAAAAAGACCCACTGCATAGAATTGGTTAGGGAGTAACGAGGTAACGTATATGAAGTTCGGTGTACCATGTCTGGCATATCTTAAGACCCAGGTTTATTGAACATGAACTATCATTATTATATCATAATGTTAGTCATGATCTAATTACCAAATATAGAGCATTCTAAAAAAATCCTATTAAAAATACTTAATGGTTTACTTACCGGTCAAATACTGAAACTCCTTTATAGAGCTTCAGTTTGTACTGTCCTGAACAAAGACTATAATCTTTTTATAGATTCTCAGTGATAGACTAGACACATGGCTGTGACCTCTCTGAAACATATATTATCAGTATCCCTTCAAATAGCCATTTTATGTTTTCTTATTTATGATATAAAGGTTTACTCTCCTATACCCTGCTGAGTGACACGAGGTCTCATCTTCTCTGTCTGGGAATCCTGAGGTGCTGCCTCCACTGCTGATCAAAAAATAAATCTTGGCAAGGATCTGGGGTTTAGCTAAATATGTAAAAAAAAAAAGCCTGTAATTTGGATGTGTTAAAGAACGGGGATGGGATGGCTCTTCGCTAGTGAGCGCTCTCCTCCTTTCCTGTAAAACAGTGCTTAAAAAATTAAAAAAAAAATAACTTTTTACATTTTGAATTTGTATTCCTTTATTTTCTATGATTAAATCTTCTCTTTATACATATTCACGTATTCTGAAATAAGAAGAAGCTAAATGGCAAAGCCAATATTCTTGGAGAAAAACTAGTACAAAGCGTTGATATTTCAGTGATCCATTCCAATTTTAGAACCACTCCATCCCATTCGTTTGGTCTTTTGTTCATTTATTCACAAAGATTTATTGAAAACTTACCATGTATTGTTATATTCATTGGAATAAAACTATTAAACCAGATGGAATCCCTGTTACTTGGTTCTTCTGATTTCCGATTATTATTAAATAGAATGACCTTGCTTCTTCTCAAACCACAAAGACAACTGTATTCATGATACAGCAGTTCTATTAAAATACATTAAAAAAATTCCTGTGATAACATTAAGCATGATGGTTCAAGTCACCATTTCTTAGAATCTGTTTAATATTTTCTATGTACATTTGACTCTATTAAGATATTCTCCAAAAATGCACTGCCATTTAAAAAACAAGGAATCCCAAATATAAACACACGTATTTATTTGTCACATTCTATTTGTCATGAACTAAGTGTTATATAAACTTTGATGCTATTTGACTTATTGCAAAGTAAATGCTTATTATATCTTAAAAGTCTATTTAAAAATTATTTTGAAAGTTAGAGATTTTTTTTCCGCCCTACGAAGAAGTAGCATATTTTGGCTGGGACCAAAAAAAACCCCTATTTCTAGTACCTTTGTTTCCTTTCCATAAATCATTGTTCACAATGGTGAGCCAATTTACTATTAGTTTCATCGATCCTTTCCACTGATCTTACATGACCGTAAAGAATTTTGTCAAAGGCTTTCCAAACATCTAAGTTTAAAATCCTCTTTAACACCCTTCCCACATTTGTCTACCTGGAGTGAAATCCCTGAAGAATTTTACAAAAGTAGTGAGTGATTCCTTTTATTTCCTAAATGTGTGTTGTCTGTTCTTAATCAAGCTGAGCTTTTCAAAGTGGTCCCCATTTGATCTCCAAAAATAGTTTCTGAAAGTTTTCAACATAACAGAAGCTGAAGGAAACTCTCTGAAATGCCTAAGTGTGTTTCCAAGACTGGTCTTCAGTTAGTATTTTGTTTCTGTCATACATTTAAAGGAATGCCATCTTTATAGAAAAAATATAAAATATTATAATGCCAAAAGCTACATGCCTTCTTTGAAACTTAAATATATTGGCAAGAAAATTTTTCAGATCTATTAATTGGCCATCATACTGTATTATTTTTTCATTGATGTCAGGGAACAATATATTTTTCTCTCCTATCAAAATATTGGATCTGTTCATGCAGTTCTGAATTTTGGTAGCATCTCTAAATGGAGAGGTAGGGAATAGCAATGTTTGTCAAAGGTTTATCTTGAGACTATTAAATTGTTATTATTGTTTCCTAGCAATTCACTCTAAGTCTCCATTTAGTATTGAATATAGACCACAAAAATCCTGTGTGATTTTGTTTTGAAATATCTGATTATAATGTAAAGTTCTAATGACTTCTTTGCTCAGGATAAATGTGTGATTTTGAATGAACGACTCATTTTCCAAACCTCAGATTCCTCCATAAAAACAGGTTGCCAGAAAAATTTAGAAAATGGTGCAAGACAGAGAAAATTAGATCATAAAGAATGTTTGCCTTGAAATCACTGTGTTTTTCCCTGTCCCTTTTGTTATAATGAACTTGGAAGTTCTTTGCAGACATGCAGTCACACCAGGTTTTCAGTTTTCATCTATTCAGAGAGTAATCTGATCCCACTGAGGTGTCCCTGTGCCCCACTGCTACTTGAAACTGCCTAAACATATTCTCCAGTTTTTTTTTAAAACTCAGTTTTTTGTAACTGCACTGGCGGATTACTTTATTGGATCTCCCCCATCTTGAGGTAACTTTTTGTGTATCATATTCTTTATGTTAATAATGACCAAGAGCCTGGGCTGGATCAGCCTGGATGGATCATTCAGTTAAGCGTCCACATCTTGATTTCGGCTCAAGTGATGATCTCACAGTTCATGGGATCAAGCCCCACCTCAGGTTCTGCACTAATAGTGTGGAGCCTCTTTGAGATTCTCTCTCTCCTTCTCTCTCTACTCCTCCCCCACTCGCACTTTATCTCTGTCTCTCAAAAATAAATAAACATAAAAAGAAATGACTGGGGCACCTGGGTGGCTCAGTCAGTTAAGCGTCTGATTTCAGCTCAGGTCACGATCTCACGGTTTGTATGTTCCACCCCGCATCTAGCTCTGTGCTGACACCTCAGAGTCTGCAGCCTGTTTCAGATTCTGTGTCCCCACTCTCTTTGCCCCTCCACCCATTGCGCACTCTTTCTCTCTCTCAAAAATAAACATTAAAAAAAATTTTAAAAAATTAAAAAGAAAAGACCAAGAGCCTTTCCTCCCATAACTAGTTTGTGGTATTTTCAGCCCTCTTTCAATAAAGTTTGGTTCATTGAATCATAGGTACATACCTGGAGAGAAGAGGCACTAATTAAGCAGCTCTTCATGACATGACAATTTTGCATACTTTCAGCCAGTAAAATACTAAAATAGATTTTCTATTTAAGAAATTAATCAAGAAATTATTCTACTCCACTTAATCAGCACAATGTTTCAAAAAGGCGGTAAAAGAAAATCTGATTTTTTTGTGGGTGGGATTTCTCAATTTAGGGTTCCTAGGCACATAGAATTTTCAAAATAGGTTTCAGATAATCCACACTTTTGCTAACATTGTATGTAAAATCATAGGCACATGACCTCTTACATTCTCTGGGAAAGAATATTCATGGCTCAAATGAAATTTACCATGGATTTCACAATACACATATGCTTATATACTAATTACCAATTTCTTTTACCTATTATTAAAATGTTTGATTGCATTTAATTATCAACAAAAACTGAGAGAAAAGTAAAACAAATATAATTCTACATGTTTCATAGGTAAAAAAGGATTACTGGTAGTCTTGATTAACAGTTCCCAAAGTAAACACAGAGAAGTGGGAGGATCAGATTTTGAATAAGATTTCTGATCTCTGTACCACCAGCTCATGCTTCCAATTGTTCCAATTACTTATTTGATTTTAAACCCTTACCTTAGGTACTGAAAAAAAAATCATAATTTATCCAAATTGTTTGACTCTCGCCTACCAGGACACAATCTCATTAGGTCTGTTAATTGCCATATTGACCACTATTTCCCTCAGACATTTCATCACATTCCATTGTTTTCCTTCAGGCATCGACTTTTTTCAAGCCAATCAAAATCTGTGGTTGTCCATCAAGTTTTCCCCAACTTTCAGCTTTAAAATTTCGACCATTTATTCAATTAATCGTATTACAGTCTCCTACCAAATGCCTAAGAATTATAGGTAACAAAAAAACAAAACAGGCTAGCCATCTAATCTTGTTCTCTCACATGTCAGTTTGTGAGTCTGTCTACTGAGCTGTAAGAGCATTTAGTATCGTTTTTTTCCCTCTTTTGCAATGGCTATTTCACTGGATAAGAGTTGAGTTACAGGCAGACACATTTGCCATATCAATGAATAGAGTGAAATGTACTGTTCATTGATTAGAATGCCAGCTTTTACATCCAGAATAAGCAAGTCTTTGAAGAATGACATGGGGAAAGTAGACTAAAAATTACAAAAGTATTCCACACTATTAAAGCTGGACAGGGGGAGTTCATACACATGAGAGCGATAATGTGAATTCTAATTCTAACACTAAGGGCAGAAAGTTCAATAAATGAGGCACCCACTTGCCCACTAACCACCTGTTCCTTTTAGTAGAGGAGCTACAAGGAACTATGGCTCTACCTTTGAAGAAGTCGAACTTTATTATTATCAAATTCTTTCATAAAACTGGAATCCACAACAGATGGTTATTACCTGTTGACTGAAAGCTGAGTGACTAGAAGTTCACTGTGAGGCAGCACAGACATCACTGGTAACTTAAATTGTGAGAAAGTTTTGCTTTACTTTGAGACTAAGTCGCTGTAATTTCCACACATTGGCTCTAGAAAATAAACCATTTATGCCAACTTGCATGAGTCGAAACAGGTACAAGTCTTTGAGATGATGATTAGTAGACATGCTTTTCTGATAACTCTGATCATTTTCCTCTTAGGTATTCTGGTGTGTATACTGCTTTCAAATATATTGTAATACCCAGGCTGATTATGCTACATTATGCATACCATATGTATATACAGAAAGAGTTAAATATAATATCATTTTAATGCCCACAATTAATATTATTTTAAAAGATTTCAAAGTTCTTTAAATCAATGATATGGTTTTGGAGTGGTGGGGGTGGGGTGGGGGTCCGGAACCAATAACCAAGAAAGAATTTTTGAGACTTTTTTGGTAAAAAAAGGTCATTTTATTAAAACATGGGGACAAGACCCATGGACAGAAAGAGCTGCACTGGGGTTGTGGGGGGTGACTGATTACATACTATGGAGTTGGGGAGGAGAAGCCCAAAAGGAAGTTTCCTGAAGGACTTTCATGAGAACTCATAGGATACTGGAAGCCTAATTATTGTCAAGAGAAGGTTGATTTTCCCTCTAGCAAAGCATTACCATTAAGACAGTAGGGGAGTTCCTGGAGAAATGTTATATTCTATTAGCCTCAAGAATTTGTCAGTGGGCTGCAGATTCGGAGGAAATTCAATTTTATCTAAATTTTCTTCTTACCTTCATTCTCCACATCACTACAGATGGGAGGGTAAAGTTAGAGCTCTAAGAAACTTTTTTTCTTTTGGTAAATTATTAAAACAATTGCAGACTGTTGGAGACTCGTGCCCTGCATGACTGTGACCTCTATCAATTAACCATTTGTTTTCCTCTTTCCTTCATTCTTGCCTTCTCCTCCTTCATCGCTCTATATAGTCTAGATTTTCTACAGTCAAATAAAACAGCTTTTTCACAAATCTAAACCAAAATATTATTATTTTATTACTTATAAATATTCTCTTGCACATTTTGATCTGTAGCCTGTTTCTTCTATCATTTTGATTATTACATTTTAATCTATGGTATTAGCTAACTATTTACCAACAAGAAGCAATTGGGGACTTATTAAAAAAAACACCTTATTAGGCAATAAAAATAATATGTAACATTTACTATAAACCAAGTATTTGTATGAGTTATTTTAATTTTTGCAAAAATTTTATAAAATATATACTACCACTATTCCTATTTAAAAGATGGAAAAAGAAGATGCCAGTATACAGGTAACTTGACCAAGGTTATAGCTAAATCACACATCTCTGGCCTACCTCATTGTCTTAAAGCCTGATTCAGTTCTCTTTTCCCATAAAATAATTTCAAACTTTTAATACAAGACTCAGTCTCTGATCAAGGAAAAAGACCAATATTAGATCTCCCTCAACAATCTTACAGACATTCTTAGATATTTTATTTTTTAAGCAAGATATTAGAATATCCTTCCTCATCTACTGTGTCCTCGTAAGGAATTCTTGGAACATAATCTGCATATAGGTAATATAGGAATGAGTGATAAAATTGCAGGTAAGCATTAGAGCTCATTTTGGCCAATCTATAAGCCAGGTGATCAATAACATGTGAGCCCTCTTGTATGAAGACTCTTCCCAGGAGTACCATGGAGACTATTTGATAAAGGAAATATTTCAAATTTAAAATAAAGGAATAGGGACTCAGGCAAATATAACAGAGACTAAAATAAAAATACCCACAGAGTGGTATACCATTCAGTGAAAACTGGAAACAAAAAAGTAAAAACAGGCTTACAAGTGTGGGTACACATGTTTTATATTTCTTCAATAGGTTACTCAATTAAAAAATTATATGGGGTGCCTGGGTGGTTCAGTCGGTTAAGCGTCTGACTTCGGCTCAGGTCATGATCTCACGGTTCGTGAGTTTGAGCCCTGCATTGGGCTCTGTGCTGACAGCTCAGAGCCTGGATCCTGCTTCAGAATCTGTGTCTCCCTCTCTCTGTCCCTGCCCCACTGTACTCTGTCTCTGTCTCTGTCTCTCTCAAAAATAATAAACATGAAAAAAATTTAAAAAAAATTATAAGCATTCCTAAGGTGCCTGGGTAGCTCAGTCCATTAAGCATTCTACTCTTGATTTCGGCTCAGGTCATGACCTCATGGTCTTTTGGTTTGAGCCCTGCACCAGGCTCTGCACTGATGGTGCTGACCTTGCTTGGGATTCTATTTCCCTCTCTCTCTCTACCCCTCCCCACTTATGCACACATGTGAGTCCTCTGTCTCTCAAAATAAATAAATAAACTTAAAAAAAATATATAAGCCCTCTTTATTTAAAGGATTTGAGTTCCATGGCCATAAAATTATATTCCAAATATTTAACAACTGGTAATGATGAGGATTTCCAGATTTAGTTCTGATAAGTAAAGAGCTTTGAATGTGTGGAGCGCCTGGGAGGCTTAGTCAGTTAAGTGTCTGACTTCAGCTCAGGTCAGGATCTCAAGGTTCCTGAGTCTGAGCCCTGTGTTGGGCTCTGAGCTGACAGCTCAGAACTTGGAGCCTGCTTCAGATTTTGTGTATGTCCCCCCAACCCCTCTCTCTCTCTGTTCCTCCCTTGGTCACATTATATCTCTCTCTCTCTGTTTCTCAAAAATAAACATTAAAAAAATTTTCAAAAGAGCTTAGAATGTGTCATCCCTAACCTTATAACAAGAGAATACTAGTTGAACCGAAAACTTTGATTGGATATGTCAGAGAATTGAGGTCATAGGCATAAGTACTGCCACCAAATGCTGAATTAGGTATATTTTGAAAGATATAAAGAGATACTCAAGATTTGGTTACCTAGAACACAAACTGGTAGACAGACACCGTAAGCTGGTAGAAACACATAAATGGTGATTTGGATCAAATGTTGGAGGATGAGTAGGTCAAAAATGAGAGTAGAAGATCCTGGGACAGTGTTGGTGTTAAGATACACTGCTTCAGATCTTTCTTCTTTTCACCAGGTTATGATGGGGGGAATGCAGAACTCCTAGAAAGCTCAACACATGACCCTGATAGAGGGATGGAAAATGTAGCTGTCATAAAAAAATACTCATACACTTCTCCTTTTGTTAAAAAGTTTAGTAATTGATTTTGAGAGAGAGAGAGAGAGAGAGCAAGCAGGGGAGGGGCAGAGAGAAAGAGGGAGACAGAGAATCTCAAGCAGGCTCACCACCGTCAGCACAGAGCCCGATGCAGGGCTCAAACTCACAAACCATGAGATCACGACCTGCGTCAAAACCAAGAGTTGGACGCTTAACTGATTGAGCCGCCCTGGTGTCCTTCAGACTCTTCCCCTTAACAAAAGCCTCATTTCTTCTTTTTAAAAAAATTTATTTTATATTTGAATCTTTTTAATGTTTAATTAATTAATTAACTAATTAATTTAATTTTTTGAGAAAGAGATAGAGACCAAGCAGGGGAGGGGCAGAGAGAAGACAGAGAATCCCAAGCAGGTTGCACAGTGTCAGCACAGAGCCCGATGTGGGCTGCAAACTCACGAACCACAAGATCATGACTTGAGCTGAAATCAAGTATTGGACGCCCCACCCACTGAGCCACTCAGGTGTTCCACAAAGGCTTCATTTCTAGGTAGGAAGGACATCACCGGCTTCATTTTCCAAGGTGGGGGAATTAAACTACAATCCAGATCTCTTGTCTCATTTAGTGAAAAAAAATGAATAAAAGACATTATCAACAGAGGAGAGAACTTCAAGGAAATGGACTGTAGCAGGTGAGGGTTAGAGGACAGGAGAAAATGTGCCGGGGCAAGGCACACCCGGGAGACACAGTCCCAGTAAAACACTGGGAATTAATTAAAATATTTGAGATCATCCCCTTCCTCTATACTCTCCTGCCACACTAACAAACCTCCACTGATAATAATAGGGGCTTATAGCTGAAAGAACTGCAAGACCGACCCTCCCTGGGGAACAGAATACAGAGAAGCCCAAACACAAAAATAAATAAACAAAATTATAGACTACTGATACAACTTCGTACAAAAAATAATAGTAAACTGTATACTGTAAAAGGGTGCATTTTATGTAAATTACATCTTCATAAGGTTGTTAAAAAACAAAAGGGAAATAAAACTTTCATGTGATGCAATTAATTGCCAGAAGATCTCCTCTGAAAGTTTACAAGGTGATTTTCAGATATATGGGAAATGCTATAGGTCCTGAACTGAGGTCTACATAGAGAGCACAAGAATACAAGAAAATGAACAAAAAAATGTAGTATATATTATTTTATTTTTTATAATTGATATAACAGATAACTGTACATGTAAAGCAATAACAATGCAATGGATGTTTATAGCATAGAGATGTGTGCAAAGAATGACAGAAGTATCAAATGGGTAAGAAGGACTAATTGGTAATGCCAGATGATAAGGTCACTGGACTACATAGAAAGCAGTATAGTTTCATTTAAGGTAGACTCAGATTATTTTAAGATGTATATTGCAAACCCCAGGGCAATGACGTTAAAGAAATAAGTGAAAATGACCTATCAAGAAAGATGAAATGGAAATACAGAAGATGCTCAATTAAAACCAGAGAAAGCAGAAAATATATAAAACAAAGAGAACAGATAACAAGTAGGAAACAGTTATGATAATAAATTGTTTTGGTCTTTGCCAACAATGTGTTTAAATAAACTCTGGTTCATTTTGCAAACATGACAAGTGAATAGTGTATAGGGCAATGTCTTTTAACTTTCTAATAAGAAATAACATACTCCAAAGCAGATTTAGATTAATCACACCATTGTTCCAGGCAAGGGACATGAAAGGAATAAAGTTCAAATTCAGTTGATATGTACCTTTACAGGACTTGGTACTTGGAAGAGACAGCTTAGCCAAATGAAAAGGGATGTCCATCTGCTGGTGCAAAATTGGAAGGCCATTGGTGCTAGGGCACACTGCTAAGGAACAGGGGTACTGAGGAAGATGGGCAAGAAAGAATTTTTCCAGGGGTCATTGTCTGGCCTCATCACTGTTGGTAAAAGAGTCACCCGTACGGTGGCAGGAGCTAATTCTCCCAGGGTCTTCAAAGAGATCTTTTAGATCAGCAAAGGATAGTCTCTTGCCCCACAATTTTGGATACTCATCACAACTCTCAGGATTTATCATCTGTATATCTCCTTTTCACAGGTGCTTCTTCCTGTATTTGTGATAAGCCCCCTGTGGAGCCCCTCAGCAGCAGAGCCTTAGGTTCTTATGGGTGAGGACACATGAGATGATGACATCTTGACACAACTTACTTCATCCTTATATCAAAACGACTTTACTTCTAAACATAACGTTGTTCATCTTTACCATAAACAAGGCGATTGGAAACTCCATCAAATCAACACTTAACAATGTGTCCTGTGATTCCGCATCACTAGTCTCTCATTCGCAAACATTCGTATATTTCAAGTATGCTTCTTTTGACACACATTCTTTTTTTTTCTTTTCTAATGTTTATTTATTTATTTATTTATTTATTTATTTATTTATTTATTTATTTATTTTTGAGACAGAGAGAGACTGTGAGCTGGGGAAAGTCAGAGAAAGAGGGAGAGGGAGAATTGCAAGCAGGTTCCCCACCATCAGCACGGAGCCCAATGTGGAGTTTGAACCCACAAGTTGTGAAATCATGACCTGAGCCAACACCAAGAGTTGGACACTTAACCCACTGAGCCAGGTGCCCCTTGATGCACATTCTTTTACACCATACTTTAATGATGAGTTTAAACAACCATATTCCTGGGGTGCCTGGGTGGCTCAATCGGTTAAGTGCCCCACTTCAGCTCAGGTCATGATCTCACCATTCGTGGGTCAAGCCCCTTATTGGGCTCTATGTTAACAGCTCAGAGCCCGGAGACTGCTTAAGATTCTGTGTCTCCTTCTGTCTCTGCCCCTTCCCCACTTGTGCTTTTTCTCTATCAAAACAATAAACAAACAAACAAACAAACATTAAAAAACACCATATTCCTAATGTTACCAATCTAAGCATGATAAAGAACTCTTTAACGTGGTACCATATCCAATCACCCAAGGACCAAAAAAAAGTTAAGCTTGTTAAACCACTCAGTTCAACTTCCTTGACAATTACAGTTCCAAGGACAATTACAGTTCACTTTTATAAAGCTCCAGGGGTACAAACTTGCATAGCACTACTAAGCACATGTTTGTTTGCCCTGACATCAGAATTCAAGGTTGTCTTTAGTTTGGGAAATGCATGTTTTGTGTCTTTTCAACATCTGTGAAGTCATTTTGACTTTATTAGTATCATCTTCCAAATGTTCTTTTGCTTACGTTTTCCAATATATGATTTATATTTATTAGATTAATCTCAGGATGTTTGATGTGAAATATTTCCTTGCTTATGTTAATACTTCCTTTATCTTCCATTCAACTCAAACATCTTTTTCCTTCCAGGATCATCTTCATTACCTGTTCTATTTTTATCCATCCCAGCATTAGATGCTTTTAAAAAATTTTTCCCTTGACTCCAGTAAATTAGGGTGAGATTTGGCTTAGAGAATATTTTCCTGGTCCAATTTCTCATATTATATGTAACAGGGTGAGGAGGCATCAAGGCCATAGTCACAGGTGTTCATCCCATAGATATAGACAAAGGTCCAGCAGTAAAAAGGTATTTTGCATTCATCCAACAAACATATCCTTAGGAACATATTGCCCTTTTATCATTAAGGTGTTTTCTGAGGGCTGTAGGTTCCACTCTCCCTTTTGATAGTGTGGAACCAATCATAAGAAAGAGTTTGCTATCACAATGTCATGTTTCCTCCTGTAACGCTAACATAACCATTTCACCATTGCCCATGAAATCATAGCCTTTGGAATGGGTGGGGTAAATTTTAACCTAACACTATCAATAACCACTTTAAATCTAAGTGGTCTAAATATTGGTTACAAGAAATTATGAGATTCAATTTTAAAAATGCATAGTACTTTATAAATAAGAAGAGTTAAAAATTGCATTTCATTTTCTAAATAAGAAAAACTGTACATAGTGTTAAAATCTGCAACAAATGATAGAAATGGCAGGATAAATTGTCAAATAGGCAAATTACTTGAATAGTTGAAATTTTTTGATAATTATTAGAAGTGATGAAATTATCTTTTATTTGCTTTTTTTTTTTTTTTTGCGTTTCTTTTTTCCTCTCAATCTCTACCCAAACTATGCTTCTGCCTCAGTCATGATTTAATAGCAACAAAATAAAATCTTTCAATAACTTCCCTATTGAATAATTGGACACTATGTGACTTCCAAACCTAATAGGTAGAAACTTTTACTTATATATGTTCTTTTTTTTTTTTTGAAAAAAAAAATTGAATGTTTATTTTTGAGAGAGAGAGTGCAAACAGGGGAAGGACAGAGAAAGAGAGACACAGAATCGAAAGCAAGCTCCAGGCTCTGAGCTGTCAGCACAGAGCCTGATGCAAGTTTGAACCCGCAAACCAGGAGATCATGACCTGAGTCCAAGTTGGATGCTTAACCAACTGAGCCACCCAGGTGCCCCTTATACATAATGTTCTTAATGATTAAATATTTCCTCCCCATTTTTGTTGAATTAACATTACTAACATTAAAAATTCTTCTAAGTGTTATAATACTGAGATTTTTATATACACTATTTAATAGTCTCATAATAAACTAAGACAAAAATTATCTTAGAATATCATATTTGGATTTAGTGTTATTGACATTCATTTTTAACATACAGAGTATTCTAAATATCATTTGGGAAAGAATCAAGTTTTCATAATTTTAAATAAATTAAAATTCTTTATTTTCTTCATTTTTGTTAAAAAATAAACAATTTCATGTAATTTATAAGAAAGTCCTATGGTTTTCCTTCTGGAATAGGCATTATTTTGTTTTGTATAGCATCCATCTATTTGGTTGGGCTTTTTGGTTTTATTTTTCCTGTAGTGTTTCTGTTCTTTATTCCCTTTGGTTAGTTTTTATATGTGCAACTACTTTTGTTATTAATCAGTTTGATCAATTTTTTTCTTTGAAATATAAAATATAATTGTTGCCTTTATTATATCATCAAGTATTTTTTTTAGAACTCACTTTTCAAGTTTTGCCAGAATTTCCAAGCTGCAATTTCACTTTAGCAAAAATAAATAAATCGCCAATGAGGATATAAATAGTTTTCTGAGTTTCGTTATTTCAAATCTCAACTACACAGATAGGTTGTTTATCTGTGATGATTGTGATTTATCATCATAAATAGAGAGTATATGGATGAATGATTTAAATGGACTTATTTAACTTTGTTATTTGATTGGATTCTTCATAAGTGGTTGCATCCTTGCCATTGAATATACCAAAGGAAGTCAAGTAGAAATCCAAAGAAAAAAATTTTCTGATACTTCAGGCTATTTTTCTACAAAGTTACTGATACTATCTGTACAAAATTCAATACGGTTTATATATATTTTTTCTTTTATAATTTTTTTGTTTATTTATTTATTTTGAGAGAGACAGAGCGTGAGCAGGGGAGGAGCAGAGAGAAAGATAGAGGAAAGAGAGAGAAAGAATCCAAAACAGGCTTCGTAGGGTCAGCACAGAGCCTAATGTGGGGCTTAAAAACATGAATCCGTGAGATCATGACTTGAGCCGAAACCAAGAGTCGAATGCTTAACCAAACTGAGCCACCCAGGTACCCCTCATATATTTTTGAGGACACTTTTTTTTTTCAAAAAATCAATGGAAGTTTTGTACATAATTTTAGATGTCAATGTGTTCAACTCCACGAACTTAACAACAAAAAAACCACATTATTTTTAAAGTCTTGGAATTTTCATTACTGAACAACTTTTTAGGAAACATTAGAAACTTTGTCAACCATGACTAAAATCTTCATGTTTTTTCAGCGTCAGCCTACTGATAGTGATGCTGTTGGCCAGAAATGCCTGAGGCTTTCACCTGAGCCGGAATTACTTAAAACCTGCCACAAACATTTCACCTACCAGAACCAATACTGTGCCTGGACCAGCGCTGTGGTTCTTATTATGATTGCAGGACACACTTAAGCAAAAACCATCCGGGAACTTTAAGGAACAAGATTTACTTATTCCTAATCCTGGAGGGTACATATCACACAGGAAGGCCACACAGCAAGGTCAGGGGTAGAGAGAGAAGGAGGTGTCAGGGACCTGGAGATTTGCAGTTACTAGTGCTCAAGGGTGGGGTGCCTAGGGTTTCACTGGTTCATTCTTTACTGATAAATTTAAAGCCTAAGAACAGGAATTAGGTGGGGGAAGGGAGAAGCAGGGTCATTCAATCTGGTCAGTTATCTGTCACCCAGGGCTCTCTAAAAGGGGAACTTCCTGGGTAGGACAGTTTGGTTCTTTAGAGTTGTTTTGCTAGTGTTATGCTGATGGGTGTCTCCGAAATGAATGCTTTGGCAACAAAAAGCATAATGACAGGCACTTACATTATAATCAGAAAGCTTAATTTTAGGCACTTGCATTACCCTGGACTTATTTATTTATTTTCTTAATGTTTATTTGAGAGAGAGAGAGACAGACAGAGTATGAGCAGGGAAGGGGGCAGAGAGAAGAGGAAGCACTGAATCAGAGGCAGGCTCCGGGCTCCAGCTGTCAGCACAGGACCCAACGTGGGGCTTGAGCTCACAAGCCACGAGACCACGAGACCACGAGACCTGAGTGGAAGTCAGATGCTTAAGTGACTGAGACACCCAGGCGTGTCCACACTACACTTTATTT
This sequence comes from Panthera pardus, assembly GCF_024362965.1. NCBI lineage: Eukaryota > Metazoa > Chordata > Mammalia > Carnivora > Felidae > Panthera > Panthera pardus. Next base: position 176,208,777 of record NW_026526688.1, on the reverse strand, counting down.
ATAAGTCCCTAAAAATATCTCTTAATTTCAGCTGACATGTTATATGTTATTACATGTACTAGATTATTCTGTTATGCTTATGTAAATATCATTTTATAATCTGAAAATCAATTATTTTTAACAACACAGTAGATCTTTTTTTTTTTACAGTTCTGATTGTTTTATATTTTTTTCTTTATCAACGCTAATGAATAAAATATTTTCTGAGCTTTTCTTTCTGAATTCAATTGCTTTATTGCGTGAAATTATTTCATGTCTCTTTTATTTATGATGGTAAATTTTCTTTGTTTCAAGCATGAGCTGAAAAGAATATAAATGACGTTTTAATAAGAAATATAAATTTTTAACACTTTCAACTTTTAACAATACAGCTTTTGAGCATAACTGCTAACAAACATTTTCATGATATGAATGTTACTCATTTTGGTTGAAATAAGCTGTTTTTCAATCGAGAAACATAAATTTGTTATATTGGTATTAAAAGGTATTAAAAGGCTTTCTAGGTTCCTCTGATTTGTGCGAAATGTCAGTAAGTGCTGCAGACTCTTCATTATTAAACCTATTTATTCTTTATCACAGACTCAGAAGACTCATTTTAGTATTTTAATGGATATTTGACAACATTTTATCTCTTTGTTTTTTCATAATTCCCTGATTTTGAAAAATATTTATGCGTAAATGTTTTTCTGTGCAAAGTATAACTTAAAATTGCTGAAAATATTCTAAATTTGTGCTTTGTAAATGACCAATTTGGTTAATTTATATTCATTTCAATCTAAAGAGCCTATAAAAAAATAATACATAAAAAGATATTGCCTCCACTGTTTCCACAGAAAATTTTGTATTAATATAATTTCAGGATTGGATTAAACAATATAATATGAGGATATACACTGCTCATAATTTAATCAGGTAATTGAAGATAAAAGAATCAAGAAGAGATACTTTTTAAAATATGCCAAGCCTACTTGTTCTAGAACCAAATATGCTTTGATTCAGAGGCTATTCTAAGATCCTGCATAATTTTAGCATCGCCAGCTTTCACCTTTCTTTCTTACAAACTCTATTTTCCAATTTGTAGCAAATGGAGAGGCATTGCAATCTAAATTATAAATTAGATGTTACTAATATTATTGTTAGAAACAACTATACAGAGAAGAAACAAAGGTAAAGCTGACTGCATAAACTCATTAACACCAAACTGATCTAATAGCAATTTCTATTTTTGAAAATTCCTTGTTCCTTTGTCTATCCAGGGACACTATCATGGATCCATATCAATTAACAATGGCCCACACCAGGGAGGATTATATCATTATGCATATGAGCAAGGTGATTCAGTTTCACAGTTTTATAAGTAACTGGTTTATGGTGGCCGATTTTTGGGAGTTTTACTATTATCTATTGTTCTATTTTATAGTTCACAATTCTCAAAGGAAAGTTAATTAAGCATGATTTTTTTAAGAGATAGGCTTCCTCTGGGGCAATGCAAAAGTCCTTTTTATATTTCAACAGTCACTTGCAACACACAAAATTGCCTTTTAAAAATGTCACTTGAAAATCACCACAATACAAAAAAAAAAAAAATCATCAGTTATAGCAAAGCCAGCCATGTAGCCACCTAAAGACAAAGTTAATAAAGAACTCAGAGTGAAGCAAAAGATACCAATAAAGCAAACATTTAGTCATTCTAAATGTTCCTTATTATTAGTCTTATTGGAATAAAATTGGCATACATTTGTTTCAGGTGTACCCCGTAATAGTTTGTTATTTGTATACACTACAAAATGAATATCATAATAAGTGTCGTTAGCATCCATGACCAAAAAATTGATCTCCTTTACCAATTTTGCCTATTCCTCTCCCCTGTCCTTGTTCCCTTCTGATAATAACCAGTCTATTTTCTGCATCTATGAGTTTGGATTTGCTTAGTTTTGCTTGTTCATTTATTTATTTATTTTTATTTTTTTTTCAGATTCCATATATAATATAAATCGTATGATATTTGGTCTTTTTCTGTCTCACTTATTTCACTTAGCATAACACCTGAAGATCCATTCATATTGTTGCTAAGGACAAGATGTCCTTCTTTTTTTTTTTATGGTTGAATAGTATCCCCTTGTGCATACGCACTTGTGTGTGTGTGTGTGTGTGTGTGTGTGTGTGTGTGTGTTTTACACATGCACAGTAAGGTCAAGAAAAAGCATGGAAAGGGCACTCTGTGGCTTTAACGAGTCTTCGTCTGAAAGTACCCAGGGCCTTAGCAAGGCATAAGGAAAATGCAAAAAGGGCATTTACCAGCAAAGAAATCCCAAGTGGTCCCTACCTTTCTAGCAGATGCTTTAAGATTAGCCAATGAATATCTTTCTCATAGAATCCAGTTACCTTGCAAACTGCTTCTGGATCTGGGACAAGTGAGTTTATGGGTAGCACCTCAGATTCCTCATAGTCCCTTCAGTCCACTGGACATAATAAGGCCCATTGGTTTCCAAAGACACATGTCTTTGGGGTCTCATCTTTCTAAAGCAAGTCCCTGATATGGGACACAAAGCCCTCACTCGCTCCTCAGGGAGAAGCTCCGTATCTGTGGGATCCCTTTCTGTGATGTGTCATGTGCTGGGGTGGGATTTTTGGTGAGACCATTATCTCTGTCTCTCCTGCCCTTCTCAACATGGCTTTTTCCCTCTGTTGTGGAGGGGGGTATTTAGCTATTTTTCCATTGTTTTTCAGCAGAAATTATTCAGTATGTACCTGTAGATCTCATATATCCACGGGAAGAGGTGAGTTGAGGGTCTTCCTACACCCTGCCTCCCTAAATGTTCTTACACGCCCTAGATTTGGATTTCCATTCCTGCTGTTCCTCCTTTCCAAGCAACAACATTATTCCAAGTAACACCCAATCAGTTAATACACCATAAATTTTTCTCCTATAATATTCTAGGGGAGCATGGGTGGCTCAGTCAGTTAAGCGTCCGACTTCAGCTCAGGTCATGATCTTGTGGTTTGTGAGTTCAAGCCCCGCGTCGGGCTCTGTGCTGACAGCTTGGAGCCTGGAGCCTGCTTCGGATTCTCTCTCTCTCTCTGCCCCTCCCCTACTCATGCTCTTTCTCTCTCTGTCTCAAAAATAAATAAAACATTTAAAAAATGTAATATTCTAATTCTGCCTGTGGAATTGTCATTTTTATGTTTACAAATTGATATTTTATATATAACTTATATATAATAAATTACAAATACATTACTAATGTTTCCGTACTCAGGCTTTTTATCTGTTCTTCACTTTTACAACTTAGTTTTCTCACAAGAGGGAAAGATAAAAATGTTCTGTATTTTCTCACATTCTTCTCATATGGGTCTAATCATATTTTTGAACTCATGAAAATAATGTATTGATTGTAGAAAATTATTTACATAAAATCCAGCTCACTAATATCTTCATTTTGACTTAGAAGGAGACACATTGAATTTAAATGATTGTTACGTTTTATCCTTCAAAATTTTTTTCTAGATGACTTACAACAAATGTTGAACTTTAATTTGGTAAGGTTTCAAAAGGAAAAGTTTTTTCTGGTTCCATGAAGGATTTTTAAAAAATGGTTAAGGATCCAACTTTAAAACGTGTGAATGTTGTCTGAGAAAGGTTTGCTGATTTAGCCATTTTAATTCTCACTGAATACTTGTGAGACATACGGTTGGCAGCTATTATTATCCACTTTTTCCTCTCACACATTTGTGCTGCACTGTGATAGAACAATGGACAACAGTAGGACTTTTAAACACATGGTCATTTCATTGCTGTTTACAACTAGAGAAAAAATGTGTATGTCTATGCAAACATGTCACACATAGATATCTTTAGGTACAGTGTGCACAGTATCTCACGCACTTGGGTGGAAGATACTTGGGTTTGATGTCCCTCTGATTCTCTCTAGTTTTCTTCTAGTCCATAGCATAGAGTCCAAACAATACCACTTCAGAGGATGTGCTGTTTATTGGTTAATTGTCAGAAGTAGCCCACTGTCCTAAGAAGATTTGGATTCATGGCAAGATCTAGAGGATTTGATCATTATACATAGAAATAAAACAAAAATAGCATACATTTAAAAACTATGTCTATAGTAGAGTACTGCATAGTCCATAATAACTTATTATAAAACTTTTAGAAAGGAAGATTTTTGAAGACCAACATTAATATTTAGGAGATACAACATATCTTAAGAAAACAAATCATTTAAATGGAATAGTAAAGATTAAAAACTTAATCAGATACAACACAGCAAATAAATTAGTGAATAAAACCTACAGGTGGCTTTGTCCAACATGGTTAGCTGTTGCCAATGTTTTCCCTCTCTCTTCGTTTTCAATGATAAAATACTTATTTTTAGCTGGGTGTATTATGGGGCTGCTTGCAACAAGGTTTGCACTTCCTGACTTCCCAAACGGAAAGGTTTGGCCAAGTGACCAGGTTCTGGACCTTAGGATAAGATAAGCTGTGGGCAATTTTCAAGAAATGTGTTTGGGGTGCCTGGGTGGCTCAGTTAAGCATCTGACTTCGGCTCAGGTCATGATCTCATGGTTTGTGAGTTTGAGACCCGCATCGGGCTCTGTTGACAGTACAGAGCCTGGAGCCTGCTTCAGATTCTGTCTTCCTCTTTCTCTCTCCCTTCCTCGCTCTCTCTCTCTCTCCCTCTCAAAAATAAATAAACATTAAAAATATTTTTAGAGAAATGTCTTTAATAGCCAGGTGCAAATCCTTCCCCTGCTATTTGGAAAATATATATTACATCTAGGGATTAGTTCTTGCACCAAGAGGCAGAGGATGATAATGTGATCACAAATGGGGGACCCATCCCCTTTGGGTGGTGCAGTTTCCATTATCAAACGTGGAGCAATATTGTGCAATGCTGGGTACGTGAAAGAGAACTTAACTGATCTTTCCCTTTAATTGCCCTTTGCCCCTGTTATAAAAGTTTCCTACCTCTGAAACTAAATAATCAAAACAGTTAAAAAGAATGAAATGGATAAGTTGGCCCAATTATAAATTAGATACAGAAAATGACATATTGTTAACACATATAAAGATAAAATAAAAATGTTGTAAGAAGTTTGTCGGTTATTTACTAATCCACACGAATGTTTCCAACATATTTTTTACTTTCTTAAAACCCAAAATTGATAAAATAAATGGAAATCAAAATTAACCAGTAATGATGATGATGATAATGGTCATTATAATAATATTAATTCTAATAATAAATATGTTTTCATCAAACAGTATGAATTATTTTAAAAAGCTCCATTACAGTAAATGATGAAAGTTACCCAAAACATGTTATAAGCAAACCTTTTTCTTTAAGAACATTGACATGAGTCATCATCATTATTATCCATATTTATAAAGTGTGAGGTTTCCTAGAGTGTTACTAAATGTCATCTTATTACTTAATCACAAACACAATAAAGCATTTATCATTTGACAGGTGAGAAAATTCCGATTTAAAAATATTAAATGATTTTTACCAAGTCATTAAGAATGGACATCATTGTGGTTTGAATAATGTGTGTGTGTTTTTAATGTTTATTTATTTATTTTGAGAGGGAGAGAGTGCTAGCCAGGGAGAGGGGCAGAGAGAGAGGGAGAGAGAAAAGCATGTTCCATGGTCAGCATGAAGCCACATGTGGGGCTTGATCCCACAACTGTGAGATCATGACCTAAGCCAAAATCAAGAGTCAGGGGCTTATCAGACTGAGCCAGCCAGATGCCCCTGAATCCTGCCTATCTGACTCTGAAGGATGTATTCTTATCCACTACATGTACTATCCCTCCTAAAGATTTTCAAACTGGTCTAATTTTTAGGAATGTTTATAGATGTTACTTGGTGCTGGCAGTTCAGCAGGGGAATTTTGGTAAGTAATGATTAATCAGTTAATTTTCTCTAGGTCGCATTTTTCAAAAATTATTAAAATGCTAATGCAATTTTGGATTTCATGAAGGAGGCTATCATGCTAGGATTCTCAAACATATTTTGGTCATTAAATGGTTTTGAGGGTATAATTGGTAAACCTGTGTTCCACTTAACTGAATTTGGAATATCACTATAGAATACTCACAGGCATCACCAGAGAAGTAAAATTTGTATATGGCAATAAATTTGTCACATTTTATCAATCACCATGTTTGAGAAAGGCTAGCATGGATTTTCTTTTCAAGGTCTCAGTCTTCAATATTGGTTTCACCTTTTTCCTCTATGCGTATCTTTTTCTGCAAATTTCCAAACTTCAAAATTAGCTATCTTTCTCTTATGCTTGTGAACTTTTGGGATTCAATCATTCATATCATCTCTCTTCCTATAACACTTGTTCTTTTCAACAAAGGTGAGAATCCACAAATGGGCCAATGTACCAACGCCCTGTTGAATTCTCTTTCTTTCTTTTATTTTAGGTTAGGCATTGATTTGACTCCATTGAATAATATAAAATAATGAGTTTCATACCTTTTTTATGATATATTTAGTTTAGTATCTTTCTTCTTTTATTGCAGGATGTCAGACATTCAAATTGATGTGAACTCGTAGCCCTGTCCATTATGTTATTATTATTAAACTAATTGTTACTATTATTATGAGATAGATTGCATATATTCAAGGATATAAAAATATATAAAGAACACCTGTTAAACAGCCTTATTTAAGAAATAAAATATTACAAATGAAGGTACTAAGGGACTGGTTTACAAGAACAGAGAAATCCACAGAACGTTGGCTGCACAGAAAGTTACTGGACAAAATCATAGGAAAACTATAGATGTAGTTTGTAATTTGTAGGGGTAAGTGTCCGCATAAAGACTTGCAGTGAGACTGGAGTGTCTGCATTTATGTTTACTTACCAGAGAGGTCTTGCCTCCAAATGAAGTCCACTACCAGGGTCAAAGCTGATGAAGAGTTGTCTTTCTGGCTTATCCACATACTAGCTTTCTTTTCTCTGTGCATGCTCAATTCCATCTCCTCTTGGTGCTCTATTACCTGACAATTACCTCACACTGGTTGTGGCTATGCCCACAACAGTCTAATAATTTTTCTCTTTGTGTTTCATCTATGAACTTCTTCCAGGGGATAAGAATTACAATCCAGCGTTCGTCTCCACCTCTAGGAATTTTGGTTGATCTGCCATTTTCCAGCATACCATTAAACTGCGTTTTTACTTTAATATTGTATGTGAACATCCTATGTTGCAATACCTCATCTTCTTGCTGCATTATATCATTTTCCCGACATTGGGAATTTATTAAATTAAAAGTCAGTGTGACACATTCTGCTGCTTTCCAGCAAACATTTACACTGTTAGAGTCTTGCTCAATGGAGTAAGTACAGTCTCCCTCCCTGTTAATAATGAATATATTGCTTGTTTTGGACCCAGGAATGCGATGGCAGTGATGTCATGTCCAAGCAGAGAATTTATAGGTGATTGAGCAGTTGTCTTGGGCCCTGGTAGTCCTTTCAAACACCGTGAGAACATCAAGTGTCCTGGGAACACTGAAACTCACCTGCCTATCCGTGAGCAGGTAGTACATATTTGCTGTTGGAAATTACTGACATTTTGAAGTTGTTTTTAAGACAGAACTATTATAGCAAACTACAAACAGCATATCGTAAAATAGAAGAGATCCAGATATCCTGGGTTTGACTCTCAGCAACTCCTACTTCTATGTGAACTTCAAGTGAATTCCTGAAAATATTGGAGCAACTCACGTCAATGAGTGTGTGACAGAAGATCAAGTAAATCATGTGCGGATTTGGCTTTCCTTGAAAGCCATCTGCACTTCCATCCAATGTATACCACATTGGATAAGCTTTACTGTCTATATAGACAAAAAATTCATGACCTTAATGAATTCAGGTACTGTCCTTCCTTCAAACGTTACTTACGGTCCTAACATTCTGAAGTACTTCTAGTTTGCTATGATTTCTTTCCCATGATTTTTTACTTTGGAAATTCCAATTTTAATTTCTAAAATATTTCTTCCTATCATCCTCATCAAGCCACCTCTTGCTGACATTCACAATGCAGCTAAAACAACCACTCCTGGGGGAGGTTTTCTGTGGTCTATTTTTTTTTTTTAAGTTTATTCATTTGTTTTGAGAGAGAGAGAGAGAGAGAGAGAGAGAGAGACAGAATCCCAAGCAGACTCCTCACTGTTAGCACAGAGCACAACACAGGGGTTCGAACTCATGTACCGTGAGCTCATGACCTGATCCAAAATCCAGAATCAGATGCTTAACTGACTGAGCCACCTAGGTGCCCTTCTGTGGTCTATTATTCTTAAGTAGATACCCTGCACTAATTCATTTTAAAATCACTTTACCTTGCCCTGTATTTGGCCAATAGCTCCCACAGGTAAAGAATAATGCCATACCTCACATGCCACATTTTAAGAGTTTAATAAATATGGATATAAGATTATTATTATTCTCTTCTCTGATAATCTGTATTTTTTGTTTTTTTTTTATTCTAGCTACATTTTCCTTTGTATGATATTGATATAAAGCAGATGCTTATGTGTTTGTATCATATGTAACATATTATTTATTTAGTTTCAAAAAAAGTATTTCAGGTTAAACACAAACCTCACACAAACTAACATACTGTGACAGAGGAATTTAAAAAATACAATGATATAGTCATACGGAGAAATAGGCTGATTCCTTTATAGATTGAATATTATAATTACTTTTTAAGTCATTTAAACTCATAGAACAAATGGAAACAAGATATGTGTCTAATTATAAAATAAAAAAGTAATATAGTCAGGAAAAGAACAGTTTTTTGGTAAGATCTAACAAATTTTTACACTGTATGTCCTTATACACATAATATGGAAGTAAAAATTGGATATAATTCTCAACAGAGATTTTCAGAAAATCATAAACAGCTTTCATTTGCTCATTTCTTGTCCTTAATAAAAGCCAAAAACATGCTATGAAGATTAATTGTAGTTCTCATTCCTACTGTCTTTGAATTGCTAAAGAAGAGGTATTATGCTTTATTCATTTTCATTACCTTCAGGCCAAGTACTCTCCCATTTCACATAAGAAATGTCTTTAATTGGAACCCTTTGGCCCTTTTGCTAAGAGTTAAGTGAGTATGATTTAGCTATAAAATATATACTTTATATAACATGTTATGTATGTTATATATAGTATAAAATGTTATATGTAGGTTATATATAATATATATTTTTAAAAACCTTCCCAACTATATAGATACACCTTCTTTTTTACGAATGTTTCCAATTTGTCTTTTAGGACTCTGAAGTAAAGAACATTAAAGTTTTAACATTTTTTATTGAAGAGCATATTTATGCTTTAAACAACAGACATACAGATGACAAGCTTGAGATTAAGCAATAAAAATAATACTTTTTTTTTTTCATTTAATAAAGTCATTTCCCAAACCCGCACTTTCTACAAGTTTTGTCAGGAAACTACTGCTAATCCAAAAGCTCAAAATCTTTGTAATCATTAGTTAAGTAAACCGATACTAAAGTAGACAAAATATTTTAAATGGTGTTGTTTGGAAATGGTTTACTTTTTAATCAACAAGACGAACACTCAGAGTATTAAATTGATACAAATTAAATTGCCCATTAAGACTTGGAAAATCTCAATTTTTAGTCATCTGCCAGGGGCTATAGAACACGTTACTCTGGCTATAACCATAATCTGTGTTCCCCACACATCCTTACCTGTCTCAAGATTTTGTTGTCAAATAGCTTGATAAATAAATTATCATAGTTTTTGACCAGGACATGATAATCTTTCTAAGTCTCTCAGAAAATAAGTCAATGTATCATTCATTAGGAAAGCCAATATTTCTAGGGTCTTTCCAATTGTTATCCATTATTTTACATTAATGGAAAAGAATAAGTATGATTTAGCATGTTTTGGAATGCTCTAATATCAGAAGTATAATTTTTTTTCTTTTGGAATTAAATTTTAATCATTGTATTTTAAAGTTATTATTCACGTACTACAACTGTTCATTTATAGGTCAGAACTTTACAGGCCTAGTCACAGAAAATGAGGAGCATAACATACGTTCCGGATCAGACTCCATTCTATTGCTCCCATATCATATCTGTGGAAAGCATACAATTGATGAGGAAGTCAGCAAGAGAGATTAATGTGACTGTTGGACGGAACAAGTATCTGTGATTCAAGGAGAAGTAAATTTTGGTACTAAATTAGTTGAGAGATAAGAGATGTATTAGGAGTCCATGAATATGCTGACTACTTACATTACTCCTATTGTATATGCATATAAATTGCAATAAAACAGGGGAAGTGTCTTATTGGAAAGGTTGGGAAGCAAAGTTATTAAACTAGAGAACAGAGGTCTTTATTTGAAATCAATTATTCCTCAGCTAAATTGTCAATGACTCTAATATAAGGGAAATAAATTAGCAGAATCTACACAATAGTATAATTCTTCAGAAGCTCCGTATTTATATCTAGTGATAAAATAAATATATCAAATTTGATCACTAGATGATCAATACTTTATTCACTGAATACTGAAATGGTGTGTGATAAAAAGAGGTGTCAAATATAAATCAAACAGATTCTCCTGCATAAAGCCTACAGTCAGGATAGGAAGATTACCTAGCAACAAAACCAACTACACTGCAAAGTTAAAATGGATAAATCATTTATTAAGATGGACTTTGAGAGTTTAGGAAAACTGTAACATATTTCCATGAAAGTCCATTATCAAAGGAATTCAAGTAACATATCTGCATTCAGGGACTAAGAGAATAGGATTTATAATTTAAGAATGTAATTCTAAGGACAGATTGGAAGACCTAAATACAGAATAATCATGAGTCTCTGCTGAGGTAACTAATAGAGGCTTTCTTTAGGTATAGGCAAAGCTATAACTAAAACTTATTATGTTATGATAATTGTGTGCCCCCCAAATTCACGAGTTGAAGCCCAAACCCTCAGTGTAGCTGAATTTAGAGATAGGGTTCTTTAAATAGGTAATGAAAGTTAAGTGAGGTCATCAAGGTGCTTTCCCTAGTCCTTATTAGGGACTTGTGTCCTTATAAGAGGAAGAGACTGGAAATTACTGCCACCACCTTCAACACAACTACCCAAAGATGGCAAAATGCAGTAAGGGTCTGAGGGCCATCTGCCAGCAGAAGCCAGAATCCCCAGCCCAAATCTGGACCACACCCTCTTCTCCAATCACATCCTCCACCTGCCCACATTATTTAATCCAGAGGGGATGTTTCTAATCTGAGGATGTTTTTACAGGATGCAGCCCCTGCAAAGGATCTTGGTCATTTGGAAGAAGGTACAATGTCCCCTCTGGCCAGGGGAATGTGAAAGAAGGAACAGTGAGGATTTTTATTTTCTTTGTTTAAGGAGCTTGCTTAGTTAATATAAATAATAAAAAAGCCTTAGTATATTTTCTGTAACATGGAATAATATTCTAATGTCATTAATTTTTTTTTTTGAGTTTGAGACCAAGCACAGATGCCATTTAGATTAATACATTTTTGAGTAGTGTTCCACAGGAGAATTTTATGACACAGTAGGTTTTTGGTGTCAGGCGAGCACCAGAAAGTCTTTTGTTGAGAGACTTTCTCTCAAACGCTCAGAATCCTTGTTTTTCCTCTGACCTTTTAAACATAAAGACACAAGATTCCTCAGCAAGGGGGGCATTTTCTTTGTCTCGGGTCCTTGGGGATTTGCTCTGGGCTGAGATTGCTCAACTGAGGAAAGTACAGGAAAGTTCTGAAGACCTCCCCCACCAACAGGGGTAAAGGGTAAAGTGTCTCTTAGAAAGCTGATGTAAAAGCTTAGAAGTGCCCTCCTCACTCCTCTTCTTCCTCCTCCCTTCTCAAGGACACAAGACAGAAAGGGCGCTCTGTCAGAAGGCAGCCATCTACAAGCCAAGGAGACCTCAGAAGAAATCAAATCTGTCAACACCTTGGTCTCTCCTCTCTCATTGTTTTTATTATTCATGGATCCTTAAAGAAAGATAAAATTTAGGTAGGCAGAGTCACATTTTTGGGGGACACCAATCATTTTATGGAATTAGCTTCCTTACTTGAAATATATAAGAATTACTTGGGGTTTTAATATCTAGAATGATGGATAGAGTAAAGACTTCTGAAAATCTGATCCTGTATAATGGTACCTACAGCAGTCCCCCCACCCCCAATTCTTATAAACATCCACAAAAAAGAGCTCTGTGTAGTCATACTTGGGGCCTTCCTCCTGTGGCTCTTTCACTTTGTCCCATAGCTGATCCTTCTTGTTCTCCAAAGCTATGAGCCATCTAACTACAAAATAAATCTGGCTGTGCCATTGCCTTTCTTAAAAATAAGCAAACAAACCCAACTCTCTTAGTCTATTTTCTGGCACTAACATCCAACAATGGCAAGATGGGTACAATGGCCACTCCTGCAAACTTAATCCTTTACAACTCTTTTGGAAAGCAATATTGACTTAGTCATGTCACTCATGGGAATCTATTTTAAAGAATAAACATCTATGGGAAATAACAACAAAAGAATCATTGGTGAAATATGTAACAGAGGAATTTTATTCTCATAGCCTCTTCTGAAATGGCGGTGGCAGTATATTATATACTACTTAGATAAAGAACTGAGAGCATGTATTCACTAGGTCCTTTCTTACTCTCCTGGTAGCTTACGTTAAAGCCTTTATGAAAGCTTTGATAATAACATCTCAGGAATTTTTAAGAGAAAAAGGACAGCCAGAATAGACAGATCATTCTGTGTATTTTTCTGTTCTGTGAGAATAAAGATATATTTCATCTTTTGTATTTTTACACACCTCTTCTAATTTCCTCAAAATATCATACTTATCATAATACTTAATAATAAGCCTAATTAGTTTACTTTGCAAAAAAGCCCTAACATTATGTTATAGTATAATTCTCCATGTATTCTATCTAATGAAAAGGCCATGTGCCATACAAAATAATATATGTACATTTACATGTGATAGTGATAAAATTGGATCAAGTAAAGACATGCTAGAACTTGGATGACTTTATCTTATGAGGTACCTTGAAATACTAAACTAAGCAACATTATCACATGTAATACCCCATTGATGTCCACTGCTTCTGCTAAATCTTTTCAATTTCTACACAAATTGCCACATTAAAAAAAATTTTGGGGGGGGGGCGCCTGGGTGACTCAGATGGTTGAGTGTCCAACTTCAACTCAGGTCATGATGTCACAGTCTGTGGGTTCGAGCCCCGTGTTCAGCTCTGTGCTGACAGCTCAGAGCCTGGAGCCTGTTTCAGATTCTGTGTCTCCCTCTCTCTACCCTTCCCCTGTTCATGCTCTGTCTCTCTCTGTCTCTCAAAAATAAATAAACGTTAAAAATTTTTTTAAAAATAAATATATTTTTTTAAATCAACACTTCAAAAGACCTGAAAATGTTTTACATAATGAGAAATACTTAAAATATACGCATACTATGGTTTTTCACCTCTGGTCCTTTTCAGACACACCTAACTCTTGGAATGCTCCCTCTTTTCTGTCTACCTGACAAAAATTGTTTTATGTTTTAGACCAAGTCAGAAGCTTCCTACAGAGCGTCTTTTCCTAATACACAGAATAAACCAATTTCCTTTCTGTGCTTTCTCATGATTACTGCATGGTACTGAGATTTTTTTTTCCCTAAAAACCTGTACTCACTTAATTATACTATTTATTATATAGTAATTGTTTTGAGGTCTTCCTGTGACTGAGGCTGGCCTGATGATAGTACTTTATTCCATTGGCTACCATGATTGATTCAAAGAGTTGGCACATAATCAATGTTAATTCTATTAACATTTTACATTATACATTATATGTGTATATAATATATGTATATATAATTATACATTATACATTAACATTATATTTTCCCTCTCCTCCTCCCCTCTCTCTTTTTAATTTTGAGTGGAAGAAGATAACCCATTTCCTCTTGTGTTACCAAGAGCTTTCACCATCTCCTTATTTCTACGTGCTGACAAACAGAAAACTCTAGGCAGAAATGGGAAGAAATGAATTTGCATGCACAGAAAAACTAGTGCGAAGAGAGTAAAAAAACCTACTGAAGACATCAAGGCCCTTGGTTTAAGTATTTCAAATGTGCACTGCGCCCTTGGTCTTTATAATTGTGCAAGCCCATTAATCCACATTTATGCGGGAGCTAATTTGAGATGTGTTAACGTCACTTGCAACTGAAAGATTCCTGACTTACATACATACCTACGTTAAGATTAAGATTTAGCTTTAGTACTGACAAAATTTAGTTCAACCAATTAGCATCTGATTAAAAACATTTTAACCACATTTTCTCGATGATTACATTCTAAGGCACTAAAGCGGAGGGTGTTCTGTTTTGGGTTTCTTTGAATATTGAGTAGGAGATAAAATTATTTGAGTATTCATGAAAGAAAAAGCTAGAGGGAGAAATATATAGTTCAATGCTTAGCAATTAGGAGTTCAAATTCATGGAGGATAGAAACCTAAACACACACACACACACACACACACACACACACACAAAGAAGGAAAAGAGAAAAGTCTTCATGTTCCTTCTGTGTACTCCCTCTCCCTCTGTAATTATGTACATAATAGGGAAGTCCCATTAAGAAAACCAAAATGCCGACAAAGAATATATTAAAGTTGTTGGTGTTTTTAAATTTTTAAGTAAAATGCCCTTGTTGTTGTAGTAAGAAGGGCATTTTCAGTTTCTTATATAAAAATAGTGGATAGGGAGTTACAAATGGTGATCAATTACATTTGGCTTCACCATATGGAAAACTAAGTCTTTTAGAATTAGTTTTTTTTTCTGGCATATGCACCTTTGTATTTTACAAGGCATAAGGGGCCTATGCACTACGCAGGAATTTAAAAAGAGAAACTTTATTGTATTGTTCCCTAGTGTCTAGCTAATATGAATTCTCAATTGGGTTGGCATTTTCTTCTCGATCAGTTAACTGAAATCATATTGTCACAGAACAGAGACTCATCACTAAAGACTTACTTTCAGTGTAATTTTTACATTGAATGTTTTCTCTCTTAAACATTTGGTTTGTCCTTTGTAATAGATTTTGCACACTGTAGTTGTCTAGGCAATAGGCAGTAGACAACAGAACTTCCTAAATAATTGGAGGGAAGTATAGGGGTAAATGCATTGAGAATTAAAATAAAACCACTGAGTAGAACTGCAGTGGCATAAGATTGGCGTCTACATAAAATTCTCTTTCTTTTCAAGTTGACTTATCCTTTTGTCAGATCCAAACTATGTTGGCCATGTGAGCTGCCCTTCAGTCAGCCTGAGAGCTTGCTTCAGTTTTCATTTGAAAAGGAAAGGGGGGAAATGGGTCACCTGGGTGGCTCAGTCCCTTGAGCTTCTGGCTTTGGCTCAGGTCATGATATCATGATCTCACTATCTCATGGTTCATGGGTTTGAGCCCTGCATTGGGTTCTCCACTCACAGCTTGGAGCCTCAGATTCTGCCCCTCCCCGGCTTGTGCTCTCTCTCTTTCTCTCAAAAATAAACATAT
This sequence comes from Panthera pardus, assembly GCF_024362965.1. Classification (NCBI taxonomy): domain Eukaryota; kingdom Metazoa; phylum Chordata; class Mammalia; order Carnivora; family Felidae; genus Panthera; species Panthera pardus. The sequence continues at coordinate 176,193,174 of NW_026526688.1, read as the reverse complement.
AAGCATATATATATATATATATATATATATATATATATATATATGTGTGTGTGTGTGTATACACACACATATATATGCTTATTTATACATATGAAATATATATATATATATATATATATATATATATATATATATGAAATGTATATACACATATGAAAAGGGAAGGGCAGATATACATATGAAAGGGAGGGAAGATTCATGAGCAAAATCATCATCTGGGACTATTATTGTCCCAATGCTCTATGCATGCCACACATTAAGAAAAAGTTTCTGGTGATTCACTACTACTCTCTTCTAAACTCTATTATCTATTTTGATCTTATAAATTCTAGCTTTATTAAGTAACAGAGAAGGGATATAAGCAATTTCTCCTGTTCTTATTTTTCCAAGAGTTGTATTTAGCATGTACATCACTAGACTCCTTTTATACATCAATAATATGTTGATCAACTATACCACACCTGTAGGATGGGGATACATGTGGCACTTAATGATCTTGGGACATTGCAACCAGCTGAAATTTTTAAAAAGTAGAAGACAAACTCTACTGAACTCTACTGAGTAATTTGGAACCTATCATGTTCAGATGCATTTTCCAGCCTTTTTTTTCTTTTTTCCATAGGAGAAAAGATGGCTGTTTTTAAAGACACATTTTAAGAGCCAGACATATTAAGATACACTGGCTCAAGAGCCAGAGTTTGTAGGAGTTAAAGACTTGACAGTTTAGGTTCTGTGACAGAGATGAATCTACTATAACTCTTGAATCAACCATAAGATTTTCAGGAGGTTTAAAGTTTGAGGCTCTGGTGTCTTTCAGTAATGACAGAATTCTTTAAAACAATCTGAACCTGCATATGTCAAGACAAAATAGATATATGTAGGATTCTGTAATTGACTGTGTGTACATTTGACCAAAGCTGTTCAAAGTTAAGTTTCTAAACAACAGCAAAGTTTCCTCTTATATTCTACTTTTGACCAAAATTAACACAAATTCCCAACTTCCACCACCAAATTCACTAAACATTTATTTTTAAAAGTATCCCACAAATAAGAATCTGTCAGATACTTGTTCCATAAAATGGGGGCCAAAACCCAAAACCCGGCTCTGAGAATTTACATAATCTGCATCATGTTGAGTATATTTTCAGAGGAAAGTTTCAAAAGGAAACTTCCCCCCGGGAAAATGAGAAGTCTAGTTCAAACAGTCTCTTATACGGATGTTTTTGGCAGGAAACATGGTGGTGGTGTTACCAATGATGCAACCAAATCCACATGAGTAGTTTATTAATGGGATACTGGGTCAATTGACATGACAAGCATATAATCAACTTGAAAATGCTTATCTTTTTCTGACACGGTTTGGTTGGTTGGCTGAATTCTTTCAGTCTTTTGTTCTAATTTGGCTGTAAATCAATTGGATTGTGTGGCATCAAAGGCTTTGCATTTTGTGGGCTTGTAGTGATAATCATAAAAGTTACTGGAATTCCAACCTCATCCTCCTCATATTATATGAGCTGAAACAAGTCTAAGTATTAAAACATCCCAAGGCAATCTCATATGCACACCTCTCCCGTTGATCTAGTCCATTAAAAAGTCAGTATTTCTTATAGGACAATAACATTGAAGTATGTTTCTAAAATAGAGGAAAATTAAGAAATACTATCATCAGGCATGAAAATAGAGTATATGTATTATCCATGATTAAATAAACCACAACAAATCATAATATTTAAGTAAAATTTACTTGACCAATTTTTTTAAATCAGCCAAATATATACCTAAAATATTAGTAGAATAGAGGGACAAATTCTTAGAGAATTAAGTGGCTTTACTCGCTACTTCAAATTTTATTTAACCTTTCAAAACAAATCTATTTCTGGCCATCTGTGCAATCCCAGACTGCTTTCATCACCTGAAGAAGGCTGTCTCAAATATAAACCATGCAGCAAATCCATAAAAATCGCTCTTTAGTGAACACCTTGGTTACTTAAAATGAGAAGCATACTACCAATGTGTATTTTTTCACAATTCCTTGAAATCTAGTTTCAAATTCTGAGAGCTTACGCTCATTTTAACATAAAGAATGAGTTAAATTTGGGTTCAAAATGATTTCCCTTGTAGGGACGCCTCAGTGGCTCAGTTAAATGTCTGACTCTTGATTTTGGCTCAGGTCATAATCTCCTGATTCCTAGGATGATGAAGCCCTGCATCTGGCTCTGTGCTGACAGCGTGGAGTCTGCTTGGGATTCTCTTTCTCCCTTCATTCCCCTGTTCATGCTCACTCTCTCTCAAAATAAAGAAACATTTAAAAAGTAGCATTAAAAAATTATTTCCCCAATAATTTTAAAATATTTTCTTGATTTTTTGACATAAATTTATTAGGCCTTTATGGGTAAAATATTGGTTAAGATTGAATTCGGTTGTTAGCAACAGAATACCACAACGTTAAGTGGTATGTTTTATTTTCTCTCTGTCTTGCTCTCTTCTCACTCTCTCTCTCACACACACATAAGCTTAGCTGAGGGAAAGACATTCTCTTTCAATTCTCCTTTCTTCAATCGTTGCCTTTCATTTTCAAGGTTTCAGCCCGACTACTGCACCCCAGGCACTGTACTTTCATTTCTAAACAGAGTAAGGAAGGAACTCAAAGCATAGATCTTAAGGCATATTAATATTTGTGTGTGTGTGGTTTCTTATTATTTAAGTTGATGTAAAATTCACATAAATAAAATCAATCACTTTAAAGTGTCTAGTCCAGTGGCATTTAGTACATTACTGATATTGTGCAACCATCATTTCTAGCTACGTGCATAAAATTTCCATCAGCACAAAAGAAAACCCCATGTTCATTAAGCAATCGCTGTCTCGCCGTTGGTAAATACTAACCATTTCCTGTCTCTATAGGTTTACCTAATTCTATATATTTCACATGTATGGAGCTATACAGTTTGTGACCTTTTGTGTTGGGGTTCTTTTATTTAGCCTAATGTTTTGGAGGTTGATTCACATTGTAGCGTGAATCAGTACCTCATACCCTTTTGTGATGAAAATCAGTTGTACAGGTATACCACTTTTTGTTTTTGCATTCATCAGTTGATGTAAATTTGGGTTATTTCCACTTTTAGCTATTGATACTAGTGCTGCTATGAATATTCTTTTGTAAGTATTTGTTTGGATACCTGTTTTCAGTTTCGAGGGGTGCATAGTTAGAAGTAGAATTTCTGGCTTACATGAGAATTTTACATTGAACTGTTTGGGAACCTGCCAAACTTTTCCACAGAGACTATGGTATTTTACATACCCACCACCAATGAGCAGTCTTTGGTTTCCCCATATCCTTGCCAATACTTGTCAGTTTATTTTTCTATTTTATAGACATCTGACTGGGTATGAAATATTATCATAAGTTATCATTGCACTATTGACTAATGATGTTGACCATCTTTTCAGGTGTTTTTTACCGTTTGCATATTTTCTTTGGAGACACATTGAGTCAAGTCCTTTGCTTACTTAATTTTTTTCATGTTTATTAATCTATTTTGAGGAAGAGAGAGACAGAGCACAAGCAGGGGAGGGGCAGAGAAAGAGGGAGAGAGAGAGAGAGAAGGAGAGAGGCAGAGAGACAATTCTAAGTAGGCTACTCACTGATGCTGGGCTCAAACTCACCAACCTTGAGAACATGACTTGAGCCAAAGTCAAGAGTCAGATGCTTAATTGGTAATAAGAAGCCACCCAGGGGGCCCAAGTCCTTCACTTTCTTTTTTACTGTGTTGTTTGTTGTTTGTGCTTTTATTGTTGAGTTGTAGCTTTTTTTATATATATTCTGGATATTAGATACTCATTAAGAATATGTTTTTCAAATATTATTTTCCATTCTATAGGTTGCATTTTCACTTCCTTGATATTTTCTCATGATGCACAAAAGTATTAATTTTTACTAAGTCAAATTTACTATTTTTTCTTTTGTTGCTTATGTTTTTGATGCCATATCTAAAAATCCATTGCCAAATCCAAGGCCATGAGGATTTCCCCCTTTATTTTCTTCTATGAGTTGTACAGGTATATCTCTTACATTTATGTCCTTAATCCCTTTTGAGTTGATTTCTGTGTATGCTATAAAATAGAAGTCCAACTTCATTCTTTTGCATATGGATATCTAGTTTTTCAAACACCATTTGTTGAAAAGTTTATTTTTTCCTTATTGAACTGAATGATCATGGCATCCATATTGAAAACCAACTGACCATAGAGATATATTGATTTATTCACAAACTCTCAAATCTCTTCTCTTGATGTATATGTCTATAAATAAGCCTATACTTTTGTTTAGATTGCTGTAGTTATGTAGTAAATTTTGAAATTAATCTTCCAATTTTGCTTTTCTTTTAAAGATTCCTTTGAATATTTTGAGTCTCTTCTAATTCTATATGAATTTTAGCATCCGTTTTTGTTTCTTAAAAAAAAAAACAAAGCAAAACAAAGCAAAGAACTTCTGGGATTTTGTAGTGGTTACATTGACTTTTTAGGTCACTTTAAGTTGTATTGCCATCATAACAGTATTAAGTCTTCCAATCTATGAACACAAGATACCTTCCTGAGACACTAACCTTTTAAGCCCTTCATGTCTATGTAACATAAACCACTTGTTATGTCTATGTAACATAAGCCACTTGCTGCCCTGAAAACACTGGAATTAAGTTATAAAGGCAGAATGTGAAATGGATATTGGGGGAAGGGCAATTAACAGTGTCTCTGTACCTCATAACTAAATTCATGTAGAAATGATGTTTTTAGTTTCACAATCACTTTTTAAAGGCATTGAAAATTGGTAGAACCTTTAAGGATCAGATTAACTAAAATTACAGAAAACTAAGAACCACTCGGCCAAGGGCTATAATTGGAGCACTCACACGTGGGTTTCTCACGCCATGAAAGCCAGCTCTAAATAAGAAAAATATCAGGGGCACCTGGGTGGCTCAATCGGTGAAGCATCTGACTTCAGTTCAAGTCATGATCTCACAGTTCATGGGTTTAAGCCCCGCATTGGGCTTTGTGCTGACAGCTCAGAGCCTGGAGCCTGCTTCAGATTCTGTGTCTCCCTCTCTATTCCCCTCCCCACCCAGTTCATGCTCTCTCTCTCTCTCTCTCTCTCTCTCTCTCAAAAATTAATAAATGTCCAAAAAGAAAGCAGAATATCAAAGAATTTGTAGCTTTTTGCAGGCCACTAAAATCCACACCCCAGCCACAAATTATTTCCACTCCTGACACATAAAAAATACCCACTCCCATGACTTTCAAAGGTCTAATTCATTATAGGAACAAGATCAGGTTTGAAGTCCAAGACTTATCATTTAAGTCAAGTACAGGAATAAATGAGGTTTCTCAGGTGTAGTTATTTTAAAGCTAAAGACTTGTGAACTAGAAAGACAGGCTATTGGCCTAAGATTTTTCTGAGGACCTAACACAGGAAATCATACTCTCACAATGAATTTCATTTTATCTGTACATATTTCTTGTTTTAAGAATCATTTTCTAGAAGAGTCTAGAAATGAGAAATAATTTCATTTGCAAATCCAGAATTCCCCACTCCTTGATTTATCCCCAAAATGTTACTCAAAATCATCATAGTTCTTCTTTAATTTATCTCCCTCTACCTGCATTTTATAACAGGCAGCTAGTAGAAGTCAGATATCATCTCCCAGATGTCACCACCTATGTTGCTCTGCAAAATCTTTCCGGCTAAATTGGATACTAAATTAGATACCCTTTATATTTTCCATATTTCTGCAGGAGACATTGTTGCCAAATTTGCCACCATTGCATAACAATTACTCCTTTCCTCTGGTTTTCAACATTTTCTCACTATCCTTCAAGCCTATGAGTCATGAAGCCTCATCTTTCAATTAGAGTCTTCTCAAAGTCCTTCCAGCCTCTGCTTACTGCCTAGTCTGAAAGACAGTGTCCTGTGTCTTAGGCTTTTGGTATGTTATACTCCACTTCCAGATACCAAAATCCCTTCAAGTTCTATATCAGTCTGTAATAAACTGCTTTGTAACTTAGTGGCTTAAAACACCATTTTCTTTTGTGAGTCAGGAGTCTGAAAGGCTTTGGCTGGATATTTTTTCTCTAAACCACATGGTGTTAAGTGGGGTGTCTGGGGCTGGAGAATCCACTTTCCAGGTTGCTTTCTTGCATGTCTGGCACTTGGGTTGCGCTGCTAGTTAGTTGATGCTGGGAGCTCAACTTGGGCTGCTGAAAATGTGCCTACATGTGCCTTCGCCATATGTCCTGAGTCTCTCAAAGCATTTGTGGCTGGTTCCCAGAGGGAATGAATGTAAACATTACCAAAGTGGATGCAGAAGTGGCCAGTCTCTATGGCCTTAGCCCAGGGACAGTACATCATTCTTCCATTTTTGCTTATTTAAGGAAGGCACAGAGCCTGCCCAGATTCAGCATGATGGGACAGAGTGGACCCCACTTCTAGATGGAAGGCAAGCCAGAGAGTTTATGGCTGTCCTCCATCTTTAATCTGGAACTGGTAAGATTTACTGAAGCTGAACACATACACATTTTTCCACTCAACAAGCTTTTTCGTCCAGCATATTCCATTCAGTATATGCTCAACACATGCATGTGCATATGTTTCCAAAATACATGTTCTGGAAGGTTCATAACATCACTATTTGTAATTTAAAAAAAGGAAAATATTCAAATGTCCATTATGTACAACTCATAAGAAATTTTGGTATATTTGCAAAGATAGAATATATGGAATTGTACTTAATAATCTACAAATAAATATGGACAAAAATTATAAACATAATGTGGAGTAAAAGGCCAAAAGAAAAAAATATATGTATATATCATTCCATTTACATAAAGAAAAAAATAAAAAGGCAAACTGAATCTATTTGGTCAGATATTAATATAACATGAATTAGGGGTTGAGATTCTGGTTTGTTGGGATATTAACTTTCTTGATCTTCTTTCTGGTTCAGAGTTATGATCAGTTTGTGATTATACACACACACACACACACACACACACACACATATGTACATATTCAACTACAATAAGTTAAAAAAAAAAGAAAAGAAAAATTATGATCTCACACTGTATCAGCTTCCTATTTTAGCAAATTACCAAAAATTAAAGTAACTAAAGTAACACATTTATTATCTTTGAGTTCTGGAGGTCAGAAGTATGAAACAGGTCTTCCTGGGCTAAAATCAAACAAGGCTGCATTCCTTCTGAACGCTCTAGGGGAAAATCAATGTCTTTGCCTTATTCAGTTTCTAGAAGCACCCTGTATTCCTTGTTTCTTAGCCCCTTCCTCTGTCTTCAAAGACAGCAGCATGACACCTTTAAATCTCTGACTGTGAGTGTCTTGCCTTGTGATTATTTAGTTGGGTCCACTCAGATCATATAGGACAATCTTCCCATCTCAAGCTCCTTAACTTAGTCACATGTACAGAGTCCTACTGCTATGTAAAGTGACACATTCTCAGATTCCAGGAATTAGAACATGGACATCTCTGGGGGAATCATTGTTCTGCCTTCCATATGTATTATTACCTCTAATCTACCTTCACACTTTCGTTCTTACTTTCCACCATTTCTTAATTATATTCTCTTTCTTCCAAAGTGAAGAGTTTGGGTTCATTTATCAAACGGGCCTCTAAGAGCCTTTTCCTCATTCTTTGTGTAGTTAAATAAGAACATTTATGAGCAACTGGGGTAATTTTTAAATGAATTGGATAGTGAATGTTCGTCAAATATCAGTTTATTTTATAGGCACTGTAAAATTATAAGCTGTGACAAAATGTAGACCCTGTGTCACTGATATTCGGTGCAAGGAATAAACCAACATACACAAAAAACTATGGTCTCACTATTTTAGTTACTTTTTTAAAATTAAAAAAAATGTTTGTTAACGTTTATTTTTGAGAGAGAGAGAGAGACAGAGAGAGAGAGACAGAGAGACAGAGAGCAAGCAGCGGAGAGACAGAGAGAGAGGGAGACACAGAATCCAAAGCAGGCTCCAAGCTCTGAGCTGTCATCACAGAGCCTGACGTGGACCCCCAACCCACAAACCATGAGATCACGACCTCAGCCAAATTAGGATTCTTAACCAACTGAGCCTCCCAGATGCCCTTTGCTATTTTAAATAGGAAATGTGTAATGCATGAAATCAGGTACAGTACTTACATAATTATTTCAAGGAAAATATGAGCAGGTCCTTGACTGAACCTCATCAATGTATTCCCACAAAAACTGAGAGTGGATTAGTCAGAGTTACTACTCTGACTGGAGCAAAGTTAAATCAAATAGAAACATTCTACTGTTGTCTTGCTCTTCTCATGGTCTTGTTGCCAGTAACAGCACTGCCAAAAAAAAGTCAGAAGAGGGTGTCTTCCTCACCTCGGCCTTCCATATCTTACACAGGAGCACATAATTGGCAAAATAGCTGCAAGTAAGTCTGGGAAATGGGCTTTTACTTCCAATACTTTTTATTTTATTTTATTTTTTATTTTTTTTAAATTTACATCCAAATTAGTTAGCATATAGTGCAACAATGATTTCAGGAGTAGATTCCTTAATGCCCCTACACATTTAGCCCATCCCCCCTCCCACTACCTCCCCCAGTAATCCTCTGTCTGTTCTCCATATTTAAGAGTGTCTTATGTTTTGTCCCCCTCCCTGTTTTTATATTATTTTTGCTTCCGTTCCCTTATGTTCACCTGTTTTGTCTCTTAAAGTCCTCATATGAGTGAAGTCATATGATTTTTGTCTTTCTCTGACTAATTTCGCTTAGCATAATACCCTCCAGTTCCATCCACATAGTTGTAAATGGCAAGATTTCATTGTTTTTGATTGCCGAGTAATCCTCCATTGTATATATATATATATATATATATATATATATATATATATATATACATTGTGTGTGTATATATATATATATATATATATATATATATATATTCTTTATCCATTCATCCATCGATGGACATTTGGGCTCTTTCCATACTTTGGCAATAGGACACAATTCTAAGATTTGCCACTGTGAGTCAACTTCGTGAGATTGTGCTCTTATTATATACAACCCACCATCTGAGTCGCTTAACCGTAACAAAGTTTTTCTTCTTGCTACCACTGCATGTCAATAGTAGCTCTTCTCTGGGACGGCTCCATACACAGTCATCAGCTATGACCATTTCATTCTGCTTCTGTCTGCTCCCTGAACCCTTCTCATTCAAGGCTCCAGGCTAAAGTAGCAACCACTTCGGAACATGCTACTCTCTTTAGACTGCTGTCCAAAATACAATTCACAGTTTCCACTCAGAATTTGCACGCATAAGGGGTGCCTGGGTGGCTCAGTTCGACTTTGGCTCAGGTCATGATCTCACAGTTTGTGTGTGAGTTCCAGTCCCACATTGGGATCTGTGCTGACAGCTGGGAGCCTGGAGCTGACTTCAGATTCTATGTCTCCCTCTTTCTCTGCCTCTCCCCCGCTCACACTTTGTCTCTCTCTCTCTAAAAAATAAATAAAAATTAAAAAAAAAAAAAGAATTTGCATGCGTTACTTATGCTCATATTCCACTGGCTAAGTAAATCATATGGACCAGCGACAGTTCAATGGAGTGAGGAAATATACATCTCCTGCAACAAACACTGGCCTCAGGTAAGTACAGTTCTTCCACATTTCCTTCTTTTGAGAATTTTGGAATTTCCTCTTATTCTTCATAATAAATTCCCTCAAGTTAAGTTAGCTTGAATGAGTCTTTTTTTTTCTTACAAATAGATGTAGGTAAATCAAACAATTATACTTAAGGTTATCAAATATATGATTCATTATTTATACCCACTATTTATACCCACATTTATATCATAAGTAATGTCTGATACCTAGTAAAAACTCAATAATAACTCTATAATACCACTTACCAAAGAGAAATGATATCATTTTCATGTGGCAAAAATACATTGAGGCGGATCCTACTATTATGCTAATTTCAAACAAATGGGTATTGAGGCTAAAGAACTTTTAAAAATGTTCTCAAAATCACATAGCCAAAGGCAGAGTCAGAGTTTGAAGTGAGGCAATCTGACTCAGAAACCAGGTTTGTAACTAAATGCTATATACTTAACTGAAATAAAGAAACACTCTGTTTAGTTAGAATATGCTAACTACAATGATAACTATACATATTAGTTCCATTTAAGGTTTTACATGCAGTACACATAACTATGGTTGAAGTTAAATGTTCAAGGAATTGCCAAGGGTCTATTTGCATACATTACCTATTTAACTGCATATTTTCTTGTAGTTGCTTTTAATATGACAGTTTCTAAGACTATAGGAATGTAAGTAGAATTTTTGCAAATACGGCTACAATAAAGTCTTCCTTACCAATGTTCATGACTCTTTAAGTAATTAGCTTTGACTCTCTTCCCATCAAGAGGCAATATCTGTTTTCACCCTTGAATTGGGGTTTGGGAAAAGTTAATCAATAGGTGTGTTATATCAACATTTCTAAAAACAACATCGTTAGTTCTATATACAAGTGAAAGCTAGTAATTAAAGGAAAAGAAAGACACACTTATACTTTGCGATTTTGGGCGTTCAGACAACTATAGGTGCTACACAACAAACCAAGCATGTTTTCAAACAAAGGAATCAGAAGTAAAATGTTAACAAAGGGTGCTAATCTATTCTATTCTAAACTAAGCATAAATGGTGTCCCCAAAATTTTGAATCTATCCAAAGTGTTTGTGTTTATATATCCTTTTACATGCAACAAAATATTTTTTCCAGTTTATGCTGTTTATATGAAATAAAAAAATAGTACATATTTGTTAATAATAAGCATATAGTCTGTTTTGTTTTGTTTTTGAAAGTGCAAATAATATGATCCCTCTTTCATCAATCACTCTTTTTGTTTCTTTGTTTCAAGTTTTTATTTAAATTCCAGTTGGCTAACATATAGTGTAATATTGGTTTCAGGAGTAGAATTTAGTGATTCATCATTTACATATAACACCCAGTGCTCGCCACAGCATGGGCCCTCCTTAATTCCCACCACTCATTTAACCCGTCCCCCTGCCCACCTCCCCTCCAGCAACCTTCAATTTGTTCTCTATAGTTAAGAGTCTGCTTTATGGTTTACCTGCCTCTGTCTTTTATCTCCCCTATGTTCATCTGTTTTGTTTCTTAAATTCCATATATGAGTGAAATCAGATGATATTTGTCTTTCTCTGACTGACTTGTTTTGCTTAGCATAATATACTCTAACACCATCCATGTTGTTGTAAATAAGCAAGATTTCATTCTTTTTTATGGCTTAGTAATATTTCAGTGTGTGTGTGTGTGTGTGTGTGTGTTAATGAACTAAGAAAATACATACAACAGAGTATAATATAACTGCAAAAAGGAATGTGAAATTTATCCACATTCTATATGAAGGGACAACCAGGATTAATTTTAAGTTATAAAAGGTGAAATACGTATACTAACATATGCTTCTTTGAGGTTCAGAACAATTGAAAAATGATAGGGAAAGAGGTCCCCATATACACAAATATCTGTGTTGTAGTCTCAAAAAGTCATGGAGGCATAACCATAACATTTTTGAAATATTTGCTGACAGGCAAGGAAAGGAATAGATTAGAGAGAGTAAGATAAGCACCTAGATTCTGTGGATATACACATTTTAAATGTGACTTTGGAAACATAAACTTTTGGCATAATTATAAAATAAAATTAAATACCAAGGAAGCAATTCCTAAAAATTGAAATTGGAACAAATGAAACTGCATTCAGTTATAAACTTGTGACTTGACCACACAGAATGGAAATACTCCAAATAACATTTAAGCTCAATAATTTGATTATACATACTGGTGGGATATGGCCTAAAAATAAGAAACATTCAGCACAATGTTTATAGTGACATAATTATTATTTTTTTCACTAATTATATTGTTCAAATTTTTTGTTTATTTATTTTTGAGAGAAATAGAGAGAGAGCAAGAGAGGGGCAGAAACAGGAAGACACAGAATCTGAGGCAGACTCAAGGCTCTGAGCCGTCAGCCCAGAGCCCAACGTGGGGCTTGAACTCATGAGCTGCAAGATCATGACTGAGCCAAAGTCAGATGCTTCCCTAAGTCACCTAGGCATCCCAATTGTTCATGGTGTTGTCAATTTTGAGACTGTTAAGCATGTAGTGTGAGATAAAGCAAGTAATTAAGTTTGTGTAAAAAAAAACCAAACAAACTAAAATTGTTAGTGTGAGAGAATAGAAAGTGAAATGTAAAGATATTGAAATGAAGTAAGGATCATATAAAAAAATTTTTTTAATGTTTATTTATTTTTGAGACAGAGAGAGACAAAACATGAATGGGGGAGGATCAGAGAGAGAGGGAGACACAGAATCTGAAACAGGCTCCAGGCTCTGAGTTGTCAGCACAGAGCCCGACGCAGGGCTCGAACTCACAGACCGCGAGATCATGACCTGAGCGGAAGCCAGACGCTTAATCGACTGAGCCACCCAGGTGCCCCTGAACTAAGGATTGCATAATTCTGAAGACCAACTGAACTTACATTTCATTTGAAAAAAATACATATTTTCTAGATCTATTAGCTAAAAGAAACAATTACCTCATCCAGGAACACTCCACTTGTATAGCCTTTGGTCTCTACAAAACAATGCCATTGTAAGTGACAGTTTCTTAGACTAAAGGCTGCTTCATGTCAGGGAGAGAAATGTACATAAAGATTCTCATGCATCAATGGCACCAACAGAAGACTGCTAGGGTCACATCAAAAGAAAAACCAGCTTGAGAAACTTCCCCCTAAGACATGTTGGATAATTTGACCATTTTCAGGACAATAACTCAATATATTGAAATATGTAACCTATATTTAAATGCATGATTTGATAATGTTAATTAGAAACATATTTTTGATTATTTTGCTGAAGGCTGAGAAATCAATTACTTAGAAAATGTTGAAGAGAAAATTTTTCCTGTCTTTTCTATACATAAATTGTATATCAGAGTAACCAAACACAACTAGTTAATAACGAGAAATTTATCTTCATAGAAATATCCACCTAATAAGCAAAGAAGGAAAAATGAATTAGAATATTCATATTTTGGGGCTGGTGGGATAGGCCCACTGAATAGGCCATATTCAGTCGGTTAAGCATCCAACTTCAGCTCAGGTCATGCTCTCACAGCTTGTGGGTTCAAGCCCCACGTCGGACTCTGTGCTGATAGCTCAGAGCCTGGATGCTGCTTCGGATTCTGTGTCTCCCTCTCTCTCCGACCCTCCCCTGCTCACACTCTGCCTATCTCTCCCTCAAGAATAAATAAACATTAAAATTTTTTTTTAAAAAAAGATGGACTTATTTTCCTTTAATTATCTAGATTAAGAAACCAAATCTACATACTATTTTTATAGTTGAGAGGTGTATGATATTTAGATATAATCTGTATAATACTTCAATTTTAACCAAGTTCTTATATACAAGTTAACTCGTTTGATTCCGCAAAACAGTTATAGGAGACAAATGTACTTTATTTCTATACAAAACTTTTCAAATTAGGAAACTGAGTAAAAAATCTTAGTCTAGAGGATTTGATCCAGAACATATCAACAACAAATCAAGATTGCCAAACAAATGCATGACCAAATTTACCATTTCATCAGCAGCTAAAAATTAAGATGATGAAATATCACTACATATCTATCAACTAGACAAAGTTTCAAAGAGATAAATGGGTTAAAAAGGCTCTTATGTACTGCTGATAGAAACAGATGAATGTTTTTGCATGTTGGAAATGGGAAGCGCTCTTAAAAACACAGTAATGTTGGGCATCTGGGTGGCTCAGTTAAACATCCCACTTAGGCTCTGGTCATGATCTCGCCATTTGTGGGCTCCCACCCCTCATGAGGCTCTGTTCTAACAGCTCAGAGCCTGGACTCTGCTTGGGATTCCATGTCTCTCTCTCTGCCCCTCCCCCATTTGCACTGCGTCTCTCTCTCTCCAAAAATAAATAAACATGAAAAAAATGAAAAAACAGAGGGGTACTTAGGTGGCTCAGTCAGTTGAACATCTGACTTCGGCTCAGGTCATGATCTCAGTTTGTGGGACTGAGCCTTGCATCAAGTTCTGTGCTGGCGGCTTGGAGCCTGGATCCTGCTTTAGATTCTATGTCTCTATCTCTCTCTGCCCCCCCCCCTCCTTGTGCTCTCTCTTTCTCTCTCTCAAAAGTAAACATTAAGTTAAAAACAATTAAAAAAGACACAGTAATGTCTATTTAATTGACACACACACACACACACACACACACACACACACACTTAAATCCAGCAGTGTTACTCCTATAGATTTATTTAATAGAAGCCAAACATCAACATGTAAGATTGGAAATTCCTACAGAATGTAGAAGGATGTTGATTACCATATTGGTTACCACAGTGGTTAAAAAAGATAAAGAGAAATCACACCAACATTCGAATGGATGGATATATTATGAAATATCCACATATGGAATATGCATCCTTTTAGAAGAATTGAGTCCTGCAATATATTACAGTGAATATGAACATGCAGTGTGAGGCACATCTGTTAAAACAATGGAAAAGAGACACTGATTTGGAGGGATTTCCAGAAAACATTACCAAGTGAGAGAATTGCAGAAAAGTGAGTATAACAGAATTCCATTTTCTATAAAAAAAACCACTAACAAATAAAATTTGGATTTATGTACACCTGTGCACTCATATATACATTTATACAACACTATGCTATGAAAACAAGTAAAATGAAAATTTTTATCGTAAGGCGATACATGGATAATATTGGGGAAGGTGGAGCTGATTAGGGTAGATAAGGGATAAAACAGAAAGGACAGAACCAATTTTTTTTAAAAAAGACAATTATAAGAATGTATATAATCACAGTTATACATGTAGGTAAAATTAAAATATACCCAAATGTTGTAACTAAATTCAAACAAATAAAAAATAAATGCATACCTAAGTATCAATTTTTTTTCTGCTTTTGATACCCAGAATTACCATTAATATAAAATAGCAGAGAAAAATGCTCTTTTATTAAACATATATTTTAAAACAAGATACCCTTAACAATAATCAAGTGAAATTATTTTGGTGAATCTTTTGTTCCCTCTACTTTTGGAATACTATTCTCCTTTTGGTAAAAGAAAGCTTTCTTTTGTTTCTATTTTAAAACATTATGGCTTTTATTAATATTATGCTATAAGGTATGTAAAATATATCCACTTTCCTTATTTGAAAGTTCTACTTCATGTTTTTATACTCTTTTAACAGCTTTCAGATAAATTTGAAGCAAGATTGAAGAAAGTTATTTTATGCACAACTCTATAGATTTATTGCAACGTTTATCATGCAAAAACTCTAGCTGCCAAGAATGTGTTGGCCTTAGGCAAAGGTGGGGTTTCCCCACAGGGATTTTATTATCCCACATTGAGGAATATCTGTAACACAGTGGCCATTGTCACCAAGAGCCTCCTCTAAGCAATTGAATAACAAGTTGGAGAAAAGAATAGACAGAAATTTAATTTTAATTTAACTTTTAAAAGATAATCTTTGGGGATAATACATGTTTTTCACTAACCATTTATAATAGATTTCCATGTATAATATTAATATACTAAGTCCGGCCTTCAAATCGTTGTTAGAGAAAGTAACGACCCTAAGAATATCAACATCAAATTAACAATATTGAAGGCAATTTTTTAAGACTTTACTGCTCATTCTAGTTTACAGAGACACAAATGGATTGTGCTACACCAATATTTATTCCTAGAATGTTTTTCTTACACTATAAACTAATAAACAAATAAAAAACCACAAAAAATAAAGATATGGTTTATTCCAATCAAGTGCCCAAAAGAACAAAGTCTTTCATAAAATCTATCTATAATACAGAACATAGCAGAAGTTCTCATGGTTTTGTCATAATACTTGTGAAATGGGTTACAAGTAAATGTTTAGTACTAATAATATGCAAAGTTTGGCTTTGTTTTTAAAAATTCTAAATCATAGAAATTGGATTAATGGTTAAAGTAAAATATTTTATATTAAACTACATAGATATATAATAAAATACAAAGAAACATTCTCATTTCAATATCAGTATACTGTTTTAGTGTTGCAAGTAGGTAAAGTGAAGGTTATTAGTCATGTGAATTTCTATGGAAACAAACAAAAGGAAAAAATATATATTGCCAACAATTAGCATATAGTACCAGTTAGAAGATTGGGCATAGTCTCTAGTTACCTAACTGACTTTTTCTATGTAGAGAGCTAGCATTGGGTGTGTGTGTGTGCGCGTGCATGTGTATGTGTGTGTGTGTGTGTGTAGAGGTTGAAAAATTGCTGATGGAGGAAAAGAAGCAAAATATACCAGCACTGGTAACAAGGAAATGTGTCAACACTATGTGGTATATATAAAGTATGTGCTAGAAGATACAGAAAATATATTTTATGTGTAATTTCCTTATTTTCATACTGGTGTACGACCACAGGATATGCCAGGGGCATTAGGGAACCATGAAAGAATCATGGCACATCTCTTGGGAATATACTTTTCTTGAAGCATTGGTGGTGACTGATGAGCAAAACCCAATTCTGGCTGTTTTTCTATTTGTTGGTTTATGTTAGAATTGATTGAGGAGTACCTATGTGAAATATGTCTGTCCAAGAAAATGTGAGATGATGAATCTTGAAGGATTTCTAGGGGAAAACAATGTAGCTGGTGTCAATACTCTACCTTTTTCCTTGCCTTGGGCAAAGATACACTGGAGTTTAAAAAGCCATTTGCAACCATGATTTAAAAATCTACACGATAAGAATGATAAAGCAGAAATGGAATTTTTCCTTTTATGAAGTCAAGACTCTGCACTATTCCTAAATTCCTTTTCTTTAGATCCCTGTTCTGACAGATTTTTTAAAAGAAGAAAGCACTTTTTTAGCAAATATTATTCAGTTAATTCACTATAAGTATTATTTCCTTGTAGATGAAATACTCCAGACTAGTTTGCAGAAGTTAATTGATTTAACTTTCAGTTTGTGCCATTTTAAACTATATAAAATGTTAATGTTACAGAGTAGAAAGAAAAGTTTACTATTATTTTTAGTTAAATCAGAGGATTTCTAAAATATTCTACTCTTATTGAGGGATACTTCATAGCATGCTCTATATTCTTGGGGAAATTTTCTACTTTCCTTATACATATAAGATTTGGATATAACAATAACAATGTTAGCAAACACAGGCATTATTTCATCAATATGAATATGCTTCCCACAGTCTAAGATGATTATTGTCTACTAATGTTATTTTTATCTTATTATTATTGAATAAATATTAGTGTAATTAATACTGATACATATTTGGGATTAATCATGATAATGAAGCACTTTGCGTGAGGTCAAAGTGAAGTGAAAGTCAGAGAGAAAGAGAGGGAGAGGCTTTAATCAAATGCAGAAAACATCAGAGAGAGAAACTGGTCAGTAATGAATCTGCATAGCCAGAAGTCAGAGAATAGGAATAGGAACTGGCTAGCCTACACATTATGGGGCAAGAAACATCAAGGAAATATCAAAGGCTTTCTTCCTTTTGAAGCTGTGTCTCAGGGCTGGAGTTGAGCCTTGTCTGGTTTTCAGAGAGCCCTATTCCTATAGGTCTGGGGAGCAGCATGTGGCCTGGAAGCTGGGGTCACCCTAGACCCTGCAGAGTTGGAAGAGTACTTGAGTTAATGATTACTGACACTTTCCTAAGACATTTTTAATTTATACCAAAGCCTGATTTTGTACCATTTCAAATCACTACAATTAAAATTTTTGCTATTTAGAATCTTCCATTCCAGCCATGACAGCAATTGGTACTGAAATGGATGCTCCTGTCTAAATAGTTATAAAACTGGGCACAATATATGAGACAAGACGTTTCAGGAATTAGACAATAGACTGTACAGGACTATGAGCCTTTAGAAAAAGGAAGCGCACATTCTCACATTCCCACTTTCTTCTGAGGTCACTTTTTAGCCACTATAAAGAGAGGTAGAGAGTAAGCAGGGCACAGAGTTCTTTACTGTGCCCAGGAAGGGAAATCAGATTTCAAGCCTCCTAAGGAGGCTAGAATTTATGGGGCAAATTACCAGAAAAAGGGAGGTGTACAGATGGCAATCCCAACAGTCTACAAGATAAAGTTATATACAGGTGGGGCAAGTGTCAGTGAGACATGCACAGCAGGAAGATGTTGGCCCAGCCTAATCAGAGTACAGAAACCTCACGGTACGTTTCTAGGAGTCAGTTAAGACTCTATAAAATCCACTTCTTAGAAGTGAAGGATCATGTTCCGAGGGCATCATTCTGGACTAAGGATACAACTGAAATAGAACAAAAAAATAAAACCAATCTTGACTGGATGGTTATTCAACTGCCTCCGAGAGGGAATCTCAATACTCTTTAAAGCAGGATTGACAAGCTTTTTTATAAGGGACCAAATTGTAAATATTTTAGACTTGAGGACCACAAGGTTATATCAGAACTAGCAAATGAGCATGGCTGTGTTCGAACAAAACATTATTTATAAAAATATGCATTAAGTAGATTTGATCCATGATCATAATTTGCTCACCTTTGTTTTAAAGGAAGACAATATAAACCAGACACCCTAAAACATATCCATGATATTCAGGGTTAAAAAATATTGTTGTTTAGCACAAAGACTTTCACTTTTAATCTTTGGTGTGGGTCAAGTGGCAGAAGCCAGTTAGGAATGAGTAGCTACCCTCTAACTATACAATGGAGTGCCGGACGTTTGGAAGTCATTAGTTGAAGATTAATATCTTTGTATAAATATAAAAATGTTATTCTCACATTATTTGTTATATAAAATATTTTAATATTAATAATACAACACATGTTTACAGTTGGAATGTCAACTGAAAGTGACATATTTAAAATGAAAATTGTGTTTCCTAATCAACGTTTCCTATCCTGCAACTGTTTCCAGAGATAACCATTTTAGTTCTTTTGATTTGTTTTTTGTGATAGTTATTTTCATGTATCTGCATTATTTGTCTATATGCTATTCCTTAGGTTAGCAAATTTAGTCATCATCTATTTATATTTCTTTTCTTCTTATAGGTGAGATTTTGGCCCTCTTCCACAAATGTCATCTATCCAGTTTGATTTTTCCCAATGATAGAACTAATTTTATTTTCAATCAATAAAAAAGTCATAATTTTTGTAATTAAGCAAATATTGATAAAAATCACCAAAGAATATACTCAAGGTATATTTTTATTCACATAAAGATTTTTGTTAGTATTATTAGTGCTGTTCTTGTCCTTCTTTTCCTCTTGTAGAACTTTTGTATAAAACTAGCATCTTTCTTTTCTCTTTGCAGAACATTGTTTCCAAAAGATGTGTAACATCAGATATTATGCTGATGTTCATAGTTTACGGTTCATAGTTTACAGTGTGTGGGTGTGTGACTTTTTTTTAATCTATGTATCTATCTATGTATCTATCTATCTATCTATGCATATTGCTCGTTTATATCTACCAGAGGCTTCATTCTCCAATTTGAACTATTTCTTCTTTAGACCTACTCTACATCATCGTCTGGGTATTCCTTTAAATTCTCTTGATGAATCTACTTGCCAAGTTCCATTTTATTTTCTTCCTTGTTTTAACTTCCTTGTTTTGCCAGAAAACAGTGATCACAACTTTGTAAAATAGCATCAGTATGCAAACAAATTTTGGGAGATATGCTTTATTTCATAAATTTAAAGATAAACTTTTTTTAACATACCTGAAATTAGGATTCATTTTTTTAAAATTGGTGGTGCCTTATGATTATTCTCAGCCAGACAGCAGTATTAGTATAGAGATAATTGTTAACACATATATTGAACTCACTCCAAAAGCCATTTGCTGATATTTTCTTGTAAGATAACAAGGTACCAGGATAAAAATTTATCTAATGAGGGGAGAGTGAATGACTCAGTCAGTAGAGCATGCTACTTTTGATCTTGGGGTCATGACTTCAAGACCCATGTTGAGTACTGACATTACTTAAAAAAATTATCTAATGAGTGATAGAGCCTTTGCAACATTACCGTTATCTTGATGTCACAGAGAAGTGCTATGCGGGAAACCAAAGACATTATTATCCTGATTATGCTGAGCCAAAAGTAATCCAGAAAAGTCACATCCTAAATGTAAAGAAATGTAAGATATGCTTTAACCCTCCCAGTCAGGATTGGCCACATTATACTAAAGAAAATACCCAAACTGCTGTAGGTTATTACATTAAGTATTTTTTTTTTTTTGTCTATCATAAAGTTTTATAAAAATTGTTATTCACAAAGCAGCAATTCAGGGTGTTTTTTTATCTTGTGATTCCATCAATTTACCTGAGACTACCTCCACAGTCACTGAAGAATTAGAGAAGAGAGAATGGAAAACCTACCAGATTTGGTTATTCACTGCATTAGAATTCACTAGAAATAATCACATGAGCCCACTCAAGTGCAGACCATCTAGATTGTGATGAGTTTGTTGTGGGAAATGGAAGTAAACCTGATATTGGTGAATACAAATAATGTTTATCACAGTCCATTCCTGGTCATCAAACATTTGATTTATGCCAGAGATTGATAGAGCCCTTCTCAAGGAAGGCAAACCCCCAAAACCATTCCATCTCAAGATAGACTTCAGAGGAGAAGAGCAGTAGTACATAGTAATTTTTACATCTTTTTTAGACGAGGTCACTTTTTGATCTGAGGACCTATGAATGAAACACCACCAAGAAGAAAAATTATCCATCCTTCACATCCTTATGCCAAAATTCAGATAACTGTTCTTCAAGAGCCACATGAAAACATATGGCCACTAGTCCATAGCATTAGGAAATCCTATGTGCACTAAGTATTCCAATTCTGGGAAGAGAATATTCTTGTTTTCTATTTAGGTGCTAATTTTCTTCTCTGTGAGTAGCTTCCTTCTTGTCCTCTGGGGCTGCTGGTTTCACTCTGTGAGAAAGAGATTTCTTCCTTTTCTATTATGTTCATTGGCCAATCTGAAGTTGATAATTGGAATTGACAACTTTCTTTGTCTACTGACTGCTCAACAATGCTATTTTTTATATAAATTTGTTAATGTTTATTTATTTTTGACAGAGAGAGAGAGAGAGAGACAGAGCATGAGCTGGGTAGGGGCAGAGAGAGAAGGAGACACAGAATCGGGAGCAGGCTCCAGGCTCTGAGCTGTCAGCACAGAGCCCGATGCAGGGCTCGAACTCACAGACCGCGAGATCATGACCTGAGCCGAAGTCAGATACTCAACTGACTGAGCCACCCAGGCGCCCCAACAATGCTATTGTTTTTAAGGTATATCATAGTTACTCATTCAGTCCAGTTTTATGATTTGTTAGGCAACTGTACAAGAACTCTCATATCTGCTTCATTTCTTTGTTTTCTTTCCCCCCTCATATTTTGTTCTTTGATTTGACAGAGGCAACTTTGAAGTCACTGCAATTTTAAGGGAAGGCTATAGCCTTACTCAGTTCTTTGCCTAAAATCATTGTATCATGTAAAGGATTTGCTGCATTCAAGACCTTTAACCTTACCTACAGAATAAGATTAATCTATCTATTTTATAGCTAATCTATAAGGGAGATTTGCTCATTTGGAAGGCTTTATTGTGTGTTTTCTTCTCCTGTGCTTTCTCGAACTTGTGGTTTATTCATTAGATGGAAAAGCAGCTGCCTTTTCCAATTCTACAAGTCCATGAATATCTGGACTCTTTTTTATCTTCTCATACCCACATGCATACCAACTAATTCTTCACAATGATCATTCCATTCTGGTGATATCTAGCAAAAATACCATGGATAACAACCAAAGGACACTGCGATTTCATTAAAAATATAATCCACTTCCCATGGTAGCATATAGTGTAATTTTAGTGAATGTTTTGCCACTGAAACGTGGAATGCCATCATCCTAGCCCCCATATTTGTTCCTTCACCACTCATTGCCCACTGTGTATTTTAGGTTTTGTATGCCATTGTCTTACTTTCGTATTATTTTTTGCATTCATCAGAATAAGATATATTAGGCTGCAATAACAGAATTTCAGTGATTTAATGGAATAAATGTTTATTTCTCATTCATGCAAATTCTTTTGTAAGTCCTGCTCAGGTGTCAGGGCAACCGTCTTCTGTGTAGTATATCAATGCCCTAATCTGCTTCAAACCCGTGGCTCTAACATTGTTGCACGAAGCTTCATCCACAAGGGCTGTGGCAGGGGAGGAGACAAACTGGAGAGTCATGATTGAGCTTTTCAACACCTCAGGGCAGAAATTTCACATTTAACTTCTATTCTTATTTTACTGTCAGGTCTATGGACATGGCAATAGCCCACTGCATGGGGATTGAAGATCTCAATCTTTCATATATCCAGAAATGGAAGAGAATGGACACTTGTAAGATCTACCACTTAAACTAATTTGGTCATATCCTCTTTTTATTAAGACTAAAGATCTGTATCTAAATAAGATGAAGAGATCTGCGAAAGGGTATAAAATGCACATTTTGTGTGATAATAGCTTATGTCATTGTTTTCTGAGCAGTGTTTTTTTTTAAATATTTTTTTTTTCTTATTGACACATGAATATGGTATGTCTTGGGGCTCTTGCGTGGCTCAGTTGGTTGAGCGACTGACTTCGGCTCAGGTCATGATCTCATGGTTTGTGAGTTGGAGCCCCACATTGGACTCTGTGTTGACAGCTCAGATCCTGGAACCTGCTTCTGATTCTGTGTCGCCTTCTCTCTCTGTCCCTCCCCCACTCATGCTCTGTCTGTCTCTGTCTCAGAAATAAATAAACATAAATTTTTTTTAAATAATAAAAAAAAGAAAATGGTATTTTAAAAAGCAATGACATCATAGACTTGATGAAAAATAGTACAAATATCTGATATAATTTAAATAAAGTTTATATGTGTATTAAAGTTGCACTATGTAAAAACCGAATCAAAACCCTTGAAAAATTTTTCAGTATATACATTTCTTGGATTATTTGTTTTTAATATTTTAGGTGAAATTCACATAATACAAAATTAAACACTTCAAAATGTACAGTTCATAGTATTAGTATATTCAGAATGTTGTGTAACTATCACCTGTAGTTTACAAATATTCCAAAACGTTTTCATTAACTCTGAGGGAGAACCTGTACACTAAACCATCACTCCCCATCCACCCTTGCCTCAACCCTTGAAATCCACTAATATGATTTCTGTCTGTATGGATTTACGTATTCATATTGTCTACACGAAGAATACATTTTTATGCATTTTCTTTCTTTCCCACTTTGCAAAAACTTTACTTAATAAGTAATTACTATTTTCAGGAATGATCTTAAGTAATTACCTATTTATCAAATAAATATTATTTATTTATTATTTATTATTTATTATTTATTTATTATTATTTATTTATATAATATTTATTATAAATATTAAGAAAATAATACTTGAAAGACAAAATCCATTTAACATAAAAATATTGCCTACACATTCTGTGCTGACAGCTCAGAGTCTGGAGCCTGCTTTGGATTCTGTGTCTCCCTCTCTCTCTGCCCTCCTCCACTCACACTGTCTCTCTCTCTCAAAAATAAAATAAAAACATTACAAAAATGTATTGCCTATACAATAAAAAATTGTCCAAAAATTTTTGAGCAATTTGTTTTATATAAGTTTGCAGTAAGAGTTTTGCAACTGGGAAAAAAAAATGTCAAAATTCAGAATAGAATACTAGTTTGATTTTTTTTTAACAGTGCACTGTCTATAGTATATGAATCACAAATGGAAAAAATCAGGGGCACCTGGGAGATTCACTTGATTAAAAGTCAAACATCGGCTCAGGTTTGAGCCCCACATTGGGCTCTGTACTGACAGCTCAGAGCCTGGAGCCTGCTTCAGATTCTGTGTCTCCCTCTCTGTCTATCCATCCCCCACCTGTACTCTCTCTCTCTCTCTCTCTCAAAAATAAATAAAACATTAAAAGAATTACAAATGGAAAGAATTATTGATACATAAACAGTTTTTATAAAGTAGCTATCAAGATATGGAAAATAAAATAATATTAATAATAATACTAACAATAATTCATAGAATTGTCTATAGTTTACCTGTAAGAACAAGAGTGGATTTGAATTTTTTAAATGTGACAGGCTCCTGAAGAGAAAACTTATTCCCACCAGTGTTCCATGATCCACGATTTCAAGATCCTGGGTGAATATAAGTCTGGTTTATTTCAGTTTTTCTCATGCCTGCTTGTGTTTCAGAGTCCCCTAGGATGTTTTCAGAGAAATAAAATTACATTAATTCTCACACAGGGCAGTAAAATTATAATCTCTGGAGCTGCACATGGCCACTTACAATTTTTAGAAGCCCTGTGTAAATCTAATGAGAAGCTGGTATTCACCAAAATCACTGATGTTCGGAAGGCAACAAAACAACCAGCATAATCAACAAAATCACACTTTCTTTGCAGTTAAACTACACTGAGTTTCATTATTGCCTTTCATTTTTGACCATTTTTAGGCAAGTTACCTTAACTCTATAAACTTTAATTTTCTCCTCTATTAAACAGCTGATGGCAATTTCTACCCCATATCGTGTTCTGAATTTTTGTCAAATTGGCATCACTCCCAATGCTGTTCTTTATAAGGTAGAGAAGAAAGCTGGATCTGTTGTTCGCCAGAATCCCCTTCCCTATGTGATACCTACTTACAATGACAATAAAACAGACTCCTGTTATTTGGCTGGGGAATGGGAATAAATTATGTGATTCCTGAGAGGTGGCTCTGGTCAGATGTGTGAACAAACATGAGATTCACAGAGCTTGGAATTGCTTCTCTACAACCTGTTACAATTCTGTTGACAGAGACAGGTGGGGCATTCCTGAGGATCACAGCAGGTTTCTTTGAGAAACACCTGCTCCATAGTCCTGGTGAAGGGCCTCAGCATCTCTACAGGTTTAACCTTCCACCTACAGCTATGTTGGCCTTTGTTGGTGACTATACTGATCTTTGTTTTCCTTCCTTTCTCCATTTCTTTCATCTCAATCCTAATCCCTATGTTAAAGTTCTTGATTCTGTTTTCCTGACTGAGCCTAGTAAAATAGCATTATGGGACAGTTTGAGAAGATAGCACCGTCTTTGAGCACATGGTCAAAAATATTTGGAGAAAACATATGCAGGACAAAGCTGCAACTCCCTAATGTGGTCACTCTTCTTCCTGGCAAGCTTCCTTGATGGTACCTGGAGACAAAAAAGAAAACCAAAGACAGAAAACAAGCAAGCAAGCATGTGCACTATATGCCAGTGGTATTTATAGTGAGTCACCTGTCACCAGTATGGCCTATCCGCCATTTTGCATTATCATCAAAGAGAAACAAACTCAATAATCTCTAGCTCCTCAACATTCAATTTGGCACAGAAATCTTCTCAATGTTGTGTCAGATCCCTAGAAAAATCCACATAACGGATTGCCTTACTAATTGTAATAATAAAGCTCCCACTAAGTCCATGTTTAATGCTTAGAAAAAAAATCAGTTTAAAATCAAGCATTTTAAGCATCTATTCTGAGGCCTGGAAGAAATATAATTATAATCATAACAAGAACTAATGGAGTTCCCTATATTTCATATTGCTCTGTTAATTATTGGAACAATAACATTCAAATTTGGTGAGAGCTTCAGAGAGTTTATTTCTGGACTAACCCCCATGGCTAGTGCTAAAGCCCCACAACCCCACAAATACTACAAAACAAGTGTAAGAAAATATATTCACTCTATACCCAGAAACAGTGATATCAGAATGCAGCCAACTCTCAAATATTCAAATTGGTTACTTTATTCTGTTTTTCATTTACTGCCCTCTCTATGACCTTTTATCTTACTGAACTTTTAATTTTTTTAATGTTTTATTTATTTTTGAGAGAGAGAGACAGAGACAGAGTATAAGCGGGGGAGAGGCAGAGAGAGAGGGAGTCACAGAATCCAAAGCAGGTTCCAGGCTCTGAGCTGTCAGCACAGAGCCCAACACAGGGCCCGAACTCACAGACCGTGAGATCATGGCCAGAGCTGAAGTTGGATGCTTAACCAACTGAGCCACCCAGGCAACCCTTTCATTGATCCCTTCATTCACGTTTCAGAATATGAATTTTCAGGGATTGGAATTTGAGAAAAGTTGTTCTTTATAAAAAATAAAATAAGATTGAGTTTTGTCTACTTTTCATTACTTCTCCTCAATGTGGAAAGAAAAGTTATGTTAAGATCCTCTTCCTTTCAAGTCAAGAGATAAACATTTTTCAAAAGAAACTTGAAGATTTTATGTATCCCATGAATTTTTTAGGGACACAGTATTCCAGCTTTTGCCTTACTCTTGAGAAACCAAGAGAGTACAAGTCAGGGTACACGGTTTTTCTGAGATTGAGTAAAGGCATGTTGTTGCATCTATGTTTGTATGTGTTAAGAGCTTTGGCTCAGGTATACACCATGTGCAACAAATCATGTCTAGGAATGGAAAAGAATCTACACAGGATCGATTTCTGTGTCATTCAAGAGGACCACTTGCTTGGACAAGCTAATGCCAAATTCCTATGGACTGTAAAAATAACTATTAAGGAGTAGTTAGGCATATATATATATTTTTTTTTCATATCAAGGACATTGTAAATGGAAAATTCCAGTTTAGGGAATAAATATCTTTGAAGAGCCCATAAATGTTCCACACAAGTGAAAGAAACAATTTTAAATTTCTGACACTCTAGGTAATACAACGTCAATAGCAATGAACTCCAAAATTTCTTTCACCTTCCTCTTCTATCCCCTTATCTCTATATCTCTCGACCCAAAATGGTCAGAAACCAGAGCTTGCAAGAAAGAGGGAAATGGGTAAAGCAAGAGACAGACAAAGTGAGCCAAGTCTATTGTGACCCACAGGTAGCTAAAGAAATGTGAAGCACTAGAGATTCAGGGATACTGTCAAAAGACAAGGATCCTAGGTTGCAGACAGGGAACTTTATTACTCCTGGCACAGATGCAACTTGAACTTCTGTCTGTAGCTGTTCTCTATGTGTCATGGGCCTGCAGAGATACTGAGACTGTAGTGGGTTTGCATCGCACATGGTGAGGAATCCTGAGATAGAAAACCTCACTTTTATAATAGGCTGCAAACAAACATCTCCAAATAAACATCTAAACATTTGTGATAATGATAGTTTAAAAATGGACATAAAAAGAAAATAATAAAACAAAACAAAACAATAAAACCCCACCCTCTTCTCCAGAGGGAGAAATAATCTCTCTTCTTCAAGGGTTGTGTACTATGCAAATATCTTTGAAAAGATAATTCCAGAATAAAGGCAGTTGGTTCCTCTACTCTCAAGATGTACAGAAACACGACTGGCCCACAGAGAATAGTCTTGAAACCATTGCCCATCTGTAATAGACCAAATCAAAGAGATGTGCAAAAATCTTAACGTTAACTAAATATTTTAGTTTGAGATGATTTAAAATACTTGTTCATTTTGTTACTACACTGAGATTGTGTTTGGGGATTTAAAGTAATAAGAAAGCATTTTTAATTATGTAAGAATGATTTCATTTCAGCATGTGGGTACAACAAATTCTAAATATTAATATTGAGGAAGATTGAGAGAAAGAGAGAGAGAGAGAGAAAGAATGAGAAAGAAAGAAAGAAAAAAATGGAAAAGAAGGAAGGAATAGTTCATTATTATGTGCCAGGATTCATAGTTGTTCATCATTAAACTGATTATAGATTAGGTAACCACATAAAGAAAGAGACCTGTAATAATTAGAATTTTAAGTTTAAAACAAACTAACAAAAAAAAGTCCACAATGTCTGCTTTTACTCCACCATTTAATGGTCTAATTAACATTCTACATGATGGTATACTAAATTTATGTAATATGGGTGAATTTGTACATTTGCACTATGCAAAATGTATGTTTGACATTTTCTATTTATACATTTAGAAAATGCTATCTCAAATACATTTAATTTTGATTCATTGTGAAAAAAAATGTAAGCAGTTTGATTAGAAATAAAGAGGATTTGTGGTTGACTAAAGACTAGAAATCTCGGGGTGCCTAGGTGGCTCAGTTGGTTGAGTGTCTGACTTTTGATTTTGTCTCAGGTCATGATCTCGTGGTTCATGAATTCAAGTCCCACGTTGGGATCCTTGTTGACAGCAACAAAGCCTGTGTGGGATTCTCTCCCTCCGTCTCTGACCCTTCTCCATTTTCTCTGTTTCTCTCTCTCAAAAAACAAATATTTAAAAAAAAAATTTAAAAAGACTAGCAATCTTAAGTTTCAAAGAGGAAAATACAATTTTCCTTTTAAACATATAAATTCCAATCTGTTAATAGAAAATGTGAAAGATTAAACTTGGAGAAAAAAGAACCCCTTCCTTTTCTTTAGTTTGCAACTAATAACTAATAAGGTATTAGAAGTCACTAAATCACTATTGTCCTAATTCTTACATTCTAAAAATAAAAATAAAGGACAAGCAAATAATTTTACAAATTATAAGTAAAATTCAATACCAACCTTCTTGCCTAGAAACAAAATGACTTTCTAAAATTAAAATGATCTCAAAGGGAAAGCATAGCTTTGACTAAGTTATAGTCAACATTTTTATGCTGTAAAAAATGAAAACAAAAGTAAAACCAACACATAATAAAAGCAAATATAAAATTGGAAAAATGCAGGAAATATTAGAACAGAAAAATATAATATTAAGGGATTTAAATTCTTATGGAACACTACAATCTCAATTACTAATTCAGTGAATTATGAACTTATACTGGATAAATCCAGTGGGTTAATATTTAAATCTAATAGGTAGTAAACATATTCAAAATACTACTCCAAGGAACTACTATTTTTCATTTGTTAAACAGTGAATAAAATGTTATTTCCTGATTGTAAGAAATTGGATCAACAGTCCTGTGCTCTTAAGGTTGCTTTTTAAGCTTCTGTGATCCAGGCCCTTTTATATAATCATTTTGTATTCTCGACTCATGGCTTCCACCTCAAGATGACTATTAATTTCCAGTCATTGCTTCCATGAATTAATTTTTTTAAATCCCATTTACAGTAATGTCAAATAACACAAATGGCAATAAAATAAAGTACTGAGAAATAAATTTAGCCAAAGAGGCTCAAGATCTCCACAACGAATATTTTAAAACATTGCTGAAAGAAATTAAAGATAAGAATGTGAAATTGTACACCTATTTTTAATAGTGGCACATTTAAGTATATACCTGTTAAATACAAAGACTTGTAGATGAATGTTTTTAGTAACTCTATTTATAATATCTAAAGAAGGGAAAAGCCCAATGTTCATCAGCAGGTGAATAAATAAATATGTTTGTGCCCATACAATGGAATACCACTCAACAAAAAAACAAATGAAGGGTTAACACATACAGCAACATGGATAACTCTCAAAATTGTTATGTGAAGTTAAAGCCAGACAAGCAACAATAAAGACTGCATGATTCTGTTTATGTGAAATTCTAGAAAACGCAGATTAATATATTGTTTAGGAATGTAAATAATGGTTGTTTGGAGACACGGATCAAGGAAAAAATGGATTTCAAGGGGGCAAGAAGGAAACTTTTGGCAGTGATAAAAATATTTGCTATCTTGCTATCGTGATGCTTTCTCAGAAAGCTACATATATATTAAGTTACTCGACTAATATGTGTTATTTATTGAAAATTACATTTAAGCATTTCTCAAAAATTTGTAAAAATTATACAAATTGCAGGAGAATAAACCCTCAATAAGCCTCCGTGTAGCATAAACACATCTTATATTGCAAATGTGTATCTACTATCTGTTATTAGTTTAGTTTTATGCTGCTAGACTGTGAGGAAAACATAGTGGGAAATAAAAGAGGGTGTCTGCTTTCATAGGACTTTCAATATACTAGGAAACTATATAACATTCAATAAGAATTAGAATTAATTATAATAAAAGTTATAATGAATGTTATGCCAGTTGCTGTGGGAAGACCTTAAAAAGACAGCTACTATTTGTAGCAAGTTATAAGTCAGTAATTTT
The DNA here is from genome assembly GCF_024362965.1 of Panthera pardus. Taxonomy (NCBI): domain Eukaryota; kingdom Metazoa; phylum Chordata; class Mammalia; order Carnivora; family Felidae; genus Panthera; species Panthera pardus. The sequence continues at coordinate 176,162,937 of NW_026526688.1, read as the reverse complement.
CTAAAAAAGCATATTTAAGTCATGACCTGGAAAATGAGTAGTAGTTGGAAATATCATTAAGTTTCAAAGACAGCTGTAGAAAGGATTCATATAGGGCAAGACATTTACTCATCAATGTTATAGAATTATTTTTATGGCTGCACTGTGGAGAATATATGGTATAAGGATAAGAGGATAGACATGATTTCCAGTTGGCAGATCTTTTGCAGGAATATAGGTTAAAAGTGATGATGTCTTGAATTAATTAGCATAGTGTATATAGAGAAAGAAAAAAATGGATGAATTATAGACATAGTTAAGTGGTGGTAAGATTTGTAAGACTGGTGACTGATAGAATGCGGGAAGTGAGGGAGAAAAGTCACACACTGCTTCTGGTATTCCCTAATATAGAGGAAACAATGGCAAGAATGGATGTGCAGGGGGAGAGGAGGAAAGTAAAAAGCTTTAAAGTGATAGAGAATCAGATTTGGATGCAAGGAGTTTAAGATGCATTGAAACTGCGGAATTATTTGATAGTTGAGCATTGGGGAGTAGAGCTCAGATGGGGAAGAAATAGACAAAGATAAAGAAAATTCAGAGGTTATATATCAAGCAAGTCAAAGAATAAGAGTGTTTACTGGATGACCAACTGACACATGAAAAAATGCTCAACATCACTCATAACAGGAAATACAAATCAAAACCACAATGAGATATCACCTCACACCTGTCTGAATGGCGAACTTTAACAATTCAGACAACAACAGATGTTGGTGAGGATGCAGAGAAAGAGGATCTCTTTTGCATTGCTGGTGTGAGTGCAAACTGGTGCAGCCATTCTGGAAAACAGCATGGAGGTTCCTCAAAAAATTAAAAATAGAACTACCCTATGACCCAGCAGTTGCACTACTAGGAGTTTATCCAAGCGATACAGGTGTGCTGTTCCAAAGGGACACATGCACCCCAATGCTTATAGTAGCACTATCAACAATAGCCAAAGTATGAAAAGATCCCAAATGTCCATCGACGGATGAATGGATAAAGAAGATGTGGTATATACATATATATATATATATATATATATATATATATATATATATATATATATAAAATGGAGGATTACTCGGCAATCAAAAAGAATGAAATCTTGCCATTTGCAACTACATGGATGGAACTAGGGGGTATTATGCTAAGTGAAATTAGTCAGATAAAGACAAATATCATATGACTTCCCCACTCATATGAGGACTTTAAGACACAGAACAGGTGAACAAAAAGGAAGGGAAGCAAAAATAATATAAAAACAGAGAGGGGGACAAAACAGAAGAGACTCAAAAATATGGAGAACAAACTGAGGGTTATGGGAGGGTTTGTGGGAGGGGGGATGGGATAAATGGTAAGGGGCACTAAGGAATCTACTCCTGAAATCATTGTTTCACTATATGCTAATTTAGATGTAAATTAAAAAAAATAAAATTAATTAATTAATTAGTTAATTAATTAAAAAATTTAAAAAATATAACCTGAAAAAAAGAAAGAGTATTTACTAAAAGAGTTGTTCAAATTATCAAAGGCTCTGAATTGATTTTGTCCTGTGGTATAATTAGCATCTGTGTATAGTTATAGCTCTATGTTTCTGAACTAACTTACGTGCAAAGAAGTTGATAAACTATATTTACAGAAAACAATTTTTACGATTAAAATATACACTTTCACATTAAAAAATTTTCAGGAAGATTTCAGTCTCTCATATGATTTAATTTTCTCACTTCAACCAAAATAATATAATTTCCATCATTTTCTTTTTAATCTCCAAAATTTTCTTAATTGGACAATTTGTAAACACAGACTCATCCAGCCCATTCACAGGTAAGATTAACACTACTTCTTGCACTGGTCGCACCAGGAACCCTCTGATTTTCCAACCCAGGTCATCTTCTTCCCTGGCTTACCTCTACTATATTTCTATATATGCAGCCACTTCAACACAAAGGCCTTGAAGTCATTTAGAGCAACAAAGACTTGGGGCACCTGAGTTGCTCGGTTAGTTAAGCATCAAACTCTTGATCTCAGCTCAGGTCATGATTTCATATTTCCTGAGTTCAAGTGCCATATCAGACTTAATGTTGACAGTGGGGAGCCTGCTTGGGATTTCCATTCTTTCCCTCTCTCTCCCTCTGCCCTTCCCATGTGCTCTCTCTCTCTCTCAAAATAAATAAATAAATTTAAAGAGAAAAGAGTGAAAAAGGCCTAATAAGAAGATATAAAAGGAATAGATGAGATATGTGTAGTTAATGTAAATAATTTAGTGGTGCCTGGGTGGCTCAGTCAGTTGGGCGTCTGACTTCAGCTCAGGTCACATCTCATGGTTTGTGAGTTCGAGCCCCGCGTCGGGCTCTGTGCTGACAGCTCAGAGCCTGGAGCCTGCTTTGGATTCTGTGTCTCCTCTCTCTTTTCCCCTCCCCTGCTCATGCTCACTCTCTCTATACCTGTCAATAATGAATAAATGTTAAAAAAAATTTAAATAATTCAGTGGGAATATATAATTTTCAATATTTTAAAACTTTGAGAATGTATAAATGTTGGTAAGAAAGGCCTGATAGAAGATGATTAATATGAATTTATCATGATGTCAGGAAGCCTAGCTATGGGATTTTTTCCAGCAGCTCCCAGAAGTCTGCATAAAGGCAAAAAAGAAATCAAATCCTTTGAATGAAAGTTTTGAGTGTGTGTGTGTGTGTGTGTGTGTGTGTGTATGTGTTATTTCCTAGAAGGTTGTCACAGAAACAGAAAAACAAGGAAATGGAGAAAATTGTCAAAAGAGTCGTGGAAAAGTTGAGCCATGATATGAAGTCACTTGCATCAGACAGAGCTCTTGGTTACAACCATCATAATTGAATCAGACAGTAAATTGATTAAATGATTTTCATACCTCATGGAGTCTCCAAGAGTGCCGGGTTCAGTCTGGGAAGTTACTCACCCAGAAAAAGCACACAGAACAATAGGAAGATCGTTTTAGGGAAGAAACTACTGCCACAACCATTCTGCACCGGGTAGCCCATCAAATCCCTTGGTGCTTTCATAGGTAAATCAAAGCATTGGATAGCAAAGCTCCTGACCCTGCCGTCCTCCCAAAGCTGGATACCTCCAATGCTTCCTCAGGAAAGATGAATTCTGTGCACGTCTGCTTCCTCACTTTTCAATCATTGACCTATGTCAATATCTACAATGGCAAGTTTTGGCTTCATAACAGGAGAAGTCTCCCAAGGCCAAGATGGGAATTCAAAAATTCTTGATGATCACTACATGAAAAATGTCTATATTTCTGCTCCTATGTAATTTTTTTTTAATTTACTCTTATTTCTTCCCCCAAATCAACAGGAAACTTTGCCCTGGGAATGATGATTTTTTTTTTTTTTTCACTTCTCCCAGGAATTGCCATAATGGTATTTGATGCACCCATGTCTAGAAGATGTACTTTGGGCCCCTCATTACTAGAAAGATTCACAGATGCCTCTATGTTGACTCAGCTGGTTAAATACACATTTTCAAACAAAATATTTGCAGCAACTGATGCCAAATTCCTCCTGACATTCACAATAATATTGAACTTGACTCAATCAGACAAGTACAACAATATTTGGAACAAAAGTTTCATCTAGGCTTTATCTGGCTAGAGCATTTAGCACTCTTTTTTACTTGCTGTTTGAAAAAGAATTTGAGAAAGCATTGGTGATTGAAGTTGTGCAGCCATTTAATTCAAAAGGCATGCAACTACTATTTAAAGCATCTTCTAGCTTAATGTTAAATTGTCCTTAAAATAGTTCTGGTTTAAGCCTGCAAAAAGCTTACAACGTGCTCAGTCTTTGTAGAACATTTTTCTCACAGGTTGAAACTAAATTACTACGACAATATCTTTAATACTATGTAAGTAAAAATGTTTAAATTTCAGAAAATATCTGACAAGTAATTCCTGTAACTCTTTGTTACATAATTACACTTAAGAACAGAAGTAGGATTTTTTTTTAAATGACAAAGATTCAGTTTAAACTAATTGTTTTAGGTAAACACACATAGAAACATATATTTAGAAAAAAATAATGAGATGCTAATAAACCCTAATATCCTCCTGTTTGTATATGTCTACATCAAAGCGTTTGGAGAAAAATGTATCGCAGTCTGATATATGCAGGTATCTCTTCAATTTGTACTCTGGATGTCTTTTTTTTTCCAATCTTTATTTTTGAGACAGAGAGAGACACAGCATGAGCAGGGAAAGGGCAGAGAGACAGGGAGACACAGAATGTGAAGCAGGTTCCAGGCTCTGAGCTGTCAGCACAGACCCCGACACAGGGCTTGAACTCGTCAACTGAGAGATCATGACTTGAGCCAAGGTCAGATGCTCAACCGACTGAGCCACCCAGGTCCCCCTGAATGTCTTGATTATGCTTGTTTTTATATTTGTGCTTTGTAGTGCCTATGAGCTGAGACTTTGTAAGGTTTTTATAAATGTAAAAAGGAGAGAGACATTAAGAACAGAAGAGAGGCACAAGGGGTAATGTAAGCAAACAGTCTGGGAACAAATACGTATTTTCTCCTGGTCATCCTCAGGAGAGTTCAGTTTGCTAATCATGCAATGGCAAATGCCAATATCACTGTCCTTATGATACTGGAATAAACAAATGTTGCTTCAAAAGAAATAATCCTGTGACACATATTACCGTATTTATACACCCAAATTGAAATCGATACTTAATACATAAATGCACTTTGATTTTGGGGAACAAGCTGTAATCATTGACTGAATTTATAGCTTAAAGAATGTGATTAGAGTGATGAGAAAATGGAAAATATACAAAGAAACAGGGCTTTTAGAATAGAGTTAATAAATTAAAAAAAAAAAAAAAAAAAGGAAATCATCATGGTTCTTCGTGTGAAATGGAGGGAACAAAGTTGAAAATACTTCTGATCGAACCGTGCCACGTGTCATGTTCTGGTTGTATGGCCTTGGTTGTGTTACTCTATTTTTCTAAACATCTTATTCTTCCTATATAAAATGTGAGTATTAATACAATCTCAGATGGTTCTAAGGACTAAGTTAACAAACAAACAACCTGTAGACAACATCTGATGTATGAAATGTTAATTTAAAGGTGTTTTTCTTTATTCCCCTGGCATCTAACTCATCTAATTAGTAGACCTAATGATCTCCATGATCTCAGGGTGGGATGCTACAGGAAAAAGGAAAAGAAAAAGATGTTTATACTACAAACAGACATGCCCTTAAGAAAGTTAGGGCAAAAGTAATAGACTTCATCCATGCATTCTTTAGCTTAATAAATATTTATTTACTACCTATTATGCTTCAGATTTTGTTTTCAACATTTAAGACATATCAGTGAAAAGGCAGCAGAGATATCTGTCCTATGGAGCTTTTATTACAGAGATAATAAATAAAAAAGTGTCAGCAAATATAGTAAATAAGTAAATTATATTTTAAAAAATGAAGAAGTGAAGCAGCTCCTGGATGGCTCGGTTGCTTAAGTGCCCGACTTCTGCTCAGGTCATGGTCTAACAGTTGGTGAGTTTGAGCCCCATGTCTCGCTCTGGGCTGACAGCTCAGAGCTTGGAAACTGCTTTGGACTCTGTGTCTCCCTCTCGGTCTGCCCCTCCCCTGCTTGTACTGTGCTTTTCTCTCTCCCTTTCTCTCTCTCTCTCTCTCTCTCTCAAAAAAAAAAATAAACATTAAAAAAATTTTAATGAAGAAATGAGCAGGCTAATGGGGATTTAAAGTGTTCCAGTTGGGAGGGAAATCTGTAGTACTAAATAGACTAGGAAGGCGTAGACCTAATCAGAAAGGTAAGATTTGAGCCAAGATTCGAAGAAGTGATGGAATCAGTCAAGTGTATATCTAGGGATGGAGTGGTCCAGTCAGAGGAAATATCTAGAAAAAATACACTAAGGTGGGAATATTCTCAGTATATTTTAGTTGCAGAGGGGAAGCTGGTGTAGCTGCAAATGAACAAGCAATGAGTGAGACTTCTGTGACAAAGTCAGAGGTAATGGAGTGACCACCTGCCAGGAATATCAGGGATTGTAGAAGGACCTTGTAGACCATTTCAATTCCTTTACCATTGTATTTGTGGAATGAGGAGCCATTGTGAGAGGCTTGACAAAGAGTAACATGATCCACTTACTCTGGTTAAAGAATAGACTATAGAAGGCCAGTATGGAAGCAGGATAATCTATTACAAGATTGCCTTAATCCAAGAGAGAAATATGGTGGCTTGGCCCAGAGTGGTAGTACTATAGTGATGACAAGTGACAGTATCTTGGATGTATTTTGGACTTTGAGCAAATAAGACTTATAATATATCCAACATAGGATATAAGAAAAAGAAAAATCAAGACTGACTTTAAAATATCCCCCCTAAATATTTTTTTTTTTCAAATAAGCAGGAAAAAATGGTTGTTAACCAACTGAAGAAAAGTTATTGATGGAACTAGTTTCAGGAGAAAGAGCAACAATTTTATCTTGGCCATGTTAAGTTTGAGATATACATTAGATATCCAAGTGGAAATGTCAAGAGTGATGGAATATCAGGATATGGAACTGTACTTGAGAAAATAAATCAGAGTTATAAATATATAGATGGTATTTAAAGCTGTGAAGCTTGATTATGTCACCCAAGAATTACTGCTCTGATATTCAGTTATTAAAAAGAAGGGACATATCATAGATTATATCATGGTTCCAAGGTATGAGATCTAATGCCCAACTACAGGGTTGGCTTTGAGAAAGAATTATGGATAACTAGGCACAAAAAAAGTGTTTGTAGATATATGTGCAGATAGGTGTTAGACACTATGATAGGAGTCTATGGAAATGTTTCCAATCACTCCAGTGAAGTACAAGCAAGGGCATCCGCTGAAGATGAGTGTGAAATGATATATTAAGTAACTGACTAGAAAGAAAAAGAGGTGAAATAGTGAGTCTTGATAGTGGGACAGCAAATGAATTAACAGAACATACCTTGAAAGCCAGGAAGTGTTAAGAAGCCACAGACCTATTAACTGAGATTCAGTCCCTGTGGTTGTGTGTTTTCCCTATAGCCATGTGAAGCTGCACAAGAGCCAACACAAAATAGAAGGAGTGTAGGAATTCATCACGGTTTTGGTTTAGCCAAGTGTGTAAGACAAATGAGTCAAGGTAGACTTGGTGAGGGATTAAACAAAAGACAGACTGTAAGAATTGACTATGGAATTACACTGGATAAAGAGCAGATGGGGACATCAAGGGGCGAGAGACAGTAATTTGGAAGACAGTCCACCCATAGGTCATATACATCTATATATATTTTTCTTTTTCTCTATCTCCATTTTTATTTCTATATCCAGATCAACTATATACACCCCATAGGAGTGGATAATGTGAGGAGAAGGGAAAAAAATAAGGGACTCTATTGCAGGTCAATCACATACCCTGGATTTTCCACAATGGTTGAGCCAATTATTGGTAACAAGCAAGCAGGGCACAGCAGGGGCAGAAAATAAGTATATTCCTTATAGATTTAAGGGATCCAAAACAAACAAACACAAAACAAAACAAAACAAAAAACCCATATTTTCCCTGTCCTAGATGTCTTTGGAAAATTAGAGTGAAAAACTCTCTTGATCATCTAGGCAGACAAGTCTTAGAAACCTCACCAAGTTTTCTCTTACCAATGGTGGCAGAGGGGTAGTAGCAAAATAAATTTCAGGGCACCTGAGAGAAGCTTTATAATTGTCATTAAAAGTACTAGAATTAAAGGAGCCTTAAAGAAAAGAATTGGGGATTGACACAGGACAGCAGGGTCTGAGGAGAGAAAAACTAAGCGAGAACAGACATCTTTGAATGGACAAAGCTCTACCAGATTTCATTACTTTGGTCTTTCTGAATTTTGTTGAGACCCGTTTTATGGCCTAATATGTGATCTATTCTGGAAAATATTCCATGTGCTTCTGAAAAGAATAAGTATGATGCTATTTTAGAATGGAATATTCTGAATATACCGATTAAACCCATCTAGTCCAATGAGTCATCAAAAGCCACTGTTTCCTCGTTGATTTTCTGTTTGGATGATATGTCCATTGATGTAAGTGGGGTGTTAACATCCCCTACTATTATCACATTATTATCAATGAGTTCCTTTATGTTTCTTATTAACTGCTTTAAGTACTGAAGTGCTCCCATTTTGGATGCATAAATATTTATAATTGTTGTATCTTATTATTGGATTGTCTTTTTAATGATTATATAATGTCCTTCCTTGTCTCTTGGTACAGTCTTTGTTTTAAAGTCCATTTTGTCTAATAAAAATAAGTATTGCTACCTGGCTTTCTTTTCACATGCATTTGCATCGTAAATGCTTCTCCATCATTTCAATCTGCATATGTCTTTAGGTTTGAAATGAGTCTCTTTGTCTGACTGGTGTGTGTGTGTGTGTGTGTGTGTGTGTGTGTGTGTGTGTGGTTATCTTTCCCTCTTTCTGGCAAGAGTCACTTTGGAGTGGTGCTGGGCACTGTAGGAGCTGACTGCACCCTGCCAGGCCTAAAACATCACCCTATATGCACCCTGGCCAAGAGCATATTGGAGAGGGCAGATGTGGTGAAGCACATCATAGAGGAGTAGTGCAGAGGTTCTAGCAAGCTTTGAGTGCTGAGGGGAGGGACCCTACAGCACCTGGGCTGAGTCAAGCTGTCCAGAGGGGTGGACTGGCAGGAGCACAGTGTGAGGGAGTGGGGCAGCAGTGCATGTAAGTTAGGTAGCAAGTCACACGGGTGGCTGTGTGCTTATGCTAGAGACATGGCATCTGCCAGCTTATGCTAGAGAAACAGTTATGTAGAGAAATGGCACATGCAAGTTCCTTTGTTCCTGGAGGAGTTCCCCAATCATCTGTCCAAATAACTCTCCCTCCCATATGCCCTCGGCACCTTTCAAACTGCTGCTTCTATGTTGTATCTCCGTGGGCTGTTATGCTGTCTCTTTAAGGGCAGGGACTCAATTTCTTCTTGCCCACCAACTCTCCGAGAACTGATTTTTCCAAATTCCAGATTTTAAGTCTTGCTGGTTGTAAGAAGTCAATACATTCAGCCCTTCTGGTTTTCAATGCCAATGTTATGGGGATTCATCTTTTGTGCAGGCTCCCTGGTGTAGAGGGTCTCTTTCCTGCCTCTCTCCATGTTTATGGCCTCCCTTCCCCACACAGATACTCTTACTACTCTTTTTCGGTCCTGACCACATCTCTGCCCTTTCCACTCTCTTCAGTGTGGTCATCAATCTCTTTTCTATGTTTAGTTGTGGGGTTTATTCTGCCAGTCTTCGGGTCATTTTCTGGATTATTTACACTAATGTGAACATTGTCTAGTTATGTCCATGGGATGAAGAGTCCTCTGCTCAACCATCTTCCCCTGAAGTCTTCTGGTTACTGCAGTGACAATGGTAAATCAACTTCCTCCCCTTCTGTTTTTAAACAGATGTATCCTCTTATAGAAAATAAATGAACTGGACCTCAATCCCCAATTATGAATTATTGGTCAAATACATTGGGTTTATTTGACATGTTGTATTTTATTATTATGTGAAAATTATTAGGAAAAAATCATTGAAAATAAAGTGTTCCTTCTATATAAGGAAAATGTGATTTCAATGACAATACTTTCAGTGCATTTGAATTTAATGAAAACATATTCATTAATTTTGATTGCTATTACTTAAATTGTCTAACATCATTTTCCTGTAGCAGAATCAAGTTGGTAATTTCAAACTAAAAATGGCATACAACACTGATCTGAGGTTAGAAATATTGCTCAATCAATTTCTTCCTATGCTTTCAAAAGTCAGTGAGCTCTACCAACTTAATAGTATTCTTTCTAAATCAGATAAGAAGAATGGATTTTTTTCCCAATGTGTGAACCAAATGAGGGAATAAAGACTTAGTCATAGATTTTTCTGTAGTGATACAAATTTATGAATTAATGGACAACACTTCCAAATGATTTCATTGCCTAAGGCAGTTTCACCCAAGTAGCTCTATAGTAATAATGCAATTGTAAACATTTTGTCATCATCTTACATTACTTAGGAAGATATATTTGAGAGATTTATCTTTGAATACCCATTATCAAAGAATATGTGCCTGTAATTTGCTTTTTAATGCATTCCTAACATTTCCTCTTCAGCCTCTGCTTAGTATTGTAGGAACAACATTGTCCAAGTGCTTTGCCTCTGGCCAAAGATTGGAGTCAGAGGCAGAATATAGCTTAAGTGTAGTAAAGACATAAGATGATTTCTATACTCTCTGTTTCCAGTGGCTTCACTGGCACCATCTCCTTCTCTTCATTATTCTCTTACAAAATACACCATCCCTTTGTGTCAGCTCTTGCTAAGGTTTAGTCCTTGCTATAGAGTACCAGCTTCAAGGCTCTGATAACATCACTTCTCTCATGTGTCCCTACAGTTTTAGGAATGGTAGTGTTTCTTGCTGTTTCTAATCCCTGAGTACTTTCTCATAAATTGTCTTCCTTTGGTCTCCAATCACCCATGTAACCAATTCCTTGTGTTAAATTTTCTCTGATTCAAACACTTAGATGGTTTTAAATTTCCCTGCATACAAACAGATCATTGTTTCTTTTTCAGGCTTAAAGAGATAAAGACTAGAGGAACTCTGAGGTGATTCTTCTTATGAGAGTGAATCTCTTTGACAAAACAGAACTTCCAGCACAACCCTCTAAAAAAAGGAAATTGTTCTTAGGAAATTAAAATGTTTATTCTTTGTATTACATATTAAGAAATCTACAAAGGAAATCTCATTACTATGCCCCTGGATGACACTTGAGTATTTTTTTTCTAAGTGTTTAAAGTCAATTAGTGCCATTAACTAATGTATTTCTGCTGCCGTCTATATACTACATAAGCACCATTTTATCTACCCAGAGTCTAAAGATATTTTATACACAATCACTGCCCTCAAAGATGTGATGAAATAGAAATATAAATAAATAGAAAATTAGAAAAACAAAATAATAGTTGGAACATTGATATATATATGATGATATAAGAACATATAAGAATGAAACCTAGGCAGAACAGGCTTATGGAAAATCTCATAAAAGAGTTAAATATAATTTTAAATATAATGTTGTAATTGATAATTTAAATATCTTTACTTGTGAAATCCCTAGAACACATTCTTTTTTTTTTTTAATTTTTTTAAAATTTATTTATTTATTTTTGAAAGAGAGAGAGAGCGAGCATGAGCAGGGGAGAGGCAGACAGAGGAACAGAGAGAGAATCCCAAGCAGGCTCTGAACTGTCAATGTGGAGCTCGATGAAGGGCTTAAACTAACAAACTGTGAAATTATGACCTGAGCTAAAATCAAGATTTGGACGTTTAAGCGACTTAGCCACACAGGCACCCCACATTCCTTTTGTAATACATATATTTCTGTGGAACCCTATAATAATTCATATGCCTATTTACCATAGTAACAACCAGAGACCTAGCCCAGACCCTCACTGGCACACTGTCCTGTACATCCAATAATATGATACAAATCCCTGCATTTTTCTCTTCTAAAATTCCTTTCTCAACACATTTGTTCACATATTCAATTTTTAATAAGTTCCTCTCATCTTTACCTTTTATTGTAACTTACTGGCTTTTTTCTAATGACAGATTTACCTGAAACCATTTCATGTAAAGCCTTTTTCTCCTCCCCACCCCCACCCCCCTGCACTATTGTACCTTGGGGCCTTGGGTTTGGGCAGATCATCTTCTTGTGCATCACTATAGTTTTTAAATATTTTTTTTCTCTTGTCTCCATAAGAATTTTCTTTTCTTGCTTATCTTCATGACATTTTTCTACTATTTCCCCATAAATTTCATTAAAGTTATCTTCAATGGCTTTCCCTGTTTCTAGATTTCTAAACTCAATGATCAATTATCTTTTCATAGTTTTTTTTAAACACAGATATATTTGGGAAAATTGACAACATTCTCGCTCTCTTTTTTGGCCTTCTTTTACTCTACATCTCATTTTTTTTTTCCTACCACATTGACACCTCCCGATCTTTCTCTTCTATTAGCTCCTCTTTCTCTCCTGACCTATTAACTTAGGCTGCACCTTGGGTTTTCTCTTATTATTTATCTATAAACAATCCAATGAGCATTCATTCAGTCTCCTGATTCTTTTTTTTTTTTTTTTCAACATTTTTTTTTTTTTTATATATATTTTTGGGACAGAGAGAGACAGAGCATGAACGGGGGAGGGGCAGAGAGAGAGGGAGACACAGAATCGGAAACAGGCTCCAGGCTCCGAGCCATCAGCCCAGAGCCTGACGCGGGGCTCGAACTCACGGACCGCGAGATCGTGACCTGGCTGAAGTCGGACGCTTAACCGACTGCGCCACCCAAGCGCCCCTCTCCTGATTCTTAAAACAAGTATAACCTATACTTCTATTCTGATTCCTCTACACGGACTTTTCTATAAAATTCCAGATATGCAAATTCAAATATGCACTTTTCTACAAAATTCCAGATATGCATATTCAAATGCCCACTTGATGTCTTATCTTAGAAGTTTAGCAAGCATCCCAAACTTAACATGGACCCCAAAGGCTTATTGGTTACTTTCCAAAATCTATCCCTTCCCAGTCTAAGAATGCTCTCTTTGGGAAACTCCATAAGTCATACAGTTTTTCAAGCCATCCATTTATGTTTAGTCTTAGGCAATTATTTTTATAATTCTTATATCATTCCATTAGCAGTTTATTTTATCTCTAACCCCAAACATATCTGGAATTCATCCAGTAAGATCTATTACCTCAACTATCCCTGATCATCTCTCATTTCTCACCTGGCCTATATGCTTCATGTTTCTAGTTTTGATCCTCTACAACTTATTCTTCAAAATAAAGCTAGAGTGGTCTTTTATATTTATTAATTTTTTAATGTTCTTTTTGTTTTTGAGAGACAGAAAGAGACAGAGACAGAGTATGAACGGGGGGAGGGCAGAGAGAGAGGGAGACACAGAATCTGAAGCAGGCTCCAGGCTCTGAGCTGTCAGCACAGAGCCCAATGTGGGGCTTGTTTCCACAAACCGGGAGATCATGACTTAAATCGAAGTCAGACACTTAACCAACTGAGCCACCCAGGTGCTCTGGTAGTTCCATTTTTTTTTATTGAAGTATAATTAACCTATAATGTTATATTTGTTTCATATGTACAATATAATGATTCAGCAATTCTGTACATTACTAAGTGCTCATCAAGATAAGTGTACTCTCGATCTCTTTTATTTCCAAGGTGATGATCTTTCTCTTTCAACCCTGCCCTAGTTCTTGGTTTTCTTGCAAATCTTACTTTTTGTCTTTATTTTTCAGAGAGAGAGAGAGAGAGAGAGAGAGAGGGAGAGAGAAAGAGAGAGAATAAGCAGGGGAGGGGCAGAGAGAGAGGGAGATACAGAATCCAAAGCAGGCTCCTGGTTCTGAGCTGTCAGCACAGAGCCCAAGACAGGGCTTGAACTCATGAACCGTTAGATAATGGCCTGAGCCAAAGCCGGATGTTTAACCAACTCAGCCACCCATGTGGCCTTGGAGTGGTCTTTAAAAAACAATGACAATCATGATACTTACCATGAACCCACACAGACATAGTGACTTGACTTAGCTACAATTTCTTTATCTGGATTCTTTTCCCTCATATTGTAGGGCAGGAATACACATTACTTTTTCAGGGAATTCTAGGATAGCTATCTTAAACTCCATAAACTAGGTTAGGTCGTATTGGTGAGTATCTCAGCATTCTGTATTTTCATCATAACTCATCACTGTTATCATTATGAACACATATGTCTTAGTCAGCTCAGGCTGTCATAAAAAAATACCATACACTGTGTCTTAAAAGAAATTTCTCACAGTTCTGGAGGTGAAGAAGCCCAATATCAAGGTGAGGCCAATTTGGTTCCCAGTGAGGGCTCTCTTCCTGATTTGCACACTGCTCCCTTCTCACTGTGTGCTTACATGACCTTTTCTTTGTGTGAGCATGTAAGACAAAGAGAGAGATAGGCAGAGAGAGTTTGTGAGAGAGAGTGAAAGCTCTCTGTTGTCTCTTCTTGTGAGAGAACTAATCCCATGAAAGGCCCCAACTGTCATGACTGAATCTAACCCTAATTACTTCCCAAGAACCTCATGTCCCAATATCATCACATGGGGAATTAGGGCTTCACAGTGTGAACTTTTGAGGGAGACACAAATATTTTCTCTATAAAACATATATAAATATTAAATGCATAAATATACATATATATTATTTATATTTTAATCTTTCCCTTTATAGTGTAAGTTACATGACAGCAAACAACATTTACATCTCTTATGCATGTATATTTGGTGGTGTATAAATGTCTGTTGAGTAAATGAAAAACTTAGTGGGCAACTGAAATAAAATTTGGACCTAGAAATATAAATTGATGGGGTGCCTGTATGGCTCAGTTGGTCAAGCATCTGACTTCTGCTCAGGTGATGATCTCTCGGTTTGTGAGTTTGAGCCCTGCATTGGGCTTTGTGCGGACAGCTTGGAGCCTGGAACCTGCTTCGGATTCTGTGTGTGTCTCTCTCTGCCCCTCCCGTGGTCACGTTCTCTCTCTCTCTCTCACTCACTCAAAAATAAATAAAAAATTAAAAAAAATTTAAAAAAGAAATATAAATTGAAGCACAGATGAAGTTTGATGTTGTCATGATGTTGCCAAAACAATAGTTTAAGAGAAGAGAAAAATGTTGTGAAGTATTTTGCAGTGTTTCAAAAATAAGGCCATGGGTTTGAAGACTTAATGGTAGACTTGGTTTTGGTTACAAAGAGTCACAAACTATATAATTAGTATTTATGTTTTTTTTTTATTTTTCTACTTTATAAGCCTTTTGTCCTATTGAATTAAGAACTAATAATTACTTACTGAATAGGAAGAAAATCCAAGAATTTTTGGTGTTTTAGTATTGTCTTAATTTATTTCAGTCTCTTATAAGTTAAAAGATGATGCTTATTATGAATCTTAAGGTGAGGTGCAGAAAGCAAGAATAAAATGGAAACCACAACAAAGTGAATGATGTCAGTAAACCTCTAAGTTAAGGCTTAGATTTCAGGCATTCTGACAGGTTTTCCAAGACAAAACATAAATATGTTCTGTTTTCAACTCAAGTTGGGAGTGCGACTTTTGAATCTCTCTCCTGATGTCTCTTTGTTTTTTTGGAACCTGAGACCCAGAATAGAAATATGCCCTAAAGACCTTTCCAAGTCTAGGAGTTACTCATCTCTAATGCTAACTGCTGTTAAGTGTGAACTGCTTCAGCAAGGACAAATACACATAAACGACATACGAAATAATATCATTTTTCAAAAGTATGTATTTTATGTGAGCTAGCTATATTTCATAAACATCTGCCAGTAAGATATTAAACAAGGAGTTAGAGGAATGACATTCACAAAACATACTGGTAAAAATAGTGATTGCATCTAACTAATAACCAGTGAGATTTACTGCTTTTGCCAAAGTCCTGTTGGTGGGGAAAATATTGGTCAGTGTGATTTTTTTAAATAAAAAATGTAACTTTATTCAGGTGTCAGAATAGTTCTGTAAAATATATTCAATGGAGGGTTATCTTCTCCTGCCTTTCCATGAAAACATGCAGGTCCTCTGTCTTTTCAGCTTACTCTTCATAGGATCCATTCTTGCAGTCATTCTAAAAACTAATATAGTCATGGTTCAGGTAATAAATACCCAGTACAATAATATATAACAGAAGCCATAACTAAATATAACAAAACATCCCTCCTCCTCTCCTCAGCCCAGGTCTGTGTGTGAAAGGAAGCTTAAACTTTTCCCACTTCTTCTCATTTCCATTAATATCTACACATTTTTTTTAACTTTATTTTTAAAACAGTTTTAGGCTTATAGCAAAATTGAGAGAAGAGTATAGATATTTCTCATATACCACATGACCCTACACAGGCATAGCCTTCCCCATTATTACATCCCTCTCCATAGGGGCACAATTGTTTCAATTGGTGAACCTTCACTGACACATCATAATCTCCCAAATCCCATAATTTGCATTATAATTCTCTCTTGGTGTTACATATTGTATGGATTTGGATGAATGCATAATGACATATCCATCATTATACTATCATGCAAAGTATTTTCACTGCCCTAAACTCCTCTGTTCTCAACCTAATCATCCCTTTGCTCTCCATCTTTCTATTCCTGGCAACCACTGATCTTTTTACTCTCTTCATAGTTTTGCCTTTTCCCAAATGTCATATATTTGGAATCATACAGTATGTAGCCTTTTCAGATTGGTGTATTTTACTTAGTAATATGTTTAAGTTTCCTCCATTGCTTTTCATGGCCTAATAGCTCAGGGTTCTGTTTTGTTTTGTTTTGTTTTTTTGTTTTTGTTTTTGTTTTTGTTTTTAACACAGAGTGATATTCCATTATCTAAATGTATTACAATTTATGTGTCCATTTACCTACTGAAGGATCTTTTGGTAGTTTCCAAGTTTTGGCAATTATGAATATAAGGGTGATATTTTTCCGTCTGTATCAGCCCAAATATATTGCTGATAATCTCACAGTAATGTATTATACTTATGAATATAAAATAGGCTATAATTCCATCTCTGAATGAAATGAGTTTCACAGTAAAAAGGTGTCTTTATCAATAATGTTCTCACCAGTTAACACTGATTGATGTATTATCATTGATAATCAATGATTTATTAAAAATAAATAAAAATAATTTATTAATAAATTATTATGTATCTGGAAATAGAGAAACAAGATTTATAAGATTCAATTTACCTTCATTGAGTTCAGGGTGGAGATGAGTCTTTCTGACAATGGAAACCTTTAGTCACCTATGTCAGTATTATTTGATGCAAGCTAAAAATATGGTTCTTCATCTTGATGCTATGAATTTCTGATTTAGTAAATCTTCTGTGAATCCCTAAAATATATATTTTTTTCTACAAGATATATTTTAATAAGTATCTTAGATGACTCAGATATTTGAGATCAACCTTTGTTCTAGGACATGACACCCCTAAGAAGTACAAAGAATAAAATAATGCAATTCAGAATAATATCATCAGCAAGATGGCTGAAAGGATACCCTTCATTTATATCTCCCCCTCATCAACAATAATTTGGCATCCATTCATGGACAGAAATGCCTTTGTGGAAGGTTTGGGATCCAGGTGGAGACTGTGAAACCTGGTATAGAGCCCTTTTGAAAAGGAAGTCCAAAGTAGCTGACTTGTGGCTAGAAATAGCTCTGTACTCTTGGGGACCTAGCTGCAGTCCAGCTTGGCTTTGGTTCTGTCATCAGCAACATACACAAAAGGACCTGAGAGGAATCACACTTATGTGTTGGATGATAGGCATACAGACCTCAGTCTTGGCTATAGACCCTGAAATGACCTGTATACCAACTGCAGCCACTTTTGCCATGGTCTGCCCATGAGAGACAATCTTCATGGATGATTTCTCCCACAAAAAAATTGAGAGTATGTGAGTGAACATCAGGCCTTCCCAGCTCTGATGGACACTGCTAATGAGATGCATCTATCTTGTCTAATCCAAAATTACTGAGGCATGCTGTATAACCAGGGGACAGGGAGTGTCTGGGAGATATCTGAAGAGAGAAATAGACAATAATACAACAATATCAAGGACATCAATATTCCACTTTCAGCAGTGAATAAATCATCCAGACAGGAAGTCAAATGGAAACATTGGCTTTGAACTATCCTTTAGACCAAATGGACCTAACAGATGTATACAGAACACCAACCCCTGGCAGCACATTCTTAACAGCACATGGAGCATTTTCCAAAATAGATCACATGTTAACTAACAAAATAAATCTTAGAAAATTTACGAAGATTGAAATCACACTGAGTATCTTTTGATCACAATAGTAAGGAACTAGTATCTATAACAAGAGGAAAAGTAGTAGCATTCACAAATACGTGGAAATTAAAGAATACATTCCTGAATAAACAATGGGTCAAGAGCAAATCAAAAGGGGCACATGGACTGTTCAGTCAAGTTAAGAGGAGTGAGTGACTCTTGATCTCAGGGTGGTGAGTTTGAACCTCATGTTGAGTGTAGAGATTACTTAAATAAATAAAACTTGGGGTGCCTGGGTGGCTCAGCCAGTTAAGCATCCAACTCTTAATTTTGTCTTAGGTCATGATCTCATGGTTTGTGAGTTCTAGCTCTGCATTGGACTCTATGCTGACAGTGTGGAGCTTGCTTGGGATTCTCTCTCTCTCCCTGTCTCTCTCAAAATAAATAAATAAGCTTACAAAAATAATTTAAAAAAACAACCTAAACTTAACAAAAGAACAAATCAAAAAACACATAAAAATATATTGAAACAAACAAAAACATAATATACCAGAACTTATGGGCTGTGGTAAAAGCAGTTCCAAGAGGAAAGTTTAAGGTAATAAACACGTACATAAAAGAAAGAAAGAAAGATACCAAATAAACAAACTAATTTTAGACTTCCAGGAACTGGAAAAAAAAAGAACAAACTTAGCCCCATGTTAACAGAAGAAAGAAAATAGAGCAGAAATATAGAGCAGAAAAATATAGAAAAAAATAAAAAAAGTTGTTTTTTTGAAAAGATAAACAAAATCGACAAAATTTAGCTAAATCAATCAAGAAATAAATAAATAAAAAACAAAAAAAAATGAAGTCAGAATTGAAAGAGAAAACATTGTGACTAATGCCACAGAAATACAATGGATCACAAGAGACTATTATGAACAATTATAAGCCAAAATTTTACAACTGAGAGGGAATAGGTAAATTCCTGAAAACAAACTAACAAGACTAAATTATTAAAAATAGAAAATGTGAATAGAACAATAATGACCGAGGAATTTTAATCAGCAGTTAAACCTCCAACTAAGAAAAGCCCAGGACTGCATGGTTTTAATGGTGAATTTTAGCAAACATTTAAAGAAATATAGACAGTTTTTCTTACACTCTTCAAAAACTGAAGGGAGAGAATACTACCAGTTGGTAGTATTTACAAAGGCAGCATAACCCTGATACCAAAGCCAGTGAAAATGCAACAAGAAAAGTGCAGACTAGCCTGATGAATACAGATGCAAAATTTTCAACAAAATACTGGCAAACTGAATTTAGTAGCATATTAAAAGGATCATACACCATGATCAAGTGGGTTTTACCCTGGGGATGCAGGGATGGTTCAGTGTATGTAGATTGGTGAATTTGATAGACCACTTAAATAGAAAGATAGATAAAAATTATATGATTCTCCCAAAAGATGCAAAATGTTTTGATAAAATTTGACATTACTCATGATAAAAACTCTCAATAAGTGTGGTATAGAAAGAACATACCTCATCATAATAAAAACATACACGACAAACCCATAACTAACTCCTATTCAACAGCGAGAGGTTGAAAGTTTTTCCTCAAAGATCAGGCAAAAGACAGAGAAGCCAACTTTTGCCACTCCTATTATTCAACATAGTAACGGGAACAACCAGGCAAGAAAATAAGGTGCATCCAATCTGAAAGAAAAAGAAGTAAAATGGTCTCTATAGATGATATGATTTTATACATAGAACACCTAAAGGTTCCCCAACAAAACTGTTAGAGCAAATCAACAAATTCAGCAAAGTTGCAGGATACAAAAATCAACATAAAGAAATCAGTTGTGTCAAAGGCTGTAAATGTCCTGCTAAAAGTAAGATCAATAATTTAATGGGATCTCATGTATAGCATGGTGGATGACTACACTTAACAATGCTGAATTATAGACTTGAAAGTTGCTAAGAGAGTAAATCTTAAATGTTCTTACCATAACAAAAAAATCACAATCATACGAGTTGAAAGATGTGTGATTGTGGTAGTCATTTCACAATATATATACAGAATCATCACACTGTAAATCTTAAATTTAAACAATTTACTTTGTCATATATGTCACTCTGGTGTTATAATGTCAGTTATACCTTGATGAAACTTTTAAAGAGTCCCACACAATAAATGAATATTGTATTGCTCTGTCCAAATATCCTCACCAGGGTTGCAAATATCCTTGCTGGTGTTGACACATCAACCCTTAACCAAAGAGACTACCAGCTACTGATAGATTATAATTTATCCACTCAGAATTGCCCTTACCCACTGGAAGCTATCTAACCCATGGTTATTTCCCCTCTCAGAGCCAACACGTAGTCAATATCTAGAATGCATAGAATCAGCCTCATAAATTTTGAAGAAATCTTATAGCTCCTAACTTTCTGTTGATATTGGCTGAGGCCTCAGATGCAACTGCATTCATTGATAGCTTCCATGCAATATTTTCTTTCTGAGCTTCTTACAGGTGTACCTCCTGTGTCCATCTTCAGCAAGCCACTGTGTGAAAGTCTTCACAATCTGTTTCTAGAAAACCCAATCAAATGGACGCAGCATCAACTACAATCCTCACTTGACCGCACA
This sequence comes from Panthera pardus, assembly GCF_024362965.1. Lineage (NCBI taxonomy): Eukaryota > Metazoa > Chordata > Mammalia > Carnivora > Felidae > Panthera > Panthera pardus. Next base: position 176,142,375 of record NW_026526688.1, on the reverse strand, counting down.
TTCTCTTCTAGTTCAAGACATAGGATAGAAGCCTGTGAAAGGTTTGAGTACATTAAAAATGGCTTATCAGCATGTTGACAAATTTAGGCCCAAAGATTATAAGCTTCAGATCTTAAAGTATTTATTTTTCTATCTCCATATTTGTGATCCCAGTGTCTATCCCTTATTTCTTAATTCCCTCAGTCTTTTATTCCTTGTTTCCATTTTCATTCCATCCTTCTTTCCTTCCTTATCTTTTTTTCCCTACTTAATTTATTCTTTCCTGTCCACTTTGCTCCTTTCTTTTTGTGAAGAAAATTATAGGATATGTGTCTTTCTTCCTGGTATGGAAGAAAGAGCAGTGATTCAAAGAGGAAAAAAAAAATCCTACCTTAAATGACCTTACATTTTATTATACAGAAACAGAAAGTCATCACACAAAGTAACATAGATAATATATATATATATATATATATACATATATATATATATATATGTATATATATATATATATATATTTTAATTTTGATAATTTATCTGAAGGAAAATAAAGCAAATAGAAAGATAAATATTATTAGGTCATTACTATTTAAATAGAGTCATCAAAGAAGTACACTGATAAGACATTTGTGCAGATTGGGGAGTAGAGAATCCTGCAACCCACAGCCTGGTCTTGGAAGCTTCTTTGTCTTCAAATGTCTGATATATTCCCTCTTACTGCCAGAGACTGGAGTGTTGCTGGGGAGCACTGATAGTGGGTGATTCTACCCCAACAAGGACCTAGTGGACAATGTTCCCGGTCTTCCACAGGAAGGGAGGATTCAACCATAATAAGCAACTGTTATCAGTGGGATGATGGGACAATGGACAAACTATACGTGAGGTTTCCATATTAATTGTTAGAATACCAATGGGGCGCCTGGGTGGCGCAGTCGGTTAAGCGTCCGACTTCAGCCAGGTCACGATCTCGCGGTCCGTGAGTTCGAGCCCCGCGTCAGGCTCTGGGCTGATGGACGGCTCGGAGCCTGGAGCCTGTTTCCGATTCTGTGTCTCCCTCTCTCTCTGCCCCTCCCCCGTTCATGCTATGTCTCTCTCTGTCCCAAAAATAAATTTAAAAAGTTGAAAAAAAAATTAAAAAAAAAAGAATACCATGTGGATCTACAAATAAATCAGTACAAATTTGAATTAAACATCAGTGATGAAGAAAACAAAAAAAAAACAGAAAAATAAGTAAAAGTGAAAATTGGTTCTTTTTTAAAATTTTTTTTAATGTTTGTTTATTTTTGAGAGAGAGAGACAGAGAGACAGAGTGTGAGCTGGGAAGGGGCAGAGACAGATGGAGACACAGAATCTGAAGCAGGTTCCAGGCTCTGAGCTGTCAGCACAGAGCCCAACGCAGGGCTCAAATTCACCAACTGTGAGATCATGGCCTGAGCCGAAGTTGGACTCTTACCCAACTGAGCCACCCTGGTGTCCCTAAAGTTGGTTCTTTAAGGAGATCAATCAATTTGATAATCCAATAGGCAAACTATCATGAAAAAACATGCTAATTACCAATTAAGAAAAAGAAGTGATACAACCTCAGAGTCTAAAGATATTAAAAGAATTCTAAGGGAATATGATAGCAATAATAATAGTTGTAGAGAGAAGATGTCAGAGGCCAGGACAAATTCATAGAATTATTATGATTTTTTTTGAAGCTAGGATAGCAGACAGAAGAAATGCCTGGCAGCAGATATAAATTAAGTGTCATTTTTGTTTCATCCTTACGATAACAATGATAATTGGCATTCCTGAACTTAAAGTTTAGTTAGAAAGACTAATATATGTATACGTACTATATGTACATACCTATATACAAATATCTATATATATATACACAACCAGTATTGATATTGACACTGGAAACAAAATTATCCCAAGTCATCAGAAAAATACCTTACAAAAATAGTGATAAATATTTTGGTGGTGTTCTTATATGAAACTCCCCTAACACATTTTATTTATATGCTTTTCTCTTCATATTTCACACTGTGTGGCAGTTCAGATATGGCTGATGCCAACTGACATCTCAGAATCTTTGAAATGTTTTAAATTTTAGAACAAGCAATTTGAATTTTAGGGTAGTAGACTTTGGGCTCAGTGTAAAGTGACCGGAATGGATAAGAGGAGGAGACTAGAAAGCAGGATATTACAGTAATTCAGTGTTTATATGGCAAAGGTATAGCTATAAAGGGTAGGCTCACTTACAATATATTTAAGAGGTAAATTATAAGATATTTGGTGATGGATTAGTTATGGGAGTTTGAGTTAGGGTAGAAAGGATGACTATTTTTCTAGTTTATGTGACTGGATGAATGGTGGTACCATGCTCTAAGGAATATTATGTAAAAGTGATATACATTATGAAAACCAAAAAAAAAAAAAAAAAAAAAAAAAGCAGTGCCAGGAAAGGAACTTTATTTTACCTTAATGAATAATTTTATCTAATCCCGAACAAAATAGATCTTTGTTAAAATGTCAGGCGGTACTGACTTTTGTTAATAGTAACAATTGATACCATCGGAAAAAAATTAAATATTCTTGACAAATTTGGGCTGGAAAAAATGGCACATAGTTATAGCCCCCCCAAAAAACCTAAGAATGGCTAAGGGGTATAAACTGGTAAACAATTAAATAGATAATAATAGTATTAAATAGTTTTTTTTTCTGAACATGTAATTAAAGACTTTGCTCCTATGAAAATTAAGAGAAAAAAATGGCAAAGTGAAAAAATTCAACTGCATTACATAGAAAATTGATGAAGTTTAAAATATGTTAAATAGAGTTGTTTCTGGAAGAAAATTCATCCATATTGATATAATTTTCATTAAAATGTTTGTTTTCATAAACATGTAGTTAAAAATTTATTATATACAAAATATCAGAATAAAAATGGTGGTATTCTTTATTTACCATACATATTTTGACTGTGTTTTATGTGTTAAAGATTAAACATATACTGGGCCTACAAAACTTAATACTGCAATAACTGGCCTAGTTCTGTTGTCTGTCCATTAAGAGACACAAGGAAATATGTTGACAGAAAAGGGTATTGTAAGTGTCATGATATTAGTTTGGAAGGAACCCGTGGGCATTTATTAGAAAAGACGGGGGGTAAATATCAGTTCCATGATATGATAATTCTTAGTAGAATCTCTTTGTTCTTCATGTGGGCCACTCCAAGGGTGTTCTTGAGGTAGTATTTCCTGTTGCCACATAGGTCCTCGCTTCTAGAATTCTGGGCACATTTGAAGCCACCAAAAGCTGCATGCTCCAGTGTAGAAGTTGTGTTGCTCTTTCAGTTCTAAATGTGCTTCACTCCAACCTTCTTTCACCCCCTGTGCTCACCTCTTGCCCTCATATATGTAAGTTAAGTAAGCATGTAACTAACGTTCTACTTTTCATCTTCTCATTTGTCCAGTAGTGCATTGTAAGATCTTAGTTACCCTGAAGAAAATAGATAAATGTTTTTACTCCTTCCATTGAATCCACTGAAACACAGAAACAATAGTTGCTTTATTTTTTTTAAGTTGACTTATTTATTTTGAGAGAGAAAGAGAGAAAGAACACGCACATACCAGCACAAGGAGGAAGGGCAGAGTGAGAGGGAGAGAAAGAATCCCAAGCAGGGTCCACGCTGTCAGCACAAAGCCCGATACAGGACTCAAACTCACGACCTGTGAGATCATGAACTGAGCTGAAACCAAGAGCTGGCCGCAGGCCAGCCCCGAGTAATTGTTTTATTTTTTTGTTAGCCAGTGAGACTGTCTCCTTTTCCTTGCCATTCCAATACCTTTGTTTATGTAAATCATAATAATAGGAATGGTCCGTCTTCTACCAACTTGCTGTCATGAGAATGATAGGAACATTTATTTACACATACTCACTTGTAGGCTCAATGGGCTAGAAATCCCAGCCTGCAGCTGAGCCAAAAGAACAATAAGTAAATCAATAGTCACTGAGCCTTAGGTAGTTGGTATAAGAATGACAATAGAGAAAACACTGATATTCCTATCACCTTGACCAGCTATGCAGAACATGGAACTCATCTATAAAACTAGATCTAAAGTAATTTCTGATGTGAAGAGATCTTGTTTCCAGAATCTCAGAGATGGTTTATATAAATGCACTTAATGATTTCCCTAATACCTAGGAGAAGAATACAAAGACATTACATTTTCCCAACCCATCGCTTTGTCTTGCCATAACGATTGTTCTGCCTCAGGAGTGCTGCTAAATGTAGTTCAGATGTGGCATAGCCACGAGTATGTAGGATGGACTTTGACTTTGGCACATCACTGCAATTTTACCTTTTCTTCTTATTGTCTCCAGATTCTGTTAAAAGGAAAAAAAAATCAACAGGTTTATTTTTGCCTCATCTCGTTTTAAAAGCATGTAATGCTAGTGGTCTAAATCTAAAATGAAAACTACATTTCTGCTACTGGTGTTATGATGCTAATATTTCTTCTACAACACAAAAAAAGTTCATGTGTTACTGTGCTATGATAAAACAATAACAAGAAGAAAAGTTTAAAGTCGCATCCCTCTCCCCTACTTGCTTTTACATTGTCAGCAATTAATTTTAAATTATCCGGGCACTTTATCCTAAACCAAACCTCCAGAAATAGTATCATCAATTTTCCATCATCATCTAATCTAGGTGCTGTAATAAGAATGATTTCATGTGTCATTATACAGATAAACTCACTGTGAATATACAGGTAAGTATTTTGACCTGGGTTCCAAAGGCATTTAAGAAAAGGGATAGAACAAAAACTCATGGCCTTGCATTGTTAATTTACCTCTTAGCTACAATCATAGCTTGTTTTCCCAAATTGCAAATAATGCTCCCAATATAAAATCAGCGAAACACTAGGAATGCTAGTGAAAATAGGAGAAAGTGGTTTGAGCTAAAGCTAAAAATATCCTAGAGATACTGATACTATTTGCATAGCACAACATGGTAACTTTCCCCCAAAACATACCAGACTAAAGGGTTATTTCATGTAGTTCAAACTTCAGACATTTCTTTACAGGAAGAAACATTGAGGATATGGAATTAGAAAAGCTAGAGAAAAAAAAAAATTAACGTGGGACTTTGGTGCTAGAAACGTAAACTACAAGAGGTCAAAAAAATAGCTATAGCACCGTAGAAAAAATATAATTATAGCACTCAATCAAAAGGTTAAGGTTTCTTTTGATATAAATATGTTAGAATAAGGGCGCCTGGGTGGCTCGGTGGGTTAAGCGTCCGACTTCGGCTCAGGTCATGATCTCACGGTCCGTGGGTTTGAGCCCCGCGTCGGGCTCTATGCAGACAGCTCGGAGCCTGGAGCCTGTTTCTGATTCTGTGTCTCCCTCTCTCTGTGACCCTCCCCCATTCATGCTCTGTCTCTCTCTGTCTCAAAAATAAATAAACGTTAAAAAAAAAATAAATATGTTAGAATATTCATTTCTATAATTCTGATTTTATGTGAAAAGCTTTTATTTATTTATTTTTATTTAAAAATTTTTTTAACGTTTATTTATTTTTGAGACAGAGAGAGACAGAGCATGAACGGGGGAGGGTCAGAGAGAGGGAGACACAGAATCTGAAACAGGCTCCAGGCTCTGAGCTGTCAGCACAGAGCCCGACGCGGGGCTCGAACTCACAGACATTGAGATCATGACCTGAGCCGAAGTCGGCCGCTCAACCGACTGAGCCACCCAGGCGCCCCGTGAAAAGCTTTTAATAACGGGATGAGAAAAATCTTTTTAGCTGCCTTCCTACATGGCAGCTAATTTATACTATCAATAAAGAGTAACACTAACATTTAAACCTCACGATACTCTTTGAGCCATATACTATAATAGCTTCATTAAATAAGAGTACAGAATTAAGCAACTTTCCACAAGCTCATACTACTTGTAAGGAACTACGTTGACATTTGAACATAGGTTTAGTTTGATTTTTAGAACGAGGAGATTTTCAGCTGATCTTATAGTCTGATCTTAAATAACCTGATGAATATACAAAAATTACACAAGTAAATAAATCATAAATATACCACGTAGGCATAGCAATGTAATAAGAAAGAACTATTAAATGTAAAGCCATAATGTAGACATTAATATTGATATACAAATAAATTACTATAGAGATATTAAGATTACATATATGCCAAATGATCATAAAAGTGGGAGAAATTAACCTGAACTAATAAAATACAAACAATGAATGGTTTGATAAGTGTAATTGCAGAAACAAAGTTAAGCCTTAGGAAATGGTTGGATGCGTTTGGGAAGAGGAAAAAAAGGTAATGATGAGCACAATATCCTAAGAGAAAGAACTCCTGCCTCTAAGGTTCACCAGCTGCGTGGTCCTGGAAAAGTCATAAAATGACAAAAGGGTGCATTTAGAGAACATTTAGAATTTAACTCAAGCCTTTGCTTCTACAGATGGAAAAAACCAAGGTTCATGAAGTTAATGACTTCTGTATTTCCTGAAATCTTCACTAATTATGTACAGAGCTACTGGGCTCAGTTTACGTGTCTATAAAATAGGGAGAAAGTGATAAACTTGTCCAGCTTTAATGCTAAGCCTTAACACTTTAAAAAAAAAAAAAACAGCTTATGAATCTTGTAGAGTAGATTTGTCATACTGTATAATTATTGTTTCTTCAATGGGGAGAACTTGTGATCTCTCTTACGGCACAGAATATTCCTTCAGGAGAGAGACCCTCTCTTCTTTTCCATTGTAGTAATTGAAAGTGTGAATGGATGAAGGAGGTTGATGTAAACAAGGTAAAATGACTTTAAATAGTAAAGCTTTAGTAAATACTACATTTTTTAAAATTATTTTTTCAACATAATGAGATGCAATTTATCATCCTCTACCTTAGGATAGTGAGAAACTTCGATTCTCTGATACTTTAAGTAATACCAGATCTATTTGTTTTTATTATGAAAGCTTTTAGACAATTAGGACCAGAATTCATATAAAACTGATTTTGCTTTTATTTCATTAATTAATTAATTTTTTTAATCCTAATACTCTTCACACAATTTTTTTAATGTTTATTTATTTTTGAGAGAGAGACAGAGAGACAGAGCATGAGCTAGGGAGTAGCAGAGAGAGAGAGGAAACACAGAATCCAAAGCAGGCTTCAGGCTCTGAGCTGTCAGCACAGAGCCCCATGTGAGGCTTGAACTCACGAACCATGAAATCATGACCTGAGCCAAAGTCAGACGCTTAACCGACTGAGCCACCCAGGCGTCCTGATTTTGCTTTTAAACCTTTAATGTATTTGAAATTTTTTTCACACACCTCATTGCGTATCAGTAGTTGTAAAAATTGGTAGCCTATCAAATTTAAAATTTATTGAAATTTACTAGAAGAAATGACGAAAGAACCTGGCTCACAAAGATTTTCACCCTCAGACACAAACACAGGTATAAACAAAAATACACTCCAACACTACAGAAGATTTACTTCAACTTTGGATCCGTTATTAGTGTATTTAATTATTTAGCAACATCTTGTTCTATCAATTTGTTTAATATTTTAATGACATTCCACTTAGCATTCAGCAGCAGAACTATGTAGATAAACAGCAGCATCCTTTACTGATTCAGACTTGTTCTTTCCTATTAATAGGAAGTTACAATTTTCTTTTAATTCCAGAATTCAGATGCAAATGTCTTGAACCCTATTCTCCTAAAAGGAAAAAAAAAAAAAAGGAATGAAGAGTACTTAACAGTGATTGAATCAGACAGTTGGTACAAAATCATGGGAAATGTGCATTCTAAAGAGGCAGATAATTGTACAAGCATATTGCATAGAATACATAAGGGGAGCCCTGGAGGTCAAAAAGTAGAAGCAAAGCAATTAAGCTAAGTATCTACTAAATTGTTTTTCATTGTCTAATTGAAAAGTGATCACCAGGAATCAGAAAGGTTTAAATTGAAAGGGTTTTTAGTTTAAATTTGACCTCAAGCCAATGTTATTTAAATATGCCAAATGATGTATTCAGAGAAGAACTTTTCTAGAAATTAAAAAAAAAAAAAGAAAAAGAAACCCACTCAGGTCATATATTTGGATCCTTTCTGAATTTCTTTCACTGTGACTCAAGCATATTTTCCAGCTTTTCGTTACTAAAAGGAACAAACTTATTTACCTCACATGTGAACATTACAAATTTATTTGGAAATCTTATCTTAATCACTACATGTTTCCAGTAGAACAGAGTCATCCATTCATTCGCTGCTTTTTGCTGAATAATTTAGATCATTTAAGGAAAACACGACGCATTGGCCTAAGTCAACTCATTGCTTTCGGTGAATAATTTATAACATTTAAAGGAAACTGAGTATTCACCTAAATCATACAGGATTGTTAGTCCCCTCAGCTAACAGACATCACAAGCAATCAATGCTACTTATTACTTCATATTCTTGGTGAAATTTGATTCTTATGTTGATCCAGGATAATAACTGTAGAGTTTAGAGACGGCTGACATAAAATCGAGAAAGACAAGGAAACTAAAATTGTTCTTTCAAGGATCTATCCAGAGGAGCAAACCCATGCTTTGCCCTTCTGACAACCATTCGTTTCAGGCACCAGAACAGCCCTGAAAATACAGACGTTGGAGATCAAGAGGCACCATGCGTGGCTTCATCAAAAGCAGCAGGTGTTCAAACTCAGCTTCTCTCTAGGCCTAAATGCATTCCCTTTGTGAGGCTACAACTTTCAAATTGGCTTTAAAAGGACTATTCCGTCTTTGAATAAATGGAGTAGGGCAGAGAAGAGTAGTTTCTGTTGCTCCCAGTTCTTTTAGGCCCCCATTCTTTGCAAGCTCAAGATCAGGCCAGCGAATGCTGGATCGTGAGGTGTCTGGATACAAACACAAGATGAGCCTCCTAGTTCCTAAGCAATGAACCTTCTCTTGCATACACACACCCTACGCAGATTGTGCTCTCTCAGTGTTTCTAGAATAATTCCATGAGGCCCTATTAAGAGTTTGCTTAATCAGAGAAAATATCAAAGCGTTTAATTGTTTGCAATTCTTCTGAAGTTGCAGAAACCAACAGCCAATTAGTACTCAAACTCCTCTTTTCAGATGAAAACTAATCTCTTTTTAATAGAAACTTTTCCTACCCATTTTTTCCCCTGAAAACGCACTTTGCAACCCACTCACATTTAGAATACAGTGAAACAGAATATAAAATGGTATTTTTGTGCAAACTATCATCTTTTCTGGTTCATTTTCAAGATCTTTGATATTTACATATGACCTTTCCATTTTTATTAACAGTTTATTGGATTTTTGCATTCCAGCCAGCAGAAGAGAAAGGTAATTTACAGAAAGATTTGACAGTTATACACACAGCTATAAACTTCAGTCCATTAACTTATTTCTCATGTAACCTTTAGTCAATTCTACCAAAACATCCATACAAGCACATGCCTTTTCCTTTATGTTAAAAAGCTCTTATTATAAAGCCCTATTTATAGAATGTCAAATGAAAGGAAAACCATTCTATCATGTCTCTTTATGGTTTACAGATGTTTACAGCTCTTATGTTTTAGGGCACTAAAGCAAAAGTCAAAGATTTTTGTAATGCTTAGATCTTTATTAGATGAGAGTGGATGCATATTTTACATCTTTTATTACCTGATTAATTTATATTTATGGATTCAAAATGGCAATAATGTTTTAATCGATCCACTTTAAATAGCAGCTTAAAATATTTTTATGTAATTCATTGTATTGTCTGAAGCTACATATTTTATTTCTATACAAAGTATAGCAAAATTAAGTATGTTAAAAAGGACATTTGAACCTTAAACTTTGCCAAAACATTTCTTAAAAATGAAATAATTTTGTTAGCTTCCTGAAAACCTCAAGTTGATAGACTTTTGCATAAATGAAAGGACACAACTGAATTACATAAAAGTGGAAATGTGGTATGTTATTCTTTTTTTGCACAAAATGGATTGTTTGTAATTAAATATTAATATTTAAATGCATGGCATAGCAATCTAAATGGATTTTTTATTCCATTATGCCCAGAGTAGTTTCTTTTTGAAAAAAAAAAAAAGAAGAAGAAGAAGAAGAAGCATTAAAGATAAGCAGCAAAATAAAAAAAGGGAACTAGAACAGAAGAAAATATCCTTTTACATGAATCATGTTTCATCATTTATAAAATACTGTAACTTAGAGTGTTTTCTCCAATACAACTTCACTGTAGAAAAATAGAAAAACACAAAAGAGAAAAATTATGAAAATTTATAAAATGAAGAAATAGAATGAATAGTGATAGGGTGCTATAAATCTCAATTTGTCTGCATACCTTCTGCATGTAGGAAGGAAAGAATAAGTGAAATATGTTGGGTACAATTTGTAAATTAGTAAGTAGTTCAATTAGGGCCAAGTGGGCTATGCAAGCATGATACCAGGAATGTGAGCGTGAGATATCATTACCATTTATACCTTGTTGATGGATTCCTACAAGGTCCATTGAGTATGAAATCCACAAGACAGAAAACTCAAGACATTCTGGAATTCTTACAAAATCTGATTCCTATTTATATATTTATATGAACTTTCTAGAGTTGTAAAGGGATAAACACATGAGATTGGTATATTCCTGTGTTATATATTAAATGAGGCCAGCTGACCTTAGGAAACAGGAGTGACAAATTTACTCAAGAATAGTGTTTCACTGTTCTTCATCTCTTTTATTCCTACATAGCATCTTAAAGAAATGGAAAAGTTCCATAGTGCCATCTGGTGTGAATTACAGGAACAGCTTCCTTCAAACAGTGTCTACTAGAATATTCCTCCAAGCAGCAAACTCAGACTGCTACAAAAAGTAATTATTAAAACACAAAAAGGACTTAACCAATTTGATTAGAACATATATGTTTTGAAAACCTTTACCTTATTATCTTTCTCCAAGGAAATTAAATTGTAATTATTAGGATGTGTATATGTATTAGTTTATATTAAGGCTTTTTTTTTTAACAATTTGTATTCATATGAAAAAACTCTTTATCAAATTTCTTATTGGTGCATTATTAGACGTTCTTCACACTTTAATTTAAATTGTAATTACTGCTATGCTAATTTGCAGATAGAAAATAATATTGGTCCCACAATTTTTCTGTCAATTTGACATTGTGTTTGTGCATGTGGATATTTAAATTGCAAAAGTCAGACGCAGACCTCCATGAAATGTTATGGTGTGTTTTGTCTCATACACTTCCTGTTCATTTTTTATTTCATCATATGTTTTATAGACATATATATTTATATTTATATAATTATTTGTGTCTATGATTTCCATTGAAAACCTGGTACAATTTTTATTCTTTAAATACTTCACAATATGCTAAAGTTTTCTTTAATATCTAAACTTTTACTCATTCTTCATTATGTGTATGATACCAGGTTATTTGTCCTGCAGTCTTCATGTTTTCTATTGTGTCTTTAGTCATTTGAAGACCAACACTCTCTTATATCTTCTGGCCCTTTTTTATATTGCATATGCTAATGTCCCAAATTATAGACTGAATATGGCCTATGCAAACTCTAGAGGCTTTTTATGAGACTAGAGTCCTGATTTCTGACTTTATTTTGACAAATAACACTAAAATAGAGAGTTCTTTAAAGTCTTATAGGGCAGACTCTCCCAAAATCATAGTTTTTTGTATATTTTTAAATTTTTTAATGTTTATTTATTCTTGAGAGAGAGAGAGAGAGAGATGGCGTGTGAGAAGGGGAGGGGTGGAGAGAGGGAGACACAGAATCCAAAGCAGGCTCCAGCCTCTGAGCTCTCTGCACAGAGCCCGACATGGGGCTCAAACTTGTGAACCATGAGATCATGACCTGAGCTGAAGTCTGATGCCCAACTGACTGGGCCATCCAGGCGCCCCTTATAGTTTCTCATATTTTAAAGCATTTACAACAAAACACTATTTTCCCTCAAATAATATGCCTTTAAATATTTTGATGTGTAAACTATCTGAATTTCCATTACACTTGGAGAAACTGTGCAATAATCATCTTCTATAACACATGCTTGTGTGTGTGTATGTGTGTATGTGTGAGTGAGTTATTCATTTCTAAGACAAACAAATTTCAAACAAGTCAACAAGGGGAAGAAGATCACTTTGTAAAAGCTCACTGTATCCTCAAAGTTAACAAATCTCTCTGGACAGGCTTTTGGCCAGTTACTCTTCAAAAATGGACTGAACAGTGAGAGTCGCATTGATCACCATTTACACCTTTCTGTATAGAAAGAAACAACAATGGCCTATTTTGACAATGCTTAGGTAAATTCTATCTGTGGCCGAAAGGATAATTGAATGCTTCTCAAAACATTAACCTTCACAAGCCATGTCGTTACTCTACCAATATTGTGAGGAAACCATATCAAGTACTGAATGTCAAATAAACGAATAACTGATTGAAATTAGAGGATGCATAAAAGGTGTAAACTTGGTTTGTTTTCTTTCTGAAAACATCCATGGAGTAATTATGAAAATAAATTAGCAAACTCCAAACAAACGGTAAATACCCCAAGAAGGAACAGCATATAATTATTTGTGATACATACTCAAAGGACTTGTAAATGTTAGTAAAACCATATATGTGATTTAGAGAAGTTAAAAGAAACTTACCTAAAATACCGATTTCTAAATTGGATCTTGAATAAAGAGTTGCATTGGGAGACATTACAAAGAGGACGTTCGATCTTGTTAATGAAGAAACACAGTTAAATCTAAGTCCTGTAGGTGGGAGTACATATAGAATATTCAAGAAATCTGAGAACTGCTAGTTATAGCACAAAGTTAATTTCAGCCGAGCAATAAATGTGTTCATATGGCATTTCTTACTGGCCCAATGAAGTGGTATGGAAAGAGAAGTGACCCATGCTCCATATTTAAAAGATTTTCTCTTTTGTTTATTTTCATCAGGTAACAGCACTGGTTGAAAGCATTCTCTCACCAAAGTATGTCTGTATGTATGTGCTGCACAGGCACATGCACTTTGCATTGAGCAGCATCAGGAGAAAAATTTGAGAGAGCACTGGTCACAGATGTGTGAGAGGAAGAAGTTGAATGTTGGCTTTTATAGCTAGAACTGTATTTATTGCCTTCCAAAAGTAAGATGAAGGGGATAATGGATTGATTATGGCCGTACGTGTTACAATAACCTCACATATTAGAGATGACTACTCCCTATAAACGAATAGAGTCCTAGAGATCTTATTGTATAACAGAGTCAAGTCAGAATCAGTCTTAGAAAATGAAGCCATGGACTAGTTATTTGAAGATGCTATTTGAATCATCAGTTAATAATGATTTAAGACCATCAGGATATGCAAGTTGCAAGTTCCTGCCAAAGATGCTACTTTGGAAAATAATAACATGTATTCAAGTACAAGGGGAATTGGCAATGATGTTTTTACACTGAAGTTAGGTGTAAAATAATTATTTCTTAGTCTACACAAATGTTATTTGCGCACAAAGATTTTTTTTTTATGTGTACAAGGGAATAACAATGACAGAAAAAAGTTACTGGTTCACAAAAAAGCTCTGAGGCACTTACGTTTTGATGCTAAGACCTAAAATTAGGACTATATGCTAATGCAGAAGGTTGTACCATAATTCACTATAATGTGGAACATACTGTAAAACTTTGTCTCCATACACAGAAAGTACTGAATAATGAGGAAACAACGCTGGTGATGGGGTTGGCTGTATATCTATCACTGTATTCATGAAATGAAAGTGTGCAACCTTGTTAGCAATAAGGATCTGAGTTGATATGAAAGATACTCGTGATGCAGTACAAATTACATGCATATGTATATTCAAAAGCAAAATCTGGTTCTTTGTCTTATTCGATTGATAAAATATTTGTCCTTAAGGGAAATGTACTTCAAATACTGCCATGATGAAGTGCTCTGCTTCTCTGCGGTTCTTTTCTGATTGGGGATATAAAGGTGACAAGTGGCAACTCTTGAATCCTAGAGAGGGTTGGGCTGTATGTTTAGAATGATGGCTGGGCTCCGGAAATATTCCACATCAGCTGAGAACGTTAAAGCAGCAGAATTCACTTCAAATGCCCATTATACAAAGAATGTAAACTGAAATGACAGCTGCCTATAGAGGATGGAAAAATTTAAACTTTTCATCATTCTCCCCTAGTCTATCTTTACTGAAATAATTCAAGCTGGAGTTATCCATCCAAGCAATCATTTACATTCTTGGACTCACTCAGCAAATGCTCATGTATAATCAACCTAATTCCTAAGAACATTTTAAAGGCATAATGAGACCAAATATTTTAAACGAGATCATAATACTGTACTGTGTTGCAATGTTATAGCACCTTTCAAATTAGATTCACGGGTCACTAAAATTCATTATTTAAAGATTAGAAGTCTCTGTCATAGATCAGCATTTTTATAAATGAGGATATGCTATCAATCTAGACAAAGAATCTTATTTAAAATTGCAAACCAAGAAGAAAGGAGTATTGGTGCTTTTAGAAATTATATCTGTCCTTCAAAATGCATTTAAAATGGTTCACCTATCGGCCTTTCCCCACCCAAATAAAGAGTGATTTCAAAACATTTGCAGCTTTCACCATCAATTACACCTGCCATCCTCAACATGGTCAGCCAGTCCTTGCTTTATCACTTCTCAAGCCTCACGTTGTGCCATGCTTTCCTGCATTTCTCTCAACTCTAGCCATTATAGATTTCTCTAATCATGTCATGCCTTGCCTCTGTATCCTCTTTTCTTCCCGGAGAGCCAAATCCCAAATTCTATTTTATAAATCAGGTCTTGATTTAAATAGCATTATCCTTAAGGAATCTTCTTTTGAGCCTCCCCAAACTAGGTTAGATACCCTTCTGAAATATCCTATTTCTCAAAACTGTTGCTTTTAAAACACATATACTTAGTCTGGACCCCTGATAGGCCACTGGATCACTCTGACTGAAGCAGAAATTAAGGTCTATCAGTACCAGATGTAGAAAGATATCATAGATAACAGAGCTATCACAAAACCCCAAAAAAGTAACAATGTTATCTCGTTCAGATGTCCTCTCCACTGTTTCTGTTTTTGTTTCATGCTGGTGAGCTGAAGCAGGAAAAGGTTTATAATGGAACAAACTGTTTCAGATTAAAAGATGATTGAGTCTAGGATTGAGGATGTATTTTCTTCTTTGAAGCAAACCCTGTAGGGTCCTCCATTAGTACTAAAACCCCAATGGACTCATTTAAACGCTATACTCCATACAGCACACTCCAATGCTAGATACTAAATTAAGAAAGATGAAGGCACATGTTGGAGTTTGTGTAACTAACATCCCTTTTCCTTGCCTGATGTAGGAACAGTTGGGAGATAGTTATAGAAGTTAGACAGATGGAGGTAAAAATAATACTGTATTAATAAAGTTCTTTGTTGAATGCATGAATTCGGCTTTGGCTCGGAGCCAAGAACATTTGCTAATACTTCACCCGTGAATATGGCAAAGTTAGCCACCCAGACAAAGGCAAATGGTTAAATTTAAGCCTCACCAGAAGGACAGGACTTGAACTGCTAAGCTTAACAGGAATCAAAAACTGATGGGAATCCATACTTCTTCTGAGAAGACTTATCTCCAAAAGGGATCTAGGAGTTTTGAGTCACACATGCTTAGTTTTGGCCCCAACTTTTCAGAGACCCTTCCCACAAGATGATTGTGTAAGGAAATAAGAGTGTTAACTCAAGGGATCATTTCTTCATGGAAATATGAAGGAGACGCATTTCAAATCACCATAGAAATATCTTTATCGAGTAGCTCAACAAGTAGAAAACATCCTAAACCACACTTTGCCTCATCTTAATTAATTAATTAATTAATTTTTCAAGTTTATTTATTTGAAAGAGAAAGAGCACATGTATGTGAGTGGGAAAGGAACAGAGAGAGAGAGAGAGAGACACAGAGACAGAGACAGAGACAGAGAGGGAGAGAAAGAGATCTGGTTGTCAGCACAGAGCCAGACCACGCGGATCTCCATCTCCCAATCTCATGAAATCTGCAAGATCATGACCTGACCCGAGATCAAGAGTTCAATGCTTAACCGACTGAACAACCCAGGTGCCCCTCATATAATTTATTTTTATGTTCTATTAATTAATGTTAGCTAGGTAGGATTCAAAGAACCTCCTGTATACTTACTTGAAATGAGCACATTTATATTAGTATTCAAAATGGGACATGCTGAGTTAGAACTCTTCATTTCCACTTGAAATCCTTTTTTTCCCCCTCACTGTTAGGCTCATTTGTAGACTTTATTATTTGAAATTATTTCTTTCAATTGAAATAGTATTCAATTATTTCAAACTAATGATTTCAAAATGATTTTATAAATTATAAAATACGAGAGAAAATGTATTTCAGAGATTTTTCTAGCCCGATTTAACATTTTACAAATAACGAAATGGTAGCGCAGAGAAATGAACCAGCTTGCTTGAAGCAACTTGGCTATTTAGCTAGGTTTTGTTAAGATATGCAATTAACTAGAATATTCTAGCATGACTTTTTCTTTTTATGTAACTCTAAACATATTCTAAACACTCAACATTACTAAATATGACTTTTCCCATATCATCTTAAATGTTACTTCCTATAAGAAACTTCAGAAACTGATTAAAATGAACTCTCAATTTTCCCACTGCTTAAATATCAACTCAGACCTTTTTCAGGTCTGCTGAAATACAGTTTTTGATACATCCCAATATTCCTCTTTGCACAGTCCCCAAAACCACACTGGGACAACATAAAGATTTTTGGTTCTGTCAACCATCAGGACCCAGGTGTGCTGCACTAAATCCCACCTTTTATGTTGTCCATGGCAGATCCCTGCCCTTTTGGTACAGATGAAATGAGCTTCTACATCGAATTTCCTTTGGAGTACAGTATTCCTACAACTAGAGCCTTGTATTGAATGACAGCTTCAATTACTGGGACACTTACCTTTTACAAAGCACTGGCAGCTCTTTTCCCACTATTGTTACTTTCCTGGAGAAGGACCACTGGGGTGCCTGGGTGGTCCAGAAGGCTGTGTTGAGTGTCCTACTCTTGATTTCAGCTCAGGTCATGATCTCACAGTTCCTGAGACAGAGTTCTACCTTAGGCTTTGTGCTGATAATGCAGAGCCTGCTTGTGATTCTCTCTTTCTTCTCTCTGACTTTCCTCCTTGTTCTGGCATGTGTGTGTTCTCTCTCTCTCTCTCCCTCTCAAAATAAATAAGCAATATATAAGTAAATAAATAAATAAACAGTAAATAAATAAATAAATAAATAAATAAATAAATCGAAGCACCACTAACCACTGGTTAATGTACTCACCTGAATTGGGTCACCTACATTTCTTTATGTGTCATGTCTGTAATATTCCGCATTATAAACCGGCTGATAACAGCATGGCCGATGTCACTGGTGTTCACACATTGTTATATATGAATACTGTTTGTAATGACACATGAAATTATATTCCTAAATAGAATTCCGCTTGGAAAACAGCTTTTGTAAGTGTATAAAGATAAGATTAGACCCATCCAACTATCGTCAAATATTTGGTACCTAGCACTCCCTGCCCCAGCACACTTTCCTGTCTTCATCTCTACAGGCTCAGTATGCTAAACCTGGCTCACAAATTACCTCCAGGGGATGTCTAAGAACTGTAAAGCGTGGCCTTGGGCCACAAGGTGCTTGTGGTTCTATCAGGTATAAAAATGAATACTTCCTAAATGACAACACATAATCTGACTACCATTCTATGCAAGCTACTATTCAACTCTCCATTTTCATTCATAGACAAAATGAAACAAAACCAAAACCAAAACTCTCTATAAAGTAGTCTAAATTCAACTGTCTCTGATTTTTATTCTCTTATTCTTTCCTGAGACTCTTATTGGTACTTTCTCCCAGCCGTTCTATAAACAATGTTCTTACCAAATTTATTAGTATCACCCATGTTGCTATTTCCAATGGTCAAGTCTAAGCCCTTTAAGTCTTTTTTTAGTAGCATTTGACTCAGCTGATTGCTCCTTTACCCTGCAAACACTTTCTTTCACTGGCTTCCAGAAAAGTATATTCTCCTTGTTTCCACCTTCCACATTGGCCCTTCCCAGTAACTATCCTTGTCCTTTCTTATCTTCCTGATTATTTATTATTAGAGTTTTCCAGGGCTCAGTTCTAGTATCTCTACTGTAACTTCATTTACTTTCTTTCTGAAACAATTCAATCGCATAGCTTTCAATACCAAGTATACACTAATGCTGATGTTTCCCAAATTTATGTCTCCTGCACTGACTTCTCCCTTCATCTCTAGATTCAAATTTCCAACAGTTGATTAATAATTGATATATTCAACAAATATATATCTCTACTTGAATAACTAACTTTAACATGTCTACATCTAAATACTCCATACCACGCACTTCCCCTCCAAAATAAGCCTCTCCTGTGGTCTGCTTAAACTTAGTGAATGGCAACTCTAACATTCCTTGAGACAAAATCTTGAAATTATCCTTGGTTCACTCTTTCTTTTTTACTCCACATTCAAATAGTCAACAAAACCAGTGGTCCCGACTTTGGAAACATCAAGAAACATCACCACTACAATCCTGGTCCATAATGTCATCACTTCTCACAGTCTGTTTCACTAAGATTAAAGTTCCATGTATTAGCAATGACCACAAGGCTTTTATATTTGATGTTTCCTCTGCCTGTGACCAAGGATGGCTTCATGGGTGTGTATCCAGTGTAGTCCCAAACACCTCACAATAAGAAGTAGTCCCCTGGCTTGGAGTTTAGTGCTTTACTGCTACCTTTTGAAAAGATTAATAATTTTATCTTAGAATATGTGTTAAAGGGGCGCCTGGGTAGCTCAGTTGGTTGAGTGTCTGACTTTGGCTCAGGTCATGATTCTGCAGCCTGTGAGTTTGAGCCCTGCGTCGGGATCTGTGCTGACAACTCAGAGCCTGAAGCCTGCTTCAGATTCTGTGTCTCCCTCTCTCTCTGCCCCTCCCCTGCTCATGCTCTGTCTCTCTCTGTGTGTCAAAAATAAATAAGCATTAAAAATAATTAGAATATGTGGAATATTAGAATATACTTTATATAAATAAAGTATAATGGGAACACGGTGTGTATGTTATAGACTTGGAGTCTTGGCTCAAGTGAGGTCCATCCTCCCACCTCCTCTCTCTATGAGAATGGATTCTCAAGTACCCACTTCTCTGTCCCCACCCAGCAACCACTGCCATATTTCACCCCGATGGGAACTGAGATGTAGAAATGAGGGGAGTCAGTGTACAAAGTCATGAGGCTAAGCCCCAGGGGCCTGTGAGGGTGTGCACTTGCACATCAAGTATCCCACTCCCAAGGAAGTGTGACATTAAATAGAAAATAAAAAATACATGACAAGTTGAGACAGATCATGAGAAAAAAAGAAAAGCTTCTTTGATGCTTATTGAACAAGAAATCTTCATTTTCATTTTATACTGCTCACCCAAAATTATGTAGCCAGCCTTGCTTATAACATTGTGCCCCAAGAAATTTACATAGATAGATAACTTCTTGATCTTCAATTCTTTGCTCAAGAAAGGCCTCCACACTAAGGTTTTGAATGACCACTCTTCTAAGAATCAAATCCTTTTCCAAACACACACTTTCAGTTCCCAAAAGTCAAACTATCTTTTTAATTTTTTTCCATGGCATTTGTTCTTATCTGGCATTCTGTATAAGCTATCTATTTATTTTTGTTCATCTGTTTCCTTCCACCACAAAATGAGCCCTATGAGTTAAGGGTTTAGCCAGTCTTAAGAATTTGAAGATAATCATGTTCATGAAATTTGATTACCCTGTTTTTAAAAGGCAGCTTTGTACTTAAATTCTCTTTGTGTTTAACTTGGGTAAACACTATCAATTGTGAAGGACAGTATACCTAAGGGACATCTTTATGTTCATCTAGTCACTGGGTCCAGATAGCATAGAGAAGTAAGCCCAGGCCAGATTGACATATACTAATTCATATGGAGAGTATATCTGGTTCTTACATTTCATGTTAAACAGAAACTAAAAAAAAAAAAAAAAAAACAAAAAACACAAAAAAAACACAAATCTTCTGGTATATAGAAATAAATATTAGGAGAATGCATAATTTTTAAGAAGATATAAATACACTCTAATGATCTGAACTGCAGAATATATTTAAGAATTGTTAGTATTTATATGTATATATGTTTTACTTAAGCTGTAGAGAACATATTTTGTTTGGTAACTTTTAAATGAATGTGTGTTTTTGCTATTTCAGTTTTTTTTTTCAGGGATTTATAAATCTGTTGGGATAATTAGGTCTTTAGAGAGATGAGAAAGGATGAAAACAAAACATTATTGAAGTATAATGGTGTCAAGAGAATGATAAGGAACAAAGTTACAGAACAAGGAGCCATGTTCAAAATTATAAAGTGTATTTCATATAGTACATAACAAAAACTATTTTTAATCTGCTAAGTTTCTAGTTTCAACTCTTTAATTCAAAATTAAAATCATAATTGAAGTTGCCATTATTTATTTATTTTTATTGAGGTATAATTAAAGTTTCCTTTATTGGTTTAATCACAAAAGCACAGAAAACTGTAGTACATTTAGAAAACTACAAAGGGCAGTCACACAAATTGAGAAATTTAAAAGTTTTGGCCAAGTAATAGTATTTTGGTAAGCCATCACAAACAACGCAACAGGGAAAATTGAAATAGGAAAGGAAGGCACATTTTAATTCATTTCTTCGACATGTATTTATTGAACACATAGTATGTGTCAGGTACTCGTTGATGTATTTGGAACATAACAATGAATAAAACAGAAAAAGATCCCAGCCTCAGCCATCAAACAGTGAACTGAATGGAAGAGGTGAACATTATTACCAGACGAAAGCAACATTTGGAAGGAGAGTCAAAAGAAGCTAAACCCACAACACATGCGTGGCAAGAAATCTGCTAACAAAACACATTACACAACACTTCTGAATGACTCCCTGCCTCAGGGAAATACAAAATAGAACACAAGGAGGGAAAATTCACCCAAAACTGCAATCATAACAACTATAAGAAAAATGGCACTGAATAAGAGAAACGCAGTAAAAATATTGTAATAGAATCAATCCCAAGCGGCATACAAATTAGACTTTCTAAGAAGCCAGGAAGGGAAAGCCAAATGCCAACAAAGAAAATGAGTGGTCAGGATCAATCATCCATTTTAAGCCTCAGGTCTCTGATTATCTATGAGAATCAATGTTGTGCATATGTGTGTATATATATATATAGATAGATAGATGTATACATACATACACAGATATACATACCCACCTGTGTATACAAACACACACATGTAAACACATGTATATCTATTATATAGCAGCCACTAGAAATATGGCCTTTAACTGCATGGCAATATAGTATTCCAAGGAATTTTACAAAAAAACAATTCATAAATACTTTTCTTTGAAGTTTCATTTTAATGTGTATATATAATTATATATATAATAATACATATTATATATATTATATATTATATATAATATATAATATATTAATATATCAATATATTATATATTATTAATATATATTAATATATTAATTATATTAATATATATTAATATATAATATAATATATATTATATAATATATATTACATAATATATATTATATAATATAATATATATAATATATATTACATATATTATATATATATGGCATACAACCTTCACATAGAATGACACATTTTGTTCCAAAATTCAGCTGTTTTCCAAGAAACAACAGTCATTTTGAACATTCAGCATGGGTTGTACATTACAGGTTTGTTGTTTTTTTCCTTTTCATGATTCCATATTCTCTGGAGGTACAGATATTATTATTAAGTAAAGGTTTACATTTAACTTAATCAGGTTACTGTATGTAAACTAGCACACAAAAAAAGTGTAGGTAGGCTGTTTGTCAGGAGCTCGGCTAAGCTAGAGACATGGCTGAGCCACCAGGGCAGTCAATTAAAGCAATAAGGAGCCAAAATGAAAGTAATATTAAAGCCTGTAATCACAGCAAGAGTAAAGCAAGAAACCCAAACAAGGCCATGTGCCAAGTCCCCTGTTTCATTTCTCCCAAAGAATGGCACACCAGTTAAGGGTCTGATGGATCAACACGGGTATGGGGTCATGGTCTCTGTGTCTTATTTTGTCCAGGGATCCCCCAACCAAAATCTCTGGTAGTTTTCTGGACCCTGGGTGGCAGGTGGGGGCAAGGGAGGAAGGTTAGGAATGGAAAAGTACCGGGTATTGATTCAGAATGGAAAAAAAGTACCTTCAAGCATTTCCCCTCCTCTTCTCATAAAGAGACCTTGGCAGAGGTGCCCAAGGAGGATCTCTGCCAAAAGCCCCAGATAAAGAGACCTGGGAATGCAGATGTCTAAGCTAGGAAGGCAAAAATGCATAAAAGCGTGACCCGCCAGAAGGGCCTGAGTACTTGACTGCAGTCCTTTTCAGAGACTGCAGT
This sequence comes from Panthera pardus, assembly GCF_024362965.1. Classification (NCBI taxonomy): domain Eukaryota; kingdom Metazoa; phylum Chordata; class Mammalia; order Carnivora; family Felidae; genus Panthera; species Panthera pardus. The sequence goes on along the minus strand of NW_026526688.1, from coordinate 176,119,760 downwards.
GCATTGGCTGTAAACCAGTCTGTTGGGCGGGCAGCTTTCCTTGCTGAGGCCTGCCAGAGAAAGCCTTTATAATCATCTCCGGCACGACTTGAAAATCTCACGGAAGTTTTAACTATGAGGCAAACTCCTCACTACATTTAAGCTCAACATGAATTAGAAAAACCCAGGATAAATGTCACAATCATGGAAAATGCTTGAAAATAAATAAATAAACATGTTGGAGAAGTTGCTGTTTCTTAAGGAATCCTTGTGGCTACTATCTCGCCCTGTAATTAGAAGAAAATGCCTCATGTTTTTAGGATGTTTATATTTTGAACGGGAAGGGAAAAAGAACTTGTCTTCATAATTCATTCAGCTGCCTATAGTAGAAATCAAGAAATCCTTCTTGATTGGTCTTATTTCCAAACTTTTCATATTTAACTCAAAAAAGTATTGTAAGTTTTAATTCCTCAATACTTCATTCTATCCACAGTTTACCATTTTCTTCACCCACCAACGTATGCCAGACTAGTGTCATGTAGCATCTAGACAGCTAATGATGTCTATGGACTAATGTCTCTGCATTCACCTCTAAACCAGTATCTGCAAAATACAAACCTGATCATGCCATCTTCCACCTGCCAATGTTCTCAATTCCTATATCTTTCCATGGTTCTGTAAAAGCAGTCCCAAGTCTACTTGGCCCTACGTGACATACCCACTGCCTAACTCCCTATATTCATCTTTGCATAATTGTTCCTATACCTTCCAGATACACTAAAGTATTCCAGTTCCTCAAACACTGCACACTCCCTCTTATCTCAGAGCTTCTGTGCATGCTGTTACTCTGTGTTCTAACTCCCATCTCTACTCAACTCATTCTGTACTTGTAGCTTGTTGATTTTCTTCACATCCATTATCACACTGAGCATCATATATGAAGTTGCTTATTTGATTAAAGACTGTTACCTATGAGACTGTAAGTTCTAAGATAGCTGTAACTATGGACTTGTGCTCCTCATCTAGTTGTTTTCCATCAAGAAAAGTTGATCAATGAGTATTTTTGTAAAGAATGGAATCCATATTTATAGTATTGGCTTCCTGATCTTTCTTTTTTATCTTCTGGGATTGACTCTTTTAGATATGCATTTGATTCTACACAAATGACTTTTCTAATTCATTATACATGTCTACAGAAATAAATCATATGATGCCTTAAGAAAACAGGGGAGATAAGCTATAACCCAGTGTGGACCTTCCTGTAAGAAAGCTAGGAACATTTTTCACTATTCAATGGCCTTCAATGTGTTTGTTGAAGAAAAAAAAATTAGAGACAAAAGTACATTAGGGTTTGTATATAAATGAATTCCTGTGTATATTGTCATCTCCAAGTCTGTGGCAACATAAGAAATTACCAGAGATATAATTTCATCATAAAAACAATACTTTCCTCTTCTCAGTGACTAGATACTATGCTACAAAATAAAATCTTAAATATAGTCTCATTGTATTTATATTACTATAAGTATTTTCTTTATAGAAGTATAGTTCATGGCTATGTATGTATCTTTTCCCATTAAACCTATAAGTCTCAGTAAGCCTCAGAAGTGTAACAGAGAGACTTGGAAAATGGGTGGTGAGAAGGCAAATGATGCAGTGGATATGGACAATAGTTTCTCAGGAAATTAAAAATAGAACTACCCTATGATCCAGCAATACCACTTCTAGGTATGTGTTCAAAATAATTGGAATCAGGATCTTTAAGATATATTAATTAGCACTTCAGTGTTCATGGTAGCACTATTCACAATAGCCAAGGTAAGGAAACAACCTAAATATCCATTACAGATAAAGAGAATGTGGTATATACATACAATGGAATACTATTCCATACTATACTATATGGATACTATACATATGAATTCCATACTATACTACACTATACTATACTATATGGAATACCTATACATACTTTATGGAATACTATTCAGTTTTAAAAAAGAAGGAAATCCTGCAATATGTGACAATATGGATGAACCGTGAGGACATCATGGTGATTAAAATAATTGCAGAGAGACAAATACCACATGATTCCACTTACGTGAGGTATTTAAAATAGCCAAAATCAAAATCAAAGAATCGAATAGTGGTTGCTAGGGGTAGGGAACAGGGAAATGTGGAGTTACTAATCAAGGGGAATAAAGATTCAGATAAGCAAGATAAATAATCCCTAGAAATCTCCTGGACAGCATTGTCCCTATAGTCAACAAATAATATATTAAACACTTAAAATTTTAAGAAGATATATTTAAAGCTAATTTTTCTTTGCCACAGAAAAATAAAATAATAATTTTAAAAAGCTTAGCCAGACTGTTGGGGAGAAATAAGTTCTTTCTTTACAAAGAGTCCTTATGTGTGATTTATAAATTGAATTTTAATGAGACTTTACAACACAAAAGGAAGGTGACTTTTTTTAAATAATGTTTTTGTTTATTGCTTTTTATTTAAAAAAATTATTTTAATTTATTCTGAAAACAGGAGAGAGCACAAGCAGGGGAGGGGCAGAGAGACAGAGAATCCCAAGTAGGCTCAACTCTTCCAGCACAGACCCGATGAGGGGCTTGAACTCACAAACCGCGAGATCATGACCTGAGCTGAAATCAAGAGTTGGTGGCTTAACCAACAGAGCCACCCAGGGACCCCTCAAAGAATGTTTTTAGAACAAAGACATTTCTCATGTGTTCATTTTATAGTTTTCATAAAGACAAATCCCAATAAATGTAGAGTGTTAAATTTGTTTTCTATTATATGATTACTTTGTAAAGACAGAGAAATTTGGTCCAACTCAGCACTTTACAGATAAATTAATAATATGATTTTATACTACTTTGGTTCACTGATCTGACAACCTTATGGTGATTATTAATACAAAGATAATTTGAAAAATCCATCTAATCATAAGGTTTGCATTTAAATTCTTAAGGTACATAGACCACACTTCCACCTCCATGAAAGAATCTCTGACAAAGAAATATAAAAATTCTTAATAACCTTTGAACCATGGCTTTTAGAGCACTTACACTTTAATATTCCCTCAAGAATTGTGTGTGTGTGTGTGTGTGTGTGTGTATTTGAATTTATATATATTTACTGTTTGTGTGTACATATCCCCTCACATATGTTTAGGTTGACATCCAAAATTTTTGTCATAAATGTAAGTACTTGCATATATAATTTCTGATGTATTATAAATATTGAATTTAAAAATAAAATTGCACACAACTCATTTAAATATTTCAACTGAATCTAAATGTCATGGCAATTTGATATATTTAAAGGAAGATGAAAGTTGAAAATTAAATTACTAAAAACCCTGGAGCAAAAATCAGACATCCCAGTGTAGATTATGACATGTGCGACAAGAACAAGTTAGAAATGCATAGACATGAATCCAGATTGCTAGAACTCTCCCACATCACCAAGGCCTGCTATGAATTACTTAGTGAAGGCACATGGCAAGCTAATGTCAGATTGCTATAGTTACAGACAGAATGTTTGTTCCCATCCAAAATTCTAATGTTGAAACCTAATCCCTAATGTGATAGAATGTCAAAGAGCCTTTGGGAGCTGAGCAGGTCCTGAAGGCTCCGTTCCAAGATTCATTAGTGCTCTTATATTAAAGAGACCTGAGAGAGCTCCCTTCTCCTTTCCTTCATGTGAGGATCTTGGAATTCTCAGCCTTTAAAACTGTAATGAAGAAATTTCTGTCTACCCAGTTCATGGTATTTTGCTACAGCAGCCCAAATGGACTGAGACAGGAATCTACTCAGTAAGTAGTTATAGCATAATATACTCGTTCTGGATAGTACTATGCTTATAATTTTCATGACAGTCTATGGGTTCAAGTATTGTCAAGTGTTTCTCTTATTAACTTAGTACATTTTCTTACGATGATATTTATTTTGTTTTAATTAGGGACAGGATAGCTCACCTTGATGCAGTCTTTTCTTATTGTTTATATCTCCTTGTTTTCAACTCCTCCAAATTTTCCACCCTTCAGTAAACACAATAATTAATTTCAGTCACTAGCGTACAGTGTAATTTTGGCAATCTGCCCTTATAAACAGAGCTATAGTTATTAATCAACACGGCACAGTATTCTTGAGATGAAATGGTTTATAAATCCATTTATCATTCCCTACCTCTATTTTCCACATTCAACTGAAGGAAAAGGGTACTTCTTATCATTGTAGTATTTCCTACTGGTAAATGAAGTGCCCGTCGGGATGAGTATAGGTGAGACAGAGCATGAGATAAGAGATTAGAATAGATGATGCTGTGGTCATTGCCTGAATTACTCTGCAGTTGTGTAGGAAGGGTGGGCATGCTAGTGATTTGAAAATAATTAATGTTTCTCCATGAATACCTTTCTTAAATCAAAAAATGACATAAATACAAAAGGGACTAGAGGTCCGAAAATTACGAGTGAAAGACCAATCTATGATGCAGTCAATATTTATTACAAGCAGAACATACTTTAAGATTGATGTCTACAACATTGCCCTCAAGGCTTACACTACCATTTTAACTCACTGCCTCATAAACAACATAAGGCTGTTTTATGGGTGATATCAGCCATTCTTTATTCCTACTATAGATGTCCACTGTTGAGGAATAGGTCACCTCTCTAAAAATAGACTCCTGGTGCTGTCAGCTAGAAATAAAATGATATCATCCAGGTGACAAAAATTCTCAAAAGATCAGTCCTTGATAATGGTAGATTCCAGAATCACATTATTAAAATCACGTCATTTGACAGAATCTGATACGAAATATGAATGTTAAGGCATGCGCTCAAGCTTGATTTTATTATTGTTAGAACAAGTGGTTTGTCCCTTTGACAAACCAGAGTTAAATCCACAACTATAGTATAGTAATCTAACTTTGCTTGGAAAACGAGGTATGCTTTATACTTATTTAAACAAAATATATAATTATGAGTTGGTGATACTATACCAAGTAAGAGTGTTAAAAACTTTTTTTTAATTTGGATAATTCTATATACTCTGAAGTTCAAATCTTAAAGGAAAATTTTTCTATTCAACTATGATAATCATGAGTATTTGGCATTTTTCAAACCATGATGTGCTAACTAATAACTTTGCCTAAAGAAGACAGAAAAAAAAATCACATATTTTAAAACATCTCAAAATAATACTTATATCCAACTACAGATGAAGCATGTATATAATAATACAGAAAGTTTCTACAGTACATAAAATAAAGAAGCATTTCAACACTATGGGGAGCAATCTGAAAAAGACAAAAATGTCTGTAGAAATACATGAAAAAAATATGGGGTGCCTAGATAGCTCAGTTGGTTAAGTATCCAACTCTTCGTTTTGGCTCAGGTCACAATCTCATGGTTTGTGAGATTGAGCCCCACGTCGGGCTTTGTGGTGACAGTGCAGAGCCTGCTTGGGATTCTCTCTCTGTCTCTCTATCTCTGTCTCCGTCTCTGTCTCTCTCTGCTCCTCCCTCTCTGCTCTGCCTATCAAAATAAATAAAATGAACTTAAAAAAAGAAAGAAATGAAAAAATAATATTATTCATATTCCTTGCCTGTAGTTATTATCATTATTCATATAATTCGGCATTGTACCCCAAATATTCATGAAAGAGAGTAAGCTGCTTTTTTAATAACAAAAATATTTCAAGATTATGATGTTGCACAACTCTAAACATAATTTGTTTATAATATATTTAAAATATTACTAAAATATTTTCAGGAGCTATGACATTTAGATAACAAAAGGTATTCTTGAAAATTGATGGTAAATGCTAAAACAGATATAACTTCTTAAAAAGTTGAATATATAAAATATCCATAGCTATTTTAAGTTTTTCATTGCTGCAACATGCCCACTTATGGCATGAACTGATGGAACTTATTTCCATTATTCAGAGTATATGAATTCTGCCTGTGATAAGATAACTTTTTAAAAAGTCTAAGTTTTAGGCCTATTATCAAAGAGCAGCTGTTTTTTTTTTTTTCCTTTTTTTTTTTTAATGGTGGGATCTTGTTAAATGTTAATGGTCATAACATAAACCGTATTTACATACATAATTAATTTGAGCCTCAAAACAACTTTATCATTACCATCAACTTTAGGAGTAGCAACTTTGATGAATTGGTTACTTCATAAATAACTTTGACCCTAATTTTCTTATCCAAATATTGTAGGGGTTTATTTTGCATTCTTTATTTAATTTCTAATGACATTCTCTAGATAGATGTCACTTCCTTTCATGATCTCCCATTTGTTTCATTTTGGTATGTTTTCTTATTCCTTTAAGTGCTATATTTTATTTATTTTATTTTTTGTTTTTTTTATTTATTTTTGAGAGAGATACAGAGAGAGAAAAGGGGAGGGGCAGAGAGAGGGAGACAGAGGATCCAAAGCGGGCTCTGTGCTGATAGCAAAGAGCTCCATATGAGGCTTGAACTCATGAACCGAGAGATCATGAACTAAGCCGAAGGCAGAAGCTTGACTGACTGAGCCACCCAGGTGCCCCTAAGTGCTGTATTCTATTTTGACTTATCCATTAAGAAATAAATTATGCTACAAGATTATATTATTTAAGTTAGTACTGCTTTGAAGTACGAGACTATCTATATAAATGAGGAAGGTGATACCACAAATTCTTTAGGCTTTTGAGAATTCTGCATTTTCAAAGGAGTACCTTACTTTCCCAGAGTTGTCCTGAGATTCACATTTCTTGAATCTGCTAAATCATGTGTCACATATTTATGCATTTTCCAACTACCAATTTTTTTGCTATGTCTCTTCTCTGGTTCACTCAATTCATGAGTTTGTGTTTAAAAAGATCTGTACAATGGTTTTAATAAAATGTTGGAGCAGATTAAAAGTAAATCCATATATGTATAATTCCTTCGTTAGCTCAGAGAATTATTTTTGATCATTATCTTGAAAAATAACAAAGAATAATGAATCCTACTTTCCCATTTCAAAATTTACTACCAAGCTACAGTAATTGTGGCATTGGCCTAAAGACAGATATATAGAGCAATGGAACAGAACAGAGAGTCCAGGAATAAACTCTTAACATTTGTAGTCAGTTGATTTTATTTTTCTTTTTTTTTCTTTTTTTTTTCAATGTTTACTTCTGAGACAAAGAGAGACAGAGCATGAATGGGGGAGGGGCAGAGAGAGAGAGGGAGACACAGAATTGGAAGCAGGTTCCAGGCTCTGAGCCATCAGCACAGAGCCAGACTTGGGGCTTAAACTCACAAACCGTGAGATCATGGCCTGAGTCGAAGTCAGTTGCTCAACTGGCTGAGCCACCCAGGCGCCCCTGTAGTCAGTTGATTTTCAACAACTGTGCTTAGAAAATCTAATGGAATAAGAACAGACTTCTCAGGAAAGGGTGCTAGAACAACTGTATATCTTTATGCCAAAAAGAGAGAGAGAGGGAGAGAGAGAAGTTGGAGTCCCATTTCAAACCATACACAAAATTAATTCAATAGAAGTCATATACCTAAATGTAACAGAAGAAGCTATAAAAATCTTAGAAAAAACATAGTAGTCCATCGGTGTTACTGGAATAGGCAATGGTCTCTTACATGTGACACCAAAAGCACAAGTGACAAATATTTAGAGATAGAGATAGATGTAGATATCGATAAAGTGGACTTCCTCCAAGTTAAAAATGTTTGTGCTTCATAGGACAATGTCAAATTTTGAAAGGTAAGATATGAAACAAGAGAATATATTTATAAATCATATTCAATAGAGAACTTGCACTCAGAACTCTTCTAAGTCAATAATAAAATAAAAATATTCCAATTTTTAATAGGCAAAGGATTTGAACACATAGTTCTCAAAAACACATATGTGTGTGTGTATATATATATGTATATATATATAGATAGATAGATAGATATAGATATATAGATACATATATATAGAGAGAGAGACAGAGACAGACAGAGAGAGAGAGAGACATGCCCAACATCATTATTCTTTAAGGACATGCAATTCCAGCCTACAATGAGTTGCCACTTCATACCCATTATGAGAGATAAAATCAAAAGGACAGATAATTGCATCAGGGAGCATGTGAAGAAACTGAAATCCTCATATATCGCTGATATGAATTTCGGAAATGTCACAAAATGTTGAACATATAAGTACCATATGATCCAGCAATTCCACTTCTAGATAAATACTGAAGATAAAAAATAACAACCACAGAAAACTGTGTATGAATGTTCATAGCAGCATTATTCTTAATAACTAAAATGTATAAACAATCTAAATGTCCATCAACAGATGGATAGATGAATAGATGAAACGTGGTATATCCATACAATGGAATAGTATTTCACAGTAAAAATGAATAAATTAATGATAAATGCTCTAATATGGATGAACCTTGAAATCGTTGTGGTAAGGAAAATAAACGAGCCGTATATTTCTATTTATATGAAATGTGCAAAACAAACTAATCTATGGAAATAGAAAATAAGTTTGTGGTTGTCTAGGGCTGGGCAGGTTTGAGGGGGAGAGGTGTTAAAAGTAACTGTTAATAGGTATGAGATTTCTTATTGGGGTGATGAAAGTATTCTAAAATTAACTGTGGGAATAGTGTACAATTACATGAATATACTACAATATATTGAGCAGTACACTTTAAATGGGTGAATTACAGGGGCGCCTGGGTGGCTCTGTCGGTTAAGCGGCCGACTTCGGCTCAGGTCATGATCTCACAACTCGTAAGTTCGAACCCCGCGTCGGGCTCTGTGCTGACAGCTCAGAGCCTGGAGCCTGTTTCAGATTCTGTGTCTCCCTCTCTCTGACCCTCCCCCGTTCATGCTCTGTCTCTCTCTGTCTCAAAAATAAATAAGCGTTAAAAAAATTAAAAAATAAATAAATGAGTGAATTACATGTTATGTGAATTAGATCTCAAAATATGTGTAAAACATTATAGCTAATTGCCATAAAATTATATTGAAAGAGTCAATAAAATCTGAAAAGTCCAAATAACAGGTATGTTTCCAGTTATTTTCATGGCTAAGACTGACTCGTCATCACCAGGAGCATTTTTGCCGACAATGCTTTTGCCTTTTGTGCCCCGATTTGGGGATCTAGTAAGAAATTAATACAAAAAGTAATCTTATATACTTGGCAAAGAATTGGTTCCACATACAGAATCAGAAAAAAAAATGTGTTTTCCTGGATATCCTCATCTATCTAATAATAATGGCAACAACCAAACCATAGTAGTGGTAGTTAATAGATATTAAATGTTTAATATGTTAAATATTAATAACAGTGCTACAGAAACACTGTTCTAAGTGTTTTACAAACATTAAATTTTTGATCTTCACCATAGCACTGTGAGGTTGAAACCATTATATTCTTCATTTTACAGGTAAGCACAAGTTCAATAAGTTGTCTGTGATCACACCGCTAGTGAGGATAGGGTTAGAATTATGGCTGGCTGGCTTTTGAATTTGTGCTCTTAATTAGTATGCTTTCAATAGCAACATTGGTTGTATAATATCTATGAACTAGCCATGGAATAATATCTATGGAATCATAAAGGGGTGAACAAAACCCCCAAAACAGTCCTTCAAATATTAGGAGCTATTCAAATAATTAAAAAAAATATATGAATATTAGTGGAATCATAAAATCAGAAGAAGGAAAGGAAGTCCACCATCTGGATTATGCTGGTGAATGTTACACTAAAACTAATTAGACAGAGGGTATAATAATATATTTAAATGATAAATTAGACAAACATCCTGAAAGATGAAAGTTAATATGCTGGGGCAATTCCTCATCTCATAGGAAATTAAACCTCTTCTGATTATAATAGCTCTTACTAATTATTATAAAGTACAAAAGAGAAAAAATATACATTTTTAACAATGCTAATAAATCAGCTCTCTACATAATCATGACAAGATTACATGCCAGGTATTGCTGGCTATACAAAAGTTAAGGATACCTGCCTTATGGAAAAGCAAACTTATTTTCTTAATTTATAGATGTCTGTAAAATCTATCTAGAATTTTTACTATATAACAAATAAAGATTTTTGTCTGAAGAGTATCAACCTAATGCAATTTGAGTCAATTTTGACCATGCCACAGGTCTAGGTTTCAAAGGAGACAAAGAAAAAAATGATACCTAGCAATTTTACCTAAACTTTAAAGATTATAAAAGTTGCAACTATGGTAAAGTGTATTCTAAGAAAAATAGTTAATATTTTATAACTATCTGTGCAGGTAATTTTAATCTGATAGCATTACTAACACTTAATTATGTCACAAGTAATATATGTCTTCTGGAGTCTCAAATTCCATTTAGTTTGCCATTTCTATTATTCAAGTACATTGATTTCCTTAATCAATATATAGTCAATAACTAGAGGTTGAAACAAAGTATTTGTCAATAGTTTAATTAGACAAAGTTTTGAGGTACTGAACAAATGCTAATGAAATTTTTCCTCTTGCATATAAAGGTATCTTTGACATCAAAGGACCCAGCTATCAAATATATAGCTGAGATGCTATAAGAATATTGTGAAGACGGGGCGCCCAGGTGGCTCAGTCGAATGACTGTCCGACTTCAGCTCGGGTCATGATCTCAGGGTTTGTGAGTTTGAGTCCCGCGTCAGGCTCTGTGCTGACAGCTCAGAGCCTGGAGCCTGCTTCAGATTCTATGTCTCCCTCTCTCTCTGCCCCATCCCCATTCATGCTGTCTCTCTGTCTTAAAAATAAATAAAAACATTTAAAAAATAAAAAAAAAAGAATATTGTGAAGGTTAAGTGAATAATGAAACTATAGATCAGTATACATGAAATTGGAACCATTCAGGGAAAATAATCAGAGGCATTATATATTTCATCTAATTTTGGTTTATTCCACAAGTATTTTTATACTGATTTAATGAACATATCTTTTATCATAGCCATGTGTATGTGTATATATTTTAAGGAGGTAAAATAAAATTAAATTGTCTTTAGCTATAATGTAGTTGCCTCCTGAAATCAGCTTGGATTCTGCTTTTTAAATATAAGTGCAAACTTTATAACATAAATATAGATTTATAAGTGCTTCTACATATTGATAATTGAGACCACACCTAAAGATTGTATAAGCTTATAGTCTAAAGAAATGTAAATGTAAATGTAAATGTAAATGTAAAGCTGAAATGTATACTGAGTAGGCTGTTGATATTGAAAGCTTCAAATTAAACAATAGAGTGTATAACATCATGTCACATAATTATAGTTGTTGAAAAGGAGCAAAGGTTGTGACCATGATTGTTGGCAGTGTGTAGTGAGTAATGATAGGTTATCTGACTTTTAAAATTGCAGTGACAAAAATATTTTATATGAAGAGTAAATAATACACAATTTCCCAATGAACTTAATTCATATTTTTTTGAATGACAGGCTCTGATCATATAGAACAGAGTCTAAAATATCATTTCTGAATATAACTTAAATTAGTTAATGAAGTTAATACACTACATTGATGAGATATTTATAGATAGTTCAGAAACAAGTATCTAAATAGAGAAACATTAGAAAGGCACTAGAACCTAAGCAAAATGAATTATTGTCAGATGACTTAAAATTCAGTCCTGGAATTACCATTACATGTATATTGACTTAAATACAATCTTTTAATTTTCAGATGTTCATTAATTTTATATGTTCCTTACATTAAAAAAAATAAGATTGTTGAAATAGATTACTCTTAACTCCAACCCTTCTCCCTCCAACTATTGATTATTGTAAATATGACACTCAGGGATAAAAGTTTTGCAGGGTGCCCAAGAGTGATTATTATCCCAACCCTCGATCCTGCTTTTCCTACCACATTGTGTGTGTGTGTGTGTGTGTGTGTGTGTGTGTTTGCGTATTAGTACCAGTAACATTCTTCAGTTCGTGTTCACTCAAGACTGGAAGACACTTTTATATTTCTATTAACTTGTGTGTATTCAAAATCTATAATAACTTTTAATGAGGACATTTTCCTTCTTTTTCATTAATATAATATATATTAAACTTGTATACAACTTTCATATGAAAATTGTATATGAAACATGGTTACTTGCAGTATGTTGAAGGATTTTTCTGGATAATTATCTTACTTCTAGAATAAGATGTCAAGGTTTATACTGAGGGTAAAAAAGGAAATGACAAGGTGAAAAGTTTGAAGAAAAATAAAGTGGTTTAGAGGGTCCATTTGGTGAAAGGGTGAGAGATTTACCTATCACATTAGTTTCGTATTGATGCTATGTTAAATTATCACTGACTTAATGGCTCAAAAGAAATTTATTACTTTATGGTTCTGAAAGTCAAAAGTCCTAAATGGATCTCTTTAGCCTAAAATCAAATGCTGACAGAACTGCATTCTCTCTAGAGGAAGGAGAAAATTTGTTTTTCAGTGTCTAGAGACCACCCTTTCTTTTCGGCTGGTGGTCTCCTTCCTACTGCCACATTGTTCTAATAGGTATATCTGTTAATGATATCACCTTTGGACTATCCTACTTTTCTCTCTCCTTTATTAGAACTCTATATTGGGCATACCAGATAATCCAAGATAGTTTCTCCATTCCAAGATCTTTAACTTAAAGATCTGCAAAATCCTCGTAATCATGTAAGATAATGCATTCACATTTTCTGGGATATGTGGATATGTTTGAAGATGTGGAGGTTTAATTATTCTGCCTATTATATTCCATCTTCTGGTCTCCAAAGATTTATTGGCATTCCATATGCAAAATGCATTCATCCAATCATAGCATTCCCAATGGCTCAACCTATTTATAGCATCAGTTCAACATGCTCAAATCTCATTGCCTATATCACCTAAATCATGTATGGGTGAGACACTGGGTACGATCCATCTTAAGGTAAATGTCTTCCCCACGTGTAAATCTGTGAAACAAGAAAACAAGTTATCTACTCCCAAAAGACAATGTTAAGACCAGTATAGGATCCTAGCTACAAATATTCTTATTAAAAAAAAATGAGACAGTGGGAGGGAATATGTTATTAACCTCAGCCAGGTTAATAACATGAGGTTTCGAAGTCAGTGGATAATTCCATTTATGAGTCCACCATCTGGCCTTGAGGCTCTACCCTTAGTAATTTTTTTTCTTTTTTCATAAAAGAGAATTCAGAATTGGACATATCTGAGAGAAACATTACCTTGCCCACCACTCGTAAAAATAACTAGCATTATGAGGCACCTTGGTAGCTCCATTGGTTAAGCATCCAACACTTGATTTGGGCTCAGGTCATGGTCTCACAGTCTTGAAATAAAATCCTGCCTCAGGTTCCATGCTGGCTGCAGAGCCTGTTTAAAATTTTCTCTCTCTCTCCCCCTCTTCCTTCCTCCCATTCATGCTCTGTCTCTCAAAAACAAAAACAAAAACAAAAACAAAACAAAAAAACCCACAAAACACAAAAAACAAAACAAAAACAAAAACAACCAAAAACAAAAAACAAAAAAACAAAACAAAAAAAACCCTAGAATTGTATAAATCAAATAATAATTGGAATCCTTGAAATTTAAGGGCATCTTTATCTGTGTAATACTTTCTAGCTGTATTTTATAATATGGTATATGCCTAGAAGAGTAGAAACTCAAAAATATGGGCCAAAATCTGGTGTGAAGATTTGACAGGAGATTGGAACAGACAAAAGACAATGAACTAGGTATTAATGATGAAAAGAATGGTAGATAATACATTTAAGTCAAATCAAAATATGACAATATAGAAAAAGGTGAGTGCCATGGACTGAATTGTCACCTCCAAAATTCAAATGTTTGAATAATTAACCCCTGGGTTGGCTGTAGTTGAAGATAGGATTTTTATAAGATTTAACTGAAGTTAAATGAGGTCTTAAGAATATGGTCCTAACCCAATAGGACTGGTGACTTTATCAGACGAAGAAGAGACGAAGAAGAAGAAGAAGAAGAAGAAGAAGAAGAAGAAGAAGAAGAAGAACAAGAACAAGAACAAGAAGAACAAGAAGAACAAGAACAAGAACAACAAGAAGAAGAACAAGAACAAGAAGAACAAGAAGAAAAAGAAGAAGGAGGAGGAGGAGGGGGGGGGAGGAGGGGGAGGGGGAGGAGGATTGGTGACTTTATCAGAAGAAGAAGAAGAGAAGATGAAGAAGAAGAAGAAGAAGAAGAACAAGAACAAGAACAAGAAGGAGGATGGGGAGGGGGAGAAGGAGGAAGAGAGAGAGATATTTTCCTTGTTTTGATAAAGAAAAAAGTCATGTGATTACAGTGAGATTGTGGCCACCTTCAAGCCGAGAGGAGCCTTGGAATGACACCTACATTGCCAGCACATTGACTTGAACTTCCAGCCTCCAGAACTGTGAGATATAAATTTCTGTTGTTTAAACCACACAGTCTATGGTATTTTATCATGGTAGTCTGAGTAGAATAATACAGTTAAGGTGATGGAAATTTGCGAGGAAGAATAATCTTTAATTATATTCCTCTTGAATTTTAAGAAACACATTTTTAAGAAGTTATTGAGTGAGAAATTGAAAATAAAAGGAAACTAGCCAGACAGATTATAAACTTTCATCTTCTTGCCACTGCCCTAGTTAAGGTCCTCTTTACCTTTTGCCAGGAGAACTCTAATTTCTTTTTTTCAGTCTTCTTTCTTCTAGGCTGGACCGTTACAATCCACACTCTTCACAGCTCACAATGTCACTTTTCTAACAAGTAACCCTAATACCAACATTCCCTTACTTCTAGCGTCCTAAAGTTTTAATGAATCATATACATCACTTAATTCAATCCTTACTTTTTATTATTAGCCAATAGTCATTGATCCTAAACCCAAGATCATAGATCTGTTATCCACTGTGGACACCTTCATAAACCATCATTTTTCAGTGATATCTCTGAGGCAGAAATGCCCCAGCCTTCACCAAATGAATTGTTTTAATTCTAGATTTGTAAATATTTCCAATTATCAGTATTCTTTCTCTCATTTCTTACAGTTCTTTCCCTCCACTCTATCTTCATATACAATATTCAAGTTCATACAGCCCTCCCTAGCCTTTAAAAACAGCAACAATTAGAAAAAAAGTATCTAAATCTTACAATGTACTTATACAACCAACTCAAAAAAGTATTTTAGTCTCTTTATTACCAACTTAACTAAAAAAGTATCATATATTACAAGCAAGGTATCTTTATAGTCACAAATGTTGTGTTAAAACCAACTTTGATAGTCTCTTCTTGGTTCTCTCTGAGCTCTACAACATAGTGTTAAATATCTTTTAAGTTGTGAACTCCTGGAATGCAATTTTTAAGAACGTTTCTGTCTTGATCATTACACTAATCTCTCACAGGCATCTCTTCCCCCTCTACCCCTTATGTTGGTGAACCCTAGATGTTTGTTCTTCCTCTAACTCAAAGAGTTCAATTAAGAGGCAATGAATGGGTATTATACCCAGTGTCTGTCCACATTCAACGTCCCCATGGAGTAGAGAGCTCTCAGTTGGGGCTAAATTCTCAATTCAAAACAATGTTGCTCAAGGGCCACCTTTTTAGCCTGACAAGAAAAAATATATCTAACCATTATATATTGCATTCAGCTGGGTTGAGTACATTACGCTGACCAGTCGGATGGCAATCTAATACTTCATTATTTATTTTGAGAGAAGACCACCATAGAATTCATAACTAAACTATTTCTGAAGAGAATTGCTCCCACTTCCAGTTTTCCCTCAACTACCATGAAGGTCTCTGAATTTTGGACAATGTTTTCTCCTCAGAAGTGAGTGTCACTGACGCTTTCGAAAATGTTTCATGTGACTAGTGTGGTTTCATGGTCAGGAGCTAGACTTATGTACTTGTTTTTTCATTGGCAGATGGGGGACACCAATTTAATTGCTGGAATTAGAGTGTAGGTTTTCTATAGTTGTTTCTAATATGCAAGATACTGACTGACAGCATTTGTATATTTGTAATTTGTAATGAAGAAAATATATATAAAATTTTTTTAATTTGTTTAAGTTTTTTTTTTTTTTTTGAGAGAGAGAGAGAGAATCTCAAGCAGGCTGTGCACCATCAGCATGGAGCTCAGTGTTAAGCTCCAATTCACGAACCATGAAATCATGACCCCATCTGAAACCAAGAGTTGGATGCTTAACTGACTGCACCATCCAGGTGCCCCTAAAAAGATGTTTTAATGTGTATGTAGTGTTCTAATAAACCTCAATGCCTTGAAGCTGTGTTTGTTATTTTTTTTAAATAATAAAAATAAAAGGTAATGAGTAGCTCTATTTTTAATTGTTTAAGTAACCTCCATATTGTTTTCCACAGTGGTAATTGGTAATTACACCAATTACATTCTTGCCAACAGTGCACAAGGATTTCCTTTCTCCACCTCCTCATCTACACTTGTTATTTCATATCTTTTTGATAATAGCCTTTCTAACAGGTATGAAATGATATCTCATTGTGGTTTTTATTTTTATTTCCCTGGTGAGTAATGATGTTGAACTTTTTTTAATATGACTGTTGGCAATCTGTAAATCTTCTTTGGAAAAATGTCTATTCAAATGCACTGTCCATTTTTTAATCATTTGTTGTTGTTATTGAGTTGTATGATTTCTTTATGTATTTCCTTATGCATTCTTATTGGATACATAATTTTAAAATATATTCTCCCACTCAGTAGAGCTACCATATGATTCATAGTTCCACTAATAGATATCTATCTGAAGAAAACAAAAACACTAATTCAAAAAAAACATATATGGGCTCTTATGTTCATTGCAAGATTATTTATAATAGCCAAGATAGGAAAAACACCTAAATGTTCACTGATGGATGAATGGATAAAGAGATGATATATAAGATATAATACACACACATACACACACACACTCACACACACACACTGAGATACATAAAAAAAAAAAAATTTTCCCATTTGTGACAACATGGACAAAACTAGAGGGTATTATGCTAAGTGAAATATGTCAGACAGAAAGACAAATATGCCATGATTTCACATACCTGTGGAATCTAAAAAAAAAGCAAAACAAACAAAGGAAACAAAACAAAACAAACCCAGACTCATAGACAAAGAGAACAGACTGGTAGATGCTAGAAGGGAAGGGGATGGGGACTATAATGGATGAAGGGAATTAAGAAGTACATACTTATGAAATAAATAAATCACGGATGTAATATACAGAATGGGGGATATAGTCAATAATGTATTAACTTTGTAAGGTGACAGATAGTAACTACAGTTATCTATAGTGACTATTTCACAATATATACAAATGTTGAATCACTCTGTTGTATACCTGAATTTAATACAATATGGTATATTAATTATATCTCAAAAAAGTCAATGGGTAAAAAGTTACAATTATATAAGATAAAAATATGTTCTAGAGATCTGCTGTACAACATAGTGCCTATAATTAATGATATGATATTGAGAACTTAAAAATTTATTGAGAGTAGATATCATCTTAAAAATTTTGTTTTATTATAAAACAAACAAAAATGAAGGAACATGAAGAAACTTTTGAAGGTAATGAATACGTTTGCTATGTTGAATGTGCTTATGGTATCATGGGCATATGCGTACATCCACACTCATCAAACTGTATGTAATCAATATGTACATTTTTTGGTTCATCATTTATACACATCAATCAAGCTGTAAAAAATGTGCTATGGAACCAAAAGGCAGACTTAGATATGTGATTGAGATCAAGACCAAGTGTTTCTTCCTTTCTCAAAATGAAATGAAATTAAAGATATAATTTTAAGTAAAATTAAAAATGAGATACACGACGAGTCAATCATCTCACAAAGCTAAGTAGTGTTTAAACAATGGGTATAAAAATGATAAATTTCTATAAAATATAAAATAACATGGGGGCAAGATTGATGTTAATCTAGACAATCATAAAGTCTGAAACAACATGTAAGTCCAATAGAGGTCACTTAACAAGTGTCTTTTTCTAATAACACCTAGACAATCATTCTTCAATCATAGGGAATGAAGCTGGATTAAAGAAAAATGGAAGAAGAGGATAATTACTGAAAATAGTTTCTAGGATTCTAGTCTCAGTGCTTATTTTCCCCCTCCAACTAAATTTAAGGATGGTGACCTCTAAAATAAACTCAGTAACTGTATTGGAGACGTCCAGAGGTGATGGTTTTTCCCTAGAAAAATGTGGAGCAGTGCTCTGGTGAACTGTGGCTTTCAGAGGGAGAAGAAGTTAACAGAACAAAAAGCTAGGTTTACCACAAACCTTAAAATAAAATCCAGTTGATTCTACTGCCCAATCACAAATACATTTTACTGTTGTAATTTCAACTTCAATGTTGTGGAAGGAAGATTTTTTAACATAGAATTCTATATTCTGATTTTCAAAAATCACAGCAAGAAAAAATATCTTTGAAAATTAAAATAAAAAGGAAAATGCTTAACAATAACACAGTATATTTGAGGAAAATCATTAGTAATTCAATAAAATAAATGCTAAGTGAATATGTAGTAGAAGTAAGATAACCTAAAATAAAAGAAAGAAAAGGAAAAAAGCCAGTAAACCGAATTCTAGTGAAATTTACAGCAACTGTTAAATAATGATTCACCAAACAGATTTAATACAACATCTGAACATATCTGGAATCATAACTCCATATTTGTTTATTCAATGAATATTGTTTCCTTTCCATGGTGAAAAAAAATAAGTATTGGGGAAAATGCAGTACACAGAATGTACAAAAACATATCAAGCTTATGAAGGGAAAAAACCAACATAAGACAAATAAAATGTTTTACAGCTTTTAAGGAGTAAAGCAGGGAATGGACTAGGAAATACTGGAGGGGGCAAGGAAAAAACTGCACAGTTAGACAGTAAAGACATTAAAGAATTCCTTGAATATAGGATGTTTGACTAAAAGACTAAGGACATGTCCTGGGAATGTCCCGGGAAAGGAGTATTTCTGGCAGAAGGAATGGAAGCCACCGAATTACCAAAACAACTCAAAATAAAATAAGAGGGCAGTATGGTTGGAGATTAAAAATAAGATAAATAATTTAGTAGGATATGATGTCAGAGAAGTAGCTTGCATTGCGGTGAGAAAACAGGAAGGCAGATTACATATATTCTTAAAAGTCATTGTTAAGATTTTGGCCACTACATGAGTGAGGACTACGAAGACAAGAATGGCAGAATGTGACTTATAATGAATATTTTCTGGCTAATGGTTAAAAATAAACCATGGGTGACCTAGGAAAGAAGCAGCCAGAGAGCTATTACAATATTCTATGCAAACATATGATGACGGTTTAAACTAGATGGCATTGCCATTTTCTTTATATTTTGAAGATACATCCAATGATATTATTGACATATTGAATTGGTTTTAAGAGAAAGAATTTAAGAATTACTCCAAGTTTTTTGACCTCAGCAAATAGAAGAATGGAGTTGCTAATTATACCAATAGGAAAGACAGAGAAAGAAATATGGGGAATACTTGAAGCTCGTGTTCAAGTCATAACACATTTTATATTTCAATTAGGTGTCCAGTTGGATATTTTTAGTTCACTGTTAGATCTGTAAGTTAAAAGTTCAAGAGAATTGGGAAAAAAAAATAAATTTTAGAGTCATCAGAATGTAAATAATATTGGAGACTAAATTAAGCATACAAGGAAATCACTGTCGCTATAAAATATAAAAGTAAATCATCCCTGAACCATTTTCAAGTTTAGAGGTTGGAGAGATGAAAACAGTCCAACAAAGGATACTAATGACCTGAAAATGAAAGAGGGAAACTAGCAGTAACTGGTGTCCTGGGGCCAATAAGGTAAGTGTTTCAAAAAAGGGAGAGTGATTTTGTTGTTGCTATTGTTATTGTTGTTTTTGTTTGTTTGTCTATCAATAGGTTACTAAAGGTGAGGACTGAGAATTGACTTTTGCATTTAACACTATAGAGGTGATTTTTTATTTTTACTAGGGCAGGTCAAGAGAAAGTTTCATTGAAAAAAATTCTTTAAATAAAAAGAGAAACTTGAGACAACAATAAAAATGGCTCTAGGGAGGAGGTTTGCTATTAGTAGAAGAAACAAAAAACAGTGGATAGGAAAAAGAGAAGTGGGAGTAAAAGGATATTTTTGTTGTTGTTTTGTTTTTTAACCTGGATGAAAAAGCATCATGGTTGAATGCTAAAATGAAAAACCAAGGAGTAAAGAAGAGAATTTTTTTCCTTCTTTCTTTCTTTCTTTCTTTCTTTCTTCCTCTCTCTTTTCTTTCTTTCTCTTTCTTTCTTTCTTTCTTTCTTTCTTTCTTTCTTTCTTTCTTTCTTTCTTTCTTTTGTTATTTCTTTCTTATATATATAATATTATATTATATATTTCCTTTATATATATATATATATATATATATATATATATATATATATTTCAGAAAGGACATGGGAAAATGGTGAGAGGAGGTGATTTTTAGTCCATGTACAGAAAGATTCTTAGGAGCATGCATTGTCCAACCATGGAAATGGGAAAGGAAGTGTAATGTTTGGTTTATTCAACTATAACCCTAGATGTAGTGAAATAAGAACCACGCTCTTCAGCAGACAATGAGAGTACTGAAAGATGAGTTAGAGGTTTGAAGAGAGAAAATAAAACAACCTAAGTGAACAGGAAAGCGAATTATAAGGGTTCATTTTTTTAATTTTTTAAAAATGTTTATTCATTTTTGAGACAGAGAGAGAGTGAACAGGGGAGGAGCAGGGAGAGAGGGAGTCAGAATCAGAAGCAGATTCCAGGCTCTGAGCTGTCAGCACAGAGCCTGAAGTAGGGCTTGAACTCACAAGCCGTGAGATCATGACCTGAGCTGAAGTCGGACGCTTAACCAACTGAGCCACCCAGGCGCCCCTATAAGGGTTCATTTTTAAAGATAATGATAAAAGATACACATATCTATCAAGCACAGCAAAGTAAAATTAGGGAACATTTGTTTAAATGAGCTTTCTTCAAAAAGAAATGGGTGTATATTATGTCTGTAAACAAATTTTAAATCCAAATGAAATGAGATGTATTTTAGGAAGAACAATATGAGCAACATAAATGCATAAAAAATGAACAAAAACAACAAAGAACTTGACCAATAATTTAAAGGAATCAAAAACATTTTCAAATAATGGGTAGTATCTAGGGTCATGGTCAGTGAAATCAGGTATTTTCAGGTTCTTATACTGACTGTGTAATCCTGGCCAATTTTTATGCCCCAGTTCCTATATATACAAAATAATTGGCATAATAATAATAATTCCTGTCTATAATGATTTTGTTATACCATGAATTAAAAAATAATTTGTGTAGTTTTTATTGTGTTTACTGGCACATAAATATTGTTATCATTATATACACTCTCTATCGCCTTGAAAATGCAATGTCCTTTTGGTTTTACTATAAATCCTGTCAAAGTTTTATGATATTAAAATGTTAGGTATTTGCTATCTTAAATAGTCTAACATGTCTATATAACTTGAACAGAAAAATTGGCAAAAGTTAGAAACATAATATTTACCAATACGGCTAGAACTGAATATAATAGTATATTGAAAGATAATATACAATTCTCATCCACATATAATTGCTGTAAAATTTATTATACCAAACCTAGTGCTTTAAAACAATGACTTTTAATGTTCTTTATTTTGTGAGTCAGAATTTCAGGGAGGGCTGGGCTAAGCGGTTCTCTCAAGTCTTTCATATGGTTACAGTTGACCATCTCCTGGGGCTGCTGCTGTCATCTGAAGTGCCAGTGACATTGGCCATGCAAGATGACTTACTCATCCGGCTGGCCTTGATACTGCTGAATGCAGCATTGTTGCAACTATCCATTGGAGCACCCGATATAGTCACATAAAGTTACCTCAGGACCTTTTCAGCAAAGGTGGTTCTTTATGACTAGTCTTGGAATTCTCACAGGGGCATTTTTGCTATACTCTATAGGTCAAAGCAGTTATAAGCCTGCCATATTCATGGCGTAGGGCATAGACTCCCAATTTTTTGATGGAAATAGAGACAAAGTGTTTATAGATTTTTTTTCACCACCACACGTAGCTAGGAGGAATTAGTTGTCTTTTTTTTTTAATGTCTATTTATTTATTTTGAGAGAGAGAGAGAGAGTGTGTGTGTGTGTGCCTGCACATGAGCAAGTCGGGGAGGGAGAGAGAGGGACTCCCAAGCAGGTTCCACACTGTCAGTGCAGAGCCCCACATGGGGTGCAAACCATGAACTGTGAGATCATGACCTGAGCTGAAATCAAGAGTCAGATGCTTAACCAACTGAGCCACTCAGTCGCCCCAGCAATTAATTTGAAGAATATAAGAATGGTTTACCTTAGGACTTTAAAAGACAAAGAAAGTGATCTTTTCAATAGAAGTAGAAGACAAAGAAAGTGATCTTTTCAAAGAAGTAGAAGTTTTCAACACTTATTCTTGGTTATAAATTTGAAGAATAAGCTAGTAAGAATCTTCTACAAATACTATTGACTGCCAGCGGGGAGAAATAAAAAAACACCATCAGTAGAACAATATTTATTCATTTAACAAATATTTACTCAACGTTTATTCTACACAGAGCACTTTTCCTTTCATTAAAGATACAGCAATGAAGAAACAATGTCTATACTTACATGGAATTTACTAGAATATGAAAAGAAAAAATAAAGAATACTATACCTGATCTTATCTTTATGTCTGGGAAATCCCTACTCATTTTTTCAGGTGACAACCTACTAGTTAACTCCTACAGTAGGGGTTGACATAACTAAGGCCTGCAGGCTAAATTCATCTCATCCTCTGCGTAAATAAAGTTTTACTGAAACAGAACAATATCCATTCCTTTTCTTATGTTTCCGGCTGCTTTGATGCTATGTTGGTAGATTGGAATAGTTGAGACAGAGACCATATGGTCTGCAAACCTGAAAATGTTTACTAACCAGTTCTTTAAAGAACAAATGTGACAGCCCTTTTCTACATTAAAATTTCTTGGATTTACCAAGCAAATTCTCCTGTTATATAAACAATGCACTTGGACTCTGACTATAATAGATCTTTTTATATTATATTAACTTTATGTTTCCTGTGTCACACATACGTTTTAGAGAGTTAGAACTATGATGTAATCATTTCTGAATACCAGCTACTAATCTAGTGTAAGATATATTGCAGTACTCTATTTAAAAAGTTTATAGCTGCATGAATAAATGATTGAGCTCTGTGTCCAGTCTTGCCTCATTACTCTTTGCCTCTCAGTGATCTCTTCTATTCCTGCAACTTAAGATAACACCTTTATGAAGATTAATCCTCCATTTTAAAATGTCCTTTATGCCTTTTCAACACGAATCTCCAATCAAATATGTCGCAGATGATTCAAATTCAATATAGTCCTATCAAGAAGAATTATTTTCTTCCACTAGAAATATACCTGGTTTTTTAATTGTCATTTCGAATCAATAACCTCACCATTGTTCCAGAGACTATGGTATAATGCTGAAGAATATTAGCAGGTGAGACAAAGAGGAAGGAGATGTAACTATCTTCATTTTATCCAAACTAGATAACTGGATGTCAACCCTGAGCATATGAGGTAATGGACAGGATGTTACCAATCGGCCACCTACTCATGCTCATTTTATCTCTGAAATGCTTGTTGGATTGGACTTGTTTCCATTCTCAGTGCCACTGAATGCATTCATTTCCCAAAGCCCAGAGACAAAACAAATTTACTAATAGAAATCTGAAATCTAATTCTAATTGTCCTCCCTCTTAACTGTCTTCACGAAATCCATTCTTTATTTATTATTTAACCCAACACATAATGTAAGAGTGCTTAGAACATAAAAGCCAGAGTGCTAGGTTCTGGGAATAGGATAATGAATAAGAGAGTCTCAGGTTTTCAAGGCATCTATTTGAATCACACATAGAAATTAAGTTAAAAAATTACACAAATTTCTTTCTGGGACACTATCGTCAGTTTGTTTTTTTTTTTTTTAATAAATAAAAACAGAAAACTCTCCCCTGATCAAAATCCTCTGATTCTTCTTTCCTCCAGGTAACCTCACTTCCCTCACACATCTTTCAAGTTGCCCCTTTCTGCTATGTTTATTTTTGTTTCAGCAGTACTTTTTTTTTCTTTTGAATACCATTTATGTTAGCTATTTCCAGCATCTGTCGTATGCACTTTCACATCTCAGTAGCATTGCTCAAACTTCTGCTGAAGCCTTTCTTAAGCTCCTGTCTCAATTGCTATCACCAGTGAAAATCGATCCCATCCCTTCCCCCACTGCCCAGTCTTTTCACCTAAAAATATATATTTCTTTATGTCTGGGTGAAATCTAAATCCACCCCATACATTATTTATTTGTATATTATTCCTTCAGTAGATCATATATTCCTAATTTAAAATTCTCAATTATCTTGATATTTCCTATGGGTATAGCACTGTAATACATTCGTGGGCTCAATACATACCTATTGTGACTTTTAAAAACTCCCATCGCCATGTTCTTTTAATCTCAAAGGTTATCAAAAGAAACTTAAAGACTCAGGAAAACCTAGTCTCTAAAGCAGTTTAGCAAGTTTGATCAAAAGAAAATAGTAACTGTTTAAAACAGAATTATGTAGGGACTTATGCCAGCTAAGTAAGAAAAGCATGGGACTCTCTCTATATGTCAGGGTCATGAGTTCGAGCCACACGTTGGGAGTAGAGATTACATAAATCAATCAATCAATCAATCAATCAACATTAAAAAAAAAACCCTGCCATACTTAAAAACAGAAACAAAAAACAGAACTATATACTTATTCATATTTCACAATTATTGCAACAAATACATTTACATAGGTTATTTGTATTATGAGTTTATTTTATTTTAAAAACTGTTCTCTAGGGCCGCCTGGGTGTCTCAGTCGGTTGAGCATCTGACCTTGGCCCGGGTCATGATCCCGCGCTTTGTGGGTTCCAGCCCCGCGTGGGGCTCTTTGCTGACAGGTTCCGAGCCTTGAGCCTGCTTTGGATTCTGTGTCTCCCTCGCTCTCTGCCCCTCCCCTACTCTGTCTATCTCCCAACAATAAATAAACATTTAAAAAAATTATTTAAAATGAATGAATAAATAAATAAATAAGTAAATAAAAATGGTGCTGTAGTATTTTTAAGCAAGTATACCTCAGATAAAATAATATTACAGAGTTTGTTTACAATGCATTGGTTTCTACCAGAAAAACAAAATAAAGCAAATAGTCTAAAATAAAAATAGTGGAAATGACAATGTGTATATTAGAATTATATATAAACAAGTAGAATGTAATTTTAAACTATAAATATGATCTAGAAATGTTTTAGAAGAACTAAAAAATGGTTCATATTCTGCTCAAAATTAAAAGTCTCTAAAGATTTAGACATTTGAGAGAATACTTTAAGAGACTGGTTTAAGAATATGCTTAACTCACAATTTAACATGAAGAATTTATTTTCTTTTAAATTATTTTTTAAGTTTGTTTATTTTGAGAGAAAAATACAGCATGAGCAGGGGAGGAGCAGAGGGAGAAGGAGCGAGAGAGAATTCCAAGTAGGATTCGCACACACATTGCAGAGCCTGACACGGGGCACGAATCCATGAAACTGTGACATCATGACCTGAGCTGAAACCAAGAGTTGGACACTTAACCAAATGAGCTACCCAGGTGTCCTTGACAGAATTCTTTCTTTTTTTAATTATTTTTAAATGTTTATTTTTGAGAGAGAGAGAGAGAGAGAAAGAACACGCGCAAGCAGGGGAGGGGGAGTGAGAGAGGGAGTCTCAGAAACAGATTCAGGTTCCAGGCTCTGAGCTGTCAGCACAGAGCCCGATGTGAGGCTCCAGCTCACAAACCATGAGATCGTGACCTGAGCTGAAGTCAGATGCTTAACTGACTGAGCCACCCAGGCACCTCCCTGACAGATTTTTTAATACAAATTTAGATTGTCATTTTTTCTCTTAGATTTATAATGGAGAATAATTTAACCTTAAATTTCTTTAAAATCTGAACAGTGATCCTGTGTTATGATTATCAATATAACAACTTTGTGTATTCCCACATTGAATCTGGTTCTCATCATTCTCTTTTGAGAAGAGGACTTTCATATAATATTCTTATATTGCAGAAGAAACAGAAATAAACTAAAAACTATACTGTGAAGAAGTGCTTAAAGCATTTGCAAGCATTGGTTTACCTACTTTTTGAAAGATAAAAAATCTAATGTTTATTCATTTTTGAGAGAGAGACAGAGCACAGAGAGAAAGGGAGACACAGAATCCAAAGCAGGCTCTGTTATGACAGCACAGAGCCAGATGCAGGCCCTCAAGCTTGAACTCACAAACTCAGGAACCCAGGAACGTGAGATCATGACCTGTACCAAAGTCAGATGCTTAACCAACTGAGCCACCCAGGCCACCCTGGTTTACCTACTCTTAAAGCATGAATCAAGCAATATATTTCGGAATTAGTTTAAAGAATGACATCTAAAGTAATGCACAATGTGTGTGCGTGTGTGTGTGTGTGTGCACGTTTACTTTTTAAATTAGTAATGAGTTTACCTTTAGCCTGCAAGAGAATAGTTTTGACATAAACTATTCAAAAAACAAGAGTCTAAGAAGACTTTGGGAAACTTCACTACCCTTTTATGAGGTCAGGTAATCTAGATGCATTTCAAGTTACTGAAGGATAGTGAATTGATAGGTTTATGAATATGCAAGTGTGATGAAACGTATTTTTATAAATAATTTAACTTTTTAGTAGTAATGAATTCAACCTACATATACAAGTTAACAATGAAATGATCCAATAAATATTATAGAGAAAAATCTGCCTTTGCCCTAGAAACTCAGAAATGAAAACATTTGCACATGAGAAATTTCAACTCATTTCTACAAGGTGATGTGTTACAGCGGGCTAAAGAAAAAAAAGACTATAATTTTTTGATTAAGAAATAAAAACAATCTATGAAAGAAGAGAAATATACACTCAGCAAAACCAAATTATTTCCCTAGAACCCCAAACCCCAAGGAGCAGAAATGATGGTAACACTGGAAAAGCAAAGTGAGGATAAAGTATTCTTGATTATGGTCATATAGCACAAAATAAATGAGGTGATGGAATGTTGAAAGAGTGGAGGTTCTGTTCATCCGTTTCTTCGGAACTGCATAACGTTGATGTTTAAAGAAGGAAAATAGAAATGTTCTCATAGCTGGCTTCTAATGATGGTATTTCTATAAAGTAGAAACAGAAAGTCCTGCCCCAATAAACAGGGAGGATAAAGTCCCTTAATGACATGTCACTGCAATCATATGAAAAACTTGAGAACTGGCCAGCCTAGATAGTTAAAACTTAAAAAAAAAAAATTGAATTGTTGAAATTCCTTTGCAATTCTGAGACGCAGTTATAAGTGCTGGTGCTATCTGGAAGAACTGAATCCCAGCTGTAGGATGCTGACTAAAATCGGGAATCATGTGGTGACGTATGGAGAGCCACCTCCATGGCATTAGAATAAAACAGCATTGCTCAAGAAATAAGTCTATTTCCAGCAACAAATGGCCCCAAATAAACAGAATATACTTGGAATATGTATACCACCATATTAAAGGTGATATCTCAAAGGAAAGAAATTATAAGTGATCATATTTCATTGTTCTATTAAAAAAAAACTATGTAGAAAATGGTGATATTATTGAAGCCAGCAAATTTAAAAGAAAAATAGTTTTCTCTCAATTTTGCCCATCATTTCATTCATGGTTCTTGCACTTAGTTAAATGTCTTCAGTAGAATTAGCATTTTCAAAGTGATCATTTTGAATTCGATTTTCCTACTAGACCTTCAAAATCACCATTTACTTAGAAAGAACTATATGTCTAAAATATTTCTTTAAATTAACGCGCAATTCTGAGGAACAACTTGAATCTACTATTTTATCATAAATGTAATTTACATATAGATTTCATATTCTTCTCTGTATTAACAATATAATCTAAAAAAGCATTACAATGTTTGAAAGCTTATTTGTTCAAGTGCACTTTCTATTCGTACTGTATAATGCCATTCAGAGTAGTATTACAGGGTGGAAAACAAAAATTTCATTATTGATTAGAATACACGTTTAAAGGTCAGCTGTAGCAAAGCATTTTAAAACCTGATTATATTATGCTTGTTAAGGTTTCTGCACACCTCTGAATTTCAAAGTAATTATATTTAAACAATATATTGGCAGGAAAAATTATGGCTATGTTGCCAACTGTGACATTACTAGGTCATTTATAAGCTTATGGCATTTAAAGTTTCTCACGATTTCAAAGAAAACAAAAATTTAGGTTTATATTAATTTTAAAACTAATTAGGTAATTTTACATATTGTATTTCCTTTAGTAGAAAAGCTATATACATATTATATTTATATTATACATTTATATATTATATATTTATAGTATATATTTATGTGTTATTTATATAGTACATATATTCAACTGATTATCAAAACTTTCAGATATTACATTTTTAAGTCTTCAAAATTCATTAGATTTTTTGTTCCTTGCACAAATCTTCACATATGTTCACTTTATCACTCCTATTTTCCAAAACAAGACCAATTTCTCAAGTATATTATTCTCGTAATTTCTTGTGTTTTTAAACTTATTGACATTATTCTCCTAGAGACAGATTAATGCTGTTTACTTAATCATTATATGAGTATTATTTTATAAAAGTATACAATTATTTTTACTAAACCATTTTATACACAATTTACACTAATTGAAATCTGTGACATCATGTGTCCTTTAAATTACTTCTCAATCTACATGCAGCATTTTCATAAGATGTGACAAAAGTATAAATTAAAAAATAACTTCAATATTTTCCGAAATTCTAAGTATTTTGAGAAAGAAAGAAATCCAGAGTACATTAAATGAACTGGTTAAATTCAGTTTTACATGTCTTCAATCATCTCTAATGTCTGTCTGTGAAAAAAAATGGAATTAATATAATACTAGGATATAGATGTCCATAATAAAATAATCAAATGCATCATATTCAGAAAGATCAGTAGATTATCCTTTTGAGGACATTCTTAGGTATGTATAGAAAGGAAGATAGAGTTTACATCATTCAGTCATCCTTCTTTATCATGTCCAAATATCAGTTCCTCTGGAAATAAAAAATGGATCTAGGGTGCTTCTATAATTGTTCAAACCCTGTATAATTATGGTATAAATTTTTATGGCTAAGTCTATGGAATAAAGACCAAAAATATTTCCTTTCAAAAGAGTGATGTCTAGACCTAGTGTATAATATTCTCCTAACTCTGATAATAAATCCTTTTTAAAAGTTCACTGCAGGGGCACCTGGTGGCTTAGTCGGTTAGGCGTCTGACTTCAGCTCAGGTCATGATCTCAGGGTTTGTGAGTTGGAGCCCCGCATGGGGCCCCGTGCTGACAGAGTGCCACCTGCTTGAGATTCTCTCTTTATCTTTCTCCCTCCCTCTCTCCCAAAATTAATAAACATTAAAACAAAACAACAACAACAACAAAAACAGTAGGTTTGTTACCCTCTAGGAGCACATTTTTGAAAAGTTTAATAAAACACTAAATTTTTTTTAGCAATCCACATCAAGGGAGAAAAAAGAAGAAGTATATCAGAAAATACATAAAACCTCAACAATAAAGAAGTATATTCTATTTTTTTTTTCATTTATTTTTGAGACAGAGAGAGACAGAGCATGAGCAGGGGAGGGGCAGAGAGAAAGGGAGACCCAGAATCTGAGGCAGGCTCCAGGCTCTGAGCTGTCAGCACAGAGCCAGACGCAGGGCTCGAACTCACAGACCGCGAGATCGTGACCTGAGCCAAAGTCAGGCACTTAGCCGACTGAGCCACTCAGACGCCCCAAGAAGTATTATATTCTAGAGATTATGGCCATGGTTTCTAGAGCCAGAACTCCTCGGTCCACATCTTAATTAATGTTATTGGATGTGTTATTAAACAAATTAGTTATCTTTTTTTAGAACTTAGTTAATTCATCTGTAAGGTAAGGATAATATTAGTTCTTAACTCACATTTTTTTTTAATTTAAATGTGTGACTATATGTAAAATATATGCCTGGCATAGAGTAAAACCTATATATGCGTTTTCTCTTATTCAATAGACGATGAACTCCTAAAAGTCAGGGATTTTTGTGTGCTTTGTTCATGATTATATCCTCACACAGCACATGGTAAGTAGGATTTCATCAATATTTGTTAAAGGAACAACCGAAAATGTGGAAAGTTGTGGAGGCTGTGGTATCCCTCTCGAATTCTTCCTCAGTGCTGTAGAACTCACTGCCTCAGCTGCTGGGGGTGTGAGGGTTAAAGGCTTTCAGGAATGGCCTTAATAAAAAAGTTACTTTCTCATGGGCCCTTCCCACGTCGGCTGATCAATGCCAAGGCATATAGGCCATGTCCCCTTGCAGCAGAGAGGGACAATGATGAAGGGCCATTGTGGCACTGAACTCTCTGTGGAATCAGGATCAGTTAACCTCTTTGTTGAGACTGTACTGTGTTTCAAATTCTCACTGGACCGATCTTATTTCATCCATCCCCTCCAACTGGTGTTAGTCTCTAAAGCACTCCTCAATAAACTTCCTATATCTCGATCTCCATGGTAGAATCTTTTTCCTGGGTAAGCAATGAAAAAGTAACTTTTTCAAAGACTACCCTCACATAAAACCTTCAGCTGTTTTATGATTACAATATATGTAACTAATATTAATAATTGGGCATTAAACCATTAGAAAAGATGAAAGAAGAGAAAAAGACTATGGCAGAAAACCTTGAGTTATTTTATACTATACATGTACACTAACAAGCAGTCAAAATGAGATAGGCTTTTCTTCCTTCTTCCACATTCCAAGGATCCATTGTAAGGAGTATTTATCCAAATTCAAATCTAGCAATATAGTAAAAAGTGAAATACTAAATCAGGTATGATTTATTGAATAAGCAACAAGTTCATATAGCTTGGGGAGTCACACTACATGATTTTATCATACCAACCGGTCAATAAAGAACCACCAAATTGTCAGCTTGAGAAGCACATATTAAATCTCGACATCCATTACTGATTGAAAAACAAAAACGAAAACAAAACAAAACAAACTTACAAAACATTTACTACACTGTGATGGGAATTTGCTTTTGAAAAACACTAAAAAATATCTATTTGGACCCAAACCCTAATATCAGATCTATCAAGAAAAATATAGATTTTCTAACAAAGGCACATATAAGATAAATACGCTTAATGTAAATGTAAATGTCACGTAGCTCTGTGCTTTGCGGTGGTCTCAGCCTACAGATAGCTAGCAATGCATCAGGGGCACTCACCTGGACCCAACTACTAGTGGTGAACCCCCCACAGAATTTCTGCAACCAGAGCCAATGCCATGGCTGGCCCAGCCCTTTATTACGATTGTAAGACACACCTCAGCAACAACCACGACGGAACTTTGCAAACACAAGGTTTACTACTTACCAGTCCCAGAGGGTACACAACATGCTTGGGGCCACATGGTGAGATTACAGGTAGAGACAGTGAGAATGTGAACCCGGAGTTCTGTTTTTACGAGGGTCAAGGGTGGGGTGCCTAGCATTTTGCAGGTTCACTTTTTATCGATGAATTCAGGATTGATGAATCCTGAAAGCAGGATTAAAATGCAGAAAAGGAAAAGCGAGCAATCAAATAGTTAAGTCAAACAGAGCTCTCTAAAAAGGAGAACTTCATGGGTCGAGCATCCTGGCTCCTTATCTAGGTGTGTTTCTGGCAACGTGTTTATCCAAGATGGAAGTTTTTCAAGTGGAAGCCTTGGCGATCAAAAGGTAATATCAAGCACTCTCATTATAGTCAAAAAAAAGCTTATTGTCAAGTACTTACACTACACATTATTCTGGAAATTAACTCAAATACTTTTTTTTTTTAATGAGGCATAAATGTTGAAAAAAAAAGAATCCTCCTCTTCATCATTATCATTAAAATAATTCAATTGAAATACCCAAGACAGTAAGGTAAAATCTAGGATAACTATGAATTGACTTTAGTACAGTGACTACAAAAGGATATTTTTTGATGATGGTCACTTAGTTGGAAAACAGTGCCAGCAAATTTCTCTATGCTATGTCATCATGTGAAACTAAAAAGAAGGTTCATTTAAAATGGAATTGGGAGGCCACAATGGGAGGGCTGTCACACCCACATCATGCATTGATGAACTCCATCCATTGCCTTCCCAAATGGAGCCTACGTTACTCCTCCATCAAGAGAAAGAGTTTCTCCTTGTCCAGCAACAAGCTCAACCAACAGTAATATAACTCAGCCAATGAGAAACAGGTACCACCCTGAACTCTTACTTTCCTCCATTGTATTTTTGTTCAAAGCGGCCCCTCCCAATGTCCTTCTTTTCTCTAGAAAATTCCTCTCCCCTTATCTCTGGATTTGATTATGGTTTAGCATAGCTTTCATGTCCCAAATTGCAATTCCTCTGCTATTCCCCAGCAAACCCATGTTACTAGTAAAATAACTGGTTGTTTTATTGTTAGGTCGATGCAAATAACAAGATAAATGTTTAGTTTGATAAATATACAAAGAATTTAAAATAAAAATATATTCATGTGATTAGACTTATCACCTGCTGTTATATTTGTATAAGAATTTTTTTTTCCTTTTCTTTATTTAGACAAGACATCTGATATCCAACTCTGTTATTTATATATGTTTAAAATACATATTTTACAGCATATATAGTATGGGTTTATATATATATATCCATATATAATATGGTTATATATGTTTAATACATATGTTATATATGTTTCATGCATATATATCCTGCATACATGCCCCAAACCCACTTAAGACTATGGCTACAAGATCCATGCAAACAGATGCTAATTATTATTTTTATTCCTCAGAAGATATAGAGGTCACTATACATTCTTATCATATGAATGAACAATATAGACCAAATACAGGAATAATATAATATTATTAAACGTTGGTCTGATACTATCAAAAAATCATAAATTTTTATTTTACAGTGTTCAAATGCTCAGGCATGGGTAGTTGGTAAAGGAAAATATGTCCCTCTAAGCAGTTTTAAGCTCAAGGTATTGCAACCTTTACACTAGAGTGTTTACCTGACTTCCAGCGAAAACATAGGTTCAAACAAATGTTTTGCACCTGCAGAGAAGAAAAGGCCCAAATGAAGCTCTAACTATCATGGCAAAAGAGACAAAGGGCTATGTAGGGCAATCCTGACTCCTGGGCTCTCCATGTGCTCCAGAGTAGATTAAATGCTTGAAAAGGAAGAATATGTTTTGGCAGCATTGCTAGATCTATATCCCTAGGGCAAAATTGAAGACATAGTTGCATTCAATACAGACATAGATCTCCAGAAAGATATTTTCATAAGCAAGCATTGCAGGCATTCAGCTGTGCGTGCCAAGAATATCTCGGGAAACAGAGTGCAGGTCTGGAATGAACATGCTGGCATGCAGAGGAGACGGTTGAAACAGTAAGTGCTTCAGTGACACCCAAAGCAGCAGGAGATGACAACAATGGTAGTATCAGCAGCAAAAAAAGGGCTATTTTTCCATTTATAAATGCAATTGAACATATGGCTAGCTTAATTAGGACTTTTCTCATTAACTCAGAATAGGCAGCCTCCATTGAAGCACCCTCGAAAGAGAATCTGCATGAATAACGATCTATAGGTTTGCAAAAAGACCATTTAATAAGTTGGAAACCAAGAAGTCAGCTATGAGCATCTGTGCAACATTTGCTTATTTTTACCATATTTAGTCACTCTCTGCTGTGTACCAACAGCCCTCGAGCCACATTCAAAGCTCCCATTGATAAGAATGGTTCATTTAATGCCACCTTCGCAGAATCTGCCTGTAGTTAGAAGGTGAAGCACCATTAAAACACAGAAAAATATCAGCAGAGCTGTATGCAAAGAAAGCACGCATTTGTACGTTGTAATTATGTTAGAGTTACAGGTGAAAGACGAAAAATAAATTTGGAGTTTTCCAATAAGGAACCTGACACTGACAGAATGGGTTCCTTTTCTCCACCACAAATAAAATGAAAGTGAGATTGAAATTAACCGGAGAACCTCTTGCACCACAGATGCACATTCGGATGAGAGCATAATTCTTTGGAATTGACCCTTGTTTTGTGTTTCTTTGTGTACCTAACATTAGGATTTGGAGCAAGGCGGGGATGGGAGGCCAAATCAAGGAGCAGGCACTTAACATGTCTGGATAAATGTGAACAAAGAAGCAAAGGTGGGCGATGCTTTTGTTCAAAATTTAAAGATGCAAATAAGAAATTAGGACAGGAAGTTAAGGGCCCAGACTTCAGGATTAGAAGAACTGGTTTCAAATATCCATTACTCCACTTCACCTTAGACAAATTACTTACCTTCACTTAGCTCATTTCACAGTCAATAAGATGGATGTGTTAACATTACTCTGCCTCAGGGGGTGGGCGTGAATGGTAACCATGACAACGCGTTTAAAGCATTTTTAGCAACACATCTACTACTGAGACCAGCTCCACAAATACAGGACGTTATGAGTAAGAACACATTGATTTTAGTGCTTAAATTATGTGGATTTGAAGCCCAGTGCTTCTTTGTGTTTTATTTATGTAGATGGAGCCACAAACTCAATTGTTTTGAACCAGATTATCCTGATTTGTTTTAAAATTATCCAAATTGGCTAGTGTACTTGTTAAAAACCCAGGTTCTCAAGGTCTTCCCTGGGAGATTTCAGTTTAGTAGAAATAGGGAAGGGCGTGGAAATCTGGCGCATTTTGGAAATACAAGCCACGTGGCTAGAAATTAAACACAATGGAAGTAAACCTTTCTCGGTGCCTTGTAACAAAACAGGTAATAACCTGGAAATGATACATAAGGTCATTTTGTTTCTTCATATTTCTTTTTTTTTCTTTTCTTTTTTTTTTTTTAGTTTATTTATTTATTTTTGAAAAAGAAGGAGAGAAACAGTGGCAGAGGAGCAGATAGAGGGCAAGACAGAATCCCAAACAGGCTCCCTGCTGTCGGCAGCAGAGTCCGACACTGGGCGGGAACCCAAAAACCAGGAGATCATGTCCTAAGTTGACCTGAGCAGAGATCAAGTCAGATGCTTAACTGACTGAACCACCCAGGTGCCCCTGTTTTTGTTTGTGTTTTAAAATAAAGACTGTGTTTTCTTAGAAGAAGTGAACAGCAGTGATCCATAAATAACAACAACAACAGCAACAATTATTCTAAGGCAATCTGTCAATAATGTCTAAATAACTCAGTAAACATTTTCTAAATTTACCTAAGTTTCAAGCTGGAGACCATGACATTAACTTGATTTTCCAGGCTGTTCAGAAATTTATGAAGTTATATAATGGACACTGGCTTAAGATTATTTTTGTTGTTGTTAATTAATGCAACTTACTACACTCAATTTGCATCGGGAGTATTTTAGGTATTTGTTTCTCCTTCAAAGAACTAAAAGATTGCTTAGTTTCAGTTATGAAGAACAAGTATTTAGTATTTACTTAAACCTTTAAGAAATATGAAGAAATAAGGCCTCCCACTCTTGATTTCAGCTCAGATCATGATCCCAGGGTCATGGGATGGAATCCTGCATAGGCTCCAAACAGAGAGTGGACTCCGTTTAGGAGTCTCAATCTCTGTCTCTGCCCCTC
This sequence comes from Panthera pardus, assembly GCF_024362965.1. Taxonomy (NCBI): domain Eukaryota; kingdom Metazoa; phylum Chordata; class Mammalia; order Carnivora; family Felidae; genus Panthera; species Panthera pardus. The sequence continues at coordinate 176,083,891 of NW_026526688.1, read as the reverse complement.
CCCCACTCACACGTGTGTGTGTGTGTGTGTGTGTGTGTGTGTGTGTGTGTGTGTGTGTCCCTCTCTCTCTCTTTCTCTCTCAAAATAACCACCCCCCCCTCCAAGGAAAACAAAAAACAAAAAACAAAAACCCCTGAATACCTGAGTTTGAAATTAGGGCATGAAGTTCCTAGTATATATTTAATAAAATGTCTCAATCTTTTGACATTCATTTGACCTTACTAAATTTTATTCTTGTTGGTGCCACGACCATGTTGTTGTGCTTAACTTTTGTGTGGCTTTAGCAGAGCCAAAACGCCTTCTCTTCACCCTTCTTCAAGTAAATAAAACAGAGTGAAATATTCAAAAAGATTTTTTGAAGTTCCAAGTGAATAAAAAATTGGGGCTTACAAATATAAAGTTCTTAATATGCCATAAACAAGTTACTTTTTGGGGTTTCCCTACTTTTCTTATTCTCTCTGGACTATAAGCTATGTGGAAAGAGACCTTCACTTCCAATTTGTGAATCTATTGTTCCAAAGCAGAAACAATTTAGCATTCTCCCCTGAGCCATGATCATTGAAATTCAGATATCTTCAAATACAAAATCTATAATAATGAACCCTCTCTTTGGCTTCCCAAGGCCTTACTTCTACTTACTAACTTACTTCCAGTGTCAAATCTGCACACAAACTCTTAAATAAGAAATTTATGCCAGATACTATCGGTTAACTATGGAATTTTAGATGACATTATAATTCTTTCCACAGTGCTAGTTTCTAATTCTCTGTTTCTTACTCTGTGTGTGTGTGTGTGGGTGTGTGTGTGGTAAATTGCATCAATAAATTGTGAAGGCCTTAAAGGAAGAGCCATTTTATTTTAAATTTTCTGGCACTGTCATTTTTAAAAATGGGTTGAAGGTCATTAAATAAAATTATGAAGGCAAATTTAGCAACGAGGAAACTTTCCTTTTGTATCACCAAGGTAGGCTGTAAGTATTATGTCTTTCCTTGTATATATTTCCTAACTTTTGCAATGGAAGACAACTCTCATGGGCTTTTCATGTTTCTGCACACCTTGGAGCAGAGGTACTGATTTAAATTTGTTCCAGACTATTTTTTTCAAGGAGGTTTATATAATGAACAGACTTGATGCAGAGATAATATATCCCTCCAGAGCAAAGGGCAGGCATGCCTACTACCATTTCATAAAAAATGGGTCTGAGTTCCCTAATCTCAGGGTCTTTCTCTTATAATGAAACTCACGATGTGTGCGGGGATCCTCTGGCCCACTTTGCATGGCCCTATAGAAATTGGCGGTCAGAAGACCAATGCAAAATGATGATACATTGGGTACTGCCACTGCTGGGACTAATTGATTGTCTTTTTCTCTGACCCTGGAGACTCTTGTCTTCTTCCAGCATATATGAAAGCATGGATATTAACTTGTTGGCTTGCAAATAAGGTAAAATCTAAAAGACTTCACACTTCTTGACAGATGGAGATAATTTCTTTTGTATAACTGCCTTTTAGTTATCTTAACTATATGCTGTGCAATATGCCCTGAAGATCTAAAGTTCATGGGAATCCTGATATTAATGGTGTTATGAGAGGAAGGGAGAATTTAAAATGCTCAATTATTTTTGTTGTTGTAAAATATGTACTTTGGTTTCCAAAATCAAAGATTTTTAAGTATGAAAAAGCACATTTAACATGACAACAAGATCCTTGTAATATATGGATATTCCTGCAAATGAATTTTCATCTGTTTGGCTCTAGTCTCCTTCTAATCTACCTGTATCTCCTTTTGATTCTAATCATATATGATTGCTCTCAGGGGGAAAAGCTCCACTTTCTTTCTACTAAGTCATTTTTTTTTCCTTTTTCTGAATGAACTCTATACAAGTAGCAATTCTAAGTCACATATCAAGCAGCAAAACTGATGAGTGGTGAGGAATTAAGGTTATAAAAAGTTCCAAGAACGAAAATTCTTAGTTTAGGTACTAGTAGGGAGAAAAAGAGATAGAGAAGATTAAGATTTTCCAAGCTGGTCAGGGAGCTGACCAGATTCAGGACAAACAGCATTAGCACAGTGGTTGTGGCTCAAAGACAAGAATTAGTGTGAGAAGGAAGAGAGATTAGGGAGAGGAGAGAGCCATGCCAGAGCATTACTGGGACTGTCTTCCCTTCGTCTTATTTATTTATTCTCCAACAGCCTATCAAATTCCTTATGTATATTTAAAAAATATATAACTTGTGCCTTTTTTTCCCATCTTTGAGAAACCACGCCTCCCCAACCTGACTGGTACACAGCTCTCCTTAAACTCGGAACAAAGCCATCTACGAACTCTGACTTTTTGCCTTGATTAAAAACAGGATCACCTCATTAGAATCATCCATAACTCATCTTTTCCATCTCTCATTACAGGATTTTCACTTCTTGTTGATATTTTCTCATTTTCCTTTGAGTGTAGACTCTGCTTAATACACCATTTCCTCGGGTTTATAAACAGGGATGCTCAATGTTCTTTTCTGTCTGATTCGTTACTAGCCTCAGAGGGACACCGACAATGATCCCTAATTCTTTCGAACCCTCTCCCAGTGTGTACTGCTAAATGCCCACGATACTGTGGTGCCTTCAGGAGATTATTTCCCTGCTGCCTCACTTCTGAGATTCTTCATTTACATGGTGCCATGTAAAAGATATGTTGTGGCTTGTTGGTCATATTTCTTTTTATTCGTTTGGTCCTCCTGATTATTTTTGCCATTATCACTAGAAACAATTCCCATGCGAGAAGGAAGGAGATACATGGGGTAGTGACATTTTAACTTAACACCACCAGACAGTATTTTCAAAGCTAAAATCAACAGAGTTGATGCCAAGAAGAATTAACACGTAGCTCAATATTATCCTCGATGGGAAGAAAGCCAAGAGAGTGATGTGGCTTGCCAAAACTCTGTAACCTTTTAATATGAGCACTGTCTTTCATTGGTATTATTTTTGCAGGGAAAAATAATCACAAACTCACTTTTTATGAGAATAGTTTGTCTCCTGTGAAATGTAGAATTAAAAGGAAAAAAAAAAGAGCTGTATTGTAATCTTATACTGAATATTACCTTTCCACTTTATTTGAAAACCATTTTTTTTTCCTGAATACATACCTTTTGCAACACTTTGGCAATAAGTTGGGCCCACAGATAGATTTGTTAGGTTAAGAGGTATCATAAAAGGTGACACTGGTTAAACTGCTTAAACTGGTTTGCAAATGTCAACTCTCCACATGTCTCCCTATGCTAAATTCCACAGCAGTGTTTGGTAGATTAAAATTGGCCTTTGTTTCTTTTGTTGTACAGAGCTGTTTATCTTGATGAAGTCCCAAGAGGTCACATTTGCTGTTGTTTCCCTTACCTTCTGTGAGGTGACTAGTCAGAAGTTGTTCCTCCCGAGCCCAAAGAGGTTGCTACCTGTGTCCTCCTAGAGGATTTTGATGTTTTCCTGTGTCACATTTAGTTATTTCATCTATATGATTTCACTCATACGTGGAATTTAAGAAACAAAACAGATGAACATGGGAAGCAGGGGGTGAGGGGGGGGAAGAAGAAAGGGAAACAAACCACAAGAGATTTTTAATGATAGAGAACAAACTGAGGGTTGATGGAGGGAGGTGGTGGGAGATGGGCTAGATGGTGATGCCTTAAGGAGGATACTTGTGATGAGAACTGGGTGATGTATGTAAGTGATGAATCAGTGAATTCTACTCCTGAAACCAATATTGTACTGTATGTTAAATAAAAAAAAAAAATAATAATAATGTTCATTATGGAAAATGACATTGACAAATGCCAGAAATTGACATTGAAGTTGACAAATGCTATATTAGAGCTTTTTAAGTTTATTTTATCCTAAAGAGCTGGTTTACTGCAACACAGCTGTTTACAACTAAAGATATAAACATAAAATCATGAATTATTATTAAACCTCAGATGTTAGATATTCTGTTCAAAATGCCATCTCTGACTTAAGCTTAAGGAAGTCTACACAGAGGTATCAGACTGTGAGTTCAGTGTAGACATCAGCTGGTGTTTAATAATTCCTATTCTAGCAATTCCTACTCAGATCATTGCTAAGTAGAAAGAAAGAAAGAAAGAAAGAAAGAAAGAAAGAAAGAAAAGTAATAATAGAAGTATTAGAGTGGACCATATGGGTATGCAGAAGTTCTATTCTCTACTTAACAATAGAAATTGAACAAAACCAAGAGACTTGAAGCACTGTTCTAATGTTTTATTTTCCCATTTTTATTCTTTGTTTAATATGTATTTTTGAGAAAGAGAGAGACAGAGAGAGAGAAGGAGACACAGAATCCGAAGCAGGATCCAGGCTCTGAGATGTCAGCACAGAAACCAGTGCCAGGTTTGAACTCACAAACCGTGAGATCATGACCTGAGCTGAAATCAGTTAAGACTGAGCCAGCCAGGTGCCCCCACATTTTTATTCTTTTAAAATATTTTGATTTGATCTGAAAAACTGTTTTCAAATTATCATATATTACAGTTTTTTTTTTTTTTAATTTTGGAATACAGTGTGTTTTTTCCAAAGAAAGTTTGTCAGGTATGTAAAAATTACTTAATCACAACTTATTAAAACACCACATAATTTTGGTTAGCATTCTATATCTCAAAGTTTTAATCCATTCCCATAAAATCTAATGGTTTATTTGGCCCATGGTATAAAATCCATATTATAAAATATAGTTCCACGTTCTTTCCTCCATGGCATGTATACAAGTTAATAACTGTATGTTTGTGTAATTCTTAGCCAATATTTTTCTCTCACAGGGGAGGGGCTAATTCTGTTTCTCTTACTCTTATATCTCAAGAAGTGACACATTTCTGACAAATAATAAATAATTTTTGAAAGGGCAAATAACTGAACTGAAAAATAAACAAATATATTTAATATAGTCTAAGCATTCTTCTCATTTCTTTCTCCACAATAATTTTCTCTAAATAGAGCAGTTTGATGATTCCCAAATTACCTTTTACTTTGTACTCTATATACTTTTAATCTTTTTCTTGTCTCTACTTGGAATGCTTATCCTCTATCTAGATTACCTGGTGAATGCCATGCATTTGTAATTGTTGGTTCTCTGATACCTTCCTTGGTAAAGTGGGCCAAAACAAAATTCATTTCTCTATCATTTGTTTACTTAGATCTTGTTGCGAAACATTAAGAATAATAAATAAGGTTAAATTAAGCTAACGGTATTCAATAGCACAAAAATGGAATCATGTATATTGATTGGAGTGTATATTAACTTTTCCATGTGTCTCTGCCTGTTTTAATTAGCAACTTAAAAAGTGGATTGAGTTACCATGTCCTTCTATTTTCTAGCTTTTTTTTTTTTCTGTAGTGTTTTAGCTGCTTTAATTATTGCTGATCACTGACCTGAAGCAAAGAAGCAATTTTCTTGTAAACGTACTAATTACCAACTAAGTGCTTGGTATTTGGGGCATGGAAAGCAAGGAAGAAGTGCAAGAGTTAAGATGCTAATAACGACTGCTTAAATTTGTAGCATTTCTACTTTGAGAGACCAGATACTATGTTTCAATGTGAATTTCACAAACAATCTTTATTTACTTGAAATATTCTATCAAAACAATACTATTACAGTGTGTTGCTACCCTGAGTCACATTTTTAAATGTGTCACACTGTTAAAATAATGTGGGACAAATAGACCACTTAAATTCCGTGTTATTATTGGTCACTGTAAGTGTTATTGTTAAGGAGAAAAAAAGAAAGGGAAATTAGAGATTTATGATCATGTTATGTAAAAGCTCTCAAAATATTTTAGTCTAACACTATAGAATTTTATCAGACTTTAGTATTATATTATTCTATCCAATATGAACATCCAATCTGAAAAAAAAGATTAAAGTTTTCATCGAATGCATAGTCACTCAGAATATACAAAAGAAGATAAGGTTTAGCATGTGTTTCTAATTAGATGTTTATAACGTACAAAAAAAATTACTTAAAATTAGAAGGCACTTTGGCAGCCATCTAATCCTAACCAAAATCATTATAACACCCAAAGTTATATTTATTTACTTTTAATTTTATTTATTTATTTTGAGAGAGAGAGAGAGCACACACACACGATCAAGGGAGGGGCAGAGAGAAGGAGAGAGAAAAAAAATCCCCAAATCCCAAGCAGGTCTGTGCTATCAGCACAGAGCCCGACTCTGGGCTTGATCTTACAACGGTGAGATCATGACCTGAGCTGAAATCAAGAGTTGGATGTATCAGACTTTTTGATATGATGCAGTGAAGAAATTGCTTCACTGGGGAAGCACTGGGGAATGCTGCTTAACAAGGGTTGCAGGGGTGCCTTTTGCAAGGTCTGGGTTTGTGCTGTTGGATAACAGGAAGGGTCTAAGGGAAAGAGACTAGACTGAATTCTGTTTCTAAGGCAGGAGTAGAAGAGAGTAATAATCAAAGAGAGGGTAATGTCATGAGGTATGAGCAGTGGAGTAATTGGGTAGCCATGGTAACGGATTAAAAAAAATCACTGGTAAGGAAGAAAGTATTACTCAAAAAGGGGGTTCATATGGTATTTTACAACTGCTGTATGACTTTGGGAGAAACAAGGCTCCTTTTTAACTTTGCTTCTAACTGTACCTTTGTCCATCCTCCCAGACTGATTTTAAAGGTAGGACTACTCTGTTTCTTACTCAACCCAAGCTTATTTTCACTCTTTGTGTACTTAAAAGTTTTATATTCTTTTATCACCATAAATGAGTGATACTCTTAGTCTGTTTAGGCTGCTATCACAAAAAAAAAATACTATGAACTGAATGGCTTATAAAGAACAGAAATCTATTTCTCATAGTTTGGAGACTGAGAATTCCAAAATCTTGGTGCCAATGGATTTGGTGTCTGGTGAGCCCCCACTTCCTAGATGGCTGTCTTTCCACATTGGAAGGGGCGGAAGGGGTAAGGTTGCTTTCTAGGGTTATATCCTCATTACCTAATCACCTCCAAAAGACCCCATCTCCCAATACTGTCATTTTGAAAGTTAGGATTTCAGCATGGGAATTTTGGGGGCAAGGGAGGGCATAAACATTTAGATCATAGCACATTCCTATATAAATGTTGGTTATTGTAAGCAATGATTTTTTTTTTCTTTAAAGACAATTTCCCTACTGTATTAAAGTTTCTGAGGGATCAGAGGTCTAGCTATGGCTTAACTGGGCCCTCTACTCAATCTCCCAGACCGACGCTCAAAGTGTAGTTCAGGATGTGACCTCATCTGAAGGCATGAGTGGGTGACTGGGGAAAAATATGCTGCTAAGTTCATTCAAGTTGTTGTCAAAATTGATTTCCTTGTGGCTGTGGGCTCCACATTTTTTTCTGGCTATTGTAGGAGGCCACAATCAGATCATTAAGCCACCTAAAATTCTTAAGGCTGCTAAAGTTTGTTGACATGTGGATGTCTCAATGTAGCCACTTACTTTATTAAGCCTGCAAGGTGAATCTCTGGCTCTTGGCCATGTAATATAACTTAATCATGATAGCAATATAGCATTGCTTTGCCATATTCTGGTAGAAGAAAGAGGCAGGCCCTATTTGCACTCAATGGGAAGGGAACACAGAAAAGCATAAAAACCAGGAAGTGAAAATAATTGGAGATTAACCTACAATGACTAATGTCTCCACAATGACTAATGTCATATTTTATAGTGTGAAGCAAAACTCAATATGAATAGTGTTAGTACTACTCAGTGGCATCCATATTTTTCTTTCATCTACATTCTTTATTCACTTCATATAATTTTTTTCTATAGACATCAAACACCTGAAGGCAAGCTATTTTAATGCATTCAATTTTATTTGAAATCTATTAAAACTATTGACTTTTCACTTTGCATCTATATTTTTATATAAAAGTCCATGTTGCTCTCAGAGAATATTAAACAGTTCTTCAAGAACATGACTGTAACTTACATAATCTGTTACACTGAAACTGGTTTTCTTTGGCCTTCCATCTCATTCATTATCTAAAGATGTATTTGCTTTGCAATTTCATAAAAGTGAAAAAAAATGTTTGCATATACATCTATCCATCATCCGTCTCTTAGCTGAAATACTGTGTTGAAAATATTTCCCTATGTTACTTTGTTGTTGGAAATATGTTTAAAAGCTATATTGAATTGTAACTTTTAGTCTTAGAAAAGTCCCCGAGGAAATGATAGCGATATTGGCTATTGTCTAGATAGCTAAAACATCGATAATTTTGAAGCAATTATTTAAAAAAATGAGTAACTGTTGACAGGTAATTACAACTTTTCAACACCTAATTAGGAATGTTGTCACAGAGGTATCTTTTCCTTCTTTCAGCCACACAAAGTATCTCTTTCATTATAGTGTCTGGTATACAGCCAATACTATAGAAACTGCTCTGTAGGTTCAACAAACAGTTGTTCAAAAAAGTCTCAGGGCAAACAAGTTCGTGTGAATCCACAGTGATACACATGTTCTTTGACTAATTCAGAGATCTTGGATTTTACTTAAACATATATGTTTGAAATGTAATTGTTTTTCTCTTAAGGGAAATCATTCCAAGAAGACATCATAAAACACATTAAGAGAATGTTGCATTTTTGTTGTATATATTTATATAAGGCAATCATTTCATCGGGATGACCTCATCAGAATGTTAAGAGAATTATTAGCTTTGCATATCGAACCCTAGTTATTCAAAGAAGTATCTTCAGGAGTTAGAGATTAAAGACACTCTGTGGAGATGTAACCAACCCCCAGCACCATTTGAACCAAAGGAGCTCCACTTTTACATTCTATCAATCTATGATTATTGATCGATCAATTGATCAATCAATATGGTTAGTTCTTCAAAAAGTTTTCAGCTCTCCTTAAATTAACTTAGAATTTTGAAAAACCTGTTCTAATTGGCATACAGATGTATTGTTTATTTAAAAGTACTGAACAACCTATTCTAAAAGTCACATGAAAATAGAAAGGATCAAAATAGCACAGAAAATCTTAAAAAAAAAGAACAAAGATCGAGTACCTATTCTAGTGCACGTCAAAGTTTATTTTAAAGGTACAGTGATTAAGTCTCAAACAAAGAAGTGCAGAAGCCAAAGGACTTTGAACACCAGAGCCTGGGAGGAAAAGAGACTGAATCTACTAGGAAGAAAATGGGAAAGCTGGAAAAAAGATAGGTGGGTAACTGAAAACTGGGGAAGATAAAAAAAGGCGGTGTGGGCACAGAGGTGAGGGACCCCCTTCTGCGGAGAGACAAAAGGAAGAGAAACAGTGGCTAGGGAAATGCAGGACTGTATCTGGACAGGAGAAAGACCTCGGACTGAGACTGAGATGGATCCGATCTCTAACTGTGTGGCTCTCTTCGGACGGGGGCCTGCTCCCTGTATGAGCACCTGGGGAGGAGGGGAGCCAGGGGCCTGGGTGCGGTGGTAGGTCAGGGGCTCAGTTCTCAACTGGAGAAAGTGGTTCCCTCCCTGGAGGGCTGCACAATAGCACAGAACCTGCTTGGGTCCGCCACCCCCCCCCCCCCCCCGCCCCCACTGGCGCAGTGGCTGGGCCTAGGGCGAAGTCTGCAGGAGGAAAAGACTGCCGTCTCCCTGGAGTGCGTGGGAAAAGACAAAGCCTGCCTGCGCCTGCCACCCTGGGGGCTCACCGAGCCGACGGCGGTAGCTCAGTCCTCAGTAAGAGAAGGCAGTCCTCCCTGAAGTGCTGTGGCACAGGCAAAGCCAGCTGGGACCACAGATCGGGAGGCAGTGAGGCGCTTCCCCACTGCCAGAGCGAACAGAGCAGGATTTTGAATCCTAGCCAAGTGCAGGGTCAGCGGAGTTGGTGGAGCGGGAAGGACCACCCCGTCTGCACCCAAGGCACAGTGAGGACGACTCAAATGGAGTCCACCAGGTCCGGCTCCATGGAGAAGAGACTGGGAGATCACCATTCCCCGCCCCGCGCCCCCACCACCACCAAGGCGGTGCCTCAGGGATCACTCCCCGGCCAAAGTGGAGGTGGGTCCAGGCTACACCAAACCACACCCCTTGGCGTATCCACCTGAGCGGCACAGACCCTGCAGAAAGCTCCTCCCGGCAAGCGCTGCAGCATTGCCTGGATTAACTCGAGGTCAATTCTGGATATATAGATATATTCTCCCTCCCCCTGCCCCCGTTTCTCTTCCTTATCTCTTCCCTCCCCTAGGCTGGTTGCTCTGGTTATTGGTCTGTCTAAACAGGCATATTTCATCCATTGTCTTGATACATGTTTACACCTCCTGCTTTACACTCCTTTGTCTCACTATATACAGCGAGATTATATATATATATATATATATATATATATATATATATATTCAAGACATATAGTTTCTCTCTCTGGGTAACTTTATCTTCCTTTCGTTTTCCCTGCCTCCTTCTTTATTTTCTTTCTGTCTCTCCGGATTAAGCCTTTTAGTCTCTCTGCCTAATCAATGCTTATTTTTTCTTCCCAATGCTCCTGTCATTTCTCTCTTTGTATGAGCTCTTCCATTAGCCCCACCTCCACCCTCTTCTTTACATATAGTAGGTGTTTTGGGGTTTTTTGCTTTTAGTCTTTAGGTTTTTGTTTTTGTTTATTTGTTTGTGTTATTTGTTTGTGTGTTTTTGCCTCCTATTTGTCTAGCTGTTTTCCTTTAGGGCTACTCCAAGGAACAAATCAAAGCACACTTGGTGGAGGGTTCAAAATATTACTATGAGTAGAGTAATAAAATAACCAAAGTCACAACAAAAGAGAGCAAGCAACAATCCCCAAAAAAAACACTTCCTGAAGGGCCAGGCCCTGGACAGTGTATGATCCTCATTTAATATAGCAGTGCTGGTAGGTGCAGAGCATACGACAAGCTTTTAAAATGCGTAAGGGACAGAAAACTGGCCAAAATGATGAAACGGAAGAATTCTCCTCAAAAGAAATTCCAGGAAGTAGTGACAGCTAATGAATTGATCAAAACCGATTTAAACAATATAATGGAAAAATAATTTAGAATAATAGTCATAAAATTAATTACCGGGCTTGAAAAAAAGCATAGAGTACAGCAGAGAACCTATTGCTACAGAGATCAAGCGGCTAAAAAATAGGCATGATGAATTAAAAAATGCTATAAATGAGGTGCAAAATAAAATGAAGGTGGCCACAGCATGAATTGAAGGGGTAGAGGAAAGAATAGGTGACTTAGAAGATAAAATTATGGAAAAAGAGGAAGCTGAGAAAAAAGAGATTAACAAAATCCAGGAGTACAGGGGAGAATTAGAGAACTAAGTGATGCAATCAAATGCAACAATATCTGTATCATAGGAATTCCACAAGAAGAAGAGAGAGACAAAGGGGCTGAAGGTATACTTGAACAAATCATAGCTGAGAACTTCCCTGATCTGGGGAAGGAAACAAGCACTGAAATCCAAGAGGCACAGAGAACTCCCCTCAGATACAACTTGAATCGATCTGCACAACATATCATACTGAAACTGGCAAAATACAAGGATAAAGACAGAATTCTGAAGCAGCTAGGGATAAACGGGCCTTAACATACAAAGGTAGACACATAAGGGTAGTAGCAGACCTATGTACCGAAACTTGGCAGGCCAGAAAGGAATGGCAGGAAATCTTCAATGTGATGAACAGAAAAAATATGCAGCTGAGAATCCTTGATCCAGCAAGCCTGTCATTCAGAATAGAAGGAGAGTTAAAGGCTTCCCCAAACAAACAAAAACTGAAGGAATTCATCACCACTAAACCAGCCCTACAAGAGATCCTAAGGGGGGACTCTGTGAGTGAAATGTTGCAAGGACCACAAAGTACCAGAGACATCACTATAAGCATGAAACCTACAGATAACACATTGACTCTAAACCCATAACTTTCAATAATAACACTGAATGTAAAAGGACTAAATACTCCAACCAAAAGACATAAGGTATCAGAATGAATAAAAAAATAAAACCCATCTATTTGCTGTCTACAAGAGACTCATTTTAGACCTGAGGACACCTTCAGATTGAAAGTGAGGGGATGGAGAACTATCTATCATGCTACTGGAAGTCAAAAGAAAGCTGGAGTAGCCATACTTATATCAGACGAACTAGACTTTAAAGGCTGTAACAAGAGATGAAGAAGGGCATTACATAATGATTACAGGGTCTCTCCATCAGGAGGAGCTAACAATTATAAATGTCTATGCACCGAATTCGGAGGCAACCCAAATATATAAAATAATTAATCACGAATATAAGCAACCTTGTTGATAAAAATGTGGTAATTGCCAGGGACTTTAATACTCCACTTACAACAATGGATAGAACATTTAGACAGAGAATCAATAAAGAAACAAGGGTCCTGAATGATACATTGGATCAGATAGACTTGACAGATATATTTAGAACTCTGCATCCCAAAGCAACAGAATATACTTTCTTCTCGAGTGCACATGGAACATTCTCCAACATGAATCACATACTGGGTCACAAAACAGCCCTTAATAAATATGAAAGAATTGAGAGCATAACATGCACACTTTCAAATCACAATGCTATGAAACTTGAAATCAACCACAGAAAAAAGTCTGGAAAACCACTAAATGCATGGAGGTTAAAGAGCATCCTACTAAAAAATGAATGGGTCAATCAGGCAATTAGAGAAGAAATTAAAAAGTATATGGAAACAAATGAAAATGAAAATACAACAATCCAAACGCTTTGGGATGCAGCAAAGGTAGTCCTGAGAGGAAAATACATTGCAATCCAGGCCTATCCCAAGAAACAACAAAATTCCCAAATACAAAATCTAACAGCATACCTAAAGGAAATAGAAGCAAAACAGCAAAGACACCCCAAACCCAGCAGAAGAAGAGAAATAATAAAGATCAGAGAAGAAATAAACAATACAGAATTAAAAAAAAACTGTAGAACAGATCAATGAAACCAAGAGTTGTTGGTTTTTTTTGTTTTTTTTGTTTTTTTTTTTTTTGAAAAAATAAACAAAATTGATAAACCTCTAGCCAGGCTTCTCAAAAAGAAAAGGGAGAAGACCCAAATAGATAAAATCATGAATGAAATTGAATTATTACAACCAATCCCTCAGAAATACAACCAATTAACAGGGAATACTATAAAATAATATATCCCAACAAACTGGACAACCTGGAAGAAATGGACAAATTCCTAAACACCCACACACTTCCAAAACTCAAACGGGAAGAAATACAAAATTTGAACAGACTAATGAAGAAATTGAACTAGTGAAGAAATTGAATCAATTATCAAAAATCTCCCAACAAATAAGAGTCCAGGACCAGATGGCTTCCCAGGGGAATTCTACCAGACATTTAAAGCAGAAGTAATACTTTCCTTCTCAAGCTGTTCCAAAAAATAGAAAGGGAAGGAAACTTCCAGGCTCATTCTATGAAGGAGCATTACTTTGATTCCCAAACCAGATAGAGACCCAGCAAAAACAAAGAGAACTATAGGCCAGTATCCTTGATGAATATGGATGCAAAAATTCTCAAGAAGATACTAGCAAATCGAATTCAACAGCATATAAAAAGAATTATTCACCATGATCAAGTGGGATTCATCCTTGTGTTTCAGGGCTGGTTCAATATTCACAAATCAATCAATGTGATACATCACAATAATAAAAGAAAAGAAAAGAACCATATGATCCTTTCAATCGATGCAAAAAAGCATTTGACAAAATTCAGCATCCTTTCTTAATAAAAACCCTCAAAAAGTCAGGATAGAAGGAATATACTTAAACATCATAAAAGCCATTTATGAAAAGCCTACAGCTAACATCATCCTCAATGGGGAAAAAGTGAGAGCTTTCCCCCTCAGATCAGGAACACAACAGGGATATCCACTCTCACCGCTGTTGTTTAACATAGTGTTGGAAGTTCTAGCATCAGCAGACAACAAAAGGCATCAAATGAAAGGCATCAAAATTGGTGAAGATAAAGTCAAGCTTTCACTTTTTGTAGATGACATGATACTCTATGTGGAAAACTCGATAAACTCCACCAAAAGTCTGCTAGAACGAACACATGAATTCATCAAAGTCACAGGATACAAAATTAGTTGTATTTTTATACACCAATAATGAAGCAACAGAAAGACAAATAAAGAAACTGATCCCATTCACAATTGCACCAAGAATCATAAAATACCTAGGAGTAAACCTAACCAAAAATGTAAAAGATCTGTATGATGAAAACTATAGAAAGCTTATGAAGGAAATTGAAGAAGATACAAAGAAATGGAAAAATATTCCATGCTCATGGATTCGAAGAATCAATATTGTTAAAAAGTCAATACTACCCAAAGCAATCTACACATTCAATGCAATTCAAATCAAAATTGCACCAGCATTCTTCTTGAAGCTAAAACAAGTGAGCAATCCTAAAATTTGTGTGGAACCACAAAAGGCCCCGAATAGCCAAAGTAATTTTTAAGAAGATCAAAGCAGGAGGCATCACAATCCCAGACTTTAGCCTCTACTACAAAGCTGTAATCAAGATGGTATGTTATTGGCACAAAAACAGACACATATGCCAATGGAATAGAACAGAGATTCCAGAATTGGACCCACAAATGTGTGGACAACTAATCTTTGACAAATCAGGAAACAATATCCAATGGAAAAAATACAATCTCTTTAACAAAATGGGAGAACTGGGCAGCAACATGCAGAAGAATGGAACTAGACCACTTTCTTACACAATTCACAAAAATAAACTCAAAATGGATGAAGGACCTGAATGTGAGACAGGAAACCATCAAAACCCTAGAGCAGAAAGCAGGAAAAAAACCTCTCTGACCTCAGCTGCAATAATTTCTTACTCGACACATCTCCAAAAGCAATGTAATTAAAAGCAAAAATAAACTATTGGGACCTTGTCAAGATGAAGAGCTTCTGCACTACAAAGGAAACAATCAACAAAACTAAAAGCCAACCAATGGAATGGGAACAGATATTTGCAAATGACATATCGGATAAAGGGCTAGTATCCAAAATCTATAACGAGCTCACCAAACTCCACACCCGAAAAACAAATAACCCAGTGAAGAAATGGGCAGAAAACATGGATAGACACTTCTCTAAAGAAGACATCCAGATGGCCCACAGGCACATGAAAAGATTCTCAACTTCACTCCTCATCAGGGAAATACAAATCAAAACCACACTGAGATACCGCCTCACGCTGGTCAGAGTGGCTAAAATGAACAAATCAGGAGACTATAGATGCTGGAGAGGATGTGGAGAAATGGGAACCCTCTTGCGCTGTTGGTGGCAATGCAAACTGGTACTTTCGCTCTGGAAAACAGTGTGGAGGTTCCTCAAAAAGTTAAAAATAGATCTACCCTATGACTCAGCAATAGCACTGCTAGGAATTTACCTAAGGGATACAGGAGTGCTGATGCATAGGGGCACTTGTACCCCAATGTTTATAGCAGTACTTTCAACAATAGCCAAATTATGGAAAGAGCCTAAATGTCCATCAACTGACAAATGGATAAAGATGTGGTTTATATATACAATGGAATACAATTTGGCAATGAGAAAGAATGAAATCTGGCCATTTGTAGCAATGTGGATGGAACTGGAGAATATTATGCTAAGTGAAATAAGTCATACAGAGAAAGACAGATACCATATATTTTCACACCTATGTGGATCCTAAGAAACTTAACAGAAGACAATGGGGGAGGGGGAGGGGGAAAAAAAGTTACAGAGAGGGAAGGAGGCAAACCATAAGAGACTTAAATATTGAGAACAAACTGAGGGTTTATAGGTGTGGGGGAGAGGGGAAAGTGGGTGATGCGCACTGAGGAAGTCACCAGTTGGGATGAGCACTGGGTGTTAGATGGAAACCAATTTGACAATAAATTATATATAAAAAATAAAACTGAAAAGAGATGACAAAAATAAATAAATAAATGAATAAATAAATAAATAAATAAATAAATAAATAAAGGTACAGTGATTAAGTAAGTAGTATTTGGATACAAAGTGAAATAAACAGATAAATACAAAATGGAAAAAAGCACACACATATATTTATGATTAGTTGATTTATAACAGAGTGGTACTTCAGAGGGATATGGTGCTTTCAATAAATGATGCTGAATCAATTGGCTATCCATATGGAAGAGGTGAAACTTAATCACTTCCTTTATACCAGACAAACAAGCTGTGTTTCAGGGGCATTCTAGTCATGAATTTGCAATGCTTCTAGGAAAAATAGAATATCTTCTCGAATTTGAATTAGATAACAATTTCTTAAATAAGGCCGAGTACAGTAAAATAAAGGAAATATTAATAAATCAGATTCTAATTAAGAACTCTGTTAACAGAGTAGTGATGGACACTCTCATATGTTGGAAATTGATGGGTAAATTTCAAAACTTCTCTTAAAATACAATTGCAAAAGGACCTTGACAGAGTCATATCATTTGAAACAATCATATGAAAGTCATTAAAACTGTAGAGTACTTTCAATATATGTTCACATCAGCATTATTTGTATCTATAAAATGTTGGAAACAATGAAACTCTCAAATTTAAAAAAAAATAATGATTAATATTAAATGTATACAATGGAATGTAATATAGCCATTGAACACATCATTTAAAAATTTTTTTCATTAAACATTCAATTTATGGAGACTTAATAAAATAAATTGAAAAAATATAAGCCAAAATGTCTTTACGCTAAGAATCTCTTTTTTAACATTATCTATTAAGAAAAAGTAAAATGTAACAATACTGTAAGCATGAGGTTAAAGAGATAAAAGATATAAAGAATATATAATTATACACTTGAGAACTAAAGGAACAAATGATTTTGAAATAATGATTATATTTTATGAACTCACTGAATGAAATGATTTTCTTAGATTCATTTCAGTATCCTAGAATTTATAGAAAGAGCAGTCTTAATAAACTTGGGTTTCTAAATCTTTCATTTCTTGGTAGAATGAAGAGAGGGAGAATGGATGGAACATAAGAAATTAGACAAAGGGTCTACAGATTAGAGATCTTCAAAAACAAAATACATATTCCCCAGAAGGAGTTAAGGTGAGATAAAGCCCAAACACTAAAAGTCCAATTTATTAAATGCAAGACATGAAAATGCAGAACTTCTGTAATAAAGACTTCGTACTCTTCTGGTCTGCTTAGAGTACCTCTTTGCCTTTGCCTTATTTTTATTTTTCCACCTGTATTTCACCTTGCAAATGCTGAAATGAGAAACCTCAGTAGGATTTCCTTAACAGGTCCTAGATAATGGAAAAGACTTCAGAGTGCTTCCAAGGGATTCCTGTTCCTCAAATCTTCCCAATTACTGACCTATCTATATTGAAGAATATATATTCATTCCATGAGAGTTGCTTCTAAATCGAGTAAAGCAACATACTTGAATAATACAACGTTGAGAAAATCTCCAAGGAACAACGCAGGACCATACATATGTAGTCTTCTCATTCAACCAAGATCCTGTGACCTTTCACCCATTAAATTTTAGAAGAATGGATTTTCTTGGTGGACATCCACACATCAATTTGAGACCGCAGTTCAAACAAAGTTACTTGGAAAAAGATCCTGTAAGAATTGCTTTATAAATAGGATAGAGAGTGGAGACAGTGGTTCTTTTATGAAAAGGGCAAAATTCTCTGCCTTTGTCTAATCTCTTGAAAACCCTATAGCCAATCTGGTTTGAATTCCCAATTGTGCTTTAATCTCAGTGGATCAAAATCTTATGAGCGAAATGTAGAAATTGTTAGAAGGGGAAATCAGTTGATGTCCTTGGATCAGGTTGCCCAAATGCCAGAGGAAGAGATTTGGGAAGAGACGATTTTTCCCTGGCGGTAAGGAAGACAACACAAGGATCACAATTTTTTTCACTGGGTATGCCCAATGTCCTCTATGCTTTGCTCAATATTCCCATCTCCCATGCACACATATCAGTCAAGTCCAATTTTAAATCCTATGTATCAGAATAAATGAGGACAAACCTGTGTGAAAATCCCACAAATTATTTGTAAATTTAGTGGAAACAGGCATCCAGTTAAACAAGAAGAAGAAATGGACATAGTCACAGTGTGTACCTTCTACAGACATAAACCAAGTAGGGTTTCTGAAAGTAAAGCCAATAGGATACTATATATAATACTGGTCATCTCATTTGGGTGCATTCAGAAAAATGGCTTTATCTTGGCTCTATAGCTGTTAAATAAAAATAAACACTAAACTGGAAGTTAAGCATGCTTTCCGGGAATCACAGGGTGTTAGGTATAGCATTGGAAAATTTATCTAACCTATTTTATGCTAAATGGGACACTAAAATGAGAGTGAGTCTCAATGATTTAAGACGGTTTTTCTGGGTTTTACATTTTGTTGTTCTCTTTTGTTTGATCTTTAGATTTGAAATCATTTTTTTTTTTTTTGTAATCCATTCTACACTCCCTGGATTAAGGAAAACATGCATATTTGCATATTGAAATAGTAGTGTCTACTAGATGCGTAAAAAAATAAAAAATAAAACATACTCTTTGGAAAGTAAGTTCTCACTCTTTCCTCACAGGTATGGTGCTGTGGGATTCTTTCCTGGCTCCTCCAATCAGGACATGTCTTGAAGAAGAAATAGTTGTCTCTTTCATGTAAGTAGTACAAAAAAAAAAAAAAAAAAAAAAAAAAAAAGGGAGAGTGGAGCAGTAGCTCCCAGAGAAGAGAGCTTTGCAGACAGCATTCAAATTGATGCTAATTCCTTTAGAATGATCCATTGAAGTGCTAATGATGCAGTCTCACTGCCTCTGGACTAAATGTTCTGAACTCTGCTTCCTCCCTCAGTACTCTACTATCTCTACAGTGCAAAATGAAAGTTACAGCTGTGGACATTCTGCTAAACAGTAGGCATTTTTTTCACGAGACAACTTACTACAGGGAATTGTAGCAAATGGGGAAAAACCTTTCTACGATGACCGGTGCTGTTTTACTTATTTTAATGACAGAGATAAGTGACCATCTCCCAGGAAAGCTTCAGACAAGGCACAACTATAATTTCTTGGGTGTAACCATGTCCCAAGAATTAAAATTCCATATGGGTGCAAGCTTTTTGTTGTCCTCAAGGGTGGCTTTTGAATGAAGAAAAGTCTTCTCAGAAATTCAAGCAATTAGCATTCAGTTTATGAAAGCTTCAGTCTCAAAACTTGACCTCCACCTTAAGCTTTTAAATTCAGCTTGCAAATCTTATTAGACTATGCATGAGTCTAGTGAATTTTAACAAACTTTGAGTAATTTTGTTCTTCTCTACGAATTCAAAAACTTTTAAGCAGAATTTACATACTTAATATATTTGTTTTATTCGTCAGGATTCAATATTCAGATTTAATCTTCTGAGCACTTAACTGATTCTTGCGAATATAAAGAAATGAAATTTACACACGCTGTGAACCTCAACTTCTCTTCCATGCTGTAGTGCCACACATACATTTAATAAGATTTAAAGATAAAATATAATGTTAAGTCAATTACTCACATGTATTAAATTTGAGTAACAAGGTAGTTATTCTAAAAGGCATGGGCAGAAAGAGCTGCACAGGGGTTGTAAGGGGTGATGGTTATACACTTTCAAATCGGGAGGGGGTTAGGGACAGCACAAGCCTCCGAGGAATTTTGGAAACGAGGTTTCCAGGACCTTGAGAGGACTAGCCAGTGTTAGGAAAGTGTCATTTATTACTGTTTAGTAAACCTTTATTCATGAGACCCTTTTAGATATATATCATTGGGCCATACACTTGGAGGATAATTGCTAACATATGTCTTAGGTAGTAGGGATACAGGAAGTTTCCAAAGAAATTTCGATATGTTTAAAGTAGACTCACAGGATGCTGGGGGTTCAGGATAATATTAAGGTAAGGTTGCCTTTTGCCCTTAGCCAAGTGTCAGCATCTAGGCGGCTGAGCTCCCAAAAGAAGGTCACTTTGCCTGTTTTAAGGACGTTCAATGGGCGGTAAGTAGTAAGAACATTTAATTTTTTCTTTTGCCTTTGTTTCCCACATCACCTATCAAATACGTTTGGCCTCTCTTTGTTTATTTTTTATATTTACTAATTTCTCTAAAATCATTTTTATTTAAAAAAAGTGTGATTTTCTCACCTCTTAATTCTTCATCTTTAGTTCTTGCTGTTTTTCATCATAATTTAATATACATTTTTGAACAGATTTTTCTCCCTCACCTCTACTTTTTGACCTGTTCGCTCCCTTTTCATATGTTCCTTAGATCCAATAATCTCATGTTTACCTTTAATAATTTTGATGTAATTATTTTTAACGTTCTTTAAAATCACTTAGAAATACTAGTTTATAGTTCTTTTTTACATTTTTTAAAACAGTTATCTATTTTTGAGAAAGAGAGAGAGACAGAGTGTGAGTGGGAGAGGGGCAGAAAGAGGGAAGCACAGAATCCAAAGCAGACTCCAAGCTCTGAGCTGTCAGCAAGGAGCCCAACGCGGGGCTCGAACCCACAAACCCGAGATCATGACCTGAGCCAAAGTCAGACACCTAACCAACTGAGCCACCCAGGCACCCCACTGGTTTACAGGTCTTATCTGTTTTGGTTATGTAACTCTTCTTGTAATTTTGTTGCATGTAAACCAATTATTCTGCTTATTATTCTTTTTATAGTGATATGAGATTTGACTTCAGTCTTTTCCTCTAGCTTATATTTAGGTAAGGTCTATTTTCCTGTATTCTTAGGAGGTGCTTGTTGTATAAGGATAGAAATTTTGAGCCAGGATGTTTTTCAAGCTACATAGTTCTAGGGTTCCCTCTTCTGTTTTTTTACAAGTGTTGAAACATCCAGACTTCTTTATGAAGTATGCCTCTTACTTCTTTCTCCCTTTTGTCCAGGCCTTCTCTGTCTCTGTCTCTCATTGTCTCTCTTTTTTTAAAATCCATTCCTAGATTTCTTATTCAATTTAGGTTAGATCACAGGTTTCACACTGTTGAAGGAATTTATCATGGAAGGAAATTTTAGGTGGTAAATTTCCAGAGTTTATAGGGTTAAAGCCATCTCCAAATGGACTGAATTTCCACCCATCTTGCCCTCAGCAATAAATTGTAAACTGTATAGCCTATACCCAGTTTTGAATGCTATTCTCAAACCAAGTCATTAAAGTTTCTATGACTATTAAAGACCCTTCATTTGGGTAGCCTGTTGGCTCTTTTTTCTGGATTCTCAGGTTCTCAAAGAAATGAGAAATTCCTTGTCTTATTATTATTATTTTTGATTAATTTGCTTTTGTTCATCAAATCTTCATGCTTATGATAATTTGACCCATTCTATTTCTGTTTTATAATTTATAGATACACTTTTTACTAGTTTTGTTGACATTTTTCCTCGGTCCCCCCCCCCCTCATTTTTAGTGGAAGACATTCAAGGAATTAGATTATCAAACAAAAGAAAACAAAACTAAACACACCATTGCAGAAATTTTGTTTTCTTGTTCTTCTGTTGTTTAAATGTTCCTCATCTACCCATCTAATATTTAGTATTTATGGTACATTCTGTATAATTTATTTTATTTTATCTTGAGAGGTCCAAATTTATTACCAAAAAAATGATTGTTTTCTTTATAAAATCATACAATTTTATTTCTTTTTTAAATTATAAAAAAAAAGGGGGGGGCACCTGGGTGGCTCAGTCAGTTGAGCGTCCAACTTCAGCTCAGGTCATGATCTCACAGTTCATAAGTTTGAGCCCAGCGTCAGGCTCTGTGCTGACAGCTCAGAGCCTGGAGCCTGCTTTGGATTCTGTGTCTCGCTCTCTCTCTGCCCCTCCCCTGCTCATGCTCTGTCTCTCTCTCTTTCTCGAAAATAAAAAATAAAAGATTATTTTTTTTAATTATAAAAAAATTATGCCTATTTTTTTCATGTGTATCATCCTTTCACAAACATTTTGCAAACTCGTTGCTTTTTCTGTTTTTGTTTTTGGTTTTGGTTTTGGTTTTTTGTTTTTTGTTTTTTGTTTTTTGTTTTTTTTTTTTTTTTGCCTAGTGTAATTCTGCTATACATTAGCTTTGGGTTTGCTATGTGAACGATAAAATTAAAGTGATATAAATGATTTTATGATGGTTTATTCAGTGTAGGGTGAGCTGAAATAGTGTAAAGTGATTTATGTAACTGAGTATTAACTATTAAA
This sequence comes from Panthera pardus, assembly GCF_024362965.1. Lineage (NCBI taxonomy): Eukaryota > Metazoa > Chordata > Mammalia > Carnivora > Felidae > Panthera > Panthera pardus. Next base: position 176,061,633 of record NW_026526688.1, on the reverse strand, counting down.
ATATATATTTTGTCTGATTTTTAGTGCATCATTACTTTTCTATAAATTACTTAAAATAATATATTATAGGGGCACCTGGGTGGCTCAGTCGGTTAAGTGTCCGACTTTAGCCAAGGTCATGATCTCACAGTCTGTGAGTTCGAGCCCTGCGTTGGGCTCTGTGCTGACAGCTCAGAGCCTGAAGCCTGATTCAGATTCTGCGTCTCCCTCTCTCTCTCTGCCCTTCCCCTGCTCATGCTCTGTCTCTCTTTGTCTCACAAATAAGGAGAAACATTAAAAAAATAAAAATATATATGTATTGTAAGCTCCTTGCATTATAGTAACAAGATTTCATTTTTTTATCGTTGTCTTAGGATCATGTTTCATTTAATAAATACTTATTTAGTGCCTACCATGTATTGTTCAGGAAACAATGGTGAATATGAGATGTGAGGTGTCTGTTCTCCTACATTGCTAATAATTACATGAATTATTTGAATCTGGTATAAATGGCATCAGAAAACTGACTAAATCTAAGTAGAGACAGAACATTTCTTTGAATGTGATTCCTTGAATAAAAATCTGGTTAGGTATAAGTGTTGACATTTATATTTATTAAGGCAGATGATAGATAGAATGTTGCCGTTTCCATTGTGAACATACATATCAAGAAAAAAGTACTTGGTTACGTTCTCCCTTGACATACTCAGGTTTACTTTGCTACCTAGGCTATTTCATCAGAGAACAGGCAGCTTTCTCTTAAGTTGTTTTTATTCCTTCAGTAAAACAAATTCTCTTTGAGACATTTAAATTCACATTTTGAATTTCCATGATACCTCTCTCTTCTCTTCAGTAACCATTTTAATCCAATTCTAAATGACAAATTCTTCCTCAAAAGAAAATGGATAAAATCCATCCTCTTGACAATGGGACTTAATACAGCCCCTTTGGCCTGGCATGAGGGTTTATTTATGAAAAAAATAATAATAATTACTGCTTGTAGATTTGGTCACTTTTGTTTTTTTTATCTCAGTATATGATATATTACAAAGAACTGTTTATTTATTTACATGTTTTAAATATTTTTGGAGTAACTACATGAACTGAACATTGCTTTTAAATGTTTTTGTGTTAGAACTTAAGAGTTATACATTTAGTTTTATACATTAATAACCATGGTTATAGATATTGAGAAATACCAAGGAAATCTCTGGGTAGCCAAATGGGAGTCCAGTGGTTACTTTTAAGTATACTGTCTTTTGAAAGATGCTATAAAGAAACATATATATATGTGTGTGTATATATATATAAAATAAATAAATATATATATAAATATAAACATATATATATTTCTTAGATTATTTTGAATGAGTGATATCTTTTTTTTTTGTTGTCAGAGGATTAAATACTTATTTTTATTTGAAGCATATTATATGTATATATTATTTGAAGCATATTGTATATACATATACAATATGTATAATATTATATACATGTAATATGCTTCAAATAAAAGTAAATATTTAATCCTCTGACAACAAAAAAGGATGAGATCACTCACTCATAATAATTTAAGAAAATTAAACATTTGCAAAGAATGAAATTGTTTTTACATTTATCATCATTATATGGCTACTTAGCATAAAAAAAAAACAAAATATTGTCACATTTTAACATCCATAGGTATAATTATATTTTTGCTGAAGAAATAATTTTCATTAACAAAATGAATGTCTTTCCTTTAGAGACACATGAAAGAGAGACCTCATGAAATATAGGCAAGTTGTTTGTACATTTTGTCTTGAATTGATTTCATATTTCTGAGTTCACAAGCGGGGATTTAGCGTAGCAAGAAGCAGAAATGAAAAGGATATATGGGTGGCAAGCCATTCATAACTTTTCAAACACTTATCAAAACTGTCTATAGAAAGTATTTTCACACTTCTATAATAGTTATCATTTTTACCTGACAAATTTATCACCAAAATGAAAGACTTAGTAGGTGTGAATTCAAAAGCTCTCTGCTAATCATAATTTATTAGCATTTCAGAAAGGTGCCAGATGTCTCTTGAATTTATTTTTTCTGAGTTGTTCCAATTTTAAATTATTACTAATGTTACTAGTACTACTTGTAGGTAAATGTCCTTGAATGAATTCCAACCGGTTATAGGCACTATACAATAGTCTAAAATGGAGTCAAGCCTGAGTGTCTGTGTTTAACTGTTAGCTTTCTGCTCACAGGCATTTATTTGCATACACGTAAAAACAGATAACGGGTGAAAGGAGAAGGTCCATAATAATTTATGAAAAGAGGCAATACGATGGGCAAGGCATGGTATATACCTACATATATATTTTTAAAACTTGGTTTTTGCCCCTTAGTTGTTTCTTTTTTCCACTCAATTTATGTTTAAGTTTTTTTGTATATTTCCATAACATTAAGTACATCTCACTATTTTTCCATATAAGCATTTAAAACCATAAATGTCTAAGTATAGATTTATTTTCCTCCCACAAATTTTGGCATATGATTCATTTTCATTAGATACAAAATATTTTAAAATTCATCTTGTGTTTTCTTTTTTTTTTTCTTAAGGAGGAGTTGATATTATTTAATTTTCAAATATTTGGAGCTTCTTTAGTACCCTTCTGTTACTGATGTCTAATTAAATTTAACTATGATCAGAGAATATATTGTATATAAATTGAGTCTGTGTAACTTGAGAAAATTTATTTCATGGCTCAGGATGTGATAATCATAATCAATGTCCCTATGAACTTGAGCAGAATGTACTCTTTTGTTGTTGGGTATAGGGTTTTACAAATGTAAATTTGTTTGATACTTTTCAAATGTTCTATAATTTTAGTGTTTTTCTTAAGTCTAATTCTCACACCAATTACTGAGAGAAAGATGCTGAAATTTTCAACTGCTTGCAGATTTGATTTTTCATTTAAGTTTATTTTTTTCTTGCATTCTGAAGCTTTACAACAGTATCCTTCCATTTCTTCCATCATCTCTTGAGGTATATTGATCTATTTTCCTAAGGTATATATTTGAAATTCACAAAGCCTTGATACTATTTTGCTTTAACCAAACAACTATCTTTTAAAGATTTCTTTACATACTAAAAATTATATTTAGTAGCATAGTTTTATCTGCCCATTTCATTATCTGTCATTTCTAGGTTTAATTCTATCCAGAATTTTTTTTTTTCTTGTTATGGGTCATATTCTTCCGCTTCCTCATTTGTTGCTGTTGTTGTTTTTATACAACATGTAATTTTCTGTTGCTGAGTGGTAAACTTTATTGTTCTTTTTTCAAAGATTGTTAAATAATTTTTCCAGGGTTTCTGTAGCCTACAATGAATGTATCATATATATAGCAAATTCTCTACTCTCTGTCTAAATGGATTTTGAGCAACTCCCCAGTCCTTTGTGAGATCTAGGAATTGTTTGTCTGAAGGATCTCTAATATTTTTTTTTGCAAATTCTTGACTAGTTACATATATATTCTGTCTATGCATGTGCAGATCAGTATATAAAGACTCAAGAGGTGACCATATGAAAATTTCTGCAACACTTTCTCCACATAGCTCCCTCCTCTCTGGAATGGTAACTCCAGGCTTCCTGATCTCAAGTTTCTGTCTCCTCAAGTCAACATACCATGTTCTTCTCTCTCTCCTCAAGTCAGGGAACATACCATGTCCTTCTGGATTTCCTCAAATCAGGGAGAATACTAACTTCTTCACTGCATCACATGCTGAAAACTACCTCCACACAGAAAGTCTGGGCAAAGGTAAAGCTCACCTCCTTATCTTAAAAGTTACTGTTCTTAACTGGTCATTGCCTGATAGCTGCAATTTTTTTTTTTTGTATTGCTTGTTTATTTTAACTGTTTATATCAGAAAAGTAATTCTACACCCTGATACTCCCTCAAGAGCACAAGTGGAAGTGTTGTACCTCACTTTAAAATAGATTTTACTATTACACAATAATTTTTTTAAGACACAAATACGACAATGCCCTATCTGAAACACCTAAATGGCTATGTAATACCTATACAAAGACTCAAAATTAGTTGAGTTTAAAATGCCATTCAAGATCTGATCAATGTTTACGTGTATAAACTTTCAGGTTACTATATCTTAAAGAAAAAATAGTGCCCTAAATAGAAGAATGTGGGGTTTCTTAAACACAGTTTGGGATTTCCCCCAATTTTAACTCCATTTAATTTTATGTAATTCATCATTTTCTCAAAAATTCCTTTAGATTTCCCTTTCTTAACATTTATACTCTTCTACTAGATACAAAGTGAATATATATACATAAGGTGTTCAGTGTCTACAATATTGGACTTTCCTTAACAATGAAATCTATTGATAAATATCATTGCCATTTACTTTCTATTGCCAAGTTCTTTATATGGTATCATGTATATAACCACCTTATTCCTTCCATTTAACTTTATAAATGTTTGCAGTCAGATAGTAGAAACAGAAAAGTTCGATTCAAATCTTAGAAACTGACAATTTTTAGAGTTGAAACTGATAAATCCTTACAGGATTTCTAATTATTATATAAAACACTACTGCATAACTTGGTGGATTATATAGGAACAGTTTTATTATTTCTCATGATTCCATGGGCTGCAGTCAATTAAGGGGCTGACTTGTCTGGAACAGACAAAATGAGCCATTCAGGGGCACTTGGATGGCTCAGTGGGTTAAGATTCTGACTTTGGCTCAGGTCATGATCTTAAGGTTCGTGAGTTACGGTCAGTGAGTTAAAGCCCTTCAGATTCTGTGTCTCCCTGTCTCTCTGCCCCTCCTCTGCTCCCGCTCTGTCTCTCTCTCTCTCTCTCTCTCTCTCTCTTTCTCTCTCTCTCAAAAATAAATAAACAGTAAAAAAAAAATGACTCATGCACATGTTTATGCAGTCAGCTGGGGGGTCAGATGGGACTGTGAGATGTAATACCTCTGCTCTTGACCACTTAGTCTCTGTATGTAGCTAGGGCTTTTCACAGAGTGGTGGCTCAATTCTAAAGGCATGAGGTGAAAACTGGCTGCCCTTTTGAGTCTGGGTATGTAAGTACCCTAATGTTACTTGTGACAGATTCCATTGTCAGTCACAAGCCCTGCCTACATTCGGGGCAGAGGAAATAATCTCCATTTCTTGATAAGAGAAATGGTACGTATGCGTACAGAAGGAAGGAATTGTGGGGGAACACTGCCTGAGACCGGTCTCCCCAGGTAGAAAGACACTGAATTCTCAATGTCTCCTTATATCCCTCTTTCAGTGTAGTTTTCTTTTTTTTTTTTTTTTTTTTTTTTCCAATGGACTTGGAATGCAGGAAGACCCATGACTAGGAATGTTGATGGTTTGTATGAGTCTTTATTCCTGTTGTGTTGTGGCAGCCACATCATCTTATCTTATCTATTTGAAACATTTATATCTCTTTCCTGGGAACAAACCTGGTTAGGCTTTGTATTCTAAGATGTTATTGCAGATTCTATCTGTGAAATGATTTTTTTCTTCCCATTCATTCCTGTTAAGCATCCTAGGCTCTAAACTTATAGTTTTTAAAAATGTTATTTTCCATTCTTTATCACAGAGAAGAACTTTACCAAAAGATATAAAAATGAACTAATACTAAAATCAACAATTTCAAAAGTATATTTGACATATTGTGGCAAAACTAAAAATATTATGTTTTAAATTGGTAATTTCATCTTTCCTAACATATAATAGGTATATACTATAAATGTATAAACATAAATATCATATATGATATATATTTTGCTTCCAAAACAAAATAAGTGACGTTGGAAATATTAAGTAACTGTAAACGTATTTCACTCTACTATTTAGGAAAAAATAGGATAATATATTACAAAACAAATTACTCTTCATAACTATAAAAATAGATCGCAGACATCTAACAATGTCTGTTAGGCATAAAATAATATTTAAATACAGTGGGGAAAATTAATTGTTTCACTCATATTATCAAGGATAATACCAAAAAATATGCTTTCAGATACATTTACTGTTTTATTTTCTTTTTTAACTCTCTAAATATCCATCTCATAGATGTATATGTGATTACAGACATATGCCATCTTAGACTTTGGAGTATAATCATATCAAAATAAATTTGCATTGAGATAGTTGAGATCATTATACTTACAGCTAATCATTCTGTCATACAAATTATTTAGAAGTTTGCTTTCCTAAATTGATAGTTTTATCTTGAACTCCTAGAAAATATGCAAATCAAGCTTTTTAGATACAGACACAAATTTATATCAGGTAGCATGTCTTCTAGCCAGGTTACACACACAAAAAAAAGTAAATGAAATATGGCCTTAAGATTATATAAATTTATTATCTCAATAAATTAATATATGAATTAGGAAAGCTAGTAGGGCTTCTAATGCTGTGTCAATGGCATCTTAAGTACATAGGTTCTTTCCAGGTTTCCATCATGGCTTCCATAGTATTTTTCATTTTGTCCCTTAACTTAGCTCCCATCATAGACAATACTGCCTTTTATAATTCCTAACATCCCATCAAGATGTGTAACATAAAACTGAAAAAATGGCGTGTCTATCTTCCAAATGATTCTTTTTAAGAGCAAGGAGATTCTCTTCAGTTATCTTGTAGAAGACTTTTCCTCATTGAGCCAAACTGGGTCAAATTATGATTTCAAAATGAATTGCTGTTAACAGAAATGGTTGTCTTTAACTTGGGCAGTTCAAATTTACTTCACATCTGCAGGCAGTCACTGTTATACAGTATGCAAATTATATTTGGGTGAATGTTAGTGTTTCATTTATTTTTTTTTAATTTATATCTAGAGATTTGTCAGATACTGTAATCTGAAATAATTATTCAATCTGAGATTCATATTCCATAATCAGCTACATTTGTCACTGAACAGCCCCAAAGATGTTGCTAATTAATAGAATAAATGTTCAAAATAACTTTTTATGCAATAAATTGATAGCTTGTTAACTAGCAAAATCAATATTATGAATGGAATTTAATTGGTTAAATTAGTGAATTATTGAAAATGTGTGGACCAGCCTAAATGTTATAGAAGCACTTGTTTCCTTTGCATGGATGATGTAGACAAATTTATATTAAGGGCACCTGGGTGGCTCAGTCAGTTAAGTGTCTGACTCTTGATTTCAGCTCAGGTCATGATATTGGGGTTTGTGAGTTTGAGCCCCATGGGGGGCTCTGCACTGACAGTGCAGAGCCTGTTTGGGATTCTACCTCTCCCATCTCTCTCTGTCCCTGCTTGCACCCTCTCCTTCTCAAAATAAATAAATCAATAAAAAAAATGAGAATTTATAGTAAGCCCTTTACTTTTAACCATTCAGAATGCTATCCAAGGTTTCCCTGGAAATATTCATTTGTTCAGACACAGGATATAGATGAGAGTGGATATCTGGTGACTCTTATAAGGTGGACTGAAATCAGCCTCCAGAGTAGTGTCATGTTGCCTTGATATAACCTTTCATAAAAGGAGAGTTTAAAGAGTAATGTGCTTTGGCTAGTGTCTACACATTTGGAAGTACCAATGGTTATCATCTCTTTCCAGTGCTACATCAAACACGTAATACTGATTGCTGAAAATTGGCCAGGATAAGAATATCTGCATCATGGAAATCAAATGCTAGATATCATTTTTTGTTTTAATAATTATTTATTTACTTACTTGGCTTATCAGTACACCACTGATTTAAAGCAACTAATCCAGGAAGCATGCCTGTCTGAAGTTACACAACATGATTAAATAACCATACCCAATTATTACTATATCTTCTATGAGTAGTGACAGAAATTAGTCTGAGATGGGCTCTGACATCTTCAAGTTTGCCCAAAAAGAAATATAGTCCTTAACATCCTGTAATTACTTGCTTGTCTTTGGGCAAAAGCAGAGCAAAGCAAAACAAATACATAAAGAAAAAAAAAATACTAGTAATTATGAACAACTAAACTGTCTTGAAAATTCATAAACCATCTAGTGGTGCATACCTACATTATTTTGAATTCTGTTGGTAAGAAAAAAATAACATGATTTGGGTAGGCAAACAAAAGTTTTCGCTAAAATATCAATCATTCTTATTCTCTCTCTCTCTCTCTGCATGTATTCTTATCAGCCAGCTATTCTGAATAATAAACACACCCATGCTTATTTATTATCATAGTCAGTATATAGGTTGGCTAGGAGGTTGGCTAAGCTATGCTGGGTTTTGCTGAGTTGTTTTGCTCAAGGTGAAGTTCCATCTGGTATCAGCTCCTTATCCTTGGTTGGGCTTAGGTCTGTGTCATATATGCTCATTCTATGTCCCAGTCTGAAGTGGCAGCAGCTAACCCAGGAATGTTATTTTTATGTGATGATAGATTTGTAAGAAGTCCAACACTAGCAAGTAAGCATATGACAATGAACTTTGGCAAGTTATATTGTCAAGTCCAAAGTCAAGGAGTAGGATATATACTCCCACCATGAAGTAAAAATATCATAGGACAAAGCCCAATACATAAAAAAGAAAATGATTAGGGAAACTACACAATGTTTCATAGAAATAAACCTGCGCAAATTGGCCATTTATGCTTAGGATGTGCAGCAGGAGAAAATATACTTACACTAATAAATAACCTTAATGAGCTGGAATTTTCATGGCCTGAGAGAATATTCTACAAATGTACCCAAAACACCAAAATTAAGTAATTAACTTCAAGCATATATTAGGAGCACTCATAAAGGATGGATGGTTTTGCCTCAGGTTGAATGAACAAGATTCTTTTCTGAGCCAGAAACAATGTATTCTATTTCTCATGGAACATCAAGGGGCATGAGCTTTCTCTTTCCTTTCCTTCCCCTTCTCTCCACTCCTTTAGAGAAAGGAGATGAGAAGACATAAGATTTGCCCAGGCAGAGGAGTACTCAACATGTACTTAGAAATCTTGAGGACAGAAAACCCCTAAGCTTATAAGGAAGCTGATTTAAAAGAAATAGGAATTTCTGTACACTGTTGGTGGGAATGTACATTGGTATAGCCATTGTGGAAAACAGTATGGAGGATCCTCAAAAAATGAAAAATAGAAGTAACATATGATCCAGTAATTCTACTGCTGGGTACTTACCCAAAGAAACTGAAAATACTAATTCAACTAATTATATATATATATATATATATATATATATATATATGTGTGTGTGTGTGTGTGTGTGTGTGTGTGTGTGTGCGCGCACTCCTATGTCTACTTCAGAATTATTTACAATAGCCAAGATATGGAAGAAACCTAAGTGTCCATTGATAGATGAATTGATAAAGAAGATGTGGTGTGTGTGTGTGTGCGTGTGTGTGTGTGTGATATGATTTCACTCATATGTGGAATCTAAGAAAAAAAAATGAGCAAACAAACAAAAAGCAGATCAGACTTATAAATACACAGAACAAACTGGAGGATGCCAGAGTTGAGGAAGGATTGGGAATGGGCAAAATGGATAAAGGCGAGTGGGAGGTATAGGGTTCCAGTTATGGAATGACTAAATCCTGGGAATAAAAGGCACAAAATAAAGCATATAGTCTATATTATAGTAGCTTTGTACGAGAATGAATGGCGGCTACATTTGTGGTGAGGAGAGCCTAATGTATACATCTATTAAATCACTATGCTATGCACCTGGAACTATGTAAAATTAAGTGTCAATTATACTAAAAAAAATAGAAGCATACTTTGTTTTATTGAATTTCACTTGAGAAAGCCTCATGGATACTGTGATTTTTATGGATTGAAACTTTGTGGCAACCTTGCATCAAGCAAGTACATCAAAGCCACTTTTACCAAGAATAGCATTTGCTCATTTTGTATCTTGTGTCATATTTTAGTCATTCTCCCAGCATTTCAAATATTTTTATTATTATTATGTCTGTAATGGTGATCTTTGATCAGTGATTTTTTTTTTTACGTTGCTATTGTAATCATTTTGGAGTGCCATGAGCCATGCCCGTATAAGATGACAAATAAGATGCCCATATAAGATGATAAGTGATAGGTGTGCTCTTACTGCTTCTCTGATGTGTCACTCCCATCTTTCCCTCTTCTCAGGCCTCCCTAGTCCCTCAGACACAAAACTTAAATTATTTTGGAAATTAAACCAATTAATAACCCTACAATGGGCTCTGTGGGTTCAAGTGAAAGGAATAGGGCTCCAAATAGAGCCACAGCATTCTCTTAAGTCAAAACCTAACCCAGGGAAAGGCCTTAACTTGAGGGGGGTGAGGAAATTGAGGAAGAAGGGTTTGGAGCTAACAGAGGATGACCCACGAAATCTAAGGAAAAAAGCCATCACCAAAACATAGCAGTGCAAGGTGAAAAAGCAAGTGCTAATGTTAAAAGTCCAGCAAGTTATGTAGATCTAGCTAACATAACTCTGGAAGGTGGTTACCATAAACAACACGTTTTCAAGTAAATGAAACAGCCTTCTATGGGAAGAAGTTGCCATCTAGGACATTCATAGGTAGAGAGGAAAAGTCAATGTCTGATTTCAACAAAGGACTGGCTGACTCTCTCATTACGAGCTAATACTGCTTGTGACTTTAAGTTAAATCCAGTGTTCATTTACCACTTTGCAATTGTAAAGCCCTTAAAAATTATGCTGAATCTACTCTGCCTGTGCTGTATAAATACAACAACAAAGCCTGGATGACAATATACTGCTACAGCATAGTTTACTGAATATTTTAAGCTCACTATTGAGACACACTGCTCAAAAAAAATCCTTTAAAAATATTATTATTCAGGGGTGCCTGGGTGGGTCAGTCAGTTAAGTGTCTGACTCTTGATTTCAGCTCAGCTCTTGATCTCACAGTTCATGAGTTTGAGCCCTGCCTAGGCTCTGTACTGACAATTCAGAGCCTGCTTGGGATTTTCTCTCTCTCTCCTTCTCTCTCAGCCCTTCCCATTCTCTCTCTCTCTCTCTCTCTCTCTCAAAAATAAATGAATTAGCTTAAAAACATATTATTGTTCATTGACAATGTACCTGGTCACCCCAGAACTCTGATAAAGATGTACCATAATATTAGTGTTGTTTTCATGCCTGGTAACACAAAATCCATTCTTCAGCTCATGGTTCAAGGGGTAATTTTGACTTTCAAGTCTCTGTGTATATATTCTTTTTTTTTTTTTTTTACGTTTATTTTTGAGACAGAGAGAGACAGAGCATGAACGGGGGAGGGGCAGACAGAGAGGGAGACACAGAATCAGAAGCAGTCTCCAGGCTCTGAGCCATCAGCCCAGAGCCCGACGCCAGGCTCGAACTCACGGTCTGTGAGATCATGACCTGAGCTGAAGTCAGACACTTAACCGACCGAGCCACCCAGTCGCCCCATCTCTGTATATATTCTAAAGCCACAGCTGTCATAGATAGGGATTTCTCTGATGGAACTGACCAAAGTAAGCTGAAAACCTTCTGAAAAGGATTCACTATTCTAGATGCCATTAAGAACATTACTGATTCATGAGAAGAGGGCAAATATCAACATTAATAGGAGTTTGAAAGAAGTTAATTCCAGCCCTCATGGATGGCTTTGAAGAGTTCAAGGCACTGATGAAGGAAGTAGCTGCAGGTTTGGTGGAAATAACAAGAGAACTAGAATTAAAAGCAGAGCCTGAAGATATGAATGAGTTGGTGCAAGCTCATGATAAAACTTGAATGGAGGAGGAGTTGTGTCTTACACAGGAGCAACTCCAGTGGTGTCTTGTGATGGAATTCACTCCTGGTGAGAGTGCTGTGAAGATTGTTGAATTGACAACAAATCATCTAGAACATTAAACTTAATTAACAAAACAGTGGAAAGGATTAGGAGTATTGATTCCAAAACTGAAATAAAATTCTACTGCAGGCGAAATGCATGAAAACTGTATTGCATACTGCAGTAAACCGTTTGGGAAAGGAAGAGTCAACCGATGCAGCAACTGTTCTTATCTTAAGAAATTGCCACAGTCATTCCAACCTCCAACAACCACCGGCCTGACCAGCCAGCAGCCATCAACACTGAGGCAAGAACCTCCAATAACAAAAAGGGTATATGACACACTGAAAGCTCAGATGATGGTTAGCATTTTTTTTTAGCAATAAAGTATTTTTAAATTAAACTATGTACACTATTTTTTAGACATAATGCTATTACACACTTAACAGACTACGGGATAGTATAAACAGTACTTTTATATGCACCGGGAAACAAAAATATTCATTTCATTTGCGTTACTGTGGTATTCTTTTTATTACAATAATCTGCAACTGAAACCCTCTGTATCTCCAAAGTATGCCTGTGAATGCAAGCCCCTTGGTAACCACAAAGCAAAAACTGATAGTAGATGCAAAAAGATAGTAAAGGAATCTGAGCATTCCACCCTTCTGCTAGAGAAAGCCAGCAAACTACCAAAAAAGACAGCAAAAGAAAAAGAAAAGAGGAACTTCAAAACAGCCAGGACACAATTAACAAAGTGGCAATAAATACTTACCTATCGTAATCACTTTTAATGTAGATGAACTAAATTCTCCAATCAAAAGACATAGAGTGGCTAAATAATAAGAATAAGAATAAGATCTATTGGTATGTTGCCTACAAGAGACTCACTTCAGGTGGAAGGACATGAGAGACTGAAGGTGAAGCCATGGTGAGGAAAACTTCATGCAAATGGAAACCAAAAGAAAGCTGGGGGGCTAACCTTATATTAGACAAAATAGACTTTAAAACAAAAACTGTAATAAGAGACAGGGAAGGGTGTTACATAACGGCAAAAGGGGTCAATCCAACAAGAAGATATAACACTTGTGAATATTTATGCACCAAACCTGAAAACACCTAAATATATAAAGAAAATGTTACCAAAGGGAGAAATAGACAGCAATACAATAATAGCAGGGGACTTTAATACTCTCCTTATATCAATTGATAGAACATCCACTGGACAACCTAGAGAAATGGTCATGTTTACTAGAAGCATAAAACCTAGCAATACCGAGTCACAATGAAATAGAAAATCTGAAGAGACTGATTACTAGAATAAGAAGATTGAAACAGCAATCAAAAACTTCCAATCAAACAAAATTCCAGGACCAGATGCCTTTAGCAGTGAATTCTACCAAACATTTAAAGATTTAATACCTACTTCTCTCACTCTTCCAAAAAATTGAAAAGGAGGGCATGCTTCCAAACTTATTTTATGAGGCCAACATTACTCTGACTCTGATACCAAAATCAGAAAAGAACACCTCAAAAATAGAAAACTACAGGCCATTATCCCTAATAAATATGCATATGTGCAAAAATCTTCAATAAAATATTAACAACCCATGTTCAACAATATATTAAAAGGGTCATATACCATGACCAAGTGGGATTTATGTTAGGGCTGCAAGGATGGTTCTATATCTGCATATCAGTCAGTGTAATATGCCAAATTAACAAAATGGAGGATAAAAATCATGATGGTCTCAATAAATGCAGAAACAATATCTGGCAAAATTTAACATGCATTTATGATAAAACTCTCAACAAAGTTGATATGAAAGGAATGTCAAGCCAAATTTGACAAACCCACAACTAACATTAAACTCAGTGGTGGAAAGCTGAAAGCTTTTACTCTAAGATCAGGAACAAGGCAAAGATGCCCACTTTCAATTTTGTTCCATATAATATTGGAAATCCTAGCCAGAACAATTAAGCAAGAAAAACAAAAAGGAAGGAAGAAGTAAAAGTGTAACTATTTGCAGGTGGCATGGTACAATATATAGAAAATCCTGCAGACTCCACCAAAAAAAAAAAAAAAACAAAACAAAAAACAGAACAGAACACATTAGAATGAATGAATTCAGTTAAGTTGCAGGATACAGAATCAATACACAAAAATCTGTTTCATTTCCAGACACTAATAAACAACTATCAAAAGAAAAAAATTAGGATACACTCCATTTGCAATTGCATCAAAAAGAAAAAAGTACCTTGGAATAATTTCAACCAAGGAGGTGAAAGACCTATATTTTGAAATGTACAAGCCATTAGGAAGATAAATTGAAGGAAAGACATAAATAAACAGAAAGATATTCCATATTCATGGACTGGAAGAATTAATTTTGTTAAAATATCTATACAACCCAAAGCAATCTACAGATTCATTGAAATTCTTATCAAAATTCCAATGGCATTTATCACTGATCTAGAATAAATAATGCTAAAATTTGTATGGAACCAAAAAAAATCCCAAAGAACCGAAACAATCCTGAGAAATAAAAATAAAGCTGGAGATATCACATGTTTAGATTTCAAATTATACTACAAAGCTGTCATAATCAACAGTATAATATTAGCACAAAAATAGACATAGATCAAAGAACAGAATAGAGAGGCCAGAAATAAATCCACGCATATATGGTTAACTAATTTATGACAAAGGAGTCAAACTGGGAAAAGGACAATCTCTTCAATTGATGGTGCTGGAAAACTTTCATTAAAAAAAATGAAACTGGACCACTATCTTATATCATACACAAAAATTAACTCACAATGGATTAAAGACTTGAATGTTATACCTGAAATCATAAAACTCCTAGGAGAAAATAAGGCAGTAAGCTTCCTGACATTTATCATAATGATGACTTTTTTGTGTGTGTGTATATGATTCCAAAAGCAAAACCAGCAAAAAAAAAAAAAAAAAAAAAAAAAAAAAAAAAGCAAGTAGGACTACATCAAACTAAAATGCCTCTCCATAGCAAATAAAACCATCAACAAAATGAGAAGGCAACCTACTGAGCAGCAGAAAATATTTGCAAACCATGTATCTTATAAGGAATAATATACAAAATATAGAAAGAACTCCTACAACTCCGTAGCAAAAATACCACCCAACCAAACCAACAAATAAACAAAAGTGGCTAAAAATTTGGCAGAAGAAAAAAGATGGGCAGAAGATCTAAACAGACAGTTTTCCAAAGAAGTCATGCTGATGGCCAACAGGTGCATGAAAGGGGGCTCAACATCACTAATCATCAGGAAAATGCAAATCAAAACCACAATGTGATATGGTCTCACACTTGTCAGAACAGTTACTATCAAAAAGATAAGTAGTAGCACATATTGGTGAGGATGTAGAGGGAACCCTTGAGCACTGTTGGTGAGAATATAAATTGGTTCGGTCAATGGAAAACAGTATGGAGATTCTTCAAAAAATTAAAAATAACACTACCGTATGATCTAGCAATTCCACTTCTGGGTATTGATTAAATCCAAAGAAAACAAAAACCCTAACTGGAAAAGATATATGCATTCCATGTTCATTGTGGCATTATTTATGATAGCCAAACTACAGAAACATCTTTATCAATGAATGGATGAATGGTGAAGAAAGTGTGGTTTATACATAGACAATGGAATTATTCAGCCACAAAAAGAAGGAAAGCTTACTATTGTGACAACATGGGTAGACTTTAAGGGCTTTATGGTAAGTGAAATAAGTCAGAGTGAGAAAGACAAATAGTATACTATCTCCCTTACAAGTAAAATCTAAAACAAACAAACAAACAAACACATAAAAAAGCAAACAAAAAAGCACACCAAGCTTATAGATACAGAGAACAGATTGGTGGTTATCAGAGTTTTAACTTCCACTTATAAAATTAATATAAGTCATGGAGATAATAATGTATAGCATGGTGACAGTAGTTAATAATGCTCTTTGCATATTTGAAACTCACTTAGAGAGTAAATCTTAAGTTACCCAAGGGGGAGGGAATCTGTATATATGGTGATGGATGTTAGCTAGATTTATTGTGGTGATCATTTTGCAATATATACAAATATCAGATCATTATGCTGTACACCTGAAACGAGTATAATATCATACGTCCATTGTATGTCAATTAAAAAGTCAGGGTTAGAGATTGTGGCCCAGAGCACTGAATGATTAGTGCTTTGATGCATAGCCACATAATCAAACCATGGTACAAAAGGAAGTTGGCATAGATTTCAGGTCACTGAAGTATATCATGACCAGTAAAATGGACATTCTGAGTTATTAAAAATTTCAAGACCCATAAAAATACAAAGTATGCTAATACTGATATGTGAAAAAAATGTTAAAACACACTTTCCTTAAAATAATGTTAGAAACATCATGATTCAAAAATATTAAACGTAAAATCCAATAGAAATATTCCATTATTATATCTAAATTTGTCTATGTGTTTAAACTTAATCTTAATTGTTCATAAAGTTGGTATAACATGTAAAATGGATGCTATTAGAAAAAGCATAAATAACCACTAATAATTGATTTGCAAGTAAAATCCAAAATTATATCCAAGTACTATTAAATGTAACTATTAAAATTTAGCTGGAAATTGTTGAAAAGGGAAAAATTATTTTTTCAAGCTTATAGATGCATATTCTAGAAGACATAAAAATAACTTCAGTTCATCAATCAGGGTTTCAAGCTAATCAAATTTCTGTTGTTTCTATTTCAATAGGTTGCAATGGTACCTATTCTCTAATCCAAGGAAGAAAAATAGAACTAATTTTTGGCTTTATTTGCTCCCTTATCACTCAGAATTATTCATCAATCATGTTTTGCTATTTTCAGCTCCTTAAAAACTTTCATCATACTCTACTTTTTCATTTCCTTACAATTCTTCCTAATTGCAGCTTTGTCTCCTAAAGTCAAGAACTGCTCTTTAAAGTCTAAACTTCACATCTTATTTCCACCCTTCAGCAAAGCATCATTACTACATGAGTTTGGGCTTTTTACCATCATGCACAGGAAAAGTTTATAACACATATTCTAGCCCAATAACTAAGATTTATCTGTGGGAATTTCATGAGTATATCCTCACACATATGATTGTACTTGGGAAGCATTCCACTGTAATGTGTCTTAGCTCTCTATTCAATCTGGCTTAAATAATATATATATATATATATATATATATATATATATATATATATCCTTATTTATTATTGCCAATAACAGAAAGCCCCAAAGTAAGGCAGATTTCAGAGTTGATTGACCCATCTGCACAATAATGTCATTAATATATAGGCAATTTCCATCTCTCAGCTCTGCCTAGTAGCCATTCAAGGTTCATATTCTCACATAGCAATGTTTCTAAAAATAAAGGTTAACATAATTTTCTGTGATATTCCTTTAGGAACTAAAAAGTTGTCTCCAGATAACCACCTGTACATACATAATTAGGTTCAGTAGAATCAGGTCATATCATTTCTGAACGAGTCATGTGCAAGATGTCTTTTAATGTATTCCATTTTCATTGATGGTTTTTAAAAAAATCTTTTTAATGTGTATTTATTTTTGAGACAGAGAAATACAAAGCATGAATGAGGGAGGGACAGAGAGAGGGAGACACAGAATCTGAAGCAGGCTCCAGGCTCTGAGCTGTCAGCACAGAGCCCGATGCGGGGCTCGAACTCACAGACCGTGAGATCATGACCTGAGTCAAAGTCGGATGCTTAACTGATTGAGTCACCCAGGCGCCCTTTATTTTCATTGATGGTTTTTATAGCAGCAACATATTATTTAGGTATCTAAAAATTAGTCAAAGAAATTACTGACTTTTTCAGGCTTTGATTTAAAAACTGATTGTCATCCAGAATAAAATGTTTGCGTGGGCAAAAAATAAGGCTTTTGTTTGCTTCCCCTTTCTCCTTCATGTCTGGAATTTTGGCTATGGAACATATCCTTGGTGGATTCCACAACAGAAATGAAAATTAAAGAAACAAATTTTGTCTGATGGAAAAGAAACAATTGATAGAATATTTCCAGGAGACAGAAAGCCAGCAGAGATTTCCAAATTCTTTTGAAAGTCTATCTAGTGAAACATAATGGCTATGCAATGACTGAAACAACAAAATCATGAATGATAAAGAAAGGAAACAAGTTCCCTAATCAAAAGCCCTCAAAGAGGATTTTATCAGTGGACCAGTAGACAAAGGATGAAATATATTGAAACATTTGTTCTTTACCAGGAGGGCTCATTTGTTTAGAGCTAGAGTAATTTGAATTGAAAGCTTAGATAATTTTGTTTTGCTTGCTATTTCATCATTATTTTTCACTTAACCAGAATCTCATAATGTGACAAAGTAAATGTAGGTAAGAACAAAATGAATTAATGGAGGCCATGAAATCTGGAAGGAAAAGAAAATTTAATTTCTATGATATTAAAAACATTCTAAGAAAAAAATGTGAATTCAATACATTTATATTAATTTTAATTCTCTTTCTACTACACATAAATATATTCAAATATTTCTCTAATTATAGTCAAGACTGTAGGTTTGGGAAATTTGTAATACCAACTGATTTATTTTGACTTTTATATGGGAAGGTATATCAGATTATAATACTTTACATACATTTACCAGACAAAACTTTGGAACTTAGGAAATAATAAAAGTTATTAGCTGAATACTTACCAAAACAAAGTAAATTACCTCTCATTAAAATAGAAAGAGACATTGAATTATTGACAATGCAGTAGTTCTAACTTGATCTACAACTATGGGTAAAAACATGGATGAATCTCATGAACACAATGTTGGCCAAAAGGAGGTGTACAAGGGAAATCTTTTTTAAGAGATAAAGTCAGGACTCTTGTTTAAATATAAACTAAATATGTGTCAAAGATTTATTTAAGTCAATAGGGAATAACATAGGCAGTAGTTTGCCCACAGGAGGATTCAGAGTACTAATTATTCAGAAATACTGAAGTGAATTTAGAAGCAGATGCAAAACTCCTTTTCTGGGGGAAAAAAAGGAAGCCTTCATAGTGGAAGGGATCCATTGTTCTTTTAAAAGACATATTTGCATATTTTTGGACAAGGGTCATTTGCATTGCTAGTCATTATCTGTCATTTATAGAGTTGCAAAAAGCTCAAAGACAATGAAAGACCAAGATAACCTGACCAACCATACTGGATCCTCAGTAATCTTCTTTTCTCATTTGTCTTTCATGGTTTCTCTGTCTGGATAGTTAAAATAATGCTGATTATATATTTAGTTTTGGCAAGAGTGTAGTTCATCATGTAAGATTTCTTAAGTTGATTTTGCAAATCCAGACCCAAACAATATTGAAAAATTACTTAGGGCAAAATATGAATGTCTATCTGGAAGCTATCAAAGTACTATAAATACCCAAGTGCATTTTTTTTGTATGGGCATAAGTTTTCAATTCCACTGGGTAAATGCCAAGGAGTGTGATTACTAGATTACATGTTAAGAGTATGTTTAGTTTTGTCAGAATCTGTCAAACTGTCTTCCAAAGTGGCAATATTATTTTGCATATCCATCAGCAATATAAGAGAATTCCTGTTTCTCCACATTATTACCAACATTTGATGTTGTCAGTGTTTCAAATATTGTTCATTTTAATAGGTGTATAGTAGTATCTCATTGTTGCTTTTCCATTTCCCTGATGGCATGATGAAGAACACTGTTTCAAAATGATACTGTTTATAAATTTAAATATCAGTTCCTATTAATTTATATATACCAACCATGGATTATAGAATGTACATATTGATTCAGGTATTGTGACCTATGTCAGAATTACAGTGATGAGCAAAAAATGTATATGATGTTATTCTCAAGAATGTTTTCTTAAATTTACCATGACTGCATCATGATTTATAATGTAATGACACAATTTTCACACAAACTCTATCAGTTCAAGTAACTCAAGAAAACGTTAATATAAATCAGCATTCAATTGCAGTAAGCTACAGAACCAGATATTTCTGATTTTTAAAATTATTCCATATAAATGAAAGGCATTAAATTAGCAAGAATTGGCATCTACATGATACCAGACACAACTATAAATGGAAGCACTGAAATCACTTGCCTATATTTGGCTCAGAGTTTTCAAGGGATGTATAATGTGCTTATAGCATTTTTTAAAAGATTATCTTGAAAATAATCTTAAAGCCAAGAATTCCCAATGCTCAAATGTCACAAAGAATTCTAAAAAAGTTAGTCTTGTGTGCTTGGGGATTTAAGAAATCCTAATGTCAGGAATGAAATTCTTTGAGGTCAGATAAAAATGTTAAAATGTGGGCAAACACACTATGATAGGAAGAGCATTGAACCAAGAATTGGATAGATTGTCATTAACCAGCTGTGAATTTCCTCATCTGTGAATTAGCAGGCTCCTCTGTGAAGATTTCTAGGGTCCCTCTTGGTTCTTAAATCCTATGAGACTATAAACAAAAAAAGATAAAACATTTTCTGGGTGGTAAATGTTAACTATATTTATGAAAAATTTAGACTTATTTATTTCATTTCTTGTAAAAATTTCAGTCAATGAAATGATATTTCTAAGCATTGCCAATAACTAAAAAATTAGATTTATAAAAATATTCTAAGATTTAAATAAAAAATGCAACTGTTTATTTCAATTGTTTATTATTGTGTGAGTGAATTTGATTCACAAAAATAATTATTGACAAAAGAATAAATGGTTGAAATGGCAACATGGTTTAATGGGATTTAAATACCAGATAAGCATTTTAGAGAATGGCCATCATTAGAATATATTAAAAATAAAATTGTACTATGAGAATTATATATATATGTATGCATGTATATATACACACATATATGTATATACGTATGCATGTGTATATATACACATATATATGTATACACACACACACACACACACACACATATATATATATATATATATATAAACCATTACCTCAGTTTTAGATCTCTATTCCTTGAAATAGAGGGCAATGTGGTCTGGGTACTTGCTGAAATACAAATGGCAAATAAACATCCCATATATTTCCATCAGAGCCGTGAAGTCTGATACTAAATTTGTCTTTTCTGTACACAAATGAATCAAGTTTTTGTGAAGAGCAAAAAAAAAAAAAAAAACCTAAAAGAGATATTGAAATTAGTCAACTAGTCACTAATCATTATTTTTAAAAAATAATGTTAAGAAATTTAATTTGATCAATTAGCAATTTTTGTACCAATTTAAGTTAGCACCCATGAAGAGGGTGATTTGTTCAAATTCAATTGTGGAGAACAATTCTAACTGCTTATGTGATATTATACAGACATAGAACAGAATGTCTACACTATATTATACCATACCATACCATACTATAGAACAAAGTTTAATCTCTCACCAATTATGTTATGTTGCAGAATTATGTTGCAGAAATACAGATACAGGATGCATACTTTAAAGATTGAAAATGTTCCTACCTACTGAACATAATTGTATGTTAATTAATCTTGTTTATTAGATTCACTCTAATTTCCAAATATTTTAGGAAAAGTGTTTTGAAAGCAATATCATCACCAGTTCTTAGCAAAATGGATTAAAACGGTATTGCATAAAATGAACTCTATGTTGGAAAATACAAAATAGTATGTTCCTGAAAATTACCTTTCTCCAATGAAATATAGTTATATTTTTATTTAGATATTTCATTTCACTGTGCAAAGTCTCTAAGAATTAAATTCAAAAGTATGTATTTCCCTCAAAAAAAAGGTATGATAGTATAGAAAAATTATTAGTTTAGCTAAGTACTCCCAATTCTTCAATGATTTAGTCATCCTAGATTTTATAATACTTCACCCCAGAAAAAAAGATGAAAAAAATTGAAGAAAGGGCTTCATGATATTAATCCAGGGAATGCATGGCATTATGACTGACCAAAGAAATTGGTTAAAAGAGATCATTTGTGTTCTTTGACCAAAAGTATGTTGTGTACATTGACCTTAAGTAG
Organism: Panthera pardus; assembly: GCF_024362965.1. Classification (NCBI taxonomy): domain Eukaryota; kingdom Metazoa; phylum Chordata; class Mammalia; order Carnivora; family Felidae; genus Panthera; species Panthera pardus. The sequence goes on along the minus strand of NW_026526688.1, from coordinate 176,039,818 downwards.
AATTTACAGATGGGTTAGAAACACGAATTAAATTCATTATTAAGACTTTTCCAAAATTAAGACCCTAAAAATCTATGTTGTTATCATCTGTTTTTAAGGTTATGTTTTCCTTTTTTTTTTTTTTTTAAATCTCTCCAGGGAAAAGGGAGAACTGGTTGTTGTTTTCAACAAAACCAATGTGGTAACCCCATAACCAAAATATGTTGGTATCTCAGCTCTGGCCAAAATCTTTTAACAGCCACTCATTTTTCCCAAAGTTCAAAATTGTTATGAGTGAGGGGGAAGGGAAGTGGAGTACTTATCATTTCCTTTCTCCTCTTCAGTTTCTTGTGTACTGCAAGAGCTAGTGATTGATCTCTTATCTCTGGGTTCTTTGACTAAAGATGCCACTTTCTTGGGTAGATATTCTTTTTTTTAATACAAAATATTTTCAGTGTTCAAGGATGGCTGTTCAGTGATAGCACTTCCTTATCCGTATATTCAATAACCTTGTACCAAGCCACCTGTGATGGCCTTGTGGCACGACTTAACCTGAGGCTGACTACTACATAAGCTACACTTTTATCTCATTCCATACCTTACAGTTGAGGCACAACAGGTCGTCAGGTCTTTACATCTTGCTCCGGTTCATGATGTGTATCCTATATTTGTGAAATCTTCTCCAGGTGGGCATACATGTTATGATATGTTCATCCTGAAAAAGTAGAGGGCAAGGTTTATTCCATCCACCCTGCCCAGCTTTGGATATCTAGAGAAGAGAGGAAATTGATCTCTTGCTGACTTACTTCCCTCCACTCCTCATCCTACCATTCCTCAATATCCCCCAGCAAGCATTATTTAGATTAGGGAATGACCTGTCCCATTAGCCCAGGTGATTAAGTGCGTGCCTGAAATGCAACATGAGATGACCTTGAGAGGCCCACCCACATCCCTACTCTGACCTGAAGTCACCTGCTTTACTACCATTAACTGAAGCGATGTAAAGCTAGTTCCTTGTCCTTATTTAACAATCAGTAAAAACTGTATGAAAGGAAATGTGTATAAGTTGCTACCCTAAATCTCCAAGACTTCTTGTCATTTCTAATGACATATGCGGGGCCTGTACTTTGGATACCAGATTAAAAAAAAAAAAAAGACAGAAATATAAAGTCATCTTTATTATCTCCTTATGCCCCAAACAGAAAATATGAAAATTAGAAAGTTATTCAACATTTGAGATAATTAGGAAATAACTAGAAACCTTAATCACAATGTTATAAGTAAAATGCCTAGCATAAACATTAAAGTCAGGATTAAAATTACAATACATATGGTAACACCAGTATTATTTAAAATGCTTTCTGACTAGCTAATAAAATTAGACAAGAGAAAGTTGTGAACCATAACAATTAAAAAGAAGAAATTTAATCATTTCTAGATGCTATAACTTGCCTGAAAGATATAAGAAAATATATTAAAATACTAATCCAAGATAATAAAACACTAACCTAAACAATATGAGGATTAAATAAAGCTATCATAGCAAAAGCTTTCTTGGAGCTTACCCTATCTAAAAAGCTGCCAGTTGGAAAATATAAGGGAAAAAAATCCTGTTTACTACTGCAATAAAAGTATAAAATATCCAGGCATAATTTCATAGGAAATATACAAAGGCATACAACATACTCAAGGCAAAATTAACATTCAATCATTGGTGTTCAGAGTATAAATTGGATGAAAAAGGACTGAATATGACAATATTCATTTTTTCCCCAAATTTCTACTTATGGTGTTTTATCCTATATATCTGTAGGATATATAATAGTAAAAGGTTGAAAACAAATGCCCGTAAATCACGGGACAAGTAACTAATGGTACATTTTTGCAATGAAACCATAGCTATTTAATCATTGTTTGAGTCACCTGATATAACGCCCGATATACAGAATTTGAATGTTGGAGATTTAGAGTAGCAAGGTACATAGCATACCTGTATTTTTAAAAAGATGTATAGCCACAAATGGATACATATATCTATATCTATATCTATATCTATATCTATATCTATATCTAGACATGTATGCACTCTTCTATATGCACACATTCTCACCCTTTTGCATGCTTGTATAGACATTTGATTTTTGTGGTTGCTTATCCCCTTAAATAAAAATAGCTCTTTCAGGAAGGGAGCTGGAGGAATGTATAAACAACAATGTTTTTAAATTTTTTTTTTTTTTCAACGTTTTTTATTTATTTTTGGGACAGAGAGAGACAGAGCATGAATGGGGGAGGGGCAGAGAGAGAGGGAGACACAGAATCGGAAACAGGCTCCAGGCTCCGAGCCATCAGCCCAGAGCCTGATGCGGGGCTCGAACTCACGGACCGCGCGAGATCGTGACCTGGCTGAAGTCGGACGCTTAACCGACTGCGCCACCCAGGCGCCCCTAAACAACAATGTTTTTAAAGTGGAGTTCTCTGTAAAATATTTAATCACTAGTATCCTAACATATCCGTGTATACAATGAACTAATCCCTCACATTTTAGTCTATAATAGTACTAGTTACATACCATTCTAGAAAGAAATGAAAAAATAATTACTGAAATTGCGATCTGCGCTCTGTGATTCAAGTGAGGAGGTCTAATTTAGAAAGGCTAGAAGATATGAGGGAGATATTTAAGTTCTATATCCTTTCTTTTAATGCTAGATAACTTTATTTTCTTTAAAATAATTTTTATTTAATATTGATTTTTGAGACAGAGAAAGAGATTATGAGTGGGGGAGGGGCAGAGAGAGAGGGAGACACAGAACCGGAAGCAGGCTTCAGGCTCTGAACTGTCAACACAGAACCCTAGACTGAGTTTGAACTCACAAGCCTCAAGATCATGACCTGAGCTGAAGTCAGATGATCAACCGACTGAGCCACCCAGGCATCCCTATTTATTTTCTTAATGACAGTGTTTTATGAGTTTTAGGTACACAAGATAGTGATTCATTAATGCATATACCATACAGTGCTCATCATAATTTTACTCTTTAATCGCCATCACCTGCTTAACTCATCCCACCATCCCTCTCTGGTAACCATCAGTTTGTTCTCCATAATTAAGTCGGTTTCTTGATCTGTGTCTCTTTTTTCCCCTTTTCTCACTTGTTTTGTTTCTTAAATTCCACTTATGAGTGAAGTCATATGGTATTTTTCTTTCTCTGACTGATTTGTTTCACTTAGCATCATATTCTCTGACTCCATCTATGTCGTTGCCCATGGCAAGATTTATGGTTGAATAATATTCCATAATAAATAGGGGCACCTGGGTGGCTCAGTCGGTTGGGAATCTGACTTCGGCTCAGGTCACGATCTCACGGTCAAGCCCCGCGGCGGGCTCTGTGCTGACAGCTCAGAGCCTGGAGCCTGTTTCAGATTCTGTGTCTCCCTCTCTCTCTGACCCTCCCCCGTTCATGCTGTCTCTCCCTGTCTCAAAAATAAATAAACGTTAAAAAAATTAAAAAAAAAATTCCATAATAAATAATATTATTTATGGTTGAATAATATTCCTTCGTGTGTATGTATACATACGTGTGTGTATGCGTGTGTGTGTGCATCACACCTTCTTTATCCATTCATCAAACCATGAACACTTGGGCTGATTCCATAATCTGGCAATTATAAATAATGCTGCTATATAAATATAGAGGAATTAGTGTGTTTGTATTCTTTGGGTAAAAACCCAGTAGTGTTATTGCTGGATCTTAGATTAGTTCTATTTTTAACTTTTTGAGGGACCTCCATAGTGCTTCCCACAGTAGCTGCACCAGTTTTCATGTTATATGACCTTTGATATCGCTCTTCCAACACTTGGTTAAGTTTAGTTTTTACAACTATTATTTTGTGATCTAAATACAGTGTTTAGTGGACAAATAAGTAATTTCACACAAAGAGCTGCTTATACAACCCAGAATATTTTCACAGCTGTCTCTACATGGCTTAATGAATTTATTGAGGTCCACACAACCAATTTCTTGGGCCACAATCAACTAGGTCATGGCTATAAGGCGATTCTGATTATAGATCTTGCCACTGTGATAAGCAGCAAAATGGAGGATGTGTCCTAGAAATTTGGCTCATGTTTCTAAGTAATGAACAATGGACCATTTCCCTTCTCTGCTTCTTCACTTTGCTCAAAGCTGAATGTAACTAACATTTCCAATTTAATTCTCAAAGTTAAATAATGTTAAGTGACAAAGGAATGACAATTATATTTCCTCATATTGCAAAATAGTACATTAAACAAATCTCTCTTGTGAATTCCCTTATTCTTTGTTCACATTTGATCTCTCTCCTTTGTTCCTGGATCTTTAAATCTTAAAGGCAGTTACAATACTTGACCTAGTAATAATGATAGTTCATGTTCTTCAGTCAAATACTGGGTCTGTCCTACTGGTAAGGGCAATACTTTGATGGTTTCTTTTGGAAGACATACAGTCAAATCAGAGTGCAGAGTTCTAAACTTTAGAATCAAAATTTAGTCTGCATTGTTCCCTAGCCTGTGCTTATTAAAAATTTTCCCTATTATAATCATTATTACATTGATGTACAGACTAACACAATACATACCTGCATTCTATCCTATACTTTAAGACACTTCTTTTTAAAAACATATGCCCGGGGCACCTGGGTGGCTCAGTCGGTTGAACGTCTGACTTCCACGCAGGTCATGATCTCACGGTTTGTGAGATTGAGCCACGGATCAGGCTCTGTGCTGACAGCTCAGAGTCTGGAGTGGGTTTAAGATGCTGTGTGTCTCTCTCTCTCTGCCCCTCCCCCACTCACGCTCTCTCTGTCTCTCTCTCAAAAAACAACAACAAAAAAAACACTTAAAAATAAAAGGTATGCCCTCTTTTCCTATAGTCTCAAAATATTTGATCAAATATGAATATGTAAATGTTGAAAGATGAAAAAAAAGTAAAATTGTATATGCAAAAAATTTAAGTTATTGATTTAGGCACATTTAATTAGCATAAGTGTGAACTTGAAAATACTATCTTTTGTATCTTCCATTTCAAAAAATAATTTTATTCAAATTATTTATGCACATGATGCATCAGTATCACTTGACCTTGTTTTTTGAATCATCCAAAAGTTTTTTTAGGTGTATGAAAAGATGCTCAATATGACTAGTCATCAGGGAAATGCAAATCATAACCACAATGAGGTATTACCTCCTAACTGATAGAATGGTTATTATCAAAAAGACAAAAAGTAACAAGTGTTGGTGAGGATGTAAAGAAAAGCAGACCCTTGTGCACTGGTGGTGGGAATGTATGTTGTAATAGCCACTATGAAAAATAATATGGAGTTTCTTCAAAAAATTAAAAATAGAACTACCATATGATCTGGCAATTCCACTTCTGGGTATTGATTCAAAGAAAACAAAAACACTAACTTGAAAATATATGCACTCTTATGTTTATTGCAGCATTATTTACAATAGCCAAGCCACATTTATAATATGGAAACAACCTAAGTGTCCATTGATGAATGAAAAGATAAAGAAAACGTGATATACATATATATGTATATCACGTTTTCTTTATCTTTTTCTTTTCTTTATCTTTCTATATATCTTTGCATTTATATATATATATACATATATATACATATATACACATATATATATATAGGTGTGTGTGTGTGAATATATGTGTGTGTGTGTGTGTGTATATGTATACACACACACACACACACACACACACACTCACACACCTATATATATAATTTAGCCATAAAAAAGAATGAAATTGTGCCATTTGCAACAACTTGGATGGACCTTACAGGTATTATGCTTAGTGAAACAAGTCCAACAGAGAAAGACAAATACCACATGATCTCACTTATATATGGAATTTAAAAACTAAAACAAACAAAAAAAACAGCTCATAGATATAGAGAACAAATTGTTGGTTGCCAGAGGTGGGGTTTGGGGTATGGAAAAAATGGGTAAAAGAGGTCAAAATTTACAAACTTCCAGTTATAACATAAGCAACTTTGGGTAGATGATGGACAGCCTGGTGGTGTTCGTTAATAACACTCTCCTGTGTGTATTTGAAAGTTGCTAGGAGAGATTTTACAAGTTCTTATTACAAGGAAAAAAAATTCTATATTTACACATGGTGATGAGTGTTAATTATATATATTGTGGTGATAATTTCCAAAATATACAAATATCAAATTATATCAAATTATTATGTTGTAGACCTGAAACTAATATATGTTAATTATATTTCAATAATAGAAAAAAAAGGATCAAGAAAACCAGACTTCACTTTATCTTTTATTCCTCCTCTGATGCCTTCTCCTTCTTTATGTTGATCAGAGTTTCACAACTTATGTAATTTTCTTTCTCCCTCAAGAGTTGTTTTTGTTTTTTCTTAAACATTCCTTACAGGGAAGGACTTGCTAGCAATAAATTTCTTTAGTTTTTGTTTGTGTGAGAACAGCTTTTACTTATACTTTAGAAGGAGAAATGACTGGATGGAAAATTTCATGTCGTTGGTTTACTGTTCAACATTTTATATATTTCACTCCACTCTCTGACTGCTTGCATTGTGTCAAATGAGAAGGCCACTGTAATTCTTATTCTTTGTTCTTCTCTATGTGTTTCTCCACCTGCATCTGATTTCTTTCAAGATTTTCTCTTTGCTTTTGGTTTTCTACAATGTGAATACATGTTTAGGTATAACTGTTTTGGTATTTATCTTCCTTTGAGTTCTCTCAGATTCCTACATCTATAATTTTATGTGCCACTTATTTTTGGAAGTTCTCAGCCATTGAATTATTTCTTCTCCTATTTACAGGATCTTTATATGTCAGAGAAGAACCTGGAAGTCCATACTAGGCACTCAGGCCTGTAGCAAATTATAGTAAGCTCATGTCTAGGTCCTTAATGATTTTTTTTTCTTCATTACATTATAACAAAAGAAATTTATTTTAAAAAAAATTTTTTACGGAGATTAATTCTTGAGATCTAACCTTAAGATCAAACTTTGTCAGTAAGATAATGCTAGTATTTAAAAGTTCTTTTCTTGGGCACCTGGGAAACTTGGTTGGTTGGGAGTCTGACTTTTGCTCAGGTCATGATCTTAAAGCTCATGGGTTCAAGCCTTACATCAGGCTCTGTGCTGACAGCTCAGATTCTGTGTTTCCTTTTCTCTCTGCCCCTCCTTCGCTCATGCTCTCTCTCTCTCTCTTAAAAATAAATAAACAATAAAAAAAATTTAAACATAAATAAAAGATGTTTTCTGAAAAAACAAACACAAAAACACACAAAAATAAAAACAAAAACAAACAAACAAACAAAAATGAGCTCCTGGGTGGCTCAGTTAGTTAAGTGTCTGATGTCAGCTCAGGTCATTATCTCACTGTGAGTTCAAGCCCTGCATCAGTTTGTTTCAGATCCTCGGTCTCCCTCTCTCTGCCCCTCTCTGGCTTGCTCTCTCTCTCTCTCTCTCTCAAAATAATTAAACAAACATTAAAAAAATAAAAGTAAATAAAAGTTCTTTTCTGTATTCTATATTCTAAGCACTAACATTTTATGATGAAATCAAATAGAAACTGTTTAACCCTATCATCACCACAAATTTCAATTAAATGTATTTCCCCTTTTGTAGGACAAAAGGGGAAATACCTTTTGTTTGAAAGCCTCATCTTAGTGTATAAGTCTTCATTATGCTTTGTTTTTATGAAATTAATGAAATGATTGAAAGAAATTTTTAGAGACCGTTTTAATGATGTTTGACTGCATAGCACTGACATCATATTTTCTCTTTACTTACATAATAAATAGGGTCAGAATGAATGAAAATCAGTGACTTAACTCACCCCAAAATAGTTTTATTGATGGTAAATCAGAAAACCAGATTGCAGAAACAAAGTAACCAGAAAACCTTGTTTTCTCTTTGTTTGCCGGCTGATGGCTGTATCATTAGCATATCTAAAAAATTATAATTGGAACTAATATATATACTCATTTTCCTTTATGCTTTTGATTTGAGGAACTCTGTGAATAATTTCCTGATTAATGACTTTAACTTAAAAAATCAATGTGTGCCATTAGAAGTTTTGTTGCATAATCTGTTCATTATTCATGTATGACCATATCCAATTTTTTTCCTCTCCCTCTCCTCTAAGGGAATGTATTTTGCCAAGCCTTACTGATATATGGATGGACAAGGAAATTTATGCTCAAAGTAATTTTATCCATTGTCAAGCCACTTTATCTTCTACATAATACTCAAAAGAGCATGTAACCGTTCCTCCTCAGATACAGAATATTTGCATTTATTTATTTATTATTTATTTATTTATGTATTTATTTGTTTGTTTTAAAGTTTATTTATTTGAAGAGAGAGAGAGTGTCTGTGTGTGCACGAGTGGGGGAGGGATAAGAGAGAGGGAGAGGGAGAATCCCAAGCAAGCAAGCTCTGTGCTGTCAATGCAGAGCCTGAAATAGGGCTCGAACCCATGAACCAACCGTGAGATCATGATCTGAACTGAAATGAAGAGTCAGACGCTTAACGGACTGAACCACCCAGGTGCCCCCAAAATATGTGCATTTAAAATAACCACATGTCAAGTGTCTATAGTACAGCAGAAATAATAAAGAACTGACTTAAAATTATGACTTAAAAAGGAAAAATCAGAATGTTGTTTCCAATTTTGTAAAATCATTGCTTAGACATCTGCTGCTTACTGTACCATATCCAAATACACAGAACCTGTGTCCTTTGTCTTTACTCTTAACATATTATCCTTCCACCTGAACAATTATTTCCCAAAGATTACAAGGAGCTCAGCTGAACCTAGGTCACACTGGTTTGTATTCATTTATTATCATAAGTAGTACAAAAGTTTAAAAAAAAAGAATTGATACATAATTCACTCCTATAGTGTTTGGGATGATATGGAAAATCTCTGTACCCTCCCCTAAGCTTTGCTGTGAGCTTACAACTTTTCTAGGAAATAAAGTGAATTGAACAATTAAGTATCTGATTTCTAAGAGAACTAATTATTTAGCATTTATGCAGAAGACTATTTAGAAAACACCAAAACATTATTTTTTTTTAAAATGTTTATTTATTCTTGAGAGAGACAGAGAGAGCACAAGCGAGAGCCAGTGGGGGAGGGGCAGGGCGAGAGACAGGGAGACACAGAATCCAAAGCAGGCTCCAGACTCTGAGCTGTCAGCCCAGAGCCAGATGCGGGGCTTGAACCCAGGAGCTGTGAGATTTTGACACAAGCCAAAGTTGGATGCTCAACCAACTGAGCCACCCAGGTGCCCCAAAACACCAAAACATTTAAAACTCCATATACATATACATATATATATATATATACTTTGTATACCATGTGTGTGTATATATATATATGTATATATATATACATATATATATATATAAACTCCATGTGTGTGTGTGTGTGTGTATATATATATATATATATATATATACTTTGTATACCATGTGTATATATATATATATATATATATATATATATATATTTTGTTTTGTTTTGTTTTCTTTGGTAAGCTAGTATAAATCTCTAAAGATGAAAACTTCAAGTTTATAAAACTTTGTCGTTAAGTTTCAATGCATACATGGACTGTCTCAGATAGAATTGTATGTGTGTTTTAATTTTATTAAAACAACTTAAAAAGTATACTTTTACCTTCTACAAAATAGTGATTTAATTTACAAGCATATTATATTGTGTTTAGGATTGTTTGTACTTTCTACACATTTTTTGTCTCGTGAGAGTTTTGAATGCAAATGAGTTAAAAAGGTACATGTCAGTGCTTCATCCAATATTGCTTTTGATATTGTGTATTATCTTTGATAAATATCATTTTCTTAGAGTGTGTAGAATGTGCATAAGGGCTTTTCTCTCCACAAATTTGGCAAGAAAAACACTATTTTGAAGTTTTGAAGTTCAAAATATCTTCTCTGCACAGGACAAAATATGAAATTCTAGTGAATTCTGGTTATAAACATGCAAAAGTTTGTTGAGTTGAAATCCTTAAATTAATTATTGTATACTTGAAAAAAGGAATATAGTCTTCCTTCTAAATCTGTGTTACTCAAGCTTCAGAGAGGCTTCTCATAACAGATCCTCAGTTTACCTCTTGTTACATGTGCAATATCCCTGTACATTGCCAACATGTAGAGATATATGGGATCATATTCAGTGTACATACAGTGTCCTCAAAGGCAAGACTTCTCGTCCTCCTCAAAGTGCTGCAATACTATTTCTGGAAATCAATAAATGCATTGTTAGATGAACCAATAAGTAAATGTAAAAAAAAAAAAAAAAAGTAAGGATCTGTAAAGAAGGGACACCAAATATTTCATTTAAAAGGAATTTCATAGTGGATATTTCAAAAATAGCATTGAAATCTCCATAAAATGTCAGAGCTGTGTCAAAGCTCTATTACAATAATTGTTTTGTATTAATATTTTTATTTTAAAAGAAAAATGTGGATTAAGGCATTCACTTTGAATGCTTAGAGTCTTTGCAGATGGCCTCCATCTGGTCTTGTTAAAAGAATGTCTCCTATATTATCAAGAGCAGAAAAAAAAGAGAGAAACAAACAAACAAACAAACAAACAAAACCATGTTTGGGATTTCTTTCAGTAATTCTACAGAGTATGGTAGAATATACACTAAACAGCTAATATGATCTCAAGCATGTGGGATTCAGTGAGGGTGGTCTGATCTGGTCTGGAAATTATGAAAGTTTCCCTCATATCACTTTTCACTTTTTCCTCTCAACAGAATAAATATCAAGCAATCTGAAAATTATAGATAGTGAGAATAGATCAATAGTAATAGAAGAAGGTTATCTTGAAATTGATGTCTTTAGAGACTTTCACTGCTGAGTTCTAAAACTTTCAGTAGTAGATTATTTTATCATTAGAATATGGTAGGAGGAACATCAAAAGATGGAAAGCAGTGCATTTTCTAAGCAAATAATCTTGATTATGCAGACTGACTTTTATGATACAAATAAGAATAATCTCATTTACAAATTCACATATATATTGAAAAAGAATAGAGTAGCAAAAGGAATTCATTGTATATTCAAAAAATAATTTATCTACAGTATGGTTTAGGAATGTCAAAAGATTTTAACATTAGGAATTCTACTAATATAATGCATTTCATCAACCAGTGGATAAGTCAATTTGTTTTCATAACTTCAATAAAATTCTTACAATCCATTAAATAAAAGTCAACAATTTTTATGATAATACCTCTTAGAAAGCCCTCCTGATAGTATTACAGGAAGTTCTTTTTCTGTACATGTTGCCATGCTTTGTATTGCACAATGCTGCTTTTCTTTTTTTTTTTTTTTTTTTTTTTTTTTTGGTAATGTTTTATTTATTTTTGAGAGAGAGAGAGAGAGGGGGGAGGAGGAGCAGGAGAGACACGCAGAATCCAAAGCAGCCTCCAGGCTCTGAGCTGTTAGCACAGAGCCTGACGCAGTCTCAAACCCATGAACCATGAGATCATGACCTGAGCCAAAGTCAGACGCTTAACTGACTGGGCCACCCAGGTGCCCATGCACAACACTGCTATTCTGATCACCACTAATCAGACAGTGGTTTGATACCTGACCAAAATACAGCCATCAGTAGAGGACCAATGATATATGAAGTGGTCTAGTATGGGATTCAAGCCTAGACCAGACCTCTATTCTGGAAGCAAAGTCTCTGTTTTTAACAATACAAGTGCAATAAATATAAATTGAAATAGGGAACAATGTCATGGGAAAATGAAAGCACACCGACTGCAATATGCAGCAGGTATGGCCTTGTTGAAAATAGGAATGCTCATAAGGTATATGGTAGAGGAGATTTCAGCAAAAATGGAAAGAATGAATGAGGTAAATTAAGCTATGGGTTTGATAGAGTCACTGGACAGACAGAATTAGAATTAATCTTGAGATGCCAGAACTGCTGATAGTCTCTTAGACCTCCTCTTATATTATGAAACACATACCAATTTTATAATTAGCTTTAAAGCTCTGGGGAATAAGCTTAGGAATTCCCTGAGCCTGCACTGATGGGTTAACAGGGCATAAATAAAGAGTTACAAAGCCATAGGATGCTCACACCCAAGTTTGGGTAAATAGGTATAGAGAGGGTGGGGCAAAGGCCCCAGTATAGAGAGGACAGGGCAAAGGTCCCAATATAGTACAAAGGTATATGACATAAACAAGATTAGGTATTCAGGGCGGGGACGCCCCCCCCCCTCCCAATTTAGTACTATAGCAGAAAGCTGGTTTCACAGGAAGGAAGGGACAAATTAGGTAAACAGGTAAATTGGGCTATAGACCCAATGCAGGGCAAAGTTGCCCAGAGGACAGCTAATTAGCAAAAGAAAGGTGCCTTGTTGACCCTGAGGTTACACGCTCAGTCTTTCTTGTCCCCTAGACCAGTTTAGGTAAACATAGGTCGTACTTCATGTCTGATGTAAATAACCTTCAGCCTGACTGCCTGGTGCCAGGATTTTGTTTTTTGACCCAAACCCCTAACTCCACATATCTTCAAGACCCCCTTTCCCTCAGGTCCATTGAGTTAATGTTCACAGTTTCATTATCTCTTTGTGCACATCCATCACCATGTTTGTAAGCCTTCTGATTCGAATAAAACTGGAGCAAGGATCCTGAAACGGGGCTCTTGTCTTCTCCGGGACATTAGCCATCTCTCGCATTTGAATCCTGCATCCCGCTTTATTGCTAGACAAGACAGAACACTAGACCCAGAGTCTACGACAAAAGCTGCTAAAACTATTTACTATTCTACATTCATTTATTGATTCTAAACAGTTCACTGAGTGGCCTGTCCTTTGCTAGGCACAGTTGTGGACATTGGGGATGGAATGCTGAGCAGTGTTAACACCCATTTCATTGCACCTGCATTCCAGTGGGGGAGGTGGAAAGTAAAGAAGTGAATGTATAAACAAGTATAACATAGAATGTGATAAATACTATGAAGAAAATAAGGTAAATGCAATGGGTCCAAATTGTGAACTTAAAAAAAAAAAAAAGTCCCTCCTTATCTCTTTATCTCTATTAGAGTATATGACCTTTACCCTAGTCATTGTAAGAAATGTCTCTTGAAGCTAAAAATGTGGTTTACTATAGAAGGAATACAAAGGAAAATAAAGACAATATTCCATTTCCAACACATGAAATGGAATTTTTCAAGGAACCCATAACCTCCCTCACCCAGATTGTTTCCTTGAAGAAATTGCTTTATGATTTTCTTTCTTCACCCACACACTTCCATTAAAGTAACAAGAGCTGAGACCTGAAAAAGATCTCCTAGAATCCTACTATCTGAGAAAATAATCTTCTACTTGTGATAATGAAACTATAATTCCTGCCTTTTTTGAGCAGAGTAAGTATCAAATGCAAATCAAATTACATAATAATAATAATAATAATAATAATAATAAAACACAACAATAAGAACAACAACAAAAGAAAATCTTTATAGGGGCACCTGAGTGGCTCAGTCGGTTGAGTCTTGGACTTCAGCTCAGGTCATGATCTCGCAGCTCGTGTGTTCGAGCACTGCATAGGGCTCTGTGCTGATAGCTCAGAGCCTGGAGCCTGCTTTGGATTCTGTCTCAGTCTCTCTGCTTCTCCCCCACTCATGCTCTGTCTCTCTCTCTCTCTCTCTCTCTCTCTCTCTCTCTCTCTCTCTCAAATATAATTTTTTTTTAAAGAAAATCTTTATAAAGCCTGGGGGTTGTGGAAATGAGAGAAAGAGAGGGAGAATTATAAATTGGGCCATCTACCTCACTTTTCTCCTCTTTGGGCTTTAGCTCGAGGCAATGCAGTGGCGGTAGACAAGTGAGGAGTAAAATTTAAAGTCAAGGAAGTCCCTTGTGTGCACACCCATCGTTTAGAATTCTGGAAAGACAGCTGCTTTCTGACTTCTGCAGTACTTCCTATAGTATTAGTATAAATCAATCTATAAATATAGCAGCCTCAGATAAAGTTGACCCATTTGTTCCATTCCTGAGGGGGTGGACATGGAGTTGAGATCTAATGAGTATAGCATGGGGCTCTCTGAAGCAGGGCAAGGTAGGCAGACCAGTGCAGGAGGCAGGAGACTTAGCAGCCACAGGAGACAGAGTGTAGCTGAGGAAGTGGAGAAGATTAACGGGCCGATCAAGTTGAGGGACAATTTCAGACGTACACCTCAGATGTCAATCAAACAAGGAGTGACCAGATGGACAGAGGTCACGGGGAAGTAAGAGAAAACCAAGCCAATGAAGCTGCTCTTAACACCTTCTGCAAGTTTGCGTGGTGCACAGCTTTCCCTTCATGTGACACAGGGACCCGATTTCAAAGGAAGGAGCTATTGGAAGCAAAGGCCGTTCAAAAGACTGAACCCTGTTGTTCTGGAGACATTCAGTGCTAATAAAGGACAACTTGAATGTATTAGTCCAAAGACTATTTCGATCCTTAAAACGAACACAGCATTTTTCATTTAGGAAAAGTGTAAATGTCTTATGGTAGGTAATATTGTGGGTTACTAGGTAGTAATTTTTACAATATCTTTTCTAATACATACTTACATTTTTCAGTTTATTCTACATTTCTTTGTAGTTTCTTTTTTTTTTTATGAGACTGAAATGCAAAATAAGTTCAAGGCTTACTCTCTTTTATATTATCCAATTTTAATTTCTTTTAACACAATTATTATTTTATGCTTCTTTGCTTATGATCTATTTATTTAAGAATTATTTATTAATATCCTTCTGCATAGTACCATGCTAGACTCTGCATATACAGCAGTCATGAATAAACAATGGTGTTTCCTCTCACAAAGCTTATATTTTTAAGCTCATATTCCTTTACATGTTATATTGTGCAAATAATTGATTGAACAATTAATTATTAAAATGCAATAGTAATAAGAACAATTTTTAACATTTATTAAATGCTGACAAGACTTCCTATACACTTAGCTAAGCATTTATACATATATATGTCTATATATGTATATTATATTTTTAATTATTATTAAAACTGATGAAGAAGCCCAGCAGACCCTGCAGGAAGTTACATGAAAAACATAATTTCATAAAACAGCCCTGGACTAAAATGATAAAAAATAATTTGTCTCATTTCCACTGGCATAGCCAAATTCCAGGAATATTGTGAGAATCGGATGTTGGGGTAAGGAGTTTGTGCAAGAAAATGACAAAACTTTCTAACCAAATTTCTCTTTTGAAGATCTTGCAGTGGGAATACATAGACAAATTAGCTTAGAGCCTAAAGTAATCAATATATTCAAAGTGAGATAGTGCAGAAAGTAATCTGTAAGAAGGTATCATTGAATTTTTCCTTTTAAAAAGTTAGACTTACTGAGGTACAATTTATGTACATGAAAATATATCCCATTTAATTGTATAGTTCTTTCCAGCTTAAATATATGTAATATATGGACACACATACATATTTAATAAATATGCACATATACACAAATGCATATAGGTACACATACACACAAACACGTGTGTGTGTGTATATATATATATATATATACATATATATATACATATATATGTATATCACAATTATTATATGAATGTTTTATCATCTCCAAAATTTATCTCCCTCATTTTTGTTGTCAATTCACTCTCCTAATCCCTGGAACTGCTAATGTGTTCCTGAGCTTTTATTTTTTTGTTTTCTATTTCATGTTTTTATTTTCATCATACTAGACTTCAAGCATACAGACTTCATCATACTAGACAAGGACAGAAATATTTGTCTGTTTTGTTCACCGATATATTTCCAATGCCTAGAAGTGTTTACCACAAATAAGAATTTGTTGAATGAGTGAACAATGAATGAATAAAGTGGGTAGGGTAAGCTTTTTTATAAGGACGGGTATGAGGATATTTGAGCAGGAACTGGACTAGGTGAAGTCTTGTCCATAGCTGGGGTAATCATCTCTGAGCAGAGGGAGGAGCAGGCTTGGGACTTGGAAAAATACCAAGGATCTATTGTGACTGACGTGAAAATGGGACAGATAAGTTGGGGAGTGAGAGCAACAGCACATCAGTTTAAGTGTCAATTTACCAGGAGAACACTATTGGCCTCTAGAGTCATTGTAGACATTTACAGAGCTCTTTGTTGTCTTAAGGTTTAACAGTCTTCAACTGTGTGACAGGCACCCTGGTCCGCAAAGACTTTCCAAGAGGGTGCAGGCTTGGACAGTTTGAAGGCAATCCATTTCTAGAGCCTCAATCCATAGGTCCCCCTTTCTAACAACGTATCTGCCTACGAACACAACTGCTTGTTCTCCACTCTCACCTACCTCTTGGCAGTTGCCCCTCTGGCACACATCTCAGTCACCAGGTGATTCTTACGCTTTTAGTTCTGCCTTTATATATGGGATCAGTCAGAGTATATAAATAAAGTCATTCAGGGGCACCTGGTTGGTTCAGTTGGTAGAGCACATGACTCTTGATCTCAGGGTTGTAAGTTTGAGTCCCACATTGGGTGTAGAGATTACCTAAGAATGAAAAAATATATATCTGTATCTACATCTATATATTTATATAATTCTAGCTATCCCTTTTTTAATTGACTTCTTTCACTTAGCTTTTGAGATACCTCCATGTTGCCTCATGTAATAATTATTATTTCTTATTCTATTATATTAATGTATCATAATTTCTTTGTACATTGACTAGTTGATAGATATTTGATGATTATATTCTTGATGATTATAAATATAGCTGTTATAATTATTTACATAAGGGTCTTTGTGAGAATATATGTTTTTATTTCTCTTGGATATATACCTTAGATTGGAATTGTTGAGTGATAAGTGAATATTTAATTTTATGATTGGCTACATCATTTTGCATTTTTATTAGCAATATATAAAATTTACGTTTGTTTTAAATTCTCATCAGCATTGGGTAGTGCAATTTTTTCTTTAGTTATTCTAATAGGTTTTGTTACTCATTTTGATAAGGATAGTTTTTTTTTTTTAATTATGATATTCCATCCACCAAATTATATTGGTAAACTTTCTCTATAATTATGACTATATGTAATTAATGTTCAAAGAGGTATTTTCAAAGTTTTTTTAATGCTTCCATTAATATAAATTGAACATTATTTTAAATTTGAGACACAGTAGAACAAATGCATATAATGGAGGAAATTATTTATTTTTTTTGCTACTCAGAAAGCTTATTAATTTAACCATTTCAATATATACTCCTTATGTGCCTTGTAAAAACTTATCAAATTTGAGAAAATGACAAAAGAGAAAAAAATTACTGAAAAAAGAATAAGAGGTATACAAAAGGGATACATATTTTTCATACTCTTAACTTTGTTTCATCATATAGAAGTGGTTTAGTAAGTAAGTCCATGTCTGTGTAATTTTTTAGCAAATAAAAGATTTCTCTGCAATATAATACATAAAATGATATAATTGAAGTTTGAAGAAATGTCAAACTTCTCGTACAATTGGTTGCCAGAGTATCCTCATAATCCTACAGTGCCCAACCCTTGCTACTCTACTTTTGATTAATGCAACTAAGGTAAAATGTTGTGTGCCACTGAATCCTATGATTACTGAAAGAAATCTGGTCTAGAAGATTTAGGAGGGTCTGGGAAGTCATTTCCGAGTAAATGCAATGGAACAAAAGAATGCTCCAAGAATAGAAAACTGTTCTTGTTTTCTTGTGCTATTTCTATAAGACAAAACACTACCAAAAACTTCATAATAGTTGCCATTTTTCTCCATTCCCTCTTTTTTAAGTTACTGACAACATAAATTTTTGGACTGATAGCATAATTTATTTAAATGCCATGATTTAAATACTATCAAATAATTCAACAGTCTGATTTAATTTTCTTAATGTTTATTTATGTTTTGAGAGAGAGAGAGATTGAGAGAGCACACACATGAGAGTGGGGGAGGGAGACACAGAGAGAGGGAGACACAGAATCCAAAGCAGGCTCCAGGCTCTGAGCTGTCAGCACAGAGCCCGATGTGGGGCTCCAACTCACAAGCTGCAAGATCATACCTGAGCTGAAGTTGGACATTCAACCAACTGAGCCACCCACTCTCTGATTTACCAGTACGTGATATGCCCGAGATCTCCAGCACCCTTTTCAGAAAACTCACTTTAACAGCTCTTACAATGCCTATGAACGACCCTGGGGTTTTAGAATAAAGACTATGATTCAGTCCAGAGAGTCTACATCTCTACCCAACTCTTAAGTGGTGCCAAAGCTTCTTGTCCATGGACCAAGCTTTGAGTAGCAAAGTATTAGATCCCTACATTTCTTTATAATTCTCTCCTTCCTCTTGGATTATTATATTTTTTCATTTCTAGTGGGTGATTCCTATCAACACAGAAGCATGCTGCTATTCTCTTCTCTAAATTAGAACTTCACACCTCAACTCAATTTAAACCATTCTTATCAAAGTCAACAGTGGTGTGCTTGTCTTCAATTGAGTCTTCAATTCTCTCTCATCCTACTTGATCTCTCATATGCACTAAGTTGGACACTATTTCTCCTACAAAGGCTTTTGTCACTTGGCTTCAAGCAGTCTCCTGTTTTTTCTTTCTTCTTCATTGGCTTGTCCTCAGATTTCCTTGCTTATTCATTTTCAGCTCCCCAACTAGTAAATGCTGGAAAGCTCCAGAGTCCAATCCTTAACACGCTTCTTTAGCCACACATACTCATCCAGTTCCACTGATTTAAACACCATCTATTTCACAAATGCATACCTCCTGGCAAGGCTTCTCAGAACTCATAACATGAATACCCTATAGCCTCCTTAACATTTCCACTTCTAACAGACAACCTTGAAGTAAGGTTAAAAAAATACATAGTGACCACCAATCCCTGCTTCTCCCTTCCTCCACTGCACAACTTCTCCTCTCCCACTTCTTTCGTTTGCTCATTCTAAAACACCTAGAAGTCAGCTTTAAATCCCTTCAGCTTTCCCCATCCACCTTCCTTTATGAATCAATACATTTGGACACACTTTCCTATCCTACCAGCAATACTGATGATCTTTATTATCAGGCACCCTCAGACCTCAGGTCTCTAGCCTGCAAAGCTTTTTCACACAACTGTGCATGACTTCTTCAGTTTTCTGCTTAAATGTCATGTACTAAATTAGATCTTTCCTTATTTATAAATTTAAATTGCAACATATCCTCTTCTCACATACCCAGACTCCATATATTCTTTTCCTGTTTTATTTTCCTTTGTAGCTCTTATCACCATATGACATATTACAGGTTATTTTACTTCTTCATTTTCTTTGTTTTTTTTTTTTTTTTTTTTTAATTTACTATGTCTTTCCATCTAGAATGTAACCTCTATAAGAACAGGACTTTTTACCTTTTTTTCCCCACATCTTTATCTCCTAAAATGGCATATAGTAAACATTCAATAACTAATTGTTCAATAAATAAATGAAGATAGTAAGGGAAGGTAACTGGTAAGTGCTTAAAGTTTAAATGAAGGTATGCCATCATAATATTGATTTGTATAATATATTCATTTCTTGTAATACAAAGATTCAATAATTTTTAAATAGAGAGAAAATTAGTATTAAGGTCATAGACAATACTAAAAAGGAATAATAATTCTTAAACAACTATGGCAGAATGTTATTCAGTATGGAAACTGAATACCACTGTGGTCTACAAGTATGTAGCACTCAAAATCATATTTGACAGATACTCCCACCTGGAAATCTATCCTCAGAGAATAACCACATCTATTTATTAACATATGTATGATATTATGCTTATCAAAACATGAAGTGAAGTAGGAATCAACTGGAAATGATGTAAACATTCCTCAAAAGAGAAGTGAGAAAATAACTGATGTTTTATGTATATTATGAATACCATGCCAGTTATTAAAAGAAAGAGTAAAACCTACATGAGCTGATAGGAAAAATCCACAACATGGCTACACAGAGAAGAAAAACTAAAATAAATATAAAAGCATAGTATGATTCAATCTCCATTAAAATGAAATATCTGTGCAATATGTGTGCATGTGTGTATATAAATCTGTAAAAATGTTAGCCATTTCTATTTCTATAGAGAAGTTAGGAATGTGACAGACCAGGGTCATAAAAAGTGTTAAATTTTTATTCTATACAATTATGTATCGAATGAATCTTTTACAGCGAAATTTCATTCACATATTAATTTTGCATTTCTTTTTAAAAAGAGCAGAAAATGTCAACCGAGGTTCAACATGTCAGAAATATTTAAATTTTAATAAAATTTAAGAATAATAAGTGCTTCCATAAAAAGTAATACATATCTAAGACTCAGAAAGAAAGCTCTCTTTCAGTGTCTAGATGTTACTTATTTTTTATGTGAATACTTAAAAACTTTAAGAAGTCTATAGGAAAACATGCAAGAAGCTATCATTATCAATTTTGTTATTGGCTACAAAGTCTACCAAATTTTATTCTTATCCTTTCACAATTCTCTATTATGTATACATACATAGATAGCTTTGCCTTTTAGTTTATTAATTGTTTCCCATCCTTTTTTTCTTGTCTTCATTAGTATAGGTGCACTCCTCCTTTAAAAGCAATCTCTTTCTCAGTAGCAATCACAAGTAAGTAATCCTAACAGCAAATAAGGGAGTGGTGTTAATGAACTCAAAATAGCACTTATATGACTTCCCAAAGAACATAACACTATACCAACCTAACATCTCTGAAGAAAATTTACCCCAATAGTGTGAAAACATTTTGAAGAGCTATGGCTTTCCTAGTTTTTAATATAATGGCTTCCAGCTGACTTCCTGCTGAAGAATACTTATCACAGAGGTTAAATTTGAAATATCATTCAGAGTCTATAAATATCTGTGAATATTAATGTATATTATTGACAATTTAATATTTAAAAGTAATTATTTTTACCTATTCTCAATAATGCATGGTCTATTGAAACAAACTGCCTCTCTCAAGAGACCGTATACATTGAAAAAAAATACATGACATTCAAAATCACACTATGTTTAAAATATTAATCTAGTACAAAGAGTACAAATAAATTTCAAGAACATCTTTAATTATAAATTGTGAGACTAAAAAGAGTTGTGGCAAAAATATAAGGAAACTCTATTAGTAACTTTATTTACCCATCATACAACTCTCTATGACACTTAAGACCCAATATGGCAGTGAGTATAACAGTAAATAGATATTGTAGTCGGTGTAACGACTTCCCAAAGATATCAGTGCCTGTATTCACAGAACAAAAGGGACTTTGCAAATATAATACATGTTAAGGAACTTGAAATGGAAAGATCATCTTGGATTATCTACATGGATCCAATCCAATCAAATGAGTCTTAAAAGGCATAGAACCTTTCCTGGATGCAGTCAGAGGGAAAATGACTACCGAAGAAAGAAAAGAAACACGCAGCATACCTGCATTCCTTTTAAAGAAGGAAAAGGGGGCCACCAGCCAGCCAGAATGTGAGCAACCTCCACAAGCTGGAAAAGGGAGAGAAACAGATTTTCCCATGGAGCCTCCAATAAGGAATGTAGCCCTACGAACATCTTTATTTTAGCTCAGTGTGTCTTGTGTTGGACTTCTGATCTACAGAAATTTGAAATATGAAATTTATGTTTGTCTAAGTTTGTGGTAAATTGTTACAGCAACAATAGATAATTAATACATCATAATGCAATAATAAGATATGTCCACTCTTAAGTATATTACATAGTATAATAGTAAGGTGTCAGTAATATGTTAGTATCAAAAATAAAAATGATAAGGGAAGGAGGAAGAAAAGGATAAAAACTAATATTACATTTGCTGAATGGTTACTAGGCACCAGGGATTTTTCTGAGTCTTTCCCATAAGTGATCCTAATACTAATACTTGGAGGTGATTTTCTTATGAAATATTGTCTCTCTGAGGCACAAAGATTCTGTGTAACTTGCCAAAGAACACATTTCCAGAGAGTAGTACAATTGGAATTCAAAATCAGGCACCAAACTGTGATAGTTAGAAATATGTCTTAAAAGTAAAATTTTGGCAGACAAAAGGTAAAATGGAATTCCACACAAAGCTTCTAAAATCCTTTGAAAAATTCTACTTCTTGGTGATTTAAAAAATTCTTTTTAATGCAATGAAATTAAGTTAGGGCCTGACCCAAAGATACCCCAAGTACTGTGTTTGGTGGGGGAGAGAGAGGTGAAATAAACAATGTGGACACTATACTCCCCTATTAGAGTAGAATCACTAGCAAAGGAAAGGAGCAATGCAGAATTAAATTGACATATGCATTTAACATGACTAACAGTGGGAGGTTAAATAATTGGGTGTTAAAATGTGAGATAGTAGAGACTATTTAAGGAAGTTATCTTTTTCTGGATTGGATGCTTGGCAAACGTTAGCAGTGGTTGGATGCTAATGACACTAAATGTGAAAAAATGGAATCGAGAGTAGAGGTACTAAAAAGTTTGTATGCATTAAACTTAAACTTGAGGTCCTGTGATCTACATAAGTAAATTGTGAAGTAGGTAAATGAATATATATATATATATATATATATGAATATATATACACACACACACACACACATACATATATATACACATATATACATATACATACATACATATATATATATATATATATTTTCAAAATAGATATAATCATTTCAAATAAAGGTCATTATTTGAAAATGATTCCCCAAATCCCCTAAAGAGAGAAGGAGAGGAGAGTAGAAGGGTGATGTAAAGCCTGAATAACACCATTTTTGGAGGTTGAAGAGTGGAAGACTACAGAAATGTGGAATGTGGCTGGAAAACCACAGAAGAGTGGGAGCAAGCCATGCAAGAGAAAAGTAATTTCTTGCGGGAATAATTAATTCAGTTAAGAGCTGCTGAAATATGTGAATTTAAGGCAGTACATACAGTCATATATTGGTGACTGGATTCCACGGAAGGACAGTCTGGAGGGAGTGATGGAAGCATCACCAAGACTTTGTGATGCCTACAGTATACAAAGGTGATACAAGAAATAGAAAACACATATATAAAAGAAATTTAAGGGGATGAAATTAACTGAATGAATGAAATGAAGCAGTTGTCGTAGAAGAATGTGGGATCAAAAGAGTTTTACTTTATTGTGTTTCCTTTTGAAAATAAAGGAGTTCTGTTTTGAGGCTACTGATAGAAATCCTGCAGAAATGGGAAGCTTATAGTACAAATGAGAAAATACCTGAAAAAAAAAAAAACCCTTGAGACTGTTAAGTGGGAGAAACATTTGTGGACAAGTTGACAGTTGACACGAGAAGAAACTTCCCTTCCTTTTAGAAATTGAGGAGAAGGAATCAATAACGGATACAAGAAGAGTAAATGTGTTGATGGGATAAGGAAGATTTCCTAGTCTATTCCTAAAAGGATTGGCAAGCAGGAGAAAATGTGAAAGGTAAATAGATCGCTGTGGAAATGTGAAAAGAGGATCAGAATGGAACGAAGGAATGGAGTTTAGTGGGGGCATCAATTGGGACAAGCCATGAGAGAAGATGGCTGTTAAACAGGCGTGAGGGAGTTCCTAGAACTTCCTTCTTTCTTGAGACGATTGCCAACGCAGAGTTAAACTGCTGGACATGGCACTTTCAGAAGCGTGTTCCATAGTGTTTGAAATACCCCTTCCAAGTGGCAACTAACTCGGGAGCTTCATACTAAAAGGACATTCAGTTACTCTAGACTTCTAAGTGAGCATAAATTAGTATAAATATGCATTATTTTCACCATCAGTTGAGATGGTCAAAATGAATGAAAATACTGTGCTACTCACTTGGAGAAGGAAGTACTGTTTGCAAGAAGAAATTTCTTGGTGGGCTCTTTTTGGAATCCTCAAATTACCTGGAAGAAGGAGAAATGGCAAAACAAAACTTTTTCCCATTCCTTTGAAGTCTAATCCAGGAAGAAAATAATTATGGGTAGTTATGTAGTATGATTCACAAATTGTAAGTCCATGATATAACATACTAATGTGATAAGGTGGAAATCAAGTTCTGTATGATATAGCAAGCACTGAAGATTTGGACTCACTATTGCTTGGAAATTAGCAACGTTTATACCTTTTGTCAGTATTTCTATATCCTGTATCTCTTAAACTATATTCTTTAGAATTATAACTCATACTAGAAAATGCTAAATAAGATTCTAATTAACAAAACAGTTATTTTATTAGAGCACATCATACTATTTTACCTTTCTGAGAGTTCTCAGAGCATGAATGTGAAACCCCACCTGAACTCCTATTTCTCTCTAGCAAACATTAAAACATCTTGCTATTCATCAGGTGTATAGTTCCAGTCTGGTGTCAATTGATTCATCAATTGTAAGGTCATACCTTACTGTTTTCATTATTCTCATAACTACCCTTGAAATTCAGGAGGTGGCAGACAAGTTAGAAATCAATGAACTAAATTCTTATTTTTCAAAAGGAACTTTTTTCTTCTTCTTCTTCATAACAAAAGACAGTTGTGTCCATGGTTTCAGAATCTGTCTTCTTGATTCTATCCTCAGATTCACACAAACCATGGGAGATCGTTTTTTAAATTATTTTTACATGAAAAGGATCTTTACTATATACACCAATTCCTCCATTTTATATCTAATTAAAGAAGGAGTTTAAAAGGTGTTTGAAGTTTCTCCCATATTTTCAAGTATTTCCACTTAAGAAGTCAAACAAGTAAGAAATGGGAGCAATCCAGACCTGTTGAAATTATTCAGATCCATTTTATTAAACGGGCTTCGCAAGTTTTTTTTTTTTTTTTTCTCTTTTCAACAAGTAAGATACGTGGTTGCAAGTGAAACTGGGTTAGTTTTCTTCAAGTGTCTTGATTTCCTTTAACCGACTCACTTCAAATTGTGGTACTTGGAACAATTAAGAAAATGGAAAGAATGGAAAAGTTCTGATTTCAAAAGAAAGTGATAGAGAGCAAAACAATTAAATATTTGGAAACTGGAATGTTCTTCTTAAAGATGTAAAAAAGTAATTTTGTTGGTGGAAATAAAGCATTTAATGATATAGTACCTATTTTTTCCTAAGACTAAGTTACTCATTGTCCAATATAATTCCAAATGAAAACGAGAGTCCCCTTTACATTTTGTGGCAAGATATTTCACACTGTCCCATTCTCATTCTTTTTAGGATGATACTAGGGAATTTTAGTTTATATTTTTAATTTATTATTATTTATTTTTATTTTTGAGAGGGGGAGAGAGAGAGAGAGAGAGAGAGAGAGAGAGAGAGAGAGAGAGAGAAGAGTGTGAGTGGGGGAGGGGCAGAGAGAGAGGGAGACACAGAATCCGAAGCAGGCTCCAGGCTCTGAGCTGTCAGCACAGATCCCAACTGGGGCTTGAACTCACAAACTGTGAGATCATGACCTGAGCTGAAGTCGGATGCTTAACCAGCTGAGCCACCCAGGCACCCCGATACTAGGGAATTTTAATGTTCTAGCTTTTATTTTATTATTTTCTTATTTTTTCATAAGAGTGTACTTTTATTTTTTTTATTTCTAAAATTTTTTTTAACGTTTATTTATTTTTGAGACAGAGAGAGACAGAGCATGAACGGGGGAGGGCCAGAGAGAGAGGGAGACACAGAATCTGAAGCAGGCTCCAGGCTCTGAGCTGTCAGCACAGAACCCGACGCGGGGCTCGAACTCACAGACCGTGAGATCATGACCTGAGCCGAAGTCGGATGCTTAACCGACTGAGCCACCCAGGCGCCCCTAAGAGTGTACTTTTAAATCTGTCTATATCTGTCTGCCAGATGTTTTGGTGTTGAGTGCTGTTGACTGAATGTGTCCTCTCAAAATTCATATGTTGAAGTCCTAACTTGCCCTTGCAATTTGGAAATAGGGTATTGGTAGATAAAGTTTCAATTAGGTAACGAGGGTGGGGCCCTCAGGATGGGATTAATGTCCTTATAAGAAGAGACCCCAGAGAGCTTACTTTTTCTCTCTCTGCCCCATGAAGACACAGCAAGAAGGCAGCCATCTGTAAGCAATGAAGAGAACCCTCACCGGAACCAGACCATGCTACCACTCTGAATGTAGACTTCTGGCCTCCAGAAATGTGAGACAATGAATTTCTGGTTTTCACGCTACCCAGTTTATGCAATGTTGCCATGACAGCCCAAGTTAAGACCCTGAACATGCTTTCTTATTTTTTCCTTAGGAGTGTCCAGTTTGAAGTGTGCCAAAATCTCATAAAAGTTGTCTGTGATACACCAGTAAAGGCTGGACTCAAGACCCAAAAACTCTATCACAGATAGTTCTTCTCA
Organism: Panthera pardus; assembly: GCF_024362965.1. NCBI lineage: Eukaryota > Metazoa > Chordata > Mammalia > Carnivora > Felidae > Panthera > Panthera pardus. Next base: position 176,013,424 of record NW_026526688.1, on the reverse strand, counting down.
GTAATTGCATAAAAGCAACAGAGCTACTGGACCAGAAGACCCATTGTTAAATAAACCATGGGCACCTCAATAATAACTGGCATGGACAAAAATCTAGTGACCGGAAGATTCTCCTGCAATGCATATCCGAGGTATTGAACCTAGACTCGATAATGTCCGTTACTTAGGTTTTTACTGTTCTACCAGAGTATGAGTCTAGGAACATCTCTGACATACAAACTAAAGAAACTAGACTTTTCTGGTACTCTTAAATTTATGAACTGTGATTCATATCATTCATATATTAGATTAGTTACAATACATTTTTATTAAAGAAATTCTATCCATTGGACTTATTATAAACCCGTTGAATATGGTAAGTGGGAAACGACAGACATGCAGGCATTTTGTGGATAATGTTAAATCAGATACTATAAAAACAATAAACAAAAACCAAACTCTTGAGAGAACAAACTGATGATTACCAGAGGGAAGGTGGGTGATGGGATGAGTAAAACAGGTGAAAGGGATTACAAGTACACTTAATCTGACACTACTGAATAATGTATATAGGGTTGTTGAATCATTATATTGTACACCTGAAACTAACATAGCACTGTATGTTAACTATACTGAAATAAAAATAAAAATAATAAAGTGATTAAGCAACTAACCTTTTATATTCACACATATATTTTAGTGTTTTGGTGTAATATTTGTATTATGTGTAATACTGGCTTGAACCAGCAAATTTAGAGTATTTAAAATTAGTGTAGAAGAGAATCAAGTAACAAAAAATACACAGTTAAATTTTGCCATTAAAAAAAACAGTAAAAATACATTATTCAATAAGCCCTGAGATCAATATACATAAAGTCGAATTTTCCAAAGATACTGGCTAAGCTATATTTAATAATAATTTAGATTTATTGGGACATTCTGTTTCCAGAGAGTTCTCTCCATGGTGTCATGTGTGTTCATAAACATACACATATATTCACGAATGGTATCTATACATTCATCCATATATGCATGTATATGCATGTCTATGCCCATAACACTTTATAACTGTATATAAAAATCTAAAAATACTGAGTAAGACAATGCAATCATTATAGCTGTTTCCACTGAAAAATGCAAAGAAGTTAACATACCTGCAGAAGTTCACAGAAATGGGAGTCATGCCCTGCTTATTTTAGCAGATATCTCCTTAACTAACTAGCTTGTATGAAGTCATTTAACAGACTTTGTGATGTATTGCCCACATATATAAAATAAGCTATATGATTTTTGGCATCACTTCTTTCTTTAAAATTACACATTCTTATGGTGGAGCTGAAGACAACTTCAAAATAAATGCCTCCGATTTTCCTCTATTTGTACAGTGCATCACACATCTTGTCTCACGTGGTATGTTTTCTATCTTCAATTTATTTTTTTTAATATGTCTTTGAGTTCCCCTTTGTAGTCATAATGCTCTCAAAATCCACACAAGGAAATAATAAAACATTCTTGTGCATGTTAACAAGAAAAGTCAAAATAGTTAATGTAACATCTCACTAGCCATTTATAAATAACCAGACAATAGCATATCCAGTACACATTCTCAGGAGACAAACACAGCAATGGTCCTCGATAACTAAAAAAGACTTTCAGGGCTTAAGTTATAATCTTTCATTCTCATGTATTGTATATTCAGCCACACAACTCAAAAAAGTAGACAAACCTAATTTTCTAAAAAGCTAGAGGTGGTTTTTTGGTGCAACAACGATAGGCCGATTTGCCGGTGGGGTATCTGACTCCAGTGAGTCTGGCGTCATACCAACAAGGCAGCAGATACAATGAAAGACATTCTGGCCAAACGATTCCTTTTTACATCCATAATAGTATTTTTTAGTCAGGGTAAATATCATTCAAGATCTTTTATCTGTTTGCCAGCCCGTATATTAAAATGTAGACCTCCATCTCGGTCAAGCTTTGAAGTAATTAGAGGTAAGCAGAATTATATGAGGTAGGTGATTAAATAATGGCATTAGGAAAGTGTTGGTTACTTTAACAAGGTGTAATGAATATCATGAGCAGAAACTTCATTTTAAATCTGAAATCATTAAAATGTTGCCTAAGGCCATGTGTCTAGTTGCACAGTTTGAAACAAAAGCTGGCACTCATTAAATTGTCACCACAAAAAAGCTATAAAAATAATTCTTTAAAATATGATAGTGGTAGCAAAGATAATATGGGAACCTAGAGTGTCAAAACTTTGTTATAGGATCAACTGTCCCCTCAGGATTTTATAGCCAGGAGCTTCCATTTGAGATTACCATGGATCCATATGCTACTGAACATTAGTGCAACCATATTACAATCTGAGAAATAGTTATATATTATACTTATGTGTTATATTAGCTAGCTGGTCAAATAACAAACATATCCACTCAAAATATAATATTAGTATTCAAGAATTTTGAAATAAGCTTTTAAAGAAGACTGAAGTCATCTCTACTATAATTTACATCTAGCATTCAACAGAAAGACTAAGAATAATGTCTCATTTAAGAAAGGAGACATGACTTATAGTTTAAACATTTTGATAACACAGAGCTTGGGAAAAAGTATTTTACTTTTCTACTCATCACACCCAGGAAAAAGATAGCAATATTTATCACAAGAGGAAATAGAAGATGTGCTCTACAGGACAGTATAATAGGTCTATCACAGGTAAATAGAAAAAATGAGGCTTCGTCTGCACAGCAGCATAAAATTCAACATAGATGTATTGCGTATATACTACACTTGTTCTAGATGAGAAAGATGCAGCAGTAAGCAAAATTGATAATGAACTAGAAAGACTATGAACTATTTTAGGAAAAGATAAGAATTATGAAGAAAAATAAAGCAGGTAAGAGAAGTACTAGTTTTCCATCGCGTGATCATGAAATCTCTCAGATAAAAAAGTGGAGCAAAACATGGAGGAGAAAAAGAGGGAAACCACGTTGATGCCTAAAGAGTGTTCTAGGGAAGAGGAGATGCAAAGGTTCTTATGTTTTTCCTTTGGGGACTGCCAGCCACCTGATTTGTGAATAATTATGTTTGTGTAAATATACAGCTTTTTAAAGAAATGATTACTAAGTATATTTTTCAGTAGGGCACCCTTAAAAGTGAGCCATTTTTACATGGGAATTTGGTAATATTATTTAGCAGCATCTAAGATTATTTCACAATATGTACATATATTGAATCATTGTTTTACACCTAAAACTAATATGTTATATGCCCATTGTATCTCAATGTAAAAACAACAACAGCAAGAACATCAACAAAAACTGAATAAAACCTATTCTTAAATTAATAGGTTATAACATAAATGAGTCATATGTAAATATGTTAATTTGATTTTTTTATAAAATTGTACAAATTATAGTTATTATTCAAGATTATTTAAGATAATGTTTCATATACCATGCAATTCACATGTATCCTATACACTCTTCCATAATAGCATTTGATACACGGTGTTCATTTGTAGGACTACTTCTCTGGATCCTTGTAATTTTATTCATATATATATATATATATATATATATATATATACATACATATATATATATATAGTTATATTTATATAAGCATATTTATTTATATATATATTTGAGTAATATATATTTGAGTAATGCATATACAACATATGTTTCATCATTCTATTCTAAGCTCCTAGTAAAGCTAATACAAAAGCAGGTAGTGAATAAATATTTGTCAAGTAAACAGATACATAAGTGGATAGATGAATACATGAATGTATGAATAAAACAATAGATTAACTAATGACTTGAACTGGCATGCAAAGTGCCCCTGAAAAAAACAAACTGCATATGTATATTTTGTATGTATTCTGGAAAGCTTAACCATGATTGTATATCCAGAATAATAAACTATGTAATAATTTACCTAATAGCACTACATTTTATAGAAGCAAATATGATAGAATACTGTCATTTTTGAAGTTGTACTAATTAGGGAAACATATATTATTTTTCAAAACAGTGCACTAAATGAAAAAATGGAAATTGTCACAACTGAATTTAGTACATTCTATTTCCACTTTATAGATGTCAGCACAAATGGTGAAGTAAGGATCCCACCAAATTCTTTCCTCCATAAAAGCAAGAACACTAGCAGGAATTGTCATAATCAACTTTTTCAGAGCTCTGGAAATTAACCAAAGGCTTGCAACAATCCAGGAGTGTTTATTCAAGAAAAATAACTGAATCTTGGCAATAACTGTGAACTTTATTGTATTGTAACTTGTCCTGGTCCCATTCTCCATCCTACAGCTGCAAGTGAGCCTTGAAAAATAACAATCTACGTTCATGGTGAAAACCAGTGGTCTTAGGGACATTGGAAGGAGATGTATAAGGCTGAAGCTCCTTCAAAGCTCTTTCCAAGAGAACTGTCTTTATTTTACTGATCTGGTGGTTTTCCTGGAAGACACTAGTTACAAGGCTCTTTGTATTGAACTGACTTAGAGCTCACTCTATGTGAAAGCTATTTCCTCAGGGGCATTTTTGAAAACAATTAGAGACAATTGTTAAACTTCACAGTTTAAGACTGTGAATAAGAGTTGGAACAAACAATTGACTAACCAAAACCCTTTAAAGGAAAATCAGGGTAATGAAGTGTTCACAGGGGTTTCATGAAGTTCTATAATTCCTCGGAATCTAGGATACAGAAAGCTTTTTGCCTACACAGAGCTATACACAAATTAGGGAAGAACTGAGAAGGCCCTAATCTTTACTTTACAGGTAAACTTTAGGGTACACCTGAGTAAGAAGTCAAATCTAAGCCAGGGTTGTCAAAGTCAGGCTGAGCATTGAAGACATGACCTATGATGAGGAGAACAAAGGCAAAAGAAGTATAGACAAAATTAAATTTCCTTACAAGTTCAAGCCCATTGGTAAATACCCGAGGCAGGCAGAGTATGATTTTCTCAAGGAATTCACAACTGCCTTAATGTTAATGCTTTGCTGAAGACAAAAAAGCAACCTTACCTTGACAATAGTTAAGGATCCTGTAAGTCTTCTTTAACATATGAAAGTGCTTTTAGAGACTTCCTTTATCTGTACCCACCAACATATAAGTATATAATCAATCACTCCTCATAATCACAGGGTGGTTCTTTCTGCCCAAGGGTCCTGTCCTTGTGCTTTAATACATCTTTTTCACCTGAAAATATCTCAAGAATTCTTTCTTGACCATTCACTCCCAGTCCATGTCACATCAACCTACATTCACACAGAATTTGTCCACAAAGTTTGGGGACATTATTGGTTTCAGTTAAAAAACCCCTCTGTCCAATCAATAGCTAACCACTAAATTAACTAAACAGAGACCTCAGTTAACACACAGGAGAAGGAATACAGACTTAACAGCATCATTATGGAAAAGTCACTAGACCAAACAAAGAAACAACAAAGCAAACCTATAATAAACAGCAATAGCAAAAATCCTTGGGGAGATGATGCTAATGTTTATATTATTTAAAATGTTTATTTTCAACCAAAAAATTATGACACGTGTAAAACCAACAAGAAAATATGGCCCATATACACAAGAACTTATTCCATAGAAACTGTCCCTGAGGAGATGCAGATGTGGAACTTAATAAACAAAGGCTTTAAATCAGTTATTTTAAATATGTTCAAAGAACTAACAAAAGCAATGCTTACTGAACAAAGGAAAAAAAAAAACAGACAAACCAAAAAAAAAAACAAAAAAACCCTCTTACATATAGGGAACAAAATGTTGGTTTCTAGAGGGGAGGTGGGTGGGGAATGGGTGAAAAGACAAAAGGGATTAAGAGTACATTTATCAGGATGAGCCCTGAGTAATGTGTAGGATTGTTGAATCTTTATATTGAACACCTGGAACTAACATAACATTGTATGTTAATTATACTTAACTTAAAAAATTAAAAACGATGTCTACTGAATTAAAAAAAAAGTATGGGAACAGTGTTTCAACAACAAATATCAAGAAAAATATAGAAATTAAAAAAACAGAAATTCTGGAGTTGAAAATTTCAATAACTACAATGAAAAATTCACTAGAGGAGGTCAACTGAAAATTTGATCAGGCAGGGAAAAAAAAAAATATCAGTGGAGTTGACGATAGCTCAATTGAAATTATTCATTCTGAAAATTGGAAAATACTAAGCAATCCACAAAAAACAGAGCTAACAAGTGAGTTCAGCAATTTCCCAGAATATATCATTAGTATACTAAAACTAGTTGTATTTCTACACATTACCCATAAATAATTGAAATTAAAACTGATAATTCTATTTATGCCATCAAAATAATTACATACTCAGGAATAAATAAATCAAATTAAGCATTTACTTTTAAGCTTAAAACTACAAAACATCATTGAAAGAAATTAAAGAACATGTAACGAAATGGGGAGACTTACCACATTTATGACTGGAAAACTTCATATTGTTTAATGGCAAGATAATCCCCCTAACTGCTCTACAAATTTAATACAATGTGATACTAGATTGAGGATAAACACATAGATCAATGAAGTAAAATTGAAAGTCCAGAAATAAACACTTACATTCATAGGCAATGAGTTTTCAACAAAGGTGCCAAGATAACTCAATGGGGAATAGAGTTATGTTTTCAACAAATGACATTGAGACAACTGGATATCCACATTGAGACAACTGGATATCCATATGCAAGGAATAAATTTTGACTCTTATATCACACCATGTAAGAAATTAACTAAAAATGATTATCAGTAGGGATTTGCAGTGGGGAGGGAGATATATAGGCAGAGTACAGAGAATTCTTAGGTGAGTGAAATTACTCTGTATAATATTATAATAATGGACACAAATATTATATATTTATCCAAATCCACAGAATGGACAGGAAGAGTGAATTCGAAGGTAAACTATGGATTTGGGTGATAAAGATGTGTCAATATAACAAAATGTACCATTGAAGTAAGTGATGCTGAAAATAGAGGAGGCTAATACAGGGGGTATACAGGAAATCTCTCCCTTCCTTCCTTCCTTCCTTCCTTCCTTCCTTCCTTCCTTCCTTCCTTCCTTTTCTTTCTTTCTTTCTTTCTTTCTTTCTTTCTTTCTTTCTTTCTTTCTTTCTTTCCTTCTTTCTTTCTTGCTACAAACCTAAAATTTCTCTAAAATTGTCTTAAAATGAGATTAGATATAACATATGATGCTACTTCTTTTTGTTTGCTTGTTTCTAAGGAATAAAATCATACACAATTTTAGAAACGTTGGAATTTGGTTTTCCCCCTTATTAATTACCTGTGGAAACTTGAAAATTTCTAGCAATCTCCTTGGGATTCATTATTTTCACAGAAAAGAAAAAGTGAATTCAAAAGTCTAAAAATTATCTCAGACCAAATAATATCTTTGTTCTGTCTTTCCTCAGAGCAATCGCAAATATGTATGTTTTTCTGTTTTTGTTTGTTTATTCTTGTTTTGTTTTGTTTTGTTGGCCTTTTAAGGAAGCTTGACTGCATTCTCCTACAAATGGACAGTAAAAGTTTGTATGGAGGTTCTAACAGAAGTGCAGTTACTAATACATCCTTGACCAAAGATTGATTCTTCTCTACAGGGGGACGTTGTCCTCTTTGGCCCAACATACAACTTCACCGGGAATACACATGAGCAGAGAGTAAAAGGGGACACCAGCCTAGCCAGCCAGGTCAGCTGAATCAATCCTAGAGATCAATGGAGTGACAGATGTGACAGGCTGCCCTCACATACAAGCCTCATTCTTTAAAAAGTCCCAGAATCCCAACCCCACCTATATAAACAAGGGAAAGATGATTTTTCATTCTTTTTGTTTCCATTTTTTTTTTCCTGTCCTATTAGATGACCTTACCTCCTGTTTGACTTCACAAAGTTTGTGCTTCTTGGTGAGTATCCCATATTCTGGACTTCTTTTTTTTTTTTTTTTTTTTTTTTTTGCCATATCTTTCCCATTAATATGATACTGTTTTATGTCAGATTCCCTATAATTAACTGAAATGTTAATCATATGACTTCTATCTTAATGTCTAGCACACCAGAGTTGAACTTTTCTATGCATGTGTCTCTAATGTCATCCTTCCATGCCCTGTGGTGCCAAAATGGAACTCTTGAAACTCATATTTCCCCAAAACATCCATTATACATTTCTGTTTCCTTTGTTCACGTTTCTCATACACCTGTCATGTGTTTCAATATGTCATGCTTTCACACTTTCAAGACTCAGCTGTAAGGTCTTTCCTCGTCTTCACAGATAGATATAAATGACATTGTGTTTCTTAAATCCCACTTTATATAGTGGCATATGTTTTCGTGCCACTGTAATATATTTTATAAACTTATATCCCTGTGTTTAGATTCTAGACACTTGGTATTGGTATTGGGTCATGTAAATAGTTGGCTTCTTAGCACCTGGCATTAATAGACATATAGCAAATATGTTTATGTTTATGAATAAATGAAATAGTTAAATTAGAAAGCAATTGGGTATGCTAAGTTATTCTAAAGATATATTAATAATGTACCTAACCATTTATTTGTTGCTTATATTGCTATAGATACCTGTGAGGTGTAAAATGTGTGCCGTGATAGAACGGGAGGTGCTGAAGGTAAGTAAGAGGAAAGATCACAGGCTTACCTCTGAAGTGTTAATGACTTAAATAAGCATGAAAAATCAGGGAGAATCCATTGTTATGATAACAACTATGAAACATGTTACATAAAAAAAAATATACCAGCACATGAACTCTAAGATTAGAAGGAAAAAACAATAATGGGAGAAGAATTTACAGCTTAATTGGGAATCTATTTTTAACACAACTACTTTTGTCTAGCTAATATTAGACACAATCGATCGTCTCTTGTGATCATTTCATATTGAATTTCAACTCTTAGATGTCAATGCATGCATTTTGCAAACTAGTTGGGAAGTAGCAAACAAAAGTGGCTTTGTTCTGTGTAAGAATATAACCACAGATATTCAATTAACAGCCACCAGTTTTGCCACAAACACTGAAGAAATATCTATCTTCTGCACCCAGAGTATAACTTTGGGTAGCTCTGAAAAGACCAGTTGTACTATAACATAGAGTTTTTATGTTTCAGTGTATCTTCAAAATGCCCTTTCTTCAGGTGTCATCCGCTTTTTGATTTTTCTGCTGAAATAAAAACAGTTTTAGAAATCCTGATATCTCACATGTGTACATATTGACATTTCAAGTTCAAGATACATCAATGCATCTACCTTGAAAGCCGCAGAAGGTTTTGAAATAGGAAATATTTAAGTATGACAGTCAGTTGCCCTCTGAACCTGTGAATATCACTTTGGGTCTGGGCAATGATTGTACAATGTTAGACAAATATTTACATGAACTCTGTTGGATCCATTTTATTATTTATGCTTTGCTATTTGCTTTTTTACCTATAACCCAAAGAACATCATGCATTATTAAAATCTTCTTGTACAGCTTTATAGATACTAGATAGAATATACTTTCTCCACAAGTGTTGTGATCATCTGACCTCTTCTATTAAATTGTTGGCTTACTCTTTCCTAAAAAAGTTATTTCAAACAGCTAGAGTAACTTTTGATGTTCTGATGTACTTTTCTCCCTGAGGGAAAGCAATATCCAGAAGTATAAGAGAGTTTTGAAAATTGTGGACCAAGAAAGCTCTGCAGGGTATGTGGACAGAGAAATTAAGTGACTTCCCTATTCTTCACTCCCCAGTACAAGTGCCCTGTATGGTCACAGAGGGACCTATTAGTAGACAGACACAGTCTCTTCTTGGAGGTCCTACTGGTGTCCATTAGCTGGATGCTGAAAGGCTACAAAGTTATTTATTTGTTTTTACCCAAAGTCTGTTTCTGTCATGTCTACTGTTACCATTTCTCAGAGCAAGTCCATGCTACCTTTTAGCAGTTAGCCATTTGTGTGACATTGTTTTCTACAGGGGACCCCAGAGCGTTCGCCATACTTAAAGATATCCTTCACATGTAGCATTTGTTCATGTATGTGTGGAGTGTACCCCCAAGCAGTTTCCAGTTATGTTCCCTTATACTCCAGCATCAGAGGCATGGGTTTCAGTGTTGGGAAATACAGCTGCATATAATACCAACCCAGTCAACTGAATCAAAACTAAAAGACATCGCTGCTATAGAATATAGTTACTTTCAATTTTGAAAAATATTTAAGGAATTATTAGTATGCTGATTAATTTTCAATCATCCTCATTTTTTTGTTTTTAGAGAGGGAGAGGGAAAGGTCAGGGGAGAGGGGATCTTAAGCAGGCTCCACACTCAGTGCAGAGCCTGATGCAAGGTTTGAGCCCATGACCCTGGGATCATGACCTGAGGTGAAGTCAAGGGTGGGATGCTCAATCAACTAAGCCATCCAGGTGCCCCATCCTCAGTTTTTATCCTACCAGATCCTAAGTCAGAAATAACAAGGTGCAATATTGAATCAACATAAATAAGGATAAAGCTGATATCACATGTATATAAATAATGCAGAACTTACCACAAATAATCTTTGCTTCACATTATATATGGATAAAACATTTAATTTCTTTTACTCTGCCATTTTATGCAACCAAAATATATGTATTAAGGACCAGTTCTGTGATAATCACTATTCTAGACACTTGGAACACCTTAATTAACAAACAAAGAAGTTATGAAGATTAAATTCTAAGTGAGGAGACATAAAACAAACAAATGAAATATATAAATTGCATAGTAGTTAGACAATGATAAGTGTTCTGGGATAAAATGGAGCCAAGTAAGAGTCATGAGACTGCTTGGTGGGGTAAAGAGAAAGGTAAAATTTGGGTCAAGGCTATATAGAAATGAATCAATAGCCAGTAGATATCTCAAGAGGAAATATTTCAAGCACAGCAAAAGCCAGTGCCAAGTCCCTAAATTAGGAGCAAGCCTGATGTTTTCCTGAAAGAATAAGAGAGGCACTATCGCTGGATTAGGAGAGCAGTGGGCCAGACTGCATGGATCCTTGAAGACAGTTGCTAGAACTTGGCCTTTTGCTCTGAGTAATGGGGAGAAACTGCATGATTTTAAACAAAGAAATTCTATGGTTTCACCTCATTTCTAAATGGAATACCACAGTCTCTGTGTTGAAAATAGGGGACAACAGGATACCAGTTGGTTGACTATTGTGTTAATGTAGGTACTAGAAGATGTGAGTGTGAACAATGATGGTAAAAGGGAGAAAAAGCAGCAAAACTCTGGATATATTAGTAGTTATAGCCAATTTGCTATATGGATTATATTTTAAAATGTATTGTATCAAGAAATCTATCGGCAAAGAGTTTTTTGTTTTCTTTTTGTCATATAACACTTCAACAGAATTTGGAATTTAAAATATTCAGAGAAGATAATAGTACTCTACTATGTCACATTCCCTCTGTTGAAAACAATCTTTGCCAAATCTTTATTGAATTTTTCTCTCATTATCAGACTTCAATTCTAATATTACATCCTCAGAGATGGCTTTCCTAACCAGTCTGTTTGGAGGGTCATTTTCCATCACTCTTATTTCCTCTTAGTCCACTGTCTTTTCTTCCCTTTATAGTGTATATTACTATTTATTTTTTTAATTTTTATTTCATAATTATGATGTTTTGACAATTTTTTAAAATTATTTTCTTAATTACCAAATCCCCAAAGTTTCAAATAGTGTCTACCATATAGTAAATTATGAATGAATATCTTAAACAAATATATTTCTAAATTTCTAAACCAACCTATTTTTCTTAGCCTTTTATCCTATTTAGAGATCTTTATATTATATAATAACTATATATATAACTGGTGCTAACTCTATATATAATAAACTGCTATATCTGTGCTTTCCGAACATTGTCTGAGTTCTGATTTGCAACTATATTCAAAACCATTTTCAAAGCTGCTGCATTCTACAGCAGCTAGGCAAATAATTCAAGTAGAAAATAATAATCTGAATATATTTCTTACAGAGTAGACTTAATAAATAATCATGAGATGTTAGTAGTATTTTATTTTCTGTGAGCACTATGTTTTGGCAAGGTTTATTGTCGGGCTTTCTAAATATGTTACACGGTACTTCTTGGTGTAATCCTTTTTATATCACATAAATAATAGCATTCATCAGGCCAACCTTTTGAATGACAAATATTTACTGTAAAATATACCTTAAAAGAGCTAAGAGCAAATAAATCTGAAAACAAAATATCATGCTAAAAAAAATCCTTTGATGGGACATGTAAGTCATACAAAGATTTTAAACATTTTTCTTATTTTTTATTGAAGTCTAGTTTACATAGTGTGAAGTATAGAGACTTGACACTTACTGTTTCATTATTTTTAGTGAATGAAAACTCTGTGCAACCCACATTGCTATCCTGTCACCGTATTGTTGAATGTCGTTTCTTGAATTTTCTAAGCGTTTTTCTTTCTTTTTTTTTTTATGAAGTCAGAGTTTATTTCTATTTCAAATACTTACGCATCTTTAAAATGTCTAAAGTCCCAAGGACATCCAGGTTTAAGATGACATTACAGTCGTGGTGACCAGTGGTTCACCCATTCATTGCTAAGGCCTCAGAAGCATCCTGCACGATTCTATGCCTCAAAAATTTTTCTTGTATGAAAGGTGATGTCTCCTTTGCTTGACACAAACACATCAGCTAGTGACAAAGAAAACAATATTGGGAACACTAACTGTCGTTGCAAGGGAGAAAGGCAGGTGATCAGAGAACAAAACCATCAAAACTTTGCTGAGGGGCAATATTACTGCAGTAAAGAATACAAGTATATGTGGAATCTCCATGAAAAACTGTCCTGCTTTATCTGTGAAACGAGGTCCTCCAATTATTGGTTTGAAAACCTGGGAGCATGGTGAGTTTCAGTATTAAATGCAACTTTTTTTTTTCCCTGCAACACCTTCAAGGATGAAAATCATTACCTGGATTTTATACCAAAGTTAAAAACCCTCAGTAAAATGTTTCAGCTATCAATTTTTTTCTGGGTTTGTGGCAGTTTCTTGGTGTATATTGTTTAACCCCTAGTGGCCGCTCATGTAGAAAGCTGTGGATATTGGGGCGCCTGGGTGGCTCAGTCGGTTAAGCATCCGACTTCAGCTCAGGTCACGATCTCGCGGTCTGTGAGTTCGAGCCCCACGTCGGGCTCTGGGCTGATGGCTCAGAGCCTGGGGCCTGCTTCCAGTTCTGTGTCTCCCTCTCTCTCTGACCCTCCCCTGTTCATGCTCTGTCTCTCTCTGTCTCAAAAATAAATAAACGTTAAAAAAATTATAAAAAAGAAAGCTGTGGATATTAAAAAAAAATAACAACTCTTGATATAAATATATGCCTTAGTGATATTATATATCTTAATGATATATAATATTAGAGAACTAGAATTCTGAAGAACTAAATATTTTATTTTTGAATAGAAAATTGTTGTAGTAGATGATTTAATTTGGATATCATAGGTTTCTTAAAATGAAAATATTTATTTATCTATTTGGATAACTTGAAGGAAAAAGGCCAGCTAAAGATGTGTGGTCCAAAGTCCTAGAAAATAATACAGCAATTAGTTTTCTTTTTTTTTTAAAGTTTATTTATTTATTTTGAGAGAGAGGGAAGGGGGGAGAAAGAGAGAGAGAGAGGGAGTCGGTGGGGGGGAGGGGCAGAGAGAGGGACAGAGAAAGCATCCCAAGCAGGCTCCACACTGTCAAAGCAGAACCTGATATGGGGCTTGAACTCTCGAACTGTGAGATCATGACTTGAGCTGAAATCAAGAGTGGGACACTGGGGTGCCTGCGTGTCTCAGTTGGTTAAGCATACAACTTCAGATCAGGTCATGATCTCACAGCTCCTGAGTTTGAGCCCTGCATCCGACTCTGTGCTGACAGCTCAGAGTCTGGAGCCTGCTTCGGATTCTGTGTGTCCCTCTCTCTCTGCTCCTCCCCTGCTCATGCCCTGTCTCTCTCAAAAATAAAATAAACATTAAAAAAAAAAAAAGAGTTGGACGCTTAACAGACTGAGCCACCCAGGAGCCCCTCTTTCTTTGATGAGAACAGATGAACAAAAACACTGACTTTCCCTGCCCTGAAAACATTGCCAAAGCTTATAAATAATGACACACTTAGCAATTATTGAAATTTACCTTTCATGAACCAATTTCTGCAATATTCATTTCTATTTTGATATATCTTCAACTCACCTGGTCAGTGTCCATGAGTCTATTCATTCTATTCTTATAAAGCATATTTTTGGATTCTTTATCTGCACTTTTGTGTAGAGGTCAGCTTAAACTATTGTGAACTTTAGAGGTTTGGGAATTGTAGAAAACTGTATACTTGATTTAAGTTGATGAACTTCTAGAAGGATTTTAGTCATCATCTTGTACTTGACAGTGGCCTCCTGAAGCTTCTAGAACTTTTGAAATAATACCATATATTCTAACGTTTACACAAATCAATATAGCCAAAGAAACTAAGTCAAAAACACAAGAAAACATAAGGAAAAGCTCTTGACAAATAATTGAAAATATGCAAACTCTGCTGGACTAGATTTGTGCGTGTCTGTGCGTGAGCGTGCATCTCCATAGACCTAACAAATTCTGCTAAATATTAACAGTATCGTAAGTTTTTCAAAGTAAACAGGAAAAAATGAATAAAAAAAACCCTCAATGTTGTCACAGAAATATGAGAAAATAATGGTCTTTTACTAAAAAAAAAAAAAAAAAAAAAAAAGGCAACTTAAAATACTTCCAGATATGTATAATATGAAGTAATAAAAAGTAATAGTAAAGAAATTGCATGGCCAAATCACCAAGGGAAATAAAATTTAAAAGATGACAGTAACACACAAAGCTGCAAAAGGAAAGTTAATCTCTATGTGCTCTCTAAGCCCTCATTTTTGGCGGTCTGCAAGATATCTCTACTTGAATATCCTGCTGACACTTAAACTTTACATATCTATAGCCAAGCTCATTATTTTCTCTATCTTCTCTGTGTTCCTATCACTGTCAATATCATCATTATACTCCTGGCTCTCCAGGCTATTAAATATATAGTCATCTTTGATTTCATCTTTTCCTTAGTCAGCCATATCCCATCTATCAAAAATCTTCTTCCAAAGCATTTCTTCAAATTTAGTACCTACTTTCAGTTATTATAGTCAGAACCTTTTACCATGTCATAACCGCTCTTCAAGAATAACCACTATAAAATTGCTTTTGCTGTCAAATTATATCTCCTTTTATTTGGCCAAATAATACAGCAAAAATAATTTTAATCTGGTACTACTGAAGTCTAAATGTAGTTCTACTGTATACCTTTAATCAAATTAAAACCATAGTTAACTGAAAACAAATCAAAACCATAATACATGTCTCCAGGTTTCAGTTTAGGTCTCCTCATACATTTTCTTCTTGCATAATTCTGTGCTCTCCCCAAACCTCAACTAACTACTTGCATAGTGATGACAACAAAATGTATCTTCCTTACAGATAAGAGCCAGCAGTTGGTCTTTGTTATCACAGTCTTTTAAACTATGTACATATCATACTCAACCTTTTAAGTTAGACATTATTATTGTGTATATTATGGAGAAGAGAAATAAAGGCCCAACCTGATTGAATTAATATGTGGCAGAGACCGGATACAGAGTCAGACATGATGATTCAAGAGTCCACAGCTTATTAACAATGCGCTCTTCTCCCTTTCCTTTAGTCAAATAAACCTATAGCTAGTTTCTGACAGATCATCTGCATTTGATTGTCCCATGCTAACTTCTAAATACCTTTATTCAGAAAAGATTTATCTTCACAGACACCCTATGTCAAATGCTCTCACCTGTTAAGCCGAAGGACACTAGAACAACATTCCCTTGATTTACCTTATAGCTCTAAGATTTAATAGCTCTGCAATTTTAGGCAAGTTTTAGGAATATCTCAATGCCTCAAATTCTTCAACAATACATCTCTTCATTCAGAAAGTCACAAGTATGGATTAAATAGAATATTTAAACAGGGAAGCAAACAAAAACTCTTACTTTTATTTTTCTCAATGTAATTTATTTTCCCATCCCTTCCTCCCTCCCTCCCATCTTCCTTCTTGTTTTCTTCCTTTTATCCTTATTACTACTTTTTAAAAAAGTTTATTTGTTTTGAGATAAATACACGCGTGTGCAAGCGGAGGAGACGCAGCAAGAGGGAGAGAATCCCAAGCAGGCTCCGGGCTGCCACACACAGTATAACGAGAGGGCTTCGTCTCCCAAAATACCAGATCAAGACCTGAGCTGAACCAAGAGTCAGTCCCTTAATCCACTGTGCCACCCAGTCTCCCCTTTTATTATTACCTTTTCATATATGGGCCTAAAAGGATGTTTATAATATTAAGTCTTATCCAAAATGTCACTTTGGCAACAAAAGTCTTTGCAGCTTGCTAGATTATAATAAGGGACGGTTCTCAAACTAGACACGATTGACATTTTCCTTTTTAATAATAGCATACTGGTATATAACTAATGCAAAACTTCCCAGTTTGAAATGTACAATTCGGTCTTTTTAGTGTATTCACAGAGTTGTACATTAATCCCTCCTACTTAACTGGAAAACATTTACATCACAACATAAAGAAATCCCATACCCGTTAGCAGTTACTCCTCATATCCTACTACCCATTGCTTCCAGGAAATGCTAACATGCTTACTATTGGTATGCATTTGCCAATTCCGAATATATCATATCAGTAGGATTATATAATATGTAGCCCTTTGTATCTGGTTTCTTTCACTTAAAACATTGTTTCCAAGATTCATCCATGTTGTAATATATATCAGTATTTAAGTTATATCTGTATTTAAAATGTTTAAACTTTGGGGCGCCTGGGTGGCGCAGTCGGTTAAGCGTCCGACTTCAGCCAGGTCACGATCTCGCGGTCCGTGGGTTCGAGCCCCGCGTCAGGCTCTGTGCTGACGGCTCGGAGCCTGGAGCCTGTTTCCGATTCTGTGTCTCCCTCTCTCTCTGCCCCTCCCCCGTTCATGCTCTGTCTCTCTCTGTCCCAAAAATAAAAATAAAAAAACGTTGAAAAAAAAAAAATTTAAAATGTTTAAACTGTAATTAAATTTATATTATTTATTTATTTTTATTTATTTTTATTTTTTTTGACGGCTCGGAGCCTGGAGCCTGTTTCCGATTCTGTGTCTCCCTCTCTCTCTGCCCCTCCCCCGTTCATGCTCTGTCTCTCTCTGTCCCAAAAATAAAAATAAAAAAACGTTGAAAAAAAAAAAATTTAAAATGTTTAAACTGTAATTAAATTTATATTATTTATTTATTTTTATTTATTTTTATTTTTTTTTTTATTTCTGAGACAAAGACAGAGCATGAGTGCGGGAGGGGCAGAAAGAGAAGGAGACACAGAATCAGAAGCAGGCTCCAGGCTCTGAGCTGTCAGCACAGAGCCTGACGCAGGGATCTAACTCAGAAACCATGAGATCGTGACCTGAGCTGAAGTCGGTCACTCAACCGACTGAGCCACCCAGGCGCCCCTAATTAAATTTAATAAATACATAGGGATATTTCACAAATTGTTTATCCATTTACACACTGATAAACATCCAATTGTTTCCACTTTTGACTATTGTCAATAATGTTGCTATGAAACATTAATGTAGAAGTTTTAATATAAACCTTTGTTTTTATTTATCTCAGGTATATTCCCTGGAGGGGGATTGTAGGGTCACACAGTAGTGCTATTTTTAATATCTTGAATTTAGAAACATCTTGACAAACAGTTTTGAAAAGTGAACACACAATTGTACATATCCACAGGCAAGCTCTGAGAGCTCAATTTCTTCAAATCCTCATCAATACTGAAATTTTTATTCCGTTTTATTAAGTCTTAAGAGCCCTTTATATATTCTGGATATATGGCTCTCATCAGATATAAAATTTGTAAAACTTTCTCCTATTATGTATGTTCTTTCACTTTTTTGTGTCCTCGAAAATACCAATGTTTTAATTTTGATGAAATCTAACATATAATTTTTCTTTGATATCCTGAGCTTTTTTCATATTTAAGAATGAACTGATTAATCCAATATCAAGAAGATGTATTCTTATATTTTCTTTTAAAATATATACTTTTTAGTGTAACATTATATAGTTTTTAATAGAACTTTAGCTTTTTCTATTGTGTACATGATTCACTTTGTGTTAATCTTTGTATATGAATGCAACTTCATTGCATTACATGTGCATATCCAGCTGTCCGATTTGTTGAAAACATTATTCCTACACATTGAATTGTCTTGGCACTCTTGTACACAATCATTTGTCCATAAACCTTAGGGTTTTTAGTCTAGTCTCTCAATTTTATTCCTTTGATCTATATATCTATCCATATGCCAGTTCTACATGGCCTTGATTACTGTATCTTTGTATTAAATTTTAAGTTTTGTATTAAAATCAGGAAGTATGAATTTTCCAGCAATTTGTTTTTCAAGATGGCTTAGTCTATTATTAATTTCTGTATAAATTTTAGGATTAACTTTTCAATTCTGCAAAAATGGAAGTTGGGGATGTGGTAAGATTTGCGTGCAATTTGTAGATCAACTTGGGGACTACTGCCATCCTCACTCTATTAAGTTTTCTAGTCCATGAACATGGGACTCCTTTCCATTTATATAGCTCTTTAATTTCTTTTGCATGTTATAGTTTTCAGCATAAATGTCTTGTATTTTTTTTGTTACATTTATTCATAAGTATCTTATCCTTTCATGCTGCTATAAGTGAAATTCTTTAATTAATTTCAATTTTTTTTGGAATTAATTACACGATTGTTCATTCTTAGTGTAAAAAAGTACAACTGAATTTTATATACTGATTTTATCCTACAATCATACTGAACATTAATAACTCTGTCTTTTGTAGATTCCTTAGGATTTTCTGTATATTAAGTCATGTCATCTGAAAGTATAGTTTTATTTCATCCTTGGAATCTGAATGTCTATCCTTTGTTTTGTTTTATTTCCCTGACTAGAAGTTGGGACAGCAGATATTGTTTTATTCCTGGTATTAGAGGGAAAACTCTCAGCCTTTCAGTATTAAGTGTATTAGCTAAAGATCTTTCATAGATGATGAACTGTACCTTATTGACAAAGTTCACATTAATTCTAATTTGGTGTTTTTATCATGACAGGTATTGGATTTTGTCAAATGTATTTTTTCTGCATAAAAATAATCATGTGTTTTATCATTCATTCTACTAACATGCTATATTCCACAAATCGATTTCTGTAAATTAAACCAATCTTGCATTGCTGGCAAAAATCCTATTAGTTCTGGTTTGACAACATTTTGCTGAGGATCTTTGAATCTATGCTCATAAGAGATATTTATCTGACACTGCCTTTCCTTGCAATGTCTTTGCTTACTTGTCTCAGGAATATTGACCTCATAGCATGAGGTAGGAAGTGTTCCCTTCTTTGTTTTTGAATTAGTATGTGAAGAAGCTGTTGATTTTGTTTGGTAGAATTTACAAATAAAGCTATAAGGGACAGCTTTTTTTTTCTTTGTGGAAAGGTTTTGACTACGAATTCAATCTCCATTCCTGTTATAAGTCTTTTCAAATTTTGTATTTCTTCTCAGGTCCGTTTTTGTGGTTTGCATCTTTTAAGATTGCATCTTCTCAGTATTGATTTCATCTAGGTTTTTACTTCTGAGGGATACAACTGTTCACACAGTATTATGTAAATATTTTTTAATACATGTAAAATAGGTAGTTATACCACTCTTTCAATCCAAATATAAGTAATTTGAATCTTCTTTCTCTTTTGCTTGTAAGTCTAACTAAATGTCTCAATTTTTTGATCACATCAAAGAACAAACTTCAATTTGGTTGATTTTCTCTATTTCTTTTCTACTTTTTATTTTATTTAGTTACTCTAATATAGGCATTCCTCAATTTATTGCATTTCATTTTATTGTGATTCACAGATTATATATATATATATACATATATATATGTGTGTGTGTGTGTATATATATGTATATATGTGTATACACACACACACACACACACACACACACACACACATATATATATATATATATATATTTTTTTTTTTTTTACAAGGTGAAATTCAAGACTTCTGTGGAGGAAGTAACTACAGTTGTGGTGGAGATGATTAGATAATTGGAATTAGCAGTGAAGCCTGGAGATGGGACTGAATCACTGCAATCTCAAAACTTTAACAGATGCTATTTTTTTTCCACTTAGTAACACAGATTATCCATATATGCAAATTACTTAGGGTCCCTCAGTTGTTTGGAAGTTTTTTTGTCTAGAGATTTTCAGATATTTCTCATAATTTTCATTTTAATTATTTTATTGTTTAAATAGTTTGTTTATTAAATCTTTTATATTTTCTTATCCCTTTTTTAAAAAAAATAGAAAATTGTTATTTTAATAGATCTTTTAATTTTAATTTTTTTTTATTTTAGAGAGAGAACACTAGAAGGGGAGAGGGGCAAGAGAGAGAGAGAAGAGAGAGAGAGAGAGAGAGAGAGAGAGAGAGAGAGAGACTTTTTTTTTAAGTTCACTTATTAATTTGAGAGAGAGAGGGAGCAGGAGAGAATCACAAGTAGGCTCTATGCTCAGTGCAGAGCTGAGTGCGGGGCTCCTTCTCCTGACTCTGGGGTCATGACCATAGTCAAAATCAAGCATTAGTCACCCAACTGACTTAGCCACCCAGGTGCTCCAGAAAATTTATATTTTAAATTAGTTTGAATCTAATATCTTCCTTACTTTCTAATCAGAATGAATATATCAGCAATTGTATGTATAAGATTTTTCTTTTAAATTCGTATCACCTGCAATCAATAAAGGATCCTTCTAACTAATTTTGAATATTTTGGTTTATTATTCTGTCATAGTGAATTTTATTGGACAAGTATTCTGCAACAATTTAAGGTGATAATGGAAAACCTCAACTAAACTCTTATGTTAATGAGAATTATTGTATTTGTGTTTTACTGTATGAATGAAGTGACTGATTGTTCAAGATACTTATTTAAAAGAGCTTTTTAAGAAAGTATTCTGTATATCTAAAAAAGCAGTATTTTTCTATTGAAGTTTTTTTTTTTTAATTTATTATTTATTATTTGAGAAAGACAGAGAGAGTGCAAGCAGGGGAGGGGCAGAGAAAGGGAGACTCTCAGGCAGGCTCCACTCTGTCAGTGCAGAACCCAAGGTGGGGCTTGAACTCATGAAACTGTGAGATCATGACCTGACCCAAAAGCCAGAGTCAGACGTTTAACTGACTGAGCCACCCAGCTGCCCCTAAAAAGCATTCTAAACTTGGAAAATGTTTTGTTAGATTTTGTTCAGAGCATTTGATTTTTGACAATTTGAAATTTTATTTTTTTCAAATTTCTATAATATTTATTTATATGGTAAATATGTTTTTTTTTCAGTTCTTTCTGACATATTTGATAGTTTCCAAATTGTGTAACTTAAAATTAAATGTAGAAAAAAATTAACATGTACCGAACTAACTCTACAAAAGACACCGTTCAAAGCACTTTACTCATAGTCTAATATCTAAACTTGAGACAGGTACAATCCCAACTTTCTCCACTTCACTGATGAAAAAAATTGAGCCATAGGTAAAATAACTTGCTCATTGTTATATAATAACTGATAGAGCCAAGAGTTCATCTTTAAGTAGTTGGATTCTAGAGCCATAATGCTATGAATTAATATGTATAAACATTTATATTCATCCTTTATTTAACAAACAGGTAATTATGTGTTTCACTTTAATAAGGAGTTGTGAAATGTCCAAGCAATACAGAGATCAATGTTTTCACTTTCTTTAAATGATACCAGTTTCCATCACTCTATAAAATGTTCTTACTCTATACAATTTCAAGTCATATTGTAAGAAAAAAAAAGAAATGAAAATGATATTTTAAAGATAACTTCCAGAGAACACTACCCAGTACAGTCTCTATCTTGATTGTTTTCTATATTGCAGAAATTCGTTGCACACACATACATGTAATAAAGCACCTACTGAAAGCCTTTAGTCATTACAAGCATTTAAAAAAAGACATCCTGAGATGCAGCAAAAACATGTGGTGTCAGCTTCTGGTATGACATTGGAAACTGAATGGCTCTGTCTCTTATTTTGTAATAGAAGAATCATCTAACCCCAGGTTGGAAGCTGAAACATATCCTACCAATAAGATTTTAATAGTAAAAATTCCTTGATTCTGGATGCCATGCATGTTTTAATGGCCCAATATTTTAATTGCTTGGAGTCGCATGAAAATATATCACATTTTAATAAGTTAGAAGTGCAATGCAAGTTCTTATAATTGTTTTTTAATATGTTATATGTCCCTAGAAATTTGTTTTCCTTCTTTAAACACACACACACACACACACACACACACACACACACACAATTTACTATTCCTCCATTGATTCAGTTCAAAGATGAAAAGAAAAAATATACATTTTAATCACAATGAATTTTTGTGCTCAGTTTGCACAGCTTTCTTTCTCAGCCTTATTTATTTTTTTCTTAAAGTCACCATGCTGATACTTTTACTTTTTAAGAGGATTTTAGAAGATAGAAAAGCTAGAAATGAGATAAGTAAACAGAAGCTCAAAAATAGGGAAAAAAAATGCTAACCTCTGGGGCATCCAATTATTTTCACTGTGGGATAACCTCTTGGCATTCATCTGTAGACCCTTCAAAACCGTGTTTTGTACTGCATAGTTCTAAAATGAGTGCTTTTAATTTTTTCAGTTTATGAAGCAGTGAGAATAAGGAGAGCATATGGCCTCAAATAAACTTTATCCTTTCGTGTTCCGCAGAATAAACTGCTACTGGGAAATGTTTCCTGCTTTGTAATAACTGATTTGATTTTTCCCCCTACCTACTCTGTAAGTGAAATTTTATTGTTATGGTCCTTGATACTAATTTATCATTTAGCATTATGTTTAAAAAAGGACAAGAACCTATATTATTGCCGATGCTTGCTTTGCTTCACATCGTGGCAAGTGCTTTCAACAGGAGAATTTTTTTTTTCTAAAGACCATAAATAAGCAAGAATTCTGCAAATTACACATATCAGACTTTTCCTACAACTACAATTGGGTTGTGAGATATGAAATTCTCAGAAGTAAACCAAACGACATTCACTAGTAAAATCTATCCAGGCTTAAAGGAACAAACTGTAGCATAAAGACAACTGATTTATAGTTATTGCTAGAAGATAATATAGGTATCTTTTGGTACTAAGATAAATGTTATTTGGATGTGATTACTTTCGTGTCATTTCAAGCATTTTTTTGAGAAATAGTAGACATTTTTTAATCATTGCTGTTTAGAGTTCTCAGCATTATTTGTACAGGGAAGAGTCTTGACTTCTGAAAACAATTCTTGTTTCAGCTTCTCAGAAAATTTTTGGCTTTCTTCTTTGTTCTCAGAGAGCTCAGTTTGCCTTGCACTTTTCATCGTACACCCAGCCCCTAACTCCTGTTGCTCCTTAAGGTTCCATTCTGAGCATTCTATCTTACTCTGTCTAGAATTTAGTTCCTACTATTAAACTTCTCCATTCATACGTATTCAAAGCATCCCCCAACTATACCCTTGACTTGCATATGCTCATATACACACACTTGCATGTGTTCTCCATCTTAGTCAATTTCACCTTTCTAGAACCATCCGTACAAGCCAGAAGGCTAAAACTCTCCTCTCCCTTTCCTTCTCCCTCTCCTGGACTGTGATATATACAGCTTCCTAAATGTTCTAATTTTTATTTTTCTATCTTTCCAAAAAAAAATTAAAGAACAAAAGTATGTGGAAGAGACTGTTCACCAAGTTTGCTTTCTATTTATAAATAAATACATTAACTAAAAAACCTAGACTTCTCAGCTTCCTGTACAGATAGGAAAGTCTATTGGGCAAATATCCGCTCAATAGAATGTGAAATACAATGATGTACCTCACTTCCAGATCTGGCCATATGAAATCCTACCAGATATTAATGACCCTCTTCATTTGTTGGCTGGCCAGAGGAAAGGAATCTGGGGGAAATTTTTAGGAGATTCTAGAGAAGTTCCTAATCAGAAAATTTTTTGCAGTGAAGGAAAGATTCTATGTCTGTACTGTTTAATACACCTACCACCAGCCACACATGGTTAATGAGCACCTGAAATGCAGGGAGGGACACTGAGAACAGAGAACTAATTTAATTTTTTTAATTTAATTAAATTAACAGCTGTATGAGGCTAGAAGCTACTGTAGACA
The DNA here is from genome assembly GCF_024362965.1 of Panthera pardus. Classification (NCBI taxonomy): domain Eukaryota; kingdom Metazoa; phylum Chordata; class Mammalia; order Carnivora; family Felidae; genus Panthera; species Panthera pardus. Next base: position 175,989,063 of record NW_026526688.1, on the reverse strand, counting down.
ATGTAGCTTTAGAGGATGGTGGGCCACAATATGTGAAAAATGTGAATCTCTTCTTTATTAATCACTTAAAGAAGTTTTCATGAGAGATACCCTATCCATATCAGAATGTGACATTAGAGAGAAACAGATCTTGATTATATATTAAGCTACTGAGACTAGGAGGCTGTTCATTATTGCAACAAGTATTCATTCAGAACATGAGAAAAATGTCTTGAAATGAGTTCTAATAGTGACGAATATAACTGAGTGTCACAGGCTTAGCAGTGGAATTAGAAGCAGGGGAGGCAAAGAAACCAATAGATCAGTCTAGGAAGCTAGATATACAGATTATGTGGTGGCAAAACAATGAAGCCCCACCTGTAATTCCTAAGACAGGACAGTGGTCGCTACAGCAGCTAACTTTATGGGACATGGTGAGAAAGAATGAGAGCACCGATATGAATGTTGGCTGCCTCTGAACCCTTTTCTTTTTTTAAATATTTATTAATTGAGAGAGAGAGAGAGAGAGAGAGAGAGAGAGAGAGACGGAGGGTGGGGGAGAGGGAGGGAGAGAGGGACAGAAAAAATCATAAGCAGGCTCTGTGTTGTCATTTCAGAGCCCGATGTGGGGCTCAAATTCACGAACAATGAGATCATGACCTGAGCTGAGATAAAAATTCAGACATTCAACCGACTGAGACATCCAGGTGCCCTGCTGCTGGACCCTTTCAACACGGTGTTCCGATAAGAAGATGAGAAGAATCAGCAGTTTGCAAGCAGAAATAAAAGGGAATCATATAGATCAAATGTTGAAACCTGAAAGGTTTAAACACATGACTTCTTGGATTCAAAGAATAAAGTATATTTAAATAGTTTGAAAGATGTTTATCTCGAGGTGTGGCATAGGTGTTTGTTAGAATAAGTCTCCTGATAATAATAATCTTAAGACCAGGAACAATAGGCAAAACAAAACAGGTGTTAAAAAGGCATTGGAGAATATCCAGTAATAATTGAATGGAATAATTGAATGGTTAGGACTCTGGAAAAAGGGAGTATATTGAGATGACCCCTACATTCACTGACTTTTCTCCTCAAGCCATTTGCTAATTTACAATGTTGGAAGCAAAGTAGTGAACAGAGGCTTACAGTTTACAACAGCACCACCTGCAACTAGGGAGACAAAAGTTTGAGATAAAGACTACGAAAATTACCTGAATTTAGGAATTGTGAACCTAGAAAATATGGAATTCGGAAAAAAAATTAATCCACTCTTCTGTCTCTAGTTTCCCTTCGAGGCATTTTTAATTCAAATAGGCACATGTACAAAGTAAAAAACTGGAAAAAAAATCAAGAAAATATCAACTCATAAGAGGCTAAAGAAAACCACTAAATATATATTTCAGTGGTTTAAATTATAGGGAGATTAGTATTGTAGAGACTGACAAAATAAATTTCACACGTTTCATCAAGATTCTTAAAGATCTATACCCTTTATTAAAAGGGAAAACCAGGGGCGCCTGGGTGGCTCAGTCAGTTAAGCGTCTGACTTCAGCTCAGGTCATGATCTCACGGTTCATGAGTTCAAGCCCCGCATTGGGCTCTGCGCTGACAGCTCAGAGTCCGGAGCCTGCTTTGGATTCTGTGTCTCCCTCTCTCTCTGTCCCTCCCCCGCTCATGCTCTGTCTCTCTCACTGTCAAAAATGAATGTTAAAAAAATTTTTAAAAGGGAAAACCAGTTTACTTACATAATATTTATACTACTATTTCCCTTGACTTGATCAAATTAAAATGCCATATACTAAAGTCCTAAAGAAACATATGGTGTTTATGAAGAAGATAACATCATTCAAATCATGTGGGAATTTTTGATACATTGTTTGGCTAACCAATCACTAGGAGTATCAGAGATAAGGACAAATAAGCAACGCTTTGCAGTCTGTATAAGACTTACCTCAAATAGAAAGTCAAAGATGACCTGGAAGAAATTGATGGAAAAATATATCATTTAAACTGTGAATGTAAAAAAATAAAAAAAGAAAAAAGAAAAATAAACTACAATTTTAAGAAGGCTAGAGTAATTACAGTAATATCATGAAAATAGATCTCAAGGAAAAAAGTGTTTTCCAGGTTAAGGAGAATCACTTTATTACAATGAAAAAGTCCAGTCATCAAAAAGGCAGAATGATTATAAATGTATATGTGACAAAGCTAATGTTGATACCTAAGAACAGAACTTCAAATTGTTATTGTATATAAGTATAATTATGTCATACTTAATATATTTATGAACTATTATCATAATTACATAAAATATATAAAAATATATAAATATGTTTACACATAAATTTTATATTATATTATAATATATATAATATGTATATAAATATAATAATATAGAAAGAATTATATTTATATAATAATTAGTTAGAAAGTTTATGGAAAAACTATATCTAACATAATATTTTGGTGAAATACTGCTGTTTCTTTAAAATAAAGAAAAGCCAAGATGTCCATTTTTGCCACAACTAAAATTGCACTTTAGGTCCTAAGCAGTGCAATAAAGCATGCAATAAATAAGTATGTAAGTAAATAAAAGGGATATAAATAAAAAGGATGGTATAAAAGTCTTTGTTTGCTGGTTATGTGATCACTCATGTAAAAAATTCTAAATAATACACAAAAAACCTACTAGAACTAACAAGTAAATTTACCGAGTTCACAGGATTCAAGTATATAATGTATATAGTATATAAAACTGAATCATATTTCTAAATGCTATTGGTAAGTGATTATACACTGCAGTAAAATTAATGTACAATAGAATCAAAATTGATGCATTTAGAATATATTGTTTTTTAAAGTCCAAAAACTCTAGACTGAAAACTAAAAAGCATTTCTGCAGGAATCCCAAGATCTAAGAGCCACACCCTATAATGGATTGAAAGACTCAATGTTACTAAGAGTGCAGTTCATCACAAAATGGTCTATGGGCTCAACTCAACATAAATAAAATCCTACCCAGTGTATCTGCGAAAGTCAGCAAGATTCTCTTTGAATATATATGCAAAGTAAAGAATCTAGAAGAGTCAAAACAACTTGGAAATTGAACAAGATTGATTTACACTACCTACCTTCAAGATTTACTATGAAGCCACACTAATAAAGACAACATGGTTTATCTGGTACAAAGGCGAATAGAGATTTTAGTACTAAACCGACTTTTATAAGGCCCATGAATATTCCACAGAAGAATCACTTTGAAATAAATCACATGCCTGAATATTAAGCTTATAAAAGGAACCAGAAATCTTTGTGACATTGGTTTTGGAAAGGGCTTATCAGTTTATAGACAGCAAAATTGTAAAAAGATGAAATGAATATTATCTGCATTAAAATTCTTCTTCTCAAAACATAAAAATCAAGGACTGTACAAGTCACAGAGAATACACATTTACAAAGTTAAATTTGCAAGATAATTGTGTCCAGAATATTTTTAAAACCTGTATACACATTGAGAAAACAAACCTCATATTAAAAAAAAAAAACTGATAAAATAACTTGGATAGTAATTTATAAAAGCAGATATGCAAATAACCAATAAGCATGAAAAGACGGTCAATTTCACTAGTCGTGAAATAAATGTAAATTAAAACTATAATAAAGTATTCGTACATACTCACTGAATAGAATCTGTTGAAATCTATAGACTCTACTGAAAATAAAGTCCTTTTCCCTAAATATTTTCCCATAATATGTTTCCCCTAATAGGTTTCCTTTTGAAAAACAACTTTTTTTTGCTTTAACAAACATTTTATATTTCTTACTAGCATCTCTGAAATATTTTTATTATTATCCATCTAATTATGTCTATTTAAAAGGGATTATTTTAAACTTCTATATGTCTTTTCATGCATCTTTAGAGAACAACGAGTGAGGGCATGTGATATATTTAGATATGATTCCAAATATTAATTCCATTTTTAAAAGTCATTATGATGTTTAACAATATTCATCTTTGTTTGTGTGTGTGTGTGTGTGTGTGTCCAAAGGTTTGATAACATGTGACTGCAACCATGAATTTCACTTCAGGGTTCATAAGAAAAATTTAAATTTAGAAGGCACATTGACTAGCTTTCCCTGTTGCTATTCTATTCTGGGAAAGCTTACTATTTATTATTTCCAAAACATGTCTGCTAAAAACTAAATCTGTGACCAACCCGGTAGTCTGCCAAATCAAAAATGAACCCATTGGCGTTCATTTTTGAAGTGGTACATGGGGAATTATATGCTCAATAGCTTTTACTTTTATTAATATGATTCCTCATGCAAAGCTTTGCAAAATGTCTCACTATGTGAAAATCCTTTGCAATATCTGTCATGTCAGCTAATGCCCATCACGCCCTAAGGCCAAAAAGGAATATAAAACATCCTCCATAATCTTTCCTAATTAAACACAACAAAACTCAGTAGAAGTAAATATCTGCTCAGCAGGGGCCACTAAAAGCAGTTACTTACAAAAAACTCAGAGAGTCATTTGTGAACTTAGGGTGCTATCATTTACCAATCATAATAGAATTATCATTAATAAGGAAACTTCATTGTAATGTATTGTGAGGAGTTCTAAAAACAGACTATAATTGTTTAAAAACAGGAATGAATACAAGCAAGTAGAAATCACGTATTATTTACCATTCATGTCCATTCCTATTTTACCACTGTTGAATTCACTAGCCTAGTGTCTGAAGAAGAGTATATACTCAGATAATTTTTGAGTAAACAAAACTGTAAATTGTTCTTTATTTAAAAATCTAAGTAATTATAGATTACAGGATAATTTAACTTGCTGCTCTCCAAAGCTGATTCCATTGTACAAAACAGATCTGATACGAAAAAAGGTACTGTGTCTCAGTTGCTTCGTCTATAAAATGGGTAGAATACTGTAACCGACCTAATTTTAAAGGTTAAGTGAAATAATCTAACTAATGTGTGTGCCATTTTGTAGGTCAAATATATCTCCTAAATATATGTTTGCTTATTGTTATAATTATTATTGAAGTTCTCTAGATGCCCAACACCTGTTTGGCAAGTTATCAACTGAATTTCTTCACCTGAAGAAATCACAAAGGACAGAGTACTTCATTTGTATCTGGACACATTCAGTGGTAACACAATGAAGAGTCGCTACTTTTTATTGATTTCTATGAATTTTTTATACATTTTGGATATGTCTTCTGTCAAATATGTATTTTGTGAATTTTTTTCTCATTGATGAATTGACTCCTTCTTTCTATAATAAGGTACTTTTGTAAGATGGATATTTTTTTTGATTAATCTAATTCATAATTTTGTATCACTACTGCATTTGTATCTTAAGAAATCTTAATCTTATCAAAGTAACAAAAATATTCTCTTATATTTCTTGTAGAAAGTTGGGATTTCCATTTTTCTTTATGGCCATGATGACAATTAATTTAGTGTGTGATTTGAGGCAGGAGCCAATATTTTTTACATAAATCTATTTAGTATCATTTGTTGAAAAGACTATTCTTTTCTCATATGTTCTGGAACATCGGTTAAAAAAGAGTGTATCTCTATTCCTATCATCTCAATCATGTCTATCTACCTCTATTATCTCTATCTCTATCATCTATCTATCATCTCTATATCTATCTATACGCCACTTGTTTTATGGCACTTTATGGACTCTCCATTCTCTTCCATTGATTTATTTGTGTATACTTACATTAGTACCACAGTATCTTATTTATTGTAATTTTTTGTAAACCTTGAAATTGGGTAGGGTGGGCCTGCCAATTCTGTTCCAATACAAAAACAAAAAACATGCTCTTTAAGGTGTTTTGTGAATTTGTAAATTTTTTTAGAAGAAGCAGGGGCTCCTGGGTGGCTCAGTCCATTGAGTGTCCGACTTCAGCTCAGGTCATGATCTCGTGGTTCGTGGGTTTGAGCACCACATGGGATTCTGTGCTGACAGATGGGAGCCTGGAGCCTGTTTCAGATTCTGTGTCTCCCTATCTCTCTGCCCCTCCCTCGCTCGTGCTCTGTCTCCCTCTGTCTCAAAAATAAATAAACATTAAAAAAAATTGTTTTAGAAGAAGCATACAAATGTTTACAAAACAAGAAAACCACGTGAAATTTTGGCTAAAACAGCATTAAGTCTACAGCTCTGTTTGGGAGAGAGTAGACATCTTGCTGACTGATTCTTGGGAACTACCTTCATGTCCTATCTTTCTACCAGCAACACTTTTTATTCTTTCTGTTGGAGTCCTAGAAATCTCCCCATGCATCACTTACTTCTTCATCTTCTACAAGTTTTTAGGATTTTGCTTCATTTTTACCTTCCTGTTATTTTTCCTCCTGTGCTTAGTGCCCATGTTTATATCCAACAGGAAATAGGAGAAATACATGCAATTATGTTTATGTTTATTCACATAAACTCTCACAAGAATATCTCCATGTCTAAGGACAGATACTTTCCAATATTATGGGTTTGGCTTTCAGCTTTGTCCAGCAAAGCCAAGGACAGCAGAAAAGATTACTCAAGACTCCATGCAAGTCAAGAGAGGTGAGAGGGTGGCTTAGGGAAGTCTCCCTGAGCTGCTCTCAAACAGCTGTATTTATTGAGCCTACATTTAGGCAAACATTGCATAATACTTTAGTTGGTTATATGCCAGTAAGAATGTATAGAAAGCGTGCAGAGAAACAAGTTAGGACAGGGTAAAATATTCCATGTGATAACATGGTCTAAGGAATTTAGGAGCATAGGCAGGACCTAACCCTTAGATAGGCCAAGCATGGTCTGCTTTTTCAGCAGGGCCAGAAAGCAGTTTTCTACTGTGCAATGAGTTCCCTATTATCTCCTAACCCAGGACATAGCTATTTGATTTTCCACACAATACACATCTCCAGGCTATAATTTTCCTATCGGGATTTTGCCTGCATAATTTCGGTGGTGCTGTCATTTCTGAGTCCTCTCTTTTTCAACAGTCACTGCTGTCACCTTTGTTATCATGTTCTCCTGGACTGAAACGTCATTATTCCCGTGATCATCGACTCCTCGGCTGTCCCAGTGATCATACCTTTCATTTGAGGTTTGGTCACCTACTTCTCATCTGCTATAAACAAATACTGAAACTTTTTATTTAGTTAAAATTGCTGACAATAATCTAAGGTATTAAATTACTAAATTACTTCAGGCTTTCTGTCTGTTATTTCTGACAATAATCTAAGGTATTAAATTACTAAGTTATTTCAGGCTTTCTGATCTATAAATTTCTGATTAGCTTAAAAAATTTTTATAATGTATCTTATACCCAAAGTATTTTTAATCAAATCACCACTGTGCATTTTTTTAAATTTAATGTTTATTTTGACAGAGAGACAGAGCATGAGTTGGGGAGGGGCAGAGAGAGAGGGAGACACAGAATCCAAAGCAGACTCCAGGCTCCAAGCTGTCAGCACAGAGCCTGACACGGGACTCAAACTCACCGACCACGAGATCATGACCTGAGCCGAAGTCGGACGCTTAACCAACTAAGCCACCCAGGCACCCTGTCACTGCGCATTTTTTACGTACAAACATTTACATTAACTTTACTTTTACTTTTTTTTTTTTTTTAGTTTATTTATTTACTTTGAGAGAGAGAATGAGCTGGGGAGGGGCAGAGAGAGAGAGAATCCCAAGCAGGCTCCACACTACTAGTGTGGAACCTGATATGGGGCTCAAACTCATGAACCACAAGATGAATCCAGTGTTGGACGTTGAACCAGCTGAGCCACCCAAGATCCCCATTTACATTAATTTTAAAAGGCAACACTTCATTAAGATGTCATTTATTTTTTAGGTGTACTATTAAAAGTATTTTAAATCTTTTGTTATATTTTGTCTTGTGGCAAAGGTATAATTTAATGTGTCTAGCATTCTTTTTTATATTTCTTTTTGTTTTTGTTTATTTCAAGTTTTTATTTAAATTCCAGTTAGCTAACATATAGTGTGATATTAGTTTCAGAAGTAGAATTTAGTGCTTAAACACGTAAATATAGTAAACACCCACTGTTCCTCACAACAACTACCCTTTAACCCATCCCACTGCCCACCTGCCCTCCAGCGGCCCTCAGTTTGTTGGATTAAGATATCATTTAAAGCTATTTTATTTATTTATTTATTTATTTATTTATTTATTTTAATTTTTTTATTTTTTAAATTTTTTTTAACGTTTATTTATTTTTGAGACAGAGAGAGACAGAACATGAATGGGGGAGGGTCACAGAGAGAGGGAGACACAGAATCTGAAACAGGATCCAGGCTCTGAGCTGTCAGCACAGAGCCCAACGCGGGGCTCGAACTCACGGACCGCGAGATCATGACCTGAGCCGAAGTCAGCCACTCAACCAACCGAGCCACCCAGACGCCCCAAAGCTATTTTAAAATTGTACAGAAGTAGTAAATATTGATATGGGATGTAGAATAGTATATTATTAGCATTCATATCAGAGAGAGTATACAAATATATATATGTGTGTCTATGTGTTTATAACAGAGATTTTCAGTACTTATATGTGGTAGATATCAGAAAGTTTCAAATTTATATCAAATTACTTTCTTTTTTTTTTATTTTTATTTTTTTTAGCGTTTATTTATTTTTGAGACAGAGAGAGACAGAGCATGAACAGGGGAGGGTCAGAGAGTGGGAGACACAGAATCTGAAACAGGCTCCAGGCTCTGGGCTGTCAGCACAGAGCCTGACGCGGGGCTTGAACTCACGAACCGCAAGATCATGACCTGAGCCGAAGTTGGACGCTCAACCGACTGAGCTACCCGGGCGCCCCTATCAAATTACTTTCTAATGGTGGTGGATATAGGAGGACTTCTTATTTGCTGAGTTCACAGCAACACTGAGAGGCTGACTGCCTCCAATAATATGAATTCTTCTTTGCTTTTGGCTCCATCATGCACTCAGCATCCGCTGTCTCCCGAAAGAAAGAAAGAAAGAAAGAAAGAAAGAAAGAAAGAAAAGAAAGAAAAGAAAGGAAAAGAAAAAATGTAGAAATACTTAAGGATATATTAGCCTGGGTCTCATGGCCACATACCCAAAAAATGAGAACTGGATTAAAAAAAAAAAAAAAAAAGGCAGGCAAGTGTGACAGAAAAACGTGGAAAAACTACTTAATGTTTTACACACAAATGTAAGATTACATATCCAATTATATTATATAATGGTGATTCGATGTCAAATTCTTCTTTCTGTCGAGTAACATCTCATACCATTGCTGTGCACAAAATACTAAATTTTTTGTTTAGTGAATGTTCTTTATATCCAAGATTTTTTTCTTCCAGTACTTCAATATATTCAAGTTTCCAGGCATTTGGTGTTAGGATATGGCATTCTTGTATCAGGTCTGTTATTACTATTTGCAGACATGTCTTAGTCTTCCTATCGTTAAATGTCTAAATTAAACTTTAAGAAGATTCTTTTCTGGAGTTTGTCTTCTCTACTGCCTGTGGTTCACCTTTGTCTGTGTGTGTTATATGTATCTAACTTCATATAGTATCCTGGTTATGTTTTAGTCATTTCAAACGGTATAACAAAATACCATGTACCGGTTGGCTTATAAACAACAGAAATTTATTTTTCAAAGGTCTGGAGGCTGGAAGTCTGAGATCAGGTTGTAGTGAGAGTCCTTTCTTGGTATGCAGACTTCCAACTTCTCCTTATGTCTTTATAGGGCAGAAAGGGTAACAGAATATTCTGGGGTCTCTTTATAGGTCATTCATACCATTCTCAAGTTCCAATCATTTCCAAAGACCTCGCTTCCAAATATCATCATCACATTGGGAATTAGGATGTTGACACATGAATCTTAAAGATTCAAGCCATAACAAGATTATTTTTTCTCAACCACATTTTAGATATGTCCTATCCAATAAAATACCATTTAGAGGAATTTCTCCATGAATATGTTAAAGTTTCTGCATGGTTTGGGGTTTCTGAGCAAAGGGCACTGACAACCCAATTGAATGGCAATCATATATTGAAACTAGGGATAGTGCATCATTCTAGAGATATTTAGAGACTTATATCCCTGCAGCTATTTGCAATTCCATGATAATAAAGCTATACAGATTTCCCCCTTCATTCTCCGGATAAAATTTGTTTAAATTTCAAAGTAAAAGTCTCTATCTTTTGTCTTTTTTTTGTCTTTCCCTCCCCACTCAGAAGATATAATTTGCAAATGTGACAATTACCTTATATGAACTTTAATTGTCATAATCCTGGGCTTACTTTCTTGAGAATCAATGTCACTACATATGGAGGTGATGTCTTCATCCATATAACTAACCCTGTAGAAAATTGGGAAGCGACACAAAATATAAATAGTAAATGTCTTTTAGTCTGATCCCTAAAGCTTATGTCTCTTGCCAGAGTATACATGTAGTTCATTGTTTCTCACTCCCTCCATTGCTCCACATATAAGGTATTTCCATATAGACTTATGTTTCACATTTAAATGTAAAATTGTACTGTACTTTTCCTGAGGATCAGCTATTCTGGAATTTTCCTTGTAATTAAATACATACACAACTTGTTAGCTTATTAGCTTGCAAAGAGGGCGCCATTCAGACCCCTCGTAATTTTCGCCTTTACACTAGCCATTAGCCAGATGAGGTTATTGAGCACTTGATAATGTGTCTTTTCCAAATTAGGATGTGTTCTAAGTATAAAAGACAATTTTATTTCTAAACCTTAGTATAAAAATGTGAAACATCTAATGAATAATTGTTATATTAGTTCCAGGTTGAAATAGCAGAATATTTGATAAATTAGGTTATATAAAATCTATTATTAAAATTAATTTACCTATCTACCTAGTGCCTTTATTTTCTCCCTTAAATGTCGCTACTAGAGAATTTATAATAACATATATTTGCCTTATATTTCTGTTGGGCAGTGGCTCTAGATTTGCTAGAGTTGCTCTAGACTCTGTGGCCTTAGGAGAGGCATTTTAAATTCATTTTGGCTTCTGCAAGATGTTGTTTTTACTCAGAGACAAAGATGAAAACACAGTAATTCCATGGCACTTCATGTTTAACACTTTTAATACTACTTGTTGGTAGTATTAACACAGCAATGGCTTAAGGGCATTACTATTTAATTATTTCAAGCTCTCTATCTTATGGGTAGCACATATTCTAATCACAAATTTTTTTTCCCCTTGCTTTCGTTGGGGTTTACACAAACTAAAATAAAATATCACAAAAGATACAGAGATATTTGAGGATAAACTTGAATTGAAAGGACAGGAATTGTGGTAAAGTACAATGAGAACTTAAGTCATTTTGAGTATTTTATATTAAAAGTTATAAAACTCAGTGAAGTTCTTAGTGGCAATTAGGGGGAGAGAAAAACAAAAACAAAAACAAAAACATCTGATCTCAGTCACTGCGAAAAATAATATACAAGTTTTTTCATCTTTAGGATCAATGAGGTAACACTGGAAACTAAAGCAAAAAGATCAGCATGTTAATGGGACAAGGGCAGATAAACTGCGACCTCTACGCTGCCTAAATTTATTGTTTTTCTCCAAAATTACTTTTACCTTAAATATCCATTTTTCCCTTGATAGAGTATCTCATGCATTTTCTAGAAACAAAAAGTATTTTTTGAAACTTTTTAAAAGAGACAGAATGCCAAGAAAAAGAAATGTTAAACGCAATTAATAACGAATCTTTATGACACTTTAGAGAATATAGTAAATACATCATGAAAGTATACATATAATTGTTTTTACTTTAATCTGAAAATGGTGGCATGCAGTTTTAGGACAAATTTTTGACTTATAAAAAGGGCTCAAAAGAATGCCAGTGCCGATGGTGCAAATTCTCCTTCCACGGTGAGAATGTTGGTAGTCAAGGAATTAACAACGTCCATGATAGCTTAAAAAATTCACAAGTGATAAAGTCTCCGTGAGAAAAGAATTCCTGAAATGAAATAAAAAATTCAGAGCATATTAACCTATGTTTTGTTGTGCCAAGTGCTTCATAAAGCTCATTATCGGAATTTTAACCCAAATGATTTACATTGTGCCAATCCAGCCTTTATGTAATTGATGAGTATATGCTTTTACAAAATAAGATTTAAAAGATGTGAATGAGGGGTGCCTGGCTGGCTCAGTCAGTAAAGCATGCAACTCTTGATCTCAAGGTTGTGAGTTCAAGTACCACTTTGGGTAAAGAGAGTACTTGAAAGTAAAATCTTAAAAAAAAAATAAAAATGAAAAAAATAAGGGATGTAAGTGAAAAAACAATTCATTAATGTTAAAGACTTTTTAAAACTTTTCTTGCATTGTGATTTTAAACAGATTATTTTCAATATCAATCTCAATATCAAGATTTTTAAGGGTATAATTTTCATTTTGGTGGCTTATAATGGTCACATTGAAATGTCCATGTTGGGGTGCCTGGGTGGCTCAGTCAGTTGAGCATCTGACTCTTGATTTCAGCTCAGGTCATGATCCCCGGGTTGTAGTATCAAGCACCAAATTGGGCTCCTCACTGGATGTGGATCCTGCTTCATATTCTCTCTCTCTCTCTCTCTCTCTCTCTCTCTCTCTCTCTCTCCCTCTGCTCCTCTCTCCTGCTCATGCTCTTTTTCTCTCTCTCTTAAAAAAAAATTGTCAATATTGGGAAAAGTTTCAACTTCATCTTATAATTTCATTTATTCAGATAACTAACAAGAACTTAGACTAAAAAAATACTTTTTCACATCATATAAGATATCTTTAATACTTCACCCAAGAAAAATGGCATTTAATTTAAAAATACTAGAATATTTTTGACAAAACTGATTTTCAAGTAAAATAAATAAGCTACACAGCAAAATAAAATACTTTCTGAAAATCCCCATACATATATGAGGATTTCAAGGGCTTTTTGCCTTTATCTTGTAAACCCCAAATTAATTTGATAGCTTCCATAGGTAGATGGATGACATCATGTATCATGTTGGGTAACTATGACGGACATGGTTGTCTTATCTGTTGCCTTGTAAGTGAAAGTACTCAATCAAGTTGATTTAATTTTAGATGTCATTCTATTTTGGAGTCAACATAGTTATTAAATGGTTTCTTAACCTTTATTGAAATTCTCATTTACTCATTCATTCAACAAATATTTTTGAGTCTCAGCTATATATTGGCATTTTATTAGGTGCTGAGGATATAGCATTAAACAAACAGAATTCTCAACTTTATGCAATTTATAATTTAGTAAATATGTGATAAGTTGAAAACAGAAAAAACTTTATATTTTTATTATACTTTATAAAGCTGTTTACTCATTTGAAACTGTAATAAAAGTAGTGATTGTTGGTATTCCATTTGAGCTTAGGTATTTCATGGCAGAAATACACAAATATTGACTTCATTATTCCCAAAATAATGGTTATTCTAATGTGTTGCTTTTAAGCCTATGATTCTCTATTTCTCACTTTACATAAATAAGACATTTAAATTTAAATTTGTACTATACTCTTCCCTGAGAGTCACTCATCCTGGATATTTTACTTGCAGCTAAATGAATTTTGGGTTGATTTCTATCCAATGTATTTATTTTTAAAGATTATTTTATTTGAGAGGCGGGGGGGGGGGGGTGGGCAGTGAGAGAGGGAGGAACAGTGAGGGAAAGAGAGAGAGAAGCCCAAACAGGCTCTGTGCTGTCAGTGCAGAGCCCAACACGGGGCTGGATCCCAAGAAACATGACAACATGACCTAAGCCAAAATCAAGAGTTGGAGGCTTAACAGACTGAGATACTTAGGTGCCCCTCTATCCACTTTAGATAGAATTATCTTCACCTTTCCTTCATTGAGCTATTTCAAGAACTTTTTCTCTTTCTATCATTACTCTTCAGTTATTTTATTTGCCCCAACAACTTAGCCCTATAATCAACCAATATTTTATTTATGACTCCCTGGACATGAAGTAGATTGAACAAAACTCCATTAATTACATTTTTAAACAGAAAATGTTACTCTAACATTTTCCACATAAAAAGAAATATAATCTATAGATTATGGTCTACAAATTGTCTGAGTTCAGAAGCACAGGGAGTTAAAGCAAGGCAAAAAGGACGAACACAACATTCACTTTCAGATTATTATAAACTCAGGATCTCCCCCAACTAAGAACCCCACCTCTCACTTTCTGGCCAGTGTCTAATTTCTCCACTCATTCCTCAGCCCTGACAGACAGAGAGGAAAGAGTAAGGGATTTCAAAAACTTTATGACTGTATCCCCTCCCTATAGATTCTCTGGAGGAAGTAAGTCCACCTACCTCTATAGAGAAAGCCAGTTTTGAAATTTTCACATAGACACAGACAACTTCTTCTTACGAAAAATAATTGCACTAGCTAATATGTAGCAGGTATCTTCTGGGTATCAAACATATGGTAAGTACTTCACATGCATTTTTCACATTTAATCCTCTCACATTAAGATCAGTATATAGATAATACTCAATTTTACAAGTGAGGAAGCAAAGGTGTAGGCAGAAGAAATAACCAGCCTGGATCACAGAGGCAGTATTTGAAATCAAGACTTATTTTTAACCCATTAACCTTTACTGTTAATCACAATTATGTGACATATAACTAGTTATCATTTGTCAGAATATAAGGAAGTTCACTTTTATTCTAAAACTATAAGAAACAGCTTATTGGAAGTTCACTTAAGAAAGATTTTAAATTAAAATCTTTTAATTTAAATTATTAAATTATTATTAATTATTATTAATTATTATTAATAATTAATCTTTTCAATAAATAAAATTAAATAAAATTAAATAAATTAAATCTAAATCTAAAATAAAATAAAATTAAATTAAAATTAAATTAAATAAATTAAATCTAAATCTAAAATAAAATAAAATTAAATTAAATCAAAATTAAATATTTAATTTAAATTATTAAATTATTATTAATTATTAATAATTATTATTAAATTAATAATTATAATTATTAATAATTAATAATAAATTATTATTATTAAATTATTAAATTATTTTTGTCCTTATACTCAAGTCAATTTTATCTATCTGGAGAGAAAGCACTACAGGGCACTTAAAATTTAAAATACTAAAATAAACATGAATGTTTCACTAATTTTACATTTTCATTTTTTATATTAATGAAATTAGTAAAATACATAAAATATAAATATAAATGTTTATATTTATTAGTTTCTTTCTTTTCTCTTTTCCTTATTTCCTTATTCAATTTTTTGTTTATCTTGTGTAACAAAGTTCAGTAAGGTTAAAAATGACTTTTTTAAAATATGTGACAAATGTTTTGAGGGGAGAAAATATAAAGAAAACACAAGGGAAATTGAGTGTGAAAGTGTCTGAATTAGTCAATCAATGACTCAGGTAAAATGAGGTATGCCCGAAAGTTTTTCTCTAAGATGTAAGCTTATTTTGAAAGAAGCCTGTTATACAGAATGAAAAGAACATTAAGTGGAAGGCTGAGATTAAAATGTAGAGAAAGGGACTTTGTAAGTATGGTAGGTCATTGAGTTTGGGAAGGACAATAAAAGATTGCTGAATGTCAGAGAGCATGGAGTGTAGAAGTAGGATTATTATTTTTTAAGTTTATTTATTTAGAGAGTGGGGGAGGGGCAGAGAGAGAGAGTGAGAGAGAGAATCCCAAGCAGGTTCTGTGCTGTTAGCATGGAACCCAACTTGGGGCTCCATCTCACAAACCATGAGATCATGACCTGAGCCAAATTCAAGAGTCCGAGGCTTAAGGGACTGAGCCACCTGAGCGCTCCTGAAGTAGGATTATATACATACATAAGAAGTGGCTGAAATATGATTTTTAAGAATAATATTGTAAGGAAATATTGTGATAAATATGAACAACAGTGTACAAAGTGGACGAGAGTAAGAAGATCTCAACTGTTCTTGGAGTTTTAAGCATTCTTATTGGCATTATTACTACTTACGCTATTTTTTTAAAATTTCCTTTTAATGTTTATTTTTGAGAGAGAGACAGAGTATGAGCAGGGGAGGGACAGAGAGAGAGGGAGACACAGAATCCTAAGTAGGCCCCAGGATTTGAGCTGTCAGTACAGACATCATGACCTGAGCTGAAGTTGGTCGCTTAACCAACTGAGCCACCCAGGTGTCACTACTATACTGCTTTCTTACCCTGGTGTGCTTAGAGAAAGCGATTTGCATCTCTTGTCTATCCTAAGTAACCAGAACATAAGGAAAAGTTCAAAGCACTGGCAAATTAAAAATCAGGAAAAATTAATGTCACATGGTCAAAGAACATTTATTTTCTAAGATAACCACTAAAAAACATAAACAAAATTGCATGAATCGGGTAAAGTCACAGTGTATCAAACACATTTGTATTCGTTTATAGGCGAGAGGGACATTGAAATACCAAATAACAGACGTTTTACTGTAATTTCAGCCTAAAACATCTTAGTGTAACCTTACATCATAAGCAAATTTCAAAATGGAAGACACAAAAATTAATATTCAGTTTAATTAAGGCATGCTTTAGTAATTTATTACGGAGACCTAAATAAGCAATTGAAATTATATTTTCTCATTATGAAATTAGGCTTTACATTGTAAATTTAAAAAATAAAATAAAAGTAAAATAAAAAAGGTCTATATTGAAGGACATAAAATTGAGAAAAAAATCCAGGGACAGCTTGAAAAAATTTTCTAATATTTAATGGTAAGCAATTAATAATGGCAGGATACTTATTTCATGGCAACTGTTTATAACAAATGTAAGTATAAAATAATTTGTTCTTTTAACCTATAAAAATGTATTTCATAATTAACTATGAGCAGCATTAAGGTCAATGATGTCACTTCAAAATTTAACCTACTTTCAAATATCTCCAATCTATCAAAATAGAAACATTCAAGCATAAAGAGAAAAATAATCTCTTCAAAAAGTATGCTTTTTGAAACTCAAGAGTATACTCACAAGTATACTTCAGATGAAGATGAAATCCAATTATGAATAGAATAAAAATATATTCTCCATTAAAAAAAGGGGTAACTTTAGTATTTCTATTGCTTAAAATTTAGTTCCACTCATTTTTGCTACCTTCTTGATTTTCAGAACTAAAAATTCTAAATTATCTGTAAACTGAGTTTGAGTTATGAAAAAATTTTAGGCTTCGTTCTTTGTCCAAAGGCACACACTAATAAAATTTTATCTTGTTTCTTTTTATTCTCATTATTTATTATGCCAATAATTTCACCTAAATGATGCCAAACAGTTCCCCCATTTAATCAATGGCTTTCAGCTCAGAGTATTAATCACTCTTAAAGACAAGAAAATGAGGTTGAAATAAATTAGGGAAAGATGATGAGCTTAATATTAAATTTATAAATGGCAGTAACATCTTAGAGGAACTCTGAATAGCTCAAAACAATTTTTAAAGCATTTTAAATACCATATAAATCCTTTTAAATACCTTGTAAATGTCTTTTAATAAAACTATAAATTTCTTAATGACCTCAAGTATTCAAAACACCAAATTTCTGATTCTTGAGTTAACGTGTTCATTTCAAAGGACATGTTATATGTAATAAAGAGCACAATATTATTAATCATAATTATATTAAACAATTTTAAAGTGAATATATTTTAATAGATTTAACTATAAAACATTCCAAATCTTTAAAATTTTAACTTACAAAAATAATGACTTCTGTAAAATATGCATACACACGCGAACAATTTTACCACATGACAGTCTTTCCAGTTGATATTTCATTAGTCTAATGAACTTTTATTTTCAATTAGCTTAATGAAGCTTTTTTCACTGGTGTAAAAGTTTGAAATACTTCATTCAAACCTAATGTTTGTTTACTTTTATATAGTCTGTGTTATTTCTTGGTAATTTTTTTATGCCTACACTTCTATGTGTTCAATCCATGAATGTTGTTCGAATACCATACGATGATAAAGAATTCTGTAAATATCTAAAGAAATCCTGTCAAAAGGTAATATGTGCAGAAAAAATATTCAAGTTTATGAATTAAGGAATTTCTAGTAATTGTATATTATTCTATTATATATAAGATAATCTGGGAATTGCTAACATTTGATGAATGCCATTGTGTCTGTGACCCAAAATATCTCATTACTGATAAGTCTGAATTCTGAATATGTTAGTTATCGTATGTGATATAATATTCTTTTGGGAACTAAAGAGTCCAAGGGTCATTGAACCAAAAGTTCATAACACTTCCTACTATTGATTGAGGTAGAATACTGATATCTAGCTGTAGACCCTTTTGCACGCTCAACTACAGAAAGCATAGGGAAGTAATCCCTGAGAAAAGGGCAACAAACAAGTTGAGGTCTATAGTCATCTCAACTTGCTATCTGGAGAGAATTTGTAGAGCACAGGACAGGGAGAGCAAACCCAAATGTATCCTGGCAGTCTCCATGAATTGAAGAAGACAGAAGAAGAAGAAGGAAGAAGAATAGAAAGAAAATGGTGAACTAGCTAGAATCTTCAGGACAGACTGTAGAGGACATCGCTTCACAGTGGGGAGAGGTGCAGCCAGAGGGTGTTATGTTATGGAGATCTACAAAAGGTGCTACTGAAGTCTTCACATGAGAGCTGATCAGTTTCAACACAAGAGGAAACTACAACTGCTAAATGAAAGACCACCAGAAAAGAACAAATAGAAGCTCCAGTGCTCACAAAGTTCTAGAAATAGTTTTTGTTCTAATCAGCAATTGTGGGAAAACCTCATAATATATGGAATATTGAAAAGAATATTCAAAAAGGTATTGTCTCCCTTGTAGAAAAATTATCCCTATAGATTGCTCTGTTCTTTCCAGATGGATAGATAGATAGAGCAAGCCAGACTGAAAAGTGTCAAACTGTCCCAAGTAATTTAACTGTATCCTCGTACAAAGCACAGAAATTATCAAGGGTCTCCAAAAGTACCTAGCAACCACTTAAGTAAATGACAATATTTGGAAACCAACCAAAATTTCCAGGCACTCAAAGAAGCAGAAAAATATGGCATGTAACAACAACAACAACAAAATCAATCAACAGTAAGAGAAGCAGACATAGATGATGATTTTTCCAATTAAAGATTGCCCTGTTTAAACAGTTTTGAAAATATCAAAGAGCAATACTTTTACTGTTAATAACCATCCCCCTTGCTCTAGTTTGAAAAATAATAAAATGTCATATTTTCCTCTTGCAATCTAGGTATCATTTGGGGTCCCTCTGTCCTTTGGAAAAACTTAATTCTCCACTTCTTCCAAGGCCTGTAGAATTCTACATCCATCTTCCGCTAGACTTCATCAGTAACTAGAGGATGACTTTCCCCTAGTTTTTCCTCCTCCTGGGTTGACTACGCTTTTTCCAAGAATACCAGGTATTCAAAATTCATCCCTTTGACTGGGTAACAACTGCCATTTTTAATCCAAGAATTTTAGAAATTTCAGCAAGGATTTCTGAAAGTTTGTAAGGTGACAAAAGGGAGAGGTAGAAGAGGTTTTGGACTTCTGATATCTCTAAAGTCCCATTTCTGCTTTTCTCCACCCATCACCTTTTTTACTCTGTCCCTTCCAGAATTGACCTTGGTAGCTCCAAATTCTCTTGTATGTTGTGAACATGGCTGCTTTTTCCAACATATTCACCCAATGCCTATTCCCAAACTTATCAAAAGACTCAGTAAAATAATAAAACAAGATATTTTTTTTAACCTGACTCATAACACCAGTCCTGAGGGGGAAGACTGCAGGCTGCATTTTATCAAGTTTTTATTTAAATTCCGGTTAGTTAAGATACAGTATAATATTAGTTTCAGGTGTAGAATGTAGTGATTCAACACTTCCGTATAATAATCAGTGCTCATGACAACTGCAATCCTTAATCCCCAACATTTACTTTTCACCCATCTCCCCACCCACATATCCTCTGGTAACCATCAGTTTGTTCTCTATAGTTAGGAATCTGTTTCTTGGTTTCTCTCTTTTTCTCCCTTTGTTCATTTGTTTTGTTTCTGAAATTCTCCATATGAGTGAAATCATATGGTATTTATCTTTCTCTGACTTATTTTACTAAGCACAATGCACTCTAGTCCCATCCATGTCCTTGAAAATGCAAGACTTCATTCTTTTTTATGGCTGAGTGATATTTCATTGTGCCATTATACACATATACCACATCTTTATTCATTCAGCAATCGATAGTCATTTGAGTTGTTCCCACAGTTTGGCTATTTAGATAATGCTGCTGTTAACATTGAGGTGCAGGTATCCCTTTGAATTAGTATTTTTGTGTCCTTTAAGTAAATACCTAGTAGTGCAATTGCTATATCATAGGAAAGTTCTATTTTTAACTATTGAGAACTCTCCATAACATTTTCCAGAATGGCTGCACCAGTTTGCATTCTCACCAACAGCGCAAGAGGGTTCCTCTTTCTCCACATCCTAACACCTGTTGTTTCTTGTGTTGTTGATTTTAGCCATTCTGACAGGTGTGTGGTAATTTTTATTTGTGTTTCTCTGATGATCAGTGATGTTGAGCATCTCTTCATGAGTCTGTTAGCCATCTGCTTGTCTTCTGTGAAAAAATGTCTATTCATATCTTCTGCCCATTTTTAACTAGATTATTTGTTTTTTGGTGTTGAGTTTTATAAGTTTTATATACATAAAGATACATATATTTATAAATTGGATATGAACCCTTTGTCAAATATGTTATTTGCAAATATCTTCTCCCATTCCAAAGGTTGTTTTTCAGTTTTGTTGATTGTTTCCTTTATTATGCAGAAGTTTTTATTTTGATGAAGTCCCAGTAGTTTATTTTTGCTTTGTTTATCTTATCTCAGGAGACCTATCTAGAAAGAAGTTGCAATGGCTGATGTCAAAGAGGTTACTGATGTGTTCTCTAGGATTTTTATGGTTTCAGGTCTCACATTTAGGCCTTTCATTTATTTTGAATTTATTTTTTGTGTATGGTTTACGAAAGTGGTTCAGTTTCATTTTTCTGCATGTCCCTGTCCATTTTCCCCAACACCATTTATTGAAGAGACTATCTTTTTTTCCATTTGATATTCTTTCTTGCTTCATCAGAGAGTAACCATATATGTGTAGGCTCATTTCTGGGTTTTCTATTCTGTTCTATTAATCTATGTGTTTATTTTTGTGCCAGAACCATAATGCTTTGATCACTATGGCTTTGTAATATAACCTGAAGTCTGGAATTGTGATGCCTCCAGGTTTGCTTTTCTTTTTCAAGTTTTTTTTTTTTGACGATTTAGGATCTTTTTCAGTTTCATTCAAATTTTAGGATTATTGGTCTAGCTCTGTGAAAAATGCTATTGGTATTTTGACAGGGATTACATTAAATGGGTACATTGCTTTGAACAATATAGACATTTTAACAGTATTTCCTTTTCCAATCCATGAGCATGGAATGCCTTTCCATTTCTTTGTATCATTCACAATTTCTTTCACTGGTGGTTTATAGTAAAATGAGACAATCTGCAGTATATATATCTATATATCTATATATCTATCTATATCTATATCTATATCTATATCTATATCTATATCTATATCTATATCTATATCTATCTATATCTATCTATATCTATCTATCTATCTATCTATCTATATATATATATATATATAAAACTTTTATTATTGAGAGACAGAGAGAGGCAGAGCATGAGCATGGGGGGGTGTAGACACAGAATCTTAAGAAGGCTCCAAGCTCTGAGCTGTCAGCACAGAGCCCAATGTGGGGCTCGAACTTACAAACCGTGAGATCATGACCTGAACCGAAGTCGGACTAAGTGTACCAATTGAGCCACCCGGGAGCCCCAAGACATTTGCAGTATAGACATAACTATTTGTTTCTCCTATGTTCTCATGGCAATTATATATGTGCTTTATAAAAACTTAGGGAAATATATAAAAATACAAAGAGGAAAACGTTGCTAATTATCTTGGTATAGTTTTAACATTTTGTCTATTGAGGTTATTTTATGTAAATATCTCACTATATGTGGTCTCACTATATTTGTTCTGACTTTACATCTAATCTTTTAGGAATGATCCATCTTATTAAATTCATTTAGGGAAATTGATTATATGGGCTCCAGAATACATTATTATGTACTTTGAAACAAAATCTTAAATCATATATACTTGGAATCATATCTTAGGAGCTATGTGCACAATTATTAAGCTATTTTTCACATGTGAATTTTAGAATTATCTTCCAAGAAAAACTATTCTTATATAGTATTCAAAACAACTACAATTTGTGAAGAGCCAAGCACCATGCTCATTTTCTTATTATATAATTTTTATAATATTCTTGTGGGTGGTCTGTATTATATTCATTTCATGTATGGTAGTTCTGAATCTCATTATTATTTAACAAAATAACCAAGACAGAATCAGTTTCTAGCCTGTCTTCCTGACATAAAATCCCACTATACCGTGTTTATATTTTCCACAGAAAGGTACAGATGATGTGTATGTGGGCATTGTAGGTATCTGTTAATTTTGTCTTCATTTTAGGAACATTCAATTTATTGAATCAGTTATACAAATTTCAAGGATGGTTTGTATTGATTCACATGTCTGCAATTTAGACAGAGCTACTATCAGCCTAATCTTTTTCTTGGATCATCACCAGCAATTTTAATGAAGTTTTATCTAAGCCTAATGGCATTATAGGTATTAGCTATCATTGGCGAAATGAGTAGCTGACTTAATTAGTATACTAGATTGAGGACTGTGTTTCACTGGTAAATTTTTGTGTTCAAAAGCTGGGAATTAACTAGAAATATTGTAGAAGTATACTGTTACTGCACCTGAAAAAATGGGCTTAGGTCAGGTGGTGACAACTGTCTTGTTAATCCTGTAATGTACAGTTTCAATGTTGGAATTTACTAATGAGTTAAAAAAAAAAACCTCATCAATTTGTTTAGTTCATTTTGATGTGCTATTTTTTTCATACAAATTTCTGGAAAGAAGCTCCAGATCAGTTCTCTACATTTTCAACAATTTACACCACAATAGAATACCTTTCCTCACTTCCATAATTTGTGTAGCTAATTTCATGTTTCTTATTTTAGGGGTATGATTTGAATGACCTCCACAAGACTGAATACATCTCTACAATGATTCCTAAGTTCTCTTAAGGCTATAGTGATGACTTCAGATCTAAACCTAACTCTTTGAGCTGTATACCATAAATGTTCTATGGTTACCAAATATTTCTCTGTTGTGTCACATAACACTTCTTCTTAAAGCTAAATACCTTCTGTAATTTTCAAAGATTAATATTTTTTAGAGAGAGGGAGAGCGCACATATGAGCCAGGGAGGGGTAGAGGGAGAAAGAGAATCTTAAGCAGGCCCCTCGCCCAGCACAGAGGCCAATGCAGTGCTCAATCTCATGACCATGAGATCATATCCTGAGCTGAAATTAAGAGTCAGATGCTTGACTGACTGAGTCACCTAGGCACTCTTCAATGATTAATTTTTATGTTTTCAAATCTGCAAAGTACGTTTTCCCCATATGTTACATTTCATTTTTCTATATGAATGATTTAGGCATATTTATTTACCATTGGAATATTTTTTTTATTTGCTTTGTGTAATTTTTACTCAGAAAATACTTTTAACTCTATTTGTCTTTTATAATATTTGTCTTGTATTGAGTTTCTATTATTCATTGTTTATATTTAAAACTATTCTCTTGCTTCAATCATTTTTGTGTTTTTCCCTTAATTAAGGGAAAACTTCAGAAGTTTATTCTAGACATCATTAAATGCAAATCTTTTATGTTTATTGAACACTTTGCCATATTTTATGATAATTTTAGTTGGCCATTTTCTAGTCCTTGCGTTCATGATTGCACTTAGCTACTTGTTCATGTGCTCTCTTCTGTTCAAATGCATTTTTTTTTCTAAAGAGACATTTATTTATCCATTCTCTACCAAAATATATACATTTTTTCTAAACAAAAACATCTATTTCAGCCTATTTTTTTCCTTCTGTAAAAAATGTTTAGTTTGTCTCTAAACTATACACATACACACACACACACACACACTATTTGGATATTGGTTATGTCTAACTCTTGGATATAAATAAAGGCAAAATGCCATATGACTACCACACATTAATTTTTGTTGCCTAAAGGAAGTATTCCATTCACGAGGTGCGTGGGTCACTCAGTCTGTTGGGCTTCTGCCTCTTGATTTTGGCTCAGGTCTTGATCTCGCAGTTTGTGGGTTCGAGCCCCACATCGGGCTCTGCGCTGGGTGTGGAGCCTGCTTGGAATTCTCTCTCCTACTCTCTCTGCCCTTTCTCTGGTCATGCTCTCTCTCTCAAAATAAAAGAAAAATAAAAACTTAAAAAAAAAGTATTCCACTCACATCACATAGTCTTCTGTCAAGCTAAACAATGGTGTACTTAAAGCGTTCCCCCTGCTGCCATTTTTTTTTTTAAATCTATATTTCCAAGAATGCTTTACTACTAGAGTTTTATTTTAGATTTAGGATTTGTTGGCTTTTTCCTTTCCTTCTTTTTTTTTTTCTTTTGTATTTGTTACTGCACATTATGGAGAACACCACTACTACAAGATCAGAAGTTTGGTGTACTTGACTTCTCTGCTCACAAGCCTGAAATCAAAGAGCTGGGCCTGGACTGATATTTGTTGGGCTTATCCAATTGTTAGTAGTATTCAGCTCTGTGCATTCATAGGACTGAGGTCTTAGTTTCTTTGCTGTTGGCTGAAAGCCTCTTAGCTTCTGCAGGCCACCTGTGTTTCTTTTAATTTTGACCCCTGCATATTCAAACCAGCTACCGGGCACAGAGTCCCACATTTTGAATACCTCTTTCTTCTCTCTGTAGCTGGAGAAAATTCTCTGCTTTAAAGGCTTGGGTAATTAGATTGGGCCAATCCGGATAATGCTACTTTAAGTCTGTATCCTTAATTACAATGAGAAAGCCACTTTTGCCATGTAAGAAAACATACAGGTAGCAAGAATTAGAGTGTGGATACCTTTGTGGGTCGTTTGCTTACCATAGTATTTTTTTGTTACTTTTGTTTTGTTTTGATTTTTAATATGAAATTTATTGTCAAATTGGTTTCCATACAACACCCAGTGCTCATCCCAACAGGTGCCCTCCTCAATACCCATCACCCACACCCCCCCTCCCGCCCCCTATCAACCTTCAGTTTGTTCTCAGCTTTTAAGTCTCTTATGGTTTGCCTTCCTCCCTCTCTAGCTTTTTTTTTTTTTTCCTTCCCCTCCCCCATGGTCTTCTGTTAAGCTTCTCAGGATCCACATAAGAGTGAAAACATATGGTATCTGTCTTTCTCTGTATGACTTACTTCACTTAGCATAACACTCTCCAGTTCCGTCCATGTTGCTACAAAGGGCCATATTTCATTCTTTCTCATTGCCATGTAGTATTCCATTGTGTATAGAAACCACAATTTCTTTATCCATTCATCTATAGAAAGCTTATGAAGGAAATTGAAGAAGATATAAAGAAATGGAAAAGCTTACCACAGTATTTTATGGGAAAGTTAACAAAGGTAGTGAAAAAGGTTACTGGCCAACCATTCTCAGGTTGCAAATTCTTGCTCCCTGACACTCCCGATCTTAGAGGAAAAGCATCCAGCTCTTCACCATTGACTATGATGTTAATTGTGGGCTTGTCATTTATGGCCTTTATTATATTGTAGTACATCCTTTCTATACCTTCTCTGTAGAGTTTTCACCATAAATGGATTTTGAAGCTTTCAAATGTTTTCTGCATCCATTGAGATGCTGGTAGGATTTTCATCCTTCATTTTGTTAATGTGATATATCACATTGACTGATTGGTGGATGTTGAACCGGCTCTGCATCCTTGGAATAAATCCCACTTGATCATCCAGTGTGATCCTTTAAGGTATGGTTGAATTCGGTTTGCTAATATTTTGTTAAGAAGTTTTGTATGTGTGTTCATCAGGGACGTTGACCTGTAATTTTATTTTCTTTTGGCATCCCTATCTGGTTTTGGTATTAGTGTAATGCTGGATTCACAAAATGAGTTTGGAAGAGTTCCTTCGTCTTCAATTTTTTTGCAAGAATTTGAGAAAGATTGGTGTTAATTCTTCTTTGAAAGTTTGGTAAAATTCACCAGTGAATCCGTCTGGTCTTGGAGGATTTTTGAAGGGGAAGTTTTTGATTACTGACTGAATCTCCTAATTAGTAATTGGAGAATAAAATATTATAATATAAATGAAAGATAAGTGATGGTTAAAATATGAAACATACATTTACAAATCATGAAGAAAAACTCAAATGTATCCATAGAAAATAGGCAAAAGATATATGAAAAGATGGATCCCAACATAGAATTAGAACTGAACAAAGTACCATGAATGAAAATGCACAATACCTGGGGTAATCAGAGAAATGCAAATTAAAGTCAAAGTAGGATATCGTTTTCTACCTATCAGACTGGCAAGCATGAAATACACAGCATTTATTTCTGCTAGGGATTGGAATAAAATGTTTGTGCTTACATACAGTGCCATAAAGGAGAATAATTCTGTAATTTTTGAAATCAATTTGATAACACCTATTAGAATGTAAGAATCATACATAAAATCAATCCCACACTGATACAAACACGACCACCTATATTTGCATGTAGGAGAGCACATGTACCTATTGCAGCCTTTTTATAATAGAAAAAATGTTAATCAAGTGAATAATTGTTTATAAAACCATGAATAAAAACATAAAGACATGTAAACTGTTACATACTGTGCAGTCCCTAACAATAACTGATTAGAGGATTATACAAATTGATATGGTGACCTTTCCTGGATTTTAAAAACTAAGAATTGCAAACTACAGAGAAGTAGACAGAAGTGTGTGTTTCCTATCTGTGGATAGAGATTAATATTTGAGAGGAGCTTAGACAACATTGTTTTCAAAATATTAAGAGTTGAAAAAGATGGCTGTTCCAAGATTAAATCTTGACTTCTACAAATTCATGACTTGGTTTGTATGCTACGGTGAGATGAAGAGCAAAACATGTAATATTTATAGATATTTCTTATAGGGAGTGGGAACAAAAACTAGACCAGCATGTCGCACAAACATTTTTAAGAAGAGGGCAGGTCAAAATGATCTGTTGCTTAATTACGCTCATGACATGATAACCAATAAACAGGAAGGTCTCATGCCCTGCACCTAGAATTAATCCAAGCAAAGTAAATGAGTTTCTTCCTTGCTATTGGCCTTACAACTCTATTAAAGTTTTCTAACAGAGATAAACATCAGTGTGAGCAGAGAGGGTTTAAAAGCGATTTTTAACTTCTGACAAATTAACAAACAAATGGTAAGGGACACTTGTTTCACCAGTTCTGTTTCAGACAAAAAAAATAGCTATAAAAGCTAAATAAAGACTCTGCTTTTTATTACTTATTTATTTATTTACAAGTTTGTTTTAGAGAGAGACAGAGACAGAATGAGCGAAGGAGGGGCAGAGAGAGAAAATCGTAAGCAGCACCAATATAGAATCTATGCACCACCAGCATAAAGCCCGATGCAGGACTGGAACTCAGGAAACCACAAGATCGTGACCAGAGCCAAAAACAAGAGTGGGAGGCCTAACCCATTAAGCCACCCAGGTGCCCCTACATTCTGCTTTTTTAAAACTGTATCAGAGAAAGACAATACCTACTAAAGTTAAAAGGATTTTACTTTTCCGTGTTCACATCAATGAAATAGAAATGGTGAACATAATTAACACACAAATCCATGAAAGCACAAACAAAAACAAAAAAGAAAAAAAGAAAAAGCAGGATATGTTTTCTCCAGTGTAGCAGTAAATGAAATTTGGAATGCGGTCACTTTTGCTTTTTTGCCTAAAAGTTTTTTTATATATATATATATATTTTAATTCATAGAACACACTGTTGCCGAAGTTGAGGCAAAAAATCGGTGCCACCTTTATGGAGGAAATATTAGCAATATATTTAGGTGTCGATTTCAGTAACCATTAGTTTCATCGCTAGGCATTCACTCTAAGGCAAGAACTAAGGACATAAGCCAAGATTTACTTACAAGGATGTTCATGACTATATAATTAATTTGTAATTCAAGAAAAAAAATCAATGTTAACAAAAAATGTGGCAATTAATATGATTAATCCATGCAAATATTAAACACCATTTCAAAAATATAATGGCATGGATTTCCAACGTAAATGATTTAAAAAGTAGTCCTAAATTCAGAGAACTGATTTCATTTATACTCATGTATCTATGTATAGAGTCACACTGAAAAAAATGCATAGAAGTTTTGGTATTAAAGTGAAGGTAACTTCTCTTGTTTTTAATATTTTCCAGAGGATACATATTACTTTCGAAATTATGAAAATGTTATTGGTAAAAAAGGAAGATTCAGATGTGGTATCTCAATTCAAAATTCCCAACATCAAAAGCCTATTTTCTGTGATTGTTTTGTTTCCCCAGTGATGTCCCCTCACGGATGTTTGAAGTGGCTTTAACTAGCATTTCCTTACTTTGATAAGCTTTTCCTTTTAGACCAGTTGAGGTACAGTGAATAATTTCTTTCAGCTTATCTCACATTAAAGCGTGAGATTTCCTTGTGGGATTTAAAAAGCCACAAAACTTTATAAACATAAGAATTACTTCCACATTAAAGGACTAAACACAGCAGGATAGTACTTGTAGGTGCAGGGAATGACTTAGTCATTGAATTGAAATGGAATACTCCCCCCCAGGTGATTTAGAAAATGTCATAATCTTTTCAATATGATGAACTGAACAGGCTTAGGGAGATCAAGGTAAAAGCCAGTTTGGAGGCTAAAAGGTGCAATCATCACAATTTGAACTTTTAATCTGAAAGACCTTCAATTTCCTCTCCCATTGGCATCTATGGGACAGCTTAACTATAGGATTCACCTAATTCCAGCTCAACTATTTGAAGGTACCTTGAAAGCATCTATAAAGCATACAGGATCATTCAAGAAGCGAAGAGATTTGGGCATTCAAAGTCTCCCAATGCTAGCATCACAGATTGTAACTTTTAAGTATCTTCATGCTTCAAATATAAGGATAGGCCCCTTAAGATTATTGCCAATGAAGACATAAATGTCAAAATCTGTTAGACACTTATAGATTGCTATAATTGATGGGATGTGGATAAGGCCGCGTAGACAGATGTATGAAATTTGTGATCTTTTGGATGACAGTGTGCAACTGCTATAACTGTGACCCAGAATCCTTTAATTGGAACCATAAACTTAGCAAGTCAAATGGAATAGTAAAAAATAGCAGCCTTTCAGGGGACATAGATTAAGGATCGATGTGCAAGTCTTAGAAAAATGCAATAGGCTGCAGTGACTGACAGGGATGCCCCACTTCAAAGAATGGGTAAAAGAGCTCCCTCTGATGCACAGAACCTGTACACAAAGACATAAAGGGATTTCACCCAATTGTCAGGAAAATGGAGTGTCGGGCACATTGTTACACTCTGGAAGGCTAGCAAAGCACATCTGTCTGGCTAAGATAAAGTTCTATGCTCCTAAATTGGGAGACTGTGCCAATGACAGATGGAATATGGAAAAATGCCATTCGGACAAAAGGAAAAAAGTGGATTATAGGATTATAGGAAATACCTGTCCCAAATAAAAATGCCAAAGTTTATTGGGTATCACTCTAAGGGTTCCTATGGAAATTAATTTGAATTCCTAGGTATTTTAGGGAATATAGAAAAGTAGGACAAGGACTCCATCTGTGTAATTATATTCACGAATACATACACTATCAATTCCAGTAATGAATTCATAAAAATAAGACCTAATATTAAAATTTTACTACAGGTGACCCTGAACAACAGGGGGTTTATGGGCATCAATTTCCATTGCAGTGGCAAACCTGAATATGCCATTTGACTCCCCCCAAATTAACTACTAAAAGTATGTTGTTGACCGGAAGCCTTACAAATAACATAAACTGTTAATACATATTTTGTATATATATCATATACTGTATTCCGACAGTAAAGGAAGCTGGAGAAAATGTGTGAAGAAAATCATAAGAGACCATACATTTACAGTACCCTAGTTTTTGAAAAATCCATATATAAATAGAGCCGTGCAGCTCAAACCTGTGTTGTTCAAAGGTCAACTGTACTTTTTGTAAACTTTTTAGGTATTTTAAAGTATTCATTTGTCTAATTCTCATAGCAAACTTACAAGTATCATTGATGTCTCCATTTTCTAAATCAGTAACACAAGCAAAGCATACTGAGTAATTGGTCTGATGGCATACTGTTAGTAAGTGGGAATTAGGAGTTAAACCCAGGCGGTATGTTTTCACTGCCCATATACTTAACCAATACTCTGGAGTTCCTACTCAGGAAACATGGTAAATCCGGTGTCATTATATCTTGGCTGTGAGAACAAAAACTGAATTCTTGGCAATCTCTTGGACTCCAGATTTCAAATTGTCTGGTACATGTAGATATCATTACATTTGGCGAGATTCAATTACTGTATTACTTACATGATATTTCTACATATAGGGTAGGGGGACACACATGCACATTCAAGTGTGTGCACACACAACCAAACACACACACACACACACACACACACACACACACACACAGAAGGACCTTACTTATTCTTTCCCTATGTTGTTCTGTCCTCTGACTCAGTGGTTCTCAGAAGACTTAGCATGCATAAGAAATACAGGGGAGTCTTTGTTAAAGACACAGATTGTACAGTCTTATCCCATGAAAACCAGATTCAATAGGCATGCAGCAGATCCAACAATTTGCATTTCCAGCAAGTTCCCAGATAATGGCAGTGCTGCTGGACTGGAAATCACACTGACTGGTGTTCTAGTTCTTCTCTAAGCACATTCATGACTTTTTCATTAGTTCTGATTTTCTATGTCTGTGAACTCCCAGTATGTGGAATTTCCCCCTTTAAATTTCTGAAATCATCACTGAAACCAAGCCCACAGATTATTTATCAAACAACAATATTCCTGTTTGTGTTTATCTTTGGTCTACTCCAAACAACACACAAAACAATTAGTGTCTGACATAGCTTCATGTAACTTTTGAGGGAGTTTATGATCTCTCTAACATCATGGGATTATCAACGTTCTTACGTTTTGGTAAAAGTTTCACTATTAACCATTATCTTCTAGATGCCTACTCCATTCCTTTCATATATGTTATATTCTTGGAATATTTTCTTTTCAAAATTTATTTTTGCCATGTTTTTCGTCTTTATCGTTGTTTCTCATATACTACTGGAGATGAATAAACCAGAAAGAGCAGCCAACGTAAAAAAAAATAGGTAGAAGGAAGATGAATGATAGAATGATCCACAACCCATCATAATACTAAACATAAAATATACAATGGGCACAGTTCTACACACAAAAGACATTATATATTTGCTGACTTTTACATTAAATTAAATTTTATTGGCAAAAAAAAAGAAGGCTTGCAAACAGGCTTAAGGAGTTAGTATGTGCAAAAGATGACTTCTACTAATTTCTACAAAGCTTCTTAACCTGATTCTGTAGATATTTACATTTACCAATCCAGAAGCCATAGTATTGGGGTTAATGGACACTACATACATACTTGCAAATTCAACAGTAAGGGATAAACAAAGGGACTCTAGGAGTTGTATTTACCAAAAAAAAAATGTGTTCCTCAAAAGTTAGTTATAATAAAGAGAACAGGGCTGAGACAGAAGAAGACAGATGCCCTATACATGTTAAAATGTTAAACCACTTCCTTCCACTGGCCCGGAGCTGCTGAGGCCACAGGATTGTTTTGGACCTGCACATACAAATAAATCCAATTGAAACAGCAAATAACTAAATTGAAAAAAAAGGGAAATTGTTAAGAGATACAAGGCTAATGTCATAAAAATATAAAGTGCACTTAAACATCATAGGAAAACATCAATAGAAAAATAAAAGTTCTGGGTACAAAAATGATAATTCCCTAAGAAAGAAATGCAAATGTTCAAGACACCTAGAAATTATGCATATGATGTTTTACACATCTCAAATAGGGAAAGAGTACAATATTAAAGGATAACAGTAAAAAATAGGCATTTTCATCTTCCTAAGACTTGGAAATAATTCTAAATAAATATTTCAGACACACCATCATCCATCAGGTGCCAGAAAAGACAGTATTCTTAAATATTTTTCTGAAATACCCAATCAACTTGTGTCACTTTTGAAAAAGAAAATATTTGTTTTTCTAATGCATTTGAGATATACGGTTGATCTTCACTATTCATGGATTTAATATTTGAGAATTTGGCTACTCACTAAAATTTATTTGTAACCATAAAATTAAGGTTCATAATGCTTTCACCTTGAACATGTTGCAGGTCGGGTAACAAAAAAAATTGTCCCTCAAAATGCACTTTCCAGCGTAGATGGAGCAAAGTAAAGCTCTGCCGTCCTGTTTCAGCTCTAACACTGTAAATGAGTATGTTTTTTCCAATCTATTTAGTGCCACTTTTCACTTTATTTTATTTATTTATTTATTTATTTTTGCTTTTTGGGGGATTTTTTTTAATGCCTCACAAGCATACTGCTGAAGTTCTGTCTAGGGTTTACAAATGCTAAAGGACTGCAGGGTGCTTTATGGCATGAGTTACAGTGCCGTAGGCTATGAGTTCAATGTTAGTGAAACAACAGATATTAAATAAGGTATGTTTAAATAGAAATAGACATGTTAACTAACTGGAATGTAAATAAATACTTATTAAACCAAACAAACAGAAACGAACGTAAAACAAAGGTATGCACGGGTCAGTTAACTAAATGCTGCGAACAGAGGCTCTGCAAAAACCGAACCTTGAATTTCCACATTTTCTAATTCAGGGTCCACAACACTCAACAAAACATAACCACTATCAGTGATGAGAAGCGACTGTATCTGATTTTATCAGTTTCCTCATTTCTTTCAAAAGTCCCATTGTATGTTTGCACATTTAGAAAGTTTCATATTTCACCTTGATAACTGGATTTTATTTTCTAATCATGAAAGTCACCTCAAGAGCAAACAACAATTCCAAGGAATGGACACAACGGAACTCTAAATGCGCCATTCTTGCCCAACTGAACAGCATGCAGCCTGACTTATCAATAATTTTGGGGGGGGGGCTTAATCACAAGACTTATGATTCAGGCTCAGGGACAGAATGCCTACTGTACTCAGGAGGCCGTTAGCACCTGGACTGGTATAGCAACTCAATGGCCTACACACCACCAAGATAAACATAGGGCAGAATTCGGCCTGAGTATAGACAAGTAAGGCGATCAGGTCCCTACAAGGATTTCACCATTTTGTGGTTATTGTTCAGGGCATTAAACATAAATGTCAATTCAGCACCATCGTTCCTTTTGAAACCTTATTTGGTATAGCTAGAATCATTTTGTTATCCATCAGCAATTATCATTTTAATGATAAAGTTATTGCCCATGTTTTAATGGGTCTTATGGAAGTTAGAGTCAGGACTCTCTTGTCATTCAAAAAGCTGATGTTAGGAGCATCTGGGTGGCCTCAGTCTGTGAAGCATCTGACTCTGGGTTTCAGATCAGGTCATGATCTCACAGTTTGTGAGTTCAAGCCCAGCGTCGGGCTCCACACTGACAACAGTAAGCCTGCTTGGGATTCTCTCCCTCTCACTCTCTCTCTCCTCCTACCCCACTCGCTCTCGCTCTTTCTCTCAAAATAAATAATTAAACATTACAAAAACGTTCATGTTAAACTTTGGGCATTGTGCATTCGAGCAATTGATGTGAACATCAGATCATTTTGGATCTTCTGGGAATTCCTTCATTTGAGAGTAGGAGCCCAAAACTCCAAGAAAAGTACAGTATTGAAGTTGTAAAGATACATTTCCAGGTGCCTTTCAAGTTTTTTCTTTTTTCTTTCATTTTCTTCCCAACCTTCTCCAGGGCTTTAGAAAAGGCATTGTAAGCAAAGTCTTTTAAAAATGGCTACTTAGTATATCTTTTTTCAAACAAATAAGTGAATACATTTTGAAAGACGGATGGAAGAGCCCTTTATAACATTTTACTATTTAACCCTTAACAATGTATTTTGCATCTCTAGATGTGCTTTTAAAATAAGATGATTTCTGTGAAGAATACCACACTCAAGGTGAGTATTAGCATTCAAGAAACGTATTCTATCATTAAACATTAATGAGACCTCAAAACACCTGCAATTGGAAAGAGTAAGGGACAATTTGAAGTTGAAAATCAAAAACATCTGATAGATGTTGTTTTTAAAGTTTATTTATTTTTTTTAGAGAGAGGGAGAAAGAGTACAAGGGAGGGGCAGAGTGAGAGGGAAAGAGAAAATCCCAAGCAGGCTCTGTACCATCACCTCGAAATCATAAATAGTGAGATCATGACCTGAGCTGAGATTAAGAGTTGGATGCTTAACTGAGGGAGACACCTACGCACCCCCTAGACCATTACATTTTTTTTAACATTTATTCACCTTTAAGAGACAGAAAGCAAGCAGGATGCAGGGGTACAGAGAGAGAGGGAGACACAGAATCAGAAGCAAGCTCCAGGCTCTGAGCTGTCAGCACAGTGCCCGACGCGGGGCTTGAACCCACGAATCATGAGACCATGACCTGAGTTAACTTGAACCCACGAATCGTGAGACCATGACCTGAGCCAGCAAAGTAGGACACTTAATCGACGGAGCCACCCAGGCACCCCACTCCCTAGACCATTTTAAAATGACATGAGGTCCAGAGTAAGTGGAGAATCCAGAGGAATATTCGCAGGGTCACTTCTTTCAGGCATGTATCAGTTGGTAACATAAATCTTTGACATTCCATTTCCTACTTTTGCACTCATTCCCCTCCTAATACAATTTTAGCAGAAAGTCAGTTTGGCTACATTATACTCTATATTTTGCTCTCTCTTACCTTGACAGGATTCTCTTCCTTTCCTCTCTTCCACTCTTCCTTCCCTGCAACTCCACATCGCTTTTCAGTATTTCTGTAAGTCCCAACAGGCCAAATAAATGCCTTTCTAACTTCAGCAGTTTTTCTCTTTCTTTCTTTCTTTCTTTCTTTCTTTCTTTCTTTCTTCTTTCTTTCCTTTCTTTCTTTCTTTCTTTCTCTCTATTTCTTTCTTCTCTTTCTCTCTTTTTTTTAATTTTTTTTTTTTTTTTTTTTTTTTTACCAATTACCTTCTTTTGCATCTCTGGCACATCCAATTATACAGGTCATGGAACTAAGTATAAATCCTAATTTACTGATGTGTATTCATTTATCCTTGGAGAGAATTTAGAGCTCAATCACCATGACTTAGAGGAGAAACTAAGAATTTAATCCAAAAAAACAATTACAAACACATTTTAAAAACCAGTCAAGTAGCTAAGACTATGTAATCAGCTAAAAGTTTGACATATAAGATTAATTAAGTAAATGATGGTAACTCCAAACATTGATGCTATATAACCATTTACATCGTGAATGAAGAGGGAGAGAGGGATAAAAAAGAGACTAGGCTCCAAAGAACTGATGAGAAGATCACAAAAGGAAAGACAAGTCCACTATGTGACTCTCCAGAGAAACTAACTAAGCTCCACAAAGTGGATATTCTCAGAGGAGGGAAATGTTCTACCTGCGCCAGAACATGGTATCAGGCTAAGTGGATCACCGCTGATGATAACTGTTTCTAGGGAGGGATTGATTAGGGGGGTTCGTGTAAGTTAAAGGGGCACAAAACTGAGAAGGCGAGAATCATTGATGGAGCACCCAGGTGGCTAAGTTGGTTAAGCATCCGGCTTCCGCTCAGGTCACGATCTAACGGGTCACGGGTTCGAGCCCTGTGTTGGGTTCTGTGCTGACGCTCAGATCCTGAAGGCTGCTTCATGTTCTGTGTCTCCTTCTCTCTCTGCCCCTCCCTGTCTCACACTCTGCCTCTCTCTTGCTGTCAAGAATAAATAAACATTATTTTTTTTAAAAAAATCACTGATGAAAAAATCTAGAGAAAACCTGAACAAAGGGCTTTTGAAAGCATGACTGGACACAGGTGCTCCTTGGGCAGTGAGGGAAATAAAGAGTGAGGCTAGGTCTTGAGAGGCAGTGATGGATCCAAGCCAGTCAAAACAAAATGAAAGAAGAAAATAGAGGGAAAAAAAAGCACTATTAACTATGTTTTAAAATTAATTTATATGTGTAAAAAGGGAAAAGAAAAATATTGATAGATTTAGAAGGGCTACTATTAACAGCAATGATAGCACTTTTCTGTAATATTTCATATGTAGATAAACAAAATTCAAAGCCGAGGTCCTACTTTATGCCAAATGCTGTTCCAAACATTACAATGAGATATAATGGTGACTCGAAACAAAAATATATTCCCATCATATACTCAGACACAGACATACACGCGCAGCCTACATATATCACATATACTCTCACATCTTCGTACACACTCACACAACATACAATTGTGACAACTGCTGAGAAAACTACCTGGGGAAGGTGAAATGAGCTTATAATAATAGGGTGCCTTGAGTAGTAAACAGTAAGTAGGAAGAGTCCCTGCAGCAAAAATGGGGAGGTTTTGTTAGGCAAAAGGGAAAAGCACCTACATTTGATGTTGAGCGAACAATGGATAAGAAAAATATAAAGATCCCGTCTAAGTGCCCTGTGGA
This sequence comes from Panthera pardus, assembly GCF_024362965.1. Classification (NCBI taxonomy): domain Eukaryota; kingdom Metazoa; phylum Chordata; class Mammalia; order Carnivora; family Felidae; genus Panthera; species Panthera pardus. The sequence continues at coordinate 175,952,265 of NW_026526688.1, read as the reverse complement.
ATGTTTAGTTTTTCCTTTATTTATAATTTAATATGGCTGTGCCATTTACAGCAAACCAAATAATGCTGACGTAAGTCTTTAAAGTCTTTTCTATTAAGATACTAATAATGCTATCTCCATCCCATTTCCCTGACCCAGTTTTGGAACCCTGAGAACCATTTGGAGCCATTCATGTAGTGAGGACATTTTTGTGTTGCCACAGTTGAAATATTTTTTTTCTGGCATTTATTTAAAGTAAGGGCTATTCTGAAAGCTGATGCATGTATTTTTATAGGACTTTAATTAAAGGAATAATTTACTTTGAGTAGTGAAGAAAATCCTGCTCCACTCAAATATATAATGTTTCTCAAAGTATAGTCAGTCAACATGCCCCCAGATGGTCAATGATCAATTTCAGATGAATTCAAATTCAATTTTAGATTCCTCAGTGTGTACTCAAAGATAAACTCAAAGATACCCTTTTTCAAAGTACACTCAAAACACAATTACTGCCCACAGATAGCTTAGAGTACAGCATCTGATTTACATTCTTGACAAAGAAAAGTAAAGGAGCAAGATGCTGGTCATACACATTTATGTCTTATTAAAATCACCACAAAACTGCTGTGGCATGGTTTAATAATTTAATCCTCATTTTATAGAATTGGAATCTTAATTTCTGTGAATTTGAATATTTCAACAAATATCTAACTTAACAGTCCACAGCTACATAAATAATAAATGTATCTTGAAACCAAATGTCATAGATGTTTATTTATAGAATAAGATGAGCAGAAACTATAATAATTTAATTAAAAAATCTAATAAATCTACCTAGGAGTGTCATTAGGTGTTTGTTATTGTTACTTCAGGAAATTACATATAATTAAATAAACCTCTGAAAAGAGAGAGAAAATATTTTTACAAGTATGAAAACACTTAAAGAAGCCTTTTGTGTTTGCTTTACTTGATTCAATATCTTCTTTTTTTTCCTTGCATAATATTATGTCACATAAAGAAATCTATGGACTTAAAAAGGAAAAGCATTCTGATGGAATCATTCAAAGCAGTAGTGTAAATTCCCCAGTTTATTTCAAATAAATCGACATTTGAAATCTACATTTAAATAAATCTACATTGAAAAATACTATTTATCTGATAATTTGAGTCTTTCATTCTATGACAAGTATAGTGTAAAGCCCTGAAGACATACTGATGGGTTAAGGGAGACCCCTGATCTCACTAAACTTACTTGCAAGCCAAATAGGTTATATATTTTTTTGAACATATTGAAATTATGGGAGTAGTACTATGAACCACCATCTGTTTTTTATAGTACAATTCTGATAGCTACCAATGAATGAATATTTTTAGTAACGTAGAGAAGTTTCTTGAAACCTATTTTCTCATAGAAATCAAAATAAATTTTGCCCGCAACACCAGAATTCAATCTATCTCCATATTATGTCTCTCTCTAGAGTATTTTCTTCCTCTCTAACAGTATTCTCTTTAGGCTGATTAATAGTAATATCTGTTCGCTCACAGTTGATCTCAATCCAGAATTCCTCGCGGGGTGCATCTGCAAGTGTATTAGCTCTTATCATTTTTTGGCAGTTTGTGCTGGTACTTGATCTTCTTCCATGAGTGTGACTCCTGGGTAAACTATAATCTTCACAAACAGGGAAAACTTTTTTTGCAACAAACCACAGATCATGGGTATGACTCCTGGGTAAATGATAAACTTAAGAAACAGGGAAATTTTCTGTGCAATAGAGCATAACTCTGCAGTGACTAATGACCTTTATTTCTACCTGCAAGTTAGCACAGCAGACCAAGTATTGTAACTGACCACAACATCATTGCTGGGTGAGCATTAGCCAAGAAATCTGTAATTCTAAGGATTATTCACGTTCTCGGAATAGTAAGACAGCTATTACTGCACGAGGATCAAAGAAATTAACAAGACCTGTATCTCCCTACACGTAAACGTCCATTTATACCTTCTTTTATAAACTAGATTCTTTAATAAAATTTTACACTTATCCACAAAGTAAATTGTGTTTTCCAGAGAATATAAATCATATTGACATGTCTCCATTCTTTACAACGAACATTTTTAATTTATTAATACAAATAGTTAAAACTCTATTTTCAATAAATGCTAGCAGTGGAGTTTCTTTACTTTTAACTATTCACTTTTCAATTTTTTTTATTTTCTTCATCCTTGATAGACATGCACCAACCAGCAAGCAATACCCACGTGCCTGGCAATTTGAACACGATGTTTATTTGCTTAATAATGTATTAATTACAAAAATTTGATAGCAATCAGCAAATTTAAAAAGTACTCAAAATGACTACTTGATTAATTTAACAGGTAAAAGCAATGAACAACATGTAAAGCCATGGGCGTATTAAAACCAGTTTTATTTCCATAGATGGGACATTTTGAGAGATTATGTAGTCAAGTGTCTCTGCTTACCTCCATGGCCACACATTAAAGAATCTCCATTTGCTATTCAACTTATGAATCAGAACTCTTCTTGTTTTTTTTAAGTTTTATATTTAATTACATTTATTTATTTATATTTGAGAGTGCAAGCAGAGACGGGCAGAGGAAGAGGTGGACAGAGAATCCCAAGCTGGCTCTGTGCTGATAGCAGAGAGACAGATGAAGGGTTGGAATCCATGAACTGTGGAATCATGATCTGAGCCAAACTCAGATGCTCAACTGACTCAGCCACCCAGTTGCCCCAGAACTCTTCTGACATTTACAAAATTATTGTTGCTTTTACTAGATTGTTTTCATAGAAGTTTCATTCTCAGATTAACTTTTATCTTTCTTCTCAATCTTGTTAAGAGAAGTGACCTATTCTCCTCTTAAAAATTCCCATAAACTCGTTTTTTTTTTTTTTTTCCTTATGTTTAGCTGTTTCAGATTACATGTGGATTCAAAGAAAGTAACCAGTTAAATTTTATTTCCTCAATAGGTAAGTGTCCATTTCCCTGGACACTTACTTTTTTTTTTTTTTTAATAAATTCTTCAACAAAATTTTCCTTATTCATTAAGTCAGGTTTTCCAGAGAATGTAAATCATGTTGAAATGTCCCTAATATCAATAAGGAACATATTTATTTTAATAAAATAAATATTAAAAATACTGCAGATATTAAGAACTAAAATTTAACATAGCTTCATGTTTCATTGGTTGAATAATATGGCACATGGTTAAGATATATATCTTATTACCTAATGGGTCATATTGACTTCATCAATGAGCCAACTCTCAATAAAACTCCCCTTAAAAACTGCAACAGGATTGTTCATACTCTCTGTTCTTTAACTTAAACAAGTGATATAATTTCATATTCTATACCATGTTCTAATCAGTTTTTCTTTTTCTTTTTGCTCCACCTACAATTGTGAACTCTGAGCATAGAGAGTATATCTCTTTTCTCCTTTATATTCCTAATATATAATACAATGGAGGAAGCAGTAAATGTGTATTGTATGGTTGAATAAATGAAGGAGTAAATGAATGAGTGAGCTCATCTCTATGGTTATTAGACATCTTTCATTTAGGTTGTTTAAAATGAGTTTAATATTTCATTGGTAAGTAGAAAAAAGCTGCCCTACAGAGTTGTATTTTGGTGAAAGATAAACATCCTGAATGATAATGATGTACCCAAAGCCAAGTCCAGTCTATATCTTCTGTTTGAGACATTTCTTTCTTTCCTGAGTGGTGAATTCTTTACTGAGGGACTTTGAATGACTCATTGAATGTACTCTGTACAAAGCCAGAGAAGTCCAGTGTCAAAAAAGTACCCTCTTATTTGCTCCTAAAGCTGATTTTCAGCATGAGAATGTCCCAAAGTTTGATTCTGTTGCTTTGTTTTCTGCTTTATTTTCTTGTTTACTGTGTAGATAAGCAGAAGTAAACTAAAACATCATTGGAATATCTGAAAAATGGGGCTGCTGAGTGGCTCAGTTGGTTAAGTGTCCAACTTTGGCTCAGGTCATGATCTCAGGGTTTATGGGTTCAAGCCCCACAACAGGTTCTATGCTGCAGATTCTCTGTCTCCCTCTCTCTCTGCCCCTCCCCTGTTCTCATACTCTTTTTCTTTCAATAATAAATAAACATTAAAAAAAGAAACATCTGAAAAAGAATTGTTGCTGCTGAAAATTAATCTTCTAAGCTTCTTGTTGGCAAATATGAGAAAAAAGCTTTAGATAATCTATAGAACTTTATCTTCTCACCCATGGGAAACCAAATGTGCTGCAAATTTTACAAACAACTTTTCTCTAACCTGTCATACATTGCTTTCACAACTATGGTTGTATTATGATCGTATAAAACTAAAAATGCATTTTCTTAACAGAACAGTGGTATGTAAGTAAATGTCATAAAGCTGTTTATAATATATTGCTTAATACACTAAAATTATGGACTCTGTCTCTTTCTTCCTTTTTCACTCTTCTTAGATCCTTTCTCTATAGATGTGTATGTCCTCCTGCAAATAACTTTAAATTGGAGACTAGTAAACCATTTTTGACATAGCCTCTGCTACAAATTGTCTTAACTTTCCTTTTCACTGAGCAACACTTTCAGTCTTTCAGAAAATTTCATTGGGTATTTGGTAAAAATTAATTCTATAGAACCAAGGCATACTAATAGTATACTCCATATTTGCTAAGGCTATAGCTTTGAGACATAAATGTCTATTTTTCTTCTAAATAGACTATTTGATAAAACCAAACAAATCTGTAATTGATAAAAACTTGACAGAGTTTACCAAAGTTAAATCAAGTTCATCAGTATATACTGTAATGCTGAATTTTGGGGGTGGAGAGAGGAGGCTACACATTTTGACATAGCCATATTGGGAGTCTGTCAAGCCACAACTACTCTAAAGGTGATTTCTTTTTGAAAGTGGGTCAACTTTTCTCCTTCCTTCCTGAGTGCACAGTTTCTAAGAAGCTATAAGTCTTTTCAAGCTCCTCCTTAGGGAACACAAAGCAATGGCCTAAGGTGGAGTGACATAGACATAACAGATCTTAGGGCGATCCTATATAGTTTATATGTAAGATCAATATGTATCAGGAAATGCTTATAAATTGCCCTTTATTATTTTATTGAAACAATTATGTTTGTAAGTTTTTAATTAACTGTAAGCAACCACAACATGTTGAAGTTACAATCATAACAAAGTTCTGAATACAAACTTCCATATACTTAATTAAATTGAGGATATCGAAGTAGCAAAAATAAATGTATCCAATGTCGTATTATATGTTATAAACATGTATATTGTTTTAATTCAGCATTAAACTCTATTGTGCCAAGAAAAAATGTCTTACACTCGTATTTTATTTTTTCAATTTTCCTCATGGTGATATATATTTATATAGATTAAATATGTATTTATATAGATTAAATATGTATGTCATGTATGTTAAATACATGTTTTACATATTTTATATCATGTATTACATATTATATAATCATGTAGTATACCTTACATATCATATGACATTTTAGATCTTTGTCATATATATGATATTTAGTATAAATAAATCTTTGCTAAATCTTATATCCCTACTATGTGCCGGTGCTGTTGCAAACACTTCCCATTTTTAAAATTTTTTTCTTCACAGCAATCTTAAGTGGTAGGGAGCTACTATTATCTTCCCACATTTTATACACAGTAAACTCTGAGACAGAGAGGTTGCATGTATTAGACAAGATCTTCTGGTATACTGGAGGGAAACTGCATATCAAACTAGGCTATCTGTTTCTGATTCTGTGCACTAACGAGTATTGAATATGATCCCGTGACATAGCATAAGAATAGTTTGCAAGCAATTTTTTAACGTATGTATAAGAGCTTATTTCTTAGAGGGGCACCTTGGTGGCTCAGTCAAGTTAAGCAGCCGACTTTGGTTCAGGTCATGATCTTATGGTTCCTCAGTCCGAGTCCCACATTGGACTCTGCCCTGATAGTGGGGAGCCTGCTTACGATTCTCTTTCCCTCTTTCTCTGCCCCTCCCTCACTTGTGCTCTCTCTCTCTCAAAATAAATAAATACCTTTTAAAAAGAGATTATTTTTAGATAACAAATCTTTTTAGAAAAAAAATTATGCACAAATTGATGCAATCTCCACAGTAGATAAGGAAGCTTATAACGTAATTACAAACTATTTCTTATGTAGGCTTATATAGGACATCCACATTAGCTCCCCTGCCTTCCATTTAAAGCAGGTCATTCTTTATTATGGGCTAATATAATACAAAAGTGGTTATATGACTTAATTTTTTTCTAATTAGAATCTTAATATATTTTTCTTTCTGACCTCTACATTATTTTGCAGAGAGTAACCTCTTAATAAGTAGTCTTTTAGAATGACTTTGAAAATTGAGATCTTTCAATAAAACTAATTTGAAATAAGTGCTAAATCTACATGTTGATTGCTTTACTGTATGCAAAGAGTCAATAGCAATTTTGAGGTTAACCATCAAACTGCCTTGCTCAGTATTAAAATAGCCCTGTATATTTACTTGAGTGCAAACTGACCATACAATAGCTAAGGGTACCTTCACTGGACAGTTTGATATTGATTTGCTTGTTTGATTTCGATGAGCATTTCACTTTTCTTATTATAAGGTTAATTTTAAAGCGTTTACTTTTAAAACCATTCCTGGGGTGCCTGGGTGGCTCAATCAATTAAGCAAACTGACTCCTGATTTTGGCTCAGGTCATGATCTTACGGTCATGATATTGAGCCCCATGTCTGGCTCTCCACTGGGTACGGAGACTGCTTAAGATTCTCTCCTCTCTCTCCCCCCTACCCTGCTCCCACATGCGCACACTCTCCTTCTCTCTGTGTCAGAAACACAAAACAACACGAAAACAAACAAACAAACAAAAACTTCTATTTAATAAAATTCTAATAATCCATCATGATTGAGTTCTACTACAAGCCATAAATAACAAAGTTCACACACTATCATGTCATTTGAACTCTTCCTTCCCTAAAACTTGTCATATGGGTATAATTGTTTTAGTCGTAGTCTCTCAAAATGACATTTAAAAAATGTATATGACAAAACCTTAGACATCCTTACTAGGATTCACTCATTTTTAATGCAAGTATCTGGGTGACATTGCCAGTGGCCCATTGATCTATATAGATGGCAAAATTTTTCTTACAAATAATTTTCAAAGAAGAATATTCTCCATAATAAGGAAAAGGAAATAGTTTGTATTTTCAAATAATATTGCCTTATGATGTTTTCTTTCCATAAAAGTTTCACAATGATTAAAAAAAAATAGTCTTCAGTTGCAGAAGTCACCTTAGCATTATCCCTAAGCGTTAGGAAAAAATTGGCAAATGTACAACACTTAACGTAATGACTGGCACATTGTAAACACCAAATATGCATTTTATTGTTGTTTCTACTCTTAATGCTACCATTGCTGTTACTACCATTACTATTTGCAAAAGGCAAAGAAATAATTATTAGCAAAATCAATAATAAGTATCCACTGCTAATGTACTTGATAGCATATGGACTTTTATTTTAATTTAGCTAAGGTGAGAGGACATAAAATTATTCCCCTTTGTTAAAGAAAGCATATGGACTTTTATTTTTAATTTAGCTAAGGTGAGAAGACATAAAATTATTCCTCTGACATATTTTAAAAACTTCTTGTGCTTCTCTGTTTTTTGTATGTCAAAATTCTCAAATACAGACCTTATTTATGCCATGGGGTAATTTGAAACTCTGAAGTATCAGAAAATATCCAGTGATAAAGCTCATTTCGATTTCCAAAGGAAAATTTTCAAGTATTATATTAATGTAAGAATGATACAGTGCAATTTAACTTCAAATCACTTAGATGATACAATTAAGATTATATTTATATCTTATTTTCAAGATCATTTTTTTCAGATATTTCATGGTTCTCAAATTCATCTATAATTTGTATGTACATATGTGTATGGTGTGTGTATAGTTTCTTGATATCACATAACATAAAGGGTATTATATTTAACTCCACTACAGTACTGTTTTAATGTTTATCAAATAATTTATAATTATTAAAACTCTAGGAGTTTTGTCATGAGTATTGATATGTAAGATATTTAAAGCATTTTCATATTTTCCCCAATGTCCCTAAATTTACTATTGTGAAAAAAACTTAGGGATTATTGATGAGATTTTAAAGAAAAGATATATTGTTATAAATTAACACATTGTTTGGATTCCAGAATATAGCTTATCCCCATAGAAATGCAAGGCACAGCCATCAATTTGTACCTCAATCTAACAAGATGTCCTATAAAATGCCTCATCGCAGTTAGTGAACATTCTGACCATCTGGCTTGCCCTCTGCTGTCAAGAGTCCCCCCCACACAAAAATATCTCGTGTTCAGCAAGCAATCAAGATGCCGGTGCTGGGTTATCATCCTTTCATTCATTCTCTGGGATACTTATTGGCTGTCTACTGCATTACAGTCACTGTTCTGGGCAGTTGAAATGCATCACTGAGCAAAACAGATTAAAAAAATTTTGCTCTCAGAGCTTATACAAACAGCATAACAAACAATAAATTGCATGGCAAAGTAGAAGTAAGTGTCACTGAAGGCAAAGAAATGAAGAAGGGTACATTGAATCATACACACCAATCTGTCAGAGGACAGGGAAAGGTCACAACTTTAAATCAGATGGTTAAGGTGGGGTGTCTTGGAGAAGATGGCATTTATGCAAGGATTTGAAAGAGAAGTGGCTGGTTATGTGAGTATCTGAGGAAAGTTCTGTTCAAATAGGGGGGATATCTGACGCAAAGTGTTTATAGCTGGGGCATACCTGGAATGTTTAAATCACATCAAGGAGAAGATGTAGGTGAACTGGTGATTAAGAGGGAATAGTAGAAGATAAAATCAGAAGAAATTGAAGGTCCTATTATGGTCAAATATTACAGACCATTGTGAGGGTGTTGGCTTGGTTTTTCCTTCTCTGAGTGAGATGGGGAGGCATTGGAGGATTTTGAGCAGAGGAACTGTCTTTGAAGGATCACATTAGCTGTTGCACTGAAAACAGTTTGCAGATGAGAATAGATGCAGGCGAATTAGTTCAAACGGCTTAGCCAGCATAGTAACATTAGAGAAGCAGTAGTGGTTACAAAATGGTAGCATTGTGGATGTAATTTCATGGCTTAGAATTAGGATGACGGAATAGGAAAATGAAGGAAGACTGAGCGTTTTATTTGGATTAAATAGAAAGATGGAATGTTCATGAATAGAGATGGTTAAGAATAAACCACCAAAGTTTTTGCAGTTATAAGACTGCAGATTATCAACTTTAATTACATTAAATGTTATGATTACAGGAATCAATCTGAAAAACAGTATTGTCTTTTCTTTGAGCTCTGTCAATGATCATTTTGTGGATGCTGGACATGGTGCTTTGTTAGCCTTTGACAATGTGCTATTTTCCTGACCCAACTAAGCAATTAACTAGTGGTCTAATAAGATCTCTATACAACTTTGCCTAGATTCTAGTTCCATAGGGTTATTACTGACCATAGGCTCAAAGTCTCATTGAGATTGTCTGTTTAAATACTTATATTACAACATTAAGCTAGATGGGAAAAATATGATTTTCATTAGAATTCTAATTAATATACTTGAGATCTTCACAGGAAAATATTGAATGCATGCTTCAAACCTAAGTTTTCATAAATAATGTATTATCTTCGAAGCACAATCACCACTTTTGTCGTGATATGTGTCTCATTTACTAATACATAATGAAAATGTGCTTAAAACCAAAGATATTTCTGAAAAATTTGTTTTCCTCCTTGAAATAACTTTTTGGTAAGTTAGCTTCAATATTTTGAATGGAAATTTGTCTTGTTTCTAAATATAATAGCAAATAGTTAAAGCTGGAGAAAGGAGAAATGCAGAAAGAATAAACCAAAAAAAAATATTCCTGCATAATCAGAACCATTGTCTACTGCAAAATATAGGAAAAAGATTGAGTGAAATTTAAATGAAAGAAGTATCCAGTCAAATATACTTTTAGAGAGCACTGTTAATATCCATGTGAAGTTGATGCCCGAAAGCCTATCGATTTCCTGTATGAAAAGCAAAAGTCCATTTAGAACATCAAAAACAAAAAATCTTAGAACCTTATATTCTCTCTCTCACTGTTTATATGATTACATGGGCTATAAATTTCGTGAAAGAACTCTTGCTAGGAAGAGGGTTCTATAAAATTTCTGTAAAGAAAAAACAAAAAGCTTATATATATATATAAATTTATATATATATATGTTTGTATATATATAAGTTTATATATATATGTTTGTATATATATATAAGTGTATATATATATATATATATATATATATATATGTATATATATATTCTCCATCCTCAATGGAGCTTATACAGCTTATTTTATACAGTCTCCATCTGTTTGTCTGGCTCAGTTTTGGGCACTGGTATGTGTATGTTTAAAACAAGTGATAACTGTTTGCTCAACAGAAATCCATACTCAGCAACCTCATTTCTATTTCAGTCTTCCATAATTGGGCCAGAGAGTTTTGCTTAAGACAAAAAGATATCACTGTGATTTGTCTGTTTTTGTTGTTGTTGTTATTGTTGTTGTTGTTGTTTAATCTGAATGGAGTTCCCCAAAAGAACATGTAAGAACATTATCCAAAAGGATTAGGAAGTTAAAGAGAATAAAGAAGGAAAAATGTCTTTCTTTAGGAGAATACATACATCAATTAAAGAAAAGTTAATAACGAAGAATAAAACTTTCAAACCACTAAAACCCATGTTTAAAAATAGCTACCCTTGTAAGATGTTCTTCTATGGCTTCTAAGGGGGAAAAAAAGCAAACTTCTTTACCTGCTGATATATTTTCATAAATATGTAACTTTAAGGGACTATTCAGGAGTGCATATATATTTACTAACATATAACTAATTTATATATTTTATATATTAGTTATATATTATATATATAATATATATATATAGTTATATATTAGTTATATATTAAATATAACTAATATATTAGTTATATATTAAATATAACTAATTTATATATTTTTACTTAGACTGGCTTAATTATTTCTTAAATTTATGATTCCCTAACTGAATATATAATACACAGGTTATTATCAAGTATGCATTAGGCTTCGCTCTCCATATGAATTCATTTTGCCCACCTTGCTCCCCCATCCTCATAGTATGTAGGCACTACTCTATTTAGTCATTCCATATATTTTGTAATAATATATATATTTGAGAAAGAGAGAGAGAGAGAGAAAGAGAGAGAGAGAGAGAGAGAGCACATGAACAGGGGAGAGGGGCAGAGGGAGAGAGAGAGAAAAACTTAAGCAGACTCCATGTTCAGCATGGAGCCTGTCACAGGCCTTGATTCCACGACCCTGGGATCATGACGTGAGCTGAAATCAGCCAAATGAGCCATCCAGGCATCCTTGTAAACATTCTATAGTAATTTCCACACTAGTTGTTGAAGATCCACCAGTGTAAGTGAAATATGTAATACCTGTCCTAATGAGGCTTAAAATATGCAGGACAAAAGAATATTACACACATAATTAAGAATAATCACATAGTTTTGAAAGGAAGCATTAGAAAGATAGATATACTACGTGTCATGGAGTTATATATAGGAAAGTATACTTATTCTAGGACATTTCTGTGAAGTTTCACAGGAAGTAGCATTTCTAAGGAAGTAGCGTTTCAACTGAAGACTAAATATAAAATTACATAAAGGATTAGAAGAAATCGTTTACCAGTTGAAACAATAGTAGATGTAGAAAAAAAGAAATAGAGAATGTGGGCCTACCCAAAGAGGTAAGATATTTTTTTATAATTGGAGAAAAACAGCTAGGCAGAGGTTGTATACTATTTAATTCAAACTGTATGATACTGTGGAAAAGGCAACGCTATGGAGATGGCAAAAACATCAATGGTTGCATCAATGGTTTGGGAAGGTGAATAAGCAGAGTACGAAGGATTTTTAGAACAATGAAACTCCTCTGTATGATGCTGCAATGGTGGGTATATGTGATTATACTTTTGTCCAAACCCATAGAATGTACAATACCCAGAGGGAATTCTAAAGAAAAATGCAAACTTTGGGTGATAATGATGCATCAATGTTGGTTCATCAATTGTTAACAAATGTACCATTTCTGTGAGGATGCTAATAATTACAGAGGCTATGCATGTGCAGGAGTAGGTGTATAAAGGAAATCCCTGTATCCTCCACTCAATTTTGCTGTGAATCTAAAACAGATATAAAACATAGTCAATTAAAAACAAAAAATGTCTAAAGAGGTGAAATGAAAAGGAAAAGAACTAGTTATAGGGAACTGTGAGTTTTAGTAAGTACTGTGGGAAATCATAATATAGTTTAATTAGCAAAGGGACACTCATAATCTTTTATTTTACTCTGAGAGCAGAGTAGTGAATGCTTGGAGGTGTTGAGGAAGAGAAAATAAATGAAGATCAGTTTTAAGAGACTTTCTTACTAGACAGGGAAAGAAATGAAGGCTGAAGACACTGGCATTAGATTAGTAATACATTTGTGAGATAACCAGGAGAAAGAACATTCAGATTCGGTAACAAAGGGGTGAAGCATGAGGAATCTAGTAGTCAAAAATGATGTCCAGGATTTGGGCACTTACACCAGTGCTAATGCTGGTGGCATTGGTCAAGCTAAGGGAACGTTGTAAAAAATGTAAGCTCTGAGGACAGAAGGGGAAAGCCCATGGGTTTACTTGTTATGTTTCAGCATTAACCATTAGCAATCTGTAAAGTGTACTAGCAAACAAAGAACCATAGAGAGGATCTGGAACTGAAAATTAAAAGAAAAGATTTCAACAAGAGTTTTGTTCTAGAGGAAGCAGCTCTGATGAACCAGTGGCACCTAATGACCTTACACAAATAATTTAATTCCACTAAACATTACTTTTCTTATCCTGAGAACATTCATGGGCAAACATGAAATTGAATCTTCTTTTTCCAACTACCAAGTGAATGTTGAATCATTTCATCTGCTTCATCGACTTCAGTTTCTTAATTTCTATAATTAAAAATTCTATAATTAAAAATATCCACAATTAAAAAGGATATAATATGCAGCATGGTGACTATAGTTAATAATCCTGTATTGTATATTTGAAAGTTGCTAAGAGAGTGAATCTTTTTTTTTTTTCAATATATGAAATTTATTGTCAAATTGGTTTCCATACAACACCCAGTGGTCATGCCAAAAGGTGCCTTCCTCAATACCCATCACCCACCCTCCCCTCCCTCCCACCCCCCATCAACCCTCAGTTTGTTCTCAGTTTTTAACAGTCTCTTAAGCTTTGGCTCTCTCCCACTCTAACTTCTTTTTTTTTTTCCTTCCCCTCCCCCATGGGTTTCTGTTAAGTTTCTCAGGATCCACATAAGAGTGAAAACATATGGTATCCGTCTTTCTCTGTATGGCTTATTTCACTTAGCATCACACTCTTCAGTTCCATCCACGTTGCTACAAAGGGCCATATTTCATTCTTTCTCATTGCCATGTAGTATTCCATTGTGTATATAAACCACAATTTCTTTATCCATTCATCAGTTGATGGACATTTAGGCTCTTTCCATAATTTGGCTATTGTTGAGAGTGCTGCTATAAACATTGGGGTCTTAAAAGTTCTCATGTCCATAAAAAAAGAAATTTTTAACCGTATAGTTGATGGCTGTTTACCTGACTTATGGTGGTGATCATTTTGAAATACATACAAGTGTTGAATCATTTGCCATATACCTGAAACAAATATGTCAATTATGTTTTCATTCATTCATTCATTCAGAAAATTATAACAAAGTAAGAATATGATTTAGGTTTCATCATTCATACCAAACACAGCTGAACTTGGGTCATGCCTCAGATGTAGTTTAGGAAAGGATTCTGAAACCATGGGGATGTCACAACAGAAGTCTCCTCTAGATATGGGAAGAAGTCGTGGAACATGAGTCCAATGTTTGCAATCTTGGGACAAGATTTTACATTTACATTTCTATACATTTATGAGGTATTTGTGAGCCTTTATGTAGATACATTGTGGATAATTCCAAACACATATAACCAAATAAATAACTACATCATGTGTAAAAGCAGCCAGAGTCCTTATTTTATAGACAAAATTTGATGCCCATCACCTCCTTAAACTGTTTCTTAAAGTTCAAATTCCTGCTTACATTTAAACTAGCCCCCCCCCCAATTTTAAATCTTCCAGTTTCTTATTCTCTGTCCTGTATTTCTCTCTTCAACATCACCTCTTGCCACCCATGTTCTCCCCCTTTGTCTCTCTAGCACACCATACATATACAACACTTTATTTATTTATTTTTTAACGTTTATTTATTTTTTTGAGACAGAGAGAGACAGAGCATGAACAGGGGAGGGTCAGAGAGAGAGGGAGACACAGAATCAGAAGCAGGATCCAGGCTCCGAGCTGTCAGCACAGAGACTGACGCAGGGCTCGAACTCACCGAAGGTGAGATCCTGACCTGAGCTGAAGTCGGACGCTCAACCGACCGAGCCACCCAGGCGCCCCAACATATACAACACTTTAAAGGTCAGCCCTCATCCTGCCATATTAAAATCTATAAAAATGTACTGAAATGTTTGGTTGCTCAAGAGACTTACCCTAATCTCTGGATCTTACTTCAGAGGTTGTTCCTTCCGCCTAGAACACGTTTTCCCACTCCCTTCCTTGCTTAGCCAAATCCCCTTTGTTCTTCCCTACTCTGTTCACATTACTTTGTTTTTCAACTCTCACACCCAGTCTGTAATTAGGTCCTCCTCATTTTTACATGCCGTAGTGTTAACACCTACTGCAGTATTTCCAAACTTCATCGTTGACTATCTTTACTTGTCTTCCTCTCTTACTCTCATCAAAGTTTCTATTAGCATTGAATGATTTTTAAATTTATTTTTTAACCATTCAAGTCATCATATATCATATTCTATGGGATCTATTAATCCATTTGTGCATTTACAACACAAGTCATAATGGAGATATATAGAGAAAGAGATATGTTTAATAGGTCATGAATTAAGTATATATTCTGTGAGAACTTTTATATTGATTAATTTCCTATTTTTAAAATAGTAGGTTAGATGGTCATGATAAATTATTATAAATTTTATCAGTAATTTGTTTATGGAGATAGAAACCTGAAGTATTTTGGTGATTTTTATATGCATTTTTCAAGCTGCTTTCGAAAATGCTATACCTATTTGGATAATCAACTATAATATACAGAAGTTCTCAATTCACTGTTTTCTCAGTAGGAGGGATTGCACTTATTTTTAAAAGAATGGTTAGTTGGGTATTATAAAATGTTATATAATACTTAACTTTTATTTCTCAATTTACTGATGTAAGAACATATTCACTTGTTCTCCCCAAATTTGTGTTTTATCCTTTGTTGCCTATTACCTCATTTACCTGTTGATCTAATGGATTGTAGAGTAACATATATCAATTTTTATATCTAACCGATTATAACAAATGTTATTATAACAAATAATTTTCATGTTATGTGCATTTAAAATTACCTTGAATATTTTTTTTGGCATTTAATTCTTTAGTTTACATTGCTGTGTCGAAGTTTAATTTGAGTGTGAGTATTCATGTTTAATACAAATCTCTTCATTGTGTCATTTACTAACTTAGAGAAAATTCTACCCATTTTAAGTTAGTAAGTTATTCCCCAATCTAGAATTTGAAAATATCAATATGGTTATCTTCTATTTTTAACTGAATTTTTTCACTTAATTCTTTAATCCATTTAATATATGATTTGAAGGTTATTTTCTTCTTTAATGTGGAATTAATATCCATTTTTTCAAAATTATTAATCTATTGTCCAAGTTGCTTTTTTCTTTCCAGTGGCATCTTTATGCTTAAACGTTTGTATATAAAGGGTCTCTTCCTGAACCATATTTCTTTTTATCACTGATAATTGTATTTATTTATTTCTCCTCTGTTACCACATGGCACTATTAATGTTTATACGCTATAGGGCAA
Source organism: Panthera pardus (assembly GCF_024362965.1). Classification (NCBI taxonomy): domain Eukaryota; kingdom Metazoa; phylum Chordata; class Mammalia; order Carnivora; family Felidae; genus Panthera; species Panthera pardus. The sequence continues at coordinate 175,936,158 of NW_026526688.1, read as the reverse complement.
GTCTCCCATCTTCCCCCTTTCCTTTCGAAATGATTTCTTAAAGATCATCATTTTTTTTAAAGATCTATATAGTCTTTAACATTATTTCTTAAAACTCTCCCCCAAAAGTAATTTTGATCGAATTTGTGTTATACTTCCAAATGCATGTGTGCAATTCAGAAATTCTCCCTTTAAGGAATTTAGTCTCTCTCAATTATTACGTATATTTCTTATTTGGTAGTCAGGAAGGTGATCCGTCTTGCATATAACTACATTCACCTTGTACATTAATTAATTTATATAGATTAAGATAATTTAATTGGGGTTTGTAAGTATTCAGTTTTACTACAGAAGAAAAAATGACACTCTCCCTTTACAATCTGACCCGTTGAGTTTGCTGTTAGTATCTGTAGAGCATCCAAAATTTTAATGACATGTCAAAAAAAATATATTTCCAGATTGTTTCTGAAGTCAAGGAGATATTCCCGAAATTTTGGTCAAAGATGATTAGCTATTCACTGAACTTCAAACTTGAATACCAATGATGAGATGAGGAGGTATTGCAATTAAATTATTAAAGGCAGACTAATTAAAGATACAGTGCAATAGTGATCAAGAGTGCAGGTTCTGAAGCCAGACAGTCACGACGGATTTTCTTCTTCATCTATACCAACAGTTCCCAAAGTTTGGTCCACAGACTTTCGGTGACTCCTGACAACCTTTCAATCCTTGACAACTTTCTCATTCTTGAGCACATGTCTTTTTAATATTCTGTGTAACAAAATGGGAAGAATGAATTAAGAAATTTCTAATCTACACCAAAGTATGATAAATGCCCCAGAAAATCACTTTGTGATAGTTTGATTTGTGATCACTACAAGTAATTTTGATTGAATTTGTGTTATACTTCCAAATGCATGTGTGCAATTCAGAAATTCTCCCTTTAAGGAATTTAGTCTCTCTCAATTATTATGTATATTTCTTATTTGGTAATCAGGAAGGTGATCCGTTATCACTTTGTGATAGTTTGAAGAAACAACTCTTTTCGAAGTAAACAAGTTTTACTTGGAAGAATGACAAAACAGATAAACTATGGTTACTTACACTGGACTACTGAGTAAACAGAGTCTTAGATTTTTGAAAATTAATGAAGTGAAACTGTATCTTCAATTAAAGCAAGAGAAAACTAGTTGTCATCAATGGTAAAATTTGAGCTTTCTCTTAAAAATTAGAATTTTGGAAAACTTTTATCTGTGAACTTGATAGCTTTCCAAAATTTGAAGATTTACTGATGAGATTGGTGGTAATATTATCAATATTGGTCTATTAAAAAAAAAAACACCATAAAAAAGGAAGTTGACTATTGGAAGATCTATATAACTCAGTGATCCAATATTTTCCAAATAAGCAAAGCATAGGATACAATACCAGATGTGTAAAAAATTCATTCAATGTACAATAAAAACTTGATTTTATTTATTTATTTTTTTAATGTTCATTTGTTTTTGAGAGAGAGAGAGAGCGTGAGCTGGGGAAGCGCAGAGAGAGAGGGAGACCCAGAATCCAAAGCAGGCTCCAGGTTCTGAGCTGTCAGCACAGAGCCTGATGCAGGGCTTGAACTCGTGAACCGTGAGATCATGACCTGAGTAGAAGGCAAATGCTTAACTGATTGAGCCACCCGGGTGCCCCAGAAGCATGGATTTTAAAATAATGGAATATAGAAAGTTCATTGATATATTTTCATCTCTTACACTGCAACTAACCAGCATTTAAGAAACTAGCATTTTCTGGGTTCTAGCATAGTATCAAAGAAGAATATACAAAATTATCTAGAAGGGCTTACATACATATGGGTAAATTTTCCCTTTTTTAAATTCATCTATAGGAGGTCTTTTTTCTTCATGCAAAAATGGCATATAACAGATTGAATGAAGAAGCAGATAGGAGAATGCATCTATCTTCTTGTTAGCCAGAGCTTTTTTCTTTAAAACCTACAATATCCAGTATCCCCAGGTGGTCCACCATCCAAGTACTAACCAGACCTGACCTGGGTTAGTTTTTCAGGTCAGAGGAGATTAGAGGTATTCAGGGTCAGGTATGACCATAGACTTAAGCCAGATATTAAAGATATCTGGCAAATGTCAAAACAAGGCCACTTTTCAATATTGTTTTTGCTTTGTTAAAAAAATTTAATGTTTTGGCTAAAAAAAAAATTGTGTTTTAGGCTACCATTTATTGGATGTCTGGGTGGCTCAGTCGGTTAAGTGGCCAACTTCAGCTCTGGTCATGATCTCACAGTTTGTGGGTTCAAGCCCCACATCGGGCTCTGTGCTGACAGCTCAGAGCCTGGAACCTGCTTCGGATTCTGTGTCTCCCCCTCTCTCTGCCCCTTCCCTCTCATGCTCTGTCTGTCTCTCTCTCAAAAATAAATAAACATTACTTTTTTTAAATGAATAAACTACTGTTTACTAAATATTATCAAAAATTTGTTAATTCTAGTTTCTAATAGATTAAGCATAAATTGATTAACAAACAAAATAGAGTTTTGAGGTCCTTAAGAGTATAAATGATTACTGAGGGGAAAAAAAAAGTCTTAGAGCCACTGATATAAACCATTTGATCTATATGTGGAGGAACAACAGCATCTATATCATATAAAGATTAATGAGTAGATAAATACAATTCGTCAGAAGTAGATTTGCTAAAATATAGGAGTTAGATGTAATCATGAGAAGCCTAATAGAATAAATTGTATAAATAATTTTCTAAAGTATTCAAAATTGTTATTTTTAGACAGACCCCATCAGATATCAAAACTTATTATAAAACTATCATTATTCAAACACAATAAAATTAAAGCCTATAGAAACAACTATATGAATATAACAGAAAAGAATCCATAAAGGAACACACACGTAAAGAGTCACCTGATATATGACAAAGATAATACTTCATTGCAACAAGATACATGTAAATTTTTCAATATATCAAAAGGAGACATAAAAGGAGATCCAAAGGAATTCTTGTTCTTACCTCACATTCGAGCAAAAAGAAATTTATAGAGCTAAATGTGGATGATTAAAAAACAAAATTTAAAACACTAAATGGACTATAGTCATATGATTATGTAAGGTTATTTTTTATAAACAGTATGGAATGCTTCCAAAAATGGGAAAATTGGATTGTATTAAAAGTTAATTGATTTTATCAATCATACAATAACATGCATTATTTTCACAAACATAACTTGAGTAAAAGCGTTCTGATGCAAAAGACACATTTTATGTGATTTTACTCATAGAGCATTCAAAAAAAGTCAAAACTAATCCACGATTTTGGAAATCAACTTTGTGATAACCTATGGTAAGTGTTGCCTAGAAGAAAGGTTATGGAGGCATTTTTGGGTTATGGTAATGTTTTGTTTCTTGATCTAGTTGCTAGCCACAAAAGCATGCTCAGTTTTAAAAAATCAATCATATACATTTTTTATTTGTGAATTTTTATTAAATATTACACTTTAATAATTTTAATAAAACTTATACCCTAAAAATGTTTATTTTTAGGAAAGCTCAGGAAATTAAGAAAGGGTATGTACCATTTCTTTAAAAATATCTTAATTTAGGGGCTCCTGGGTGGCTCAGTCAGTTAAGCGGCCGACTTCAGCTCAGGTCATGATCTCATGGTTCATAGGTTTGAGCCCTGCATCAGGCTCTGTACTGACAGCTCAGAGCCTGGAGCCTGCTTTGGATTCTGTGTCTTCTTCTCTCTCTGCCCCTCCCCTCCTCGCATGCTCTTTCTCTCAAAAAATAAAAAAAAGCTTATTTTTTTTAAATATCTTAATTTGAATGTATAAATCTATAAAGAATAAATGCAAATAAGAAATTACAGCATGATGCTGGTTTCAACTTAAGTCATTCAAGATATTTGAGTATAGAACTACTGAAAGATTTGTTTTTGACACAGTGCTTATGTTCTGGGTAACAAGAAAGAGTTTCCGGGATCTTATTTTACATAACACATATAAAGGTGTTTTATGAGTTCTTCAAGCATTGATAATGTGTTTATAGTAATTTTGTTCTGCTACTAAAATAGCTAATATCAAATAGCTTTAGAGAATTTTACATTTTGATTGATGGATAGGTGTTACGACAACATTCATTACTGATTTAAAATATCTAGGAATCAAATGCCAGATGCATACGAATAAAATAATTTCAATTTTAATTTTAGTTTTTTACTTTGTTTTAATATAACACACCTTACAATTAACATTTAGACACAACTTAGACACAACCAACATAAAACAATATATGGCATATCCATGTTTGCATGTCAACATAGTAAACATTCTACGTTTCTTTTTAAACAAAAGCTGCAGGGAACTGAACAAAACCAGATTATTCAATTCTAGAGAAAGGAATCAAAGAAGTGAAACAAAATACCCCTTTAAAGCTGTAGTTCTAAGTCCCAAAATGGACTTGAGTGAACTCTCGGGAATTATGTCTTAGGCTCCACTGGCTTTAAGTGGTTAGATTTCAACAGCCAGGTTATACCCCAACTCTAAATCCAAACCTTATTTTTGCTTGAAACCATACCACCCCAGGGCTGCAAATAGCAACTAAACAAAGGAAAAAAGTAGAAGAGGACATTTGTCATAGTACGTATGAAAAGATTGATCAGAGGAACTGTCCAGGGATGTTGAGAAAGTGAAGCACATTGGCCCCAGGCCTGTTTTTATTTCTCTATCTAGGAAAGAAAGACAAGACCTTAAAGGGAAAAGGATAATGGCCCATTGCTCCATGAAAGAACATGTTGGACTTTAATAGTTGAAATGAGACATCCAGAAGAAAGCAGAGGAAAAGAGATCCTATCTCTCTCATATGAAAAAATAAAGGGGCCTGCCCCACAATTCTAACTCTGAAAGAACAACAGATCCCAAAAGAAAGATAAAATAAACATTTACATGCTGTGAGGTTTAGCTTTTAACTTGTTTGAAAGCTTTCACTCGTAAGAACTTTTCCTAGCATAAATTTTGGGAATTTGAATAACATTTGACCTTTCTCCACCTAGTAGCATGGACCAGAAAAAGTAGGAGAGGCTTTAGCATCCTCATTTTCCCAAACACCTTATTTCTCATTTTTGATTACTGTATTTATTTATTTTTAATTTTTTATGTATATTTTATTGTTGAGAGAGAGACAGAGCACGAGTGGGGAAGGGGAAGAGAGAGGGGAGACACAGGATCCGAAGCAGGCTCCAGGCTCTGAGCTGTCAGGACAGAGCCCGACATGGGGCTCAAACCCACCAACTGTGAGATCCTGACCTGAGACAAAGTCAGCATTTAACCGACTGAGCCATCCAGACACCCCTCATTTTTGATTACTTTGAAACTAATGGTGGTGGTGATGGGGTACAGAGAGGGGAGATATTAATTTATGAAGTTAATTATATCAATAAAATAAGTCAGTAATGTAACATGAATATAAGTTACAAAAGCATTTGTGGTAAATGTGTTAGATAAGCATTAACTAAATAGAATATGTACTTATATAAGTGCTTGATATAGGTATCTAATGTAAGTGATAAATATATTGCATGGATATAGAGTATAGTACATATTGAGTTACAAAAGGTAAGTTTAATTTAAGACATTCAATCTATCACATAAAATAGAATTCCCAGAAAAAAATTCAGGGAATAAAGACGCAAAGGGAAACATTTATTACTTTTTCCAAAAACCTACCTTACATAAAATCTTTGCAAAGAGAGAACTATCAAACAAATACACTTTCATAAAACCTATATTCTTCTAAATATTATCTCTTCCCATAACAATTCTTAAAATTTATTATCAAAAATGGATATTAAGGGGTTTTGTGGTGGCAAATCTAGATGGACCTTTTTGGGAAAGGCTTCTGAAAAAGTCGGTGACCAAATAAATTGTTGTTGTCTGATTGCTGAGGCTATGACTTCAAGTACTATGTTAAAAAACAATGGTGAGAGTGGGCATCCCTGCCTTATTCCTGATTATAGAGTGAAAGTTCTCAGTTTTTCCCCATTGAGGATAATATTAGCAGTGGGTCTTTTGTTTATGGCCTTTATGATGTGGATGTGGAGGTGTATTCCCTCTACCCCTACTTAGTTTATATATATATTATATATTAATATATTATTATTAATTATATTTTTATAATATTTTATATTATATATAATTATTATATAATTGTAATTATTATAATTATTAATTATTATTAATATATATTAATCAAGAATGGTGCTGTGCTTTTTCTGCATCTGTTGAGAGAATCACGTGGTCCTTATCCTTTGTTTTACTAGCATGGTATATCACGTTGATTGATTTGAGAATATTGAACCAGTCCTGCAGCCCAGGAATAAATCCTGCTTGATTGTGGAGAATGTTTCTTTTCATGTACCATTGGATTCAATATGATAGTATTTTGTTGAGAATTTTTTCATCAATGTTTATCAGGAATATTGCCTGTAGTTCTCTTTTTTAGTGGAGTCTTTATCTGGTTTTGGAATCAAGGTAATGCTGGCTTTACAGAATTTGTTTGGAAGTTTAAACTCCATTCCTATTTTTTGAAACAGTTTGAGAAGGATAGGTCTTAACTTTTCTTTAATGTTTGGTAGAATTCCCCTGGGAAGCCATCTGACCCTGGGCTTTTATTTGTTGTGAGATTTTTTTTATTTTGATTCAGTTTTTTTGCTGGTTATCAGTCTGTTCAAGATTTCTATTTCCTCCTATTTCAGTTTTGGTAGTAAAAACGTTTTTAGAAATGTTTCCATTTCTTCCAGATTGCCCAATTTGTTGGCATATAATTTTCATAATATTCTCTTATAATTGTATTTCTGTGGTGTTGGTTTTGATCTCTCCTATTTCATCTGTGCTTTTGTGTCCTTTCTCTTTTTGATAAGTCTGGTTAGGGGTTTATCAATTTCATTATCTTTTTCAAAGAACCAGCTCCTGGTTTCATTGATCTGTTCTACTGTGTATTGTTTCTATATTATTTATTCTCTAATCTTTATTATTTCCCTTCTTCTGCTGGTTTTGGGCTTCATTTTTTTTCTAGCTCATTGTGTATTTGGGTGGGGGTTTTCTTGCTTCTAGAGGTAGGCCTGTATTGCTATTTATTTCCCTCTTTGGGTACTTTGGCTGCATCCCAAAGATTTTGGACCATCATATTTACATTTTAATTTGTTTCCATGTATTTGATCTTTCTTTTTTTTAATTTCCTTGTTGACCCATTCATTCCTTAGTAGCATGTTGCTTAATCTCCATGTATTCGTGGTCCTTCCAAATTTTTTTCTTGTTGATTTCAAGTTTCACAGCATTGTGATTGGAAAATATGCTTGTTATGATCTCAATCTCCTTGTACTGGTTGTGACCTGATTTGTGACCTAGTACGTGATCTATTCTGGAGAATGCCCCAAGTGCACTTGAAAAGAATGTGCATTCTGTGGCTTTAGGATGAAATGTTCTGAATATATCTGTTAAGTCCATCTGGTACAGTGTTTCAAAGTCTTGTTTCTTTGTAGATTTTTTGTTTAGATTATGTATCCCTTACTGTAAGTGGGGTGTTAAGTACCCTGCTATTATTGTATTTTGATCAATGAGTTCTTTTATGTTTGGTATTGTTTTATATATTTGGGTACTTTCAAGTTAGAGGCATAAATATTTACATTATTCGATCTTCTTGTTGGATGGACCCCTTTATTATGATATAGTGTCCTTCTTCATCTCTTGTTACAGTCTTTGGTTTAAAATCTAGTTTGTTTGATATACATATTGCTACTCTGGCTTTCTTTTTGCATCCATTTGCATGATAAATGGTTCTCCATCCCCTCATTTTCAATCTTGATGTGACTTTAGGTCTAAAATGAGTCTCTTGTAGACAGCATGTAGATGGGTTTTGTCTTTTACCCATTCTGATACCCTATGTCTTTTGATTAGAGCATTTAGCCCATTTATATCCAGAGTAATTATTCATACATATGAATTTAGTGCAACTTTATTATTTGTTTTGTCATTGTTTTTAGAGATTTTTCTCTGTTCCTTTCTAGTCTTTGCTACTTTTGTTCTTTCTTTCCCACTCAAAGAGTCCTCTTTAATATTTCCTGTAGGGCTGGTTTAGTGGTCATGAATCCCTTTAGTTTTTGGTTGTCTGGCAAACTCTTTTTCTCTCCTTCTATTTTGAATGAAAGCTTTGCTGGATAGAGTATTCTTGGCTACATATATTCCCCATTCAGCACATTAGATATATCATGTCACTCCCTTCTGTCCCTCCAAGTTTCTGTGGAAAGATCTATTGCTAACTTTATTTGTCTTCTGTTTTAAGTTAGGGCTTTCTTTTGTCCTGCTGCTTTTAGGATTTTTGCTTTACTCTATATTTTGCAAATTTAGCTGTGATATGTCTTGATGTTGGCCTGCTTTTGTTGATTTTGATGGGAGTTCTCTGTGCCTCTTGGATTTGGATGTCTGTTTTCTTCCCCAGATTACTAAAGTTTTCAGCTATTAATTTCCTCAAATAAACTTTCTCCCCTTTTCCCCTTCTCTTCTGTTTCTGGGACTACAATGATATTAATGTTATTATTCTTTATGGGGTCACTGAGTTCCCTAGGTCTACATTCATGACCTAATATTTTCTTTTCCTCTTCTTTTAAGCTTTATATTTTCCATAATTGTATCTTCTAGATCACTTATTCATTCCTCTGTTTCTCCCACTCCTGTGGTCATTACATCCAGTGGATTTTAAATAGTCACTGCATTTTTCATTTTGGCCTGACTAGTTTTTTAGGCATTTTATCTCTGTGGTAAGGGATTCCTTGGTGTCTTCTGTGCTTTTTTTTTCAAGCCCAGCTAGTCTACTTATTATTGTTGCTTTAAATCTGGATCATGCATTCTTTCAAAATGTTTATTAATTTTTGAGAGACAGAGAGACAGAGTGTGAGTAGGGGAGGAGCAGAGAGAGTGAGCCACAGAATTCAAAGCAGACTCCAGGCTCTGAGCTGTCAGCACAGAGTACAAAGCATTGCTCAAACTCACGAATTATGAGATCAAGGCTTGAGCTGAAGTCAGATGCTTAACCGACTAAGCCACCCAGGTGCTCCCATGAATATTTTTTATAGCTGTTTTGATTAGATATCCTGGCCGTGACCTTTTCTTGTTTTTTTTTTTGTTTTGTTTTTTTTTTCTTTTTGGATGAACTCCTGCATCTTGGTATTTTGTCTAAGTCTCTGTCCTATGTGTGTTAGGAAAGACTGTTAGGTTTTTTTGCTCCTGAGAGTAATTAATGGCTTTATTAAGAAGTCATATATTGTCCAGGTGCTAGCCCTTCAGGAAGTGTCTCTGGTGTATGCTCTGTGCACTCTGCTGCTGTGTTTTGGCTGCTCTTTCCCTCAGGTCAGTTCTCTGCAGAGTTTCTCCTTGCCTGCAGTGGGGAATGTTTGGACCTTGGCCAGAGTTTGGCCAGTTTTAACTAGGTGTATTCTGGTCTGCTTGTAGAAAGAGACCTGAGGTAGTTTCTACTAGAGCTGAAGATTTGCAGAACTCTGTGGTCAGTACACATGGTGCATACAGGGGATTTGTGTTGGGTCCACTTGGGGAGAGACCTGCTGCTCTGGTTCTCAGGCACACTGCCTGAGACAAGCAAGACAAACAAATATAGGGGGCAGGAGCTTGGTGAAAGTGGTTTAAGCCACCACTGTTTCTCTGTGCTGCTTACTACTGGAGTCAGTTTATGTGAAGGGGCTGGGGAGGAAAAAGGTACCAGTCCCCTCTTCCTTCCCAGAGACGGGAGTTCACTGCAACTGTCTGGGAAGCCCTCCCAGAATACCGAACAATCTTGCCTTGTGTGTCCCATGCATCCTTCTGTTCGCTGCCTTCACCTTGTCTGTGCTCATGCCATCTCTCTACCCAGCAGTGCAGTGCCCTTTGGGGTCCATCCCATAGATGCTGGCTGAGTGTTAAAACTCCAAACTTTAGGGACCTGGTATGGCAAGGATGCGTGCTGATCCTCTGGGGGAGGGTTTCACCATGCTGGGACTGTTGCAAGTTTGTTTCAGGAGGTCAGTAGCATCCAAGCGCAAGGGCATTGGAGTTTGGAGTAAAGTGAACAAAATGTCAGTGTCCAGGTAAGCTGCCCTCCATAGGTGTCTCTGTGCCTATGCTGAGGGGTGGGGGAGGGTAATGGCTCCTACCAGCTCTTTTATCCCCAGAGAGTCAATGCCACCTCTCCCAGATGTGCTCCAAGAAGGGGGAACCGTATCTCCCAGTGCATCCCAGGGGATCCTCAGATCAGCCGCAGGCTATCTGCCCTGCTTCTCCACAGGAATACTGCAGCGCCTTCACGCTCCACACCAGGCATGCGATAAGCCTCTAAAACTCCAGTCTTTGAGCTCCGTTCATTGTAAAACCTCCTGGAAATCGGCACCTTTCATTTTCCCAGGGGGTAGCTTTGGGGAAATGTTTTCCTTGTGTGATCTGCTGTGCACTCTTCCTTCCCTCTCCCTCTCACTTCTCCGTGAACAGGGTTCCCTCCCTTCTGCAGCACCTGCCATCCTTTTCTCCCCCAAACCATGTCTCCCAACTTTCTACCTTCCTCAGTGTGGCCTCTTCTCTCCCTCTAGTTGTGTAGTTTATTGTGTCAGTTCTCAGATTGATTTCTTGGGTATTCAGAATGATTTGATATTTATCTGGCTGTGTTTGGGGGACGAAGCAAGCCGAGGGTCCTCCTACTACTCCACTATCTTAGCTCTTCACCCTAAATGTTTACTTTAAAACAATTTGGATAAACTGAACTACATTCAAAACTACATTGGATCGTAAGGGATCAAAATAGACACATTAAACAAGATTAAAAATATTTACAAACCCCAAGTCATTTTAAGTCATGAATATTAAAATAATTCTATAGGTATATGATAAAAGAATAATAAAAATAAACTGTACAAACATTTAAATTAAGGGGCGCCTGGGTGGCTCTGTTGGTTAAGCGTCGACTCTTGGTTTTGGCTCAAGTCATGATTTCATGGCTCATGAGTTTGAGCCCCACATTGGGTTCTGTTTTGTCAGCATGGAGCTTTCCTGAGAGAGCCTCCCTCTCTCTCTCTCTCTCTCTCTGTCCCTTCTCTGCTCTGTCTCTCAAAATAAATAAACAAAAAAAAATTTAAATGGAAATTAAAATAAATTTTAAGTTAAAGTATTATCTATTTTTAAATACTGGGCACTGTTATAAGAATATTAAGCTATTACTGTTTATAAGAATTTTTGTTTGTATATGTATAGTCATGTATACACATATACATATATATCCATAAGTGAAGGTGCATCTAGTCATTTCTGCTTTATTCTATTATTTAGAAGTTTTTAAGGTCAGTCCATATTCACGGGGAGAGAATTTCCACATTTTAAAATACAAACATTAAAGAATTTGTATATGTATTTCAAAATCACCTCAAGAAAAGAAGATAAACAAGCAAGATTCCTCCAGTATTGGTAATAGCACTGGTAAATATATAATACTGTTTGCCATGTGGAAATCTATAATAATAGATTAGTCCAAAAATTAAAATGATTCAAAAATTAATCAAAAATTAAATGATTCTATTTCTATAAATGTATTCCACTTTTTAAAGTACCAATATTTAAGGAAATATGTATGTGACATACAACACCTTATGATGGGAAAATATTGATCATTGGAAGAAATGAAGCTAGGTAAAGTGTGGCAAGTTCTGATCAGATTATTTGACTTAGAATAATCAGAGAAGACTTCTTTGGTTAGGTGATGTTTAAGCAGAGACCTAAATGAAATGACAGATCAGGCCATGCAAATGTCTACACAAATACTGCTCAAGCTGTTAGGAGTAAGTGTAAATATTCAAAAAACTAGAATGTTTGGTGTGTTCAAAGAAGCATAGTAGGGATAAAGTACTGGGACAGAGGAAATGACAGTGAAAATGGTAGAAAATGAAGTCTGAAGAGTAATGGCGTGTGTGTTGTGGAGGAAGGTGTGGGGAAGCAGGGAGACTGGGGAATCGCACGTAATGTAGGGCCAGCATTGGAGTGAGTGAAGAAAAATGAGATTTCAGATAAAATGGGAGACACCTTAAGAACTTGGGGCACAAACAGGATGATATGACCTGATTACTATTTTCAAAAGATCACTCTTGCTGGTACATATAGAAAATATTTTAGAAGACCAAGAGAGGAGCAGGGAAAACAGTTGGGGTACTATAGCCATCTTCCAGAAGAAAAATGGTGTTGTCTTTGACTAGGAAATGGTGACAAGTGGTTGTATTTTGGATATGTTTCTAAATAAAGAGAATTGGCCAATAAAATGTTTCGGAGTGTGACAGGAAGTAGAAATTCAAGGATAACCTAAGGGGTTTCAGCCTAAGAACTCAAAGAATAGAATTGCCGCGTACTAAACCAGGAAATATAAGGGGAAATTAAGCAAAGAGTCAACATTTCTATTCGGGGCACACGAAGTATGAGATGCTTATGAGATGGAAAATTGGAGATATCAGCAGACTACCTAGCTACATTGGTCTGTAATTTATACGGAACTTCAGCCCAGAATACAAAAATCTGGAGCTGTCGTAATATAGCTAGGCTGAAAAACCCTGGTACTAGATGAAATAAGAGAATGGGTGTATATAAAAGAGAAAAGTCTTTGGATGTTAGTTTAAACCTTACAGTTGGATTAGATGAAGAACTATCCACAAAGTTCACTGAGACAATCAAGTAGGAAAATGAGGGAGAGCGGTAGCCTAGAGGTCAAGTGAAAAAGCTGCACTAAGGAAGGAGTGAAGATGTGGTCAAATCTTACACATAACTGGAAAATGATGCAGTTGAAAATTTGACATTGGCTTCTCTGTTATGGTAGGAGCTAAAATATTGAAGTGTGTGCCAGAAAGAAATGAAGCCAAGTGAATGGAGGTAGTGTAATTAAATGGCTTAGGAAACACATATTAGAATATTATTTACTCGTATACTAAAGAATGAACTAGTCCTTTATGGTGTGATATTGAGAAAAGTTTAAGCGAAGAAAAATGTACAGCATTGTGAACATTTTCATTCCATCTGGCTGGAGAACAGGTGGTAGAATTAAAAACAAAACAAAACACAACAAGAAACAAACTTTGTACATATTTGTATTTAATTGTATATATTTGTATGCCAATAGAGAATGGTTGAAAGATTGTGTGAAACTTTTTTTTCAATGTTTTATTTGCTTTTGAGAGAGAGAGAGGGAGACAGAAAGTGCACAGGGGAGGGGCAGGGAGAGGGAGACCCAGAATCAGAAACAGGCTCCAGGCTCTGAGCTGTCAGCACAGAGCCTGATGTGGGCCTCGAACTCACGGACTGCAGGATCATGACCTGAGCCGAAGTTGGAAGCTTAAGTGACTGAGCCACCCAGACGCCCCAAGATTGTGTGAAACTTTTAATATTTGTAGTCCTAAGGTAGTGATGGTAGGGTAATAGAGAAGAGGAGATAATTGAATTTTTGTTTATTTAATCTACTTTTATGTTTTCTGGCTGATTTTATGGAATCCGCATGGCTCTTTCAGCTTCAAAGTAAATCTAATACAGGGTAAATATAGAGGTAAAATACACTAAGAGGTCATTTGTTTATTCAATATTTCATTCAGCCCACAGATATTTTAGTTGGCCAGACAATATACTAAGGAAACAGTTGTGGATATGACAAATGCAGTTCCTGTCTTCACGGATTTTACAACCTAAGCGATGTTCTCAACACTGGCTGCACATTAGAATTGCACGATCCGATCGCACATGCCCTACCACTAACCAACAGCAATGAAATCTTGAGACTGATGTCTGGGCATCTGTATTTTTTAAAGCTAACTAAGCAATTCTGTTGCATTGAGCGTTGCTCAAACGAATGTTTAAGATTTAGTGAATATACTTAACCTGTAAAAGTAATATTTTGGAGAACACTAGCATGCTCTCTCACAATCTTATCCCACCTGACTCAGATAAGTGAATAACGTATCTTTGATGCTTTTCATTAACATCTTCCTTCTTTACATATATTGTTGTGTACTTTAAAAAAAATTTGAACATGTATTTATTTTTGAGAGAGAGAGAGAGAGATTGCGAGCAAGGAAGGGGCAGAGAAAGATGGAGACACAGAATCTGAAGCAAGCTCCAGGCTCTGAGCTGTCAGCTCAGAGCCCAATGCAGGGCTCGAACTCACAGACCACGAGATCATGACCTACGCCAAAGTTGGACGCTTAACCAATTGAGCCACCCAGACGCCCCTGTGTACTTTTTTACTGTGGTAAAATATACATAAAATTTACCATTCTAACCATTTTTGTTGTTCAGTAAGTAACCAATATGTTTTTAAAGGAAGAAGCAATTTGTGTGCTACCAATAACTGTGTGCTACTTTCTGTGTGCAGTAATGACATCTAACAAAAAGTTAACAAAAAGTTAATAGACTCAAAAAACTCCATTGGACAGGTTTTGGTTTTTGTTTTTGTTTTGGTCGATTGCTTTTTGGAAGGGCAAGGGGCGATATTTGCACCTTGCTCTCTATTCACTAATAAATAAATTGTATAAAATCACACTGCTTCTAGAAATTGTTTTCATATAAAGCATAGAAGTTTATTACCTTTAGATTTTGATAAAGTGCATTGGGAACAGAACAACCACAACTTTACAAAATCATGCAACAAGCATTCATCATTTCACCATCTCTCAGGTCTCATAATTTGAAGGGTCCATATGACTCATCTTCCTGAAATAATCCTTTGTCTTGGTTTATTTATTGTTTATAAATAAGTACACTTAAGCCCAGAGAGATAAGGTGAAACAGAGGCCTCAGCCACATTAGAACCAAGACTAATTTATAGGTTTGTGAATCCTGTGTTCCGTCCTCTGCTTACACAAGTCCCTAATAAAATCCCTCTATGTGTCTGCAAATCAATGCAAGGCCAATAAAATTAGATGGATAGTTTTAGCTAAGCTATTCATTCATTTTTCACCCATTCTTTTGTCATCCTCTTTCTATTTGCTTTCTCCTTTGTCTTCTCACATTTTTACTCTTCCTCTTTTCTTTCCTCCCCATGTTGCAATACTGTATTTGGTTTTCTTTAATCTATTTTCACAGAAAGACTGCCTTTGGCTGCCAGCCAACCCTTACTTTCTGTGAGGGAGACAAGTGCTGTTTGTTATGTATAATGTTGCTGCTTTCTGTGCTTGAAAAAGTCAAACTGAGAGTATATGCAGCCAGCATTTTTTCCAGCTCATTTGGACAGAGATGTTTCTTTCTCAGATTTCCTTCAGAAAGTGACTTCAAGCAAGCTCAGCCTCTGGCTCTCAACTGGACTTTGAATGTTATGATTGAATCTGGCTTTCCACTTCAGACATGTACTAATTTAATCTGCTGACTTTTCACCTTCCTGCTTCATTTTCTAAAAACACTTAACCATGGGCAGCCATTGTATCTTCAAGGGCTTCTTGTCCCCTGTGGCACGTTATCCTCACAGGATTCAACCAAAAAAATATAAATGCATACAATCAAATAATGCTTATAGAATCTAGGGGGATTTTATTAACAAATTAATATTCAGAAAACATAAGTTACAATTAATGGCAATGGCCTAATGGCCACTGACTTTGCGGTAGTTTAATGGAAAGACAGGAGTGGTTTTGCTTTTTAAGCTTATTGTTTTGAGTAATTAACGATGAAACTGGTACCCATAACTTCCTGTAAAACAAAAATAAATAGTTGTAACAATGAAAACAAGAACAATATAGGAAAACATAGGATTTCTGTTAATGACTTTCTTGGATATTTATATATATACAATATACATTAACAAAAGGTATATGTCAATACATTTATTATATATACAATATATATATAACTATAATTACTATAGTTATATTAATGGGTATATACACTCATGCACATATATTGTCTTTCAGTTAAAAGGGTTATAATCTGTGCTTTTTCTCACAGTCTTCTCTCTCCCTCTATAAATACGCCCAAGTAAGCAAGTGTTTTCTCAAAATTCCACCTAAGTGTTGTACCTCGACATTATTTATGTGTATTCATCAAATCTGAACCATCCTTTCAGTGTCTCCTAAGATTTTGTGTTTCTTCCTCCTAGCCACATTTGTAAGCTCCAGTATTCTTTGAGATGGCTAAGAGTACTTCCTAATATTTTATTTGATTCTATTTTTTTTAATTCAGTTATTTATTTTGAGAGAGAGAAAGAGAGAGCGTGTGTGCACACATGCACAAGTGTAGAAGCGAAAGACAGAGAGGGAGAGAGAGAGAATCCCAAGCAGGCTCCACTCTTTCAGCACAAAGCCCAACGTGGGGCTTGAACCCATGAACCATGAGATGGTGACCTGAGCCAAAACAAAGATCAATCGCTTAACCAACAGAGCCACCCAGGTGACCTCACCCCAATATTCTATTTTAAAACTAAATTAAATTTTTTATTCTTAGTTTACCTGATAATGGCAAATTATGTGTTTTATTCTATATCCTTTAGGCATGAAATTATATTTTTCTAGGTTTTCACATAACATGTTGTCCAGATATATATTCAACTTTTCTCTCTGACTTTAAAAAGTATGTTTGTATAAACTTTAATTTTGATGTATTAGAAGCGGTCAACTTTAAGTGTAAATTAGTTGGATTAAAGGCTGGATGTTTGCATAGAAAGGATTTGCTCTTCCAAAACCTGAAGCACAAATTAATTCAGAATGTTAGCTTACCTTTGAGCATAAGTGAGCTACAATTGAATATAAAATCCCTAATTCAATTTTCACCTGGGTGTTTTAGACTCAAATCCATTTTCTCGCTGCACTTGAAAAGTACACTGAAGAAGATTTGAAAATGGAATCAAAGTCAAGTGAAAATTCTTTCTGAAAAGAAACATCTTATTTCCATAATTAACTTGATTGTTTACAAAAATTTATATAAACACAGGAGAGTCTTCAGAGCCTTTGAAATTTGAGCCTGTATGAGTAGGTAGGTAAATGGCTAGAAGAATGGAATATTGATTACATTCTTCGTTGATTTTTTTTAAGTCACCTACAACCTGACCTTGTTTGTTTATTTGTTTAATTTCAAGATTTTACTTAAATTCCAGTTAGTTAACATACATGGTAAAATTGGTTTCAGGTGTAGAATTTAGTGATTTTACTTACATACAACACCCAGTGCTCATCACAAGTACCCTCCTTAATACCCATCACTCATTTAGCCCATCCCCTGCCTACCTCCCTCCAGAATCTCTGTTTGGTTTTTTCTAAATACCTTTGTTTTAGTTAAATCTTTTACTCAACTGTACAGATTAGGTATTAAAATGTTTTTGACATTTTTTTTTTTTTAATCTAGTGACTAGGGTATCAAAACAATCTCCTACAGGACTTGTTTCTAGAACTTAAAAATTTAAACAAATGGACAAATTCAACTTAGGCATCTGCATGTATGGATTTTTCAATACACTTAAGCATAAATAATGTCACATTTTGTTACATTTATAAACTAAATTTGATCTAGTTCAATGGCTACCTGCTAGGATTAACAGGATGTATGACCTCATCCATGTGACAGAAATAAGTCCTTCTCTTGGAGAAGAAGAAAAAGAAGAGGAAAAAGAAAGGAAGGGGAGGGGAGAGGAGGAGAGAGAGAAAATAAAAGTATAAACAAACCAAGTTCTTAGGTAAAGAACTCTGATCTCCATTTTACTATTGACAATGTTAAGATATTGCCCAACTGTAGCTTTAATGAAATGTGGCTTGATTGGATTTTAGTCTCTCCAAAATCCCTATTACTATCCCCCAAACCAACCTCAAACATCTATTTGTTGGTTTAGTGTACAAAATCAGTTTCAAGAAAATTAAATCTCTTAACTCCTCTCTCCAACTTCATCACCAGTGGTTAATAGATCCAAAGAAAAAATTAAAATGTTGCTACTCTTACCTAAATTTTTATGGTTCACTTGAAATTAGTGGTCCTTTTGCCCATAGAAATTATGATCTCCATGCCAAGTCACTGAACAATTACCATAGTTTCCAAAAACAAAGTGCTTTAAGGAACAATTCCCCCATCAGAGATCCTGTAACCTTGAGAAATTCTGTGGAAGGAAGCAGAGGTATCTGACACTCTTGCAACCTGATATCCTTCCATTTTTCCAGTTTTGGAGAACTAAACACTCTTGTTATATTGGGACATTCATCTCCCTTGACTTTGCCCATGTCCCATAGTTAAGAACTGAGACTCTAGAAGTGTTACGTAAGTAAACCAACTAGCCAGCTAGAGACGAAGGAATTTTGTGAGAGGAGAACAAATTAGTTATAGGAACACAGGTCTTTGTCCAAGAATAGTTATCAAACTCAAACAGTGCATGGTAGACAGTACACTCTTACTATCATTTCCTGGGTTTTTCTATAGAGCAAGGGATAGGACTTAGTCATGAAAAGAAATAGGTCCTATAAGAAATCTACATCACTGGTTGTAATTCTTTTTCTTTCAATAATGAGAAGTGAAGTCTTTTATTATACATTTCAGTGTACTGAATAGAAGATACACTAACCCAAGATTGTTACCTTCAGCAAAAGGAGGTGACACACAGTGGTGTATAAAGTCTATAATTCTTAATAAATGATCATTTGTTTGTTTTCTATTGACCATAATTAAAAAGAAATCTATAACTCCACTTATTATATGTTTTTCAAAACTTTGTTAAGTTTCATATGAAAGTAAAATATATTTTAGACGTTTAAAAAGTATTTCATCAAAGACTAATTCCTTTCTTATTAAATTTGCCAACTGATCTTATGGCAAATAATCTGTCTGGGACTCATTTTAGGGAAATATACAAGAAAACAAATCTTAATTTTATAAGCCTATGTCACTTTTGACTAAAGTTCCAAATATCAAAATCATTTACTTAATTCTTTGAACTTGCCTTTAAATTAGTTTGGTGTGTCTAAAAAACCCAGAAGCTCAAATATATCTTCAAAGATCAATATTTCTAAAAGTGAAGATATTCTAAAAACTTAACTCATTAAGTTAAGGAATCTTAAGGAAATTCCCCAAATAAGGAATTTCAAATCTACTTTGTGTTCAAGTATCAATGGAGCAGATATGTAGTCTCCCAGAGAGATCACACTGATGAGTATAAATTCAATTTGGATGTTTAAATTTTAGCCTATTTTGTAACCAGGGAATCAATGGTAAAGACTTCCATTTATCCCAGATTTAAATAGCCATAGTATCCAAACTCTAGAACAGATAACTTAATTGAATGAGAGAGTTGTTAAATTTTCTGTGGGGGAGATTCTCTGCCTTTACAATGGGAAAATTCTACTAAGATCTGATCCTACGGTCAATCAGAAAGTAAACTATTTCATGTATCATTTTGCATTATCTTAGCAAGTAAAGATTTTAAAGTCATCTTTCATAAAAGCATGTACTGTTTTGTCAAGTCTCTTCTGAGAATTTCCTTTAGTTCCCAAAATGATTTTGATAAGTTAGACTTGAAATGTCTTCTCTTAGGTAGAAGGGACCTTATTTTAATTTTCAGTACTACATTACTGAATCAAGTCTTCTCATGAGAATGCCTCTCAGTAAAATTTTTACTTTTCGTTTTACAGACATGTGAATGTAATGTAAACTCTAGAATAAAATTGTGTTCACAGTTGTTAGTTTGTTATTTTTTTAAATTTTCTTTTTTATTGGATGACCATTATAGGGCAAACGTTTTCTCTATTTGCTTAGGTTAGAACGTAAATCATAATTAAAGTATAACGTATGGACACTAATGTAAGGCAGGATATTTCTCCCTCAAAATAATCATGTCTGAGAAATAAAAAAGTCATCTTTCACTGAATTCTTTACAAAGTCTTTCATGTTAAGAGCACTCTATCAATTAGTTTCTTTTATATAAATTTTGTGAACGGTGCATTAAGTTGAAGCTATTTCAATCAAAGCTAATATTGGGTGCTACAGGGGTCTTCTGATGAAATCCCACTGGAAGAAAAGATGAACAAGACTATCTATCCCTCAATCATTATTACTGGGGCAGGATACAGCACTTTTCTGTAGATGTTGACACTATAAGCCAGTCTATATTAAAAATATATTTAAAGGAAATAGAGTTTAGTTCTTATGGAATAGCTTGCAACAAGCAAAGCAATCACAGTTGGAAAAGAAAACAAAACAACAAGATCTAGACTTAAGGAATTGCAGAACTGTTGAGAAAAATAAATCCAGACAACAAAATCCTAGAGAGTAAAGTAGGGAAGCTTGCAGAGCTGTGAAGGCCCTCTACCTGTCTTCTACCCTAAGGACATGCGTTTAGTCTTAGTGCTAATCCTCTCAGAGGAGCAAAGAGCTGAGTCCAATATTACATACATGGAATATGACAGAAATGAGACTTGAGACAGGCATTCTGTCTTTCGGTTGCTATGCTACCCGAGCTGCTGATTAAAAAAAAAAAAAACAAACAAAACAACAAAAATACCACCAGTGTGAAGGAAACAAAAATACACTTCTGGGTAAGAGACAACAACTAATCAAAAGAAATGCATACCATTTTCAGTTTTATGAAGATGCCAGTTTTCTCTCAGTTAAATTTTAGTTTCAATGTCATACCAATAGGCTTTTGTTTTCTGTTTTGAACTGGACATGGTTTATCTAAGTTCTTGTGGGGGAAACAAAAGTCCTAACGAGCAGAAAATGCCTTAAAGATAAGACCTATAGATGTGGGCGCCTGGGTGGCTCAGTCGGTTAAGCGTCTGACCAGCTCAGGTCATGATCTCGCGGCTGGTGAGTTTGAGCCCCATGTTCGGCTCTGTGCTGACAGCTCAGAGCCTGGAGCCTACTTCTGATTTGGTCTCCCTCTCTCTCTGCTCCTCCCCTGTTCATTCTCTCTCTCCCTGTCAAAATGAATAAACATTATTCTTTTTTTTAAAGAAACAGAAATATGTACAAGGAGAGTACATTTTAATTTCAAGTTCTAAAACATTATGGCACTGGAATTAAACAGAAGTCTAGACACAGAACCCAATATAAATGGTAATTCAGTATATGGTAAAGGTTACATCTCAAACCACTGTGAAACATAAATATTATTCAATGAATTGTGTCAATTGGAAAGACACTTGGAAAAAGTAGATTACTCAGACTAGGTTCCATGATTAACTCAAGATGAATTATGTCTAAACAAAATGTAAATAATGACTATTTCTTTATAGCTGGGGAGTGAGAAAATATTTATAGTTATGGAAGCTATAAAATATAAATTTGCTGTTTCTTACTAAAAATATTCTACTGAAGAAGAATGAGAATTGTGATACGTAGCACATATTTAATTTTTGGACTTTTATGTACTATTAAAAACTATAATTTAAGATTTACAATTCATATACTTGGAAAAGGGCAAAGTCCTACATTCTTAGAAACTGATAAATAAAAAAAAGGGCCAATTTCCTGCTTTTATGGACTAATTTCCACAGCACTTTTCATTCATAAAATGATGGGGAAACAAGTCATCTTATAATTAATCATTAGCATGTGATTTGTGATTTACATTGAGGTCTAATTTACATTGATCTGATGTGATTTACATTGAGAACTGGGAAAACTCATTAAGATTTTTTATAAGGTATACCCTTTGACTCAGTAGCTTTACTTGCCAGAAATTATAGGACAAAATCTTAAAATATACACATATATTAATTGGATCATTGTCTCTAGTAATATTGAAAACAACTTAAATATTAATCCATAGAGTACTAGCAAAATGAATTAAGTTCATCCTCTTAGCTGAATGCTTTTGTATACTTTACAACAGGAAAAATTATAATTAAAAAACTATATCTTAAAATATCATCTTAAGAGGATATATAAAATTATCACAGAAAATTAATCAAAATTATTAACAACCTCTACTTTGCAACATAAAAGATTCTACAAAGAGGTAGAAATAAAAATTTCTTATGAATTGGTAGAAATTACTAACAAACCATTATTATTTTAAAATCAAATTAAAAGCAGAATATCCCAGTTTCTTTAAAAAACTGCAAAATACTACAGATAGCTGGCTTCTTCCTTCATTCAGTATCTGAAAGTTCTACCAAGTAGAGAGAGATATCTGAAATGTTTAATATTTTAAAGGCCACAGAAATAATCGTTGACAGACAAATTGTTCTATCGTGTCTGTTGTTGGGAAATGCCACTCGGAGCTGAAGATGCGTGGATAGTCTGGATGAAGGGTGTACTTATGAAGAAAAAGAAGAAACTATGTTGTACCGTACCTGGCACGCGCCATGATTTTGGATTTCTCATTTGGGATAAAGTTGTTCTAACAGCATAAGCAATTTTGAGTTTGAGAATCCTGTTACTTGCAGTGGTACCATCCAAAGTCATCATTTTGTAAAGACCTACATTTTAAAATTAAGATTGAAAGAAGATTTTTACTTCTGGGAGGTGGGAATAGGAATAAATGAATGTGCTAATTGCAGCTAAAACATCTGAGAACAATAGAAGGATGATAAGTCACTTTAAGAACTACTGTTATTGCGAAAACCAAAATGTGTAATATCACAGTCTAGATTAGAGAAAGGCTAGTAAATCATGAATAAAAAACTATATAGTTTTTATTTATTATGGAATCCATCACAGATTAAAGGCAACTGACACAAATATAGATTGTAATATTATTCTTTTTTTTTAATTTTTTTTTAATGTTTATTTTTGAGACAGAGACAGACAGAGCATGAACAGGGGAGGGTCAGAGAGAGAAGGAGGCACAGAATCTGAAACAGGCTCCAGGCTCCGAGCTGTCAGCACAGAGCCCGACGCGGGGTTCGAACTCACGGACCGTGAGATCATGACCTGAGCCAAAGTCGGCCGCTTAACCTACTGAGCCACCCAGGCGCCCGACTGTAATATTATTCTTAAATGAGGATTATTAGTTAGAAATGCTTGTTAACTCAACATTTTATATAATGTACAATTAACCAAAAGGGACAGGAAACTACAGATTATGATAAATTATTTGTTATGGAGATATATTCTAATCAAAGAAGTTTGAAAATGCAATTCTGTAAATGTAGCACATAAGTTATAAAACAATCAAGTAGTATATAGTCCTTAGCAGAAATGAAACATTAGATAATTAGAAATGCAAATAGGTGAAAGTTCTAGTCTTCAGTAATGTTTTCAGACCACAAAGTGACTAAAAATGAGAACACTTTACTTTTTACCCGGTTTTAAACAAAAATCCAAATGACAATACAGTTTAGACTATGAATCTTTCATTATTCTGTCTTGAATGGATGCTGAATCATAAGACAGGGAAAAACTGTAGTGTTAAGTGAAGAGATGTATTTATCCAATTATAAATTCCTTAAAATCTTACTTCATACATTTGTTATTTAGTCGAACTATAGCAGTCTAAATTATGCAGTGGCTTTTTATTCAATTAATGATGTAGATCCAAGTAAGCTGGAATCAATGACCAAATCAAATCGACAATTCCGAGGCTTTTTTTCCTTACTGTGTTTTTATTTGAATTTTCTAGTGAGCAATGGGGAGAAATCTAGGGCATTTTCTAACATTTGTCACCTGAAATGCCAACTATTAGGATAATTGGAATTACTAGTTGTCTTAATCTGTCTGGGATGCTATCAACAAAACACCACACACTAGGTGGCTTGTAAACAACAGAAATTTATTTCTCATAGGTTCTTAAGGTTGAGAAATCTGAAATCAGTGTGCCAGAATGGTGAGGGTCCTGTCCCAGGCTGTAGGATTTTGTATCCTTAACATGATTGGAAGAGCCTAGGGAGCTCTGTGGGATCTCTCTCTCTCTGTCTCTCTCTGTCTCTCTTTTAATGTTTATTTATTTTTGAGAGAGAGAGAGAGAGAGAGAGAGAGAGAGAATCTGAAGCCGGCTCCAGACCCTGAGCTGTCAGCACAGAGCCCAGTGCAGGTCTCCAACCCATGAACCATGAGAACCTGACCTGAGCTTAACTGATCATGACATGATGCTTAACTGATTGAGCCACCCAGGCACCCCCGGGGATTCTCTTTTACAAGAGCACTAAACTCATTCATAAGAGCTCCAAGTTCATGGCCTAATCATTTCCCCAAGGCCCCATCTACTAATGCCATCACCTTTAGGGACTAGAATTTCAACCTGAATCTTGGGGGGACACCAACATTCAGACCATAATACCAATCTAAACTAACAATAAATTAGCCATATTTTCAAAAATCATATCATTGATATCAAAAAAATTTGATCATTTCAGTAATGTCAAAAGTAATAAATTATTGAAGATATTTTACTTATTCTAGTAAAAAAGTAAAAGAGGGGCACCTGGGTGGCTCAGTCAGTTAAGCATCCGACTTCGGCTCAGGTCATGATCTCACTGTTCGTTAGTTCAAGCCCTGCATTGGGCTCTGTGCTGACAGCTTGGAGCCTGGAGCCTGCTTCAGATTCTGTGTCTCCTTCTCTCTCTGCCTTTCCCCTGCTCGTACTCTGTTTCCATATCAAAAATAAATAAACGTTAAAAATTTTTTTCAAAAGTAAAAGAAATCTTTATATTTAACTTAAAATGTTTTCTATAACAATTTGGGGTTAATCAAGTGTAAACGGATTAACATTTTTACCCAGAAAGAAGAAAATATAAAAGAACATGACACAGGAACAAAAGATCAGTGATTTAAATCAGCCAAAGAAACTCTGATATCAATACCTGAGTATAGAAATATTTTTTTTTCCAAATTGAGCCAATGACCTCAACCAGGAATTGATATTTTTGTAATTATGTATTTTCTTAAGGCTTTTCCATTCCATCCTTACAGCAATGTATGATTTTGAGGGAAGAAACTTAGGTATATTATATAATTTTTTGACTACCATGAAGTTAAGAAAATACTACTATGTGCCTTGAATCAATTCTTTTAGTTTCACAGCTATATTCTCTCCTCTAATTCACCATACCCCTTGGTGAAGGTGTGTCCAATTGAGAGAATAATTTATTCCATAATATTTGCAGAGGGTATACTCTGAGTTCAGTGCAGTGTAACATTTTGAGAATTTAAGAAAAAAAAAAAAGAGACAGGCATATTTTTGCCTTCATCAATTTGAGTATTAGTCAACGCCCGTGCTTCCCCTGATTCAAAGTTGCCACCATGGTATTATAACTCAGATATTGACATTTCCTGTGGTCAAAAGCCACTATGTTCTTCAGTTCTTTTAGAAGGTTTTCATTGCAAACTTTCTGCTGAAACAGTCCCTTAGCTCCATAACTGATGCCCTTCTGGCTTTCATACACCCTGATTTTCATGTCTATAGCTTGGCATTTCATACAATGTGTGATTTCATAGTTTATCCATGTTCTGAAAGGCTGGCTTGTCTTTCCTCCAAACTATAAAAAATCCCCTTATAAATCTGAATTACAGTCTTCTGATTTATAAAATTATACATTTATTGATATTCATGTAATAAAAGTTAATATGTTAATTATAACTAATATAAATTAACATATTTATAAGTCAGCAATTTACTTATAAAATGTTACATTTCTATATAAAATATATTTATATAGTCTAAAATAATTTCTTCAGGAAAATATGTTCTCATGCCTCAGTCAATTCTCTAGTTGTTTTCTTTCTTTCTTTTTCTTTTTCTATTTTTTCTGTTGTGTAACAAGCTCAACATGTCTGCCTCTTATTACCTGTAACTGGGCCAGGCCCCTTGATACATGGCCCTTTTCAGAAATGAGGAAAGTTTCTAAGTCCTTGTCTATCTACATCTGTCAAATCACTGTCTTTTTTTTTTTTTTTTTTTTTTTTTTTTTTTTATTACACCTGTTGTAGGACACTCTACTGAGTCAGGTTATAATGACATTAAGAAGAGATATCTTTGAGTCATTATCAGGGTAGCAGGCTGATTCATTATTAAACTCATCATTTACCTTTCCAAATAAAAGAGAAACAAATGGAATTTACGGATTCAGAGCATGACCTTTGGAGATAGGTGTGGTGCATTTTCAAATGGTCATTCGTTAGCTATGTGACACTGAGAATTTTACCTCTAAATAGCCTTTTGTAAATTTGTAAAATGAGGATAATTACTGATACCTACCACACATTATTTCTGTAAGGGTGAAATTAAGCAGTATGCTTTCTATGTTTAACATAGTGATGAAAACTCAATAAAAATCAACCATTTCTCTTGCTACAATTTTAGAGATTTTATACTAAATTCATGCTCAAAATCTGTCAATTTAAAAAGGCCAGGGGCACCTGGGTGGCTCAGTTGGTTAAGCATCCAACTTTGGCTCAGGTCATGATCTCACTGTTCTTGAGTTCGAGCCTTGCATCAGGCTCTGTGTTGACAGCTCAGAGCTTAGAACCTGTTTCTGAATCTGTGTCTCCTTCCCTCTCTGCCCCTCCCCTGCTCACACTCTGTCTCTCTCTCTCTCTCCCAAAAATAAATAAACATTAAAAAAAAACCTTTAAAATGCCAACTTTTGGGGGTGGCTGGGGGCTCAGTTGGTTAAGCATTTGACTTCAGCTCAGGTAATGATCTCAGGGTTCATGAGTTCGAGCCCTACATGGGGCTCTGTGCTGACTGTGCAGAGTCTGCTTGGAATTCTCTGTCTCTATCCTTCTCTCCCTACCTCTCCCTGTTCATGTTTTCTCTATCAAAATAAATAAATAAACTTTAAAAATATGCCACATTTTACAATTAGTTGCAAAAGAATAAAGATAAAAGTATTTTAAAACATCGAGTGTTAGTGCATATCTTTGAAATTAAAAGTTGTCATCTTCAACTCAGTGAAATCATCAAGAAACATTATAGGAGCTCCTGGGTGGCTCATTTGGTTAAGCATGCCATTCTGGATTTTGGCTCAGGTCATAATCTCAGGGTTCCTGATTTTGAGCCTTGTATTCTGCTCTCCGCTGTCAGTGCAGAACTGGCTTCTGATCCTCTATCTCACTTACCCCACTCAGGCACTCTCTCAAAAATAAATAAACATTTCAAAAACAAAAACAAAAAACAAAAAAAGACTATGCTGAAAGTTACAGACCGCCTGATTGTATTCCAGCCCTGCAATTCATATGTTGAAACCATAATCCCTAATGAGATGGTATTAGTAGGTGAGTCTTTGGTAGGTAATTAGGGTTAGATTAAGTCATATGAGTGTCTTCTTGATGGGATTAATGCCTTTATTAAAAAAAAAAAAAGAGGATGAGAAAAATTTTCCTCTTTCCACTAGGTGATGGTACAATAAAAGGCATCCCTCTGCAAACCAGGAAGAGAGGCTCTCACAAGGAACCAGTCTGGTAGTTTGATCTTAGATATCTTAGCCTCCAGAGCTATGAGGGGAGAAAAAAATTTTGTTTAAGCCACCCAGTCTAGTGTATGCTGTTATACCAGCCAAAATGATGAAGACACAAATTACCATTTTTTCCTCTACCAATACAAGAAGAATGTGTGAAAATATACTCTACCGACAAGGCCTTTGGGGATCAGGCCATGTTACACATTTCTGTTGAGAATGAAAAGGGAGACAAGCCCAGGCAGGGAGATTTTGCAATATCTTCCAAAAGTTGCATACATTACGCCATGTGATCCACAAATGTTACCTCTGGGTCTCTGTCCCAAGAAATCCTGGCAAATATACAAAGGTAGATGTTCATGGACATCTTGTTTTGTAGACTCAACTTTATTTTTTTTAATTTTTTTTTCTAAAGTTTATTTATTTTTGACAGAGAGAGAGGCAGAGAATGAGCAGGGGAGAGGCAGAGAGAGATGGAAACACAGACTCGGAAGCAGGCTCCAGGCTCTGAGTTGTCAGCACAGAGCCTGACGTGGGGCTCGAACTCACAGACCGCGAGATCATGACCTGAGCTGAAGTCTGATGCTCAACCAACTGAGCCACCCAGGCGCCCCAAATAGACTCAACTTTAAAAACCATGTAAATTTTTATAATTATACAAGTTAAATATGAAAGCAATCTCCTAAAATGAAATCTCTAAAAAAGAAAAAGAATCTCTGTAATTATCTGACGGAATAATCACATGGAGATAGAAAATATCATGATATCAAGATATAGTAATTTGGTTGCATATCTCTTGTGGTATATACCATAAGAAAGAACTCCATAAAAATATTAAATTGTTTTTAGTAACAATATTGTGAGTAGTAATATTGATATTGACATTGAGTCTTTATTCTTATATTTTGGGATATAGCAAATGAATATGTGTGTTAGTGTACCTATTGTAAAAACGTATTTTGTCAAATAACCAAATTCTTTAATTTTACAACCTGGACAACTTCATCTATCCAATAGTAACAGGTGTTTAAGCTGTAGGGCATTTCTTATTCCTCAGATTTCAGGAATGTAAACCCTGGTATCTCTTCATATGAAACTAAAAACAAAACAAAACAAAAACAAACAAACAAACAAAAAAAAAAAAAACACTTGCCTGGTTTTACTCTTTCTTGTTTGTTTGTTTGTTTTGTTTTATACATTTTGAATCAGGAAGAAGAATTAGCATGAATTTCAGATTGCTATATGAATAGTTGTCAAAACCGCCTAAAATTCAAAATCTCTAAATGAATAACTCTTAGACTTATAACTTATTACATTGTATGTTGAAGGCCAAACCAGCTAATATATTAGATTGTTAAATCAAGAAAACAAGGCGTCTAGACAAGGTGGCTTTACTGTCATGGCAGCCTACCTAAACAAACCAAAATCTAAGTCTGTATACAGATGTCTCAATGTTATGGAATCAAAACCCTAAGGATAACCAATCAAAAATAAAGCTAGGCTTTAAACTATAGTCAATTAAATTTTCTTTCTTTGCTTTGCATTTTCTCTCTATAACTATAACATTTACAAGTAATGGAGAATTTTGCTTACATCTGCCAACAGTAGATTGCACAAATGAGAAACCCTGGAGACAAAAAATTTCCAGCCTTTGCTATATGTACTTAACTAACACATTTGGATTCGTGATTCATCCACAGGTGATGGAAGGTGCGTTAAGGTTCTTTCTTTCTTTCTTTCTTTTTTTAAGGGCTATTTCTATGCAGTAAAAAATGTCAGATGAAAAATGGTATCAATGACTGAAATTTCACATGTTCTAGAAAATTGCTTATATAACAATGTCATTTTAAGCAGTAAAAATCCTCCAAAATCACTGGAAAATTATCGTTTCTTAGACAGCATTTATGTATTCCAGGTTCACTGTGAACATTTGAGGGAGCAGTTTTTCATTTTACTAGTTATTTTTTTATAAATCTAACTCAATTTTCAAAACTAGTATTCATCTAGTTTTGAAAATTAGATGAATATTAACTACTAAAGTATTTTTATTTGTAGTATTATGATTAAATGTTTTTCTATTTTTTTTGCCTCAACCAGTTATTATGTAGCACTCTAAATATTAATACTAATATTAATGAATACTTAAACATTTTTATTTCAACATATGGATTTATAAAAGAATGTGTCCTTGCTGCTTTGTTAATCTGTAGTTTTCAGTCCCTGGAACCTAATAGCAACTTTCCTATAAATAATAACTCAAGTATACTTTATATACATACAGGGATATATCCACTATTCTTTTGAGTAACCTGAGAGACTAATGAGTCATGAAAAATAAACTCAACATGATATCCTTGGTTGAAACCTTTTTCCCTAAAGGACTTTATTGGGACAATCAGCAAAGCTGGATGAGGTTTGAGTATTTGATAGTAATTTATTTATCAATGTTATTTTTCATTATTTTGGCTGACCATAGGTCAGCAACATATCCTCATATATCCTCAACATATCCTCTTGAGCCTCAAATGGTTCAAAAAATAAAAAGTTACCTCTAAAATTCATGGAACTATTCCATAGACTTGAAGTTATTTCAACCTACAGAGAAAAATACACAAACACATTAACCTGAGAATATAGAGTTAATTTTAAAAACAAAGTATCATCTCCTTATATATATACTATATATATTATATATTTTACATATTATTTCTATAATTTATGTTTACATATAAATTATAAAAATCTGTAGTAAACAAAACTTACTTATCCTTAAATTAATTATTTACATGGATAAATCAATTACATTCTTCTACAAGTACACTTTTAAATGCCTACAAAAGATTTTATTCTTATTTAAAAGGCATTTATAATTATCTTTAAAAATAATTCACCTGCATTACTCCATTTAATCTCATCAGAAGTGAATAAAATCAATTTAGATGGCTATATCACAGTGAATGGTAAAATAATACCAGAAAGTGTCTCACTATGCAGCACTCACTATTTTAGATACCATACAAAAGTATCGCATTATCATTAGTGCCCTAAAAGAGTTATTAATCCCTACTTCGCAAATGAGGAAGTCCCAAAACAGTAAATAGAGGATCTCTGACTTCTCTAACAGGCCAATATCCTTTAAATTGGACCATATATGGTTTTAGAAACAGAAAAGGGTGGGGAATATTTCCTGACATCTGCCAATTTCTTGTTCTTTTTAGTTCATATTTGAATCGGTTGAGTAAATTGAGAAAGATTATTGGTAATCCATCAACATCTACTCAGCATTCTTTCACGTCCATTATATTTCTTTTAAATAATCTTATTCTTATTACAAGAATTATAGTTAGATTTATAAATTAATACAGAATTTAAATTAGTTGAGGATAAGAAAATACTGTGCCCATCTTAGAATATATTTGTTTATTTAGCAGGTCAAATTATTCAGTAATAAGGAAAATGGAATACTAATATCAATAGCTTTTATTTATTGTGATTTTGTCTGTCAAACATAACATTTTTTTCCCACTACAATCTTATGTGAAACATCTCATTTTAATCCCCTTTAGGAGATTTGCCTCCCCTTTAGGAGAGTTTGATATAAATGTGAGTATTAAATATTTTAACCCTTGGGGCACCTGGGTGGCTCAGCTGCTCAGGTCATGATCTCGTGGTTTGTGAGCTCAAGCCCCGTGTCGGGCTGTGCTGACAGCTCAGAGCCTGGAGCCTGCCTTGGATTCTGTATCTACCCATCTGTCTGTCCCTCCCATGCTCATGCTCTGTCTCTCAATAATAAATAAGCGTTAAAGAAAACATTTAAAAAAAATAAATATTTTAATCCTAAATGGAAGACATTTTCATTGTTTAAGAAATATTTTATTGAAAATCATCATACACACTCAGAAAAGAGAAAGTGTCATTCCCTCACTTTGCAATAGAAGATTACACTTCCTGACTATCACAGAGGCTTGCACTTAGGAGTTGAAATGATAGATAATGGTGCCCCTCAGAAAAGCACCATTTTCTGGACTCAACAGTGCCTACCGGGATAGCAATACCTACTGATACTAGTGATCGCCCTTAAGTGCAAGAAGAGCGAGAGAAGAATCGGAATGTTAGGTACAGCCTTGTAACTGGCGCTCTTCATGAACATGTATGAGACATCTGTTAATCACTCCCCCAAATTTTTGGGAATATTCCAACCTGGACATTTCCCTGTACTCCAGACGTGTACCTTCATCTGCCTACTTGCTATGTCCACTTGGAGTTTTTATAGTGATCTGAACCTAACTTGTGCAAAATAAAGCATCTGAGGTTCCTATCCAACCTTCATGGCTCTGTATCTCTCACACTGCACATCCAATCCATAGGAACTCCTGAATTCAACATGTATCCAGAGCCTGGCCACTTGTCACCACCTTGTCCAAGTTCTCCTCTTCTTTCCCTAGAGTACTAGACTAAGTTGCTTCTTAACTGGTCTTCGTGCATATACGCTTACCTCATCTATTCTCAAAAGAGAGATCATTTTGTTTCCTTTTTAATGTTTATTTATTTTCTGAGAGAAAGACAGCATGAGTGAGGGAAGGCTAGAGAGAGAAAGAGAGAGAGAATCCCAAGCAGGCCCAGCACCGAGCCCCATGTGAGGCTCAAACTCCCAAAGTGAGAAATCATGACTTGAGCCAAAAAATCGAGTTGGACGCTGAACCAACTGAGTCACCCAGGCACCTGGAGATCCTTTTCAAGTTAAATTTGAATGTATCACTTCTTTGCTGCCATCCTCCAGTGGCTCTTTTATTCAGTGAAAAATTATAGTTGTTATAATGATCTACAAAGCATTATTTGCTCCGCTCTGCCAACACATTACTTCTGATTTCCTGTTGTCTACTTTTTCCCTCTCTTTGCTCTGAATAGGTAAGCCTTTGTATGACTATTTTTAAAAACTGCTTTTTGCCCTTTCTCTCATATTCCCTACTCCTTCAGCCCATTCTAATGTTGTAGCACTTATGACTTTATAACACACTGTGCAAATTAATCATTATCTATCTCCCCTCACTAATATGCTTGTTCACAAGGGAAGTATGTCTTACCATGAAGTTTTACCATTTTTAACTTATATATCTAATTCTTGCACTTAATACATATCTGTTGAATGAATGAGTGGATAACTAGAGTAAAAAGAACTGGTCATACAGCATGAATGGGATCCTAAAGTGTTTCCAAAAATTTTCAGTAAGGAAATAATCAACCAGACTTTTCTCTCACTTTGCTTTAATTTACCACACAGAGCAAACTGTACATTGGGTTAAGGAATTTCCAGTTCAAGATGACCGTGTAAGAAGATCATGAAGTCATCTCCTTCCACACTGAGTCTGTTGCTATCTATAGCTACATACAGAATAGTTTGCACTTTAAAAAGCCTGAAGACTGGTTGAGTGACTACAACACATTGAATAAATGAAAAGAAAACCATGCCAAAGTGGGTAGGAGGGGTGGGGACACAATCTTGCCCAAACCTTGGGTCCAACAACTGGCAAGTTAACTCAAAACCAAAAGTTTCACCCTGAGGAACAAACAGGTTGAATCACACATCAGGCATCTCAAAACATCTAACTTTGAGCCCCCAAAACATCTAACTTTGAAAAACAATGGGGCTTACATCCTTAGACCCACCAGACTGTAGCAATCTAAGAAACTGTTCTTAAAAGAGTTCACATGCTCCAACTCATCCACCCCAGGGTCCAGCTCGGAGGTAGCCAATCATGCCCAGACATGAAGCGAAGGAAGCTCACCCGCTTATATTAAAGCATTGGCCTGAGTAGCAGACAGACATCTAACTTAACACACATATCTCAGCCTGCCGGAACAATCTCCTGGGATGAAGATTGGCAGGCACCAACTGCTGTCTCTTTGCCATGCTCCAGAGAACCAGTAGCTCGTGGAGGGGGAGCTTTTACACACATTTGGCGCCCTGACTTCCGTGGCAACATCTGGAAGACTCCACTTGATCACCTGGTTCCAAAGGCCAGGGGAACTTGCATTCATGGTCTCAAGAGGCCGTGATAATCCATGTCACCCAGGAAGGAGGCTAGACCACTGTCTCCACCCCAAGTTTTACAACTGCTGCCAGGGGACACCTCTATATCACCTAGGTCTGACGGCTAGTGGGGCTTATGTTTGTGGGTCCCACAGCCCTGTAACAATAGAGAAAGAATTCATAAACAGCTACCACCCTCAGAGCACAACAAGAGGCAAGAGACTCAGGTGCTCAGCCTTTCTGTAAAACAGGGTGATTACCTAATCATCATTAGCCTGAAGGGCAGGCTTCTAATTAAACATGCGGACTGTAATCCTTTCCAGAGAACCTGGAAGGTGGGCATTAGCCACATGCTCACTCTCTGCCAGTTCGATTGTGCCAGTGTCTCCAGGAGGGAGATTTACATACCTCCAGCGGCAGCTGTTGCCCAGTGGACATCCCTTGATCACCTGGAACTGGTAGCCAGGGAGGCTTGCACCGCTGGGTCTCCCATGACTCTGACAATCCCAGGGAGAATTCTTTGTATGCTATCACCACCCCCCCTCCCCCCCGCCCAGGGCATTGTGTACCCAGTAGACTGGCATGCTCCCAAGTATTTCTGTGAAAGAGGACTCTTCACTTATCCTAGAGCTTTGGCCTGATGGCTAAGTTTCAGGATTGGCACACATTTAGTGGCCCACAGAGCGGCTCTTAAGGAAACATAGGCTAAAGATGATACCTCAGCACTCTCCCTCTGCCTTGCTCCTGCTCACCAATATTCCCTAGAAAGGATTACAGCATATATTCATCTAAAGCCTAGATTTCTGTAACTGTCACCCAGGCATGCACCTCCAGATTGCCTGGCTTTGGAGACCAGTGGACTTCTGCTTGCACTGCCTGTATATATTTGCATACTTTTAGAAGCTGATGCCTCAGGGTCTGGCTTCTAGTCAACTTGAATCTAGGTGCTAATTAAGATTTCTCCCCTTAGATTACTAACGGATCTCGACATACTCTCAACAGTGGGGGCATACCAAGAAGAAATAAGGCAGTTTAGGCAAAAAGTAAGATTTGAAAGAAAACCAAATGCTAGGGCAGGGTTGAATGAAAAAGGGCATCACCTTGTAAATAAAAGAGATCAAGAGTACACCGGTCTTAATGAGCACTGAATAATGTACAGAATTGCTGAATCATGTGTATGGTACACAAGAAACTAATATAACACTGTAGATGAATTATACTTCGATAAAAAAATAGAACTACCAGGGCTCCTGGGTGGCTCAATTGGTTAAGCATCCAACTTTGGCTCAAGTCATGATCTCCTGGTTCGTAGGTTCAAGCCCCTCATCGGGCTCTGTACTGACAGCTTGGAGCCTGGAGCCTGCTTCAGAATCTCTGTCTCCCTCTCTCTCTGCCCCTCCCCTGCTGTGCTCTTTCTCTCTCCCTGTCTCTCTCTCTCTCTCAAAAATAAATAAACAAACACAAAAAAATAGAACTACCAAATGATCCAATAATTCTGCTTCTGGGTATTTACTCAAAGTAAATAAAAACACTAATTAGAAAAGATATGTACCCCCATATATACTGCAGCACTATTTACAACAGCCATGATATGTAAACAACCTTAGCATCCACCAATGGATAAACAGATAAAGAAATTACAGTGTTTTTGTATGTGTGTGCATACATGTATACATACATACATACACACATGTATATGTGTATGAATGCATGCATGTATGCATACACATGGTATACATACATACACGTGGTACATATGCACACAGTTCGTATATACTGGTACATATACATACGCATGATATATATGTGTATATATACACACATATATGCACACATGATATATACACACACACACTGGAATATTATTCAGCCACTAAAAAAGAATAAATCTTGCTATTTGCAGCCACATGAATACACATTGAGGGCATTATGGTAAGTGAAATAAATCAGACAGAGAAAGGCAAATACTGTATGGCCTGTCTTATATGTGGAGTCCAAAAACACAAGAATCAAGCTTGTAGATACAGAGAATAAATTGGGGGTTGGGTGGTTGCCAGAGATAGGGGGTGGGGATGAGAGAAATTAGTAAAGTATGAGTTCTTTTTTTTTTTTAAGTTTATTTATTTCTTTTGAGAGAGTGGGCATGTGTGCACATACACAAGCAGGTAAGGGACAGAAAGAGAGAAAGAGGAGAATCTCAAGCAGTTTCCATGCGCAGCGTGAAGCCCGATGTGGGAACTTTATCTCATGATTGTGAGATTGTGACCTGAGTGGAAATCGAGAGTAGGTTACTTAACTGACAGAACCACCCAGGCATCCCTAAACTGTGTGTTCTCATTTGAATATATATGTATTTAATTTCCTGTTTGTATTTTTTAATGCAAGCTTGTCATTAGAACCTCAGAGACCTATGCTCTTCCTTTTTTTTTTTTTTTTAACGTTTATTTATTTTTGAGACAGAGAGAGACAGAGCATGAACGGGGGAGGGTCACAGAGAGAGGGAGACACAGAATCTGAAACAGGCTCCAGGCTCTGAGCTGTCAGCACAGAGCCCGACGTGGGGCTCGAACCCACGGACCGTGAGATCATGACCTGAGCCGAAGTCGGACACTTAACCACCGAGCCACCCAGGTGCCCCGACCTATGCTCTTCCTTAAAGATAAATTGGACACTTTGGGTGGAACCATTATATTTCTCATATCCTATTTTCAATATGCATAATATATTATAGATTTTTTTCTAAACAAGTAACATCATCTTAGGGCATCTGGGTGGCTCAGTGGGTTAGGCATCCGACCCTTCATTTAGGCTCAGGTTGTGATCTCACAGTTCATGAGTTCAAGCCTCACACTGGGCTTTCCCTTACAGCTCGGGTTTGTCTGCCTGAAATTCTCCCTCTCTCACTCTCTCTCTGCACCCCCAACTCACGTTCTCTCTCTCTCTCTCTCTCTCAATAAATAAACTTTAAATATATATACATATATGTATATATATATATACGTATATATATATATATATATATATACGTATATATATATATCCACATATATATGGCATCATCTTAGATAATATTAGCATAAGTTTGTGGTTTAATTTACATTATGTTGAATGCTAATTAACTTTATATGTGGATTAAAGGAGAATAGGAAGATCTTTATTGTAACAATGTATAAATAAGCTCACGATTTATATCTTCTAAGGCACAATAAGAGAACTATACAAGACTGTCTGTAAACTACATTACCTTTAAGTGTCGAAAAGAGGTCATATTTATCTTTCTATAGCCAATATCTGGCATGGTATTTATGCATAGCTAATATTTGAGGGATATAGGAGGAAATATGTTGAACCAGCATGGTTTACAATAATGAGTTAAAACTAACTTGGCTATATAAATTGGCATATAGAAAAAAAAAAGTAATCTCAAATTTTATTAATTTTTCCTTTTGGAATTGTTCAATCATGGCTCAGCTGCTACATATATATGTATTTATTTACTCTTAGCATGGTTTATGATAGCCCTGATTTTTTTCTAATTCTTAATTTTTTTGCATTTTAATATTTTTCTCACTTTATCTAAATTCAAATTACTTAACATACAGTATAATATTATTTTCAGGTGTACAATGCATCAATACAACAATTCCATGTATCACACAATGCTCATCAAAACAAACACACTCCTTAATCTTCATCACTTACTTAACCCATCCCCCCACCAGTTTTCCTTCCGGTAACCATCAGTTTATTCTCTATAGTTAAGAGTCTGTTTCTTGGTTTGCCTCTCTCTCTTTTTTCTTTCTCTTTAATAATTTTATTTCTTAAATTCCACATTTGACTGAAATCATATGGTATTTGTCTTTATCTGACTGACTTATTTCACTTAACATAATGCTCTTTAGCTCCATCTATGTCATTGCAAATGGAAAGATTTCATTCTTTTTTTATAGGTAAATAATACTCCTTTATATATCTATCTACATATTTCTATGTATAGATAGATAGATACATAGATAGATAGATAGATAGATAGATGACAGATGGATAGACAGATAAATAGATAGATATACCACATCTTCTATACCCATTCATTAGTGGATATTTGGCCTGTTTCCATAATTTGGGTATTGTAAATGTTTCTGTAAACATCAAGGTGTATGTATCCCTTTGAATTTGTATTTTTTGTATAGTTTGAGTAAATTCCCAGTAGGGTGAGTGATGAATTGTAGGGTAGTTCTATTTTTAACTTTTAGAGGAAACTCCACACTGCTTTCTATAGTGGCTGAACCAGTTTGCACATTTTCACCCATATGCAAGAGGTTTCCAATTTCTCCACATCCTCCCCAACACTTGTTTCTGGTGTTGTTGATTTTAACCAGGTGTGAGGTTATATTTCATTATGGTTTTGATTTGCATTTCACTGATGATAAGTGATGTTGAGCATCTTTTCATATATCTGTTGGCCATATGTATGTCTTCTGTGGTAAAATGTCTGTTAATGTTATCTGTCCATTTAAAAAAAAATAACGTTTATTTATTATTGAGAGACAGAGAGAGACAGAGCATGAACAGGTGAGGGTTAGAGAGAGAAGGAGACACAGAATCGAAAGCAGGGTCCAGTGTCTGAGCTGTCAGCACAGAGCCCGATGTGGGGCTTGAACTCACAGACTGCAAGATCATGACCTGAGCCGAAGTCAGAGGCTTAACTCAGTTGAGCCACCCAAGTGCCCCTGAAGTATTCCCAATAGTTTATTTTTATTTTTGCCTTTGTTTCCCTTGCCTCAGGAGACCTATCTAAAAAAAAAAAAAAATGTGCTACACTACCTTTCTCAGATGTCGATGTCAGAGA
Source organism: Panthera pardus (assembly GCF_024362965.1). Lineage (NCBI taxonomy): Eukaryota > Metazoa > Chordata > Mammalia > Carnivora > Felidae > Panthera > Panthera pardus. Next base: position 175,897,921 of record NW_026526688.1, on the reverse strand, counting down.
AATTACTGTCTGTGCTTTCTTCAAGGACTTTTATGGTTCCACGTCTCACAATTTGGTCTTTAATCCATCTTGAGTCATTTTTATGCATGATGGAAAAGAGTGGCCCAGCTTTCCCAACACCATTTGTCTTTTTCCCATTAGATAGTCTTTCTTGCTTTGTCAAATATTAATTGACCATATAATTGTGGGTTCATTTCTGGGTTTTCTATTCTGTTCCATTGTATTTTTTTCAATTCTGTTCCATGTGTATTTTTGTGCCAGCACCATACTGTTTTGATTATCACAACTTTGTGATATAACTTGAAGTCCAGAATTGTGATTCCTCCAGCTTTGCATTTCTTTTTCAAGATTGCTTTGACCATTTGGGGTCTTTTGCAGTTCCATACACATTTTAGGATTGTTCATTCTAGAACTGTGAAAATGCTTTTGGTATTTTGATAGGGATTGCATTAAATGTGTAGATTGCTTTGGGTAGTATAGACATTTTAACAATGTTCTTCCAAATCGTGTTCCTGGAATGTCTTTTCATTTCTTTGTGTGTGTCTTCTTCAATTTCTTTCAGCAGTGTTTTATAGATTTCAGGTCTTTCACCTCTTCGGTTAGGTTTGTTCCCAGTTAGCTTATTTTCAGTGCAACTGTAAATGGGAATGATGCCTTAATTTTTCTTTCTGCTGCTTTGTTACTTGTGTACACAAATGCAACAGATTTCAGAACATTGATTTTGTATCCTGTGACTTTACAGGATTCATTTGTCACTTCTATCACTTTTTGGTAGAGTTTTCATTGTTCTATATAGTATATCTTGTCACTTGCAAATAGTGAAAGTTTTACTTCTTTCCTGCCAGCCTGGATGCCTTTTATTTCTTTTTGTTGTCTGCTTGCTATGGTTAAGACTTCCACTATGATGCTAAATAAAAGTGGTGGGACTGGAAATCCCTGTCTGGTTTCTGATGATGGAGGAAAAGCTCTCATTTTTTCCCCATTTAGGATAATGTTAGCTGTGAGTTTTTTATAGATGGCCTTTATTATGTTGATTTATGTTCCCTCTAAACCTACTTTTTTGAGAAGTTTAATCATGAATGGATCTTGCATTTATCATGTTTTTTTTCTTCTTCATCTATTGAGATAATCATATGGTCCTTAACTTTTCTCTTGTTATTGTGATGTGTTACATTGATTGATTTGTGAATATTAAACCACTCTTACAACCCAGGAATAAATCCCACTTGATCATGGTGAATGATTTTTTTTTATGTGTTGTTGGATTTGGTTTGCTAGTATTTTGTTGAGGATTTTTGCATGTGTGTTTATCAGAGATATTGGCCCATGATTTTCTTTTCTTGTGGTATCTTTATCTAGTTTTGGGATCAGAGTAATTCTGGCCTCATAAGAATGAATTTGGAAGTTTTCCTTCCATTTGTATGTTTTTTTTTTTTTTTTATGAGAAGAATAAGTATTAACTCTTCTTTAAATGTGTGGTAGGATTCACCTATAAAGCCATCTGCTTCTGGACTTTTGTTTATTTAGTTTATTAATTGCTGAGTGAGTTTCTTTGCTGATTATAGGTCTGTTCAAGATTTCTGTTTCTTGTTTCAGTTTTGGTAATTTATATATTTCTAGGAATTTATCTCTTCCAAGATGTCCAATTTGTTGGCAAACAGTTTTTCATAACATTCTCTTATAATTGTTTACATCTATGGTGCTGGTTGTTATTTCTCCTATTTTATTTGTGATTTTATTTATTTGGTACTTTCTCTTTTCTTTTTGATAAGTCTTGCTAAAGGTTTGTCAATTTTATTGACTTTTTCAAGGAACAAGCTCCTGGTTTCATTGATCTGTACTATTGCTTTTGGTTTTTGTTTGTATATCATTTATTTCTGCTCTAATCTTTATTATTTACTTTCTTCTGCTGGCTTTAGGATTTATTTGTTGTTCTTCTCACTCCCTTAGATGTAAAATTAGGTTCTTTGAGATTTGTCTTGCTTCTTGTAGTGGGCCGATATTGCTATTTATTTCCATCTTAGAACGGGTTTTGCAGAATCCCAAAGGTTTTGGACGTTTTTTTGTTTTTGTTTTTGTTTTTTTCATTGCCATTTGTTTCCACATACTCTTACTTTTCCCTTTATTTCCTGGGTGACCCATTCATTGTTTAGTGGCATGATATTTAATCTCCATGTATTTGTGGTCTTTTCAGATGTTTTCTTGTGGTTGACTTCTAGTTTCATAGCATTGTAGTCAGAAAAAGATGAATGATAAGACTTCAATCTTCTTAAATTTTTTGAGGCCTATTTTGTGGCCCAGGATATAATCTATTCTGAAGAATATTCCATGTGCACTTGACAAGAATGTATATGCTGCTATTTTAGGATGGAATGTTCTGAATATATCCATTAAGTCCATCTGGTCTAGTGTTTCATTCAAAGCTATTGTTTCCTTGTTGATTTTCTGTGTTGATAATCTGTCTATTGATGTAAGTAGGGTGTTAAAGTCCCCTAATGTTATTGTATTATTATCCATTAGTTCCTTTCTGTTTGTTATTGTTTTACATATTTGAGTCCCTCCATGTTGGGTGTGTAAATATTTACAATTATTATCTCTTCTTACTGGATTGTACTCATTATTATTATATAATACCCTCTGTGTCTCTGGTTAGAGTATTTGTTTTAAAGTCTAGTTTGTCCAATATAAGCATTGCTACTCCAGCTTTCTTTTGACATCCATTTGCATGATGTCTCTCCATCCCCTTTCAATTAAAAACCTTTTAGGTCTAAAATAATTCTCTTGTAGGCAGCATATAAATGGGTATTAATTTTTTTATCCATTATGACAGCCTATGTCTTTTGGAGTATTGGGCCATTTACAAAGTAATCATTGATATGTACTTATTGCCATTTTGTTACTTGTTTTGTCATTATTTCTGGATATTTTCTCTGATCCTTTGACTTTCTTTCATGTTTTGCTGATTTTCCTTAGTGATATATTTGGGTTTATTTCTTTTTAGTCTTTGCATGTAACTAGCAGTTTTTGATGCATGATTACATTAGGTTCGTATATAACTCCTTCTGCATATAGCAGTCTATATTAAATTGATGAGAGTTTAAGTTTGAACGTATTCTTTTCCCCTTTACCCTCCACTTTGAGTATATGTTATTATATTTTATACCTTTTTTTTGTGAGCTCCTTGACTGAAATTTTACAGAAATATTTATTTTCAGTGCTTTTGTGTTTCTTACCTTTATATGCTCACTTCTGGTCTCTCCTTTTTATTCAAAGGTACCCCTTTAATATTTCTTGCAGTGCTGATTTAGTGGTCACAAACTCCTTTAGTTTTTATTTGTCTGTGAAATTCTTTCTCTCTTCTATTCTGATGATAGCCTTGCTGGATAGAGGATTCTGGGCTATAGATTTTTCCCATTCAGCACTTTGAAGATATCATACCATTCCCTTATGGCTTACAAAGTTTCTGTTGGAAAATCTCCTGCTAACTTTATGGATTTTTTCTGTAAGTTAGGGACTTCTTTGGCCTTGCTGTTTTTAAGATTTTTCCTTTATCACTACATTTTGCTAATTTAATTACAATGTGTCTTGGGGTGGGTCTACTTCTGTTGATTTTGATGAGAGTTCTCTGTGCCTCCTGGATCTAGATATCTGCTTCCTTCCCCAGAATAGGAAAGTTCTCAGCTATTATTTCTTCAAATACATTTCTGTCCCCCTTTTCGTTCTCTTCTTCTTTGGGACACCTATGATATGAATGTTCTTATGTTTGATGGACTCACTGAGTTCCCTAAGTCTGTTCTCATTTTTCATAATTCTTTCTTTCTTTTTTCAACCTCATTGCTTTCCATTGTTTTGCCTTCTAGATCATTAATTCATTCTTCCACTTCTCCCATCCTGCTGTTCATTGCATTAAGCATATGTCTAATCTTGTTTATCACACTATGACACTCTTCATCTCTGATTATTTTTTAACTCTTATCTCTGTGGTAAGGGTCTCACTGGTGTCTTCGTTTTTTTCCCTCAAGTCCAGAGAATATTTTTTATGATAAGTGCTTTAAATTCTTCATCAGGCATGTTACTCATATCATTTTCACTTTGTTCTCTGGCCATGGCATTATCTTGTTCTTTCATTTGGGATAAATTCCTCTTCTCATTTTGTCTAAGTCTCTGGCTTCTTCTCTGTGTTAGAAAATCCAGTTATGTCTCCTGCTCCAATGGCCTTATGAAGAAGAGGTCATGTAATGTTTGGGAACTGGTGCTTCAGGGAGTGTCCCTAGAGTGTGTTCTGCTGTTGTTTCAGGATACCCTCTTAGGTATTGCTTATTAAAAAAAATCAAAACAAAACAAACAAACAACAACAATAAAAAAACCCACATAATTCAAGATATCCTGACTGTCCAAAGATTAAGTGAAACGTGTCATGCACAGAGGATATTTACGGCAGTGAAACTACTCTGTATGATCCTATAATGGTAGATGCATGCCATTATACATTTGTTTAAACCTATAGAATGCATAACACCAAGAATGAACCCTAAGGTAAACTATAGACATTTGGATGATAATGTCCTGTCAATGTATGTTTATCATTTGTAACAAACGTATCACTCTGGTGAGGGATATTGACAATGGGGGAGGCCATGCATGTGTGAAAGAAGGAGTTACATGGGAAATATCTGTACCTTCTCCTCAATTCTGCTGTGAAACCTAAAACTGCTCTAAAATATCATTTTTAAATGAAAATTAAAAGAAAAATGGTGAACCACACATGAATTTCCACAACATAAATTTCTAAGAACACAGGTTTTTATTTTTCATACTACCAAAAATAGTTTGAGCTATAGGGTCTATTATGAAATATGAAGAAGAATAAAAGTAAAATTATGAAAATTTCATCTGCTCTAAACTTGGTACATTTTGAAACCTATATTATACATCAAAAATTAGAGTAATCAGATTACCTCCCTTTAACCACTACCACAGTTTAACCTGTTTCTGGTGAGATGGTAGTTTTTATTTTCCTCCCATTTCAATTAGCAATAGGAGACAAATTCATCTAATCTCTTTGGAATCTTATTTTTATAGTATCAAGTCTGAGACTCTAGTAGTTCTCAATTTTTTTTTTTTTAATTTCCTGATACATGCCTTACCATTGTTTTTCATCACTACTGAGATTCTTTATGGCTATTTGGGGTTCTCCCTAGGATATTTCTTTTTTAAGCAGTACAGAATCTGCTAGTCAATGTTCTCTTTAATTTGCAACCTCTGAGATATTCACAAAAACTTCTAATTAAAAGGAGTTGAAATAGTCTGAATCACAGATGCAGCTGGATGGAGCTGAGTAGGAGTGTAGCACAGATAATCGTTTGCTAATGTCTTAATTTACTCTTAATGGACCAAGTGAAATCTTTTGTTTAATTTACATTTGTTTTTCTTTTTAATTATTTGTCATTCCAAATTTTTCTCTTTTTACAACTAAACCTTGTACAGTTATGTAAAAGATTACATGTTATTTAATGTTACTACATTCTTGGATTCCATAATAATGAACTATTTTAATAAATACAGTTTGGGTGGGGTCTTCAAAGATCTGAATCATTGTTATAAAAGCAGTAATAATGGTAAACTCTATAAAAATATTACAGAAAATTAGCTCTCAAAAGTAGACTTATTCAGTTATCACATAATTATCCCTTATTAATAGAAAATAACAACATTATAATTGAAATAAAAATCTGTATTCCTCTAAGCCTTCTTTTCCAGGTTAATACAAATTTAACTGTTACTTAAAATTGTTGCTGGGAATGAAAATCTCATGCACTTTCATATTATGGCCTATAATGTATATAACGCATTTATAAGAAGATTATTCATTATATTGGCTAGATATGTGTTTTTTTAATATGAGTAAGGTTATATTTTACATTTTTCTTGATATCACATGAATTCACATGACACTTTACTGTTCATAAGTCCTACTTGCTGAATTTATCTGTCTTATTGTATGTAGCTTTCTCTAATATCTATTTGTGGTACCTTCCGAAGAGAGAATAAATGGACTCAAAACTATTTTACCCATGTATCCAATTTCACCTTGAGCATCTATACTGAGAATGTTTCCAATAAAAAAATAGGAAGGCTAAGTGGTTACCCAAATACGTCAAGTCCTAAAACCATATCAGTCTTGAATTCATCATTATCATGAGTTTGGTCCTAAGTCCTGATGATTTCAGGTCTCGATTTCTTCAGGATCACAGACTGGAATGAAAACAAAGAAGCTTATTCATATTCACAAAATGCACAACACACCAACGTACCAAATGTATAATCTAGGATGTCAACCTGTCAACTTAAAGTATTTCAAAAATAAATAAAAAACCAAATTGCCTATGTGCCTGTCATACACATTTTCTCTCTTTGAGTAAGTGACATGCTAAATGCAATTACTAAATGCTCTTAATTACGCATGGCATTAGCAAAAGGAGATACAGATATTGTTAAAGGTATGGCTCTGGGTTACTTACAATTCATGATTTAAACAACTCAATTCTTGATCAATGTCATATTTGAGAAGCACATTTCAACAAGAAACAAATAACTCTAAAACACTTCAAAACGCTTTTCCAATCACTATACTGAGAAAAATACAGATCATAACAATATTTCTTAAAGCCTCCTTGGCCTTCCCTCCCCTCTCCTCAGCAAGATTCCTACTAAACAAATAAATAAACAAAGAAACTCTGCTCAGACTTTTCAGACTCTAAAATAATTGGAAGATCAGAACTTAAGTATTACCTGGGAACAGAATTCCTTCAGAAATAGTTTTTGTTCTGCTTTCACTGCTTTTTATCATTAATTTGATGATACTGGTGTTGCTGTTGCTGCTGCTGCTGCTAATAATAATGCTTGAAGCCACCACCTTAGCTATTGTTATCTCTACCTATTTCCCTTCCTTTTTTTTATGTATGTATATGTGTGAGAAAATGCATACACTCCCTACACACCTATGACTAAGGAAATTTAAATTTGTTCTCCAGTTTCACATAAAAGAACTTAGGGCAGGCCTCCATAACATCCACCAAAAATTTTATTTTATTCCATTGACTTTTAGTCTATTGTTTTTTATCCTCAGCTTCCTGATCCTGCAATTGATTAACCTATCTATATTTGGTTATATAAATCTGACCCCGTAACTATGGTTTCATCCTTTGATGAACTCTGAGAAGCTCTAAGTTATAAGAAATCTGAATATGAGTAGGCATGTATCTTACTTATAGGATTGATTTAGAATCAAGATTGAATTATTGATATTCATGTTCTGAATTTATACTTGATATATATTTTGTTCTCTTCTCTGTGTGCTAGCCTTTTCAGAGCCAGGAGAACTCAAAACTATATTTAGAGTAGCTATGTCCTTCCTACTTGTGTTTGAATCTTCCTCATAACTCTTATTTATGGGACTTTATTAGTCAAAGTCCAATGAGGAGACAGAAATCACAGAGTAATTTGGACAGGGAAAATCTAATATATTATATATTAAATATATAAAATACACATATGTAACGATAGCAGTAAATCAGTATGAGGGAATAGGATCAAGTAGGAAGGTACTCTATAGAATGAACGATATAAAAACTTCCTATTAACTCCCCTCTGGACCCTTAAGTGACAAGTGTCAGATCTTTTTGCAGCTAGAACCACTGTCTCTCACTGGCAGAAAATCTGATATGGCACCATGTCTGGGGAAATTGTTGACTTGTTAAATTCTGCCAATCAGAACTTCAGCAAGTCTTCCACTTAAGAGTGTTGGGGAATCAAAAGACATCATTTTTTATTCATTATTATTTTTGGTTACTTCTTTACCACCATCCATAAAACTTGAGTTTCATTCCTAGCTATGATGAGCAACCTTGTTATAATCACTCATTGAAAACAACTGCAAACTATTTATGTTATGAGAAAAACAAGTGAATAAAAAAATATTGACTGAATGCATCACAAAGCAACTAAAATACCAGAACTTGAGAGGAAGACACTATAAAGTTGTATCAAGGTTACATTCCAAGCAGTCTTTCCCCCCCTCAGGCTGTTTGCTGACTTTATCTTCGGGTTGAGCCTGATCACAGTATGATCTGAAGTTTGTGTCGTTTTGGCTGAGCTGGTGTAACAGATATCACATGGATACCAGAGCAACCCAGAATTAAGAGGACAAACTGGAAGAGAAATGAAACCGTGGAGGTTGTTCCAAGCCTTCTGTATGCAAGCCCTGAAAAGTTCCTAAGTTGGTCGGGGCTGGAGTGAAAGGTAAAAACAAAGAAAAACAGCTGCTGAGGAAGGAAAACTATGCCAATATTTTGGCAGTCTCAGTCTTCTGGAACAAAAATGTATACAGCTGAATTCCTCAAAAAGAAGTCAGGTCTTGCAATCATGCCAGGCTTATAGTTCATCATCCCATCTCTTCTGGAAGAGGAAGGGCACATAAAGAGAACAAGCATGCGAGCAAAGAAGATGGGGGAATGGAAGGGGAAGGCACAGGAAGACCCAAATATAAAACAGATATAACTAATATAACTATAACTTTTAAATTACAAGAAAAGTGAGTTTGGTGGAACCATACTCTGCTCAGCCGCTATCATCTGAAATAGATGGGATTTAAAAAAATAATCTATATCTTGGGGCACCTGGGTGGCTCAGTGGGTTAAGTGTCTGCCTCTCGGTTTTGGCTCCCATCATGATCTGATGGTTTTGTGAATTCAAGCCCCGCATAAGGCTCCCTCCACTGAGAGTGTGGAGCCTGCTTGGGATTCTCTGTCTCCTCTCTCTGCCCCTCCCCCACGTTCTCTGTCTCTGTCTCTCAAAATAAATAAATAAACTTAAAAAAATCTACAACTTAAAAATGCTAAATCACTTGATTTATATTAACAAACAACCTCGATGCAAGAGAAGGTGATGGCTTTCATTTTTTTCTCTTTTAATGTAATTTATTGTGAAGTTAGCTACCATACAGTGTATATGGTGTGCTCTTGGCTTTGGGAGTAGATTCCCATGATTCATCACTTGTATAAAACACCCAGTGCTCATCCCAACAAGTGCCCTCCTCAATGCCCATCACCTATTTTCCCCACTCCCTGCCCAGCCCCCCACTCCCTTCCCCCCTCAGTTTGTTCTCTGTATTTAAAAGTCTCTTATGGTTTGCCTCCCTCTCTGTTTGTAACCATATATTTTTTCTTTACCTTCTCCCATGGTCTTCTGTTAAGTTTTTCAACTTACACCAGTCAGAGTGGTTAAAAATAACAAGTCAGGAAACAACAGATGTTGGCGAGGATGTGGAGAAAGGGAATCCCTCTTACATTGTTGGTGGGAATGCAAACTGGTACAGCCAGTCTGGAAAACAGTGTGAAGTTTGCTTAAAAAACTAAAGATTTAATTACTCTATGATCCAGAAATAACACTACTAGGAATTTATTCAAAAGATACAGGAGTGCTGATTCATAGGGGCATATGTACACCAATGGCTTTCTTAATTTAACAAATTGTACTGGAATAATTTTACCATATGAAAGAAAAGAGAATTTCTAATTCACAACATGTGTGAAACCAATTCTAGATGGATCATAAATCAAAATCCAAAAGCTAAAACAATAATTTTTCTGCAGTATTACATAGATGTTTGAATAGGTTACTGTTTCCTCAGTAGAACACAATAATTACGTATAATGAAGAAAAAGACTGTTAAATTTGACTTTAGTAAAATTAAATTCTGTTCATCAAAAGACAACTTTGAAAGAATAAATGGCAATCCACAGATTTGGATGAGCTATATGCAATTCAGATAATCAATTGAAGATTCAAAAATACAAATCAATAATGAAAAGATAGACAACTAAATTTAAAATAAACATGAACAAATTAATTGAATAGGAACTTAAAATGTTATCCAAAAGTAAGCTTATGAAAAAATATGCTCAACAAACTTATTAGCAAAATAAAAAAACTGCAACAAAGTATCATTATAAAAGTATTAGTGTGTCTACAATTAAATAAAAAAATGGTAATACCAAGTTTTACTAGAAATATTGAGTAACAGGAACTCTCACTCAATTAATTGTCTATGTATAAATTGTTACAGACTCTTTGAAATTGTTTAGTAGTTTCTACCAAACCTGAACATATGTATATTATGACATATCAATTCTTACATATATACTAAGAATTTATATATAAACAGCAGGAATCTGTACATATGTCACCAAAAATAAGTACAAGAATATGGAAGTGTTATTGTATCCCCAAGGTAGAAATGACTAAAATTATCACAACAGTAAAATAGATGAAGTAAATGAAAAAAATTAAGTTAGAATTTTTACTACAATGCACTATTATAGAGTAATACAATACAATGCAATACAATACAATACAAACTACAACTATATACAACAAAACAGGTAAATCTCACAATGTTTAGTAAAGAAAAATCCATATATAGAATAGTTGCACTGATAATGCTAGAAAATTGGGGCACTTGGGTAGCTCAGTCAGTTAAGAGTCTGATTCTTGATTTCAGGTCAGATCATTATCTATTGGTTTGTGAGTTTGAGCCCCATTTTAGGCTCTGTGCTGTCCGTGCAGAGCTTGCTTGGGATTCTCTCTACCTCTTTCTCTCTGCCCCTTCCCCACTTGCACTCTATCTCTCTTTCTCACTTTCAAAATAAAGTTAAAAAAAAATTTTAAAAAGGAAAACAAGAAGGGACTTTATTGGTAACAGAAGTCAGAAGTGTGATTACATTTATCCAAGGGCTAATAACTGAGTAGAAGCATAAAGGAATATTCTAGAGCTTGATAGTATCCTATATTATCCATAATGTCTGGAAGGTATTATGCTGAGTGAAAAAAAGTCAGTCAAAGAAAGACAGATATCATATATTTTCACTTATATGTGGATCTTGAAAAACTTAACAGAAGCCCATGGGGAAAGGGAAGGGGGAAAATTGTTATAAACAGAGAGGAAGGCAAAACACAAGAGACTCTTAAATACAGAGAACAAACTGAGGGTTGATGGGGGGGGGGGTTGGAGAGAGGTGAAAATGGGTGATGGGCATTGAAGAGGGCACTTGTTGGGATGAGCACTGCGTGTTGTATGTAAGTGATGAACCACAGGAATCTACCCCAAAAACCAAGAGCACACTTTACACACTATATGTTAGTCAATTTGACAATAAATTATATTTTTAAAAAATCCAGTGGTCTATATGCTTATGATTTATTCATTTAATTCATGAGGGTTCTATTTTAAATTAAAAACCTACAAATAAAAATATCCTACTATATTTACATCTTACCTCATTTATTAATAAGTAGTTGAAATTAAATTTAAAATGAGTGTACACATTTATGTGAATTTCAAATAAATGAGATAAATTCTTTTTTGTTGTTTTGGCTACATTTAGAATAGATTTGAAATCAGTCTATTTCAACATGACTTATTCTCTCTATTTTTTTTTTCCAAAGCATTTACCATGTTATCTTATTTCACCTATTTGATGTTTTGTATCTGAAACAAAATCCTGTCTATGGATAAAGCTTTAAAAATACCACTGTAAGTGTTTTTATTCCCTTATGAAAGTCTATATGCTGAGGGTTTATTTGAATGAAACAGAGAAAGGGATTATGTAGAAGAAATGGAGCTTCTTGCTTTCACAAATAGTATTTTATGTTGCCAGTAAAAATATGTGTTTGTGTTTTCATCGTTGGGTTCACCGTTAATCTCTGCTTTAAAATTCGTATGTTATAAGAAAATTACAATGAAATTTAAAAATCACTGTTTTCAGAGGATAACTTCTAGCTAAGGTCAGAGAGATTAGAAGATGAACATCACAATAGATGCAATGCTACTTAGCTCTATCTCGAAACGTAAGTGAAAAGCTGATGGCCTGTATCAATAGTTATGTACAGATCCACATGCTTTATCATCTAGATTATTGCTTTATCATTAATTCCTTTTATTTACCAAATAGTTTTCACTGTATAACATGTACCTGTCTCTTAGAATGATATGAAAGTTTAGCATACCTCCCTTCCTAATTATAAAGCCACTAATTACCTACTACTATCAGGAACTTGACAAATACAACTGTCAGGGACAGGCTTTCCCCAAAATACTGTTTGGAGTTTAATACAACACATGGTAGCACAGTCAATTAAGACTTCAGAATTCTGTGCTACAATACGTGAACGCATTTTTAGCTGGTGTTTCTTTCTATCAATCAAACACATTTTAAAATGCTCATGTTTCATCTTTAAAAAAAACTGGTGTAAGAATTAAGCATTTAAAAATAAATTAAAGGAAATGATTGTTCTGGTGACATTGGTGGTTTAGTATTTTATAAATAAAACTTCAAACAATGTGTGTTTTTTTTATTCAGAATAAAGTCACATTTACCTTCCAGTTACCTCCAAGTTAAGCTTATGCTATATTTTTTCAAATATTACTAGTTAATTCTATCGAGTGGTTTTATTATGTGCTGTGCATTTTGCATATATTAAGTCTTATATGAAATTATCTAGGATATAGCTATTCTCTGTAATATAGAGTGTCAAGGTATCAGATGTACCGTTTCCCCATCATTTGACTGAAATTATTAGTAAGAAGCCTCCCAGCCTGCCATAGTTAACAGCACCGCTCTTAAGTGCGGATATCAGACAGGTGTCTGTGTCGCATATTGGGTTTTCATTGTGCAACTCTGAAAGTGCTAATAGTATTTGTTTCACACATAACTCTTCTCACTGCTTTGTTGTGATAAATACTCATGAAGTGAGGGAAAAGAAACACATGTCAAAGGAATGATTTCCACATAGGAGACCATATATTACTCAAATACTGGAAAATTTTCCCAGCCAGAGAATGCTATGTTTAAAGGATTCCAAATTTATAATTTTGGTTCCACTTAAGCTCTGTCCAATTAATAGGCACATGATGTAATAACATTCATTTAACTTCACATGAAAATCCTTTACATTTTAGTACATTTTATAACATGTTCACTCTATTGGTTGTGCTACAATTGACATAATCAAGTTTAACCATTCTAACAGTAAATTGAAAAAAATATATTGGGGATTTCTGGGTTTCAGTTACACTTGAAAAGAGCTCAGAAGTCAGCACTCCATCCTAACAAATAAAAAATGGAAGAGACTGAAAAATCAACAACTCTTCTTGGTCCATAAAAGAGGAAAAAACACAGGGCAAAACACTACCCCTTTTAGTGGAGAGACAGACAGGTGAACATAAGCCATGACTTACCAGAACAGAGACTCAGGAGCTGAAACTGCCACTGGAATTGGGCCTATGTAGGAAAATGAACTGTAATTGATGAATTTCTGAAGGCTTAGTGTGGTCACTTTTGAGAGTTAACAATTCCAGGAAAAACCAGTGACCTTGACAAGATTCTTTCAGTAAATATTGCAGAAAAATTTCCTCTTGCTTTCTGCAAAGTATTTTTTTTTTTTTTAGAGCAAAAGAGAGAGAGAGAGACATCAGGCAATAGAGAAGAGCAGAGGGAGAGAGAGAATCTTAAGCAGGCTCCATGTCCAGCCTGGAGCCAGATGTGTTATTCAATCTTACAACCATGAGATCATGACCTGAGCCAAAATCAAGAGCCAGATGCTTAACAGACTGAGCCACTCACATGTCCCAGAAAAGAAACCATTTTGGAAAATAGCAGAGTACTCTGTGCTTCCTAAGGTCTGCCCTAATCAAGCTCATATGGAACATTCACTAAAATAAAATACATTTTGGGCCCCAAATCACACCTACCACATTTAAAAGAATAGAAATTATATAATTTCTTCTCTCAGATCACTATGGAATTAAACTAGAACTCAATAACAAAGATAACTGGAAAATCCCAAAATAAATAAATATTAAACAACCTATACATGTCTTCTATATAACACAGTCATCAAAGAAGAAATCAAGAGAAATTTTAAAATATTTTTAACAAAATGAAAATGAAAACGTAACTAATCAAACTTTACAGGATGCAGTAAAAGCAACACTTAGAAGGAAATACATTGCATTGAATGCATATATTAGAGCAGAAAGATCTAAAATCAATAATCTGAATTCCCACTTTAGGATAGTAAAAAAAAAGAGCAAATTAAATACAAAGTAAGCAGAAGAAAAGAAATCATAACAATTAGAGAAGAAATAAATGAAACTGAAAACAGGGAATCAGTAGATAAAATTAAGAAAACCAAAGATGTTTCTTTGAAAAGATCAGTAAAATTGAGTCCCCTCTTGTCAGGGTAAGTAAGAAAATAAGAGAGAAGGTACAAATTATTAATATCAGAAATGAAAGAAGGGATATCACTACAGATCCTATGGACATTAAATAGATAAACAAGGATATTATGAACAACTCTAGGCCCACAGATTTGATAACTTAGATGAAATGGACCATTCCTTGAAAGACACAATCTGCCAAACCTCACACAAGAAGAAATAGATGATATGAATAGACTTTACTTATTAAAGAAATTGAATCAATACTTAATATCATTCCCAAACAGTAAGCGCCAGGTTTAGATGGTTCTCTGGTGAATTCAACTGAATATTTAAGAAAGAAATTGGATCAATTCTCTAGAATTTCTCCCATAGGATAAAAACAGAGGGAATACTTCCAACTCATTCAAGAAGCCAGCATTACCTCTATACTAAAGTCAGACAAAGACATTACAAGAAAGCTACAGATCAGTATTTCTCAAGAATATAAATGCAAAAATCCTCAATAAAATATTAATAAATCAAATACAATATTGTATAGAAAGAAATATACATCATGACCAAGTGGTTTCAATATCTGAAAAGCAATTAATGTAATTTGTCATATCAACTGGCTAAAGAAGGAAAATCACATGATCATTTTATTGGATACTAAACACTCATTTGATAAAATTCAACGCCCATTCATTATAAAAATTCAGGGGAACCTGGATGGCTTAGTAGGCTAAGTTCCCAACTTCAACTCAGGTCATGATCTTGTGATCTGAGGATTCAAGCCCCCCATTGGGCTCTGAGCTGACAGCTCAGAGCTTGGATCCTGTTTCAGATTCTGTGTCTCCCTCTCTCTCTCTCTGCCTGTCCCCTGCTCTCTGTCTCTGTCTCTGTCTCTCTCTCAAAACTAAATAATAAACACTGAAAAAAAAAAACACTCAGTAAACTAGGAATAGTGGGGAAACCCCTCAAGTTAACAAAGATAATCTACAAAGAATCTTCCAACGAATATACTTAATGATGATGAAATCAAAGCTTTCACGTTAAGATCAATAGCAAGGCAAGCATATCCCTTCATACCAGTCTTTTTTCAATATAAATTAAATTTATAACTATTTAAATAAAAAGAAAGGAAAGGAAAGGAAAGGTTAAAGATATACTTATTGGGAAGAAGAGATAAAACTGGATTTATTTTTAGATGACATGGTTGTCTATATAAATACCCATGAGAATGAAGCAAAAACTCCTAAAACTAATATAGAATTACAGAAAGTTTGTGGGATATAAGATCATTATACAAAAGAATCACTTTTCTATATACTAACAGTGAAAGAGTGGAAATTGATGGGCAAAATAGGTGAAGGGGTTTAAGAGGTACAATCTTCCAGTTATAAAACAAATAAATGAGAGTTATGAAAAGTATAGTTTAGAGAATATACAGTCAATAATTTTGCAACAATATTGTATGGTGACAAATGGTACCTACACTTATGGTTTTGAGTACTGAGTAATGTCTAGAACTGTCAATTCACTATGCTGTACACGTGAAACTAATATAACATATATATAAATATATAAAATATATATGTTATATAAATATATAAAACTTATACCCTTATATAAAACTTATACCCTTCAGAAATATTAAATCAAAATGAACCATAGACCTATATATAAAATAAAAAAAACCTAAAAAAAACTCCTAGAAAATAACATAGATATGAGAAAGCCTAGATAACCTTGTGTATGATAATGATTTTTAGATACAACAGCAAAGATGTAATCCAGAAAAAAATAATGAATAAGCTGAACTTCATTAAAATTAAAAAAAAAACTTACACACTATATTTTTTAAAAAGTCAAGAGTATGAGGAGTCAAGTCACATATTTTTTTTGTAAAAAATAAATCTAATAGAGGACTGTTATCCAAATATACAAAGAAATCTTAAAAATCAATAAGAAAACAACCCAATTAAAAAAGTAGTCCAAAACGTTAATAAATACCTCTGCAAAGAAAACATGTAGATGAAAAATAAACATATGAAAATATACTCCACACTATCAAGGGAATGCAAGGCAAAATGACAATGCACACTAAAACCAAACTTACACATTAAAATGACAAAATTTGGAACACTAAGAACAATAAATGCTGACGATGATGTGAAAAAACAGGAACTCTCATTCATTGCTGGTGGGAATGCAAAATGGTACAGCTGCTTTAGAAGACAGTCTGTTGGTTTGTTACCAAACTGAACATATTAAAAGAAAACTAAACATACTTTTCCCATATGATCCACTCCTTGGTGTTTGCCCAAAGGAGATGGACATCTATGCCCACACAAAAACCTGCACCTGAATGTTTATGGTATCTTTTATTCATGATTGCCAAAACTTGGAAGCAACCAGGATGTTCTTCAATAAGCAAATGGATATATAAAGTGTGGTACATGCAGGGAATGGAATATTATTCAATGCTAAGAAGAAATAAACTATCAAGTCATGAAAAGACATGTAGGATCTTTAAATTCATACTATTAAGTGAAAGAACCCAATCCGAAAATTGTGTATATTGTATAATCTGACATATGACATTCTCAAGAAAGTGAACATATGGAGACTGCAAAAAGATCATAGAGATCATCATAGAGAGGTAGAGGGAAGGGGAATAAATAGGACAAACACACAGGATATTTAAGGCAGTGAAAATAGTTTTGTATGATACTAAGATAATGAATGCATGTCATTATAAATTTGTCAAAAGCCACAGAATGAAGTCCGACCCCAAAACTGAACCCTAATATAAACTATTAACTCTGGGTGTTAATGCCATGTCAGTATAAGTTCCCTGATTCTAACAAATGAACCACCGTGGTGGAGGGTTATTGATAATAAGGGAAGCTATGCATGTGTGGGGGCAGGGAGTATATAGAAGGTCCTCTAAAACTGCTGTGAACTTAGAATTGTTCTAAAACATTAAAGTCTTAAAAAACAAAATGAAACAAAATAACAACAATTGTTTCCACATTTTTTTTTTACTTTTCCAATTAGAAATAAATTGTACAGTAGTACACCTGCCATAGATTTCTAACAGTTTCCTAGTGTTTTACAGGTTTAATTCAAGGTGTTGATTTTAACACCTGTATATAACATAGATTTCTTGATAACTAGAAAAGATCAGTGTAGATGTCATTATGAATTATTTCCCAGTTCTGGTTGGGGGGGGGGATTTGAAAATGTCAACTCTAGCTTATTTATTAATTTGTTTACTCACTTTTTTTACCCTTTCCCTTGAGAATCTTCTCAATACGTTTTCAGTATAGAAATTAAAATGGATGGAAAAGTATCACTATGTTTAAATGACTTTTCTCTCCAAATTAATAAATCAATGGAATCAAAAATAACCTTTCAATGGGATATTTGATGGAATTGAAAAGCTAACCACATATTGAAGAATACCAACTAATAACTTTATACCTGAAAATATTCTAAAATATCAAGTAAATATGAAGGAGAATCCTGTCAGGTAACAGCCAACTTTACAGCTCTAAAAATTCAGAGAGGATACTACTGATGCAGGTAAGAGTACATGATTGTGCATAGTATAGAGAATATTTTCACTCTTTATCCTTAATAGACGTCAATGCATAGGATAATGTATTTGTGTATTACTTGTATAATTAAAAAAAATTAAGACGAATGGCATTATTTGCTAACATTTCTGAGAGGTTCCTCTATGCTAGGAATTGTTCTAGGTATTTTCTGACCTGTGAAAACCTGCATACGACAACCTTACTGTCCTGTTTCAGAAGAGAAAACTGATGCTAGAAAAATTAACTTGCCTAAAGTTGCATAGCATGGAAATGTCAGAGATGGGATGTAAATCAGGCTGACTAGCGTCTATATGCTGAACTGGAAACCACTTTGCCAAAGGGCTTGGTTTTGTGCTCAGGTTATCACAAGGCATGGTTTTCATATTGCAGCATTGAGGTGTCAGCCAGGCCAAATTCCTGTCTTGAGGCTTGGAGCAAGATTTTGCCTAAAAGCTCACTGAAATTGTTGGCAGAATTTATTTCCTCACAGTTATATGACTGAAGTCTCCATTTTCCTGCTGTCAGCTAGAACTCTCAGCCCCTAGAGGCCACCTGCCTTCTTGCCGTGTGTCCTACCTTGTCTTCAAAGCCAGCAATGGAAAACTTCTCATGGCTCAAATCCTAATCTTAATTCAAATGGATCTTATTTCCCCTTTCCCAGACTGCTAATCCCAGATTTAACGGGTTTATATAATCTCATCAGGCTCACTCCAATATTGCCTTTATTTTAGGATCAGCTGATTTGGAATCTTAATTACACTTTCAAAATCCATGCACAGCAGTGCCCAGATTAGTGTGATGATGAATTTTATGTGTCCTCTTGATTAAGCTCTGATGCCCAGCTGTTGAAACACTAGTCTAGATGTTGCTGTGAAGGTATTTTTTAGATGTGATTTAACATCGATAATCAGTAACTTTAGGGGCACCTGGGTGGCTCGGTTGGTTAAGTGTCTGACTTTGGCTCAGGTCATGATCTTGCAGTTCATGGGTTCAAGCCCTGAGTCAGGCTCTGTGGTGACAGCTCAGAGCCTGGAGCCTGCTAAGGATTCTGTGTCTCCCTATCTCTCCCCTCAACACCACCCCCCCTCTCAAAACTAAAATAAACATTAAAAAATGAAGTAGCTTTAAATAAAGAAGATTATCCCCATAATGTGAATGAGCCTCATTCAACCATTTCAAGGCCTTATTAACAAAGACTGAAGTTTTTCCAAAAAGAAATTCTGCCTCAAGACTGCAACACAGAAACCCTGCCTGAGCTTTAACCTATCTGCCTGTCCTATAAAATGGCAACATTATATCCTTCCTAAATTTCCAGCCTGTTGGCTTGCCCTGCAGATTTTTGACTGCCCACCTCCTTAACTATGTGAGCCAATTACTTCAAGTCTCCATCTCCAATTCTTACCTGCCCAACACTTACCTAGTTTCAACATATTCTAGTTCAATTTTTAGTCACTAATTTTAATAGTAGGACTTTTTATAAAATTAATGAGTAGAAAGAGGATTTTTTTCTTGTATAGAATTGCTATATTTAGGGAATAAAATGCAGGACACCGAGTTAAATTTGAAATTCAGATACACGACGCATAATGTTTTAGTATTAAAAGTATCTCAATAATGCGCACACTAAAAGTCCATTATTTATCTTAAATTCAAATTTAGCTGGTGTCAGTTTATCTATCAACTCTACACTGAGAGCACTTTTTTTTTCTTTGAGTTTTAAGGAGTGCCCTCCCCTCATTTTTGTTTGCTTATTTAAGATTTAGAAAGAAATTGTTTAAATATTTAGAATGGTATTTGTGTATTTAACGGTTATGGTATTCAGCATATATTAAACCAGTATTTTTTTTTAAATTGTAATACTTCTAGAGGCAATAATACAGAAGCTCATGTTGTTTTGAAGTCATTTTTAAATACTGATACATATTTATGTGCATGGAGCTTACAGAAAGTTAAAGGATTCCACGAGATATTCTGAGACCTTAAAAACAAACGGCACGTATCGCTAAGCACACATTATCTAGAAAGCACAATTCACTTGTGTAAGAAGCTGTTCAAACAATAGCATTATATATTCCTTGTCTTTCCCAAACACATTGCAGACACGGCAGCTCTATCCTTCCCATTAATGAAGATGTAGGCGATGTGAAGAGGGCAAGTTCACATCACCAGAACTCCAGAAATCAGATCACAATCACGGTTGTGGCAGTTTCATAATCTTTCACATTGCAGGTTGACCGATTTTTCAAATACATAAAATAGCACGGGCTTCCAACCAAACAGAACCAGCTTCTCATAACTCAGATTTCCAATTAGTTTCTGTTAAGCCAGATTGTTTCCCACACCGGAAAAAATAAGCAACACAAGTTTGAACAGCACGGGTCCACTAATACGTGGAGTGTTTAAAATAAATTCGGTGCAGTACTGTAAATATATTATTCCTTATGATTTCCTTAATGACATTCTTTTCTCTAGAGTATTTTATTGTAAGAACACAGCGTATGATACAAGTAACATACAAACTATGTATTAATTGACCGTGTTATTCATAAGGCTTCTGGTCAAAAATAGGCTTCAGTGATTAAATTCTGGGTGAGTCAAAATTATAGATGGGTTTTCCACTGTGCAGAGATTTGGCGTTTCTAACCCTTGTGTTGTTCAAGGGTCAACCCGTATTTCCAAAGAAATTTTTAAAAAGGAGGAAAGGCAAAATGACTGTCAATAGTGACGTAGAAAGAGTTTTATTGCTTCATTTATGCTTGGAATAGCTTTATTGATCTGGCCAATATCAGTGGCATTTGGTCCAACAGGTAAATGTAAACAGGAGAAGCAGAAGGCAAGTCTTCAAGTAAGGAGGAGTCTGACTGGGAACAATTCCAAGTATTACTTGCTCACGAGCCACGCTAAGAGCAGGACAAATTGCACGAATAAGGAACATTCTTGTATTAAAGGAGGTATTTTGGGGGTAAGGGGAGGGAGAGGATAATACCTCAAACATGTCAAAATAAATTTTAGGAATAAAACATGCCTGTATTTATTTTAGCAGTCACCTTACCTTACTTTTTTATACAAACCTCTTAAGTTTATATAAAACCTAAATGAATTACTGTCATTTAAGTTTGTTATTGTTGCTACACGAAAACAGACTTCAAAGCCAATTTCTTCTGCTTCAAAATATCATCAAGAAATCCTTATTTTATTTTACTGTATAAAAACTGATTAAGTGTCATCTTAATAGAGAAATAACATTATTTGGCTATCAGTAGACTTAATGAACATTAATACAACTTCATGAATTATTTTTTGTAAGTTTTGAGGTCTTATCAAATGTTTGAAAGGTACATTTTTTGGTCTAATAGATGATTTAATTGCATAATAAAAGCATATAATTGTGATTGCCATTTTATATGAATGATAAGTAATATTATTCATGTAAAAAACTTAATCACCTATGAGAATAATGGATTTGCTTTAGATTTGTTTCCGAATTTATTTATGGAAATCTTAAAGTGCTGAGAAAAATTCCAATACAGAAATATTTGGGGGACCTCGGTGGCCTTGAGCATCCAACTCTTGATTATGGTTCAGGGCATGACCCCAGGGTTGTCAGATCGAGCCCCACATTGGGCTCTGTGCTGAGTGTTAAGCCTGCTTGAGATTCTCTCTCAGCCCCTCCTCCCCTCTCTCTCTCTCTCTTTCCCTCAAATTAACAAAAAAGGATAAGAAATATTTAATATCTCTGGTTAAGGTTAAAAGCAACTGGGAAGAGCAGTTAAATCTTTTCTACCCTCTATAAAAGTACCAAATCCATTTGTGAATTATGGCATGAAATTATGAAGTGATATTTGACCCTAGACATTAGGATGGAATTTATACTTATGAAGTTACCTGTGGTGTTTAGAGCACAACTGTTGAACTTCAATAACCTAAATTTTCTGCATGAATAGTCTTTAATTACTATGGAAAATTTCCAAAACTGTAATTTAATTTAAACTACATTGTTGTCCAAGAAGTCTTATAACAGGATATTTGTATTTATAGAGTCTCACTAATTGTAGTCTCTATAACTTAACTTTTTATTGCATTGTTCATAGATCAGCTAAACTACTTTGCTATTTTGTAAGAATTTAAGTTTCACTATTCAACTCTTTGGGGTATACTTTTGTCTTTATTCATACGAAAAATTTCTATTAGTCTTAATAAGAATTGCAGGGAGTTCTGTCAAGGGAGTTATATCCCCATGTCTCTACCAAAGGAATTATTCAACCCTTTGATTGTAATAATTATCCACTTCAGCTACTGTCTTATATACACATAGACAACCATGTTCATCTCATGAATAATTATAACATAGTTATGGTAATATCTTTATATAGAGAAGAACATGTTTTAAATACAAAGTAATGTCTCACTTTGAGCTATAGCTGGATGAAATTTAGTTTATAAGTATATTCTAGAGTCCACCTTCGTGTGGACAGCACCCTCGTAATTGCAATTGCATAAGCAACTTAAAATATTAAAATAATGGTGACAGATAATGTTTTCTTTAAACATAAGATTTTACAGCTACCTATTGGCATCTGTCAAATGGAATGGGAGACACTTTTACAAGTCCATTGATATAACAAATTCATGATGTTAACTCCTAAAAAGAAATATTAGCATGCAACTCATAATTTTGGCAATGCACAAAGTTAAGAAGTTTTTTTTTTAAACTTTATAGGCTCTATGAGATGATATCGAGTCTTCCATACCAAGAACTATAATCTATGGTTCACACATTGACACTATTGCTAAGAACACTGATACCAAGCTGTTGTTAGGTAGCTGCTGAAAGTTAGGGGCTGTTTTTCTCTTTCAGTATGAAAAGGAAATAAATTTAATATTTCTAAAGCATTTATACTAGTGTCTGCTTTGAGGTGTTCTATACATTTTTATTTTCAGCAAAATCAAAGCTAGTTCATGTATTAATTTTTCACCTGTTTGCTCTGCGAACATAAATTTAAAAACAAAAATGCATAAAAATTGTGTATACAATTAAGACATGTAGTTTAGAAATACATAGTAAACTGCCATTTACTGCTCTCATGGCCTCTACATTCTTAGCGTTGTGAGGGGGGCAAGAAGGAGACAGTTAATGAACAAAGTCAAATTATCAAAAGTGATATTGAATGAGTGTGATTTGAGTATGTTATTTTATCTATGGTGATCAGAAGAAAAATATATGATTGGTTGACCTTTTAGTGGATAAGTTTTTAAAAAATGAGGCTGGGCCATATAAATATCTGGAGAAAGAATTGTCCAGATTTAGAATAGAAAACAGCAAGCATTATGTTGGGATAATTCCTGATGTGTTTGAATGCAGCAAATAATCCAGTGGGGCTGAAACAGAATAGGGAAGGGGAAGAGGAAAGTCAGAGGAAAAGATAGTGAGAATGAGCAAAGGTGGAATTCACTGATTAAACTGAATGTTTAGTGTCATACTTTTTGTAATAATCTGTGCCTAAAAAATTTATTCATCAAGGAAAAAAAATCAGATGTATTTCTCTATGCTCAGTGATACTAAATTAATTTTCAGAGAGATTATATCCTCTCCTATGTTATAAAATTACAGGGTGGAATATTAAATTCCACACTTTTTTAAATTTCAAATTTCAAGAAAATGAATTAACCAGTGTTCAGTTTAGCTTTCTCAATTCATATTGTTGAGAAAGGAGGAAATCTTTCCAAATGGAATTTATTTAACTGGACTATTTTTTGGAACTTAAAACTATCATAATCTTTTAGAAATATCAGAATGATATGATTATCTTTGAAGTAGTTACCCTATATGTTAAAAAATAATTCGAAGTTTCTATCAGTAGTTAGAAGTAACTATAATTTTGATCCACTGATTTCTGTTTGCTAATTGAATAGTATTAAATATCACTCCTGGAAAGAGTTCAAAAATAATTTCTGTAATGAATATTGAAATATAAAGAACAGTAACTGACATTTTGTTGAAGAAAAGCCCTCAGATGTCAGTTTCCAAATAGGATAAAAAATAATTTTTAATGCAGCAAAACTAGGTTTAAGTTACAGTTGGAATTACCTTGATAATTAAATTGTATATTTAACTTACACCAATATGAACAAAGAATGTTTTTGTGTCTCTGAATTTGATATTTATTAAGCCAGCCCATTTCACTTGTTTAATACAGATCTGTAGTGTTATAGGTGCATTTCCTACACCGAAAACCCACTGAAATCCCTTGAGCTTTCTGTCCACATTTACCTGGAAACTTCAGTTGACTTGAACCCATGTGAGTGTCTAAGTACCCTGACTAGTCTGTCCTAAACCACACTACAGTTTGATGATATTGCATTGTATGTATACATGTGTGTGTGAGTGGTCCAGACCCTGGGTTTTAATACTGTGTGAAAATGTCAAAGTGAAAGGTCACAGAGAAAAGAAAAGGAAACCTCTCTTTTCATAGAACAGAAAAATAATTATAAAAGCTTGAATGTGTTATTGAAGTAATTTAGTGAAAATATGTGGTCAGAAACTAAGACTATATTTAATTTAAAAACCAAATGTGAGTTTTTAAAGTTTTATGGAGACACTGAAATTAGTGAAAATATGGGCTAAAAAAATCTTTCACCAGGAGGTAGCCAAAAATTACATTGAAAATTTGCTTCAGTAATGTTTGACGAAAGCTGTAACTGAATAATTTTCAGTGCTAATGAAACAGCCTTCTACTGGTGCCATATTCTGGTAAAATGAATGAATGAATCTTTTTAGCTGCAAAGTTTACATGGATATAAATTTAAAAATAAAATCTGGGCGATGGGCATAATGGGTGAAGGGGAGTAGAAGATGCAGGCTTCTGGTTAGAGAATAATTAAGTCATGGGGATAAAAGGTACAGCATAAGGGATATAGTCAATGATATCATAGAAGTATCTATGGTGACAGATGGTAACCACAATTGTGGTGAGCATACTGTATAGAGAAATTGAATCACTCTGTTGTACCCCAGAAACTAATGTGACATTGTGTATCAACCATACTCAAATTAAAAGTTTAAATTAAAAAATCGTAATAAAAAATAAAATCTGAGACTTCAGTTTGATGAATTATGGCACTTAAGGCTGCCTTAACAAACTCCTAACATGGCTGAGCAGAGAGCATCATCAGATTTTAAGTGTGCTAAGACTAGATCAACTGTTCCTGGCTATAGTCCCACAAAACAAAAAAGATGGCAATAATTGAAAAAAAAAGTGAACACCTGAAACATTTAAGCAACTTTTGTGTGTGTTATTACACATGGCTGAAAGTATGAGAAACCTGGGAAAAATTTTTAGCTTGATCAATGATCAGTCTGTACCAATACTGCAGCTCACCATAGATTAGTAAGACTGAACTTCATGTAAAAACTATTCTCAAAAATTTTTTCCTCCAAATGTGACATCTATCAAATACCTATGTGACCAAGGAAATTTAATGTCTCCAGGGGAGTCACTGTAAACATGTCCTTGGAATTGTTGCTCGCTGTGTTTAGCAGGGATTGGCAAATGATCTCAGGGATGTCACTTATGCAGCTGGGAAAGAGATTTGGGTTTATAATTATATTTTATAATATGGAAAGAGCCCAAATGTCCCATTGACTGTTGAATGGATAAAGAAGATGTAGTGTATATATACACACCCACACACACATACACATACAATGGAATATTACTCAGCCATCAAAAATGATGAAATCTTGCCATTTGCAGTGACATGGATGGAGCTAGCATATGTTATATACAGCAAAATAAGTCAGAGAAAGACAAATACCATATGATTTCACTCTTATGTGGAATTTAGGAAATAAATCAGATGAACATGGGGAGGGGAGGAAGAAAGAGGCAAACCAGAAAGCTGACTCTTAAAAATAGAGAACTTGGGGCACCTGGGTGGTTCAGTTGGTTGAGCCTCTGACTTTGGCTCAGGTCATAATCTCACGGCTTGTGGGTTCGAGCCCGGCATCGGGCTCTGTGCTGACAGCTCAGAATCTGGAGCCTGCTTCATATTCTGGGTCTCCCTCTCTCTCTCTCTCTGCCCTCTCCCACTCATGCTGTCTGTCAAAAATAAATTCACATTAAAAAAATAGAGAACAAATTGAAGGTTGCTGGAGGGGAGGAGGACAGGGGAATGGGCCAAATGGGTAATGGGCATTAAGGAGGGCACCTGTTGTGATGAACATAGAGTGTTAACATCTAATGATGAATCAATTCTATTCCTGAGACTAATATTACACTATATATTAACTAACTGGAATTTAAATAAAAAGTTGAAACTAAAAAGAAACTAAAAATAAATAAATAAATGGATACATAGACAAATAATTTCTTTAAAAAAAAAAAGAGTGAATGTGAAGTCAAAGATCTTAGAGGAGCTTGCTATGCTGATGGGATATCAAAATTTATTAATCCTACCAAAAGTTTTTTAGCCAAATACATACTTGAATTTGAATAAGGTGCAATAAATAAATAAATAAACAAATAAACAAATAAATAAGTCAATAAATAACTGAAGTTGAGTATTTTGCAGTGAATTGGATTTAAATATGTAAAATAACCAGGAAATGGATAAAAATATTCCCACAGAATATTGAACAAGGTATTTTTGTTAGTGCTCATTTAAAGGGAAGCTACTTAGGGGCACCTGCATGGCTCAGTCAGTTAAGTGTTCAACTCTTGGTTTCAGCTCAGGTCAAGATCTCACGGGTTCTTGAGTTTCAGCCCTGCATTGAAAGCTCTGTGGTATCAGTGCAGAGCCTGCTTGGGTTTCTCTCTCTCTTCGTCTTTCTCTGGCCCTTCCCCACTTGTGCCCTCTCTCTCCTTCAAAATAAATAAATAAACTTCAAAAGTGATTCCACGGCTCAAAATTGTATTTAAAAAAATAAAATAAAGAGGAGCTACTTAGATACAAGGGATGTTAAAAGACTCAGAGGATTCTGGGAGAAGTCTATTAAAAACAGTCTATCATCCGAGAAACCTGCTTAAGGCCTATCATCTGGTATTATCTTTCGTAGTAAACTGATGTGCTTGCTTCAAAATCCTCAATCAAAATGATAGAATAAACACTTCATTTTACTGCATTATATATGTGCAGCATTTCATTTCTTTTGATTTTTTCACATTTGTTGCTTTACATCTTAAGGATATTTGCCAACTTTTCATTTGCTTTAGGCACTTATTACAATATAAAAAATCAGTAAATAAAATCTACTATTATGTTATCTCTTCCCATATCATATTCATATCTTTTCTGGGTGAATCTGCAGTGATAAGATAGGTTAGCAATCAGTATCTGCTGCAGAACAACACATCTGCAGGTCCTAATATTCACCCCATGGGTTTATGACACTGGCAGATTACTTTTGATATATATGGATTACTCTAGAGAGGTTACCTTTTTAATCCTGTAGTTATCTCCACTCATAGACAGATGTAAATTCTCAAATATTAATAAATCTGTAAAGGTCTATACTGTCCTTCAGTTCAAATTAATGTCCACATACTTCCCCCCAAAATATTTTATTCTGTGACCAAACATTAAAATACTAGTGCAGTCAAAATTAGATGGCATTAAGCATCATTTAGAATGGAGGAGGATATATATCATAGCAAAATTATTTCAGATTTACTGCATCGTCTAATATAATTCAGTTCTATCACTCTGTGGTAGAAAAGTATAGAATGTTTTCTTAAATTCTGATCTTCTGATACTGTGATTATTTAATATGTTTTAGAAAATCTTCTCCAAGGGATTTAGCTTCTTGCAAGAGTAGGGTTTCCCTTACAGTTTCCAAATAAAAAGAACATCGTATGCTCTCTGATATCCAAATACAGTGAGGTCTGCATGGGGAAAAGCTGTGTTGCTGGGTACCATCCGTCATATTAATCGGCTTGTGCATTTTTAATAGACACTTTAAATTTTTTTTAACATTTACTTATTTTTGAGACAGAGAGAGACAGAGCATGAACGGGGGAGGGTCAGAGAGAGGGGGAGACACAGAATCTGAAACAGGCTCCAGGCTCTGAGCTGTCAGCACAGAACCCGACGCGGAGCTGGAACTCAGGGACTTCAAGATCATGAACTGAGCCGAAATCGGATGCTTAACCGACTGAGCCACCCAGGCGCCCCTACACTTTAAATCTAAAACCGTATTTGTCAAACTTGTTTGCAGCCAGGACTCTAGATGTATAGAAGTCTCACACAAGACTGGAAGGCAAAACATCAGAAATGGTTTCAATAAATTGATTTATCTTGCCAATAGGGCTGGAGATGCTTAGCTCTATCTGGGACAATCAGGCAGCCATTATAGTGCCTGCTTCCTATTTATTTATTCCCTATTCCATATTTATCTTATGCTAAGAAGTTCCAGATGTTTTTAATATTCACTCATGTAATCCTCATAACTTGAAAGGATAGTCATGGTTCCTATTCTCAGTTTACAGATGGGGAGAACTGAAGCACAACGGATTTCCTAATGAGGCTGAGGTCACAAGGTTAATGAATGGTGGAGGCAAGATTTGAATTTAGCGAGGCTTGCTACAGAGTCCATGCCCTCAACCACTATGCTGTGTTACTTTTTCATTTATCTTTCCTAGCATCCCTAGAATTTCAGACACTGAGTAAAGTGTCAGTACATTAATGAGATTTCTAAAAGAATTTTTAGAAGAATTTTTAGGAGTTACAGTGTAGCTGTTTACCTTGGCTGCTATTGTTCCTAGCTACGCGGTATGGAAACCGTGGCTATCTGGGGGATTCTAAGAACTATTTAAGATGGCCCTTTCATCATTAATTAGCAGGTATATTATTGCCTGAAACTGAGGAGTTGTAAGCAATGCAGTAATTGGTTACAAAGGTGCTTGTGGAAAAGACACTCTCAAAGCTATCTAGGATTAATGATTTCACGAGGTTGAGATTAAGTCAGCGAGGAGCCAATTAATACAAAAGGATAAGACACTAGTAATCCATGGCATGCAGTGACAAAATAGTTACTTAAAGTATTACCTATGATCACCTGGAATTAATTGCCTATTGAGAGCTAGGCTTTAACAGACTTGGTGGTATTATGGTCCATGACCATGACAGGTTTAACAGGGCAGTAGGGTTGAGAATGGCAGTTTCTGCCCATGCTCCAAAGATAGTGACCAACTCACGATTTCGATTTTCATCTCAAAAGTTGCTGAGAACACACAGGTCTTTTGTCCCGACCAAAGTAAGCACTTTTTAGCTGCAAAGTTTACATGTATATAAATTTAAAAATAAAATCTGACCCTTCAGTTTGGCAAATTAAGGCATTCTATTAGTTTCCTAAGTGGCCTTAATAAAGGCAGCCTAAGAAATAGATAAGCTTCAGGCTTTCCTACGAAGTAGGTAGGTTAAAACAACTGAAATTTATTTTCTTCCTGGACATTAGAAGTCCAAAATTAAGGTGTCATGGAATCTGGCTCCCTGACGGCTACACAGCAGAATCCTTCCCTGCCTTTGTAGTTTTTGTTATTTGACAGCAATGCTTGGCATTCGTCGGCCTCATACGCATCACTCTGGTCACATGACTGTCTTCTCCCTGCACGTCTTCGTAATGTCTTCCCTCTGCATATCTGGCCATGTCCTCATATAATAACCTATGGGTTATTAGGATGGGCCATAATCCAGTGTGACTGGTGTCCTTATAAGAACCTATTTCCAAATAAGCTTGCATTCTGAGGTACTGGCAGTTAGACTTCAACTTCTATTTTTTGAGGAAAACAAGTCAATCCATAGTAAGTATATAAACTAAACATACAGTCTCAAGTATTTTGTGAAAATTAGGACATTTAGTAAGAGAAAATGGGATAGTGAAATTTGGAGGGAGAAGGAGATAGTTTGATAGTATTCCAGTGACATTCATAGGATTCCCAAACCCCCGCGCCAAGATATAAGACTGCTCCTGTCTTCTGCGAACAAATACAATGAATGTATGTGAGGGAATAATCTTGATGAGATGCAGATTCTCCTCATACTCCTCTCTTGTTTTCCTTAATTTCCACCAGGCCTGTAATAAACACATCCAAGATGCTTCAAGAGAGAAATTCCAAAGCCAAAATTTTGTAGAAAATGGTGTATACACCAACATAATTGCAAGAGTTGGCTCATGTATTAGGTCCTGTAATCCAGGAGTTATGTGTGGAGATTCAGGGATTTCTAGATGAAGAAAGGAATACTATAATTGCACATTAGGCCAAATTTATTAATGTGGAACAGCTGCCAAAAATTTTGAGTCAATGTGCCAACTTGAGAAATTAGAAGTGGTTTTAATTGCCGGTTCATTCTGTTGATGTGATTTGGAGGTCATTAGTTCATTCCATATGAAGTTGAAATTCCAGAAACTCCACGACAAAACATAAAATAAGATAAAAGCATAAATCAAGATACCCAAACACTGAGTGAATTGGAAGGTTGGAACTGTTAGGTCATACAACATTCATTCCCTAACTATGTCCCTGAGAGAATCCAGAGACCACTATTTTTTAAAACATTCATAAATCTCTTGATGAGTAGAATATCAATTCTGAAATTCCCTGGAACTATTCTACGTATGTATATGTAGAACAGTTCCAGGGAATTTCAAAATTGATATACGTGTGTGTATATATGTGTGTATATTCCTATATATATACATATATATATATATATATATATATATATATATATATATATATGTATATATATAGGAAATGCTCCACTGAAGTAGACTTTTTGTTTGGATTTGATTGAAGGATTTCTGGAGTGCAGAAACAAAATAGTAACACAAAATTGCCAAAACAATGCTCTTTTAATTATTCTTGGTTATTTTAATAGTCAATACAGTTGTATTAACAATCAGAATGTAGGGGCACCTGGGTGTCTCAGTCGGTTGAGCGTCCAACTTCGGCTCAGGTTATGATCTCGTGGTCTGTGAGTTCGAGCCCCGCATCGGGCTCTGTGCTGATGGCTCAGATCCTGGAGCCTGCTTCAGATTCTGTCTCCCTCCCTCTCTGACCCTCCCCCGCTCATGCTCTGTCTTTCTCTCTCTCTGTCAAAAATAAATAAAACATTAAAAAAAATTTTTTTTAAAAAACAATCAGAATGTAAACTTCACGAATCATGGTTCTGGACAACTCCTGATATTATGTCTGGGACTTACTATGTGTCACTAAGATCACCTTTGATTTATTTAACTGGAATGGGGTAGGAGGGGAACAGAAAAGCTCTCTTATTCTGGAGACTAATTTGAAGATCCTTAAATGGCTATGGCTGTAATTCCCAGTCCTGAGTTAGTTCACAGGTACGGAATTCGTTGAAAAAATCTGAGTCTGGATTCTATTTTGGAAGAACTATGAGATAACTCCATAAGTACATCTTCTTTCTAGTCTTCCCCAATTGGCACTTGCAGCCATTTATCAGAGGGAATGTTCACGGGGAAAAGAGCATTTTGGGGGATTTTTGGAGGTGTTCTCTGAGATAACACTGATCCTTGAAAACAAAATTCTGTTGTCCACCAGCCAGAAGAAGGGGCTTATATGGCTCAGATGATAAGTGATTCTTGGAAAGTTCATCAGGATTGGGAAACTAGTCTATGGCAATTTCCTTACTTCAAAAGTTTATAATGTTTTAGTTTTTTATCGTGAAATATAGATTCACAGGAAGTTGCAAAGGTAGAACTAGGGAGGCCCAGTGTACCCTTTACCCACTTTCTCCCAATGTGTACATTGAACATTATTATAGTACAATATCAAAACCAGGAAACATTGGTATAAAATGTGTGTATAGTTCTGTGACATTCAGAGACATATAATCATGTGCAATCAAGACACACATGTATTCTATCAAAACAAAAACAAAAACCCTACCTCATGCTATCTCTGTATAGGCACATCCACTTCCCTACCCCAACCCACCGTTACTAACCCATGGCAACCACTAATCTGTTTTCCATCTCTATCATCGGTAACTTTGTCATCTTGAGAATGTTACATAAATTGGATTGAAACTATTGGCTCATAAAAAGGTCCAGGATATTTCGTGGAGTGAAGTCACCAGTTACAAAACAACCTATAGAGGAGTCTAATTAAAGTTCAAAGTGTAGTCCATTCCCCAACCCTTTAAAGGAGTAAAATTGAAAGAAGAAACAGGGAGAAGCCTGCCCCACCCCTCCCTTCTCTGTTTCTTATATGCTTTCTTAAAATTTGCTGTGTTGAAACAAGTAGGTAGGATTTTGTAACTCTTTACACAATTTGGATGTATCCAGTTTAAAGTTTGATCATTCAGATCCTACAGGTTCCCCCACTAATCTGCATCCTCACTGTCTCCTGAATGTGAATTATTTCTTGCTTCTTTTATTCTCCACCTACATCAAACCTCTCATTCTTCAGATCTCAGTGCACACACATCTCGTTTCTTTGTTTTTTCAGCTTATTCAGGCCCGTTCGCATGCAGGGCACTGACCGTCTGTCCCACTGATGTATCACCCTGAGCCTGTCCTGTGCCAGCGTGGTGCACCTGTCCTTGACTCTCCTTGAAGTTAAGATCGTGGAGAATAAAAGGCTACTTTTTTTTTTCTTCTCTTCCTTCACTTACTGGAGTTGAAGGCCTGACATGGTATAGCTTACATGAGAACATGACCTCAGGAATCAGACAGGTGGCCTGGGATCCTGACTCTTCCTTTTTCTGGCTTTGTGCTTTGAGCAAGTTAATATCTCTGCATTTCAATGTCCTCATCTTTAAAGAGTAATGATAGGCATCCCATAGCATACATGAGAATTAGATGAAATTATGAATGTGAAATGTCTAGAAGAGTGCTAAGCAGATAGAAGAGTCCCAACCAAGGGTAGATCCTATTGATCTTAAAACTATGAGTAATAATAAAGGCTTATTTGATAGTGAAAGAAAAGAAATTGTACCTTACAGGATTTTCTCTCTAGGGAGAGAGTATCCTTGAAGAGATTGAAAGAGATCGCTGTTGTACCTAAATATCTTTTGGGGCAAAGAGGCGTTAAGAGAAGGTTGGAAAGGGCAGTGAGGTTTGTCCAAAAGAGTCATATCCCTTGAGCAATCATATCAGTCAAGCCACTGATTCACCCAAAGGACAGTACTTCTGGGTGCCTCAGCTTCTATGACTTTAGATCCCTGGGGACAAAAGAGTGAACCACCCTCTGATGTGAAATAATTGTCCACAGGTAGAGAAGAGAGGTGGGGGGGGGGGGGTCCATCCTTCAGTCTGTGTGTCTGGGACAAGTTGGTATCCTCACCTCAGTCAAGTTATTGCTGCTTAAAGTGTGGGCAGGGATACAGCATCATCATCACCAGCTGGACATATATTAGAAATGCAGAATCTCAGGTCCTGTGTCAAGGCTGCAAAATCAGAATCATTTGCACATTTGCACATTTGCACATTGCACATTGCACATTTGCAAAATCAGAATGGATTTGCACATTTCAGAGTGAGAAGCACTGACTAGTATAATTTCTGCTTTGTGGGTGCATTAAAGTTTGAAAAGTGCTGGCTTGGAGTCTTTCTGTGTTCATAAGGTCCAGTCAGAGGCAACCGCAGGGATCCCAGGGAGAACAGGTGGATTGGAGCAGGTGGTGAAATGAGGAGATGCACGTCGAGTCTGTCATATCATGAAAGAGAGATGCCAGGATTCGCTGAACGGCTGATGGGGAGTGAGAGGCAATTTCCTGGGTCTGTTCTGTATCCCTCTGTAGATCAGCCTTTCCCACCTCTACTTCAGGGACCACTGGCACAGAAAAAATGCCTTTTGAAACAAGGTGGATGAAGCGAACAAGTTCATCACTGTTCCTCCTGAAACCCTCTAAAATGTCCTTAGAGAATGAAAACAGGTCCACGGGACAAGGAACGCAGTAGAGGTGTTCAGAGTGATGAGAAGGTCAGTTATTGTTTAAAGAGTAAAGCAGAGGAAGCAGTGAGTGGAATGGACTCAGAGTGACAGAGGCCACAAAGTGCCTGCAGTCAGAGATGTAAACAAAAACTTGGTGGACCCACCTGAGAGGTTCAGAAATTGGAGGCTCCACACACTCTAGAGAGTGGGGTTGAGGGAGCGCCTAAGAAGGGTGGGTTGTTTAATGCCGGAGTAAGAAACTGTTAGATC
The DNA here is from genome assembly GCF_024362965.1 of Panthera pardus. NCBI lineage: Eukaryota > Metazoa > Chordata > Mammalia > Carnivora > Felidae > Panthera > Panthera pardus. Next base: position 175,863,893 of record NW_026526688.1, on the reverse strand, counting down.
TACGCAGACATAGCTCCACTCAATTTCACCGGAGACCACAGGGTGACCATTTGGAAAAATAGAAAACAAGTGGCCCCCTCCAGTGTGAGGTGGGAGGGATGGAAGTCCGTTCCCTGAGGGGTTGACTATCAACTCAGAGAAAAGACTCCCAAAGTTGACACTTCAGCCTCCTCTGAATGTACATTCTTCCTCTCCATAGTCAATTCTATCCCTGCACTCAAGTTTCTGGCCAAAAATTTTAGTCCCTTTTTCTTAACTATGAATGCACAAAGACCACCAGACAGGAAGTCCCCCAACACAAAAACAGATGAAGGCAATAGTCAAAGAAACTCAGAAAAAAATGGACAAGAGAGGAAAAAACTTCCCTAAAAACTCACAATTAAACTCCTCCAGGAAGTAAGAGAAGCTATGCATCTGTAGGAAAAAGGTCAAGATATTAGGGAAAAAATGGGAACATTCACAGCTTCCAGATGAGGGTTAGGGAAAAGGACAAAATAAAAACAAGAATTCTATAGAATTATTAGAAGATAAGAATGAGAAATTTTGCAAAAAAAATTACATATATATGTATGTATATATACATATATATGTATATATACATATACATACAACTAAAGAATCAAAATGTCAACCTTAGGAGAAGAAAAGAAGATGAGAAAGTTGTCTAGGGAATTAAACATATGACAAATATGAGATATTATCAAAGAAATGCAGGAAAGTTGCCCACAGCGGAGGAATATGTGTTCTGATACCGAGTGAAGGCAAATCACCGTGAAATATCAGTGCACCAGAAGTAAAGAGAAGATCTTAAAGTTCCAGGAGGAGCAAAGAGTCTCTATAGTAAATATCAGTGATCTGAGTCTCATTAGAGTTTTCCATAGCAACACTGGGAGCTAGAAGACCATACAACCGTGCCTTCAAAATGCTAAGTTCAAAGTACTCTAATATGGAATTCTTTGTTTAACAAACTATCAAGCGTCACAATAGAATACAGATACTTTCAAACATTCAAGGTCTCAAAAAACTTATCTCCATGAGCTCTTCCTTAGGCCGCCTGTGGGCGTGTGTTTCTACAACATGAGAGAAGAAACTGAGAAAAAGGTAGGCAGGGAGTTTCAACAAAGGGAGCCAACACAGGAGAGCAGACAAGGGACTCATAGGAGTGATAGTGAAGTTACTCTCAAGCAACAGCTCTGCTGGGAGCCAAGGGAGGAACTAACTGGTCCAGAAGGGAGCTGGAAGACCAAAGGTACCAGATAATACTCCTCCAAGAAAAATATGGGAACACCAAATTGTCTAATGCATTGTCTTTGTGGGGAAAAATGGTTTTATAGATAAACGGAAACTTTTGAAAATTAGCCATATGTGTATGAGAAGTAAATAATTATTTTTTTATTTTATTTTTTTTTATTTACATCCAAGTTAGTTAACATATAGTGCAACAGTGATTTCAGAAGTAGATTCCTTAGTGCCTCTGACCCATTTAGCCCATCCCCCCTCCCACAACCCCTCCAGTAGCCCTCTGCTCGTTTCTCATATTTTAGAGTCTCTTATGTTTGTCCTCCTCTCTGTTTTTATATTTTTTTTGCTTCCCTTCCCTTATGTTCATCTGGAAAAGAAAATAATTATTAAAAAATTTTTTTTAATGTTTATTTTTGAGAGAGAGACAAAGACAGAGCAGGAACGGGGGAGGATCAGAGAAAGGGAGACACAGAATCCAAAACAGGCTCCAGGCTCTGAGCTGTCAGCACAAAGCCTGACGCAGGGCTTGAACTCACAGACCACGAGATCATGACCTGAGCCGAAGTCAGACACTTAACCGACTGAGCCACCCAGGCGCCCCAGAAGAAGAAAATAATTATTAAAAAAAAGAAAAAAAAAACATATGTTCAACAAAAACTTCAATTATCTTTTCCTCTTTGGTTCAATGAAAAGTATTTACATTGTTATTAATATTGGCTTGACTGAAAACCCAGACAAACCACACTGGGGAGTGTTTGTTTCTTGGGGGCAACCGGGTGGCAGTTTGTGGGAATATAAGAGAGTTGTATTACTTTCCTGTTACCGCTATAACATATCACCACAAAACTTAGTGGCTTGAAACTACATAAATGCGATATCCTACCTTCCTGGATTCAAAAATCTGAAATGGGTCTAACTGGTGTCAGATGAGCTACATTCCTTCTGGGAGCTCGAGTGGAAAATCGAGAGGCTGCCTGCATTCCTGACTTTTGGCCCCACCCTCTATCTTCAAAGCACAAAGTGCCAAACTCCACTTCCACCCTCACATGTCCTTTTTCTGACTCTACCCGCCTCTCTCTCTCTCTCTCTCTGTCTCTCTCTCTCAAAGCCTGTCTCTCTCTCCCTCTTAAAAGACCCTGTGATTATATTGTACCCTCTTGAATAATATAGGACAATCTTCCCCATCTCAAGATCCTTTACTTTAACACACCTGCAAAGTTCTTTATGCTATGTAAAGTGACATTTTAATAGGTCCCTGGGAATAGGCTGACAAATTTGAGGGGAAATTATTCTGCCACCATTAAGAGCTATGGTACTCAATGTGCTCAGTGGATGAATTGGGATATAACCATTCAAGCATGTTATCAGGAATTATAGGCGAGGCGCCTGGGTGGCTCAGCTGGTTGAGCCTCTGAGTCTTGATTTTGGCTCAGGTCATAATGCCGGGTTCGGAGGGTCAAACCCCATGTCCAGCTTGGCGCTGAGCATGCATCCTACTTAAGATTCTCTCTCTCTCTCTCTCTCTCTCTCTCTCTCTCTGTCTCTCTCTCAATCTCTCTCTCTCTCCCTTTGCCCCTCTCCCTTGGTCACACTTGCTCTGTCTCTCTCTCAAAATAAAATAAAATAAAATAAAATAAAATAAAATAAAATAAAAAAGGGCACCTGGGTGGCTCGGTCGGTTGGGCGTCTGACTTTGGCTCAGGACATGATCTCATGGTCTGTGAGTTCCAGCCCCACTTCGGGCTCTGTGCTGACAGCTCAGAGCCTGAAGCCTGTTTCAAATTCTGTGTCTCTCTCTCTGCCCCTGCCCTGCTCATGCTCTGTCTCTGTAAACCTCAAAAATGAATAAATGTTAACAAAAATTAAAATAAAATAAAAAAGAATTATAGAGGTAAATTCCAGAAGAATTCACTTAAAAGGGAAGTGGAGCCAGAGATGGGGTGGCAGAACCAGATGATAGTTATTTTTACCGTAAGCCTTTTGGAACTCTTTGAGTGTTTAAACCACATGTATCTAATGCTGTGATAAAGAGTAAAATGACATCGTAAAACCCAGTTCCATACCCAACAAATCAAAATTCTGAGTAGGAACCCTAGATTCGGTATCGTTTGCCTATTCCCCAGGTTGTTAAATGCCGAGAGAGCCAGGTTGGGAACCTCTGGAGTCACCATGAATATGTTATGGCCAGGTTCATGCCCACTCTGGTAGTTTCTCTCTAACTCATCTCCTAACCAGCTGGTGAGGGGTAGAAAGTTGGGCCCACGCAAAGGACTTCTTTTGGATGCCTCTTGCTCAAGTCTATTTCATTACATGTTAAGGCCAAATGAGTCAGCATTTGCTAAATGCTCATGGAAAGATGCATGGACATATGACAAATATCAAAGGAGGTTTTGAAGCTACCAGAATGGTGATTTCCCAAGTACTCAACTTCTGACTAGTTTTGATTCATTTTAAAATCTTTTCACTGGTCTTCAAAAGAAAGGAGGAAAATAAGTAATGTGTATAGGAAGTTTGCATATATGTAAATACTTTAACTGAAAAATTGTCTTTTGTTTCGAGGTAACTTTCTTGACCTTTTTTCTTTTTCTGTTAAAAATATCCTTTCATAAAATGATACCAATCATGTGTATACTTTTAAATTTTTTCTTATTTGCCAAAAGGGAATTTTTTTGTTCAAAAGCATTCCCTAATTTTTGTTACTTTTGAAATTGTAAGTGTCTAAGAAATTTAAAATCTGATGAGTCCGTAGAATTTTCTTTGTTGTGGCTCCTGACCATCATTGTATGTTGCTTTGTACCAAAATTATATGTCCATTGGTCAATTTCCCTGTGCCATTTTGGACAATGACTTTTATTTTGGTACCCTGATCAATCACTATTTTGGTGAATAGATTAATGAGTGAGTGGATAACTCTTAGGAGCTAAGAATGTGAGCTAGATGAGAAATCATTTTTGTGTGATGTTTCAGAATCATATATTCATTGATTATACTATATAATTAAGCCTGGACAAGGACTGTATATAAATCTGCATTTCAAAAAAGGCTCACACATTGTGCGTGATTAATAGGAGTTTAATAATGATGATCAAGGGGCGCCTGGGAGGCTCAGTTGGTTGAGCATCTGACTTGAACTCAGGTCATGCTCTCACAGTTCGTGGGTTCAAGTCCCGTGTCAGGCTCTGTGCTGGACAGAGCCTGGAGCCTGGAGCCTGCTTCAGATTCTGTGTCTCCCTCTCTCTCTGCCCCTAACCCACTTGCATTCTGTCTCTGTCTCTCTCAAAAATAAATAAAAATAATAAAAAAAATAATGATGATCATTCTTTGGGTATCATATTCTTTTTTTTTTTTTTTTTTTTTTTTTTTTACTTATCTCAGCTTTGTTAGAAATGTCCTGTGAGAAGGATGCAGAAGGACCCCATTCCACAGCAATTGTTATTCTGGGAGGTGACCTTGTATGCTCCTGAAGAGATGTGGCAGAAATTTGCTCATCCCTGAGAGAGTTTGGGTGTCAGAGCACTACCCTGGACAAATCTGGAAGAGTAATTAATGCTTTTTTGATGTAACCATTTTAAAAAGTCCATTATTCCTCACTAAGATGGAAAACAGGGAGAAGGTTCTAATGTTGAAGGGGGCTGATGGTACAGCCAGCTAGTTCTGATTCCATAGTGAGGATGTGTGAATCAGGGCAAGGATGGCTTTAGAGCAACATCACTTCCTAACAGTGTATCATTTTAATGCCCAAACCTTCCATCTTTTATTTTATTGCATTAGTGCCCAACTCTTGGATCCCCAGCTTGGACATCTCTTGTGAGAATTCAGGCCCATAAATCCATATTCCACATAACATTGCTTCTGACCAAAAAACTCACTTTACAACAGTGTCACAATGAGCTCAAACTCATGGAAATCACTGGTCTTATCATGTTTCCTACCATGCTGAAGCAGCTGGATTAATAGAATGTTGCAAGAGCCTTTGATGACCTAGTTTCACCATCAAGTATATGACAGTATATTTCATGGCTAGGGCAGTGTCCTGGAGGCTGTATAGACTTTAAGTCAGTGCAGCCAGAATTCACAGGTTTAGGAATCAGAGGCTGGTAACAGGAGTGGTCATACTCACCCTTACCCTTAGTGATCCACTAATAAAATTTTTGCTTCCTGTTCCTGTGATCTTATGTTACACTAGGCGAGGGGTCTCATTTCCAAAGAGATGGAGGCTTCTGTTAGGAGACACAACAATGATTCCATTCAACTGAAATTTAAGATGGTCATATAGCCACTGTGGGCTCCTCATGCCTCTGAATCAACAGACAAGAAAAGAGCATTATTATACTGGATACAGTAATAAAGCCTTACTCCCACGAAACAATTGAACTGCTACAACCCTATGGAGATAAGAGTGTGTCGAGAATAGAGGAATTCTCATAGGGTGTCTCCTACCATTAACTTGCCCTGTGAGTAAAGTCAATGGTAAACAACAAACACCCAATTCAGGCAAGATTACTAATGATCCAGACTCTTCAGAAATGTAGATTTGGGTAAAGAACCATGATGGCTGAAGTGCTAGCTGAAAGCAAAATTACACAGAATTGGGTAGTGGAAGAAGATAGTTATAAATACCAGCTACAGCCATATAACAAGTTACATAAATGATGGCTGTAATAGTTATATTTCTCCTTACTGAATTAGAACAAATGGACCAAGTATAGCAAAGATGTTCTTTAAGAAGAACAAAGTTAGAGATACTGCTTCTAGACATCAAGACTTAATGTGATAGCAATTAAGATGTGGCATTGGTATAAGGATAGACAAATGTACCCGTTGAAAAGAATGGAATGTCCAGAAAGAGACTACCTTTGATTTATTATAAAGATGGGATCATGGGGTATATATGGCCTTTTCAATAAATGCTGTTGTGTCATTTGGATATCTGTCAATAAGAATCCCTCTTCATGTCCTATACAAAAAGTCAGGAAATCTTGTAGATCTAAATGTAAACAGTTAAGATAACAAAGTTTTGCCCCAAGGTTTATATTGCCCCCAGGTTTATATTCAGATATAAATGGCATACATCACTGAGTTTCAGGTGTATGAGTTTCAGGTGTATTGAATAAAGGTTTGACTTACAAACATTGTGAAATAATTGCCACAATAAGTTTAGTTAACATCGATCATTTATATAGATACAATTAGAACGACATTGGAAAGGAATGTTTGTTTCATATATATATATATATATATATATATATATATATATATATATATATATAAGTTATCTTTGTTTTTCCCTCTCTTATCCCCCATCACATAAAGTAAAATATATTGACTTTATATAACAGCACTTAAGTATTGTTAACTTTATAAAATAGTATTTAAGTTATTACGGGACATGAAGAAGAAAAGTGACCATCATAGAGGTCTTTGCATCCTCTTCCGGGGAACAGGCAGTGCATTTGCAGTTTGCAGGATAGTACACAACATGTTAGGCAAAAGCATGAATGCGTTTTTGTCTTTATTTGGATTAAATATGGTTTAATGTAATGCGTATAGGTGGCAAGTACACAAGGGATGGACTTGTGATGATTAATTTTATGTGTTAACCTGCCCAGACCATTGTACTCAGATAATTGACCAAATGCGTGAATGTTGCTGGGAAGGTGTTTTATGAGTGAGATAATATTTAAATCAGTAAACTTTGAGTAAAGCACACTGACTTCTATAATGTGGGCTGGCCTCATCCGAGGCAGAGGGCTTAAGAAAAAAGATGAACATCCCTCAAGGAGGAGGTAACTTTGCCGTCAAACTCCCTGAGGTCTCAAGGCATAATATTAACTCTTCTGCAGGTTTCCAGCCTGTTAGTGTGTCGTACAGATTTTGGACTTGACAACCTCACAATTGTGTGAGCCAATTACTTCATGTAAACCTCTCTCTTTCTCTTTCTCTCTCTCCCTAAATATAATAGTAATACAGTTGTATAGAATAGATCATTTTATACACATGTAAGTAACATAATTTTATATGTTGTGTGTGTGTTTGGTGAGTATGTGTATTCTATTGGTTCTGTTTCTTTGGAGAACCCTGATTGCTACAGGGCACATCTACTTTTATGAACCCTAAAAAATGTAGATCTTACTTTTCTGGCTGGTGACAAGGGAGATGAACAGAAGTGTATGTCAGAGAAATGTAAACCATGAGAAGGATTTAACCCACCAATAATGACTTTGAAGCAATATGCGGAGGTGGGAGAAGGGGATATGAGCCATATCATTGAGGAATCCTCTGAAGTTGAGAACAATTACTGTTGAGAGCCAGAACCTCAGTACTATGTTCACATGGAACTAAATTCTGTCAATGAACTAAATGAGTGTGGAAATAGACTCTCCTGCAGGGTCTCAGCTAAGTGTCTAAGCCAATAGCTACCTAATTGAGGAAACAGTTATAACTCTATAAGAACCCCATTTCTCAAGTTTGGGGTGCTGGCATTCAGGATAAGATACATTTTTTTGAGGAAGTCACCACTATATAATCTCAATTCTCCCAAAAACAAGTTATTAAGGTACTAATATGAAGAATATAAATAGGAGTGAAGCAATTCATTAATATACCCTAAAGTCTACATGAAAATATTTGATTCTCATTCCTACAAAGTTTCATTCTGGTGATTCAGAGGTCTTAATATCCAACAGAGTGTAGCTTCCACTGAAAAATTCAACAATGGTTCTGTTTAGAAGAATATAGAACAGCCCATCATAACAATTTTAACATCTCATTCAAAGAAAAAACACCCAGAACAATGAAGTGACTAATGTTTTGGCAGGGGACCTTGATCCTAATTATCAAGAGAAAATAGCATTGTACCACATAATAGATTGACTGAAGCTGATACCAGTTGGAGGTGATCATCGAGAGGATATGACTCCACCCCTGGTTGACCTGTGATCTGATCTGGACATTAAGACTCCTCACTCCTTCCTCTGTCCTTGGAACATGCACTCCCCTAAGCTACATGCTGCCTTGCCCAAGATAACAGACTTAAAACATTAATGTAGTAATGAGACAATCTGGATGGTATGTCACTGAGCCTGAAGCTTGTATATATATTTTTTTTAAGATTCTGGTGGGCAAGTATTCATTACAGCATTCTTCACAATAGTCAAGTTACGGAAACAACTTAAGTATCCATTGAGGGATGAATGGATAAAGAAAATGTGACAGATACACACACACACACACACACACACACACACACACACACACACACAAATATTATTCAGCCATAAAAAGAAAGAAATTCTGCTCTTATCATGACAAACCTTTTATGTGAGTTCCTTTGCTTTTTAAAACTGCTATATATCAATCTGGGACAGTCTGACTCTTTGGTCTCTCCTTGCCCTCTGTGTACGTGGGCCCATTTGCAAACCAACAGAAGCCTGGATTTCAAAGGATCATTTGGGATATCACATCAAACCGCATATCTAGTAATAAAATGCAGCTGAAATTATTCCTAATCCGTATAGGTTAGGCTATCAAGACCTCGTAAGAATGTGTGTTTGAATCAGTCCTACAGGTACAGCATCCTGACCATAGGAGTTGCTGGATGAAGACAAATGGAGGAGTAAGGAGAAAATTATAAATATTAATTGTTTGCTTTGGGATTTATGTCAGAAAGGAGAAATGTAGGTGCTAGCCAATTGTGTTCCCTCATTTGTTATGACATATTTGCATTCACTAATCAATTGTCCCTCCCCCTCTCCTTTTTTTCCATGATTTTATTCAGGATATGCACATCGTTATGAAATATATCATTTAGTCCTTATTTATAGTATTATAGAATTGTAACTGAACTTGAGAAGGAATGAGTATTAATCTGAGATTGATATAGTGACTGTTGAACATTACCTCTTAACGTGAGGCAGAAAGGCGATTAGATTTCATTTTTATGAAGTAAAACTGTTTTGTTACATAAGGATACAGTTTTGTTGCTATTTTTTTTTTTTATATATTTTGATCATGTACATAGATGTTGAGTGCTCAAGTGGTGGAGTAAAGTGAGTCTATGGATTAGCTTACTCATTATCTATTCTATTCCCCTTCACCCTGTATTTCAGTAAAACAGTATTTCTCAGGCTTCCTTGATAGAGTAGGTTTCCAGATGTGGTCTAGCTTAGGCCAAGCAGTAGTCTCAGTATAAGACTTGGAAGAAAGACACGAGCAACATGGAATACTGAACGTGAATGGGGAGATGCATATTTCTTTTATGCATGCTGCTATAACTCTTTGGTTCTTTTGGTTCAATTCTGGTAGAAAATCACTGTTCGGTCTACAGGATCACAAGCGGAAAATGCAATAGCGTGAAAGTAGTGGTTTTCTGATGGAAGAATTTTGTGGTATGGAAAGTTATTTTTCTTGGCTGCAATTTTTTTTTTCCATGTAGCATTCACATCTGACTCCCTAGTTCTGCATTTTTCTTTGGCTAGTTAAATAAGCTGTAATATATCTGTTTCTGTTTAAACTATCTAGAAAGTTGTGGTTATCTGTAACTCAAAACCCTAAGCAACACAGAATGAATAGATTTTCCATATCATAATGATTGAGAAATCCATATTCAAGAAATATCACTAATTAGGAGAATGCAAATTAAAACCCCAAGAGATATCATTTCACACCTGTCAGAATGGCTATTATCAAGGAGATAAAAAAACAGCAAGTGAGGGTGCGGAGAAAAGAAAGCACTTGTTCACTGTTGGTACAAATACAAATTGGAAAACACTATAGAAAATGGTATGGAGGTTCCTCAAAAAATTAAGAATAGAATTCCCAGATGATCCATCAATCCCACCTCTGGATATTTACCCAAAGGAAATGAAATCAGTATCTAGAAGAGATATGTGTACATTCATATTCATTACAGCATTCTTCATAATAGCCAAGATATGGAAACAACCTAACTGTGCATTGATGGATGAATGGATAAGGAAAATGTCACACACACACACACACACACACACACACACAGTTAACTATGTGAATTGATAAATATGTTAATTACCTTGATTTTGGTAATCATTTTACAATATGTATCAGATAATCACCTTGTACCCTCTAAATATGTGTAATTATATCTATCAATTATTCTTCAATTACGAGGGAGGAAAGAAACATAAAAGGGTGAAACAAGTTTTAAGATTGTTATAGTCCATGTACAGCTTCCTTTTATTTTGTTGACTTTAAACTTAGTCATTGCCATAAATCTTTTAAGCTAACTTTCTCATGACTTGTATTCTCCTGGCAGCCAATTTCCAAAAGGCAATCACAGAGCAGCATTTCATTTTTAACCAATGGATGAATGCCACAGAGGAATCACAGGCACACTTTCTTTCATTTTTCCAAGCGATTAGAGCTGTTCTTACTAGAACATTCCAGTTAAAGGTCACTTGCTATTTCTGTTCAAAAGCCTCTCTTTCAAAGGTATATTTCTCAGCCATTTAAATTTACTTTAAATGTACAATTGACAGCTGTCTAGGTATGATTATTTTATTGAAATTATATACATACATTTATTTTCATGACGTGTAAAGAAAAATAGCACCTATTCTTTAAAAAATTTTTTATTAGTTTTCTTTATTTTTGAGAGGCAGAGAGAGACAGAGCATGAGTGGGGGAGGGACAGAGAGAGAGGGGAACACAGAACCCGAAGCAGGCTCCAGGCTCTGAGCTGTCAGCACAGAGCCTGATGCCGGCAGAACTCAGGAACCGGGAGATCATGACCTGAGCTGAAGTCAGAGGCTCAACTGACTGAATCACCCAGGCACCCCAAATAGCATCTATTCTAAAGGGTAAAATTCAGCATTTATTGGTCCATGAGAATGTGTACTTTTTAAGTTTCAAATTATGTATTTTAGTACAATTGAGTCAAAACGATAAATCTACCGATTGTGATAAAATCTTAGACTACAATTTATTTATCATTTCGGATCTAACTCTTATAATAAAAATGGGTTTTGATGCGTATATATGTGTGTTAAGAGTAGAAGAGGGAATCTCTCCTCTGAAATAGATACGATTGTGGCAATTCTTCACAATCCAGAAGATGGATCGATCATATCTTACTGACTCAGGAGTAGGACAGAGTCTAGTGTTGCATCACATGACTTAATGTTCCTACTTGTTTGGGCATTTGAGACTAACTCCATTTCTCTATGCAGTAGATGTACATAAGAACATTCATCTTAGCCATCATGTGGCCAGATGATAATCTAGGCATTTTCATCAGAATATGAGTTACTTTAGAGTATCGGAGAAAATGTGTGGTGGCTTTCAAACATGATAACTTTTTACTACAGTGAATCGTATTTTTTATTTTACTTCCAATTTCTCGGTTGCTAGCATATAGAAAGACATGCATACAAACATTCACACATGCAACATAGATGGGTAGGTAGATAGATAGATGCATGTATTAAATTAATGATGTTTGTCCACATATCCAGGGACTTTACTGTGTAGAATTTTTTAAAATTAATTTATTTTGAGAGGGAGAGAGAGACAGAGAGAGAGAGAGACAGAGAGAGAGAAAGGAAGGGGAGGAGAGAGAAGGAGAAAGAGAATCCCAAGCAGGCTCTCTGCTGTCATCATAAAGCCCAACAAGGGTTCCTCTCAAGAATCATGAAACCATGATCTGAGCCAAAATTGAGTCAGATGCTAAACCGACTGAGAGACCCAGGTGCCCCTACTATGCAGAATGATTAATTCTAACAGTTTTTCTATAGATTTTGCTGGATTTACTATCTAATTGTCATAAAGTCTACAAATAATAATTTTAGTGTGTTTTTCCAGAACCTCAAATTAATGCTGAATAAATATGGTGATTCCAGACTTCAGGGGAATGCTTTAAATATTTTTCTTTTCTTTTGCTCTTAGTTTTATGTTAGCATTTTTTTTTCTGATTGAGAAACCTGTCATCTTCTGATTCAATTGGAATTTTAATTATGATGGTGTGTTTAAATCTGTTGAATAATTTATTGAATGTTTAGAGAGGATCATGTGATTCTCTTTTTTACTATGATGCTGACATCTTGTAGAGATTGATTATAGATTTTCATGTTGGCACTTCCATTTGTGGAATAAACTCCACTTTTTCTATTGATGACTTTTATTTGCTAACATATCATTGTATTTCATGACAATGTTGTGTCTTTAGTTTCTCTCCTGTAATGTTCTTATAATTAAAAAAAAAACATTTTAACGTTTATTTTTGAGACAGAGAGAGACAGAGCATGAACGGGGGAGGGTCAGAGAGAGGGAGACACAGAATCTGAAACAGGCTTCAGGCTCTGAGCTGTCAGCACAGAGCCCGATGCAGGGCTCGAACTCAGGGACTGCGAGATCATGACCTGAGCCGAAGTCCCCCGCTTAACCGACTGAGCCACCCAGGCGCCCCTGTTCTTATAATTTTTAAGTTAAAGAGTTTTAAGATTTTATAACACGGATTTTGAAGCATTCCCTTTTTGTTTTCCTCTGAAAGAGTATGTGGGCCAATGATTGTGAAATAAAATCCAGAAATAAATTAATAAAATTGAAATCAATTCTTCTGTCAGTGTGTTATTAAACATCCTTAAGAACAAAGTCTTGAAACTAAAATTGAAAATGATAAATGAGTCATGGATATGTTAATATAAAAATCTACCACAGGACAATCAGTGAAAGAGATTTAATGGAAAAACATCACATAAAATATCCTTTGACTTCTATGAAGTGTTTGGCAAGTGAGTATACTCTTAAAAATTAGAATTTAAGAAAAAATGTGCAATGTGTACATATTTTTCCATGATTCCTTATCCTATATTCACTTTTTTAAAATTAATCAACCACTTATAGTTCCTGATTCTGTTGGATGTAAAGGCTTGTAGTAAAGATGAATAATTTCATGTAATAAAACATAAAAATAATTTCTTCTTCCAACAGTAGCTTGCAGGTTCTGAATTAGTTGGATGGAGGCAGTTGCAATTATTTGACAGTGAAATAGAAGAGGTTTAAAAGCTTGTTTTCTGTCACTGGCATGGCTCTCCAGTGGGAACCTTCAAATCCATGGTTAATTAATATAGGCTCTGTCAGAACTATCTCTCTAAAGTTTTTCTTAAATTCTGGAGTTACAGTCCTGTATTTGCTGTTCTTTTACTTATTGGATTTTATAAAATATGTGAACATCAGTCCAGGAAGCACTTCCAAATATCTGTTAAAATATGTTCAAAGAATGCTGTTCCCAATACGGGGGAGGGTGTGGAAAAGGGGAAAGGACAGCAATCTCTTCAAAAGTGTCACGTAGGATTCTCTTTCTTCCGTTAAAAAAAATTCTCCTAGTTGCAAATATTATTTGGCCAGTTTTACCTTCATCTGTATTGATAAAGATTAGATAATATGGCATCAAGAATTTCACCTAATGGGGCACCTGGATGGCTCAGTCAGTTAAGCATTCGACTCTTGACTTTGGCTCAGGTCATGATCTCATGGATTGTGGGTACCAGCTCTGCATTGGTCTCTGCACTCACAGTGCAGAGACTGCTTGAAATTCTCTCTCTCTTTCTCTCTCTGCCCCTTCTCTGTTCGCTGTCTCTCTGTCTCTCCCAAAATAAATAAATAAACCTAAAAATAAAATAATTCCAGTTAAACCATGGCATCTAATTTCCATATTGAGCAGTGAAGAAGCAAACTTTATAATTACATTTCTCCCATTGCATAAAAGCAAATAGTTGTAAAAGTATAATTCTACTAGTAATGCTACAGAGAGATTTGACTCATTTTGTTATAAATTAACTGGAATTCTTGAGTAACATAAAAATACAAAAACTTTATCATCTATGTTGATGCATTGATAAGGAGGTAATTTCTCACACTAGTAAATATTCCTAAATGGGGTAACTGAATCACGACTGGTCATTCAGTAATTTTATTTCCAAGAAAAATAGAATCTGGATTTCTGGAAGTCAGAAAATACATTTATACAGGCTATCTGTAGCTTTTCAATGATAAATAACGACTCAGAAGGAAAGCCAAGAAGAGTGGCCCCAAAGTCTTTCTCTAATGCTATCACTAACCTGGATTTCCCAGTGTTTGATGTTAATATACTTTAAATTAATTTGAAACTAGTGAAATTTCCAGTGTCCTTAGGGTCCTAATACCTTCCATATCTCTCTTGAACCTGGAAGCTTCAATTCAATTGAAATTATTTGACATCATTTATGAAAAGCCTTTGAAGTGCTACTGACTTAATTCAGGCTGAATCTACTCTGAAGTTATAAAAAAGGGTGGGGGGGGGGGACAAAACATGATTTTCAAAACTTCTTTCTTGGTCTGATGTTGTAATTTTTCTTTTTGTTTATAACTTCTGAAACATGATTTATTTTAAGAGATAAAACAATTTGTGTTTCATTTTTGAATAGTATACTGGATTTTCTTGCTGGAAAGTGATGTATTGTGAGAACTATAGTGTAATTTTTGACTACTTCTAATACATGCACATTATATTCTTGGTTAGAATCCAATAACAATTTATTAAAGCATATAGCTTATTGCCGAGGCTATAAATAACAGGGGCTAAACATTACTGAATAAATAGAATGCAATGATCTCTTTGCTAACTTATTATGTAAGTCATTATCACATTTATTTTTCTTTCTTTCCAGGAAAGAAAAATATTTCAGGGAAGTTTCAAGGAAGTTATAATTCATATGATATGGCTCATTAAAAAATTAGTAATAAAAAATGAGTAAAACACCCATCCTCAAAAAATTTTGCAAGATAGTTTCTATGCGAAGTCCATTGCTTCTAGACCTATGCTGACATTGCTCAAAATAGCAGATTTAGATATTCACTAACTTACTTATTTATATTAATTCCATAACCTCAGCCCCATGCCATTGGACCAAGAGTTGATTTTGTTCATCTTTAAATGAATCAAATCTGTAATAGCCTCAAAATAGAAGTTTAGCACTGTATAAAACATTCCATCTAAATCTGATTTTGCCTTTTTCCTTTATAAAATACAATTCTAGGTTGCTTAAGCATATTTTCTGTTATTATTACACCAGAGAACATTGAGAATCTACTACAAATAATATTAGTTTATTTGTGGTTCTTTTTGTTATTATTTTTTTTAATGTTTATTTTATTTCTGAGGGAGAGAGAGACAGAGCATGAACAGGGGAGGGGCAGAGAGAGAGGGAGACACAGAATCTGAAGCAGGCTCCAGGCTCTGACCTGTCAGCATAGAGCCTGACACAGGACTCGAACCCACAAACCATGAGTTCATGACCTGAGCTGAAGTTGGACACTTAACCACCTGAGCCACCCAGGCACCCCAGTTTATTTGTGGTTCTAATCAATATGTCATCATCTATTGACTCTATGAACATAAACAGCTGTAACTGTTGAGTGGATTACTTTCCCAATTACAGATATTTATGTGGAGATTACATCAATAGGACTTCCGGTGTCAAACCAATGGAAGCAGTACCATGTTTCATCGGTTATGTATTACGAGTTTTCACAAATAGGAGTTGTGTAGCACATGTGGCAAAACCTCTCTTTAAAAATGTCTTAATCATCTTAAAATGAGTAGGATGCCAGGAACACATAGTACATACTTCCAGCTAATTTTTGTTAACTCTATTCTCGGTAGATATACCACCAATTTTTTTTAAGGTACAGAGATTTCCCATATACCCCCTGCACCTACTGACATGCACAGTCTCCCTCACTGTAAACATCCCGTTCCAGAGGGGTACCCTTGTTACAAGGAATGAACCCAGACTGATACATCATTACCCAAAGTCTATAGTTATCTCAGGGTTTCCTTTTGGTGTACAATCTCTGGGTTTTGACAAATGTATAAAGACGTGAATCCACCACTGTGGCAACATACACATTAGTTTCACTGTCCTAAAAATTTGTGCTTTGTCTAACCATTTCTCTCATCCCTATCCCTGGAAACCACTGATCTTCCATATCTACAGTTTTGCCTCTTCTTGAATGTCATTATCATTGGAATCATATAGTATGTAGCCTTTTCAGATTGACTTCTTTCACTTGTTAATATGTACTTACAGTTCCTCCATATCTATTCATTGCTTGCTAGCACATTTCTTTTTAGCATTGAGTAACTCCATTGTCTAAGATGGACCACAGTTTATTTATCCATTCACCTACTGAAGGACATCTTAGTTGCTTCCAAGTTTTGAAAATTATGTATAAAACTGCTATAAACATTGTATACATATTTTGGTGTAGACACAAGTTTTCAATCCATTTGGGTAAGTACCAAGGAGCACAGTTGCTGAATCATATGGTAAGATTAGGTTTAATTTTGTAAGGAACTGCCATATTATTTTACAAAGTGACTATAAAATTTTACATTCCCACCAGCAATGAATAAATGTTTTTGATGTTGTCAGTATTTTGGGATTTGGCCATCTAATAGAGGTGTTATATTGTTATTTTAATTTTCAATTCGAAAATAGCGTATGGTGTTGAAGGTCTCTTCATATGCTTATTTGCCATCTGTAAATCTGCAGAAGATAGAAAAGGCAAGGAAACAGATTCTTCCCTACAATCTCTAGAAGGGATGCAAAATGTTGACTAGTTTGGCCTTCTGACCTCTAGATACATAACAACATAAATTTGTGTTGTTTTAGGTTGCTAGGTTTATAACAACTTGTCATGGCAGGACGATCAAATTAAAACAACCACTTTCCATTGTATCATCATGGGATGATTTGGGAACACTAGTGGGTCATTTGTCCTGGAGAATGTTTACATTATTTAAGGCAAATCCAAGCTCTCCTTTTTTTTCCCTTAAGTTTATTTATTTATTTTTGAGAGAAACACAAAGAGAGTACAAATAGGGGATAGGCAGAGAAAAAGGGGGACAGATGATCCTAAGAGGACTCCATGCTGATAGCAGAGACCCCGATGTGAGGCTTGAATCCATGAACCATGAGATCATTACCTGAGCCAAAGTTGGATGCTTAATTGACTGAGCCACCCAGGCACCCCTAAATACATGGTATTCTATCAATTAATCACAGAGAGTTGCTTTTTATTTAAAGATACGCCATTTTTTAGGTACTTGTATTTATTAGGCTCATCTGTTTATACAAAACTAATCCTTAGAGTTACATAGTGGCATTCCACAAATAGATTAGCTGCTCCACCAGATTTTCCAGGGAGTACAATTTTAATTACATCGAATTCAATTATTTATCAAAGGCTCAGCTGAGAAAATAAGTTAAATTGTTAGAAAGAAGCACATAATTTCTTCTCACTTGTGCTAAAAGGATACCAAGACTCAGTCATATCAGTTGATATTTGGGTTCCTATAAAGTACTGTTTTCCACTTGTATTCCAGTCTTCCTTTCCATCAAGTCCCATGAATAATCATCCTTGCTTAATCATCACTCCTGAATGATGATAAATACTGGTGGATCAAATATTTTAAATATATTTTGCAGATATTTTAAACATAAGATTTCCTTTCTGAGTAATCTTTTTTTTTTTAATGTTTATTTTTGAGAGAGACAGAGACAGATGTGGGGGGGGGGTGGGCAGAGAGAGAGGGAGACATAGAATCTGAGGTAGGGTCCAGGCTCAGAGCTGTCAGCAGAGCCAGAGGCCAGGCTCGAACCCAGGAGCCATGAAATCAAGCCTGACGCTTAACTGACTGAACCACCCAGAAGCCCCCTGAGTATTCTTTTAAAAGCTTTAGAGACAAGCTTGTATTTGATACATGGTAAGAGAACTGATGAACTTTGAAATCACTGTTTCATTCTCATTTATGGCTCTAATTATTCTCAGTCCTGTTCTTATATCTTCTAAATTATGTTTAATTTATTAATTTCATCACATTTTATGAACTCTTTTATAAGTCAGTCTGAAATATTTAGAGGCATAAATAATAATTAATTAATCAAATAAATCTAGTGAAAATATACAATATTGAACTCACGTTTTTAAAAGTTGGGCACAATGATCAGAAAATAACAGAATTCGTTTGAATTAGTAAAAATTTCCAGCATGACAATTGAATTAGGATCATAGTGCCATTTTTCTTAATGCAAGGATTATTTATTATAATTACCTTGAATTTTTTGGATAATTTCAGAATTTTTCTTGAATCCCTGGTATATTCATAGATATTTGAAAGATCAACTTTTTCTGGAAACTGACTTATTCTATTAATAATTACCTTATATTTTGATTTAACCTGTGATATTTCACTGAAACTTTTCTCTTTTGATGTAAAATTTGAACTCCTGAAGGCAAAAGCGATTTCTATTTATATCTCTTTTTCTTAGTCTTTCATTGTCATTTTCTGGTTCACATTTCTGTTACTTTCTCTGGGGGTTAGCATAGTTTATAAGCCAGGCCAGGAGAACAAAATCTGTTGTAAGCATTCTCAGTATAAAAGGCTTAATATAGGAACTACAGGTTAGGTGACTATTAGGAAAGCTGAGGATTGGGGGAAAAGTCCTAAGAACTTCTGAAAAGTTAAGAAGATAAAGGGACCTCATTTGAAGACCTCCTTTGAAATAACAAAGTAATTTTCTAAGAATCACAATCAAAAGTTTTCTGAGTCTCGCTTTTACTCAACAGATGCTCTAATTTGAATATAACAGATGGGTGTGGCTGTGAATTCAATTGGCATTATAATTCATCCACACACAGGATCAAACTTTAGGGTAACTGTTCAGCAGTATCAACCAATAGGAAGTATGTGGAGAGAGGGGCACAGAGAGAGAAAGAGAGAGAAAGAGAGAGAGATAGGTTCATTTTAAGGAATTGGCTCATGCAGTAGTGAGGGTTTGATAGGTCTAAAGTCTATAGGATAGTTCAGCATGTTGGAGACCCAGGAAGAGCTGTAGTTGGGGTCCAAAAGCAGTGTGTTGGCAGAATTTCTTCTTGCTCCGAAGTCATTCTGTTTTGTTAAGGCCTTAACCTCACGGATGAAGCCCACCCACATTATGGAGGCCACTGATTTAGTCAAAGTTCACAAGTATAAATGTTAATCTCATGAAAAAGCTCATGAAAAAATCACCTTCGTAACTATATCCAGAGCATCTGGTCAACTATCCAGGCATTGGGACCCAGCTGAGTTTGATGAGGTTTTTTGGTGTGATAGTGGGGTTCATTGGGTCTGGAGCAGATGGCCAAACAAGAATTCTTGAAGATGCCTTTGGTGCAAAAAGGTGATTTTATTAAAGCATGGGGACAGGACCCGTGGGCAGGAAGAGGTGCCCCAGGATCATGAGGAAAGACTGGTTGCCTGCTATGGAGATGGGGGAGGTAAAGTCCAGAAGAAGTTTCCAGTGAGATTATATGCTAAAGACAACTCACAGGATACTGGATGTCTAGCTATTGTACAGGTAAGGTGGTTTTCCCTCTAGCAAAGCATTAGCATTAAGACAGTAGGGAGTTCTTGGAGCCTCAAGTATTTGTCAATGGACTGCAGGTTATAAGGGAAATGTAGTCTTATCTGTCATTTCCTTCTGCCTTTGTTTCCCACATCAAGTTGACACATAAAACTAACCATCACAGCCATGCTATGAGATTTCAGTTTCTCTGTTTATTTCTTTTCCTCAGAACTTAAAGCCATGAGTTTAATGAATTATTCTGAGTTTTCCAATGTAGTCAGGAGTCACCTCATATTATAATCCTCTACTTTTATTTTCATTCATAATATTCTATTATTACTACAATGTGGCACCTCAAGTCTCATGCTTTTTTAGGAACTTCGATACATGCAAATAAAATTCATGCAACTATTTTAGCCCTTATCTACCAGGATCTCATTTAATACTGTTAATAAGATCATCATTATCTTCAATTTTAATGAAATCCAATAAATTATTCCAGATCCCCACGTTTAAGATGCTGTTCCTTTGAGATCACTTCCAGTGCCCCAAACTGTCTGGGTTTAGACAGTCAAATGGAGACCAGTTAACATATTCTGAATATAAAGGATTTAGTACAAAAATTATAGACTTAACCTAAATTTGGAAGAACTGAATAGTGAAGGACAGGGATGCAGGTGCTGGAAGTTGAGGAAGTCAAATCTGAAGATCTGATCCTACAACACTGAAAAGATTATTTTTGTCGCTCAACAAAGTCTTTGCAGTCCTCAGGAATTAATGTACAACTATACAGAAAATGTGTTTTGGAGAAATGTGAATCCAAGATTCTCTTTTGCAATGCAGAAGCAACCTTGAAAGGAATGACGGTGATGCCAAGTTTATAACAAACAACCATGCACACAAATGTGGAACATGTGGGAGGAAGTCACTAAATATGTATTAAGTTAAATTAATTTGGTCCATTACTGCAAGTACTATGATGCAACATTTGAAACTGGTTCACTTAATAAAATGTAATGGTCTGCTAATTGTTTCTGCCAAAATGTGCATAATCAAAATATCACCATGTCAATCTCTGATCATGATATATGGTATTGTCTACAAAAATCGTCTTGTCATTAGTAATGTTCTTGGAATAAAAGTCTATCTCCTGTATTTCATTCTTGGGATAATATATTTGTCAGAACATACAGCTCTCTGTGAAAGGGGAACCTCCTAACAAAATGTCTGATACCAAGACCCAAAGCCTCACTGTATCACTGCATGTATTATTAAAAGCCTGATAGCCACATCAAAATATCTACCTAACAAATGGCTCATTTCTTTTGAACAATTTGACAAATTCAAAAGAAATTCAGCAAAATTCCAGTGCAAGGAGTTACGTACAACCCATGAAAGTTTACTCTGACTTCCCAGTTAATATTATTGTTCCTTGACACAAACTGTTGGCAGGGAAATTGCAAACTCTAAAATAGCAGTAGGCTCTTTACATAATTTTGGTATAGTGCCTTGTGCCCTACACAATCATTTCTGATGTCAGTACCAAGGAATAGAGACAACGTCAGTGAATTTTGTTTCAGTCTGTGTGGCCTGAGGGGCTGACCTTACCAAGAAATCCTGAGGCTAAGAAGAAGGCATAAATCATCAAGTGATGTTCAAGAGGGACAAACAGAGAGAACGGACAGTATCTGAGACACAAGTCACAGACTGGAAGCCAGAGGTCCTGGGTCATAGAAGTGCATATGTAGAAACAGAAGTGAAAGACAAAGGACAGTTGAGAGTACAGAAGTTGACTATAAAAGAGGTAGAGATGAGGGGAAAATTACTTAAGGACAAAACGTGCTGATGCCCCAGTTCAGGCAGTGGTGTTCAAGTGATTAAGCCTAGTTGGTCTTAATATTATAATCTCTCAATACACTTTTCACAACCTATATCCATGGAAAAAAGTGAGGCCCGTGAGCAATTCTTTCCAGAAGGATTTAGTATGCTTTTTTCTAAGTACCATTATCTCCTTTAGCAATGATTGTGTCGATTCAATTCCATGTAAGAAGATGCTTTCTTCTGGGGTACCTGGGCAGCTCAGTTGCTTTAGGTGTTCAAGTCTTTATCTCAGCTCAGGTCATGATCTCATGGTTTATGGGTTTGAGGCCCTCATTAGGCTCTGTGCTGATGGCGTGGAGCCCACTTGGGATTCTGTCTCTCCCTCTTTCTCTGTACCTCGCTTGCTTGCCCTCTCTCTATCTCTCTGAAAATAAATAAAATTTAAAAAAAGAAGATGCTTTCTTCTGTCCTTTTTCTTTTTTTCTCTTTCCTTTCCTTTCCTTTCCTTTCCTTTCCTTTCCTTTCCTTTCCTTTCCTCTCCCCCCTACTTTTTTTAGCTTGATTTAATCAGTTCTCCTTTAGTCCATTAGTCCTGCATGTGAATGTGTTGAATAGGTTCCAGGCTTACCAGCTAGTGTCTAAGACAAAACACATTAGTTTATGAAGTTCAAATTATTCCTCTACTCAAAATCTGTCAGTGTTTTCTCATGTTATTAGAATGCTTTCCAAAGTCCTAGACAATCTTAGCACATCATCATGGTCCTACATAAACTCGCATTGCCCGTATCTAGAACCTAATTTTCTGCCACTGGCTGCATTCTTAAACACCAGCTACAGCACCTTGCTTCTTAGTCCTCAAATACACCAAGCTAATTATTGGCTCAGGCCTTGGCATATAGTGCTAGCTTTGTGTGAAATTAGGGCTCTTGGAACTGACCATGTCTGACTTTATACAATCATTCAGATCTTAGCTCAAACAGACAATTGTTGTAGAGATTTTTCCTGACCCTTGTATTTTGCCTCTTCCCAGTAATTTCCTTTAGATCAATTCCCTGTTTTATATCTCTTCTACCACTTATGTCTGAAATTGTCTCAATTATTTATCATTGATCTTCATTTCTCTATTAAATGCCAGGGATGAAGTTTATTTCTTTTGTGCTGTTTTGCTGGTGTCTAGATCAGTTCCAAGAGTAATCTGTGTGTATTAGTGTGTGTGCAGTTATTTATATACATGCTGAAAAATATAGATTTAATTACTTAAATATCTGTGTCTTAACTTTTTGCATAAACCTGCAGACCCACTGGAGACTTTACCATTTGCCCAGATCTCTATCAGATTCTGGAGGCCCCCCAAAGAAAACATACCATCTAACCAAACACAGTGTGCTTGCATTTTAAATACAGCAAGGAAATATCCAGTAGCTAGATACATTTTCCAGTTGTATTATAGATATGGGCCTCTTTTTTTAAAGTTTTTCTAATGTTGCTTTTTTTTGTTGTTTTTTAGGGTTTTTTTTTTTTTTGTTGTTGTTGTTGTTGTTTTTTGACAGTGAGAGAGACAGAGCTTGAGCAGGGGAGGGACACAGAGAGATGGAAACACAGAATCTGAAGCAGGGTCCAGGCTTTGAGCTGTCAGCACTTAACTGACTGTACTTAAACCAGTGGCTTAACCGACTGAGCCACCCAGAAGCCCCAGATATGGGCCTTTTTGATATAGAACTCTTGAAGCTGCCAGAGGCTGCAGATGTTCAAGTTGCTTAGCAAATTTTCATTCTGTGTATTTAGCTTGGTAAATGCTTCCCATTTCCTAGATCTGGCCCTCAGGCCTTTGTTGACTCAGCCAGGTGCCTGACCCATGACCACTGCTATTTCTCTCCCAGAGACAACTTGTCACTTTTTTGAAATACACCCTTTGATTTCTATAGGATAATGTCCCTTCTATAGGATAGTGTCCCTTAGACCCAATTGTGGGCATAGAACTGCTTATTAATTGCCTGTAATGATAGTGGCTTCACATTTAGCAGTATTGTAAGCAAAGCCAGGAGTGACCCAAGGGAAACACGAACACAGAGAGACAAATTTACAAATGCTATTAGATGGAGTTTCTCTAACAGCCTGTGGCCCCAGAGACCCAGAGATCACCACTTGTGCTGTAATCTAAAGGCTGTCACTGTCGGCCTAGGAAGATGCCTCCCTAACCATTCCCAAGACAACATCCAGCTTATGTTCTCATGAAACAAGTGTCTTTGAACATGCCTAGGAAACATTGTGGATCAAACTGTGTGTGTGTGTGTTGTGTGTTGTGTGTGTGTGTGTGTGTGTGTGTGTGTGTTTAACAGTTTTGCTGAGGTATAGTTGACATCTAATAAACGACTCATTTAAAGTGTATGGTTTGATGAGTTTTGGCATATCTAGACTCCCAGGGAAGCATCAGCAAAATTGAGATTTCTAGTACAGTGAAACCTTGGATTGGGAGTAACTTATTCTGCGAGTGTTCTGCAAGACGAGCAAACATCTCTAATAAATTTTAACTTGGTAAGTGAGTGATGTCTTAAAATATGAGTAGTACATGACACCGAATGTCACATGATTGCAACTGAGACAATGGTTCTCTCTCTCTCTCTGGGGGATTGTTGGTTATCGTCTCCCATGCTCAGATGCTCAGTCTCAGGCAAACTGGTGTTTGCAACAATCAGTGATTTTTCAGAACTTTGCAAGGTGCCCACAATAGGCACTAGTGTATCTTTTGTTACTTCAAAGCACCTGGGGACTGTCCTTTGCTTTTCCATACAAGAGTAAGCTTAGGAATGCTTTGCTTCATTCTAGGTCGGGCTGCCTGCAGATAGAGACCCTTTCCTCCTGCTTTCCTATTGCCTAGTACATTAAATACAGTATATGACAAGAGTTTATTAATACTGTAGTGTAGTCAACATCCTTGCGAGTGTAGGCAATGTCCCCCATGCAGAAAAAGATTCCATTGAGCCAATATCTAGATAGCAGTGATTCTGTTTGTGATAGTGGAAGTCATGCTACATAATAACTCTCCTCTCTCTTCTCTCCTTCACACCAGCCATGATGGTTTTCAGAGGTAAGTGCAGGTTAATTTGTTTATTTTCCTTTGTATTTTGTATTTTCTTTATTATTTTGTATTATATTATTGTAATCCTTTTTATATGAACATTTTTGGGTTGTGGAATGAATCATCTGACTTTCCATTATTTCTTATGGGAAAATTTGCTTTGATATACAAGTGCTTTGGATTACAAGCATGTTTCTGGAATGAATTATGCTCACAAACCAAGGTTTTACTTTATATTCTTATCGTAAAAGTTTCTGCTGAAATGCCTCTTCTCCGAGATATATTCCTTGACCACCCTGTTAGAGTAAAAGTACCTGCCTCTCCTCAAGCACCCTCTCCCCCTTAACATCAATTTTATTCAGAGATCTCACCACTCTCTTAAAATAATATGTGTGTGTATATATATATGTGTATATATATAATAAACATATACTATCATATATTATATATATATGATGATATATGACATGATAATATACTATATATAATATATGATAATATATGTTTATTATATATACCTATGATACATGTACTTATATATGCATGTATACATGCATAGTATATATGTTTCTTTGTCTATTTTCTTTGCTTTTACTAGAATGTAATTCCAGGGACAAGGATGTTACTTAGAAGAATGTCTCACACATATGAGCTTGCTAAATATTTGTTAGACTCTGAATGTCCTTCCTCAGAACCAAGAATCACGAGGTTTTAACTTATTTTCAAATTGTCTCTTAGTGAAGTCTACAGTGTCTTATCCATGATCTTATTTTTCATTCCAGAGCTTTTGAGAGTGATAAATAATTTCACTGCTAGAATGTAAACTTCATGAAGGTGGAAATAATTTTCTTGTTCTTTTTCCTGCATTCCAAGCTCTTATTATTTTACCTATGTGCTTAGCTGAATTTACCATTCAAAGAACCATTTTTAGAATTATCTCCTCTCACTGTGTAATGCCCATTTCTGGGCAGCAAATTGGCTTTAGTTTATGATAGTCAACAAGGTAAAGGGACTGGGGGCAGCTTCTAGCTAACGGTTAATGAAAAATGGAGGTTCTGCATCCCACAACCTCAAGAAAATAAATTCTGCTAATTACCACATGGGCCTGGAAGAAGGTCCAATGGCAGGTGAGCCCTAAGATGAGACTGCAGTTTCAACCCAACACCTTGATTGCAGCCTCCAGAGAGACGGAAGTGGAGAAACCAGTTAAATCCTGCCCAGATTCATGGGCCACAGAGACTGTGAGATAATAAATATGTGGGTTTTTAATCTACCAATGTTGTCAATTTTTGGGCATAACTATGCATAAATAAATTTGTATAGTAACAAATGCAGTGGGAAGAAGTAATTTTAAGAGTAAAGATTCTGGTGTCATGCACACAAGTGGGTAGAAGATTCCCTAAATATGTGTTAATATGACTTACTCCACCTGGCTATGTTGCCTAGCCTTAATACCAGGATCTCATCCAGGATACACATTGCATATAGTTGCCATGTCTCCTTAAACTTTTACTGGCTTTCTTTGTTTTTGGTGAGCTAATTAATTTTGAATATTACCCATCAGGTACTCTGTCGAATGTTTCTCTGTTGGAATTTGAGGTTTTCTCATGGTTAGACAGGGAAGAAGAGTACAGATCTAAAGTACCAATTTCATCACAATATTTCAAGGGTAGATAGCATCAATACTGTTGATTTTGACTTTACCCAAATGACTGAGATAGTTTGTCAGGTTTCCCCACTGTAAAGTTATTCTTTTTATTCCCTTTCCAGACTGTAGTCTTTGGAAGAAATACGCTACGTGGAGCCACACTTACGGGGTGGTCAGTTATGTTCCTCTTCCTTAAGGGTGAGACGTCTACATAAATTATTTGGAATTCTTCTGTATGGGAGATTTGTCTCTTTTCCCCATGTTATTGATTTGGTCAAGCATTTATTTATAGCAGTATGAACTCATGGATATTTATTTTATACTTTAGGTTATAGTCCAATATTTTGTCGTCCAAACTGTTCCAGCTCCAGCTATTCGGAGCCCTTTCGGTTGCTCCTATATCCCTTTGACATAGAATTTAAAGAAGAGAAGTTCCTGGGTAGCTCAGTTGGTTGTGTCCAACTTTGGCTCAGGTCATGATCTCACGGTTTGTGAGTTCAAGCTCTGCATTGGGCTCTGTGGTGATAGCTCAGAGGCTGGAGTCTGCTCCAGGTTCTGTGTCTCCCTCTCTCTCTGCTCCTCTCCTGCTCATGCTCTATTTCTCTTTGTCTCTAAAAAATAAATAAACATATATATATATATATGTATGTGTATATATATATATATACACATACATATATATAAAATATATAAAATATATAAAATATATCATTTATATATTATATATATAGATATATAGATATAATATATCAAATATCTATATCTATATAGCTGTATATATTTGATACTTCCTTACTTTCTTACATTACAAGATATTCCAGGCTCATTTTATATAGTTCCTGCCTCAGAATTAGATATTTCTCAAAAGACCCCTGTTCTTTTTATTGGGGAGCAGTAGCAGAAATGAAGATCTATGTACTAGGTGTGCTTATTTCTACTGGAGTGTCATTTCTTCCAGGTTCTTTGAGCCGACAGAGTAAGGAAACGTAAGTGTATGTGAACTCATGTATATACATACATATGTCTATAAATATTTCTCTATATATCCAACCACATCTATATTATACTGACCTGACTGTACCGATATCTCCAGCTCTAATCCATATGAATTATCCTAGCCTTTTTGATTGCTTGTCTGTAAGTTTCCACTCTAACAATTATAAACCTGGTTCCTGCCATCCACCATCCATTTTCTTAGTTGTTTAATTCCAGTATACATGTGTAGCTACATTAAGAATTGCTGATGGGGCGCCTGGGTAGCTCATTCAGTTAAGCGTACAACTTTGGCACAGGTCATGATCTCGTGGTTTGGGGGTTGCAGCCTGAGTCAGGCTCTGTGTTGACAGCTCAGAACCTGGAGTCTGCTTTGGATTCTGTGTCTCCCTCTCTCTGTCTGCCCCTCCCCTCCTCATTTTCTCTCTCTCTCTCTCTCTCAAAAATAAATAAATATTAACAAAAAAACCAATATTGCTCACCCATATTTCCATGGAAATCAACTTTATCAACTGGAGTGTATTTCTATTCACAGTTTTGTTTTGGCTTTTTATTTATTTATTTTTTTCTGTTTCTCTTAACATTCTGCTAACTTCCAAATTGCATGGTTTAGTACCTTTCTGCCCACCATCCTCCAAGTAGCTATTTCACATAATTGTTAGCTTCTTTTGTCATCGTCTGTATTTTATACTGGAATCTACCAGTCTCCTGAGTGACATTCTCTAATTTGCGTACAATAAAGTCCACTATTTAATTTGTAAATTTTTATGGGTTTTGACATATGCATTGTCATGTATCTGCCATTACAGTATCATATAGAATAGTTTCACTATCCAAAAAAAATTCTCTGTGTTCCACCATTTCAATCCTTCCTCCTCCTTCTGACCCCCTGGCATTCAACTGACCTTTTATAGTTGTGTTTTCCCCAGCATACCCTATTCATGAAAAACTATAACATGCAGACCTTTCTTCTTTGTATTTCATGGCCTGACATCTTGTTTTGTTATCTTTTTTAAATTTTTATTTAAATTCCAGTTATTTAACATAAAGTGTAATATTAGTTTCAGGTGTCCAATATAGTGAATCAACACTTCCATACAATACCTGGTTCTCATCACAACAAGGCACTCCTTAATTCTCAGCATCTATTTTTTATATCATAAAATAGTAATCCTTTTTATGGAAGTACACTATTTACAGATTTAAGATCAACTTGTTTAAGGTTTTTTTTGTGTGCAATTATGAATAAAGCTGATATAAATTTTGCATGAAGGTTTTGTGTGGAAATAAATTTTCAAATCAGTTAAATAAATATTTAAGAGCCCAACAGCTTGATTGTATTGCAAGATTATGTTCAGTTGTATAAGAAACTGCCAAATCTTCAAAAATGCTGTACCATTTTGCATTTGTACCAGCAACGAATACAAGTTTCAGTTGTTCTGTCTCTTCATCTGTATTTGGTGTTGGTATTGTCAGCTTTTTGGATCTTAGCCATTCCAATAATGATGTAGCGATATCTAAATTTTGTTTGACTTCACAATTCTCTATGACTAATGATGCTAAGCATCTTTTTATGTGTTTATTTGCCATCTGTTTATCTTCTTTGGTGAAATGTCTGCTCAGATCTGTTGCTTATTTTTTAATTGAAGTTTAACTGGGTTATGTGTTTTCTTTTGGGTGAGAATTAAGTACTTTTGGAATATTTTGGGTATACTCCTTTATCAGATGTATGTTTTGCAAATATATTATCCGTGCCTGTGACTTGTGTTTTGTGTTTTTTTTTTTTTAATTTTTAAATTGTTTTTAATGTTTATTTATTTTTGAGAGAGAGACAGAGCACGAGTCGGGGAAGGGCAGAGAGAGAGGGAAACACAGAATCCAAAGCAGGCTCCAGGCTCCGAGCTGTCAGCATAGAGCCCGATGTGGGGCTTGAACTCACAAACCATGAGATCACGACCCGAGCCAAAGTCAGACACTTAGCCAACTGAGCCACCCAGGTGCCCCAGTGTGTTTGTTTTTTTTTTTAACATTTGCTTTTGCAGAGCAAAAGTTTTTAATTTTAATAAAGTTCAACTTATAAATATTTTATTTCATATATCAAGTTTTTGATGTTTTATTTCAAAACACATCATAAACCCAAGGTTACATAGATAATTAATGTTTCTTCTAGAAGTATTTTTTTAATGTAACATTTGAGTCTATGATCCATTTGAGTTAATTTTTGTGAGAGATGTAAAGTCTGTAAGTCTGTGTCTAGATTCTTTTATTAAGAAACATGGACATCCAATTTTTCCAGCCTCATATGTTTAAAAGACTATTATTTCTATGTTGGATTGTCTTTAGTTCTAGTCAAAGGTCAGTTGACTGTATTGTGTGGCTATCTTTCCAGCCTCTGTATTATGTTTGATTTATATATGCATATATATATGTGTGTGTGTGTGTGTGTGTGTGTACACACATATACATATACATTTACATATATATACATATATATATATGTATATATATATATATATTTTTTTTTTCTTTTTGGTCAATCTATGATGTCTTACAGCTTTATAGTAAGCCTTAAAATTTGAGCAGTATGTATCTACCAGCTTTGTTCAATTTCTTTTATACTTTTTAAAAAAAAGTTTTAATGTTTTTTATTTATTTTAAAGACAGAGAGAGACAGAGCATGAGTGGGGATGGGGCAGAGAGAGAGGGAGACACAGAATCTGAAGCAGGCTCCAGGCTCTGAGCTGTCAGCACAGAGCCGGACGCAGGGCTCGAACTCACAAACTGTGAGATCATGACCTGAGCCTGAAGTTGGACACTTAACCAACTGAGCCACCCAGGTGCCCCTTTTATACTTTTTTGACTACTTTAGGCTATCTTGCCATACAAATGTTAGAATCAACTTGATGATTGATACAAATTATATTGCCTGTATTTGATTAGGATTAGGTTTGAATCTGTAGATAAATTAGGAAGAAATTACATGTTAACAATATTGGCTCTTTTTTTATGTTTATTTATTTATTTTGAGAGAGTGCATGTATGCAAGTGGGGGAGGGGCAGAGAGAAAGCTAGAGACAGAGAATCCCAAGCAGGCTATGCACTCAGTGCTGAGCAAAGGCTCAAACTCAAAAACCCTGGGATCATGACCTGAGCCAAACCAAGAATTTTGAGACTTAACTGACTTAATCATAATAAAATGATTATTATTTTATAAAATATGTCCTTAAGTATTTCATCTTTTGGTGTTATTATAAGTGGCATATAATATATGCCATATAACATGTAGCTATTAAAAATGGCTTTTTATCTCAAATTACAAATTTCATTGCTAGTATATAAGAAAACCACTGACTTTTGCATTTGTCCAATCTATGATCATTTATTAGAGCTGGGAACTTTTTGTAGATTTTTTGGGATTTTCTACACAGTTTGCTGAGAATTTTATCGTAATGGTTACGATTTTTTACAAGTTATTTTTCTTCATCTATTTGAAATCTTGTAATTTTTGTCTTTTATTCTATGATATTGTACATTGCATTACTTTTTTTCACTATTAAATCATCTTTGTATTCTTGGTATAATTCCCACTTAGTTTGTATAGAATCCTTTGTATATATTTCCAGATCCAATTTGCTAATATTTTGTTGATGATATTGCATCTGTGAATGAGGAATATTGATGTCATCTTATCTAAATTGTCTGATTTGTTGATATAAAGATGTCCACAATATTTTCTTAAAATCATTTTCATTTCTGAAGGATCTCTGGTCATGTTTCCTTTCTCATTTCTGATTTTGGTAATTTGTGTCTTCCATATTTTTTCCTAATCAGAAGTTTGTAACTAACATTTATCTTCAAAAAGAACATATTATTGTTTTCATTTTCTTTTTCTATTGAGTTTTCTGTTTTCTATTTCATTGATTTCCACTCTGATGTTTATGATTTTCCTTCTTCTGATCACTTAGTGTCCCATTTTCTCATATATGTCATTGGTCTTAAGGCAGAAGCTGAGGTCATTGGCTTAAGATCTTTCTTCTTTTCTAATATAAGAATTTGTGTTATAAATTTTCTACTAAGAAACTGCATACCACAAATTTGATATGGTGTATTTTCATTGTCGTATAATACAAAATGCTTTTTTAACTCCTCTGACTTAAATACTGATGCATCACTTATTTAAAAGTCCATTTAAACTTAAAATATTTGGAGGTTTCTCATGATTTCCAATTTAATTCTACTTTGGACAGAGAACATTCATTTATGTCAAATTAATTTAGTTTGTTAAGACTTATTTTATGTCCTATATATAGTCTATTTTGGCAAAATTGCCATGTGGTTTTCTATTGTACTGTTGCTAGACGAATTACATAAATTACATAAAAGATGACAGTATTGTTTAAGTCTTTTATATGCCTATATTTTTCTAAGTTAAGATCTTTGACTATAATTGTCGAATTGTCTTTTGATAGATCTTGAAGACGTTGTTCTCTGTATCCTCTGTGAATCTGCACTTGAGTGCATAAATATGATTGGTTAATTGACTCCCTTATCATTATGAAACTCTCTTCAACCTGGCATTTTTTGCTCTGAAATGTTATTTTTTTTGATGTCAATAATAACTTTCTATTTTCCTTGGGATTAACGGAAGTATGGCATATCATTTTCCATCTTTTACTCTTGACCTATTTTGTCTGTATATTTAAAGTGAGTTTCGTGTAGGCCACCTATAGATGGATTTTGTTTTTGAATCCAATCTGATCATCTCAACCCCTTAATTTAGTTGTTAAGGACCTATACATCTGAAGTGAATATTATTACTTTTAATTTATTTATTATTTTTATTTTTTTTTTAGAGAGAGAGGGTGCAATCAGAAGAGAGGGACAGAGGGAAAGAGAGGGAGGTAGTACCCCAAGCGGGCTCCAAGCTCAGCACGGAGTCTGACATGGGGCTTAATCCCATGTCCCTGGGATCATAACCGGAGTTGAACTCTTCCACGACCCTGGGATCATGACCCTGAGCTGAAATCAAGAGTTGGATGCTCCACTAACTGAGCCACTCAGGAGCCCCCAAAGAGAATATTATTATTCATAATTTGATTCAAAACTTTGTAAGTTTGGTTTTGATTTATCATAACTCTTCTTTGATCTAGTTCTTTTTTTTTTCTGTATTCTTTTGGATCAATTGAGTGATTTTTATTTTCCATTTTATATACTTTGTAGTTTTATTTATGATAAATCTTGTTATTTCAGTAGTCTCAGTACAGCTTATAGTTTACATTTTCATTATATTGTATCTTCAAGCGACATTATACAATTCGACATGCAGTCTAAGAACCCTATAATAGTGCATTTCCATTTCTCATATTATATTTTTGAAAAAGGGGAAATGGGCTCATATTTATAAAACTCACTGGCTTTACCAAATACCTTATGACTTACAAACAAATAGCCTGATATTATTGTAGAATGGTTCTTTCATGGCACCAAGTTTGTGACAACACCTTGCAGTTGTGTTATACAAAGTATCGGATGTTAGTTAACTAGTGAGAAATCTATGTGTTGTTTTAAAGACAAAATACACATAAATGAGAACCACATTAGTTTTCTAGAGATGCTGTAACAAATACCACCAACTGGGTGGCTTTTTAAAACATTTTTTTTAATGTTCATTTATTTTGAGAGGGAGAGACAGAGCACAAGTGGGGGAGGGACAGAGAGAGAGGGAGACACAGAATCTGAAGCAGGCTCCAGGCTCAGAGCTGTCAGCACAGAGAATGATGCGGGCTTGAACTCATGAACCGTGATCATGACCTGAGCCAAAGTCGACGCTCAACCAACTGAGCCACCCAGGCACCCTGTGGGTGACTTAAACAACAGAAATTTATTCTATCACATTTCAGAAGGGGGGAAGTCAAAATTCAAGGTTTAGCAAGGTCATACTACTTGGGAGACTCTTTAGGTGACTTCTGGTATTCCTGGGCTTTCTTTCTTACATCACCACAATCTCTCCCTTCATGTTCAGATTACCTCTTCGTCTTCAGAGTCTCTTATAAGAACATTGGATTTAGGGCCCATCTGAACAATTCAGAATGACCTCATTTCAAGATTTTTAAATTAATTATACCTACAAAGACCCTTAAAAATATTTTTTTCATTTAATTTTGAGAGACAGAGAGAGACAGAGCACAAGTGGGTGAGGGGCAGAGAGAGAATGAGAATCTGGAGCAGGCTCCAGGCTCTGAGCTGTCCTTGAACTCACAAACTGTGAGATCATGACCTGAGCCGAAGTCAGATGCTTAACTGACTGAGCCACCTCGGCCCCCCTGCAAGGACCCTTTTTAAATAAAGTCACATTCATAGGTTTTGGAAGTTAAGGAAAAATGCATATATTTTGAGAGGCCACTATTCAACCCCCTGTAAGAAAAAAAAAAAGTAAACTGAATGCAGCTCACACTTGCCTGGTGTAGTCCGTTTGAAAAATTTGTTTCCTATTACCCCAATCTGTGTTGCTGGGTTAGAGGTCCTCACTCTCCTAATAGAATTGTTGAATCACTGTATTGTACACCTGAAGCGAATATAACATTGTGTGTTAACTATACTGGAATTAAAATTTAAAAAAATAATTAAAAAATGTAAAAACTAATAGAGTTCCTAGTTCTCCTAAATGCCCCAATCATAACTCCATTGAAACAAATGTTGAGAGTAACACACAGTCATTTTTGTTCTTCGGGTCTTCAAAGCAGCAAAGAAGCAAGTAATTGCATTTTCTGAAGCAGTTGTCATGGAAATCAAGGGGATATATACACACACATACACACACACACACATATATATATATATGTACACATACACACACACATATACATATATATACATTATATATATATATATATATACACATAAATTTTTAACCAATGGGTTCAAGGTGGAGAATATCTGACACCAGGACAATCTATATCATGTTTAGGTGTGATTTTACAATTTTTACATTTTCAGGTGTGATTTTAAAGACTGCAATATTTACAGGATCACTGATAACTCACAGTCTTCAGAATAAATGTTTAAGTTATTTCATCAGGTTGAAGCAAAAAGGAGAAGCATCAGAATTAATGTCTAAAGTCAAGTAGAACGTGAAATGATTCGTAAAACAGGAAAATCATAGATACCAAATACAGATTCATAACCAGTTTCAGAAATGAGGAACATAATTTACAACTATTTGTGCTTCTTTAATTATAAATATATAA
Source organism: Panthera pardus (assembly GCF_024362965.1). Lineage (NCBI taxonomy): Eukaryota > Metazoa > Chordata > Mammalia > Carnivora > Felidae > Panthera > Panthera pardus. The sequence continues at coordinate 175,829,459 of NW_026526688.1, read as the reverse complement.
TCTCTATACATATTTTGTGATATATATTAAAGATGTATATCATTATATATAGTCAATATGTGTATATTTTACTACACTGATATAAGGATAGGCATAATTCAAAGATGTATTCAGCGATAAATAAGAATTTTATTTACTTTCTTGGGAGATAGTAGGTAACACTTCATTTATGAAAGGGATTATTATGGGCAAAAACATGCTGTATTTCAATTATTTTTATCTGAAACCTAAAAATACCTAGAAGATTATCTGTGAAAGAAAACGCATATTTATACTATGTCAATCACAATATAGTATATGTGTGTGTAATATACATACAAACCTGTGTCCACACACATATATGCATTCATCTATAAACAGACATACACTTTCAGTAATATATTACTGTCTTAGAGAAAAGATATACTTAAATGTATTCTTTAACTAAAAATATAACAATAAAGTTTTAGTCCTTTTTTTCCTTCTTTTACATTCTATTTACATTCTTCTTTATCTTTTCTTACCTCTGTAAAATTAATGAGATACCTAAAGAATTTAGTAATTAGGTGAAGCACAATATATTAAAGGTGTAGAATAAAAATGTCATTTGTGTGGTATACCTAGCTTAATTATAAGCTGTTTTATATGTGTTTGATTATCTGTTTCTGTTGTTATGGAGTCAGAGAAAACCCTATTTTATTTACAAGTTAAGGTAACTACAACAAAAGAGCCCAATTTGAAGAGTGGCATTGCTGTTTATAACGCTGTATCTAGAAAATTGCATATTTGTGGTATTTATTTATTGAAGTGGCGCTATATTTAAAAATAATTTGCACTTTAAATTCTATCTTTGGATGGATTCATACACTGTTACAACTTATTGAAAAGTGTTACTTCACTCATTCTTGTTTTGCTTATTCAATTAAACACTTGCTTTGACAATGTGTTCACTGATTTCTTTTAACTTAATTGATAGGTCCTTTGGCATACTGGAAAATTACGCAAAACGTAAATATAAATTTTAATGACACAGTGATATTAAGGATAGAGGAATTATATATAATGGTCCATTTTTCTTTCTTTAAATAGATATCAAGTATAAAGCTAGTTGACATTTATTTGATTCCAATTTCTCTCAATGAACTGGGGTATGATGTTTTGTATATATCTAATGATTTTAGCCTCAGTGTCTCCAAACACAAAATGAAGATAATGATGCTGATTTCTGAAAGTTTTAAGGAAACTAAAAATTACTTAATACATTTCTTGTCATGCTAGGAACATCAACATATGGAAGCTACTGTGTAGTTCAAGTACTTGCTCAGATCCTGTTGCCTTTCTGTTGATTTTTTTAATACATTTAGTAGTCACAAAGTAGTTCATCACCCAATAAAAAGACATGAAGCAGTTCCTTGTATTAGTTTGAACTTTTTTCACATTCTATGATTATAACATTTCATGAGGTACGCATTGGTGAAACTGAACATACATACACACACACACACACACACACACACACAAGTATCCATAGTAGGGTTACATAAAATGTCCAATTTAATTAGGCAACTTTATAAGATCTTATTGAGAAGAGGTGACCATAAGAGTAGAAGAGACTGGTCATGACAGAACAAAGTAGCTTGGGAGCTGAATGATGGTGGCATTATCTGAAAAAATATAAATCAAATAAATTGGCAAACTTTAATTACTGACTTAATACTGTACTTTTATGCCCCCAAATTACATTATCTTTCCAAGGGGCTCTGTGTCTCCCACCCTCTCTGCCCCTCCCCCACTCGCATTCTGTCTCTGCCTCTCAAAAATAAATAAATGTTTAAAAATGCTGGAAAATATGTACTGAGTTTCAAGAAAATGAGGCATATTCTCTGCTGAAGGAAGGAAGAACGATGAGTGGTATCATGTCTCTGACCACATTTCAGCCTCTATATTCCTGTCTTTCTGGAAGATTTATCCTCATGATAAAGAAAAATTATATCCCATTTTGTATGCCTTCTATTATTTCCTTGTGCCATCCTATCACTTAGATTTGAAGTACCTGCATGGAAAATGTCTTAACGTCTTTTCCATCATATGGATTCAATACATATTTGTATGTTTTTTTGAAGGGGTTACTTTCAAGTGATTTTTTTTAACATTCATTTATTTTTGAGAGACAGAGACAGAGCATCAGCAGGGGAGGGGCAGAGAGAGAGAGGGAGACAGAATCCGAAGCAGGCTCCAGGCTCTGAGCTGTCAGCACAAAGTCGGACTCAGGGCTGGGACCCACTAACGGTGAGATCATGATCTGAGCGGAAGACACGTTTAACCCACTGCTCTATCCAGGCGCCCCTCAAGTGAATTTCAATGCAAATTATGTCTGCCAAAAGAGACTCCCAAGTGCATATATATTTTGATTAAAGTCATCAAATGTATTCCACTTTAAACATTAAAACTAGGCATTTAGTCTAAATATGAAATGATCAGTCTTAAAGGTTTAGAAATCTTTTATCCTAGATTATTTAAAAATAATACACATCTGTTTACAACTTTCAATTTTTATTTCTATATAATTCTGTTAATGCATAAGTTATTTAAATGTTTAAACATCAATTATGTTTCTATTTCTACAAGAGCATTTTATTACACTTATTGGAGATATTTGTGATTTTAATAGTTTTGGACTTCATCTGTCCATCTATAGATTATACAATTTTAATAGAATTCTACTTTGACAAAATCAAAATTATGAAGTTTTAAAACATATAACCTGTAAATTTCAGAGAGTAATTATAGTGAAGAGTCAAATTATCTACCCAACCCAAAACCTTTAGTGCTTAGAGAAAGTGTTTGGCCAGATTGTTAAATATCTAGAAAGTTTACTCAAGAAGCAACTGAGCTCCTATGCAAACAGTATTTTATTATCCCATCAATTGCTTATATAAATCCCTGGATTGTGTGTGTGTGTGTGTGCGTGTGTGTCTGTGTGTGTGTGTGTTTTGAGTTGTATTGCTATCACAAATGAACATTTGGTATTCCTAGTTACTACAGAAAAAACATATGAAGAATGCTTGGAAGTTAAATTTATTTTCACGTTCTCAAAAGCACATGGAAACAGGAAAAATAACTGTTTCAGAATTGTCTATTATGCAGATTATAATTTCACAGTTGTTTCTCACATCACTTACATCATGCCTGCTAATAAAAAAAAAATAATTCTAACATAACTCTAACAGTGACTGAGCTGCCAAAAATATCACTGCCAATGAATTAAATCATGTTGTTTACAATAATTTGCTGACTTTTAATCTGAAGAAAGTACTTTGTGGAACTAATGCTGATGCTAATTCTGCATTTTTATGCTCTGAAATGACAATGATATAATGAAAAATGAATCTCATTTTGGTGTGCATTTTGGATGCAAATCACAAAAGACATTACAAAAGAGATCTTGATTGAAGTCTGTTAAAAAGTAAAGTTTTTAGAAAAACTAAATGTAACTTCTTATCTACTTATGCCTGTGAACCTCCCACACTGTCAATTTTTTTCTGGGTTGTGGAGCTTTTGATAAGTGTTTGGCACAAAAAGAAATAAATATTTTTTTATGGCTATAGGCAAATATATACTGAAGTATATGTACAAACTTTAAGAATACTAACAAAATAATGTGAAGCTTAATTTTATAAGGCAAATATCACACTGTACTTGCAGCATTTTAGCAATAATAGCATTGCCCTTGATTATTTAGTAGCTGATTTTTTAATTTAGTTGATTTTATAGTTCTTTGACCATGGTTACTCTCTAGCACATGTATTACATGAAAAGCATGGGAAGAATAAACACCAAGCTTAAATTACCTAAGATTTTTATTATCATCTTTATTATTATTTTCATTTGTTAACCATCTTATTGTTATGCTTAGTGACAAAGCTGAGTAAAATGAGATTTGGAGAAAATCTGTCAACGGAAAATTAGCATGTTCACAAATGTCAAAGTAAATCAAGACTAGAATGAAGAAATAGCTTTCCAAAAAGAAGTGTTGAGAATCAGATTTTTTAAAAAGAACTCAAAATAACAAGATGTTCCAACTGAAATTGTTTTCTTATATGTTTAGTCATCCCTCCAGCAGAAAAGTTAGATATTTCCTAGTCGACTCTCATGGGTTTCTCAGTTGGAGATTTAGAATGGCTTTTTAGAATGGATAAATCATTTAGTTGAACTTTAAATTGTGTCCAAAACTTAAAAGTTTCTTAAGAATAAAGTTAAATGCAATTTTTGTAACTTGTGAAGATTCTTAAAATGTATGTGCTTTATTAAAGTCTATATTAATTTATTTTATTTGTCCAACAATTTAAATACAAAATAAACTTGATTTCTGAAATAGTCTTTGGGTATTTCTTTGTTTTTGAAATTATCTAAGAAAATTTTGAAATTATCTAAGCCCAACATATAATAATGAGTTAATAAAATTATAAATATTTTAAAATTTAGAACTTGAATGGTATCCGAAAGGAGTTAATTTTTGGTACGTATAATCTTTCCATTTAAAGCTGTATTGCTCAATGAATGTTTAATTTATCCAAAATGAAACTAAAAATTGCTATGGATCGTGGTACAACATAGATATTTATGATAATTAAATGATAAAAGCTGGTTACCTAGGAATCTATACATATATAATCATGTTGTGTATAAATAAATAGACACTGTTTTGTTTTTGTTCCTTCTTGTATGTGTAATTCTTTTTCTGGTCATTTATAATGATTAGGACCTGCACATTCTTGCTGTATCTTGAGTCTTGCGAGAACATGTTTGCTCTTTCACCATTAGATACGACTTTGTTAGTTTTCTACTCCTGTGTAATGAGTTACTGAGAAATTATCAGGTTAAATCAATACGTTTTTATTATCTTATACTTTCTGTTGGTCACGAATCTGGGCATGGGTAAATGGTTCTTCTGATCAGGGTCAATCTGATAGACTTGTCAGGCTTTCTATCTCATCTGGAGGCACCAATGGGGAAAAATCCACCTCCAATTTCATTCAAGTTGTTGGCAGGATTAAATTCCTTGTGAATACAAGATGAAGGCCCCAGATGTTTTCGGCTATTGGCTGGAGGCTATCTTCAGCCTTGAGGCTAGATGTAGTTCTGAGTCAAGTGGGCTTCTATATCATGTCTGCTTATTACATTAACACTTTTTTTTTAATATTTATTCTTTTTTGAGAGACAGAGCGCAAGTGGGCAGGGCAGAGAGAGAAGAGGACACAGAATCTGAAACAGGTTCCAGGCTCTGAGCTGTCAGCACAGACCGCAACATGGGGCTTGAACCCACAAACTGCGAGATCATAACCTGAGCCGAAGTCCATAACTTAACCCACTGAGCCACCCTGGTGCCCCATGTCTGCTTATTGCATTAAGCATGCAAGAACAACCTCAATCTCCAGAGTGATACTATAGTATATTATACAGCACAGTATGATGGGAGAAGCATTCCATCACCTGTACCATATTCTGATGATTATAAGGAAGTCTCATGTTCCTCCCACACTCAGTGGGTGGGGATTGCACAAAAGCATACACATTAATAGGTGGAGATCAATGGGGCTCACCATATGGTTTGTCTATCACAATCTTCTAAGCTGAAGGTTTTATGTAAATGCATTTTGTTTGTTTGAGAAACTCCTTTCTATTTCTAGTTTACAAAAGTTTTTAATCATAAACGAATATTGAATTTCACTGTGTGTCTTGACATCTGTTAATGAGTATACCTTTTAACTTTTAATAAATTAGTGACACTGATTTATTTGGGGATGTGAAACCCAACTTGTATTTTGGGAATAAAATCCATATTATAATTATATATGTATTGCTGAATTTCATTTGTTAATATTTAATTAAGGATATTGACTCAATATTTATGATTTATGTTAGTTTTTCATTCTATTTCTTATAAAATCATAGCAATCTTTTATACAATTATAGTGTTGCTGTCATAAACAATTTGAGAAGAATTACTTTAATTTCTTAAAGAGATAGTAATATTGTTTATTTCTTTAATTACTAATAGAATTTACTGTGGGGCATCTGGGTGGCTCAGTCAGTTAAGTGCCCAACTCTTGATTTTGGCCCCGGTCATGGTCTCACGGTTCATGGAGCAGCATGGAACCTACTAGGGATTCTCTCTCTCCCTCTCTCTCTCTGTCCCTCCCCCACTGTCATGTGCACACACTCTCTCTCTCTCTCAAGATAAATAAACATTTTTTAAAAAATGAATTTATTGGTAAACATCCATCCTTATTCCTGGTTCTAATCTATTTGTGTATTATAATATAGTCACTCAAGCTTTCTTTCGATGAGACTTAATGGTATATAATTTTTTATCCATTCATTTTTAATTATCTTTTTTTGTATTTATTTCAAGTGGGCTTCTATAGACCATTTATAGTGTGGTCTCGTGTTTTTGTTTTTTTTTTTTTCTATTTTGAAAATCGATATTTTCAATGGAATCATTAGATTACTTACTTTTAATACAATTTGTTTCTATGTTTAAAGTTTCTATCCTGCTTTTGTTTTTCTGTTGTTTCTATATCTTCTTGGCTCTTTCTCCTCAACCTTTTTCCTGTATTCATTTGAATGAATTTATTAATTTTTATAATTCTATTTTATCCTTACTGTTGTTATTAGTTTTTCTTATTTTGTAGTCATTATGCTAGGATAGAATTTAAATTTATATTCTAACTAATCACAATTCACTTTGTAATAATTTTATCACTTCATGTAATAACCTTCCAACAGGATAGCTCCATTTTATTTCTCAATATTTTGTGTTGGCATAGTCATATAATTTTATCTTATATATGTTATAAACCTTACAACACATATATATGTATTTACATGTACTGTTATCTTTTTTTTTTAATTTTTTTTTAACGTTTATTTATTTTTGAGACAGAGAGAGACAAAGCAGGAACAGGGGAGGGTCAGAAAGAGGGAGACACAGAATCCGAAGCAGGCTCCAGGCTCTGAGCTGTCAGCACAGAGCCCGACGCGGGGCTGGAACTCATGGACCGCGAGATCATGACCTGGGCCGAAGTCGGCCACTTAACCGACTGAGCCACCCAGGCGCCCCTGTACTGTTATCTTTTAAAGTTAAAAAAAAAAAAAAAAAAACTAGTGGAAAATTTATTTTATATCCATTGTTTTTTATTTATTTGTTATAATCAAATATTCAGACAGTAATATACTCTTTAAAAAATAATTAGAGAGAGAGACAGAGAGAGAGAGCATGCAAGCTGGGGAGGGGAGAGGAGGAGAAAGAAGGAGAGAGAAATCCCGAGCAAGTTCCACACTGTCAGTGCAGAGGACATGGGGCTCTAACTCATGAACTGTGAGATCATGACCTGAGCTGAAACCAAGAGTCCAACCTTTAGCCACCTGAGTCATCCAGGCTCCCCAGACAGTAATATGCTTCTTGAGCCCTGAAAATACTTTTTATAATATTTTTTGTAAAGAATTTGTGCTGATAATTCATTATTTTAGCTTTTGTTTATGTGAAAAAAAGCATTTTCCCTAAAATTTTGAAAATAGTTCCTTGGCTATAGAATACTTAGTTAACGAGGTTTTATTTTCTGAATTTTATTTTTGTTTGTGTTTTAGCACTCTACAGATGTCATTTCATAGTATTCTGACTATTATTGTACACAACAAAAATTCTGCTGCCATTCTTATAATTTTTTCTTTGGTTAATTTCAAGATATCTTCTTTTTCTTGGTTTTCATTCGTTTGACTATGTGTATTAAATTTGTGTTTATTTATTTTTTTTTAGGTTTTCTGAATTTCACAAATTTGTGGTTTACTATCATTTAGTAATTTGGGAAAATACTGAGTCATTATATTTTCAAGTATTTCTTCTACCTTTTTTTTCTTCTCCTTTTGAGATTCCAATTGCATATATATTAGTATCTATTGCTTCTCAAGGGCCGTGGGTCTTTCATTTTATATGTTTACTTATTTTCTTTTTCATTTTAGTTTTTATCACTTATATCAACTTAGAATCAAATTCTCTCATTTTTTTTCTCTTCTGTCTGATCTGCTCATGTAGCCATTGAAGAAGTTCTTCATCTCTGGTGTAATATGTTTTAATTTTAGTATTTATATTTCACTATGTCTTCTGGTTTCCATTCTTCTGCTTAAATTTTTTGTTAATACATATTGTTTTCCTTTTCATACATCTTTTAGCATAGTTATCCCAGTTATTAAGTCTCAGATAGTTAGCATCTGGTCCACCATCAGATCTGTTCCTATAGACTAATTTATCTCTTAGCAATTTTTTTGGCTTACTTTTTTGCTTAATGTGCTTTATAATCTATGAATAAAGTTATATACAGCATATCAGAAGAGGCTAGGATAAATAATATTTACACACTGCAATGGGCATGCTTTATCTTGGATCAAGCCATTAATGAGAGAAATTAGGTCGTTCTAGTAATTAGTCAAGCTGATTGGGGTTGATTTGTTGGTGTAGCTACATTTCCTCTTTTATAGACTTCAAATTCCTTAGTGGTAGACTGATAATACATTGCACTTAGTTTCAGATTGAAAGTTTTTTTCAGATTGAGAATTTTTATCAGTGTTCTTGTTCTACTCTAATCTTTCAGTAGGTCATTCATTTCTATGTGAGCAACAGGGGGACAGGCAGGGAGAGGGGGACTCTCCATACTTTTGCTGCCTCATAGCTATAGAATGAAGTCTCATGACATACAGAAAGGCTTTCTTGGGTCTTTTGCTCTGGTTTAGGTTTTAGTTAGCCCATGAATACCTGGGGTAGGTTAGGGCTTTCTCAGTATTTCTTCCCATTACTCCTTATATTAGCTAAACTCTACCTTTTTATACATCGGGGATCTTTCCCCCTATTTCATAAGTAGTAGACTTCCTCTTTGTATAAGCAAATGAACTTACACCAGAGTAATGTTTTTGCTTCTCATCCAGTGCCAGTTTTGCTTATATCTTACGTTACAAGGAGTAATTACAGTACTTAAAAATTGATTTTTTTTATTATCAGTCAGGGCCAGACAAAGAATAACATCATGGAGAGGTATATAAAAGTGAAATTGATTCATTATACTCACAGGTCCTAGAAAAGGAATAGCATGTCATCAGGGGGACATATGGAGGAGTACCAAGGGAACAGGTTCCACCAAGAAGGTGAACAGTTGAGAGAGTGAGGACTCCGTGATATCTCATCATTAATAACACTATTTGGGATGCATAATACTTGTGTTCATGATTGTGAAGATATTAAAATAAGCTTGACTTAGCCATAGAAGGCAAACTATGACCAAAATGACAACTAGGAAGAGTCATATTGGGCATATGATGAAGGTTTGGAACCCAGTCTAACCAAAGGTACCACTTTGTGGGCAATAACCAAAGGGATAGATCAGGTTATCTCTGATTTTAGGAAATCTGATGGAATATTTGGTTATGTCATGAAAGACTTTTAGTTCTGGGCCTATTTATTGTAGTTTTGACTGTACTTATTCATACTTAAAAATGCACACATAGCAGGATACACCCTGAATGGCACAAATGCCTTCTTACCCAGCTAATAAGTAGTTAAGAGCCAGTATGTCCTTCACCATTTGGGTCAGAGACTCAAGGGTTAGTTGCATAAAGGACAACATTTCATATACACTTTGAATATGATCTCAAGGGTCACTGAAAGATTTTTGTTAACCTTAAAATGTGATTTTGTTCGACAAAGCCTGCTGTACTGATATCAATGCTGGTGGATCTTTGGTATTGGAATGTCCTATTAAGATAGAAATACTATTTTTCCCTTTATCTTTGGATTAATGAAAACAGGGATGTATCTCCTGGGTAAAGAACTATAGGAATCCCTAGTGTAACCACTGAACACTGGGATACAGTTTCATTAGGGAAAGTATGCTGGCAATTGGCAAGGAAACATATATAGGGTGATGTGCATGCCAATCTGGACTTGTATAGAGCTAAGATGTCATATTGATAGTATAATGTACCTGAGAAAATATGGTGCTCCATTTAACCTAGGCAAAGAGTGCTTGTAGTGGCCATGATTGGAGATGCAAGGCAAAAGACAGTGGAGGAAATCTGGAAAAAATAGAAAGGCATTAGTATGTGGGTGGTCTTCTTCCCAGGGGGTCAAGGGGTTCACTCATATGAAGCAGGTACATCCTGAGGAAAGGAATAAGCTCCATTAATTTTACTAACCTCTACCAGATTTCCTTTTAGGCAGATTTCCTTTTAGGGGTGTATGTTTTAACAGAGAAAAAAAAAGCATAAACCGATCACAGATTCAGCAGATAGTAAATTCAGAAACATAATAGGATCCCTAATATCAGAGGAAGAAAAGAAAAAATGTCTTATGTCCAATTTGGCTTCATATGGCTTCTATGGGCATTGTTTGGGCAAAGATCTTTGTGTCCAGGTGAAATTGTCCCTGGAATAGGTGGTAAGAAGTCATGAGCCAGTATCATCTGCCATATCACTACCATCAAGAAGTAGTGAGCTCTTTGGATAGGTGATGTTGTCTGGGATATAGAACTGAGCTATCCTCTCCAAGTGGACCCATTTGAGTTTGTATGGGTCTTTAATTGTAAACCAGTGAAAGCACCTAGATCAGCGGTAGTAAGACCAAGAAACAACAGAATGATGTGTAGATGGTCCTGACAGGGTTTTTATTTTGTTTGGGTGGAAATTTAGGTTCAAATGGATCCCATATCAGATGAGCAGCTCTCTGGCTTGTGGGACAATCTATTGTTAATGAATTCTGGAAGAGTATATACCTTGGATCTCAGGGTAAAATCTAAAATTTATTAAAATATATTGACTATAGTCACCATGCTATACTTCACTTATTGACTTATTTATTTTATAACTGGAAGTTCGTACCTTTTGATTTTTTCACCTATTTTACTCTCTCACATCCCCCTCAACCTTGTACCTACCAATCTATTCTCTTTGAATTAGGTTTTTTATTTATTTTTTTAGATTAAAAATATAAGTGAGATCATACGGCATTTGTCTTTATCCATCTGACTTATTTCACTGAGCATATGTCTTCATGATCTATCCATGTTGTCACAAATTACTGAATAATATTCCATCTTTTATGCATGCCACATCTTTAGTCATTCATCTATTGATGGACACATAGTTTGTGGCCATATCTTGACTATTGTAAATAATGCTGCAATAAACATGAGGGTGCATATGTCTTTTCAAGTTAATGTATTTCCTTACATTTATTTATTTATTTTGAGATAAATAAATGCTGTCAGAGCAGAGCCTGACATGGGGCTAAAATTCACAAGTGTGAGATCATGACTTGAGCTGAAACCAAGAGTGAGTTGCTTAACCAACTGAGCCACCCAGGTACACCTCAAGTTAATGTTTTCATGTTCTTTTTTTTTTGGATAAATACCCAGAAGTAGAATTGCTGGATCATATGGTAGTTCTATTTTTAATTTTTGAGAAACCTCCACAGTGTTTCCATGGAGGGTGCACCAATTTACATTCCCACTGATAGCACACAGGTTTCCTTTATTAATCTTAATGGTAATAATTAAACAATAACAATAATTAGAAAATGATACAGAAATACAGACATTACATGGGTCATCTCTTTATTTTTTGTGTATTTTTTACATTCTTAAACCTACTTTACTTTTTTTAAATTTTTTAAAAATGTTTATTTATTTGAGAGATAGAGCGAGTGTGAGCATGAATGGGGGAAGGGCAGAGGAATAGGGAGACAGAGAATCCCAAGCAGGCTCCTTGCCATCAGCACAGAGCTTAATGTGGGGATCAGTCTCACAAACCATGAGATCATGACCTAAGCCAAAATCAAGAGTCTGACGCTTAACCAATGGAGCAACCCAAGTGCCCTGAAACCTATTTTAAAATAAAACTAATATGCACACATTGACATTGAAGACTAAGACCCTTTCTATCTACCCAGTGTTTTCTTGCACCCATGTATCCTTGACTATATATTTATTTAACAAAACAATAAGTTACCATAGAAGCCACCATCTCACCATAGAACCCAAGAATTTAGAGCTCAGTGAAAGTTAGAGATAATGTTGCAAAAACTCTTAGTTTGCAGAAATAGAAACAAATAAGTACTTAAGTTCTTTATAGAAAGTTACTAATGACTTCTGCTGTCAGATACAGGATTCAGCTTAATGGATATTAGATATAGGTCCTGCTGAGTTCTCTTCCATTCCAAGCCCCAAACATAAAAGCTCATTTTAAATAAGTCAAACTAAGATCAATAAAAATATTTAAGAAAAAGTATCATAAAAATCTATCTTTGTCTCTCTCTCTCTGCCCCTCCCCCGTTCATGCTCTGTCTCTCTCTGTCCCAAAAATAAATAAAAAACGTTGAAAAAAAAATTAAAAAAAAAAAAATCTATCTTTGGACTCAAGATAGCTTTAATTAATTTGTTTTGCACAGAATAATTTTTTCAGACCCAGATGAATAAATATTTGGTAAGTGTATCCATATTACTATCATAGCTTAATTGAGTGGAAAGGTTAGTATGACTCAAATCATCATTATGTCTGTAAATAATGTTAATTTGCAATATTATATCACAAATTGCCTAAGTTTGATTTTCTGTGTTTATGTTAACATTTCAAGCCAAAATCGTGTTTAATTTTGTATGAAGCAGGAGGAACATAATACATTGGATAAGTGATGAAATGCTTGGTTAAAAGAACTTAACCTGGGAAGATGGATAGAGTTACAGGCTGTTTATTACAGTCCCTACAACTATATAGGTGATTATTGGTTACTTCTGAAAGCTTATTGATTCATTCCACAACTATTTATTGAGTTCCTACTGTATTCATGGTTCTGGATCCACAGGATGAGAGAAACAGCCACTATGAGGCTTATACTCTAACTGGAAAAGGACAACTTGGCAATTTCTTACACCAACTTGTAGAGAATGGTCATATAAAATCAGTGCTTAATATTGAGGAATGAAATTACATATAGATCAAGGAATATATCCTTGATAAAATGATGTCTAAGTTGCAATCTGAAGGACATTCATGTACGATGCCACCCCACTCCCAAATTTTGTCCTAAAGAAGGAAAAGCATTTTCCGCAAAAAATAGACTTGAATATGTGAAGACCAGAAGAGAGAAGTTTGGTATTTTCTTCCATTTGAAAGAAGATGGAAGTGTACACACCGGGCAGTATATCAGGCTGTGGGAGATGGTAAAAGTACATAGAATGCAAAGAGGCACAATTTGGGTAATACTGATGAATACTGAAATTGAAGCCAAATCATCCTGATATATACCAAAGCGCTCAGCTTTTTCATCTTCTCATTATGTGTAGAGTAACCAATGTACTGAGGTGACTGTGAGGACCCTTCTGTTCTTTAAGCCTAAGAGGATCAAGTGTCTTCCTAATATAAGAGGTCATGGAAACAGCAGGCTCTTCTTTAAGAGTGAAAGTCTAAGTGCAGGAAAGAGGCATAGAATCTGCAAGCTCTCCCTTTAAAAAAAATAGGTCAGGGGCTCCTGGGTGGCTCAGTGGGAGTTAAGTATTTGACTCTTGATTTCAGCTCAGGTCATGATCTCACACATTGTGGGTTCCAGGCCCACAGAGGCTCTGCACTAACATTGTAGAACCTGCTTGGGATTCTCTCTCTCCCTCTCTTTCTATCCCTTCCCAGCTTTCTCTCTTTCTCTCTCTTCTCTCTCTCTCTCTGTCTCTCTCTCTCTCTTTCTCAAACTAAATAAATAAGCTTTTAAAAAAATTTAAAATTTAAAAAGTTGAAAAAATGGGTTTATTCAAAACTAACATTCCAGAAAAAGCAAAGTTCAATGCTTAAGGTGAATGTAAATCTTTCTCAGATGACTTATTCTGTGTGTCCCAGGAAATCAGTATTTGGAAACTCTAAGAATAAGGAGTTTGTAGACTATGGCAAAAATACCAGGTTGATGGCTCCTTGTGAGTTCTCTTGGGAGAAATTCAACTGGACTTTATTGTTTCTGTGACATTTCTTGCCAAAATTTACACTATATTTTTATTCATGACAAAGCAGCCTGTGGAAATATTAATATAAAATTATATCTAACACTTGTAGGCTAATCAGTTGATGAGCAGCAGAATTATTATACATCCTAAGAAGTCATCATTTGCCTTAGGAATTTGTCAAGAAAAATATTCCATGTAGTATTAAACATTTTGTCATTCTTATTAATAATATACATTTTTTGTTAAGTGTCTTGTCAGTGAGGGCGATAGATTATTAACTATTTTTACCATCAAGAATGTTTTCCTAAGATTGCACACATTCAGTTTAAGTAGAACAAAATCTAATTCTTACAAATTCCCTTCATACATTCTTCACTGAATAACAGAACCATTAATCAAGTGTTCTTACTGAATGATTTCCTAGAGTTCTCCAAATTATATAGAATTCATGATTAAAGGTTTTGAAAGGACTATTGTGCATAGATATGTGATTGCATATATAGAATTCAGAAACTCCCCCATTTGACTTTGAAACATTTGATCCTTTATTTGAGAAACGAAAGCTCAAGTGCAAACTACAAGGGAAAGTTTTCTGTGGCTGGCTCAGAATATTCTTTTCACCACCGATCTGCAGCTTAGAAACGTTAACTTCTTAAAATGGCCATGTTTACTAATTGCAAGTATTCTCACTAACATTATTCCTAATTATGATGCCCTAATTCCCAACTCCTACAGAATCTTTATAGTTCAGTTACTAAAAAGGGAGAACTGAGAAAAAATTTATATGACTGTCCCCATTGGCTGTCTCCCATTGATAAATTTATGAGATTATCATCACTGGTAATGGAAGAATAGTACAAATGCTTTGGCTATTTGGGTGCTTATGGAGTTAACAAATGCTACAGATAATCTTATAAAATAATACTAGATAAGAAAGATCAGAACTAATGCAAAGGACATTTTAAAAGAGTTGGTTCCTAAACATTTAGTTTGCATAAAAAGAATATAGGAAATAAGTTTAATATTATGAGATTTTAGATTTTATAAAAATGCTTTGATGTCTTTGTACAATATCACCTAAGTATGCTGTCCTGAAAACTTATTAAACTCATTAAACTGTTAAATTACCAAGTAGAAATTTTTATTCAGCATTTAAAACTTTTGTATGATTTATTTTTTTAATTTTTTAAATGTTTTATTCTTGAGAGAGAGAGAGAGAGAGAAAGAGAGAGAGAGTCCATGAGCGGGGGAGGAGCAGAAAAAGAGGGAGACAGAATCTGAAGCTGGCTCCAGGCTCCCAGCTGTCAGCACAGAGCCTGATGCAGGGCTCGAAATCACGAACCACAAGATCATGACCTGAGCCAAAGTCGGTTGCTTAACTGAGTGAACCCAGAAGCCCCTAAAAATTTAATATGATTTAAATGAATAAAATAAGAAAATCTAGTTGACTCTTCAACAACATGGGTTTGAACTGCACTGGTCGTTACATATGATTTTTTTTTTAAATAAATACAGTAAAATAATGTAAGTGTATTTTCTCTTCCTTATGATTTTCTTAATAACCTTTTCTTTTCTTGGGAAGCCTGGGTAGCTCAGTCAGGTAATCCTCCAACTCTTGATTTGGGCCGAGATCATGATCTCAGGGTTCATGAGTTCAAGCCATGCATGGGTCTGTCTGTGTTGCTAATTTCTGTATTCCTAGTATTACAAAAATGCCTGAAACAAAGCAGGTGCTCCATATACATTTATTAAGTAAATTCATAATTATATGCATGAGTTTTCTACTTCTAAATTTCTATTTCTAAATTTCTAGTCAATACATGTACAAAACTCTCCTATCAACAATAAGAGCGAATATGTTTTAAGTATAAACTGTTCCTTCATATGAGCCCCTTTCCTATTTTATACTTGGGAAGATTAAAAAAGTAGATATTATATTTTTACCAGCTTCTGAGACCATCAAGCCTGCAGTTACTTCTCTGTGTGGTGTGAATGTTCTTGATATTGTCGGTGCAGGTTTAATTCTTTGCTTATGTTTTCTATTAGTCTATTAGTCACCGTTGTACTCCAATTAGTGTTGCAACATTTTGAGCATTCTATGCCAACACACTAGTTTTAAGGGAGTTGAGAAATGAACATACCTTTACATTACTTAACATTCTGCTCATTATCCAAAATGCCACTAATGTAAGAATATAAATATAGCAGAGTCTTCTTTTTACTTAAGTAAGAGTCAGACCAAATTAGTGTGACTTCTTTGCTGTTTAACAGAATTCACCAGTGGTGGAAAAAAATCAAGGCCAAGACAGTTAGTTGATTATGAAATCAGAATATGTTTAACAGAATGTATTTTTATTATACTCCATTTAAATGTATTTGTTAATTTTCAAATTTCTGTGTGTTGGGGGTTATTTAAACATGTACTGTTCAAAGTTGTGTGAGATTTTCTAAACAGGTTATTTGCCATTTATTGTTAAACAAATAACATAATGATGATGTATAGTGTTTATTCTTCTCTCAATTCCAATTAGGTTAAGTTGGTTTATTTTTCTCTAAATTCCAATTAGGTTAAGTTGGTTAAAAATATATATTTTTTTGGTGTTTTTGTTTTTGTTTTTTTATTTATTTTTATTTTTTTTTTAACGTTTATTTATTTTTGAGACAGAGAGAGACAGAGCATGAACAGGTGAGGAGCAGAGAGAGAGGGAGACACAGAATCTGAAACGGGCTCCAGGCTCTGAGCTGTCAGCACAGAGCCCGACGCGGGGCTCGAACTCACGGACCGTGAGATCATGACCTGAGCTGAAGTCAGACGCTTAACCGACCAAGCCACCCAGGCGCCCCTGTTTTTGTTTTTTTAAAAAAAATTTTTAACGTTTATTTATTTTTGAGACAGAGAGAGACAGAACATGAATGGGGGAGGGGCAGAGAGAGAGGGAGAGACACAGAATCCAAAGCAGGCTCCAGGCTCTGAGCTGTCAGCACAGAGCCCGATGCGGGGCTCGAACTCACGCACCGCAAGATGTTTTTGTTTTTAATCTTCTGTGTTCTTTAAGCATTTTTGTCTTAGTTGTCTCCTATAGTTTACTGAGAAATGGGTTTTTCTATTTCTACCTTCAGGACTTTCAGATTTTGATGCTTTGTTTTTAAGTGTATACATATTTTTGAGTGTTATATCATCATGATAAATTCAAACCATTACTATTATGTAAGAGCCTTTTTTATCTCTTGTAAAACTAAATCTTCAAGTCTAATTGTCCATTAATAATGTGACCATGCTAGCTTTTGTATACCTACTGACTGTGTGGTGTTGATATATCTTACTATTTTACTTTCAATCTCTCTATGTGTTTATACTTATTGTTATCATATTCATCAAGGTATAATTAACTGAATCAGTTTATAACATAATTTCATGAGCTCTGACATATGCATACAGTTACAAAACTACTACCATAAACAAAATACAGAACATTTCTATCAATACAAAAAATTTCTTTGTGCCATTTTGCAGTCCATCACTCCCTCTATTCCTGGCTCCAGGCAATCCCAATCTGCTAAGCATCACTACAAATTTGTTTGCAGCTTCTAGACATGTATATTAATAAAAGTGTACAGATTATTTTTTCTGGCATCCTTTATTTAATGTAATGATTTTAAGATCCATGATTTTAAGGCACAATGTTCTTGTCAGTCATTAGAACCCTTCCATTAATTAACTGTTTTGTATTATACGGACATACATTTTGTTTATCCATCCACTTACTACACATGCATGCATTTCTGCCAATTTTTTGAGTGGTGTGAATGAAGCTGCTATTGACATTTGTGTGCAAATCTTTGAGTGAAATATGTTGACGTGTCACTTGGGTAAATATTTCGAAGTCGAATTGCTGAGACAAATGGGAGTTGTCTATTTAAATATTTTTGAGACTACCAAACAGTTTTCCAAAGTAGTTTTATGATTGATTCTTCATGATGAGCAGCATATGTGAGCTCCCTGTTAGGGTTCAGGGCGCACTACCCTAAAATATGGCACCTTTCTGTGTTGAATTTTTTTTTCTCCACAAAATGTTTATTAATCCAGTTGAAATTGTAACAGTTGAGTAATTTTTTAAAATAATACAAGTCTTTCTTTGGGCGTTGAGGTAATCTTTCACTTAATTCGTGTTCAAGTTAGCCTTCTCCATCATCATCAACTGCAAATGTTCACCTATGAATGTTGATTTGCAATGAGATTTTATGTAATGCATCCATGAAGGTGTCTTTTCAGATAGCTGATACGAAACACTGGTTATAAACGCTGCAGTCTGCACTGTGCTGCACCTTAGCGTGAAGTGATGAGTGTGGCACTTATGGTCTGTCACAACTACTCAACTCTGCCCTTGTAGCGCAAAAGGCAGCGACTGAAAATACATAAAGCTGAAGGAGTGTACTGTGTTCCAGTAAAACTTTGTGTCTATTGAAATTTGAATTTCATATAATTTTCGCATGTGATGGAAGGATTTTTTCAACCATATGAAAATGGAGAAGCCATTTTGAGCTTGCAGGCCATCAAAAAACAGACACTGGCCAGATTTAGCCCATGGGCAGTAATTAGCTATCATATCCTCCGGAAATACAGCCCAAGGAGTTTATCACATGAATAGGTAGGGACCATCACAGCTGCCAGGAAGTCACAGGTAAGGAAGTCCCCAATAAAGGAAACTGAATCAAGGGAACAGAACAAATGCCAAAAACTTTTCATTGATGAAAACTTTACCCAAAGGAAGATTTGAAGTTATATATTCACAAAGTATACTGCATACCTGAGACTATTCAATCAGAACAACTACTACCAGGACACATTTTATAAGCTTATTGGATTTAAAAAATAAAATAAAATAAAAAAAAAAAACTCTTTGGGCTTCTAGCCAAAACCAGAAAGTGACTTATAACGGAAAGAAAACTAGATTATCATCAGACCTTCCTTAGCAATCTTTATGCCAGAGGAAAATGGAGTAGTATATTTAAGATGCTCAAAAAGTCAAGGATGTTATACCCAATAAAGGTGACTTTCAGGTATAAAGCACACTGACAAATTATACTAAACATGCAAGAACTCAGAAAGTACTGCCATGAGAACTTAGGAACTGACCAGAGAACAGGCTTCCAAGTAGCTACAGGGTTACCAATCTAAGGACTGGAAGCGGGCATTAATAGTTGTAGTTGTAACTACTACTACAACTAATAGTTGTAACTATTAATAGTAGTTGTAACCATGAGACTACATAAGGCCTAAGAGGGAGAATAGAAGTAATGGCCTAATGGCCGTGTGCTCAAGCAACATTAACAGTACAACTATAAAAATTTAGTGGGTCGTATGTCACATTTTTTTAAAAACTTCTCAGTGATTATATTGGTGGTGGGGAGACTACTGTGCATGAAATGTGGGACGAATAATGATGGCATATACTATTGTACCATCGAGACACTGAGGATATCCGTGTCTTTTCCAGCTTTTAGAGGCCACCCACTTCCCTTGGCTCATGGTCCTCTTTCTTCATCAAAGCTAGTAACATCAGGCAGAATCTTCACATGGCATTACCCCATCTCTTCTGGCTCATTCTTCCACATTTAAGAACCTGTGTGGGGCACCTGGGTGGCTCAGTCGGTCAAGCCACCGACTTCAGCTCAGGTCATGATCTCACAGTCCGTGAGTCATTTAACTGACTGAACCACCCCAGTGCCCCTTCAGTAAGCTGTTTTTGAAGACTGCTATAGCCCTAGTTACAATAGCTTTTGTTTTCCTGCCAGTTTTTGACCATGGAGCACATTTTGTCACGGGTAAGATCCATGCCATGGAAATTAGGCAGTTTTTGCCGTGAACATTTTCAGCAATTAGCTTGAATTTCCTAAATGCAACTTCATCATTCTGCAGATCAGCAAGGCTTACTTCAAACACGTGACCCTTGAGGCTATCAGATGCAATTTTGGTTCCCTGAGTTCTCGTGACTAGTATTTTTCCAACATTTCTAATGTTGAACATTGTTGGTACTTTTACATCATACCAATCTTTCTTTGAAAATGGATCAACCACTTTCTTCCCGGGTCCCTTTTTGCTGCCTTTCCTAAGTTGCTTGTTCTTGCCCGCCACCGTGGCTCTGCTTAGGGAGCTACACGGGTGGAAATGTCACTCGCGCCTGAGAATTTTAAACTGAAGGATTTGAGAAAATGGTGAAAGCAGAAAAGTCACTTTGACTATATCTCACTCTTTGCCCTTCTTCTCTGAAACAGACCTTAAAACCCTCATCTGAGAGGTCCCCTCCCTATACAAACAGAAAAGGAGAATCCTTATCTCAAGGTAAAGAAATGCCAAGAAGAATCTCCACAAATAGGTCTTGCTCCTTTACTCCAGTTTATTGCAATTATTTCAAACTCCTTAACCTAGAATGTTTCTTCATGACTGTCCACTCCATCAAATATAGCATAAAAGTACATGGGTCCCGCTTTTTGTTTGGGTCTTCATTTCCTTAGGATGGTTTCAGTGTCATGTAAAACTTATATCAAATAAAACTTGTATGCTTTTCTCTTGTGAATCTATTTTTGTCAGTTTTATTTTCACACCCAGCCAGGGACCCTAAGAGGGTCAATGAAAACCTTTGACTTCCCTACATCCTCTTTCTCTACCTGTTCACAAAATTTGGAATTAAGTTTTTCTATACCTTTATCTTAGTGTGGATTTAGTGTGCACTTGCCTGGTGACTAGTTATATTGACTATCACTTAGTGTGCTTATAAGCAATTCGTGTTTTATTTTGTGAAATAGCTTTTCAAACCTTGCAAAACTCTAACCAAATTTTTGCTTATGTTTTTATTTTTTTTAAGTTGAGTTGTAAGCATCCTTTACACATGCAAGTTCAGGTCCCCTATCAAATATATATTAACATATACATTAATATATATTAAGAATATATATTAATCTCTCTCCCTTAGCCCCTCTCCCTGACTGCTGTGCTTTCCCTCTAAAATATAAATAAATAAATAAATAAATAAATAAATAATAAAAAATTATTTTCCAGTTGTTTGTTAGTCGTATGTAAGAATACAATTGATTTTTAAATTGATAATTTATCTTTCCTTCCTTCTAATTTTGTTTTTATTATTGTAAGGGTTTCATAGTACTTTCTACATACACAGGCATATCAACTGGAAAATGAGATGGTTTTCATTTTTCCTTTCTAATTTCAATGCCTTTTATTACTTCTTATTGAAACGGCTCAGATCTTTGGCACAATGCCGACTAGAAGTGATAAAAGCAGGCTTTCTCGCATCATTTCTGATCTTATGGGGCAATTTTACTAAGTATGATATTAATTACAGATGTCCTTTAATATATTTTAGAATTGCTCTTGTATTTGTAGTTTACTGAGAACTTTAATCACGAATCATTGATTTTACCTAATGGTTTTTCTGCATCATTTGAAAATAATGTCAATATGGTGATTACTTGGCAAATTTGTTTTAAGTTTTCAAAATTTTTATTTAATCCCAGTCAGCTTCATCAATATCTAACTTTATAAACATTATCCAATGGCAAAAATTTAACAAATGAAAGAAAACCACACATGGAAATTAAACACAGATGTAAACACACACCCACAAACATATTGCTTGCGGTTGGTTCATATGTTTTGAACTCTAACTTGTGTTTGTGAAATTGTTCCCCATTATTTCTTCACTAACTTTTTTCTGCTCTCATTTTATTATCTTATCAATCTGTGACTTTATAGGTAGAAATTAAATATTTCATATTGTGATACTTTGCCTGAGTTTTCTTCTCTTTATTCAGAATTCTCTTCTATTTTTATTTTGTACATGTTTAATATTAGATTATTTCCTGTGCACAGCTTCTGAGCATCTTATGCTTTGTGCTACAGATTCCAGACCCAAGCTGAATTGAAATTTGACCTCTGTCTCCTCTGCCCAGGAGTGGCCCTGAGCTCTCCTCAGTTTTCTAGCTGTCTATGTTCTGATGAGAGGATTGTTTTCAGACAAAGAGCGAACTGATTTTAGTACTCACCTCTTAACTTGTTTGCTTTTTGTTTTTTTTGTTTTTCCTCCAAAACAGCAGTGTAATATTGTTTCATGTGGTTGAGAATGTTGCTGCCTGTTGTCCATTCTCTGAAAACACTGGCCTCATATGCTTTAATATATATTTTTTAAGTTTTTAAAGTTGTTTACAAGGGGAAAGCTAGTCTGGTTGCTATTCTGTTGTGGCCGTAAGCAGGTGTCCTGCAAAAATTCTAATCTAGCAGCTGTGTCATTTCTATCATTTATTTCAATAATAATTATAGTGGGCATGCACTTTGGATCCAAGGAAAATTGCCTATATAAAATATTTCAATTAATGATGCACTTTTTTTTCTGAAGCAGAAACAAATGCTGCACTACTAATCATATCATTTTTTTTTATTATTTAGATTATTAGACCTTAAAACAATTGCCAGAAAGCCATTTCTAACTTCAGTATTTTAACATTTGTTCTTAATCTAGTCACCCTGTCCTAGATATAAATTGCATTTCCTTGTAGCCTTTAAAATGTACCAATTAGGTTTATTAATTGAGGTACACAAAAAATGTCAGTAAGGCACCTTTGATACTAAATGTTGCCTTTCAATAAGTCATCAAAGAATGAATTACACAGAATATTTAATTCTCCTTTTATATCCTAAATATTTAAGGAAATTATCCTTTGGCATAGACCCTTCTGATACTCATGCTTTGATCTCGTTTCTTCACAAAAAACAGAAAACTAATGGGATCACAGCATCTTAAAAATTATTAGATTTAATATCTTGATAGTATCATCTGATATGAAAATCAATTTTTTTACATAGACACTACGTGTATACAATGCATGCTTGGAACTCAGGTTGTTACAATAAAATCAAAATAAAACATTTTAAAGACATATCTTTAAAAATACGAGGCCTGGGGCGCCTGGGTGGCTCAGTCAGTTAAGCGTCCAACTTTGGCGCAGGTCATGATCTCATGGTTTGTGTGTTCCAGCCCTGTGTCAGGCTCAGTGCTGACAGCTTGGAGCCTGGAGCCTGCTTTGGATTCTGTGTCTGCCTCTCTCTCTCCCCTCCCCAGCTCATGCTCGCACTCTGTCTCTATCAAAAATAAATAAACTTAATTTTAAAAAATTAAAAAAAATAAAGATATGAGGCCTTCGTGCATGGATTTATATAATGAAATGATATCTTATTTGTTTAAAATAATTTGTCACTTGGAATATTCATTACCAAGTGTCTCATTTTGTCACATCCTAGAGAAAAATTTTTTCTTCCAAATATTTCTCTTTAGAGAATATAAATAATGCAATTAGTGAGAAGAGCTAACACTACCAATTTACCAACATATATTGAATTTTTTAATTAAATAATTTTCTGAGTTAGTGATATCCTGATACATTTTGCAACAGTTTAGACAGAATTAAAGGTAATGTTAAGCAGTCTTTATGTTTTTGGAATTCCTTTTATATAAAGAAAAAGAAAACAAAATGTGATTTTCCAGGGAACTTCTGGGAAACACCAAAGAGAGTTGAGCTTTAAAACTTCTTAGAAATCATTTATTCTGTTTCTCAGATTTGATTTTTGGAGGTTTAAATTCTTAGAGATGCTTGTCCATTTGATTAAAAGGGCACCAGTTTTCCGGAAACAATTGGTTCATGAAGTTTTGCTATTCTGTAATCAAAGTGACAAAACAATATTTAAAAATATACATAGAAGAATGTGGGGCACCTGGGTGGCTCAGTCAGTTGTCCGACTTCGGCTCAGGTCATGATCTCACAGCTCATGAATTTAAGCCTGATATCGGACTCGGGGCTGGCAGCTCAGAGTCTGGAGTCTGCTTTGGATTCTATGTCTCCCTCTCTTTTTGCCCCTCCCCAGCTCATGCTCTGTCTCTCTCTTTCAAACGTATTAAACATTAAAAAATTAAAAAAATATATACATAGAAGAATATAATGCACCTGTTAGGTACTTAACATTTTTAGAAGGTGTTACTTTTTTGCTTATTATGAAAAAATAATCAAGAGCATAAGACACTCAACTACAGTATCATTCTGTTAAAATGTGGAATCTCTTTTATCTGAGCAAATGACACAGAAGATACAGAATAATAATTTATTAACTCTTGCTAAGGACAAATGAATTGTCCAAGACTTATTTGTCATTTTGAGGGATAAACATATTCTAGATATACATTACTCATTATAATGCTTGTCAACAAAGATTTACAGGTTCTTTATAAAATATTGTAGACAAATCTGTTAGAACTAAGCAAACACTGTCAAAAGTTTAACATAGTTAGTTTTTCTTTTTAGGCAAAATTGCCGAAATTATAATAAAACTTAATAAAATTCACTCCATTCAAGACCTCAACATATTTCTCTAGCTAACTGCACTAAAGTTCTGACCTTTATTAAGGTTCTTCTTGTTAGCCATTCCTTTCTTTTTTCATTAAAAAAACAAAACCACATCCTTTGACTTTGCTAACACACTTACTCTATACACAGAGAAACCAGTAGCATGGTTTGGTCCTTTAAGAATACTTATTATTTTACTTATTATCTTAAAATAATGTGGTGGAGTGTCTCAGGCTGTCTGGACAATAGGCTCCTTCTACCTTGCGCGCCTCTGACCTTGTCCTGGGTGTGGAGCGAGTATACTGTATCTATGGAGATAAGTGTTTGCACAGATATTTCACCTGCCGGGTGTCATCAAACCCCTTTCTCCCCTTGGGGCCACACAGTTGTAGCTGGAATGTGGCTGCAGCGCTGGCTACTAAACTCCCCAGTGTCTTCATAGTTTCCTGCAATCATGGGAGTAGTTTGTTACTGAAAAGTGTGTAGAATTGTTGCACCACTTGTGGTAAAAGATTCTTGACGAATAGGTGTACTTCCCCCTTCCAATATCTGGATATAAGCGACAATACGATTCTGAGGGTGCAGGTGCCACAAGAGTGAAAAAGCCTGCATGTTAGAATGCTTATATGGAAGAGAGGCATCCACCAATTAGGAAAATCTACGTTAGATTGTCAGGTGAGAGCAAGAAAAAAATATCTCTTGCTTTTGAGCTCTATTCATGTTTGGTTTTATCTTTTTAGCAATTAGTATACCCTAAGAGATGCAAAGTACCTTTGGAGCCTTAAATTGGTAATGTTCTAACACAGCTCCATGCTCCAGGAGTAGTTAAAACTGGTTGAGAATAAACCAGATGACTGAAGAGTCTCAAGGCACTGAGGCCAAGTGTTTCAATAAAGCCCTTCTGAGCTTACAAAATAACCATCCAAGAATATTTATGGAGCTTCTCTTACACCAATCAGTTTTATAGATTTCAGGGACGCAGTTAAGATAGACATGTACACAATGTAATTTGTGCACAACACAACTCAGGGCGTTCCCATTTAGAATAGTACGTACAATGCACTTTCCATGGCACAATTCCCGTAGATGTAGATGATCATTCTACCCTGGGGTTATCAGGGTTTGATAAACTATATACAATACCAAATCAAGCAATCTTCTTGCTTTCATAAAATTTACAATCTAGAGTGAGAAATAGGCAATAACTACAAATAAATATAAACTCAAAATCTCAGATTATAAGGACTATGAATGAAAATTAAGAACGGTAATAGAATCATCACAATAAAAGATGGCTGATATATATAGGGTTGTCAGAGAAGACCTCACAGTTGGGAAAATATTTGAGTGCCTCTTCAATTGATAGGAAATACTATAAATTTACGTATGTGGCTATTTGAGAAAAAAAATAACAGTGTAAGCCAAGTGAGAAACAAGTACAAAAGCTTTAATAATGGTTATGTGTTTAGCATACATCATGCACAGCAAGAAAGCCAGTGTGTACAGAAAGATGTAAGGTGGACAATAATAGAGATGAGTTTGAAATGTTACACATGTGTTAGATAATGGAGGGCTTTGTGGCCTTCAAGGCATTTATAATCTTAATGGAAAGTCATGGCAAGAAAAGGTAATAATTCATATCCAAATAAACAATATTTCAACGAAATAATATTTGAAGAAATTACTACTACTCACATTTTCCCAATATTTTCGAAAGGTAGTGAGAGATAATTAGTGTTATTCTTGGACTCTAACTTTTGGATCACAATCTTGAAAAGTGTCTATGGGAGGACAACTGAACAATTGTGTATTTCACACAGTTAACTCACTAACATTTTCTTACTGAAATGAAATTTGTCTATGAGAATAGGAGGGAGTTTACCATCAAGTGGCAGCTATTTTGACTTCACCCAGACCATCTTTATACCACATTTTGTGTTTGATTTGTTACGTTAGAAACTTTAAATTTCAAAGAAAAAGATCAAATTTGCTTTAAAGAGTGTTTCATTTCATTGTCTTAGAAGGGTCACATGTAGAGGTCTTGAACCATTCATCCATCTGAAAAAAAAGATGCTCAATGAAAAAGAGTCTAATCTGTATAATGAATTGATATTTACATAGTTTGCTTGGCAATCCAAATCCAGATATAAAAACATTCAATAATGCTTTGAGATTGTGAAAATATCCATAGGCTTTTGAGTAGTAAGTGTGGGCTATTTTCTTTGGCAGAATGAAATGCATAGGCTTTAGAGAAGGCAAATTGGTTTCATGAAGGGAGTCATGTAGACAATAGAGTCACAATATTTTTCTCGGTACCCCTGAGGCTGCTTATGTTTCTCAGGATTGCCCATCTTGCCTAAAACACAGAGCAAGTTTTGTGCTGTTTGGCGGATGTAAGTTTGAGTAGGATCGTCCATCAGTGTCAGCTATTTCCCGAAGGCCATGAACAAATCTTACTAGAACCACGACTACTGAAACTCAATACAAAAAATGTGAAAATAGTTTTATGTGTTGGCATCGGTCAGAATGATGATGTGCCAAGGGCCTGGATACAATGGATTATGGCAGGAAGCTACTTGTCAGATGTCAAGTATTCATTAAAATGCTACTAAGGACCAAGCTCAGCTCTAGGCATTAGGGATTCAAAATAACCCACATCTGGGCGCCTGGGTGGCTCTGTCCATAAAGTGTCCGACTTCGGCTCAGGTCACCATCTCCCAGTTGGTGAGTTCAAGCCCTGCGTCAGGCTCTGTGTTGACAACTCAGAGCCTGGAGCCTGCTTCGGATTCTGTGTCTCCCTCTCTTTCTGCCCGTCCCCCACTTGTGCTCTGTCTTGCTCTCTCTCAAAAATAAATAAACATTTAAAAAAAATACCACACGTTTTTCTAAAATGATACCTGAATTATTTCTGGCTTTCAAATGGCTATTACCTCTATATAACACAGACATAGAAAAAACACATCCAATTAATTCAAATTTCCCGAAATTCTGATTTTGTTGTATGTAATATGTACACATATTTAAAATATAATATATCAATATAGGTATATTTATGTATATATTATGTATACGTATATGTATTATTTATTATGTATTTATATATTATATATATTATGTATATGTATGCATATAAATATATGTATATAATATATAAATATATGCGTATTTTGTTATATGTAATATGTATATGTATTTAAATATAACATATTTAAATATTTGTTGTCACTTCTATATCAGTTATAGAAGTGATAGAATCTATTTATACATATATATGAATATGAGACACCTCCAGATTAAAAAAAAAAGTGATACTTTAGATGGATTCTTATTTGTCAAAAGTCAAAGAGGAGCACTCAGTAAAAACTTACTCTCTAAGTTCAATGTTGTATGTGCTGGAGGATGAAACTTAATGTAAGGTAGGCTACATCTTCATGGTGCTTATAATCTACACGATGCAGTTTTGTTATAAGTACAAACAACTAAGGAACAATTTAGGTAAGTGTATGGTTAAATACTAAAAATGGGCAAAAAAATTAATGCTAAAGACCAAACCTCATAGGCGAACAATGCAGTCACCATGAAACACAAATGAGTTAAGAAAGTAAAAATTGGGGCGCCTGGGTGGCTCAGCCGGTTAAGCGTCTGACTTCAGCTCAGGTCACCATCTCACACTCCGTGAGTTCGAGCCCTGCGTCGGGCTCTGGGCAGATGGCTCAGAGCCTGGAGCCTACTTCCGATTCTGTGTCTACCTCTCTCTCTGCCCCTCCCCCATTCATGCTCTGTCTCTCTCTGTCTCAAAAATAAATAAACGTTAAAAAAAATTTTTTTTAAAAAAGAAAGTAAAAATTAATTTACAATGTAAGGACAAAAATAAACAGCAAATATTTTAACCTGACTGTGTGTTTGCCTTCTTAATTTTGTACTAAAAAATTTAATCTCCCAAAATGCTACCATTGAGAGTTAATTTTAAGAGAATATAACATTTTTAAATATATATAAGAATTCAGAGAATATAAGCAAATATATAGCTTTGTTTCCTCAGAGGGCCTAGACACAATGACTCCTCACTAACAACAAATACACCTTAGTGTCCAGCTGTTGGCTTTCATACCATATTTAAGGAAAACAAACAAACAAACAAACAAACAAAAACAGAGTTCCTTAACAATTGCCTCAGACTAGGAGTTAGAACGTAAACAAGATAGGCCTGGAGCATCTGATAGTGTCAGAAAATAAGAACTTGTTTAAAAAACGAAACAAAACAAACAAAAAAACATGAGAAAGGTATGTCAAAGTGACATGAGTCAAGTGAAAGAGCTCTTAATGACAAAAGTTGGACTAATTTAGGCCATTTAAAAATAGTATCCAATTATAACCCAAAATATAAAATAAATATCCATGTGCCTATATTTACATAAATAAATGATTGAATTCACATAAAATGGGGGAGGAGAGATTAATTTCCAATGCAAAAGAATTCCAAATAAATTGCATGGATACTACACCCTTAGAGAGGTAAAGCATAACTCCCCACTCCTTAAAAGTAGAATACACATTGACTTGCTTTCAAAGAATGCCATATGGAATTGAGAAAAATAGTGGAGAAACCTAATAAATGACCTCAGCCAGATGATCAAAGCTAATATGAGCAGTAATAAATCATGTCAATAGTATGTAACATTCACATATCATGAGACTGGCATTTCTCCTGTTTTGGAAACATGGTACGTCCATTCATGCTTCATGACATTTATCACACTTGTGTTCTTTATCTATCATATGCCTCCTCTGGTCTCACATGCCTTTTTTACCCCTTTTAGATTTTTTTAATTTTCCAAGTGTGCCATTAGTTACAAAACTATTACTTATTACTAAGGATTTTGCCTTTCCAAAGGCTAAGGATTTGTATGTTTTCTGCTTTAAATTTTATTTAGAAACTTCCAAAAATATAATAGTTTTAGTAGAGTCTTAGTTTGATTTTTTATACCTATGACTCTACTTTTAATGATCTATGAATTTTGATTTAGTATTATATGATTTTAAACTTTTTTGGAAAATAATCTTCAAATATTTCTAGAACTAAACAAATGCACTTGTTAATATCCATGGATAATAACTAATTATTTTACATATTAATAAATAGTCTAATACTTCATTATTTTTGTGTTACTGAATTATGATAGACTATATATGACATGTTATTTATTTTTACATACTAAAATTTACTTAGGATACTTGTGTCAGAATTTAATAAATAATGACTTTATATTTCTTTATTGTATTGTTTTTATTCTATTTTTCTTCAAGCATTATACTATTTTTCACAAAAATCAACTGTATAGTTTTCCATGTAGAAATTGGCTATGCACAGATTCACTTATATGGAAATTATCTGATCCCTGAGAGTTTGAATAAACATATCTTAAAATAAATACTAGTTAGTATATAATCTATTTTGGAGCATTTTCAAAACACTTTTTTATTGTTTTCTGTTTTATACTTTTTTCAGTACTTTATATCTCTGAAAAGCACTTCATGTTATTAACATTTTTAAAATTTGTGGGGCGCCTGGGTGGCTCAGTCGGTTAAGCCGCCGACTTCAGCTCAGGTCTTGATCTCGCGCGATCCGTGGGTTCGAGCCCCGCGTCGGGCTCTGTGCTGACAGCTCAGAGCCTGGAGCCTGTTTCAGATTCTGTGTCTCCCTCTCTCTGACCGTCCCCCGTTCATGCTCTGTCTCTCTCTGTCTCAAAAATACATAAATGTTAAAAAAAAATTAAAAAAAAAATTGTTGGGATATAAATGTGCATAATGTCGTAGTTTTTCATATATGAGACATATCTATATCTATCTATATGGAGAAATATATATACTTTTTCTCATCTTGAGATTTATACATATAATTAGATAATTTGATATAATATGGATGCATAATTTATATATTATATATACACTTATATACAAGTAAATTATGTGATATATAATATAATATACTATAATTATATATTACAGATACAGCAATTATTTTATCAGGTATAGTTTTGTGTGTTTGAACTTCATCTTAGTTTTTGTTACCTTTTTAAAGTTTATTTATGTATTCTGAGAGAAAGAGAGAGAGAGAGAGCACACGTAGGGTGTGGGTAGAGAGAAGGAGAGACAGAATCCCAAGCAGGCTCCACACCAGCAGCACAGAGCTCGATGTGGGGCTCAGACTCACAAACCTTGAGATCATGACCTGAGCCCAGATCAGAAATCAGACCCTTAACTGCTTGCCATCCAAGTGCCCCATCATCTTAGTTTTAATTAAATTTGAGTTTAAAGGTAATTGGGATTAATTATGACTCTAAATGTCTCCACTTTAAACTTCATTAATTTCTGCTTTTAGTACTATCATTCCATTACTTCAAGCTTTCTAGATGTTGAGTTAAAAAAAAATCTTGGGGCACCTGGGTGGCTCAGTTGGTTAAGCATTCAAATTTTGATCTTGGCTCAGGTCATGATCTCATGGTTTGTGGGATGGAGCCCCACGTTGGGCTCTGTTGACAACACATAGCCTGCTAGGGATTCTCTCTCTCTCTTCAAATCACTATGTTGTACACCTGAAACCAATATAACATTGTAGGTCAACTATGGTTCAATAAAAATAAATAATCAAAATAAAATAGGACACTATATATAAAACATTATTTTATAAACATATACATCTGTGTATTTTTCTCTCGGGAATTTAGATTTTGTTTTTGATAGGTTATCAAAAGTGAAATTGCTGAGCTGAAGGGCATAAAAATTTGTATGATATACACTAAAAATCATTTATTCTTGTTGGTAATATTGTACTAATTTTTCTTTCCAGTGGTAATGTATGCACATACTTCTTAACATTGTCAACATTTTGGGAAAAATTGCTTATTTAAAACAAGCTGTATTTTATTTCCAATTTTTTGAATAAATGATAAGCACAATGGTGATAGGTAAAGTAAAAATTTGGCTAAAATATTGATAAGATGAAAAACATGGGAGATACTAATGTATTCTAAAGTCCATACACATGTGTGTGCCAACACCATCATACAAGGACAAACATAGGGTTACACAAGGCTCAGACCTCCCATCTCTGTTACATAGTCTAAGCAAATACTAGGGATAAATTTGATTACTCCAAAACTTAGAAGAATGTATCTGAATTCTTTAATCCACAACTCAGTTGTAATGTGTGACAAAATGGGAAAGAAAATAAACAAACTAAAAATCATAATCACGTTTCTCCATTCATTGAAAGATTCTGCTAGGGCTTTTGATCAGAGAAATAAAATCTTCCTTGGTGGCATAGCTCTGGAAATACACTGAGAGAATCATGTAATATGAATAGTTATTTTTGGAAATATTGAAGTACAAAGGAACATTTAATGATCGTCATGGACACAGCAGTACCCTGGTCAAAGAACCATAAAATTGTTATCAAGCCTTAGATACGTCAAAGACACAAACAGCTACTCAGCTATACATTACATATTTGAGATATCTTTTACATTAGCTAATTAATTAGAAAAAAACGAAAATAAAAGAGAAAAAAACAGAAAAATGTTAAATCTTGTGCCCTAACTTAGAATCATTTTATACAATAAAATAAGTAGTATTTTTTTTTATCAAGGGAAGAAAATGCTTAGTGTTTAAACAATAGAACTTGTATAAATAGTACAATGGCAAAATCTACTCCTACTCGGTTCACTAAGAAAAATGTGAATTATTAATATACATGTATTATAATTTTGGATTTCTTGTCAAGTACTTCATATAAATTAAATTGAAATGATGGCAATTTTAGTATATGACCTTCCTTCCCTTGTTAGTTTTAAAAACAATTAGTAAGTGATTATCTGCATGTAGTTCTTATCTGCGAATTAAAGTGGTATCCTATGAAAAACACCTTCTAATAATATCATCATGTTGTAGCCAATTTCATTAGATTTCAGACACTTTTCCTTACACATTTTATTTTTTTTTTAAGTTTATTTATTTTTGAAGGGGGGAGGGGCAGAGAGAGGGAGACATGATCTGAAGCCGACTAGCGCTGACAGCAGAGAGCATGATGTGGGGCTCAAACTCAGAACTGTGAGATCATGACCTGAGCCAAAGTCAGACGCTCAACTGACAGAGCTACCCAGGCGCCTCAACACATTTTGTAAGTATTATAGAAAATATAGATTTTAAGGTGACGTCTAATATTTTTCGTCATACGTAAATATTTGTAAAGAGTATTTTCTAGCATATTTTAAATAATGACATTTTTCAAACATACATAAAAGTTAACAGAATTTTATTCTAAACATTATTTGCCTTCCAACTAGGTTCAACTACTAATATTTTGCTATGCTTACATTATATCTATCCATTCCTTGATCCACCCATTAATCCACAGAATGCTTTATACATTTCTAGGAAATTGGCAGAAAACAGTATAATTCTCCCTAAGTAATTTAAGCATAATATCATTAACTGGAGATTGATATTTATTCACAATTTTACTCTAAAATTTATATACAATGAAATGCATAAATCAGAAATGCATTTTCCGTTATTTTGACAAATGAGTATTCTTAACTCTTTGGATATCCAAACACTTATCAAAATAAATAACATTACTGTCACTGCAGAAAGGTGCCTGATACCCTTTCCGGTCAACCTGCTCTTATTCCCCAGAGACAACCATTGTTCAGGTTGTTTTCCTCTGTTTCTTAAATGTGCCGGTTCTCAAATTACATACAAAGATAACTATACAGTGGTTGTACAGTTGAATTATTTTCTGGAGTGCTTCTTTGACACAGAAAAATGTTTGAGATTCATCGCTATTGTTGCATATATTTAGAATTCCTTCCTTTTTATTGCTGGTAGTATTCCATTGTAACACTGTACCGCACTCTGTTTAGCCATTCATTTGATGGATAGTTTGGTTGTCCTTCAACTGTGTGTTATGTGCAGAGATTCTATGTAGTATTCCATTGTAACACTGTACCGCACTCTGTTTAGCCATTCATTTGATGGATAGTTTGGTTGTCCTTCAACTGTGTGTTATGTGCAGAGATTCTATGAACATTCTTTTACAAATCATTTAGTGAAATTTAATTTCACTTCCTTTGAGTAAATACCTAGAAGTGGAAGTATGGCGTCGTGAGATATGTGTAAGTCTAATTTAGTAAGAAATTTCCAGACATTTTACATCTCTCCAGCATTTCAGATGTTCCAAAACTTGGCCAATTTTGTTTGGAGTTGTAGCACTTCGAAATTTTAGGTATGTGTTTGTAGTCATATCTCATTAGACTTTTAATTGTAATTTCTCATGACTAATAATGTTGAGTGTTTTTAATGTGCTTAATAGAGTGTTGTCTATCTCCTTTGTGATATGTGTGTTCAAAGCATTTGCCTATTTTATAATAATATATATGTCATAATATATATGCATTTATAAGATATGTAAAAGACTAATTTATAATTTTCTTTTATGGATTTTGCTTTTTATGACCTAAAAAAATCTTTTGCTATCCCCAATTCATGGAAATGTTCATCTATATTAAAATCTATATAGTTTAGGGGAGCCTGGGTGGCTCAGTCCATTAAGTGTCTAACGTTGGGTCAGGTGGTTCAGGTAATGATTTTACAGTTGGTGGTTTGGAGCTTGCATCAGGCTCTGTGCTGACAGCTCAGAGCATGGAGCCTTCAGATTCTGTGTCTGCCTCTCTCTCTGCTCCTCCCCTGCTCATGCTATGTCTCTGTCTCAAAAATAAAATAAATATTAAAATATTTTTAAAAAATCTATAGAGTTTAAATGAGGTTTATGATCCATTTAAAATTAATTTTTTGTTTATGATGTGATATGGGGTACAGATTTTTTTCCATCTGGATATCCATGTAAGCCAGCACCATTTATTGAAAATACAACCCTTTCCTCACTGGTTTGTTGTGGCATATTTGTCAGAAATAAATTTACTGTATGCTGTATGTATCATCTATCTTCCTTCTTGCTTTACTTTTGTTTTTGTTGTTGTTGTTGTTGTTATTTGTTTGTTTTTAATAGAATACCATCTTCAAGATTTGGTATTAAGTATGCACTGGAGTCAGGCAAAGTTGGAAAGTGTTCTTTATTTCCCAACACAGATTGTATAAGAGTTTCATCATTTTGTTATTTATTTCTTGAGTATTAAATAGAATTCACCAGTGAAACCACTCTGTGCCTGGGTTTTATTTGATGGAAAGTTTTAAATATTTTTAATGTTTTTATGGTAGATATCATGCTATATTTTCTACTTCCTTCTGTCATTTTTACTATATTGTATTTGTTAATGGGTATGTCATATAAGTTGTTGAATTTGTTAGAATAAAGTGGTTCATCACAGAAATTGTTATCCTAATATCTATAAGACCCACAAAATACATTTTTCATGCACATCTCTTGAGTTCCTGATATTAAAATTCCATACTCTTTTTTTCTAGTCCTTCTGCCTAAAGGTTTTGTTTGTTGTTGTTGTTGTTGTTGTGTGTTTATTTTAATCTTTTCAGAGTCCACATTTGCCTTTATGAATTTTCTCTATTGTTTATATTTTTCTTTCTTCCAAGTTTTAGTTCACCTCCAGAATCTGTCTACATCGTGTCACTCTAAAGTGCCATAGGGTTGTTCAATTTTTTTGATTTTCTCAAGAATTTATAGTCGTTGTATATGTGAAGTTTGGATCCAGTAGACGTTTAATCAGCTATGCTAGCATTGAGAGCCAAATATTGACATCTTGTGTATATATCTTGTGTATATATCTATGATATATTTAAAAGCATGCAGTGGAATCTACATTCCATAACATTTTGTTTCCATCATCATCCATGAAGAAGTACACAAGAAAAATTGTATTACAGTTTCTATCCTTCAAAGCATAATTATTTTAGTGTACGTTTACAGTACACAATTGATAAACTGATTACAATGAATGAATTTTGATATTTAGCTATCAAAGAAAATATTTTTGAATAAATTAAATAATCAGAGAAATGAGAGCATTATATTTACTCTTCTTTATCTCATAGATGTGAATGAATAATATTACTACAACAAGAAAAGTTTAGTCATCAGTTATATTCATTAATTTGTAGATACAAACACTAAGTAATCTTGTTCACATAATTACGTAGATTGGAATTAAAGTGTCTTGTGGTGTTTATCACTTGAATTCTCTTAAATCTTTCTGTTACATGCAAAAAATCATGTCAAATACAAAACATTCTAGTAGTCTTTTAAAAATTTTTTGAAACCCCAAATTGTGTATTCTCTTAAGTTTTAAAATATTTCATTATTGGGATGCCTGGGTGGCTCAGTCAGTTAAGCATACAACTTCAGCTCAGGTCATGATCTCCTGGTTGGTGAGTTTAAGTCTTGCATCAGGCTCTGTGCTGATCGCTCAGAGCTTGGAGCTTGCTTTGGATTCTGTGTCTGCCTCTCCCTCTACCCTTTCTCCTCTTTCTTTCTTTCTTTATTTCTTTCTTTCTTTCTTTCTTTCTTCTCTCTCTCTCTTTTCTCTCTCTCAAAAATAAATACATTATAATTTTTGTAATATTTTATTATTGAGTCATTGGTTCTAAGTAATTTACTTTCTCATGTTTTGACACCATATGTAAGAAGAGATGTAGTAAAACTTTGTCTTATGATTCATTATTAGACTAGTTGTCCTTTAAATTAGAGACATCTGTTTAAATTAAAAAATGGTATGGAAATAAAAATATTATTTTAAATACTCTATTGTCAATACAGATGTTTTTGCTAAAATGACTTTATCTTCTTGCATAATTTCAATATAATTTATTTAAAATATTGTGTTTGCATTTAGCTCATTCAAT
This sequence comes from Panthera pardus, assembly GCF_024362965.1. NCBI lineage: Eukaryota > Metazoa > Chordata > Mammalia > Carnivora > Felidae > Panthera > Panthera pardus. The sequence continues at coordinate 175,793,163 of NW_026526688.1, read as the reverse complement.
TCATTGATATTTCTGCATAAAATATACTTGTAAATACAGCAAACAAACAAGCAAAAAATCTACCTTACTTTCCGTTAGAGAATATTGATTTCATTATTTTTTAAACAAAAATTTTATTTATTTATTTATTTAATATTTATTTTTGAGACAGAGAGAGACAGAGCATGAGTGGGGGAGGGGCAGAGAGAGTGGGAGACACAGAGTCCAAAGCAGGCTCCAGGCTCTGAGCTGTCAGCACAGAGCCCGACATGGGGCCCAAACCCACAAACCGTGAGATCATAACCTGAGCCAAAGTTGGACGCTCAACTGACTGAGCCACCCAGGTGCCCCATTATTTATTTACTTATTTATTTATTTTTTTAAATGTAAACAAAAATTTTAATATTCATCTTCTTGACACACATTTTACCTCTGAATTCTAATTCTAGGAATACAAGTTCATGGATTTGACATCTAGGTAGTAATTCTTACTTATGGACCAATATAGCTTGATTTTAAGATGAGGTGTGGTCTTTAGAAATGGAAAAGATGTAAAACCCTTCAGATTTTACATATTTTTTGATTAAAGGAGTCTTTGTTAACATTCCTATTGTACTTTTAAATTGCTTCTTTGTATGGGGCATTAAGACAACAGGGCAACACATCACAGTAAATTTCATTTAATTGAGAGATATAGATCTTTCTTCTACATAGTGTGGTGTGAAGGTAGTGAAAGGTGAGGTGGCAAAAGAGATTTTGCATTATTCCTTAACTACATCCATATTCTCAGTCATGTGCATTTTAAATGGAGCATAACTTGGAATCTATAATCTAAAGATTCATCACCTTAAACAACACACGCCCTGTGCTCCTTGGAAAGTTTTATACTTCAGGTCACATACTCTAAATGAAAGACACACCTGGTCTTATGAAATTATCATAGCTGAAGCATATCAGCTTGTATAAACATGGAGGAAACAGAAGGGCAATAAATGAGAAAAGAATAGGGGTAAATTAGAATTAAGGAGACAGTTTTTGCACATACCATGAAAGTGCATATATATATAATAATAATGCATTTTTCAATTTTTTAATGTTTATGTTTTTTGGAGAGAGAGAAAGAGTGGAGGCAGGGGCCGAGAGAGAGAGGGAGACACAGAATCTGAAGCAGTCTCCAGGATCTGACTGTCAACACAGAGCCTGCCCTGGGGCTCAAACTCACGAACCATGAGATCATGGCCTGAGCCAAAGTTGGATGCTCAACCAACTGATCCACCCAGGTGCCCCAGTAATGTTTAATACCTTTACCTATGTTTATCCCTCATTTAGAAAGCTTTTTTTAATAAAGTTACTGTATGATTTTTGCCCATTTTTCTATTCATTTATCTATCTCTTATTGATTTATAAGAATGCTATACATATTCTAGAAAGAAGTCTTTTGAGAGCTATGTATCTTGGAAATGCCTTGCACCATGGTTGGTAGCTTCTTTTTTCATCTCTGAAGAAAGGAAAAAGTCCTCTATAATCTTTTTTCATCTATGTCAAGCCAGAGTAAATAGTTTAATTTTTATTTTCATACCCAGTAAGTTAAAGTCTTTGAGAAAAAGGACACAAATAAGGTAAGTGAATCTTTTGTATATAGTTTTCATATTATTACTTTCCATTCTCTTATTTAATTCTCTAGGTCTATTGAACAAGAATTCATTTATTCGATAGCTAAAATTTGTTAAACTTTGTCAGGCATTTAGCACTTAAGAGAGGGACACTGGGTATATTCTAACAGCTTGTCTTTAAATTAATGAAAGTATTCCCAAATATAACGCAAACTTGCAAATCATTTTGTTATTGAGTAGTGTTCTTTTTCTATGACAGATAAACTGCATATTAAGTTTTCAGACATGTTTTATAATAGCTTTTTGCAATTCAAATTTCCCATGACACACAAAAAGGAATATTTCAAATTAACTTGAATTTATTGGAAAGAGGTCAATGAGTCATAGCAAATGTATACATTTTTCATTGAAATACTTTCTGCATGGCCACTTAAACAATTCTTTCTTCCTCCAAATAGATACATAATCATGACTGAAATTTAAATCCAAAAAGTGAAATTCACTGGTTATTATTGAGTAAATGTGCACTATAACTGCAGAATCCAAACTGAATCTAGCTAATCACAGTATTTACCAGTGCCAATGAAATTAAAATATTATATTATTATTATCATGAAGTACAGAATTATCCTTAAGAAAATGCACATCCTCAAAATAAAGGAGAAAAATACAAATCTAGCACTAACTTAAATTGAATAAATTCTTAATGTGACAATGTGAAAATCCCTTCCCAGTTAAAATTTCAATTTCAATTTGTTTTAGGTAGATCTGTCCTTATAAAAATGTTAGATTATTATCACTTCTAACAGAAAGTCAATTCCAATTCTGCCCTTCAGATGAACCAATATGAATAGTAGAACTCACTTGAAGTAATATGCCAGAACATGCTCTTAGTAACATCATACAATTCTAAAAAAGAAATGTATTCTTTACTTGGGATTATATGCATTTGGTTGTATCAAACTTGTGACAAAAGATCTTTGCCTAGAACAATTTATAGTCACAGACTTAACACATTTGCATTTTTTTCTAAATACTTCAGAGTTTTCTGAATGCGCATACATGTGCGTGCACGTGCATGTGTGTGTGTGTGTGTGTGTGTGTGTTGGCATGTGCATGCTACTAAAAATGTAATGGCATATAATCTTTAATCGGTATCAGTAGTCACCAGCCACAAACAAGATATAATGGAAAAGAAATTTTATTTTATTTTATATATTTATTTTTAAACGTTTGTTTATTTTGAGAAGGGGAACGTGAACACAAGTTGGGGAGGGACAGAGAGAGAGAGGGAGAGCCAGAATCCCAAGCAGGTTCCATGCTGTCAGTGCAGAGCCCATGCCGGGCTCGAACTCACGAACCATGAGACGATGACCTGAGACAAAATCAAGTCTGAAGCTTAACCAAATGAGCCGCTCAAGTGCTCCAAGAAGGAATTTTAAATGTGTTTGATTATTTTTTTCTCTTTCAAAGAGCTAAAATAAACACCATAGATGAGGTTTGACAAATTATTATAGTGAGCATATGTCAGAAGGCAAGATTGATTTATATGTTCAACATATGAATGAATGAGGAAAGTTCCACCTATCAGCTAGATAATTGGGCTTTAGATTCTGGATAAGTCCTGATATTTATAGTTCAGTTCTGTTGATTTGTATGGACATTGTCATTGTGTCTTCTGGTAGGTTTTGACTTAAAATTATGTTTATAATCTATCTATTTGAGCCACAATTTTCATTTTCTGTTACACTATAGCTCTCATTAATACTTGGGTATATGGGGTGCCTTGGTGGCTCAGTCAGTTAAGTGTCTGACTTCAGCTCAAGTCATGATCTCACGGTTTGTGAGTTCGAGCCCCACGTCGGGCTCTGTGCTGACAGCTCAGAGCCTGGAGCCTGCTTCGGATTCTGTGTCTCCCTCTCTCTCTGCTTTTCCCCCACTTGTGCTCTGTCTGTCTGTCTCTCTCTCTCAAAAATAAATAAATAAAATGTAAAAAAAATACTTGGGTATCTGGAATGTTAATGTGTTCTGAGTTTAGTCAGTAAAAAAAATAAGCTTTGTTTTATCCTTTAAGATAGAATTGTGTGAAAAAAATAAGGATGACTGATATTTGTATTTTAATTGAATAATTAAAATAAAAGCTCAAAAATCATAGTGTTGGATTATTGTATGAAATAATAGGGTTGGACAGGATCTTTGAGGTCAAGTAAATCAATGTCTTTACTTTTATCCTTCTTTTGTAAATAAAACAACCTAAATAATGCATTTCTTAAGTATGCAATTCTTCTCACTTTCATTATTTTAATCTTTGCTGCTAGAATTAATGTGAAGTTTGTTTTGAATCCTGTACTTTCTTTTAAGACATAATACCATATTTAGACTTTAACAAATGGCACATTATGTATGAATTTTGACTCAAATAATAATGTTTTTTAAATATTACAAAGCTGTTATTTCTTCATAAAACAAAACAGTAGTTTAATATCTACAAGAGATTTTCCACTTTGAGCATATACTAGTCATAATTAATGTGAGCTTATTTTCATTACTCTGAGAAAAAATAAATATTTGTCAGGTGGCTTACTAAAAAACAGAACTGACAATCACCCCAACTGTCTACAAATAAATCATATGTGTCATGTGTTAATATTACATTCCTCTATTGTATGTGGGATTCCAGCAGAGTTGAGGATCATAGTGGTTTATCAGTCACAGGAACCTTCAGAAATTGTATTTCTTTGATGATGCCAGTCCACATCAAAACTGACCTTCTAAACAAGAGAACAGAAGACTTTCAAACTCTATATCACACCTCTCAAATCCAGATTTTTTTCCCACATTATATTAACCCATGGCAAAGGGTGGGGTCTATAAAGGGATATTATTACCAGAAGAAAAGAGCAAAGGAGTATGTCACTGTGGCCTTTGTCCTGACATCAGAGATGTTTTCCAGAAAGGGCTCTTTTTACCCCTTATTTCCCAGCTCTTGACATCTTGTGGTATTGTTTGAAAAGGCACTGCTTTCTTAGAGCATGGATCTCTTTGTCCAACAAGATTCTGAGGAAAGATCTGACATCTCAGCAGGGAAGAGAGTTAGGATGTTTAAGATACTTGATACTGGATGAATTGCAAGTTTTCACTGGCTGTCATCATTCAACAGATAAGAAAACTCAACTCAGAGTATAGTAGTGTGCATCACTGAATCCGGCAGTTAAAGCAAGGGCTAGCACATATCCCAATTTCGATTGCAGCAACCTACAAGTTACACATACCAGTCACTGCCCTCTACCCACCCTGCATCCCCCCTCTCCCACCTGTTCTCAATATATTCCCTATATAGTGTTAACTGGGGGATGTATATTCATTAAGTACCTACTATGAATTAGGTACTATACTTGACATTAGAGATACAGCATTGAATAGAAACAGAAAAAAAAAATCTTAGCCCTTATGGAACATTCTAATAGGTGGAATACAGATAATTTAAAACAAAATCAATAAAGCATATAGTCTATTAGAAGGTGATAATTGCTATGAAGGAAATTTAGTTAGGGAAGGGTAAATGTTAGTGTTAGTGAGGAATAGAGTCATTTGCAATTGTAAATATAGTGCTCTGGTTAGACTTAGGAAGGTGGAATTTGAACAAAGACTTAAAGGAGGTGAAGGAGCAAGTCATGAAGAAATTGGAAAGTAGCCGTGCAGCTGGGTGGCTCAGTTGGTTGAGCCTCTGACTCAGCTCAGGTCAGGAACTTATGGTTCATGGGTTTGAGCCCCGCATCAGGCTTTCTGCTGTCAACACAGAGCCCTCTTCAGAGTCTCTGTCTCCCTCTCTTTCTGCCCTCCCTTTGTCTGTCTCTCTCTAAAAAGTAAATAAACATTTAAAAAAAAGTAATTGGAAAGAAGAGAGGTCTAAGCCAGGGGTTGACAAATCAAGGCCTCTAGAGGATATAGACCATACCCCACCCCAGCCCCCAGCCTATTTTGTGAATGAATTTTTATCAGAACAGTTAGTGTGTTCTGATAACTATGTGTGTGTGTGTGTGTGTATATATATGAAGATAGTCTTGCATAATCTCTAGAAGTTCTTACCTGTAAATAGGATATATATATATGTATATCTGTATACATATATATGAATTATGAATATAACCGTATATATACATATATACATATATATTTATATGTGTATATATATACATGTGTGTGTGTGTGTGTGTGTGTGTGTGTGTATATATATATACACATATACATATATATTTATATATTGCCCCTGGCTGGTTTTAGGGACAGAAATGCTGCACAAACCATATAGCCCACAAAACCATTAACTAAATTACAGTGTGGCATTTTACAAGAAAGTTTGTAGACCTTTGTCTAAGTAAAAGGAAGAATCAAAGTGGAAGCCAGAGGCAGGAGTAGGCTCGGTGTGTTCCTAGTGCATCAAAAAGGCAAGTCTGGGCTGGAACAGCACAAATAAAGCAAAAGATATAGACAATGAAGTTTAAAAAAGATAATAGTACTGATTAGTATTAAAACCAATACCGATACCCAGAAAAAAAACACATATTTTCTAGTCTATTCCACTATGTGCTTTATAAAGTACTTGTTCTTTACATTCCAATATGTGTCCAGACATTCACCGAAAAAATGGTTATTATGTAACTACTAGGTAACCCAACAGGTATTAGTCAATGTTTTTGGATGATATCATCTCCAAATTACTCAACCACAATTTAGGTTAGTTTTTAATCTCCTCTTTACGTATCGGGCGGCTGAAGATTAGGCAATTTAATAATTTTGTGAGAGGTCCCACACAGAGTAAGAGGTACAGTAAGGACTGAAGCCTAAGTAACAGTTTATTTTTTTACAAGTACTGACAAATTATTTGAATACATTCAATAAAAATGTACATACACACATCTGATACATTTTAGTCTATGAAGCAGCTATCATTGCTGTATCATTAACCCTAAACATAATATTCAAATGAAACGCCATCTTAATTTCAGGGCAATTGAATTCACAAAGCACCTACCCATCTACAATGACATTTGATTTGCAACATATGAGTTTTTTGGTTATTGATTGTAATTTTCCATTTGAAATGCATTCCAAAATTTGTTTTAATAATTAGACACGTCACATATTTCACTGTGAAATTCCTTCCCCTTACCTTTCACTCAGTACCAAGTCTTAGGAAGGTGACTGTTTCTCATTCTACAACTAATTTAAGAAGCAAATAAGAACATTTTCTATGCTAACCATATATCATTTTTATTTTGGCATATTGAAATTATCAATTGCACATTTGTGTTGAAGATAGTCTTGCATAATCTCTAGAAGTTCTTACCTGTAAATAGGATTATATTTCTTTTGGTAATCTCTTTTCACCTTACCTGTGTTGACCATAATGACAGAGACTAGGTAATGACATTTAAATAATATGACTGTCGACTAAGACTTTGTCAGATTGGCATCATAATCTGAGGTGGTCTTTGCCCAATTCTTCTTCCTCCCTATTTTATTCTTGTAAGGGTACCTCCAATGAACCTCTTGCACATCAGGAAAAAAAAATTAATATGATTGTCAACATGGTGACCTCTTAAGCTGAATGTGTGTGTGTGTGTGTGTGTGTGTGTGTGTGTGAGTTTGTGTGCATATTTATGCTTTATGCTACTGGCTAGTGTGTAAAATCACATAAAGAATGGAACAAATAATATAATAACAATATCAACTATTGAGGTTATTGTTAACAAAAAGTGAATTAAACTTGCTTTAGTTTCTTGTTTTCTTAAATATAAAACAAGAAATAAAATGAAATTTAAAAGCATGTCTCAACTAAACATTTATGGAAGTCCCATATGAGTATACACACATATACAAGCACATGTATATCTTAAAATATTTAAACATTTTTGAAAATGTTTTTATATTAAATATTAAATATTAAAAATTTTTGAAAACTTTTTTGATATAAACGTAAATGGTAATAAATAATTTGAGAAGATCTTTCTATATATAATATAACCTGAGTTGGTTTTTGCTTTGGAGCTTCCTATGATTTTATTCTTATTGTCTTAAATAGGTTGGGAGAAGATGGTATGTTCTAATCAATTTTCTGACTTTGTAAACTCTAAGCTGAAAACATTTAATCTCTCCCCCAAAATCTGAGCCCCACTGACATTTCTCAAGTATGTCTCAGGTTTCTGGAGAAGAGGACATATACTTACATACCTAATTATTTTTTTCTTCCTTTTATGTCTCTGTCCATCTCAAAAACACACAGGCAGGCACACACACACACACACACACACACACACAAATGGCAAACACAAACATAGATAGCAATCCTAGGATTAATAATAACTGTATTTATCCCTTCATTTTTTTTTTCATTCCTTGAGTTTACATTTAATACAGGAGTTACTGGATATGTAAGAGCAGAATCTGGGATGCCTGGATGGCTCATTTGGTTAAGCATACAACTCTTGATTTCGGCTCAGGTCACCATTTTACAATGAGTTCGAGCCTGGCATTGGGCTCTATGTTGACAGCGTAGAGTCTGCTTGGGATTCTTTCTCTCTCCCTCTGCCTCTGCCCCTCCCTCCTCTCTCTCTCTTTCTTTCTCAAAATAAGTAAACATTTTTTTTAAAAAAAAGGACAGAATCTAATCTGTAGACTGTTACAGAAATCTGTAATGGTGTAGAATTTTCTGGTTCCAGATTTGCCATTCAATTCTAGTGTTTAGTATGAAGATAGACCTACTACTAGGTATGGGTTTCCAATTGTGTTTTCTGTAGAATATTTCAAGAGAATGATGAAATATGTCATGTGAGTAAAATTATTTCTGGTCATATAAATTTGAAACACATTGAGTTTAATACACTTAAGCATATTTTTGTAATTGGAAGACTTCTCAGAAAAGCCATCTCATAAAGCATAATGATATGCTATATAAATCTATGCAGGCTTTATTTATCTGCAGAAAATCTCTGGAAGCTGGTATTCAATACTGGAACACACCTTAGGAAAAAGAAAATTATACTACCTATAAAAATAAAGCCTACAGGCTGCATGACTTAACTTTCTCATGAAAATCCAATAACTTAATCACATGCCACAAAGGTTTACAAGTATTATTCAACGGTCCATTTATTTTATTTTAAGATCTCCTACAATATTTCTAAATATTTTCCTACAAAATTACCACATAAATTATGGTAATTAAAACAAGCATAAAATAATAATTTGAAATCCTTTTTTTTAATAAAACGTAAGCAAAATCCCTTGAAATTGGTTACATAATACCTTGTATCTTATGACATTTTATGGTTTAAAAACCACTACCACACATATTCTTTTTACATCTCGAGAGAGCTCTTTATAATTACATTCATACTGTACATGAAAAAACTAAGGCTCAGAGAGTAAAATTATTTTACTTTGACATTTTACAGACATCTGTTAGCATTTATCAGTTAAAGATTTACTCCTTTTCTTTTCCTCTATTTATTTAAAGGTATAGAGACTGTGTCAGGATTCCTTCTACTATAAATGTGAAAAAAATTGAACCAAATCATTGTAACAAAAAGGAGGTAGAGTGAACTTAATTAACTGAGATCCGAAATAGATACAACTTTAAGCATTGGTACCCCAAAAAAGAAAGTATAATGATGTATTAAGTTCTTGAGAGAAACAGAACCAACCGGATGTGTGAAGACTCAGGGAAATGTTGAAATTCAAGTCCAAATGGTCTTCTAGTGTATTCCGTCTTGCTCAGTCCTTGTTCTATTACGGTCTTCAACTGATTGGATGAGGTACACCCACATTATGAATGTTCAAAATCTGATTTAAATGTTAATATACAAAAAACACTTTCACAGAAACATTCAGAAGAGGGTTTAGCCAATATCTGGCCACCCTGGCCCAACCAAGTCCAAGTTGATGAATAAAATTAACCATCATAAACAATGATCTTTTTTTTCTTTGTTCTTTGCCTGTCTTTCTTTCTCTCTCTACCTGTTTCTACTTATCTATCCTTATCTCTCTATTTCTCTTTTTCCCATTGGTTATGGAATTCCTTACAAGTTAATGAATTATAAAAAACTGAGTGAATTCTTTTCTGGTTCTTCCACCAAATGTCCTCAGAATTTTGGATTGATATAGTCCAGCCCTTGGAACAAATAATTGTGGCTCTTAGGATGCAAAGTCCTATGACATTGGATCTGGAGCAGATGCCTAAATATCAACGTTGGAATCTGCTGCTAGAACAAGGGAGGTACACGACAAAAAGCCTAAGCTGTATTACTCATATTTTATTAATCATGTAAGTTTTAATTTAAAATAAATGATTTTGTGTAAGAAAAGACAACTATTCTTTTTTTTTTAATTATAAACATTATACCATGAAATGAATAATGACCTTACTATTTTCATTCAGATGGAGTAGATTGAAGAAGGGTTTATGATAATAGACTGGAGTGAAGCTTCCCCGAGGCATCTCTTTTTGTCACACTGATGAAAACCTTCCTTCAAAATAGGAGCAGAAAAATAAAATATTTACAATGAATTGAGGAGACAATATTTTTTGTATAAGAGCAAAAACTTAAATGGAAAGTATATGTATGTCGACACTTAAAGCATAATAGTGAATTTTTATCTATTTTATCTGCTTTATGCTTCTCTTTTTGTTTAAAACACTCAATAGAAAATTATTTCTAACATGCTATCCACGCCCTGAAACATAGTGAAAATAGACAGATACTAAAAGAAAGCTGATTTCTTATTTGTGCCAATAAAAGTTAATTTTTGACTTTTATTAGAAAAGACCCAGTCTTTTTCTCACATGGCATTTACTTCCTGATGGATACCAACACAAACTTTAAAAGATATGTGTAGCTCTTGGCTTGCTAGACAACCTTTTTTTCATCTAAACATTAATTCTTAATTCTCCTTGGCATCTGTCTCCTGTACTTTTTAGTCTAAGCTTTTAGAAGAACTTTAAATGAAATGCCAAATTCACCTATTTGTCCCTATTATTCCTTTCAAGTGGTTTTAGTCTATCTGTAGAGTATGTTCTCAAGGCTTAGATAATATTTTCTTGTTTAACTAGTATATGAAACAATGGATGTCTTCCAGAAGCCAGACTCATGCTTCCAAAGTGAGGATATATGCCTCTTGCATCAACAGAATTAATTATATATGGTGGAGAATTGTCTGCATGTACATAAAATTCACATATTCCTCTTAACAGATCTTAACATTTCTCATTAAACTTATAACATTCTTCAGATTTCAGAGTTAATATGGCAAAACCAGCATCTCTAAGTCTGAAAAGTCAAGGAAATTGCTGGAGTGCCACATCATAATTCCTGGATAATGTTTGGAAAGGCTATTAATATAAACGGCATGCATTTATCTTTGAAGCTGCTTGAGTTATTCATATATCTTTAGACAACTTCTGTGCAGTGGTATGCGTGGAATACCATGTAATTTGACTGTGTTGTGTGATAAACCTTTAGGATGAATTATAGATTTAAAATGACAATTCATTCCATAATGGGTGAACCAAGTAATGTAAGAATGAATCCATAGTGACCATTTAAAATGGAATTCAAGAAAAAGAACACTTTATTTGCTTCATAAAAACCTGTGAGGCATTGCTATTGAATAACGTAAGCAGAATGCAGCCATATAAATCTTCTTAATTTACATCTAGGGCTCCATTATGCATATTTGATAGCACTCTGCAGAACTTTAATTTACAGACTTTTGGAACTTTACCAATTCCAAAGGAAGTGCTAAACATGCCTGTTGGAACATTTAACTGAAGTAAGTCATTGGAGATTTCCTTAATGAGTACAGAATTATCAGTTATTTGCATTCCTTGTAGATTTAAAGCAAAGGGCCTATTAACAAGATAATGGCAAATGCTTTCTGCATGCAAGTATTTCTCAAGCCATTCACTAACCTGCAAAATTCAGAATATAAATTTTGAAGTATGCACTGGGATTGAGTTATCATTTGTTCACTTCATCTAAATAAGTGACATGATACAAATGATCACATCTTAAATTATGTGCTAATAAATTCATTTAGAAGAACCACTGATACGATCTCAAGACGAGCTCTTGAGTGTGAATTGATCTTATCACTTACGTAAATAATAGATTAGAATATACACAATAAAATAGTAATAATTCTTATGAAAGTGTTTTTAGTAAATCAAACCATTCCCACCTTCAACAACCAATTGTATTTTTTTTATCTTTTTAGGAAGCTTCTGGTTCAAGAAGTTTGGTCCTCAATGCATGCATTACACTTTTATAAAACACAAGTGTTGGTTATTCATTCTTTTCTTGACACTAACTAAATTATGATTCATAAATGGGACAGAAGTAGGCTGATGATGTAAAATTATAAAACTGACATTTGTTGAAGGAAAAACATTTATCTATGATTATCTTGTGTTGGCTTCATCTTTCCTCTTAACAACCTAAAAAAATCTGCCTACCCATGTGGATAGTGAAATGATGAGTTTAATCTTCGACCACACATAATTGGGTAATTGATTTCCATTACAATGCACATAACACATTTGCTACAGTAAAATAGCACTGCTAAGTAAACCTCTGAAATTAGGATGCATTAGATGTTACTATGCTCTATAAGGAATTAGCCAGAGTCCCGGGCCTTGTCAAATGTAAAGCTTTAATTCCATCATACAGATGTATTTTTCTTTTATGTAACAGTGTAGACAACATATGAGTCTCCTGAGTCTGAGGCATTGCCATCTATAGAGCACTGTCTTCATGAAAAGGACAATGGCCAGCATCACATCTGGCTGAATCTCCCCAAGGGGACTATGAGAGCACATTAACAGATTCTGGTTTCCCGCTTCCTGTCAATAAGTCAAAACTTGCCTTATCGTTTTTTCTTTTCAACTTTTGAAAATGTCAAAATGAAAAATCTTTAGGCAAAGGAGGGAAATGATTCATCCATGACTATTGAAATGTGGGCTCATTTTAGGGGTGAGGATGTTTAGCTTTTTTCTCTAACTCAAGTTCTCCTGATTTATAAAATAGGTTAAATATATGCTGCATAAACTTAAGAACAAGTATGAGATGTGAGGAAACGAGACTAGTTGTTCATATTCCCTCATGCCACCATAATATTAATGGAAGAATTACTTAATTGGGCTTTGTGGTGACTCAACCACTGAAGAGTTTATTTTCCTGTGTGTAGTGTGGGGCTTTCACACTTTACATACCTCAATAGTATATACCTCAGTAACTTCAGTTTCCTAGTGTGTGAAAATGACCCAAAACAAAACCTGTTTCCTCATCTGTTACCATAAATAAAATTATAAATATTAAGAAGTTATGTGTAAAATATATTTGATGCCGAAGCTGTGAGAGATAGTAACCATCATCTTATTGAATTATTTCTACTATGACTGATTATATTGTCACCTGTTTTGTGCTCCATTTTTAAATTCCAAGCTTCCGGCTTGACTCCTCCAGATGGAAAATTCCTCAGAAATGTAGCGTCAATATCTCTGAAAGGGACCTAATCATAAGTACTTTTCAGGGCAAAATGTGCCTTCACTCGGTAAGTTTTTGCAAATGAAGAAATCAGGCTGAGAGCTTAACTCTACACTCTAAATTAACATGTAATAGAAAAGAATAGAGATAGATGAAGGCCAGTTTGTAACGTGAATGGCTGTGTTAGTATATATTGTAATACATATAGGTACTACTTATACTATATAGAGTAATATTTAAGTATGTAATTATGCCATCATATGCATGTATGAGTCATTGTAGCTGTATGTGTGTCGAAACACATACTGACACAACACATATCCAAAGACTCCCGTTGGGAAAGGGTTTCTCTCCGGGTTAATTTAGATACCTCATTTTCCTGGTAGGCAAATCCCAATTATGGATAGTGAAATGTTAGGTTACCAGAGTCTGATAGTGCTCATGTATCACTTCGTACCAATCAATTTGTACCAAATCAATTCTCACCAAGAAAAATTCCAACTACAAAATGCTTTCCATAAAGTCTTGTCAGAATGAAAGAATGAGCATCTGGGTAGCTCAGTTGGTTGAGCATCATATTCTTGATTTTGGCTCCGGTCATGATCCCAGGGTTGTGGGACTGAATCCTGTGTTGGGCTCTGCACTAAGCGTGAAGCCTACTTGAGATTCTCTCCCTCTCCCTCTGCCCCTGTCCCCACCACTTCTAAAATTAAAATCAAACAAAACAAAAACAAAAAGAATGAAAGAATGATGGGAAAGCTGATCTGATTCTAAGAATTATTTTTCTCCTTATAAAACTTGAATTGACATTGTGACATTATTTGTCCTTTCCTTATAAGCTTTGTTATTATGAATTAGAATTCTTAAATTTGATTAATTTTGGAACACAGATATTACGTTTCTGTGCCTTAAAGATTGAAGGTTAAAACTACACTTGGCGAAATCACAGATTAGAGCCATCTGGTGAGGATCTCTTTGGACAATCTGTCAATTTCCCCCCTGGTAACAATTCTCTCATAATTATGTTGCAGAATATTCCATTTTAAATTTTATTCTCCAAAGTGTAACAACATATTCCTTGTCTTGTTTTGCAAATATCAATTGAATTCATTGTATTCCTTCTAATAAAACCCTCTTAATTGACCCTTCTAATGAAACATATTAATTGGGTTCAAATCTTCCTCTATCTGGAAGATTTAGGCCAAATTATGTGTTTAATTCCTTGCCTCAGTTTCTTCAATTGTACGGTGGATAGTAATGGTATATTCTTTTCAGATTTTTACAAGGATTAATTGACTGAATGTAAGACAAGTCGTGCAAAGTAGTAAACTCTTACAAGCTTTTGTTAATGTAACTAACTATCCTTGGACCACTTTCTACACATTAGACTTGGAAATTCTGTCAATTCTGTCACGATAATGCCACTTAAATCTGCTCTTACTTCTTGAAATTTATCCTTACTGCCTTGACTCTGTTCATTCAACTCACATGTAAACTATTTTAATATTTTCACAATTCTCAGCCTGCCTAAAATATTTTCCCATTCTGATTCCCATAATGCCTCTACAGTTATTTTCGTAATACCTGCCCCTGATCATTATACATCCTCTATCCGTATTTAACAGTCACTGAGTATTGCTTATAGAGTGAATTCAGACTCCGCAGTAAGACATCCTAGGCCATCCACAATCTGTTCCTAATCTCACTCTTCAGCCTCATTTCACATTATGTCCTTCAAAATCACTGCAATCTAATTATACTCTTCTGCTGGTTCCCAAATGTGTCAACCAAGTTTTCAGGTGGGAATAATTGCTGTGCTTTTGTTTAGAGCCTGAACACTGAAGTCAGCCTTCTTTAGGTTGCATCCCCAATACTATCACTTATTTGGTGGTAACCTTTGGTAAATAACCTAATCTCTTCATATTTCAACTTCCTAACTTGCAAATTTCTAGGAAAATAATACCAATCTCACAGAATTAAATGAGGTAATACATGGCTTTTAACACGAGCTTGACACTCATTATGTGATTGGTAAAGATACCTGCCATTTTTAGTTCTTTCCTTCAGGCCCAAACATTTCTACCATTATCTAAAATAACTTTTCTGTTATGTAAAAAACAAATTAAATGCCGGTAATACAGAGAATATGCCCTGTTCTTCCAGTCAGCATGAAGTATTTTTGTTTTACATAATTCACACATCATATTCATTTTAGTTATATTTAGAATTCAGAACTATTTGTTTATATGTTTTTTTCTTATGCCAAAGACAAGTTCATTAAAGGAGGAAACAATGTCTTGTTAATCTTTGTATCCCCTCTATCCCATGCCATCAGAACTCTCCCTTAAAATGCTAGGTCCTCTAAAGAAAATTATTCTTTGCTTGAAGCAAATTGAGATAGGAAGACAAGTCAGGCCTTCACATCTCATATTCTGATACATTTTCCACTTCAAGTTCAGCCCACTGCTCTTGGTTAGTGGTTAGTGGGCTCTGTGACTTTGGGGTAATTGCTTATCCTATCTAATACTCAGTTTCTTCATCTGTATTATGCTCATGAGTGTACTTATTTTCAAAGGCTGTCATGAAAACTTAAAAAGATGACTCATGCCTCACTGTACTTGTCCCTGTAGTAAGTGGTCCGCCATGTTAACAGATTGTTATTATCACTATTATTTTCAGGTGGCTAATTATTTGGGATGAAAAAAAGTGAAGGTAGAAAACACAGTAATTCTTTATTTCTGTGTGTAGTATAGGGAGAAAAAAAGTACATGATTTATGACTGTATCATGACAATTGCAAAATGGACACAGAAGAAACTGTTGGTGAAATTGGCTGAGATTTGGCAATACAACATATATGAGTGCCAAAATGTCAAAAGTAAATGTGTTTTCTTTAAGACAATCTAAGAGGGCAACATTCATTATTATTTATTCTTGACTCCTAGACATTTTTCAGAAACCAAATAAAATAAAACGAATCCTTTAATAAAATAACACATGCCTGCTATTACAGTATATAGGTAAGATTGTATGTCATTTCCATCGCTATTTCTATTAAATTGTCTTGTGATTTGCATTATTGGCCATTCAAATTCAGCTTTATGATCATCTCTTGATATTTTAACATTAGGACATTCTTTATAATGACTAAGGTAGGTAATAGATATCTGACTCAAGAACCACATTTCATTAATTTCTCCCAATACCATTTCTGTGATGACTCCATTTTTTCCTCCTAGTAGAAGCTTTATATCAACTCATATGTATGCATTTTAGGATGAAAAAAAAATATTTTGTTGATTTTTACATTTTGCTTTCTCTTTCTCTTCAACATGTTAAAATGATAGGCTGAGATTTTTAATGTGAGATCTAAAATTTACATGGTGTGCTAGGTAAAAATGCAGAGTTATGGTTCCATCCCAGATCTGCTAATCGACCTATCAGGTAGTGAAATCTAAATTTTATCAGATTCCCCAGATGATTTTTATGCACATTAGAATGTAAGAACCAATGAGTTAGATAGACGGTATTTAGAAAAATATATATATTTATGGATATTTTCTAATTTTTAAACAGATTTTTTTTATGCAAGAACATAAATACAATTGAAAGCAATTCCCCTTATTGTTTACTATGGGCATCACAGTTCTTAGAATTTTTGTATTATGTTATTTCTGAGGCCAGTTAATGTTAACAGCCAATTGCATACTGTTTGATTCCATAAAGTATTGTTCAGTTTTATAGTGAATTCACAGCGCTGCCTCAGCGGTTTGAACTACTCTACAAAGCAATTACAGAAATTCCCTGCTTGCGGAATGTCCTTTAAAAGCTAAAGCACTTCACTCTAACCAGAGGTGCTGTTACAAGTACCTTTTGTACATGCCCTCAATTCCCTTGTAAGTCTGGCCTTTTGCTTTATCTGATATTGTCAATGTACATAACAGGCAGTGCATTTTACTCATTCCTAACAACAGCAATAAAGAGTTCATTCATTGGCCCTTCTTTTGCTTTATTTTTAAGTTATTTTTTTTCATTTTTGAGGGCTTGGGATCTGACATTTTTGCTGTTTAAAGATATGACTCGATTCTCCATTATAATCTCCAAATAAACAATAAGGTCAGAGACTCATCTAATACCTCCGCAAGTACTACTTGCTTGTATAGCCATTTTCAATAGGTTGGAAATTTAGTTATTGTTCAGTGAATCAGGTCAATGGAAAACAACAATCTCTTATCAAATTGTTTGTAACACAAAACACCATACCTAGTCCCAACAGCTCTAGTGTGTTTTTTAGCCCTAAGAAGTTGACTTAAAAATAGTCCATTTTACTTATTTGTTTGTTTGTTTTGCCAAATTATATGTCCTGGAATTCAACTCATAATAGTCTGCATAAATGTTCCTTGTTTTTTTTATGGCTTTGTCATTCAGTGGATGCACTATAGTTTATTCAAACATTCCTATATGATGATCTCTTTCAATAAATGAAATATTTTTAAAAAATAGTGCATTTTGAAATTTCATCTCATTATTAGTTAAATTTTCTTAGTCAGGAAGGCAGAATAAAATAAAACCAAGGGTCGCCTGGGTGGCTCGGTTGTTTAAGCATCTGACTCTTGACTTCAGCTCAGGTCGTGATCTCATGATTTGTGAGTTTGAGCACTGCATGGGCTTTGCACTGAGTGTGGGGAGCCGTTTTGGGGTTCTCTCTCTCTCCTTCTCTCTCTGTCTCTCCCATGCCTTCTTTCTCTCTTAAAAATAAATAAATAAAAATTTAAGAAAAGAGGTGTTTTTTTTTTTTATTTTTTAAAGTTTATTTATTTTTGAGAGAGAGACAGAGTGTGAATTGGGGAGGGGCAGAGAGAGAGGGAGACACAGAATCTGAAGCAGGCTCCAGGCTCTGAGCTGTCAGCACAGAGCCCATGCGAGGCTTGAACCCATGAACCGTGAGATCATGACCTGAGCTGAAGCCAGACACTTAACTGAGACACCTAGGCACCCCAAGAAAAAAGTTCTTAAAAAATAATAAAACCCAAGTAAATATTTTTCCTTTCCATATGTTATTATCCAAATGATTGAGTATCTGGGTTTCTCAGTCCATTAAGCATCTGACTTCTGTGTGGTTTGTGGATCCTAGCCTCACTTTGGGCTCTCTGCTGACAGCTTAGAGCCTGGAGCATGCTTCAGATTCTGTGTCTCCCTCTCTCTCTGCCCTTCCCCCACTCACTCTCTGTCTCTCTCTGTCTCTCTGTCTCTCTCTCTCTCTTCAAAATAAATACAAATTTAAAAAAATTCAAATGAGTCTATATATTACTCCAATGGTATATATAATCACACCTAATATATGTGTGTGTGTATATATATATATATATATATATATATAATTTTCTCACTACAATTTTATGTCTATGCTTAAATGAATAATTACCAAGTTAGTATCATAAAGAGCAAGGCAACAGAAATACTCAGTTAAGGATGGGTTGGAGGTATCGTTTTCCCTTTGCCCATATACTGTTAGTTTGTTAGGACTTATAGTTTCAACAATGCTTCTGAGAATATAAAATTCTTTGTCTACACTTATTAAGGTCCAGAAGTAGCAAAAAAACTTCTTAGGGCTTTGTGAAACTTAGCGAGTTGAAAATCGGTGCAATGAGGAGACCTAATAAGGAAATACATCTTGCTCCAGAGCATCTGCAGAGCATATGTAAAGGACAAGTAAAATGAGACTAGAAGTGGGCATTCATAGGGAAAGCCAACCAGAGGTGAAAGCAAACCAACAAAAAGTGGAATATCTACGGAGTTAATGGGTATTCGCCTCTGCCATCTTGAAATATTTTGGGGAGCCCATATTCTTAGCTGGCTGCAGAGGAGGGTAGAGGAGTCAAGGGTCTAACTTTAACTGGTGGATATTTTTTATAGTCTTGGTTTCCCAGCTCTAATTGTGCTCTTTGTAGCTTACTAGTGAAAATATTTGGATACTGTCTCCAATCTAAACTTAGACTATGCTGAAAAAAATATAAATTTTCTGTTTTGTTTTCATTCACTTTTTTTCTGGGGTTCATTCACAAGACCTCTTGGTACATAACCAAGAAAGTCTCTAGCAATAAAAAGGTGTACTTCCAAAGTAATATTCTACTATTCCATAACCATTTTAATTCTTCCCCAAGGAAAGTTAGCTGTGATTAGAAACCAGCAGTAACTAGTTAGATGTAATTAGAAAGTATCAATTTTTGTGATTGCTTATTTAAAAAAAAATTAGAGACTTTAAGCTCCTACAGTTTAAAAAATACAATTCTTGGGCACCTGGGTGTCTCGGTTAAGCATCCAACTCTTGGTTTTGGTTTAGGTCATGATCTCACGGTTCACGGGTTCAAGCCCTGCATTGGGCTCCACGCTGGCAGTGCAAAGTCAGCTTGGGATTCTCTCTCTTTCTCCCTCTCTCTCTGCCATTCTCCCATGTGTGAGCTCATGCTCTCTCTCTCAAAATAAAATATATATATGATATATATATATATATGTATATACATATATATATCATATATATATAAAACTCTCAAGCAAAGATGGCTTTCTCTATATTCTAAAATATTGATAATATTAACCATCTGAATATTTGTCAAAATTCTCTCAAAATTCATTTTTTCCTGGAAATCAAGGGTATATAAAAATACAAAATATTTAAATATAAAAAAGTATTTAAAGTATTTTATATAGCATCTTTGATTTAGAAGTTTCTACGTGGCTTTTAAATGTAATTTAGTATATAAATACTAAATGCTTAAATATTCCAATAACTAAGCATTCCCATCTTCTCTTAAACATGATCTTCCTATCTCTTTAACAGTTATCTGGAGACATTTAAAGCTATTTTCGTAATCAGTTTATAAAATTTAAAGGCATTACATCAATGTAAAAGTTCAGACATTAACGTTGCCTTTGACAAATGACTTGTCAACATTTTGCTTTGTTCTTCAAAATCATTAGGGTAGTGTATAAAATTTGAACCTCCTAGGGCACCTGAGTGGCTTAGTTAATTAAGTTTCCGACTTCGCCTCAGGTCATGATCTCATGGTTCTGAGTTCAAGCCCCACCAAGTGCTCTGTGCTGAACCGCTCAGAGCCTGGAGCCTGCTTTGGATTCTGTGTCTCCCTCTGTCTCTGCCCCTCTCCTGCTTGTGTTCTCTCTCTCCCTCTCTCACAATCTGAAAAATAAATAAATAAACATTTAAAAATAATAGAGTGTCTTTCCAAGGTCCCTTCTCTAAAAATAAAAAATAAAAAAATTTGAACCATTTAACAAACACAAACATATGTAAAACATGCTTGTTCATGTGCATGTGCATATGCAAATTAGCAACAAATTAAGGGTAGGAAAAAATAAGATGGAATCTGGGAAGAGGTTGGAACCTCAAAATGAGGAATTGCCCGCTCAGAGGACTAGTACAATGGACACCCAGATCTGTGCGCAATGTCCAGAAAGGAAGATGAGAGAAAGAAAATCCAAGACCTGTGTCTCCATGTCGGCTTCTACAAGACAGTCAGGTCAGACACGGTTCAATATTTACTTGCACTAGATGAAAGCATATAGTGTATTAAGGATTTGTTTTAAATTATCTACTTATTCTGTATGGACATTTGATAAAAACCATCCATATCTACTTTCATTTCTCAGAAATTCACTTATTTGGCACTTATGGGACAACAACAAGGTATAGGACATTGGACTACAAAATAATACTTTTGTCATATTTTGATAAATATGTTAATTATGAAAAGCGATCAGGAATAGAAAAACAAAATTCTTTGTTTGCATGTCAGCAAGATTGTGCTATAGGACTAAACAATCCCTATTCAGTCCCGTGGCTTAATTCGTACCCACTGCCATACTCACATGCAGGTTTGTAAGGGTGTGTGTGTATAGTCAATTAACAGCCACCACATCATTGCAATTCTAGATGCCCTGTAAGAGCACCTGTCCTTCATGTATGGCTCAGCAACGCAGCCTGCTTTCCTCTTACAGGGCATCTGTGTCAACGTGAGAACTTCTTTGCCATCAGAGTAGGGGATGAGATAGAGGAATGTTTTTCTTCTTTCTTTCTTTTTCTTTCTCTTTCTTTCTTTCTTTTTTTCTTTTTTTCTTTCCTTTCTTCTTCATTTCTTCCTTTCTTTCATCTATCTGTATCATTTATTTATTTATAATTATAATTTTAAAGATATGGGAAAGGATATTGGAAATGACAATAATTTTCCTATTAAATGTAGCTAAATATAATTTTCTTCATGTTTTAAAACTTAAAATAGTTCTGTTGATCACTGTTGATAGGACTCATCTCATAAATTCTATCAATTTAGGCATTCATGATTTATAAATCTTTTTTAAAAAGTATCTATTAAAGTGTAGTCTCAACAAATAAGCAATTGGCTACAGTTACATCATTAATTAGGCACCACAAACAGCTTTCCATATTAAGCTAAAAATATTAGTTTACTGTCTCTTGGCTGCCTATCAGAAAGGCCTAAAATATGAAACCATTAAGGGTCCTTTTAAACTCCAGAACATAACGTTCACATTGTTTATGATATGTCCTTTGGACAATAAGA
Source organism: Panthera pardus (assembly GCF_024362965.1). Classification (NCBI taxonomy): domain Eukaryota; kingdom Metazoa; phylum Chordata; class Mammalia; order Carnivora; family Felidae; genus Panthera; species Panthera pardus. The sequence continues at coordinate 175,771,432 of NW_026526688.1, read as the reverse complement.
ATTTCTCCTTGGGGCGCCTGGGTGGCTCAGTCGGTTAAGCGTCCGACTTCAGCTCAGGTCACGATCTCGCGGTCCGCAAGTTCGAGCCCCGCGTCGGGCTCTGGGCTGATGGCTCAGAGCCTGGAGCTTGCTTCCAATTCTGTGTCTCCCTCTCTCTCTGCCCCTCCCCCGTTCATGCTGTGTCTCTCTCTGTCTCAAAAATAAATAAACGTTAAAAAAAAATTAAAAAAAAAATAAAAGAATTTCTCCAAATTCCTTTTTTTTAACAAACATATATTGACCATTGACTATGAGCATGAGCTAAAATAATTTTTTTAATAACTGGGTAGAACAGCATTCCATGGCTTTAGACTCTGGAGATTTATGATGGATCATTTAATAATATTGAAATTTTAGAAATCATTATATTCTAAAGAACATGTCATTTTCTCATTTGGTAATTTCCCAGTAGCTTATACTGTGCCTCAAAACTCATTAATAAGTTGTGGGCTGTCAAAAGCCATTTGGAGGCAGAGAGATATACAATCAGATTATTAGGAATATATTAGACTTTAAAGGAAAGTGCCAGGGAAAAATATGGAATGGCATCACTTTTGAAATACCTGCACAATAATACGGACTCCATGACCATGGTTAACTCAACAATGAGCCGCTTGATTTTTGCTATGTATTTATTTGAACTGCTGTTTTATTTTTTAAAATTTTTGTTAGGTAAATATGTATATCCTAAATTTGCTATTTTGAGGCAGCCAGGTGGCTCAGTCAGTGAAGTGTCCAACTCTTGGTTTTGGCTCAGAACATGATCTTAAGGTTCGTGGGATGGAGCCATGTGTAGGGCTCCACGCTGACAGCACAGAGACTGCATGGGATTCTCTCTCTCCCTCTCTCTTGGCTCCTCCTCTGCCTCTGCATGCTCTTGCTCCCTTTCTCTCTTTCTTTCTCTCTCTCAAAATAAATACATGAAAACTTTTTAAAAATAAAATAAAAGAAATTTGCCATTTTAACTGTTTTTACAGGTATTAATTATATTTACAATGCCATGCAACCATCCCTGCAATCTATTTAAAACATTTCTATCATCCTAAATGGAGGCTTTGTAACAGGGTGCAGTAAACTTTTTTCTCCCTTCACTCCAGCACATGGCAATCTTGAATCACCTGTGTATCTCCAAGGATTTGCTTATTATAGATTTTCCTGTGGGTAGAATCATACAATATTTTTCTTTCAGTGTATGGCTTATATCACTTCTCATAGTGTTTTCAAGGGTTATCCATTTTGCAGGAAGTATCAAAAGGCATTCTTTTTATAGCTAAATATTATTTCATTGTATGTGTATACTACACATTTTGTTATTCATTCATCTGTAGGTGGACACTTGGATTGTTTCCACCTTTTGACTATACTGAATAATTAGAATACAACTATCTGTTTCAGTCCCTCTATTTCTTTTGGGTATATATTTAGGAGTGGAATTGTTGGGTGGTGTGGTAATTCTATATTTAACTTTTTGAGGAGTCATCAGACAGCCACAGAAGCTGCACAATTTCACAGTCCCATGAATAATACATGAGAGTTTCGCATTTCCCACACCCTTGCCAACACTTTTATTTTTTTTAATGTAAAAATGTACTATTCATTATAGCCATCCTGATGAATATGAAGTGGTATCGCATCGTGGTTTGGATTGGCATTTCCCTAATGGTTAGTGATGCTATGAATCTTTTCATGTTCTCATTAGCTATTTGTATATTTTCCCTGGGGAAATGTCTGTTCAATTCCTTTGCCCATTTTAAACATTGGATTGGTTTTTGTTGTTGAGTCATAGGAGTTCTTTATATACTCGGTGTATTAAACACTTGTCAAAGGTATGTTTTGCAAACATTTCTTTCCATTCCATAGATGTACTTTCCATTCTCTATTTTCTTTGATTCACAAAAGTTTTTGACATTTAAACGTCCAGTCTTTTGGTTTGTTTCCTATTCATTCAATAGGTGTCATGTCTAAGAATTTCCTGCACCAAAGTCATGAAACTTACCTGTATGTTTTCTTCTAAAAAAGTGTTATTTGTCAATTTAAACTAGGTCACTGCTAAATTTTAAGTTAATTTTTATATATTGTGTGAGTTAGAGATTTAATTGTATTCCATTTGTCCCAGTACAATGTGCTGCAAAGATATTTCTTTCTTCATGAAATGGATACAGCACCCCTACTGACAATCAATTGGCCATAGATGTCTGAATATATTTCTGGAGCTTAATTCACTGTCTCTGGCCTGTATATCTGTCCTTATATCAGTACCACACTGTTTTGATTATTGTAGTTTTGTACATAGTTTTGAAAACAGGAAGTACAAGTCCTCTCAACTGTGTTCTTTTTCAAGATTGTTTTGACTATTTAAGATTCCTTGCAATTCCTTGTGAATTTGAGGATCATCTTTTTCTATTTCCTGAACTACTTTTTAACATTCTTTTACATTCTTAAAAAAAATAGTCATTGGGAAACCTTACAGATAGGCAAAATTAAGTCAGAATTTTTTCATATTTTAAAAAAGGATCAACACTCAAGTACTAGTATTTAGACCCCTCCCATTTTCACCTTATTATGGCAAGCTGTTTTTTTTTTTTCTTTTTTTGTGTTAAGCTAATAGTCTTCAAATGGTCTCATTTACTCTTTCTAAACCTCTCCTCCTCAAATGCTCTTTGAAGATTCTAAGTATATATAGAATAAAGCTGTGTATGGCACTGTCCTATCTTTTTCTTTGTAACCATCCAGGAGGCAATTAATAAAGATTATGCTGCACAATTCTTTCTGCCTTTCCATTTTGGCTTCTTCCTCTATTATGATTTTAAATAAATGTCACAGTAAGCAAAATTATAAAAGATGATTTAGATATTGGTATATATTCAGATGTTCATGACCAATAATCAAGAATATGCTTTTACATTTATTTTTATATTTTTTTAATTTTTGAATGTTTATTTTTGAGAGAGAGAGAGAGAGAGGAAGGGAGAGCATGAGCAGGAGAGGGACAGAGAGAGAGGGGCAGGGAGGGGGGGAAGAGAGAATCCGACGCAGGCTTTAGTCTCTGAGCTGTCAGCACAGAGCCCGATGTGAGGCTTGAACCCACAAACTGTGAGATCATGATGTGAGATGAAGTCTGATGCTCAACCAACTGAGCCACAGAGGCAGCCCACTTTTACACTTATTATTAATACTAAATATACCTGGTATATTGTTCAATTTAAAAAAATGACCTACAAAATGAGTAAAAACTGAAACAAATAGACTAAAAACTGTAAGTCAGATGTTTATAAATAATCAGGGGCATCAGAGAGTTATTAAAAAGATATTTGTCTATTTTAATAAATTAAGTAGATGTTAATCTATTTTATTAAATGACTAATTTATTAAAATACATTATATATTTACAGCTTATGTGGTATATATAATTATATTATAATGTATTAATTTTAATACATTTTAATAACCTATTTTATTTTTTAACTTCCCACAACAAATGGAAATATGAGCACTGTCTTCCAGAAATCATTATTGCATAAAAGTCTCAGAGTATATTTATCTAAAGTTTCTAGTTCAGTTGGAATCTATTGTTGCCTTCAAAGTGGTTGAGCTTTCCATTTTATTTATTGTCCATACAGGTTATGATAGCATTTTACTAGGTATGGCTTTAATAAACTGTGAAATTCAAAAGATCAGAAATCAGGACAATATGACTTGAGATCCTAGCTACAGGTTTTAGTTACTAAATTGTCCTTCAAAAGTTAAATATCAACATCACACAATGAGAGGTTTGTGGCAAAAGTACTATATTTAATATTCTTGTTTATTTGTCTGTTATCCTAATAATATAAAGGTTAAAATAAAATGAGGAAATATTTCTCTCTTAGCCAAATTTATATCTTTTTTAGTCTTTTTTAAAAAGTTTTTTTTCTTTATTTTTTTCATTTTTTGAGAGAGAGAGAGCATGAGTGGTAGAGGGAAACAATTTTTAAAAAATTTTTTTCATGGTTGTTTATTTAATTTATATGGAGAGAGACAGAACACAAGCAGGGGAGGGGCAAACAGAGAGGGAGAGAGAGAATATCCAGTAGGCTCTGCACTGTCAGTGCAGAACCTGATGCTGGGCTTGAACCCACAAGCCCTGAGATCATGACCTGAGTTGAAATCAAGAGCTGGACGTTCAACAACTGAGCCACCCAAGCACCCCAAGGGATACAGAGAATCTTAAGCAGTTTCACCCCATCAGGAGCCCAAAGTGGGGCTCAGTTTCATGACCCTGCGATCATGACCTGAGTTGAAATCAGCCAAACCCTTAACCAACTGAGTCACCCAGGCGCCCCATAAATTTATTTCTTTTAGTAAATAGGAGCTTCCAGAATTCTACTTAGCCACAATCAGGAGAAAAAGTTTTAAAAAAGAAAAGTAAAGAAAGAAAACAAAAAAGGTGTTCAGAGGCATAAATAATACTTTTTTTAAAATATGTATTTATTATCTTGAGAGAGAGAGAGTGCAAGCCAGGGAGGGGCAGAGAGAGAGAGAGACAGACACAGAATATAAAGCAGGTTCCAAGCTCCAAGGTGTCAGCACAGAGCCCAGTGTGGGGCTCAAACTCAACATGAGACCATGACCTGAGCCAAAGTCGGATGCTCAACGGGCTGAGCCACCCAGGTGCCCCAATAATGCTTTTAAACTTGATTTTGTGAATATTATATTTATTAGCTATTTACTGGGAATATCTACTCTTCATTGCCTTTAGCAATGAAATTTCTGACCTTTGAAAGTCTTCCACAAAGATAAACATATCTACTATGATACCTAGGTTGCCCCATCTTGCCTTCTAAGGGGATAGTCTTTTCTTTACATCTGTAGTGACTAAATTTTTCTATGAAGCATGAAATGCAATTATAGTGAGATTAGAGAGCATTAACTACATGTGTTATAATTGCCCATGAATTTAGCATTTTCTACTAAAAATAACCTACAGTGTTTAATACATTTTTTATTCATCTTACTGAATTGGAAAGAGTTAAGGTTTTAGTTTAGATTAAATGATGAAAAAAAGAAATTTTAAATCTCATGTTATCGTGTTATAGTTTGACTTTTTTACTAAAGAATTTTAACTGTTAGATGCCATGTTTAATGTTTCCACTTGTATTCATTAACACAAATTTGTTTGAAATCCCTAGCTGACGCTTTGCCAAAATGTCATCTGTCTTAATGAATATGTATAAATTAAAGTACAGAATAAATTTGTGATACTTTTTCTTTTTCCAAAATACTTTGGGCTTATTTGAAATTGAATGCTCTTTTGCAGTTGACTATGTTGTCAAAGACACGATGTGCATGATGTCAACTGTCTATTTTAGTGGATAAATCCAGAGGGTAAATGATTGTTGTGGAGAAAAAGGCAATGAAAGTTTTATCCAACAGAGAGGAATTTAGAGTTTAGTTGTCTGTTGTGCCAACATTCTCACAACAGAATTTTTTACTGTATGTATTAGAAACCTAATTAGAAACGTTCATTGCAATATATACAGTAAAAAGCAACTGGCTTTTACAGGGACCCAATTACTTCAGTATCCATTTGAAGGAGAGTGGAAAGAAATTATCTTCATTCTCACTGCCTCTTACCTTAATTGCAGACTGTTATTGCTTGCTAACTGGACCATGGCAATCACCTGCTAACACTCCCTTTTTCAAGGTTATCTTCATCCTGTCCATACTTCGCACTACCTCCAGAGAGGCAAAATATACCTTTGCTCATGTGACGTTCCTCATTAAAATGCATCAATTAGAAATTGGCTCCTGAGGTCATCTTCACCATGCCAGATAGTCAGAGAGAAGGAATTTCCCTTAAGCAAGGAAAGACTAGAAGTAGTTAGGATTGACTACAAAGGAAGAATCAAAGGCACTCTGGAGGCTGGGGTCGTATAGGAGAAGACTGAGCTACACAAATCAGAATAATAAATATAAGTAATACCTACACAATATACCTTCACCTTTCTTTCCCCACTGAAGTCTGAGTTCACTGCTTATGTCTAGTGGGCTGCAAATCAGATTATACCTTTTTGAGAAATTTAGAAGCACAAAAATCTAGTATTTCTGATAGTTGCATTTTGCCATCAAAACTCATACAGCAACTGAGCCACTGTATTGAAATTAACCAGCTTACAAATATCCCCCACCTTATACAAATTCTAATTAGCATTTTTGTGTGTTCCACAATTAAATATAAGTAACAGCATAGATTCACTTCATTTATGAGGAACATATCCAACATAAAACACTGATACCAATACAGTAAGGAGTAAAATGAACTTATAGGAGACAATGATAATTCAGGAAAGGAAAAAGTTACTTTGAAGTATTGATTTCAATTTCAGTTACTTAACATACGGTGTAGTATTAGTTTCAGGTGTACAATATAGTATAGTAGTTCAACACTTTCATACAACATCCAGTGCTCATCACAGCAAGAACGCTCCTTCATTCCCATCACCCATTTAACACATTCCTCCACCAAACTCCCTTCTGGTAACCATGTTTGTTCTCTAGAGTTAAGAGTCTGTTTCCTGGCTTGCCTCTATCTCTTTTTTTTTTTTTTTTTTTTATGTTTTCCCATTTACTTCTTAAACTCCACATATGCGTGAAGTCACATGATATCTGTCTTTCTCTGGTTTATTTCATGTAGCATAATACTTTCTAGGCCCATCCATGTTGTCCCAAATGGTAAGAGTTCACTCCTTCTTATGGCTTCTTATGGCTTCTCATCAGTCATGGGCACTAAGGCTGTTTCCATACAGAGATGCATGTATCCCTTTGCATTAGCGTTTTTGTATTCGTTCGGTAAATACCCAATACTGAGATTGGTGGATCATAGGGTAGGTCTATTTTTAACTTTTTGAGGAAGCTTTGTACTGTTTTCTATAGATACTGCACCAGTTTGCATTCCCACAAACAGTGCAAGAGAGTTCCCCTTTCCCAATATTCTAGCCAACACCTGTTGTTTCTTGCATTGGTGATTTTAGCCATTCTGAAAGGTGTGAGGTGATATCTCATTACAGTTTTGATTTGTATTTCCCTGATGATAGGTGATGTTGACCATCTTTCCATGTATCTGTTGGCCATCTGTATGTCTTCTTTGGAAAAAAAGTCTTTGCCCATTTTTTAATTGAATTATTCAGTTTTGGGGTGTTGAGTTTTACAAGTTCTTTATATATTTTGGATACTAAACCTTTATCAGATATGTCATTTGCAAATATCTTCTCCTATCCCATAGGCTTCCTTTCAGTTTGTTGATTGTTTTCTTCACAGTGCAGAAACTTTTCATTTTGATGAAGTATCAATAGTTTATTTTTGCTTTTGTTTCCCTTGCTTTGGAGACATATCTAGAAAGAAGTGGCTATGGCTGATGTCGAAGAAATTACTGCCTGTGTTCTCTCCCAGGATTTTTAAGGTTTTAAGTCTCAACTTTAGGATTCCATCCATTTTGAATTTATTTTTGTATATGGTGTAAGAAAGTGATGCATTTCATTTTTGTGTATGTTGCTGTCCACTTTCCCAAAACCATTTGTTGAAGAGACATTCTAGGCAAAAGAAGTTTTAAAACACATACATCCTGTGCATCTTCAGAATCCTCAAGTTAAATGAAGCTATTGTCATAATAACAGAATACAATGAAAAAAAAAGGTATCTCGAGAACCATAATATGTTTTTTTAGTAAAAATTATTGTCTATCCATTCTTCTGAGTAACAACATTCAATTGATATTGCTACTGAAATTAAAGACTAGATTTTCCAGTGTTCTCATGTGGACAAGTGTATCATGTGAATAAATTTTGGCCCCGAAGATGTAGGCAGATGTGTTGCTTTGCGATTTCAGGGGAAGCTACTTCAATGACCCAATCACAGTTTTAAAAGAACAGTGTGTAAGCACCAAATGGTATCGTATCCCAACAACAAAATACATAACTATATTATAGGTTATGGAGTTAAAGAAAACATATATTTATTTTGTGTGTAGGTGAACATGAATGATAAAAGCAAGCTAAGTCACCTTAGTCATTTTAATCCACATACTTGAATTTTATATTACGCACATTAAATTTTAAAAATTACAAATGTGGAGGCACCTGGTTGGATCAATTGGTTAAGTGTCCGACTCTTGATTTTGGCTCAAGTTATGACCTCATGGTTTGTGGGATCGAGTGTGGAGGCTGCTTGGGATTCTCTCTCTCCCTCATTCCCCCCCACTCATGTTCTCTCTTTCTCTCTCTGTCTCCTTCTGTCTCAAAATAAATAAATAAACATTAAAAAATTTACAAATGTGATACAAATTGCCAAAGAATCAACTTGATGTAATATAGGACCATTTAATAGGCCCCATTACTGCTGAAAGAGTCCAAGAAAAATTCCCCCAGAGAAGAATATATTTGAATTGAATATTGAATGGTAAATAGTGTTAGCCATGAGAAGAGGGTAAAAATACCTAAAAATAGACTTAGGGAAATATAGGGAGGTCAGGGATAAGAATGGGAAAAAAAATTCTGTGAAGTCACTGTAGGTGAAGCATGAAGAATTAAAAAGAACTTTTGTCGGGCACCTGTGTGGCTCAGTCGACCTCATTCGACTTCAGCTCAGCTGATGATTTCATGGGTCATGAGTTCAAGCCCCATGCCGGACTCTGTGCTGACAGTTAAAAGGGTGGAACCTGCTTCAGCTTCTGTGACTCCCTCCCTCTCTACCCCTGCTGATACTCTCTCTCTTTCTCAAGAATAAATAAACATTAAAAAATTTTAAAAAAAGGATTAAAAAGAATTTTTTTAAATGAAAGAAAAGAAAGAAAAGAAGGAAGAGATACTTACTAAACAGTAATAAGAAAGCCAGAGTCACCAACTATAAGAATCAGAAATGTAATGAATATAGATGATGGATAGATAGATAGATATTCATAAATATGTTGTATCAGTAGTAGCAGATCTATTTTTTTTCATTCCCAAATTGTGACTATTTTATAGGATTGGCCTTTTTCTCCCCAGTTTTGTTGAGGTAAAACTGACATATAACATTGTGCAAATTTAGGGTGTCTAATGTGATGATTTGATCTGTAAAATGATTGCCACCCTATGAAATTCTTACTCATACCACGTTATCTAAAAGTAAGTTTTAGATTTGAAGTGACTGAATTTCTTATACATAGTAGATTGGTTTTTCTACAATCAATGATGTGTTTAGTTATAACAGGAGAGAGGATTGTTAAATGTACACAAATTTGTTAAAACTATACATGTTTTACATACTATTTTTATTCGTGTGTAATAATGGAGGAAAAAAAAAAGATTTGATCCTTTCTGAGATTTGTGCAGATCTCTTTAAACCGTCAGCAAATGCATCAAATTCATGCCTCTAGTACTTAAACATGTATTGTATCTTTCATGATGTGAGGTACCTTTAGATTGTGTTTCTTGTTGGATGCTTTCTGATATTTATTTTAATAAACAAAATAAATAAACCCTGAGATTTCCCATAGTATTTGGGGGAGGGGGTACCTGGAAGAGTAATACAAGTTACTTTGTCCCATTGGGAGAAAAAAAATCATTGTCATTGTAGTAAAGGTTTAAATATAACTGTCTCAAAAATATGAAAACTTATTTTATTTTTATTTTAGAGAATGAGAGCACACAAGTCAGGGAGAGGGGTAGTGGGGAAGGGAGAGAGAGAATCCTAAGCAGGCTCCATACTCATCACGGAGCCTGATGTGGGGTTTGATCTCAACGACCCCGGGATCGTGACTGAACTAAACTCAAGAGTCAGACACTCAACCAGCTCAGCTATTCATGTGCTCTTATGAAAGCGTATTTTAAAAACATAAAAGAATAAAATAGGCAAAAAGATCAATGGGAGTTGTTTCTATGAAATATCTACATTGTCTAATATACCCTCAAGAGGTGTCTCATTCTTCAGAAGTCTGTGCATTGCACTGGTTTGGTCTATTTCAGAACTCAGTAGAGATCAAAGATAACTTAGGGAGAGAAAATGGTGATGCTTATGTTTTCTCGAGGTAATGTTTTCTTGAGGTTTCTGCCATAATGAATTGTCTTCTAAACTGAAAAGAATGGTTTTACCTTATCTTTCCTTTAACTGTATTTTAATGTATGTTAATATTATCTGGAAAAAGAAATGCCACTATTTTTTCTGGGAACTAGTGTAAACCAAGATCAAGTGAATTGACAATTCCATTTGTCCATTTATCATGGAAAGAACCCAGAGTTTGAAACCATTACCCCAACTTTTAATTACATGACATGAGTCGACTTAGATTTACCCCCACACAAGTCTTTGTGTTGGTCTGACTGTTATGCCATTTAAAACCTTTTTTCAGTTCCAGATCTTTAAATTTTTTGGTCTATATGTAAGTATGTATTAAAAGTAGAAAGTTAAACAATTTACATATTATGCTTGTGACAATATAAGTTGATAAATTCTCCTGTTGACAGAAAATGAGTTGGAATGAGTCAAAGAAATTAAAATGGACTTTATCAGTGTTTATTTTTCAATCATTTGGACTATTAAAGTTTTCACCAATAGTTTGAGAACCTTAAATTTTGTTTAAATAATAAAGTAAAATTGTAATCACTGTATGTAAATATATATGCATGTATTTTTATGTATGTATGTACATAGGCATATATAAAGTATATGTCTATATTATATGTATAATTATATATATACATATATGTACATATGTATATACATACCATATACATAAGTATTATTATGTATGTGTTTATGCACAGATTTACACATATATGTGTGTATATATGTAATAGCCTCTGAACAAATACAAATTTAGTGAGTTTTAAAAATACTTATCAACTCATCAATTGTTAAAATTGAATGCATGGTCAGGAAGGAAAAGGGATAGAACTTTAAAAGTTCTTTAACTTTTATCTTTATGAAATACATAATGCTATATAAAATGTCTTGAAATCATGTTATTTTTTTCTCTGATTTCATATATACTTGTATATATTTCCTCATTCTTCTTTATTCCAATAGAGCTACATTCATATTTGAGTAAGTTCAAAAATTACTCTCCTTTATTAAATTCTCTAAATAAACTCTAAAATGTTAATTACTTCTTTGTTTTTCCCAAGTCCGCTTTGTACACATTTTTCATGTTGTCCTTTCCATGCATTATTGCATTTATTTTATAAATCTCTTCCCACTAAAATATTCATTCTTTGAGGGCAGTTATGGTCTTACTTATAGATATTACCATAATTAACACAGTATCTAGCACATATTGACAGGTTGTCAATGGCTACCATAAATTCTCCCAAAGATTGAGACTAATAAGTAGAAGGATTAGTTCTTCTGGTTTTTTTTTAAACACAGTCATTTTTCCTAGTTAAATAAACTATTTTTCCATAATATTATTTATATCTCCATAGAAGCAGAAGGAGTATTTGAAAGCTTTCTGGATCAAAAATCAAATAAACAGCTGTTAAATCTTTCAGAGTTCATTTACTCCTTGTTTGGAACACTTGTGGCTACGGATGGTCAGAAAAGAGGTGAGGCAGCTGGAGGTATTTGCTTTGAACCATGGCATCTGCAAAGAAGTAGATTGATCAGCAGAGATTTAAAAAGAACAACACTGCTAGCAAGCCCAAAGCTAAAACATTAGTCAAATAAGCAGGAAGATTTGAGAAATATTAACCGACAGACAGATTTTTGTACAAGTAGGAGTGCAAAAAGCTCATCTTACCAGGTGGCTTCAGGGCTTGAATATCCAACCAAGATTTTGAAGAGGAAAAATTCTGAAGTCAATGATCTTAGAATAGCAATAAGCATAGCCTTCAGCCTATGTACTTAGGAAGTTTTCAGCAATGATTTTAGTTTTAATTTTTACTTTGTTTAATTTAGCCTGTCCCTGAGGCAGCTCCTGAGAGTTGCTAAACCATTGAGAACCATGCAGGAGGTAAGCTGTTTGCTTTAGGCAGAGCTGGCATTGGTTTTAGTGGATGATCCCTCTATAACTTCAGTGAATTTCAAATATTCTGTGTTATTTGAAAGGACCTTATTACTTATGGCAGTATGCTACAAAGGAAAGCAAACAAATTTTTGGCATAAGGCACACTTCTGCAAAGATCCTGCCTCTGCTAATGGCCCCATCTGTAATAATGGACAAGAGAATCTCAACTTGTTTCTTAACTGGCATAATGAGCAAGCTAACACATCCTACCTCTGTTAGTTGAATAAGATAAGGTAGGCAAAGCCCACAGACACAGCAGGCATTTTACAACTGGTAATTTCTCTGTTCTCTGAAGGTACTCAGCCTGCCTAGTGTGCCAGAACTGTGCTGCCCACTATTGTATGAAGTGTGTTTCTGGTAATGACACCCTAGCAAAATAGGCTCTTGTGAACGATGTTGCATCGATGGCTTTTAATTAAACACTTTATCATGTGACTTGCTTTGGCCAACGGGCAATAATAAAACTTGAACAAAAAGAGACCTTTAAATAGCTTGCACATGGGATTTGTTTTCTCCTACCTCTCTGTGAACCCTGAAACCTCTGTGTGAACTAGCCTGGGCTCACATGTTGAATGATGAGAAAGAAGTGACCCAATAATTTCCATCTTCCAGGCTGACAGCCAGACAGCAGCCAGAAATGTATGTGAGGTCACCTGGGACCAGACAGCCTCCTGCCAACCTGTCAACTGATACAGAAACATGAATAATCCCAATTGAGTCTGACCCAGATTAGAAGAACCACTCAGCTGAGTCCAGACCAGTGCCAACCTGTCAAATTACAAGGTAAATAAATAGTTGATCTTTTAGCCATTGAACTTTGGTGGTTTGTTACCATGGAACAAATAAATGATCTATTTCTCAATACATTTTTTAAATGCATAAATTTACTGGCCAAAGACAAAAATATGGAGAAGAAAGAGAAAGAAAGAGAAGAGGAAAGAAGAAGGAAAGAAAAAAGAGAGGGTGGGAGAAAAAATGAATGGGAGGAAAGGAGGATTTGTATCCTGAATCTTGACATTTTCCCAAGAATGAGCAGAAGAGGCCTTATTTGCCATCATTTTCTTCTCGCTCACTCAATAACTTAGCATTCTGATACAGAAATGTCAGATACATTAATTTAGGGGCACGGAGGTGATAGCTGGGGGAGAAAAAACTCTTCAAGAGCACCTTGGAAAGGCTTTTGTCTTAAATACACGGAGAACATGATTTAACATTTAAGAGCATTTTACTATCATTAATTAGCATAGATAACTTACTCCATCCATCTAAGAACTCATTGGCAAAACTGAATGTCACGGTAATAACGAAAAGAGCAGTATGCCGATTTGTGCAAAATTAATCTTGAACAGAGCAGGGAAATTTAAATAGTAAAGATGAACTATACTGGGACACTAGTGTGTACATATTCCTGAATTAATATTAGATATATTTCAACCTTTTCCAGGGCAACATGACATTACAGAAGGATAAAAAGGAAATTTGTATAGTTCCCTAGAATAATATGTAAGCAATTGGCTATTCTTTCCCCAAACCAACAAAAATATGCTTTCTGCTTTAAATTACAATCACCCTTGATACGATGTGTTTTGATAAACTGAAAGAGAAACTGAGAATGACACTTAGTTTGCAGTCAAAATGAAAAATTGCAAACAATAGAAGCTATACATTTTTAAGGGTGGCTTTTCTCTTGGGTCATCATAGATGCAGGCAAGTCACTTTTTTTAAAAAATGTTTATTTATTTTTGAGACAGAGCGAGACAGAGCATGAACGGGGGAGGGCAGAGAGAGAGGGAGACACAGAATCCGAAGCAGGCTCCAGGCTCTGAGCCATCAGCACAGAGCCTGATGCGGGGCTTGAACTCACAGACCATAAGATCATGACCCGAGCCGAAGTAGGACGCTTAACCAAAGGAGCTACCCAGGCGCCCCAGGCAAGTTACTTTTGAAGCACTTGGCTGTTGTCTCTCACAACCCTAGCCTCATTATGAAAAAAAAGAAAAAAAAAACTTAATTAAAAATTCGACAAAACGTGAACATGTACAAATCACATTAAAAACTAATTTTTCAACACACACTATAGAATTTAGACTATTAAATTAGTATTCACTTTATGAATAATTACATCAGGAGGCTATACAATTAATAATGTTGCTACCTATAAAAGATGTTTAGAATTGCTTCTAGGGCCCCTTGTTCAAGTTCTATAGTGTTTATCAATTTACCGGAGAAATAAAATTTCCATATTGCATCTTCCCAGGTCCGTGAACACTCGCTATCCATATTGATGGGACTAATGTTCAAAAAACTGCAATTATCTCTTCCATACATTAAATAGGTCCTTCTGGTGCAAGGAATATGTGATTTACCACAAGAATATCTGGGATGCTTCCAACCTGTAGTAGAAAGTGATATGAACACTGTATATCCGTGATCTTCATCCACAATGTTCACCCACCAAAGTTGAAAGTCATGAGAGTGGTGACAGTCTCTTTATGCCAACAAACCATCACTTAGGTTCCACACATTTTCTACTTGGATTCCTTGTATTTGGGCCACAAATTTGGTTGATTACTTTTCCTCTATGCACCACATTCTCTGTGCTTTACCAACTCCATCAAATGCAAGGAGGACATGAAAATACATTTTCTTGTCACTGCAATTGGAAATAAATAAAAGGAGCCTGAGTTTTGGAATCAAACAAAACAAACCTCAAATCTTTTATGTTAGGCCTCTGCTCCATGATTGCACTCCTACCTTGAAATATTGCTAGGGGGATTAGAATAGTTACACAGTGGCTTTGGGACAAGATGGCTTTATAATTTCATATTTCAGGGTAACTTTCCATCCTAAACACAAGGCCATGATCAATAAAATTAAAAACAGTGATAATTGAAAGAACATAGTGCACTAACAATTATAAGTATCTTTAGATAAATAACAGAAACCTACAATTGTAATCAGGAGGGAAGTTACAAGCATACTGAACCCCTCATACAAAAACAGGTAAGAGAATCTAGAAGTTTTATTTTGAGGGGCTTTTTAAAAAATTCTTCTTTAATGTTTGTTTACTTATTTTTGAGAGAGAGAGACAGACAGACAGACAAACAGAGCACTAACATGGGAGAGGCAGACAGAGGGAGACACAGCATCGGAAGCAGCACCAGGCTCAGAGT
The DNA here is from genome assembly GCF_024362965.1 of Panthera pardus. NCBI lineage: Eukaryota > Metazoa > Chordata > Mammalia > Carnivora > Felidae > Panthera > Panthera pardus. Next base: position 175,756,204 of record NW_026526688.1, on the reverse strand, counting down.
TGTCAGAGCAGAGCCCAATGTGGGGCTGGAACCCACAAGCCATGAGATCATGATCTGAGCCAAAGTCGGACGCTTAACCCACTGAGTCACCCAGGTGCCTCTTGAGGGCAAATTTTGACTAACAATGTTCTAATGGATTACAGTATTATTTTATTTCAACAGGAATAAATTTATCTCACTTTTTTATTATAATGACTTATTTACTTATATAACTTTTCTCTCCTGTTTTTGAACATTTAAACAGGAAATTTATGTGAAACTGATGTGGGGAACAAAGGCAAAAGAAAAAAAAACCTTTCTTATAGCTTATAGCCCATTGACGAAGGCAATCTTAGCTTAACATTATCCAGACCTCCAGAATCCTGTAAGTTTCCTTTAACATATAAAAGTTCATTTGGAAACTTCCTTTATCTCTATCCCCCAAGATACATGTTAGCAATCGTCCTCCAAGCATATGGGCCCACTGATATACATCTGAAGGGTCTTATAAAGGTTTTACTGGACAGTAATAAATGACCTTTTCCTAACAAGAGCTCACAGTCCTGGAAACCTTGGTTCCAAATTTTTTAAAGGCTTACATTATCCCTACCCCTCTCCCAACTTGAAAGTATATAATTAGCCATTCCTCACAACCGCAGTGCAGCTCTTTATGCCCATGGGTCCTGTCTCCGTGCATTAATAAAGCGACCTTTTTGCACCAAAGACATCTCAAGAATTCTTTCTTGACTGTTCACTCTGAACCTCAACATTTCCACATCAAAACTAAGAGTAGATTTCATCCCACTGTAGGACATCAAGACAGAGGATAGAGCTTCCTCAATCATAAAATAAGGCTAAGGGAGGAAAAGTGAGTTATGATTATGCTTTATTTTATTTTATGTTATTTTGTTGTATTGTATTGTATTGTATTGTATTGTATTGTATTGTATTGTATTGTATTTTACTTTATTTATTTATTGCCTATCTGATTATTAAGGGAAGCAGAAAGGAAAATACATGGTATGGTAATCAGAATTTGTACTGTGACTGAACTGAACTTACTAACTCAGTGGCTGGATTTTTGATGTCTCTGTATCACTACACAGTGGGAAGAACCACTGACTTATACGTCACCACATGTAGAAGCTGGGGGAAAGAAACTTTGAAACAACAGATAAGGTATAGTTAAAGAAAGAACGCATGACTCCCACTCAAAATGAGCCTATAAAATAAGAAGATAGAAAAATAATGCTGATACTAAAGAATATAGCCAACATTCACATATGTGTGCACACACAAGTGAAAGGCAAATTAACTCCCAGTTAAATATAAATGCTACAACAATATGATATCAGCATACATGTTCATATCCAACCTTCCAAAAAAGAACCATAGATAAGAAACAAAACTAAAGTCCATAATAAGGGAAAAAAATAAACTAATAATGAAATTGAAAAACACAGACATTGAAATTTGCAAAATTTAGTATATGCAAAAATTATAGGCTAGACAGTGTTCAAAAGAGAATTAGTGAATTGGGAGTGAATGTTGTAGAATTTAATCAGAATGCAATATAGTTAGGATAAAAAACTTTTAGAAGATATACAAGACTTCTACAGAGAAATTTGTAAGTGTTCTTTAATCACAAAGAATTGCATACATGAAATAATATACCATCATGATGGACAGGAAAACTAAAAAAAATCATTAATGATAATAGTAATGATACAGCACCCACAATGACAATATTATTGGGTGTCTGCTATGTATCAGGTCTTGTTCTAAAGCTTTATACATATTTAATTAAAAATCATCATAACACGTTTATTTTATGTAGTGTTATTATAGTCCTCTTACAGATGAGAAAGCTGATGCAGAGGTACGTTGTTTACAGAGCTAGTAAGTAGTGCAATTTGCAGATATGTTCTCTAGTCTTCATGATATTAATTAGCATATCATAACACTTCCACATAAAAAATGTTAAGAATTTCCCAAATTAGCTTATGTATTAATTTCTTTGTAATACAAACATTTTTTCCTTTGCCGTTTTCCCCATTTATTTAGTGAATTTGATAATTGACTTCTACATTTCACATAAAGAAATCAAGATAAATTAAAAAGGAAAAGCAATTTATGTAAGATGAACTAAGGAGGAGTGGTGGCATAGCTTTACCATTCATTGGGATTTACTATGTCCTTACTTTGCTCATTGTTTATCTTCACTGGTAAGTTAAACTACATTTCCCAGGCTGGCATACCTACTGGCCTTAGGTTAATGGATGGTATTCTGGAGAATAAAGAGAGAGAGTTGGGAAAAACTGATTATTTCTACTCCTTTCTCTCTGCTTCAATGTAGCATCTCTGGCATTTTGCATCTCCTCCAAGATTCTGGCTATATCCAGGTCTAATAGTCCCTACCACCATAACCACAAAACCTCATGTACACCTGCTCTCCAATGGCTCTCTTCAACTCTAGGGATCGTAGTGCCCTTCTACTGTTGCTAAACCTCGGGTTATCTCACCATCTTCTTTTTGCCCTTTTAGTCTGTGAACTTTATAGATAACTTGTATATTAAATTCACTGCATTGAAGTCTTTAGCATGGCTTCTGTTGTCCTGATCAAACCCTAAATAATTCAGCAATACTAATTAAAACCATATGAAATTGTCACAAATATGGAAGAAAAAGATCATATATATGGGAATGTTTATGACAAGAGTTTGCCTTATAAATCAGTCAGGAAAACTGTGACTATATGATAAATTCTTCTAGAAACAAATTAATTCATCACATACAAAAGGAAAAATATGAAATTGGTTCTTGACCTCATAGTATACACGAAGATTTTTTGATATATTAAAAATAGAAAAGTGAATTACAACTTTAACATTGTTTTAAAATAGAGATATATTTTTGTTATGCAAAAAAGAATTTCTTCAGTAAGACATTCAATTCAAAACATAAAATAGATCAATAAAATTGCTAATATTAATATTTCATTATGACAAAAGATACATAAAGAAAGTTGAAAAAAAAAACAAAATGAAAGAAAACATTTGAAAGGTTTTGGCATCAATAATATATAAACAATGTCTAAAATCCATTAACAAAAGACAATACAATGAAAAAAGTGGGAAAATTATGTGCAGTGAATTCACAAAAAGGGTGTGACTCAAAAGGCCAATAAAAATATGAAATGATATTTTGCCCTACCAAAACCTAGAGTATACAAATTAAAAGAAAAATGGGATACTTTTGCAAGTTTAACAAAATCATACAAAATGATTTTAAAGCATTATTTGCAAGTGTATGCTAAGGGCAAATTAGGAGGTAATGGAAAATGGGATACTTGCATTTTTGCTGGTGAGATTTAACTGAATACTTCAGAAAGGTCTTCAGCAATAATCAACACAATCAAAGACACATGTAACCTAGGAGTAGGAATTCTATGGTAGGCATGAAATCTGAAGGAGAAATTTCACACTTGCACACGGAAACATGCAAAATTTTGTTATGTCATGGCTATAATGGAAAATTGGAAACATCTTGCATTTATACCTAGAAGAATGGAGATAGGGTTAGTTTTGTGTGTCTGTGTGTGTGTGTGTGTGTGTGCATGTGCGTGTATAGTGTGTTCTACATAGCACTAAAAAATAATGACTAAATCTATATAAACCTAGATTGTTACTAAAAAATATGAATTTAGTAAAAAGGGAAAAGTACAAAAAGATACATTCAGATGATAGCATTAAGGGAAATTTTAAGAAGACAATACAGTGTATTTTTACAATTTGCACGAGTGATAAATGTTCAACAACATTATATATATATATGTAAATTAGGATGCTGCTAAATGTTGGGTTGGAAGGAAAGGAAATGGGATAATGGCCAGAACAAAGGGATTTTTTGTATGGATCCTCTTATGGATCCTCTTTTATAAAATATATAAGAAAATATGGAAAATTCTAAGAATTTAGATGAAGTTTGCATATTTGAATGTGATAAAATTTAAGTTAAAGTTATGAAATATATTTTATATACAACCTATATGATGGGAATAGAAAATTAGAAAGATAAAGCTCCCAAATTACATTTTTAATCAGTTTCTGTGTAAAGAGATTATGAGTAAATATTAATTTCTTACTTTATACTTTATTTTATAATTTTAAAATAATATTATATTTTTTATTTATAATAAGTAATTCTTTATCTTACAAACAACATGTAAGTTAATTATCTCACAAAGAATTGATGGGTGTTGGATACTGTTTTTCCACTAAATAATACTAGTACTAATACTATTTGCTTTCTATGTATTTTAATACAGTGTCAAATTATATCTGTAACATACACTATACCTATATTTTATATAGAAGAAACTATGTAAATGGGTTGGTATAAATCTGTCTTTTGACTTTTGTTCCTAAACTTAATAAATTTTTTTATTGAATAATTGTTTGTGAAAATGGTGGACAACCAAGATGGCCAGATACAAGGGCATCATTAATCAACCTCCCTCCAAATACAATATCTTCTTCTAATTATACACATATCTTAGATAATGACACTTTGATTCCAGTATTAAAATTTAATGCTTGGTAGATCTTTGACAAATTAGATATTTTTGGCTATGGTATGATGATGAATATAGTTACAAAAGTCCTTTCCATGTCAAAGTAGTATGTTTGTAGGAATAATAACGTAAATGTCCTTTCATTAGACTGAGACTATCACAAAAATATGTGCCAATCTAAATTATTTGGTATGTCTTTTTTCTCTAAGTTTTAATAAATTTTCTTATCAAAGCAGAATATACTTTCACATTTTATAGCACTTTTTGAAAATAAATGTTTCCAAGGTATTTCTGAAATAACTTAAATAGATTGCATGCTGAAGAAGTAACTCTGCACTGAAATGAGTTGCATTGAATGGCAATTTTGCATACAGATGCCCTCTCTAATTACAGTATTTTTTTCTACAATCTTAGTTCAATAAAATCTCCTGTTGGGTTTAAAGAAACTGCCCAAGTAGTATTTATAACACTTTTTAATATTAGTGTTAAAGAGAAAGTTTCTTTGGTTTTCCTTTCATTGTCTGGAGCTAATCATTTCCTAAATCACCTCCCAAATGTTGATTTTTGGCCTGGTATAACAGAAATTCATTCATTTGAACCTAGTTTATCACTATGTATTCCGGTTCCCAGTTCTTATATTAGATAAGCGTACAAATGACACAAAGCAAAATAAGAAAAAGACCTGATTTTCCAGAAAGTAACCTGAAAATGCTTCCTCTGGTCAAATACTATGCTAGAAACCGTGGAGTCAAAAAAGAGTATGTAGACGTGGTTCCTGACCTGTGATTCTAGTGATGGTATCAGTCTACCTGCTGCTTCCTTAATTTACATATATTATAAAAAATTTTAAACAAAATGTTTTATTTCCTTCATAGAAATGGAGTTCAGGGGCGCCTGGGTGGCTCAGTTGGTTAAGCATCCGACTTCAGCTCAGGTCAGGATCTCGCGGTCCGTGAGTTCGAGCCCTGCGTCGGGCTCTGGGCTGATGGCTCAGAGCCTGGAGCCTGCTTCCGATTCTGTGTCTCCCTCTCTCTCTGCCCCTCCCCTGTTCATGCTCTGTCTCTCTCTGTCCCAAAAATAAATAAACGTTAAAAAAAAAAAATTAAAAAAAAAAAAGAAATGGAGTTCAAAACTTTAATTGTAAGGTAACCGACTGAAATGATTGATAGAAATGATTGACATGAGAGACGGTATTTTAAAAGCAACTTATCAACTACTTCTCAAAAATAAAGTGTACATTTTTTATTTGAACTTTTTCATCTTTACTAAATGCAGGTTATGCTTTGGGTTATTTGTTTTTTAGAGAAAGAAAAAGATGATGAGCATAAAAATGGGTGAGGGAGAGCCTTCAGCAATCTTGGGTCAAATGACTTAAGTGGTTTATCTCAAGTGTCCAAATTCTTTTACAGTCAGAAAAATTTCACTCATAGCTTGCATATTTAAATACTGTACTCACATCCTTTTACAGTATTGCTGAGATGAAAACTGATTCTTACATGCATATGGAAAATAAATGTGCATGCATATAGTGTATATCTAATGGCTAAATTAAATAGTTCATATCTATGCTACACAAACACAGGAAAGGATATCTATGTATATATTTGTGGATAGATAGATATAGATCGATGATACATAGATATAGATAGATAAAGTAGCTAATTATGTTGATATCATTTTGATAAATTATCATTCTTCAAAGGGAGAAAGAGCTAAGAATAATTTTGTAATTAAAAATTTTGAGGAGGATATGTGAATGAAGGTGATATTCAAACTCCAGGAGCACCAGCTGACAATAGATGTGTGAGGGTAACATTTCAAATAAATGTATAAAGACTGCAATAGAGCTTCAGTTTTAAATGGATCAAACTATCCTAAACCTTCATTTCTTGCCTGTAGTGTGTGGATAATAAACTAAAATATCTTCTCTAGAATGCAAAATCAAGTGAGAGGTACTTTGTTTAATTCATTTATTCAGTCCAGACCTAGAACATAGCCTTGCATATAAGAAGTGTTGAATAAACATTGTTGCATAAATAAATAACTAAATTAACATCAGTCAGTTAACCAATGGATGCCTTTCACAGAGAAGTTTTGAGTTGGTCTCTGCTAACTACTTCACATGGTGCCTACTGTATACTAAGCACCCACTAAATGCAACTTCTATTATAATTCTTACAATAATTAACAATATAGCTTTTCTACGTCTGTACTGCAATCGAGATAGAGTTTATACAATTGGAGATCATACTTTTATATGATTTGATAAATTTTCCTTTTTAATTGATTGTGGGCTATATTCAAAATGAAGCTTCATGTAAATACGGAATTTTGTTTGGTAGTGTTTGTGAGGTACAAGTGAAATGACAAAGTGAATGAATGGGCAGAAAACAAAAAAAAAAAGTAATATATTCATAAAAATTAGCTTTCCAGTTATAAACATTTAGGATAAAATGAGAAATCTGTACAAAATAATTCTGCATGAAATGTTTTTAATGGCAAGTTAGAGTCTAGATTTGACATCATATAATCAGTAATTATTAAGTTGGTGGCAATGTGATAAATATGTCAACGTAACAAGAACAATCTGGTGCAAATGTAGCAAAAATTTTTTTTTGCAGCTTTTGAAACAATTTGACATCTTAAGTCAAAATTTTGGTATTTGGCTTGCTTTTTGCCTCAAAAATTCCACTTCAAAGAACTTGTCCTTTGGAATTCATCTGCTCGAAATTGAAACTGTTCAGTGTAGTCAAAACATTGCTTATGTTGCTGAATCATTTAATTCACCTAACAATGAGAGTTCCTAAACATATTATGATAAGTCCATTAGGCAGATTGATTTGTGGTCATTAAAAAGATATGAGGGAGAGTGCTTAATGAGGTTGAAAAAAAGGATAGTTTATGAAAGGAGGGAATTACAAAATATGGCTGTAATGATTCTATAATTTCTATGAAATATATGTATTCCTACCTATTCATAGCACAAAAGTTCCATGGAAGACAATTTGCAAATGTTAATACACACACGTAAGGAGTTCTTTGTATTTGTCTGTATTTTTTAGACTTTCTGGTTCAAATATGCTGTGCTTTTATGGTAATTGTTTTAAACAGTCATTTAGGAAGTATCAGGTAGCAGCATGCAGAGTGGAATCTATTAAGGTGAAAATTGAATCCCTTGATGGGACAACCTGAAGAAAAGTGACAAGGATTGTGACTACATAAAAGAGTGCTGAGTTCTACTGAACTACTAGTGAGTTGCACATAGGATGCTGTAGAAATTTGTTCTGGGAATATTGTTTTTGTTTTACTTGTTTTGAGAATGTTGTTCTTATGGTGTTGTTTTTGTCAGTGATTCTTTATACAAAGACTTTAAATTTCAAATGATAGATGAATAGTTAATTAAAACCTATGTGTCAGTTGAAAATATCTTCTTTTTTTAAACGTTTATTTATTTATTTTGAGAGAGAGGGGGAGGGGCAGAGAGAGGAAAGAGACGATCCCAAACAGTTCCGCACTTTCAGGGCAGGGCCCCAAGCATGGCTCAATCTCACAAACCATGAGATCATGACCTGAGTGGAAATCAAGAGTCAGACACTTAACCAACTGAGTCACCCAGGCATCCCCAAAATACTTTAGTATCTACATAAATTAATGTATATTTATGTCTCAGGTTTTTAGATCAGTTTATTTTATTTATATACATTCTTGGTTCAAAGAGATGTAGGGCTGAGTATACAGACACATAGAATATAATATAACATAAATTGAAATGACAAGAATACATAATATTGGGGTAGGGCCATACCAGGTCCTTAACAATGAAGATAATGCAAAACAATATAGATCTATGTATGTGTGATGGACACAAATTTTGTTTTTATTATTCCATGAATTCCATCAGTGAAAATAATTCAGGTTATTTGCAAAGTGTCTAAGGCTTATTATATCGATGGGACAGTTATTTTAGAAGCTTACTATTTTACATCTTTTACCTATGAGTAATCATAAAACTCAAACTATATAGTATAATTAACATCATCCTCAACAATATGTCTTACAGTGGATCAGATAAGAATTTTTCGAGTCTGTTTCCTACAGCACTTTTGAAAGGGACATATTAACACACTGCTCTGTGCAATTCAATAACATCAGTTCATTTTTATTTTCCGTGTGTTGGATAGGTTGCGATGACAGAATAAATAGAATATTAAAAGATCTACATATACATTCCCTGCCTATGTGGATTTAATGTTAATTTTAGAGAATTGAGTGCAATAGGCTTCTTTCATATATTGTTTCTTAAAATGTACTTTGGGGGCACCTGGGTAGCTCAGTTGGCTAAGCACCTGTCTTCAGTTCAGGTCATGAACTCATAGTTTGTGAGTTCGAGCCTCACATTTGGCTCACTGCTGTCAGCGCAGAGCCTGCTTCAGATCCTCTGTCCCCATCTCTCTGCCCCTCCCCAGCTTGTGCTGTCTCAAAAATAGATAAAACATTTTAAAAAATATACTTTTTAAGGTGCGTAGTTTTTTGAGTATTGTATCTAGATGGAAACTATTCTGTATTGCTGATTAAATATGGACCTAAATATCTTTGTGGCACTTAATAAAACAAAATGTTGACATATTGTGAAGAACAGAGTCAGGAAAATCTATTAGAAAATAACCATTTTATTACTTGGCTGTCCCTATTACTTGGTAACCTGGCCATTTCCATTCCTGGCATCATGGCTGTTAACAGTCAATATAGCATTAGCTATTTCATAATCAGGTGATTGCAACATAGTGTGAAAGAAAGAATTGTTTAAATGTTTCCACAGAGGTAATCAAAGTAGTACCTATTTTAGAAAACAAACAATAAAAGCCAAAGCTTTAATGATCAGTGGAGGATTCCTTCCTGTATTTTAATTTCTACAAATACATGTGTTTATGTATTTAAATATGTGTGCTTTGTTGATTTATTTTTGCATCATTGCTCAGCTGTGCAACACATTGATATCTCAGTAAGACTTCTGTCCAGATTACAGAGATGCTGATCTGAAGCCAATTAATTTCAAGAAACAATATATTTCATAGGAAAGGGGCTTTGGATTGATACTTGTGTGGTTTAGTCTCAGCACACAGTCAATCATTCACCAGGGCCCTTTGCCTTATGAATATACTCCTTATTTCTGCAAGGCATCAACAGAGAGAGAAGATGAACCATTATGGGCAACCAGACAAATCATTCAAAGATTACATCATTTCTTTGGAAATTATTAGTAATGAAAGAAATGCAAAAAATTAAAAAAAGAAGGAAGCCTCCCAGAAAGGGCTGCAGAATATGAGAAATGCACAATTGGGAGATACTGGAATAGTCCAACGTTGAAATTTTTTAACATATTTTCTGGATACCACGTTCATCCTCCTGACTGGTTCCTGTCCTTTCCAGTTAAGGAAGGGGCAGCTAACTTCCCATAAAAAATTCATCCTTTCGTTTTGTGGCGTTCTTTGGAAGCAGCTGCTCGGTGAAGAGCTGTTGTCCAACAACCTTTCTTCTAGAATCTCAAGTGGAAGGGGAGCTCCGAGTGAGCCACACATGGAAGAAGGCTGTGATTCCTAATCACTATGTCAAGGTAAACCATCTGTTCAGTTTTATTGTTCTCCAAAGCACTTAGCTCCTAATACACTCTATGCGTGGTTTTCTGGCAGCAGCTATTTGGTCCCTTATGCGACATTTAAGAATATCTGGCAACATTTTCAGTTTTCATGACTAGGAAGGGAGATCCTGGCATCTAGCAGGTAAAACCAGAGAGGCTGCTGCTAAAAATCCTCTATGCAGGATAGACCCCCCACAGACAGAATTATCTGTCCTGAAATATCAAAAAAGCCAAGGTTGAGAAACACTTTCATATTTTACCACTTGTTTTGCATATGCTCTATCTTTTCAGAAACTCCAGAATTTATAGAAAAAGCTATCTCTCACATCCTTGGTTCCTAGATAATGTCTGACACACAACAGAGGGTCAATAGTAGTTAAAAGAATAATGAATGAAGGGGGAGTTTTAAAATTTACACATAGATATTTCTAGATAACTGAACCTTTTCCCACAAATAGTTCTAGGTACGTTACAAATAAACGGAACAAAATATTTATATCTAGAAAAACTCTTCAAAATTATATTTTAAGAAATTAATTTTATATTTTTCACAGGGGATATCTTTTAAGATTATGATATTTATAAGAAAATGTAAATGTAAAAAAGCTATATTAGCAACAATTAAGATAGTGCAGTGGGAAATTTGTATTCAAATATTTCTGTACCTAGCTCGTCTTATCCCTTTGAGAAAAACTCATCTAAATAGCCATTATCTCCTCCTTCTCTGAACTGCTCTAACACTTTTAGTCACTGCCACCCATATTAATCTGTAATATTATTAGGATATATCGTTGTTTTAAAGAATGACAGCAAGTTTCATTAATATAGATATACACTGGAAGTCTTATGGTAAGGATTTCCTGCTTAATGTGCTTCATACAAAACCTCACATCAACAACTCAGTATTAGCATGACCCATCTTAATTTCCACAAAGCACATACACGTTAAATCTGACCACCTCTCAGAATTACGCTAAGGGTTGGAAACTTAATATGAGAATCACATTTCAACTGGATTCAGTATTTTCAATTCAGAAATACTTGCTTTTTCATCTTCATTTGGAAGCATAAAGCATGAGAGAAAATGGATGTATTGCCGTAAAATCAAAGAAGTGTATTGGAACATATTGAAAAGCTTGATGAAAATTAAGACAGAAACTTTGAAGCATTAGCAACTACTTTGATTATGAAAGACATTGGTTTGGATTCTATTCGTTTTTTTTTTTTTTTTTTTTTTTTTTTTTAGAAATGCTCTAAACTTGGCTTTGTTCTTTTTGTGGCATTTGATGTATTATAACTATTATTTTAATTAATTTATTTATTTATATATTTTTTCCAGTGAGTTATTCAACAATAATTACTTCAAATCCTTGTGATTGCTCTTTGGCAGGGGTGACAGTTTAAAAATGAGACAAGCTCTCCATGCAACAGAGCTTTTGTTCTAATGAGAAAAGCAGACACATACGATAACACAAACCAGCATGTAGATGCTTGGATAATCACATATTTCATATTCACTTTCAGGCTTGATCTTACTAATGAATTCTGATCATTACTTCGCATTTTCTGTTACAAAATAGAGAATAAATTGCTTTAAAAAGCCAGTGTTTCTGAGTTTTATCCTATTCCTGTGGCCTATATATTTTAAGAGTAGTCAAGGAATGTAAGCTGATTTTAATTCCTGTTTGGCCTAGTATCTGATAGCAAATATCTCTTTTTGAACTTATCTCTGTTATCTGTCCTAATTTTCATTGCTTGATTTCTGTGTCTGCCTCTACATTTTAACTTGCGTGTCTTTGTTAGATCACATAAAACAGTGAAAAAATGTACTTGAGGCAAGTCAGAACAAATAGTTGAGTACATAAGAATGAATGGAAACTTGGAAATATTATATTGAAAAAGCAGTTTCTGAAAATATAATTAATGCTATAATTAAAATTCATGATTAAATAGATATCCAAAAGCTCAGCTCAATGAGAAGGAAATGTAAAAGACAATGTGTGAAAGACAATTTATACTCTTTAAATTAAAAATCACTGACGTTACAAAAAAAACACTTTTTTTATAACTAAATGAAAAGCACAGATCACTAGGGAGATATAAAATTGACTACATTCAGAGTAACGCAGAGAAGAAAATTGATGGGAATTTCACAAAAGTAGAAATTAGGTCATGTCTCATGGTAAAAGTCAGAGAAGTGCTCAATTGTGTATCAGGAGAGAGCATGTAGTACATAAGAAATGGAAAAGTAATAGGAAATCACTTTTTGAGTTGTGTAACACCAACAGATCATGGAATAAAATTTTGCCATCCTAATATAAAACACAACAATATAGATAAAAGCAAGCTTAAGTATTTTTATTACTTTCTAGCTTTGTCATTATTTCAGTTCTTATTAAATATACTGAATATATATTAAACAGATTGTAAGATTGGAGATAGAAAGTTAGAAAAAAAAACGCTGAGTTCACTCTCAGCCCATACCCTAATTCAGACCAGCTCCATTTCACTCAGTATTCTAGTCCTTAACACTTTGCCCCAGTACTCTACATACTGTCATGTAACTCTGAGTTTTCCTTACCATGTATGCTGGACTATTGTAGCACCAATTAAGTTATTATTAGCATTTAGGTTCCCTAGTTTCTCCTTCCTGAACAAGAATTGGACAAAAGTGAAAATATGCAAGAGTGGACAAATGTGAAAATATTTAATATTTAAGAGATAAAAATACAGGAACAGCCATTTTGCTCAGAAGGTTGCTGTTGCTTAGAGGAAACGAGAGACCAGAACAGATGTACTGGTAGGGTCCAAATCTTGCTCTTCCCATGCATCACTAAGAACTCTCCTTTCTCACTGCTGGCTGTGCTGATATATCACCCTTGGCTCAAAACTATTGCTTTTTTTTATTTTCAAACTCAGCAAGGCAGTAGCCACAAGAGACAAACACAAACCCATGATCAATAATACTAAAAGAGAGATAATTGAAAGAATAGAGTGCGGTAAAAACAATAACCATCTTTAGAAACATAACAGAAACCTGCTATGTTAGTGAAGAGAGAAATCACAGTTATGTTGGATTCTTCATACAAAAAACAGGCAGAAGAAGCTGGAAACTTTTATCTTGAGGGGAAATTTTGACTAATAATCCTCCACTGGATGGTATATAAGTTTATTTCTACAAGAGTACATTTACCTTACTTTTTTCCCCCCCGATTATGTCGGCTGCTTTCTTTGCACTAGTATTTCTTCACTTTTTTTGCGGGGGGGGGGGAAGTATATTAACAAGCACATGTGGAGAGGGCATTTATATGAAACAGGAATCTGATCCTCATCAAACTCAGGAGGGCAATAGCCACAACTTCCTGCCACAGATGTGTATGCCAGGTCACCATCACGGTTCTATTCTAGCAGATAGGTGTATCTAGTCCTATATTTTCCTGGAAACCCTCACCTATTCCAGGGTGTGTTACTGACTTTCCTCTGATCTTCTAACCCCCTTTTCAGTTCTATACTCTTCTGGCTCCTCCAAAATTATATAAAGTGAAATTCCTTATTTCATTATCCCTACGGTGCTTTGATGACAGAACCCTGGAGAATTCAACAAGGAAAACATCATATTCCATTAATTTATATCATTGGCAGCTTCTTGTTCTATCATGGGTATCTTTTCACCATTTTCTGTTGTCTTAACTCAGTTGCACTACTATAATAATTTTCTCTCTGATTAGCCTAAACCAAGTGCCGAAAAGAAATACCATCAAACATGTTTGTGCTTTTAAATCAGGTTATTCATCAGAATCACTTAGGCAACTTGCTGAAAAATATAGATAAATAGACCCTACTCCAGAGCCTTAATATCAGAATCATTTGAGGTAGAGGCCAGGAAAATATGTTTTTTTTAAAAAGACTCATCAATGTGATTAAAGTATCAGCGGTGTCACAAGTTATATCACTATTCAGTTGTAACTAAATTTATGTTTTTAAAAAAACAATAATAGTTATTATTATTGGAAACCTGGTACATCCACTATATAACTTGTGCATGTTTTGTAATCTCTCTAAGCTATAGTTTCCTTGTATTAAAATAGAATTAATAATACTTCCCAACAGACTAGTAACAGGGCATATTCAAAGTCACAGTTATTACGCCTAACAGATCAATGATAAAATAAGATCATGATAAAATAAGGTAATGATTTGGAAAAATAATACAGATTATTAACCACAGTACAATGACAGAATCAGTCTAAAACACCATATGATCAGTTCACTCTACACATTAAACCCTCCAAGTTATTCTATTATTACCACTGACAAAAAAAGAAGTCACATTTCCCTTTATCCTTTGGCCAGTTCATTATCCTAGTAATCCTATGCTACTTATGCTACAAATCTTGATGCCCCTCTAGTTTTCCTTCTTGCTGTTATAAATATCTGTTCTGAATGCTGGGGTACCACACTAACAAAATACACAAACGCATTCTCTTGGAACTTAGATTTTAGTAGAAGAGAGAAAAAATGAACAAAATGATTAAGAAAAATATAATATGCTAGGAATAATCATTGTTAAGGAGAAATATAAAGCAGAAGAGGAAGGAGTGTCACCTTTGCAGAGGGTAGAGTTAGATGTGAGAACAAAGTGACTGAATGTTTTATTTGGGCAGAAGCACCATGAAAAGCTACATAGGCAGCCTTGACAACTGATATATGCAGGAAGGCTCATAATACTACTTCATCCCACCACAATACCAAAAGTTTTCTTGAGAAACGTATTATAATAATACTAAAAATGAACTAATTCATAAACCGTTTATTTTCACTTGGCAATTCCATTCACGTAACCTAAAAAATTTACTCTGGATTATAGATGTAGTCATTTGTCAGCATTAAAGTAGAATCCTAAAGAGATGTTGTTAAATAGTTATATTTTATATTCCGTAACACCTGACTAATCACTTTCCAAAACTGACGAAGATGTAGACAGCATAACAAATAGTATGGAGTAATGATAACATTCCGCCCCTGTTCCTGACAAAACACATCAAATTAGAAATAGAAAAGAACTTGCCAGATTTAATAAAGGATATCTATGGGGAAAAAAACAAAAACAGAAAACAACATACTTAATGGTGATATATTAGAACTCATTCTTGGAGACTAGAAATTTGATAAGAATACTTATTTATCTCTACTTCTATTCAGCAGTTTGCTGAATGTTCTCAAATCAAGTAAAGGAAAGAGTGTATAATAAGTGGGAAAAAACTGCATTCTCAAATTACATGACTATGGAAATCTAGAAAAATCTACAAATACATTATTATAATTTTTGTAAGTGAATTTCTGAGAACTGCTGGTTACAAGCTCAATGTACAAAAATTTCCACTCTATGGACATTTAATAAATACTTAGAAAATAAAATGGGAAGGGGTGCCTGGGTGGCTCAGTCAGTTAAGCCTCCAATGCCGGTTCAGGTCATGATCTCACGGTTCATGGGTTTGAGCCCCATGTCGGGCTCTGTGCTGATAGCTCAGCACATATTTATGGATTGGTAGGCTCAATATTTGAGAGATGGCACTATGTACAAATAAATTAAATTATTCAGTGTAATCCCAGACTAAATGTCAAGATTTTGTTTTTCTGTTATGACATTCACAAGCTCATTCTGAAATGTGTATGATTATTGAAAGAGCAAAGAACAGCCAAGATAGTCTTGAAGAGAAATAACAAGGAGGTGGGATTATTTTATTCTTTTAAATATAAGTATTTATCATGAAGCCTTACTAATTAAAACTCTGTTTTATGGGTAGTACAATAGAAAAATAGATTAATGGCAAAGAATACAGAGTTCAGAAACAAACTGATATATATATATATATAACATATATATATATAAAACATATATATATAAAACATATATATATAAAACATATATATATATATAAACACACAAGATTTTTGATAATACTGATGTAGTGAGGAAACAGTCATCTAATAAATTTTAATTAATGTTACATATAGAAAAACGATATTTGGCATTTATTGTACAACACACACAAATCAATTCCAGGTTCCATGTTTATAAAAATTGTAAAAGTGGAGCAACAAAGCTTCTGGAAATGTCAGAGGAAATCTTGTCATAAACTTGGATAAGCAAACATTTCTGGAACAGTACACAGGCAAATGCATACATTATACAAAATTCTATAAAAGACTGATAAATTACAGTAGAATTAAAAATTTCCTTTAATCAGAATAGTGAAAAAGCAAGCAGCAGAAGAGGACATAATTCCAACACATACTAACTAAAAAGTTTGCATATTCACGGAAATATGCATGAATCAATATTTCAAATCTTTCCTTTTAATCAATACTTTTGAATAAGACAGAAATAGCAATGGAAACATATTTAAGATACCTGACAAACTTTCCACCAAAAAAGGATATACGAATGTCCACTAAGTATTTGAAAAAGTACTATATATTTTCACAGTGCAGTTTAAAGTCATATTTCATATCAGAATGTACAACAATATCACTATCCATATACCAGAATGATTGCTATTTGAGACTGACTTCCTGGTCTCGATCAGCTTGTGAAGCTACTGGAATTTTAAAATTACTGGTAAGACTTTTAAATACAGAGAACAAGCTGAGTATTTCTGGAGGTTATGGGAGGGAGGATGAGCTAAATGGGTAAGGGACATTAGGGAAGACACTTATTGGGATGAGTACTGGGTGTCATACACAGGGGATGAATCACTGGAATCTACTCCTGAAATCATTATTGCCCTATGTGCGAACTAACTTGGATGTCAATTAAAACATAAATAAAATTTTAAAAAGTAAAATAAAATTATTGATAAGAGAATATGATGGAACAACCACTTTGGAGCACTGTTGGGCATTCTTCAATAGCTCAGGAAACAAAAGCAAAAATTAAAACAAATGGTAATGCATTAAACTGAAAAACTGCACAGCAAAGGAAACCATCAACAAAATGAAAAGGAACGATATTTTCAAACTGTATATCCAATAAAAGTTTAATATATATCAATTAATATATAATATATAGTATATAATTAATATAAACTATATGTTATAATAATATAATTAATATATAAGAAACTCATACAACTTGATAGCCAAAATAATAACAACCTAATTGAAAAACGGACAGAGAAACTGCATAAACACTTTTGCAGAGAAGACAGACAAAAAGCCAATAGTTATGTAAAAAGGTGCTCAACATTTTTCATCATCAGAGCAATGGAAATCAAAGCCACAATGAGATATCACCTTCAAATCTGTTAGAATGAGTATTATCAAAAAGAAAAATGATAAGTGTTGGTGAGGAGGTGGAGAAAAGAGAATTCTTATACGTTGTTAGTGGGAATGTAAATTGGTGTAGCCAGTATGGAAAATAGTATGAAAATTCCTCAAAAAATGAAAAATTGAACTATCACATAATTCAGAAGTTATTCTTCTGGATGCATAGGAAAAAGAAATAAAATCAGTACCTCAAAGAGATATTTACATTTCCATGTTCATCATGTTCATTGCAGCATTATTCACCATAGGCAAGATATGGAAACAACTTGTGTCCATTGATGAATAAAAACTATATACATATATGTTTTCGGCCTTATAAAAGGCCTTATAAAAAGAGATCATGCATTTGCAACAACCGGATGAACCTGGAAGACATTTTAATAAGTAAAATAAGCCAGATACAGAAAGAAAATTGCCACAGGATCTCACTTATATGTGGAATCCATAAAAGTCAAATACATAAAAGCAGAGAGTAGAATGGTGGTTACCAGGGACAATGAGGTGGGAGAAATGGGGAGACATGTCAATTGGTGCAAAATTACAGTTAGGTAGGATGCATAGTTTTAGAGTTTTAATGTACAGTATGATGGCTATAGTTAAAGGTACTGTGTTGAACATTGGAAATTTGCTAGGTGAGTAAATTTCAGGTGCTCTTACAATTCACACACACACACACAAAATGATAACGTGTGTAAGGAGGTATATTGTTGATTAGCTTCATTGTAGTGATAATTTCACCGTATAAAATCATATCAAATATGTATATTTAAATATATTTTTATTTATATTTTTATTCAAAAATTTAGTAATAAAGTAAATATATGTATATAATATATAATATATATTATAATAATAATATATAATATATATGTATATATATTATAATATAGATAGATAGTCTGGATGATGGTAGAAGTTGAATGAGTGAATGGAAGTCACTTCACATTTAAGAACAAAGCGGGAGACATCAGAATCCCAGACTTTAGTTTCTACTACAAAGTTGTAATCATCAAGACAGCATGGTATTGGCACAAAAACAGACACATAGACCAATGGAATAGAATAGAAATCCCAGAACCCACAAAAGTATGGCCAACTCATCTTTGACAAAGCAGGAAAGAATATCCAATGGAAAAAAGAAAGTCTCTTTAACAAATGGTGCTAGGAGAACTGGGCAGCAACATGCAGAAGAATGACTCTAGACCACTTTCTTACACCATCCACAAAAATAAACTCAAAATGGATGAAGGACCTGCATGTGAGACAGGAAACCACCAAAACCCTAGAAGAGAAAGCAGGAAAAAAACCTCTCTGACCTCAGCCACAGCAATTTCTTACTTGACACATCTCCAAAGGCAAGGGAATTAAAAGCAAAAATGAACTATTGGGACCTCATGGAGATAAAAAGCTTCTGCACTGCAAAGGAAACAATCAACAAAACTAAAAGGCAACCAATGGAATGGGAAAGATATTTTCAAATGACATATCAGACAAAGGGCTAATATCCAAAATCTATAAAGAACGCACCAAACTCCACACCCAAAAAACAAATAATCCAGTGAAGAAATGGGCAGAAAACATCAATAGATGTTTTCTCTAAAGAAGACATCCAGATGGCCAACAGGCACATGAAAAGATGCTCAACGTCACTCCTCATCAGGGAAATACAAATCAAAACCACATTCAGATACCACCTCACGCCAGTCAGAGTGGCTAAAATGAACAAATCAGGAGACTATAGATGCTGGAGAGGATGTGGAGGAACGGGAACCCTCTTGCACTATTGGTGGGAATGCAAACTGGTGCTTTTGCTCTGGAAAAGTGTGGAGGTCCTCAAAAAATTAAAAATAGATCTACCCTATGGCCTAGCAGTAGCACTGCTAGGAATTTACCCAAGGGATACAGGAGTGCTGATGCATAGGGGAACCTGTACCCCAATGTTTATAGCAGCAATCTCAACAATAGCCAAATTATAGAAAGAGCCTAAATGTCCATCAACTGATGAATGGATAAAGAACTTGTGGTTTATATACACAATGGAAAACTACTTGGCAATGAGAAGGAATGAAATATGGCCTTTTGTAGCAACGTGGATGGAACTGGAGAGTGTTATGCTAAGTGAAATAAATCAGGCAGAGAAAGACAGATACCATATGTTTTCACTCTTATGTGGATCCTGAGAAACTTAACAGAAGACCATATGGAGGGGAAGGGAAAAAAAAAAAAAAGAATTAGAGAAGGAAGGAGCCAAAGCATAAGAGACTCTTAAAAACTGAGAACAAATTGAGGGTTGATGGGGGGTGGGAGGGAGGGGAGGGTGGGTGATGGGCATTGACGAGGGCACCTTTTGGGATGAGCACTGGGTGTTGTATGGAAACGAATTTGACAATAAATTTCATATTAAAAAATAAAAAACAAACAACTTTTGTTTTAAATTCCTAGTACATGACATTTGTTAACATCCCATATCATTTAATGATCATGTATTTTGTTTTTATCTATAAGGATGTTTACTTTTTTGAAGATTCTTTAATTTTTTTTTTAATTTTTGTTTAGTGTTTATTTATTCTTGAGAGAGAGAGACAGAGCATGAGTGGGGGAGGAGCAGAGAGAGAGGGAGACACAGAATCCAAAGCAGGCTCTGGGCTCCAGGCTCCGAGTTGTCAGCACAGAGCCTGACGCGGGGCTTGAACCCACGAACTGTGAGATCATGACCTGAGCTGAAGTCGGACACTTAACCGACTGAGCCACCCAGGCGCCCCTAATTTTTTATTGAAATATAGTTGACACACAATGTTACATTAGTTTCAGGTGTACACCATAGTGATTCAACCAATTTATACATTATGCTCTGTTTACCACAAGTGCAGCTCCCATGTCACCATACAAAGACCATATACTTTTAATTCCTGTAGAGGCACATAATCTAAAAAAACTGAAGCAAAAAAAAAAAAATAGAACACTAAATGAAGAGTGAGAAGTCATATAGATAATTTGTAAGCATTTAAGAGGCATGCTATCTAATTACTAGCAATGCCTGTTGCTTTTCTTTTTCTTTCTTTTCATAGTAATATTAACTTTGCTGATTTGAACTCCTTAGATTACATATTTTTAAAGAGTACACAGGGAAGAAATAATTGTGGTAAGAAGGGTTGTATAGAAAGTAAGTTGGAATATTTTTCCACATCTATGCTCATAATTCTGTGTCCTCTTCTAGAGAACAATGGAGAAGAAACTAAATGCTTTCATACAGACACTGGTAAAAATTGTATTTGCTATTCTCAATTTTAACAATTTCTATGGCTTTCTATGCAGATTTCATGAACCAAGCACCTCCTGAGACATTATGTAAAGTTGTTGGCAGCTCACTCCAGAGAAGAAATAGCAATCATTGTTTATTAAGGATGAATCATTTTTTGAAAGTCCTACATCTTTATCTTAACTAATCTTCCCACCAATCTTGCAAGGAAAATTTATCATCTGCATTTTATAGACAGTCTATAATATTTTCCCATGTTCAAGCTAAAAATGAATGGCAGAGCCTGTAATCGAACCCAAGCTTACATGATCCCATATCAAAAGCCTTTTCTGCTCTGCACACAGCCAGTTATGTAATATGTAGAAATTAATGGTGTCAAGTGTAGGAGAAAGAGCTGGAAGAACTTTCAGATAATGTACCCTCCCGTGGAAAGATGGGATGACCTTGAAGGAAAGGACAATTTCAAGTTTTACTTGAAAGAAAATCGTCATTGAAAGTGTAATGTTAGCATGTCCCATGGGGCATTCATCCTCCTAGATTGCGTACTCATACGTGTAATATAATTTTATAGCATAATTAATAGGTACATTCAAGTTAAGGAACAGGAAAGTATACTGCTAAATTCTTAATTCTTAAATTCTTAATTGATCTTTAGGAAATTCAAGTTCATTTTTAAGATTTTTGTTAAAGTTTAACTTAAAAAAATTGTTTTAAAGGCCCATGTAAAGGAAGAGAAAGCAAGTGTAACTGCATTAACTGGTGTTTAAGCAGCAGAGTTCCTTGTTAGATCTCAGAAAATTATATCCCTTATATTAGATATAATGGGATATAGAAGCATCCCTCCTCTCAATCAAAATGTATAGGTTAACATAATTTAATAATTAAAACCTTAGATGTTTTCAAATAAAATTGAATCTGGATTTAGGTAAAGATAGCCTTTATTCAAAGGATTATTGCAATAAAGGAAAAGAGACTGTAGCAAAATTTTGGGGAAATACTTACATAGGGAGATTGATAAGAATCTCAAAGGGCAGGAGAAAAAGGATCGTCTGTTATAAGGAAAGACAACTAAAGCCAAAAAGAATGGTGGCATGACTGGAGGACAGTCCACAGTTTCTCTGGAGGTGCTGGTAAAGAGGAATTGTATGCTGAGGGTGGGTCAACATTCAAAACTTGGGAGTAAGGAGAGACGAGCTTAACTAAAGTTTGTTTAAGTCTGTTAACAGCACATTTCCCCCCCAATTAATCAGTGGAGACAAACAATTCAGCTATTCTTTTATGAGGCAACAGATGGGAATTTGGAGGTTCTGTGTCTGTTCTTGTCTTAGGTAAGCCAGCTCCTAGAACAAAGGAAGGGGTTTTGTTTTTGTTTTTGTTTTTTTGCTGTTTTGTATTCTTTATCTGATTAACCTTGGCTATTTCCAGGATCATAGGACTCAGTCTAAAAAAATTTTACATTGTCAACATCAATCATTTTTCCCATGTGCCATTTTTCACAAAACAAAGTCAAAACCTCTCGTCAACTTATAGCATGCTTACAATTAAGGTGTGAAACTAATATAAACTCTGTTAAATTAATCAAACAAATGAGGCCATTAGACTAAGGTGGTTTTAATGCCTTGGGAGCCTTCTATGCAAACCAAAATCTAGGCCTGAAAATGCTTCAAAGATTTGAAATTGAAACCTAAGAACAGCTAATCACAAATAGCCAAATAGGCGTTAGGCTATAGCCAATCGATAATGTCCTTACTTTTCTTCCACTTTTTCTCTATGATAGTCTCTCCCTGATTCCTGTTGGTCTAGTGCTCCTAACCATTTCTTTTTTTTTTTTCAATATATGAAATTTATTGTCAAATTGGTTTCCATACAACACCCAGTGCTTAACCACTTCTGATTCCAATCAATTTTTGCTCAGATATACTCTTAAAGACTGTCAGATGCCTCAGGTCACCTTTCAAACAGCTTAAGTCTTATTTTTTTTAATGTTTATTTATTTTTGAGAGGCACAGAGAGACACAGCATGAGTTGGGGAGGAGCAGAGAGAGAGGAAGACACAGAATCTGAAGGAGGCTCCAGGCTCTGAGCTGTCAGCACAGAGCCTGATGCAGAGAAGGAACTCACAAACTGTGAGATCATGACCTGAGCTGAAGTTGGATGCTTAGCTGACTGAGCCACCCTGGCGCTCCTCAAATAGCTTAAATCTTGATCATCTTCTTAGTCCCTATGCACTAAATCCAACTGAGATGTCTGAGATTCAGACTATTGTTGCCAGCTTGCTGTTCCCAGGGCAAGTCACTTCACATCTTATGGCCATACTTTTGAGCCATGCTATCCAAAAGTTTTCTTTCTGAGAGTCAGAGCTAGTGGTTTTGGTCAAGTATTTTAGGAAGTAGAAAGAATGGGAATTTAATTGGTTTTAGAAATATTTATTCTCTTGTTTGTTCATTGACATAAGTTTTCACCTTAATTCATTTTAACTGCACCTCTTTTACTACGTTATAAAGAAATCACAGGAGTGTTTGAAATCCATCCACCAGTTAAATAAAATAGATTGTCTAAAGTTTTCGAACTTTATTTTTAACTTATTTTCTGAATCAGTCTGCATTAAAGTTGCAGAAATATTTCACAGCACATGCACTCTGAATTTTCTGGACCCAGAGGGGAGATTCAGAGAAGAGTTGGGAGAATTAAAAAGAAAAGAGAAGAAGAAGGAGAAGGAGAAGGAGAAGGAGAAGAAGAAGAAGAAGAAGAAGAAGAAGAAGAAGAAGAAGGAAGAGGAGGAGAAGGAGGAGGAGGGGGAGGAGGAGGAGGGAGAGGAGGAGGGGGGAGGAGGAGGAGAAGAAAGTGGTGGGAGAGGATGAGAAGGAAGGAAGGCAGAACGCTCCTGTCCAAATTCAAAACAATAATAAAAGCAATAAATAATGGTTATCAACTCTGATTAATTTGTGCTTGGCCCTAGTCCCAAGCTAAGAATTTTCTATGTCATTTCACTATCCAAGCTTCCTTTGCTTTTCTGTCCCTTGTTGAGGACCCTTGGTTGCTGGTAACTCTCAATCGCTTGCTCTTCTAGTCCAGACATCAAAAATCACCTCTCATTTTCAACTCTGAAAATCTCAGGGAAGCTAGTCAACGATATGACTTGCTTTAAATATTCTCTCTTAGGCAAGTTGACCTATGAGTAGGATTTGGGGTATTACTGCATAAGTGATGCCAATCGAATATGATACCCATTCCCCAATCAGTCTACTCTGAGAGTAACTTTATCACATTGCTGCCTCAGCTATAAGCTTGAAAATAGTGGAAGAAAACAAACAAACATTTCCATATAAACTCCAATGCGTGGTGGGAGTATGTGTGTTTTAGTATGCATATATAGAGAAAAAAAGGGACAAAAAAAGTAATGACTATACTTGCAAAGCATAGTTCTTATAGTATTAAAATTATGCTTTCCTCTAGCGTTCATTGTTTGCAGTATATTACACTGATTAGCTTTCCTCTGTGTCTTTTGTTTCACAAAAACTTGATAAATGGAACAGATAGGTATAAAATTTAAGACTGATGTTGTTTATTTCTACTGAAAAAGTGGTAGCCATTATTGAAGATATTAAAATGTTTAAACACACAATTTTAAATGGATTACCGCAACATATGTTTATACTTCTAAGAAGCCTATTATATCCAATTGCTGCAGAGAATTATTTTAGCCAAAGTTAACTCTTCTGAATCTTTGGGGATATTTATTCTGAAATATACTGCTTTTCTTTTTCTGTTTTAAAGAGTTCCACCACAATTTTAGCTGTGTATTTCAAATCCTAAACTTGATAGAAAACTGTATCTCATGAGCCGAAATAATGTCTTTGCCACTCAGTACCTAAAGCAAATTGCTATTTGAAAATTATGCTGATTCATAATTTTAAGTTAGTGGAAAGGAAACAAGTATAGTAAAATCTTGAAGTTAGAGAACAACTTAAGGTAATATATTTGATCATTTCATTAGAAAAGAAAGTCATACCTTGAAAATTTAAAGTTATTCATGGTTCTACCAATTTTCAGAGCAATAATGGAACCTAGTTCTTCGGATACCAATGCCAATATTGTTCCCAACACGCATTCTGTTGCTTGAGTTGAATCAGACTGTAAGGCAACCTCTGACAGAAAAATTTGCTGAAGGTGAATAGGTGAGAACCACCAAACCATTATGTTTACATTAACATTCCTTAAAATAATATACATTGTTATTGTTACTTACTCTCCCAAACAGTAATAACGAACTCTGACAATTGTCTAGAAAAATACATATATAAAACTAAGAACCAAGGGTGAAAAATGAAAATATATAAATACAAAATATACCACCATTTTACATTTGGATATTAGGTTCAAGTTCAAGTATTGAGATTTGTAAAATAAACTGGACCAGGGAAAACAAAGCAGATGACCATGGAACTTTGGTTGTGGCAATAACTGATAATTTAAACGACATAAATAAGTTTCCTAAAGAGTATTAAAACAAAAATAACTTATGGGGCACGCAGGTGGCTCAGTTGGTTAAGCATCCAACTCTTGATTTCGGCTCAGGTCATGATCTCATGGATCATGAGATTGATCCCAGCATCAGGCTCTGTGCTGACAGTGCAGGGCCAGCTTGGAATTCTCTATCTCCCTCCCTCACTGTCTCTCCCCTGGTCTCTCTCTCTCTCTCTCAAAATAAATAAACATTTAAAAAAACTTAAATAAAGTTAACATATTAAAAACAAGTGATTTTCTTGACTTTTTTATTTTTATAAAGAGGACTGGCCAAACATCAACACATGATTTTTTTTAATGAAATCAAAAGAGATGTCAAGAGATATGGTTTTGGGTTTTTGTTTTGCTTTGTTTTTTTCCTCCATAAGCAAATGATAAATATGAGGGGGTGAAGATGCCAGACAAAACAACTAAGGTAAGACACAGAGGCTATGTAAGGAAAATGAGAAACCATTTACCAGGAAATTGGAAGACTAAGAAGGAGTGAACTTGAATGAATAGATTGTCCTGTATCATTTCCCTAAATATTTCTTACTTTCTATTTTTGACTTTCTAACGATCATTTAATGAACCCTTTTCCTTAGTGTTGCAACCATATTTGTTAAAAATTAATGTTTGTCTTTAATTCACATTTAAAATGTACAAAACCTTTATATATTTGGGTCATGCAATTCATTAGTAGTGTATGTGTGTTGCCTTTTAATTTGCTAGCTTAATGGGAGGTATGCACACTAAGAACAATCACATTAATTTGCTAAAAGTCTAAGGTGTGAGAAAATCTATCTGAGGAGTGAAATGATAATATTTTTATATTCAGTTCATCATTTAATTTTTTAATTTAATTGTATTTTATGTTATGACCTCAACCTAAAATTTAAAACCTAGACTGCTGATCAAAATTAATAATACTTATATTTTTCAACATTATACTCTTTCAGAATAAGTTTACACTAATTTTCTCATTTAAATTTTACCAAGATTTCATTTAGCAGATGAAGGAAACTGAATTTGAGGGCGGTCATATAACCAGCCAAAATAGTATAGGAAAAAAGAAAACTTAGGATTCTAATCATAAAAATTAGGCTTTTATCTATTAAACTTAGATGCTATGTTCATTACCACAACCAATTTTCCCAGGTGATCAACAGAAAAATGATTATGGATACAAAAATTTTATCAAAGCATTTTTTAATTTATCATCATAACCACCAAATTATTATATCCCTATTGTGTAAAAAATCTTTAAAAGATTAAATAAGCATGAGTACTAATTCAACTTTCCAGTTTGTAATTTAGTAAGTGACCAACTATAGATAGGAAACTAGTCTTCTGACATGTAAGTTATTGTGCTATTATCACAGGGCTAATTTAAAATCAGACTTGCCTCAGGCATGGCTTATCTGAATTTGTGGAAATGATTACTAATTTTTTTGTCTATTGTTTCTTATTTATTCATAAAGCATTGAATATATGGAAGTATCCTCAATTCATTCACTTAATAGATAATAATCAATTACTTACTATGAACAAGGTACTTCATGCAACACTAACTATGTATTCATAACCATAAATCCATGAAGCAGGTAATATTTTACCCAATCATAATGCTGAGAGCACTGAGACTAAAAAACTGAGCAAAATATCCATTATCCACAGTTAATAGTTGAGTAAATATTTAACTCATTGAGAATTAAAGCAGAAACTCTTATATTAGACTTTATTTCAGAAAATATTTCAGGCAGGAAGACTAATCGGGAGATTGTTGAGGTAGGTTAGGTGAGGAAAGATAGTATTCTAAACTAGGATATTCATCTTAAGTATTAAAGAGACTGAGTAATATTTAGGACAGAAAAGCAGAAAAACTGGTAGAGAGGATTAAGAGACAGACATCAATAAAAGAAAGGTTTATTAGATAAGAAACTGGTGGATCACAGTGTTGACAAATTCTATAAACAAGGAAGCAAATGTATAGGGAAGACATGAATTCAGATTTGTATAGTTTAATTTTGTGGTTCCAGAAAGGGAGAGAAAGTTTCATAATCATGGAAATGATCTGGGGGGAGATATAAATTTGCCAAATATTAGCACACAGTAATTAGATCATGGCATGGATTTAGTTGTGATCACCTAAAGAGACGACATAATAAAAAATCAGTTGGCTTTTTGAACGACATTCTGTAAAACAGAATGTAAGTGATGGGCCAAAAGGTAGCATGTAGCAAAGAAGACCTAGTCAGAAAAACTTTTACAATATGTTATAAACAAGGAAAGCAGAGGGTCTTAAAAAGAAAGAGTGAGCAAAGGTGTCAAATGAAGCAGAAAATTAAGACCTAATAATAACCTTGGGATTTGACATTTACTCCTTTGGTGCATATACACTGAAGATCTACTATGTGCTAAGCACAATGAACACAGGTGAACAAAACAGATATACTCTTTTTCATCATGGAGATTATAGGTTCATGGGGAAGAAAAACATAAAACAGAAAAATATTACTGTAAATCATGATGAGTGCTAAGGAGAAAATGAGGAGAGGGGACAGCAAATAACAGGAGTTCCTTAATATATATTTGAAAGTTAGGACAGTCTTCTCTGACTAAATGGTGTTTAAATTCAGATCTGAAAGATGGCAGCTTAAAAACGACCCTAGGGATTATATTTTCAAGGACACCAGAAGACCAAAATCAGATTGCAGTAGGATGAAAAATTAATGTGACATGAAGAATTCAATTCTATTCAAAGAACACTGAAAATAGAAAAAAGTAAAACTTCGTAAAGGTGATCTGGAATGTCAGTGGGTGCTGGTTTCACCTAGTCAGTGACGATTTTTGGATGAATGTCTTTGAGAAAGTTCAAGGCAGGAATCTACAGTCACGTGGAGGGTCTGGTCTTAAAAGGACCGTGCATACTTCATTTGGTGTACATAGCAGAGATAGTTTTAAATGATGAGAAATTGCAGTAAAGTGTGAGGATGCGCATGCTGAGAGAAGGAAGTGAATTCAGTGATTATGTAGACCAGGGATTGCCAAACTAGAGCCTGTGTATCGAACCAGACCACCACTTAGTTTTGTAAATAAGTGTTAAGTTTGCTTTCTTTACGGTTGCTTTCTTTCACAACAGGTTTGAATAGTTGTGATGGCAGCGTGTGTGCTACAAATCCTGAAAGATTTACTATCTGGCTCTTCACTGAAAAAAAGAAAAAGTCTGGGTATACCCTGGATATAGACTGTTCTTTACCTGGAAGTGGGAAAGGAAATTGTATAGTAAGATAGACACAACGTCCAGGGATTTTCTTGTTTGTTTGTTTGTGTGATCGTTTTTAAAGGACAAAGTATGAAGTTTTTGGATTGAGAGAAAGAAGGAAGTGAAAGGAAGAACTTGATATTATACAAAAAGTATAGAATTAATGAAAAAGAAAAGATAAAATTCTAGAAGAGTCCACAGAGACTAGGTTTTTAAGGAGAAATAACAGCAGCAGGTAGACTTTGTCAAAACAATGGGGGGCGTTGCATGCCTCCATGGGGGTAATAGACATTCACTTATGTCTTGTGAAGTAATTTCCATTATAAGTACATGGCAGAATTTTGCCATTGATTTATTGTTTGAAAGCCAAATATTTATCAGTGTGGTTTATTAGTTTACCTTTGAAACATTATCGTTATTTTACCCATTTATATACTCACTTGATATATATGATCTTCATCATCCAGCCATATTTTTGAGGAAATTAGCTGAATATGTAATATCTATCACCTTTAAATAGCTTCTTTATAAGCTCCAGATAGAATTGATTAGAAGTTTGGAAGGAAAAATTGCTCATATGTTAAAAGAAAATGTCCAGAAAACAGAATAAAACATGAACTAGTGTCCCCACAGTGTATTTTTCCCAAGTAGAAAACCACAGAATGCCTTTGAACAAGTCAAATTGAATGACATCGCTTCCCTCCTGAGAAGACAACCCCTGTCCTTTTAACACCAAGGGACACTCATGACAAGGGATTACCCCTTGGATCTCTGCTAACCTTCTGATAGATTTCTGACCTCGATTCACTAGGAACAGCTCCAGCTCTCAGGTTCACTGAAACAGATCTCTGGCTTCCAATCAACTCTGTGGGGTCTCCCCTACCTTCTACATATGCAGCATCATTGCTCGGACATTACTCATCACACTGAAGAATGTGTGGCTCCCTTGTCAGACCCTGGCCAGCATGACCTTTGTACCCATACTGGCAGAGCACAAAACCTAGACCATACCATCTGTCAACTTTGAACTCCGGATTTCAAAATAATAATATTAATACCTGTTCAGTAACCTGAGCAGAGTGGAACAATGTTGAACTGAGGGTGTGACCCTGTTCCATAAGAAGACGCGGGGCTTTGAGTGCTTGTAACACTAGAACAAGTAAGGACGGAGACAGAAAAATGGAGTGAACTGTGCCAACGGAAGAAATTGTAGAGTTTCATTTGCCTCTTCTTCTGCCTGTTGATCATTTTCATATGTTAGTCTATCTCCTCCTAGCAGCGGTCTCCTGTTTTGTGCCATTCCATTCTGACCCATGCTATTACACTCTGCAGCTGCTTCTTTGTGAACACACTGGCGAGAGAGAAGGCACGCAGAGTGAACTTTGTCGTACTCATTCACTTTCTGAACACAACCGCTCTACTTAATTCCAGCGAGGTCCCCAAATTGTGCCTCTTGGACTTTACCAAAAGTGAAGTATGTTCACAATCTTTATAAATATTATCTGGAAACTCAACTTTTCTAAATTGTAGATTTTCTCTTCAGGTTTGAACTCTGTTACCAACCATCTCAGAAAATGTTCACTGCCTAACTATTTCATTGTCTAGGTTATACATTTTATAAGGAGCCTTAGAGTTACTTTGGAAGTTTACATTAGTTCCAGAATAATGACTTTTTTCACAGATGCATTTGTTTGACTCATAAGGGCTTTGTGTTGGCTTTTCTTATTAAGCCTGGTTTTAATTGTTAGCCTGCTTTTTCATCAGAATGCAGCATGTCAAATACCGATTTCTAATTCCTCTTGAAAATGTGTTTATTTATCACTGTAGGGCTCACATTCCTTTATGGAAACATTAAAGAATAGACATTATCCACTTTAGACTTCTCATGTTCTACATAGAATGCCCAACACTGTGTAATTTTTCTTCCAAGTTTTTATTTAAATTATGGTTACTTAACATACAGTGTAGTACTAGCGTCAGGTGTAGAATTTTGTGATTCAACACTTTCATTCAACACCTGGTGCTCATCACAAGTTCACACCTTAATGCCCGTCACCTATTCCACTCATCCCCCTCCCACACCCCCTTTCTGGTAAGTATCAGTTTGTTCTCTATAGTTAAGAGTCTATTTCCTAATTTGCTTGTCTTTTTTTTTCTAGGTTCATTTGTTTTGTATCTTTTTTTAAAAAAAAATTAATGTTTATTTTTTAGAGAGATAGAGAGACAGAGCACTAGTGAGGGAGGGGCAGAGACAGAGGGAGACACACAGGATCTGAAGCAGGCTCCATGCTCTGAACTGTCAGCACATGCCCAATGTGGGGCTCGAACCCATGAACCGTGAGATCATGACCTGAGCCAAAGCCGGATGCTTAAATGACTGAGCCACCCAGGCACCCCACATATGTTTTGTATCTTAAATTCCACAGATGAGTGAAATCATACGGTATTTGCCTTTCTCTGACTGACTTATTTTGCTTAGCATAATAAGCTCTAGCTCTATCTATGTCATTGGAAATGTCAAGATTTCATTCTTTTTTTATGGCTGAGTAATATACACATTACCTTTTTGTTATCCAATCATTAGTCACTGGACATTTGGGCTCTTTTTATAATTCTGCTATTGTTGATAATGCTGTTATAAACATCTGTCAGGGGGGACTATGTTTCCCTTCAAATCACTGTTTTTGTATCCTTTGGTTGAATACCTAGCAGTGCAATTTAATTGATGGATCATAGGGTAGTTCTACTTTTATCTTTTTTAGGAACCTCCATACTGTTTTCCAGAGTGACGGCACTGGTTTGCATCCCCACCGACAGTGTATGAGAGTTCCCCTTTCTTTGCATCCTCATCAATATTGGTTGTTTCCTGTGTTGTTAATTTTATATTCTGACTGGTGTGAGGTGATATTTCAATGCAGTTTTGATTTGTATTTCCGTGATGATGAGTGATGTTGAATATATTTTCATGTGACTGTTGGCCATCTGGATGTCTTTGGAGAAGTGACTATCCCTGTGTTCTGCCCACTTTTTAACTGCATTATTTGTTTTTTGGATGTTGAGTTTTATAAGTTCTTTATAGATTTGGGATACTAACCCTTTATCAGATATGTCATTTTTAAATATCTTCTCCCATTCAAAAGGTTGCCTTTTAGTTTGTTGATTGTTCCTTTCCCTGTCCAGAAGCTTTTTTTTTTAATCAATGAAATCTCAACAGTTTATTTTATTTTTGCTTTTGTTTCCCTTGTCTTGGGAGACATTGCCAGTAAGAAAGTTGCTATGGCCAATGTCAGTGAGGTTACTGCCTGTATTTCCTGTAGGATTTTTATATTTTAAGGTCTAAATTCAGGTCTTTAATCCATTTTGAATTTATTTTTATATATGGTGTAAGCTGTCCAGTTTTTGCAACACCATTTGTTGAAAAGTCTGTCTCATTTTCATTGACTATTTTTTCTACTTTGTCAAAGATCAATTGATGACACATTTGTGGGTTCATTTCTGGCTTTTCTATTCTGTTCCACTGATATATGTGTCGACTTTTGTGCCAGTACCACACTGTCTTAATCACTGCAGTCTTCTAATATTATTTGAGCCCGGAATTGTGATGCCTGCAGCTTAGGTTTCCTTTTTCAAGAATCTTTTGACTATTTGGGGTCTTTTGTGGTTCCATACAAATTTTAAGATTGTTCTAATTCTGTGAAAAATGCTAGTGGTATTTTGATAGGAATCTCATTAAATGTGTAAATTGCTATGGGTAGTATACATATTTTAACAATATTCATTCTTCCAATCCTTGAGCATGGAATGTTTTTCCAATTTTTTGTGTCATCCTCAATTTCTTTAATATGTGTTTTATAGTTTTCAGAGTATAGCTTTTTACCTCTTTGTTTAGGTTTATTCCTAGATATCTTATGCTTTTGGTGTAATTCTAAAAGAGTTTGATTCCTTATTTTTCCTTCTTCTGCCTCATTATTGGTATATAGAAATGCAAAATATTTCTGTACATTGATTTTGTATCCTGCTACTTTACTGAGTTCATGTATAACTTCTAGCAATTTTTTGGTGGAGTCTTTTGGGTTTTCTATATAGAGTATCATGTCATGTGCAAATAGTGAAAGTTTGACTTCTTCCTTGCTGATTTGGATGCCTTTTATTTCTTTTTGTTGTCTGATTGTGGAGGATAGGACTTTAAGTACTATGCTAAATAACAGTGGTGAGAGTGGACATCCCTTTTTTGCTCCTAACCATATAGGAAAAGCTTTTAGTTTTTTCTCATTGAGGCTGATATTACCTGTGGGTTTTTCATATATGACTTTTATTGTCCAACTTTCCTTTTTAAGACTAAAATGTTTTTATAGTAAAGAAAAAGTTTAATTAAGCAGATGTTCCTCTGAGACATTGCTATGTATAAATAACAAACTATTTTAATGATTTGTGAAAACTCTCAGAATACAGTGTGAAGAACACATCCATAAGGGCATATCAGTACTGTTGTTAGTACTGCTATTTTAAAAATATTTAAATCATTTATTGCCATTAGTTGCATCATTTCAATATGCACACTGCATAGAAATGCACAGCTAATTTTTGAACACTGGCACTAAGATTTTAGATATGTGGGCAAGTGTCAGTTGTCGCATGATCATTAAAGAAAAAGTTCATTAAATAAATTGAACTATTTATTTTAGATGTCTCATAATACCAATTATTCATTAACTGTAATTGGACCTCATTAACAAAAAGTGCATTTCATCATAATTTTAATCCGTATCTGATTGTTATGTCTTCCTTTATTATTGCTATGTAAATGTAGCCTTCCTCTTATCAAAACCAAGAAGGAACGTATTTACAAACAACATATATGTAATAAGATATTATTTTACTTCTAGTTTTCTCTACACTACTTAAGAGTCACTGTGTCTTATTATGTGTAATTCCTGAAAGATGAGTAGAGTGACTTAGATATGGTAGATACTCAATAAATATCCACTGAGTGCTTAGATAGCCAGAGGAACATAAGCTGCACTTCAGAAACAATGTACTGGCTGCTCTCGGTGATGGTTTATGAGGTATGAATAGCGAAGTTGTCCTCCTTCATAGAAGCTCTGAATTTAAGTCTGCAGTTTGGGAGAGTGAGTTTCTACAATCTCTTCATTGCTCTCAACTATGTAGATGTAAATAGCCCAAGTTCTCTGGCTTAGAAAGCATAACTACTTCAAGTACTAAAACTCACCAAGAAAATGTTTCTGGAAAAACCCACGTCTTATTCAATGATTAATGACAATTATACCTGAAGATTTGTGATGAAGAGTTTAAATCTATACACAAGGACACATTTAAATATGAATAAATCATTTGATACTGATTTAATTTTTCTTTAAATTTTGTAGAAGTAGGAGTGCCTGGGGGCTCAATCGGTTAAGCGTCAGACTTTAGTTCAGGTCATGATCTCATGGTTCGTGGGTTCAAGCCCGGTATCTGGCTCTGCACTGACAACTGAGACCCTGGAGTCTGCTTTTGATTCTGTGTCTCCCTCTCTCTGCCCCTCCCTAGCTCATGCTCTCTATCTCTTTCTCAAAAATAAATAAACTTAAGAAAAAATCAACTTTGTAAAAGTAAAATGTAATACAGAAAAATTCATAATCTTAAATATACATGTTGATCAATTACTGTAAAGCCAACACAACCGTGAATCCTCACCCAGATCTGGAAATCAAGCATTACCAACATCTGATAAGCTCTTTGTCCTTTTCCCAACACCCAACTTCTCCTCCTCCTCAGAGAGGAACTATCATGATTTTATAATGCCTGTTATTAGTTTTCAATCTTTAATATCTGGCTTCTCTCTCTCAATATTGTATTTGTGACATTCATTATCCTGTTGTGTTATAACACTATTTCATTAATTTTCATGTTGCATATTATTCTATTGTATAAATGTACCAGATTTTATTGATTTTTAATTATGCCATTGTTGGACATTTAGGGTGTTTCTCAGTTTTTGAACATTACCAGTATTTCTTCTATGAACATTCTTAAACATGTATTTTGATGAATAAATTGTACATGATTATTAGGTATATATTAAGTGGATATTCTGAGACATATGCTATGCATAGGGTCAGCTTTAGTATCCATTACTAAAAAATGCTCCAAATCAATGGTGCCACTACCAAAAGAATTGTACGAAACTTCTAATTGCTGCACATCCTTAACAACATGGAGTATGATCAATCTTTTAAAATTTTAACCATTATGTTGTTTGTGCATTAGTATGTTATTTTATAAGCACTAATCTTTTTTACTGAAACAATCTACACATTTCTGCCTTTCCTCAGGCACAAGAGAATCTCTGTCCATACAGATTAATCCATTCTTGTACTTTTTAGATTAGAGGACATTTCTTAGTTATTTTTGACAATATACTAAAAAAATATTTTCTAAGGAAATTTGAAAAGTATTAAAAGTGTAGAAGTAGGAGTCAGAATTTATATGTCTAAAATCATTCCCACTTAAAGAGAAAAATAAGGGTGCCTAAAGTATCCTTGCGTTTAATATCAACACCTGATTAGTAATTGCTCAGTAAGAAAGACCAAAATCGGGGAATGGCTGTTGGAAGAACCATGAATCACAATCACTCAGGTAAATCAGAATGAAAAATCACAGAATCCAGCTAAGGAAAACAGAGGTTGTCAGGAAGAACACATGTAAGTAAGCAAAGGTTTATTTGAGAAAAACAAACAAAAATAGAAACAAAGACCTATGAAGAGAATGCTAAGAAACTAAAAGCCTAGTCCCTAAGACAGAATTTTGGGATCTGGAGGTCAGGGTAACAATAAAAATGACATTTAAAATTTTTTATCCTGAACTAACTATCATTGAGCTTGATTCATCTCTAAGCAAGAAGGTGCAAATTCTGACAAGTACATTCATCTTATTGCAGTTGAGGGTGGCTAGGGAAGGAGTCTGACAATAGATGTTCTCAGCCACTAATCTCAAAACAGGAAAGAATAGCCACATTGTGGACATACACTACTTTAGAAATAAGCAACGATTTAATCACTAAGGGCAGAACTTCATTCTTCTGCATATTTATAGAATCCAAACTTTCTAGCTGCGTTTATTATTATACTTCTTCAACTGAATAAGTGAATTAGTAGGAAAGCCAAACCCTTAGCAAAGTTGCATTTTAACTATTTTGAGTTGCCCTTGAAAGTTTTCTGATAACATAGAAATGGTGTCTCTTTCACAGGAATTATAGCAGTGAATGATTTTTAATAGGCAATAACAAAGTAAACAGTAGCAGGTAAGAAAAGACTTTATTCTACATTCACTAACATGTCCACTGGGGTAAATTTGAAATTCTTTTATAGCAAGATTTCTGCCTCAGAAAATAGAACGAGACTGAATGTTTATGTTTCAAAAGGTTTCTACACCATCTCCCAAGTCAGTTCTTAAAAGCCCCCCCTTAGGAACTCAAGGAGAATTTTAAAGTTTGGAAGGCTTAAGTCTATATTTTTTATTTTAATCTTTTGAATATTACCTCTTCATAAAGAATGTGATAGCACCAGAGTATTTTCATTGTCTAAAAATAAAAATAAAACCTAACATCTATGGAAACCTATGTAATTCGTTGCAATTAGTCACATTTATACACCAGCTTATACTATTAAAATGGCAACTGTGTACATTAAAAATATCCTCCCTTGAAGTTATACTTATGTTAGGATTTCACAAGGCATTATATCTAAATTTATATCATGTCTTTATGTCTTTTATTTAAAATATAAATTATGTGGGAAGTTTGCAGTTATTTTTCCCTATATTTTTTGTTTCAAGTAATAAAATCGTATGCATACATAGTACATACATATGCATAAATTTCAAAAGGTACACATATATATGTGTGTGTGTATATATATATATA
Organism: Panthera pardus; assembly: GCF_024362965.1. NCBI lineage: Eukaryota > Metazoa > Chordata > Mammalia > Carnivora > Felidae > Panthera > Panthera pardus. Next base: position 175,719,731 of record NW_026526688.1, on the reverse strand, counting down.
CATATGTATACTTTACAAAATACACATATTCTTTTGAAAATGATAAATATCCTTGACTAATTTAGGTTTTAAAAATAAATGTTTTGTATTTTCCTTACATGTGGATGTGTTTAATTTAAGCTGTGAGTGACAGAACCCCAAGATAGATGTTCATCTCTTTTCCATGTAAAAGTTGAGATAAATAGTTCAGAGCTTGTGTGTGGCCAGACAATGTCAGGAATTCACATGCTTTCTTTGTCACTTGCCCTTGTGTGCAGCCTCCATCCCTAAATGGTTCAAAATGGCTCTCCCAGCCCCAGTTACTAAAATTCTTATTGAAATTGACAAGAAGACAAAACAGAAAGAAGGAAGGTACATTCTTGCTAGTATATGTCCTAGAGTTTGCATTTTATAGTTTCCAGTGACACCCTGGTTGTCACAATTTAAAATTGTGATAGATCGTGTCCCGAAAGAGGCTGGAAATACAGTCCTTATTTTGAGCAGTCATATGTACAGATGTATGGGTAAGTATACTATTAATATGAATGAAGAGTTTCTGATGATTGTGGAATATTTTTCAGTCCATGCTGCAACCTACTATCAATAGTGGTGATGTTGATATATATATGATCTTGTACTTGAAGCATGTGAAAAATATATAAATAATATATGTTAACTAAAATTAAAAAAATAGGGATTGTTCTCTTGTTGAAGTTATTGAATTAGATGGCTTATGTCTCAATTGATTCTACTGAAATGTATTTCTATGCATGTATTTGGGGCAAACATACCACTAGGAAAATTTTTAAAAGCAACATTATTTGTTTGAAACTAATGTGAAAAACAAACAATAGCAAAAAACAAACAAACAAAAAACACTAGTGACATTTAAAGGACACTGGGGGGGTGTATAATACTCTTTCAATGTTTCTTTCAATGTTGACATCAGCATCAAATGAAGATATAACTTTTAAGAGTCATTCGAATAATATAATGAGAAAAAGACAATTAAGTAAAGCTCTATAAAATCCTCTAAACAAAATGCTGTAATAAGAGAAGGAAGAAGAGACCATAATTGATTTCAACATAAAATTTGAGATCAAAGCCAAACATAATTTTTCACAAAATTTGATTCAGAATTTATACTTGGGGGAATAGAAGCAAGACAAGAGATACCCAGATGTTTGTTACCGCACTGTAGTAGCAAAAGTTTACAGCAACTTAAATGATCGATACTAGGCAGCTAATTTAATAAGTTATAGCATATTGGAAAATAGAATATTATCCATAGAAATGAAGCTGTTAAGGTAGGTGTGTTGGTACAGAAGTATATTTAGTCTGTAATACTGAGTGAAAAAAAGTACAAAATGCTACGTGAGAGATGATCCAAAATGTTAATACATGTGTGCAATATAACATGCATGCACATGTGTTGACATGTCGAGAAGGGAATATACTAAATGCTAACAGCAATTACATCTGTAGTGGAATTTTGATAATCAAGATTTTCTTTTTTTTCGTATTGTGAGACTGACACTCTCCTTCCTGTGCTAAAAAGGGCACTATGGCTGTCTATTTTTTCAACACTTAACATAAATAGTCTGAAAGTTAGTACAAAAAATATAGAAGGATACAGTAGGATAATTTTAATGAAGTAGAAAATATTTAAGATATATCATTTGGTGAAAGGCAGCTTATATACCAATATACATGTATGAACCCTTTTTAGTAAAGTAATGTAATATGCATTATGATACAATCTATAGTATATACAACAAAAGTTATCTGTGGTTAATATTGGGATTAGAGCCTAGAAACTAATTTCTAATAAAATAAATGCTGTATATTTGAGAATTTAGTCATATTATTAAGGATTACTTTATGATTATCAAGTGATATGGCTTCCAAGCATTTCTGTTAGAGTCACGAAATAGGCCCACCGCATGTTTGTTCTTGTTCTTACCATTGGCCTTCATATTAGACCCAGGAAAGCCTGGCTATTTATGCTTACAGTATTATCTAATTGCTGACAGGAAAATTCTACATAACTGGCATCGAGTGGTCATGAATATATTAATGGAGATAACACCTAAAACTACTGGGTTAAAAAAAATGTAATGAAATTACATTAATTATTATGAATCAACTGAACCTGTAAAAAAATGTCAGGTTTCTGGAAGTCAGCAGTTAAGTAGGTGTGCAGACACATCATCCCCTCCAGAGAGGCAGTACTGTTTTCCCCTTAACTCTTTAAGTGGAGGGTCAAAACCTTCCCTCTACAAGATTACAGTTTAGTCAAAAGCTTACACATAACCCCAGCAGCCAATAGAAGATGGTTTCTGTCTATGAGCTTGTTAACTTTAAGCCATTTATATTTGGAAATTTTACCTTGAGTCTACATTGCCTTAGTGTTTTCAAGAGCTATTTGTGGAAACCCTGCCAAAAAATGAATATAAATATAAACGGAACATTTTTGTTCACCTGAGCAAAATAGGAGAAGTCCCCAGGTAGAATTTGTTTCAGGGATCTCTGGATTCAGGGTCTAGAATGACCTATCTCCTCGGTTTCTCTTTCTCTTTCTCTTTCTCTTTCTCTTTCTCTTTCTCTTTCTCTTTCTCTTTCTCTTTCTCTTTCTCTTTCTCTTTCTCTTTCTCTTCTTTCTCTTTCTCTTTCTCTTTCTCTTTCTCTTTCTCTTTCTCTTTCTCTTTTTCTCTCTTTCTCCCTCTCTCTCTCTTTCTCTTTCTTTCTCTGTTTCTGTCTCTCTGTTTCTGTCTCTCTGTCTCTGTCTCTCCCTTCCTCACTCCCTCCTCCTCCTCCTTTCCCCCTTTCCCTCCCTTTATTTCTGTTTGATGCCATTTAATTTTCTCCTACTGCCAACAACCTTTAAACACATCCATACAATCTGTTTGAAAGCTTTCTCTCACCTCTGATGTGTACCATATAAAATTTTCGGGGAGAAGGTACTGTGTACAGTCAAAGCCCCACATGATGGCACCCATGAATTTCAACTTCCAAACACCTCCTGGATATGTTAATCTCTGTATACTTCCAGAAAATTTCACTCAGAGCAGCTTCTGTCATTCTTTGCCTGAATTTCTGCAACAGTTTATAAGTTGCAGATCTAAAGCATCTCCCACTTCCTACCTCCAATTTCTGGATAGTTCTTGACACTTGAAGCACCTTCCCAAGTTACTCACACACATAGATCGTCCTCCATGTTAAAGTTAGAGAAGTATTTTCAAAATACAAATTTGATCATGTCCCATTTCATAGTCTTTTGTGTAACATGCATCCATGGCTTTCCAGAATTCTGAACTTGTCCTTCAGAGCCCATTGCTATATGGCCACTTGCTCCCCTCTCATTCTTGTTTCAGCATGTTTCCCTTATATTTCCTCACAAAACAGTGGCCTTTATTTTTCCTATCCTCTTAAGTGGACATTTTCTCTAGATAAAGGATTTTTCTCCCTCTCCATTCTTTTCTTTGCTCTTCTCACTGACAAGTTAATCCTGACTAGTTTTAGACCTTAGCTAAATGTTTTAGTTCCCAATTGCTACTTAACATTACCAAAAGTGTAGTGACTTAAAACAACAGTAAGTTATTATCTTACAGTTCTGGAGGGAAGGACTCTAAATCAGTCTCACAGGACTAATATCAAGATGTTGGCAGGATTGGTTCCTTCTGAAGGCTCTAGGGAAAAATTCATTTTTTTTTTTTTACCTTTTCTAGTTTCTAGGTCATGCCTGCATTCTTTGGCTCATGGTCCCTTCTCCATTTCCAAAGCCAGCAGGATAACATCTTCAAATATTTCTCTCTGATTCAGGTCCTCTGCTCCTGTATCACATTGACTTCTCTGAATCTGATTTTACTGTCATCTCCTAGGAGGACTTTCACAATTATTTTTTAAACTTTTTTTAATGTTTATTTATTTTTGAGACAGAGCGAGACAGAGCATGAACGGGGGAGGGTCAGAGAGAGAGGGAGACACAGAATCTGAAGCAGGCTCCAGGCTCTGAGCTGTCAGCACAGAGCCCGACGCGGGCTCGAACTCACAGACTGTGAGATCACGACCTGACCCGAAGTTGGACACTTAACCGACTGAGCCACCCAGGGGCCCCTAGGACTCTCACAATTATACTGGGCACACTAGGATGACCCAGAATAATCTCTCCATCCTAACTTAATGATTTCTGCAAGGTCCCTTTTGTCATATAAGGTACCATATTCATAGGTGCCAGGGATTAAAAAATGGCCATCTCTGGGGAGTATTATTCTGTCTACTAGCTACTTCTTTTTACAGGAACCTTCCCAGACTTCCTTTATTTGATGAAATCTCTCTAATATGTACTATCCATCTTCATTTAGTTGTAACCTCCCCTGTACTAGACTCTAAGTCTCATGAAAGCAAACATTCTATCTGTTTTAGGAACCATTCTAATCACAGTGTCTAGCATAGCATCTGCAATATAGTAGACAATAAATATTGCTGATGAACAGATTAAAATCCTTAGACTTCTAGAACAATTTAGTAAGCCTTTACTTTTTCGCATTTATTTTTTGTGTTAAAAAACACATAACATAAAATTTACCTTCTTAGCTGTTTTAAAGCATACAGTTCTGTAGTATTGATATATTCACACTGTTGTGAAACAGATTTTCAGAAATTTTCCATTTTGCAAAACTGAAACACTATACCCATTAAACAACTCCCCATCCTCACTCCTCCACTCTAGTCCCTGGTGACCACCATTCTTTCTATTTCTATGAATTTGATTAATTTAGGTGCCTCATATAAGTGAAATCCTATGGTGTTTGTCTTTTTGTGACTGGCTGATCACACTTAGCACATGCGGTATACACATAGAATAGAATATTATGCAGCCTGGAAAAGGAAGAAAATCCTGTCTCATGCTACAATAGTAAGATTTTTGTTACATTTTAAATGCTCTTGACTTTATACTTGTATTAAATTCTAAATGCTCTTGTATTTAGAATTATTTTGTATTAAATTCTAATGCCCTTGACTTCTTACTTGTAAATTTGATATTTTACGCTCATTTGAATGGACATCTCAATGAACCTATCTTAAGAAAGAAAAACACAGGACAACCTTATCTGCAATCCAATATCACTAATATTCTCTTTAAGTCATTCTTATACTTTATCCTAAACTGCCATATATACAACAAAGTATAGGTAGGTGATGATACATAGATAGATAGATAGATAGATAGATGATAGATTCATCACTGGATCATCAATTTGGACATTTTATAGAAGGTTAAGATAATATCTCACATTGCTTCTCAGATACCTTCAGAAGTTAGCACAGTGTTCTTGATACATTAAATACAAATGTGATGGATTGAATATCACTCCAACAACCTAACTTCATTACATTGCTTGTATAAGACAGGAGGACATCGAGCCTAGAAATGAACAAAGTACTGCCATTGATGATATATGTTTTAGTTTAAGTGCAATTTATGCATTTGAGTACACCCCACTTGGTGAAAGTCATTTTAGTAAATGAACTTTAGGATATGCTGCTTCAAAACCACTGTGTTTACTTGATAGTCCATAAATTCTCTGTTGGAGATATTATGGTCTACAACGGATTCTACTTAATTGGCACATCTCAGTGGAAACTGAAATATGCCAATTAGACAATGATTGTCTCATTTAATTACATAATTGCTCATATGAACTATCAGATACATTTAAATTAGAAAGGATTTTTGAAATGCAAAACATTGACCAAATTGTGTATGTACATAATTAAGACAAATTAGAAATGCAGATGTTGGGCACGATACAAAGCATTATCATGAAGGCATATTCCTATTTTTTCTGTTATTGTTGTTCAGCAGCTTAATGAGTATTATAATCAATCTGGTCAACACAAACCCAAAATATACCTAATAACCAAAGTCAAAAACTGAAATTTTAAGTCTGTATTAATACGCTATGATATTATTTCAGAATCCCAACAAAGCCAGAGACCAAATAGAGCTGCTGCTTTTTAATACTTAAATGTTCTTAAATGAGGCATTGATTTAAAAATGAATTAATTTCTTATACCAATCACAAAATACATTTTAAAATTTTAAAACAGCCTTCATACTGAGCGTGTAAGTCAACAGGATGTCCCTCTGATACAGATGATCCAAGTACCAAGGTAGTTCAAATAGAAAAGTGTATTTCATGCAAAAATCTCCTATTTGCTAATATTAATTTATACAACCTGGCGGATATGAAGACATTCATGAGGATGTGATATTGACAGCTTTCCCTAATTGTTAGCAGGGCATTGATAATTATTTGCCAAGAATCTGCTCTTATTTTACTCCACAACTTAATTTTATTTTTGGCAATTTGTATTTCAGAATTTGTGTTACACATTGTGAAAAAATAAGTCCTGTGTTTTTTTAATCAATGATTTTTAAGCAATAACAAATTATATTTTTTGTGCAATGACTTAGGAATATACTGGGTAGGTGTGAGTATACTAATTGTATTTTGTTCAATACAACCAAGCTCTCTTGTTAAACAGTCTAAACAAGTAACGTTATATTATAGCATTAAAAATTTTTTAAATATAGAAAATAGCCAAAAAGATTTAAACAAATAGCTAGTAATATCACTATATAAAACAACAATTTACTAACATTTTCATTGCATAATTACCATGTACATTGCTTACTCATTTTTTGTCAGCGTGTGCCTGTTATTTAAAATATTGAACACATGATTATCATTACTGTCTGGAACTGAAAATCCATATATCATATTTCCTTCAACAGTTTGATTTTTTTATCTTATTTTACATTTCATAAAACATTTCAATAAGTACCATAGCAGATTATTTCTTCAGTATAGATCTTAAATATGGAATTACTAATCAAGTGATATGAAAAATGTAAGAGTTTTGATGCAAATTTTATTTCCAGAAATATTTTTAATCAATTTATAATCCAGTTTTCCAAATCTATGATAAGAATTGTCCAAGACAAAGTTCTAAAAGGGCCCAGAGCAATCCTACCCCTGTTGTGTACCTTTTACATAACCCCAGCACTGAGTGTACATGAAACATAACTATGATGGCATGGTGGTTCTTTTGATTAGTTTATGTTATGTGGCAAATGGTGATAAGATAGTCATTCCTGTTAAGACATGATGTTAGAGAAGACTATTGGAGCTGATTGAGGGGTAGAAGAAGTCAAAGAGGAAGGACCTGCTGGCATGGGAAAAGAAATAAAAAAAAACAAATAGCTATGCTGTGAGCTGCCTATGGGAGGTACATGGCAAAGAACTGAGGTTGCTTTTAGAAGATGAATGTGGTCCCCAATCCACAGCTAGCATAAAAATGGGGACCTCAGTCTGACACCTATAGGAAACCAAATACCTCCAGCAACCATATGTGCTTAAAAAAAGGACCCTAGGATCCTTAATTTCAGCTTTTTGAGATCCTAAGCAGACACACCTGTTTAGTACTTGGATATTCCATCTAGTCTAATTGTTCATGCACTTTCATTCAGGACAATGTTAACTACAGAAATTCACTGCAGAAAACTATCACTGTTTATGACCACCATATCCTCAATTTGTGTGCTTAAGAAAATGCTTCTTCAACCTCATCAAAGTCAACAGGACATTAATCCCTCCAACTATGTCTTGTCATCCTGCTGTTGCCTTTACTTTCTTCATTATTCGACTCAGACTCAAAATTTGATCATTTAATAACACCTACAAATGCTATTTTCATTTTCTATTGTTGAATAATAAATTACTAAAAGCTCAGAGGCTTAAACACAAAACATGTTTATTATCTCACTACTTCCATGGGTCAGGACCCCAGCCCAGGTTAAACTGGATCCCAATCCTCTTCTAAGCTCTTGGCAGAATTCATTTCTTTGTACTTATAGGACTCACAGTAGCTTGCTTCTTCAGTGCCATTAATAAAGCTTCTTTGAATTCAGGGAAGGCTTGTCCCTATTATTATTTTTTTTTTTTACAGGGATCAACAGATTAAGTAAGTAGGACTTGCTTAAATCCTACCCAGGTTAATCTACCTTTAACTCAGAGTCAAGCCAATTACAGCCTTAATTATAGCTGTAAAACCTCTTAATCTTTGCCACATAATACAATTTAATCACAGCTATACCAGGGGTGGGAATCTTTAGGGCCATCTTAGATTCTTGCCTACCACAGAATTGGTACCTATTATATATATATATGACACATTATCCTTTGTATTTCACTTCCCTAGCAGAAGAACAATTCTGAGTGAACCCAAACATCTGCCTTAATGTAATGCATTGTGCTTGGTCAAGTAAACATAACTGTATCACATTACACCTCTTCAACCTAGATATCTCTTTGTGTATAATGTCATATACACAATTGCCTTTTTATAGATCTTCCTAAACATCTCAGTAACACCTTATAGTCACATGTGCATACCTAATTCATATTCACTTTCCTAAGAATTGATCCAACTCTTGTGCTCCCTCACATAATAAAGAGCATTTTTAGATACACAAGCTAGAAATCTGATACTTAATCCTGAAATCTGGAAAGGTGGAATGCAAGTCCATTGAGGCTGTGACTATAGAAAAAGAGATTGGAAAGGAGGATCAGAACAGTGTGTGTTTGATCATTACTCTCTACATTTAGTAAGGTATAAGAAGAAGGAGATGAGGTCATGGAAGGATTAGATGGCTTGAAAAGAGAAATGGAAGAAAAAAGTCATAGCACTTAAAGATGAAGGCCTACAGATTTAGAGAATTTGTGCTTCTAGATTCCAAATAATGGGAAATAGTATTGAAAAGTTTTTAAGAATAAAGGCACATTAAGACTCAATTTGCCAGCAGAGATCAAATTAAGCTTGTGGCTTTTCCACCCAAGTGTTACCATTAAATAATGGAGGGGAGGGAACATTGAGACTAAAAAAATAAATTAATCAATATTAAGAATAATATATAGGTAATGAGTTTGGTGTGATAATTTCTGTGTTACTGTCTGGAGGCCAGTGAATCAGAAATACTCTTATGTAAATTACCTGATCTCAAGGAGGTGGAACATAACTTTCTACTTCTTAAGTGTGGGATGCCCCATAGTCACTTACTTCCAAAGTGTACAAAATCAAGCAAGAGGAGGGTAACTTTACATTCAAGAAACCTGACAAGCACTACTTTAGCAAAGTAATCAAGGTCAACATCAACAGTGGTAAGTCATGTTGATTGTGGGTACCCTTGATACATTCTGATTGAAATGGCATTTAACATCTGTGGTTTTTCTCCCTAAAACTTTATAACCCCAATAAAATCATGAGAAAATTTCAGCCTAATTCCTATGGATGAGCATACAACAAAACACCTGACTAGAATTCAAAACTGTCAAAGTGGTCAAAGCAAAGAAAAATGTGAGAAACCAATACGGGTAAGAGAAAATTAAGGAAAGAGACAAAAAAAAAAAAAAAAATGTAATGTGGTGTCCTAGATGGAATCCAGGGACAGGAATAAAAAAAAAAAAAAAAACACAACAACTAGGTTAAGATTAAGGTATTCTGAGTAAAGTATGAATTTTGATTCAAAGCAATACATAACAAAAATAGTAACATATATCAATATGTATGGTTCATTAACTATAACAAAGTTAGCATATTAAGGTAAGATGTTAATTATAGAGGAAACTGAGTGGAAGGTGTATAGAAACTCAATACTATATTCATAATTTTTCTTTAAAATATAAAAGTATTGTAAAAAAACACAAAACTTTAGTTTGAAGGATCAGCATGAGGAACTTTAGAGGTTATGAACTTCATCTGTTTTTGACTGTAATGATGATTACAAAAATTTCAGTATGTAATAAATTCTCATAGTATGAAAGAAAAACACCACACCACCCATTGCCCCCACACACATACATCAGTATGCAAAACTGATTCAAACATCAGAATATTGGTGGGTTTTGTCAAAGTTAACCTATCAGTTGTGAAATATTAGAATTATGTACAATATAACTATTGGGAGAGGCTGGTAAAGAGTATATGAGATATTTCTATGTTATCTTTTACAACTTTATGTTAATTTATGGTTATCTCAGAAAAAAGTTAAGTTTAATTAAATAAATTATATGGAAACACAGTACTCCCAGAATAGCCCAAACAATTTTGAAAAGGAAGAATCAAGTAGTAGGACTGACACTATCTGATGTCAACACTTCTTTAAAACTTCAATTGGGGTGTCTGGGTGGCTCAGTTGGTTGAGTGTAGGACTCTTGATTTTGGCTCAGGTCATCTGTGCTTATACTGTGGAGCCTGCTTGGGATTCTCTCTCTCTCTCTCTCTCTCTCTCTCTCTCTGTCCTTCCCTGCTCATGCTCTCTCTTTCTCTCTCTCAAAATAAATAAACATTAAAAAAGTAAAAATAACACTTCAATAATCAAGATACTTCAGTATCTGTATAAGAATAAATACACACAAATGAATCAAAAGGGAATGTTCAGAAATAGATCCACACATAATGTAATTTGATTTTGAATAAAGTTGTATAGGTAATTCAATAGGAAATGCATAGGTTTTTAAAGTAATGGTGGAAAAAAATGGGTATGATTATCTAAAGAAATAGAAAGATGAGGGTGAGGGGAGAAACTGAGAAAGAGACAAGAGAAGACAATACATTAACCGTTATATAAATATTAAGTTGAAATGATTCATAGACCTAAAAGTAAAACCTGACATAATGAAGCTGCCAAGCAAAAATATAACTAAAATTTAAGCCTGAGGTGTTTTTGTTTGTTTGTTTGTTTTTGTTTTGTTTTTGGTTTTTTGTTCGCTTGTGGGTGTTTTTTTTGTTTTGTTTTTGTTTTTGTTTTTGTTTTTGTTTTTGTTTTTTTGGAGAGGGTCGATAAGGAATAGTAAGCAGAAAACATTAAGGAACAAATCAATAAGCTGGCTTACATCAAAATGAAAAACTTCTGCTCTTCAAAAGATACTAGTTAGCTAATCCAAAGACAAGCCACAGACTGGGAGAAGTATTTGCAAAAAGCATATCTAATAGAGGGCTGCTATCCACAACTCTTACAACTCAGCCATAAGAAGATAAATAACCCAACAATCAAATGGACACAAGACTCAAACAGACACTTGTCCAGTTAAGATACACATATGATGAACACATAAAAAATGAAAACTTCTTTCACTAACCTCAAGTCACTAATGACAAAATTTCATTATTCATTAGTGAAATGCAAATAAAACTCTAATGTGATACCACCATATATCTATTAAAATGGCTGATTATGTCAGTAACAAGACGAAGTGCAGAAGAGCAATTGGGACACTCACATATATTGCCGTTGGGAATGCAAAATAGAGCAGTCCATTTGGGACACAGTTTTGTGATTTTCTTATAAAGTAAGCAACATTTACATATACATCCAAGCAACAGCATTCCTGGATATTTACCTGAACGAAATGGAAGACATATATCCATTTATTAAGTTTCATTAAGGGTTTATTTATAATTGCTTCAAACCAGAAATACCTCATATGTCCATCAACTGATGAGGTGTTAAATTGTTGCATCCATATTTAGAGTAAATAAAAAGAAGTAAAAAGGAGGAAGCTAATGATATATGCAAGAATGTGGATGAATCTCAAATACATTATGTAAGTGAAATAAGTCAGGCACAAAACCACATTTACTATATTATCCTGTTACTGTAAATTTCACAAAAGACTACAATTTATATTATTATAAATTGCTGTATATTATATAAATATATATTAAATTATATAAATCATATATAAATTATATACATATATATATATATATATATGCAGGCAGAATGCATATTGGCAGTTGAAATGCTCTAAGGAGGGAACTGACTACAAAGAAACACCAGGGAAAAAGGCAATCTGTCACCAATAGGTCACCAAATGATAAGGGCCCTGAGAAATACAACTTTTTTTACACCCTTTCATGATATTGATACCTATAGATGTGAGATGATTCTGTAGTTATGGAAGCAATGTGAGGGGGTGGGTGGAGACTATCATGTCTTTCCATTATTAAGAAACTAACTTTGGTAACCTTATGGATTTACTTTTCTTCTTTTTAACTTTTTTTTTATTTATTTATTTTTTTTTATTTGCTGTGTCTTTCATTCTGGAAAGTCCAGTTCTTCTAAAGAATAGAGTCTCTTGGGGCGCCTGGGTGGCTCGGTCGGTTGAGCGTCCGACTTCGGCTCAGGTCATGATCTCACACTTCGTGGGTTCGGGCCCCACATCAGGCTCTGTGCTGATGGCTTAGAGCCTGGAGTCTGCTTCAAATTCTATGTCTTCCTCTCTCTCTGCTCCTCCCCCGCTCATGCTCTCTCTCTCCTTCAAAAGTAAATAAAAACGTTGAAAAAAAAATTAAAAAAAAAAAAAGAATAGAGTCTCATACACAGGTTAAACTATTTTAATTTTTCTCCTGGAGTTTATTTTAGAAATGCAAATCCACTGAGGTAGATAGGTAGATTTCCTGCCGCGAGCCAATTAAACTGTGTCATCGGAGAAATGTGCCTAACAAATCTCTGGAACCCAAGCCTGCTGAACTATCTGAGTCAATAATTTCCTATTTTTGTATAGGCCAGAATGAGTTATGTTTTTGGTCATTTATGTGCTGAAAGAGACCTAACTGATATATCAATAATAAATGTTGAATGTTTTATGACATTTTCTAGATGTGTAAGTAAATATTTATTAAGGTGGTTCAAAAATGATAGAGGTAGTTTCCTGAAATTTTAAATTCATAAACTCATTTGCAACCATAAAATATGTTTCTGATTTCCTCTGAGAATATTGCTTTAAAATACAGACTCTAAAACAAATTCTTTAGAATGATTATTTTCAAACTGGCAGGTTTCTCCAATAATCTAATCAGTCGAGTATCAGGATGAAGCAGAAATGCTACAGACTGTAGATTTGAAGCTATATCATTTCAAGGGTTTTTAGACCAGTAAAAATCCCAGAAAGTTCTTTGTGTTTTTCCCATTGGTAAATCATATGAATATTTACTGTTTCTTCTCTATCTGTGAAAAATATTCAGATCTCTGACTTATTTTAATGTATGAAACAAATATTGTCACATCTACAGAGGTAAGTATATTTGAACAGATGAGGCTTTGCTTAATTATTCCTTTATGCCCTTAAATTAGATTAAGTTCTTAAATGAAGCATTTGGTGAGAGTATTGATGTCTTGCTTTTAGCCCCAGAATTACAAGCTTAATCACCACAATCCAACTGAGTATGAGATATAAGGGGAATTTTTAAAAATAAGTTATAAGGTCAAAATACCCTATTAATGTTATATATAGAATTATTATTTACCAACTATACCAAATCGGGAATTTATTTAAAACAATCCAGAATTAATACACAGCGCAATGTAGTATCTCCTCTTTGACTCTTAGCAAATTTCTAAATCTATCTTCTATAAGGCAAAGCTTATTCTTTGCTTTTTTTTTCTGTAGAGTTTAGCGACTGTATATAATTATAATGTAAATTTTGGACCATATTTTAAGACTGTAATTTGTTTAGTAACTGATATTTTCATTCCTGATCTAGTTGCTCAGGGTAAAACAGTTGAAATCATCTCGAATCTCTGTTTTTCTCAATCCCCATGTTCAGTCTTAAGCTCCTCATAGTCTTATTGAAAATTTATCTTGGATGTAATTACTTGTTTCCACACCTACCGTTATCACCCTGCCACCATCCACCATCATATAGTTTCCAACATGGTACTCCTGTTTCTACCTTTGCCATTCACACCCCAACCATAGCATGGCAGCCAGAGTAATCCTTTTAACACACGAGCAAAGTCGTATGACTTTTCCACTCCACATCAGTGGCTTCCCATCTCACAATCAAAGCCAAAATCCTTGCAGTTGTCTAAAATGTCCTATGTGAACAGCACATTTGTTATTTGTTGGCCGTCATCTGACCCTCCATCATTCCTTTTCAGCTATTAAATCATTTTGCTGGTTCTGAAATATCCCAGGTGATTTATAGCTCAGAAATATTCTCTCTACTTTGATTGTTTTCCTTAACATAAAGACACAACTGACTACATTCCAGCCATTGTGCTTATGTCACTTTATTCACAGGACTAACAGTGTGTGTAATAATAATGAGACTGAACCCTGTCCTGACTAGTAATCCCATTTCTTTCTGACTTACTTCTCCCTGGCACTTACTATTTAACATATTACAGGTTTTACTTTTTTGTTTATTAACTCTCTCTCCTACTGGGATGTCTTCCTCAAGATGACTGCATTTCTTGTGTGTTTTGTTTACTGTATCCAAGCACATGAAACATACATACATGTGTGTGTATATGTAGTGCCTACCACATAATGGATGCTTATTTGGTACTTGTGAATGTATTAATAAACAGAAATCTAATTAATGTGCTTATTGGTTTTAATTATGAGACTAAAACAATTTAATATATAATAAATGGTCCTTAGGCTGTACTTTTGTATATATTGCCTATAGTGTCTAATTAAACCCATATAAATAATGAAAACTAGAGTTCAGGGATCTTAGTAATAATTGTGCTTTTAAGAGCTATGTAAAAGAAGAGAATAAAGTTAAAAAGAAAAAGTCAGAGCCAAGTAATTATTCCAGTCAATTAATTGGTATATATCAAATGCATGAATTATCTGCTAATGAAATTCTCTTCATTATGCTCATCATTAGAATTTTCTTTAATCCTAAAGGGCACTAGCCCAATATTCTCTTCTCTCTACATTCTTTTACACAATCTCCCCATGTCATGCCTAGAAGGTCACAGAGTTAATTGGCTGTTGAGTACTTAAAGTAGCTAATTCCATCTTATAAGTTATCTGATTTTCAATTTTAAAGTTCTTTGGTCAAGGTTACAAGATTAGCATAACCTCAAATTAAGAACATGTTTCTGGGCACAGCAATGCTTCCTTAGTCAGTAGCTCAATGAACTTATTGATGGTGATGTAATTGCATGGAAATTCAGCTGCGTTTACTGAAACTGGAAAGTACAATATATGCTTTTCCTTATGATATCTATGTTAGGCTTATAACACTTTCCAAGGTGTTGTGACTCAAAGGGTGTTCAAAGGTGTTGGGAATCAAAGGGTGACAAATCAGTAATTTTTTTTTTAAATCCTTAATCATATTAGCTAATATACGTGTTTATTTTAATCATTTTGGGTTGTTATGAAGTGATCCTCTCCACTTTTATCTTCTAACCACAATTTCCTCAGAATATACTTTTTTAATTCTCACACAAATGTTTATTACATTATTTGTTTTATTCTTATTGCACAGGGTAGGGCTCCAAGATTCTGAGTATCATAATGGTTATTGTTACAAATCAGGAATCACACAGTTCTGACTTATGTACCTTTACTCGTCTATACATATTGCAAACTCCTACAGGTGTCAGATTCCAGTATGTAAGTCAGTGTGTATGAAAATAGGAAGATAAAGAAGTGGGCAAGAGTGGAATTGAAGAAACAAAACAAATGAGCAAAGGGTAAAAGAGAAGCAAGCCAAGAAACAGACACTTAACCATAAAGAACAAACTGGTGGTCCCCACCATCCCCACTATGGGGGGCATGGGTGAAAGAGGTGATGGGGATTAAAGAGGGCACATGTGATGAGCACCGGGTGTTGTATGGACGTGCTGAATCAGTATATTATGCATCTGAAACTAATATCACGCTGTATGCTAACTGGAATTTAAATAAAAACTTAGAAAAAAAAGAGTGTATGCTCAATCCATAAAGACAGCCAATGCTTAAATTCAGTTTATTGTTGCCTTGTGATAGTGCAATCACAGAATTGCAGGATTTTCCATGACTGTATGCTAACTATATTGGAATTAAAATAAATAAATAAATAAATAAATAAATAAATAAATAAATAAAAATTAAAAAGTCAGATTACAGACTTTTAAATATTGTACATTCATTTGTAAACACTGTAGCATATTCCTAACAATGTGCAGTCTGATTATAAATGGCTGGTTTAAATGTTACACTATACCACATTCTTCCCACTAATTTAAATTAGTGGCTGATAATATTGTTCTTTTTTGGGGTGCCGTGAGGGCCAATACTTTATTATGAAGGATTAAAGCCTTTTTATTCTTTCTTTCTTTCTTTTTTTTTTTTTTGAGTATGGTTGACACACAATGTTGCATTAGCAAAAGAGATTTCGTTAATTGTATTATAATCGCACTGTATGATAATATTCTTCTTAAAGCTGTCAGTTCCCAAATGACTGTTAACATCATAAATCATTAAATTCTATCCTCTTGATCCTCCAGATAAGTGATTTCCCGCCTGAGCCCCACTCAACTGTAGGATCGCCAGAAATGGCTCAAGTATCCCTGTAGGGAATAAGAGGAATACTGAGTAGTCAGAATTGGTGATTTCTTGAGCTTACCTCAACCAACTGCGCAATATTTTTCTGGTAAAAATTTGGAAAGTTAAAGTCCGATGTTGTGTACAATTAATGACACAGTGTTAATTCAAACTGAATCAAAAATCATTAAATTCAGTGATGACTTCACTTTCTGCTTTAAAAACAGTCCTTGTATGAATGCAGTGAATTTAAGAAGTCTGGAAGTATGTCTTTAGCTACTTTTCCTACAGCACAATCTAATGGGGTCAGATTGTATGGCATGTACAGGCTGCTCAATTCCAATGTATTCAGTTGATTTACCCTCTGTGTGTGGCAAGGGTGGAATTTTCCTGGGAATAATAACCTGGTCGTGGGTGTATCACTGTCCTACTAATTAAACTTGCTTTAGAACAGTGTCTGGCCATGTGGCAAATTGTATTACTTGTCCTAATGTTTATATGCTTTCTGTAAACAATTTGTATATCCCTGGTGTCCTACTTTATGCCTTACTTTTAAGACCCACAGCTGCTTTGTTTCCTATATAATGATATAAAGTCCCCTTGCCTTGCCCATTTCTCCGTGGCTGAAAAGTGTGTATTTTTTCTCAGCTTGAAATACTATAGTTTCTCATCCTGCTTAATTTATACATGTAATAAACTTACCAATAATTTATTTGTAATTTCGTATTGATCCGGGAAAATCATTAGACATTTCAATATCTAAGTCAACATTAAAGGGTCATATTCTATAATTAAGCTGTTCTATAAGTTTGGAGTTGGTGGTTTAGCTAGATGTCACAGAAATGTAATAAAAAAGACTCAGGTCAGTACATTAGATTGAAAGAAAGGTACTGAAGAAAACTTGAAATAACACAGAAAATGACAAAATAAAGATATTTAAAAAGGGGCATCATAAAAATGACCAAGAATACTTTCAGAAATGGAGAAAAGAATGAGAGATTCTTGCCTTCCTTTTTCATTAAAAATGGAAATTACCAGATATTGTCCACTATTTCTTTATTCTTTAAGACAACTTGATACCTCTATATCATAGTCCCATTGATCTTATAATTAATCTAATATAATTAATTAATCTTATAATTAATCTAATATAAGGTAGGATAGGAACTGCCTATCCTACCTATTCCTTATTTGTTTAACTTTGATTCTCACTAACAACAGAGATCTTGCTCTTTGCATTTCCTGCTTATATTCATCTTGTCAGTTGTTAAACCACACCCTCTCCTAATAGATTACTCTGCTGTTATGTTTTAATGTCTTCTTGCAAATGCTGCATATATGTACTGTACATCTTCCTTCATTAAAGAGAAAACTCCACCCTCATCTGAGCATTATGGAACTCAAACCGACCCTTTACATTTGATCCACGGCCCTTTTGAGTCTGCTTCAATCTTCCAGGTGAGGGGCAAACTTAGGTAAGTTGCTGCCAATCCATTATTTTGCCCTCACCCCCAGATAAGAGGAAAGTGGTAACAACTTTTTATCCACTGGACTTGGAAATATGATAAGTGAAATGAAAATACAGGCTTCTGAGGATTGGTATCTACTTTGGGTAACCAATGATCAGAATGGATGTTGAAATTGGACTTTTCCTTGTCATCTCTATATATGGCCTTTCTCTATTCTCTAGGAAAGAAAAAAAAGATTGCCCTCTAAAATGTCTGGTCTTTTCAAGCTGTTATAAGCTATTTATGAATTATTCTGGCTATTATTTTGTGGAAAAACCTGAGAAATTATATTTCTAGGATTTTGTTTGACCGAGCTGGCAGCAAGTTTAAAAAGCCCTACTCAGAAAATAGCAAGACTCCTCAAGGGGGGACTATCGCAGATAACCTGGCACCCCTTTCTCCATCTCCTGATTTATTTTTCCCTATAGCATATATGAACATTCCATATTCCATACGATATCTACATAAATTTCATTCCTGCTCTCAGTACCATCACACTTGAATACAATTTCATGGAAGCAGGATCTTGTCTATTTTATTCACTGCAGCCTCCTTAGCACCTAGAACAGTTTTGGCTACAGAGTTGACACTGAGAAAATGTTTACAGAAAGAATAAGTGAATTCCTGGAACTGGTTCAGATATGATAAATAGTTCTAGTTGAAGTGATGTAGTGAAGACCTCCACTGGACTCAAGCTACAATGCCAACTCTTCCCATGATCTCAAGTCGGCTGGCCTGCTCTGGGAGTTCTGGACTTTCCAGCCCACACAGTCCCCTGAGAATGATTTCCAAAAATAAATCTCCCCATCTCTCTCTCTCTCCCTCCACAAAAACCTGCACACACACACACACACACACACACACACACACACACACAGTTTTAGTCTGTTTCTGTTTCTCCAGGAAAGTCTGGCTTATAGTGATTTTGCTTGAGATACTCTGATTTTTTTTTCTTATTAATTCACAACATAATAACGGAATACTTCTGTTCCTCATTATCGTTAGAGTGGAGTTTCACTCATGAGAATTCAGCTTGAACATCATCAGAGCCATTATTGAGAACCCTGAGACTTCCAATAAGGAAGGAACTACTTGGGTTCTATTTGGAAACCAGCCTAGCCCCCTCCCCTGAAAAATAAAAACAAAAATCACAATAACAAATGCCAGTCATTCTGTACACTGAATCCTTATTAAGATAAAGGGAGGCAATATCTCTCTCAATAATCATGTCAGGAAGAATTTGTGACCAAACCACTACCTTAATGTGGTAACCCAATAAGAAGAACTTAAACTCAATGACAAGACATCACATATCAGTCAAAAAACTTCTCCCTTGGGAAAGCAAACATCAAGAATGAATCTCTGGTGCTTTTCATCAGTCTAAGCCACAGAATTTCAGGAATTTGTGACCTATTTATCTTCATTAATTCTAGTGTATTATATTACTACCACACTCACCCCTGACCCGTGCTCAAAAACAAACGTCAGCAGTCTTCATCAGATGACTCAAGCAGATGTGCTAACCAATGACTCTATGACTATTTAAGCATGAGGTTCACATCAGAAGTCAGTTATATGATGGCACCAGACCCATTAATCAATGATTGATTTAATATGGGGTAAGTTTACTTAATAAGAGCCCTATATCTTATTTCCTTAAAATCTGAATCCCCAAGCTGGAAACAACATAAGCAAAATAGAAATCTCAGACTTATCAGCCAAATACATTTTTGAAGCATTTTAGGACATGGGAACTACAAAATGAGGACCATTGAACAGATGTCTTTTTCATTCAGGTAGAATGTCAATGAAAGAACATCGAGAGTACATCACACTTGAAAATGTGTAAGTTTTTTTTAGTCATAGCTGAAGATAAGTTGTGACATAAACAAACAAACAAACTATAATAACTATACACATCAGACCCTAAGTTAAGAACGGGCCTTTTCATAGCCAATCATGTGCATGTATGCTATTGACTTATAAGAGCTGTACATTTCCTATGACTGCATTTCTGAGGTCATCATAATATATTAAAAATGTTAAATGTGCTTCACTAGGTCTTTTGATGGCTCTGTATATGAAATTATTTATCCAGTCCTGACTTACATATTCCCTAGGCAGTTTCAAAAGTTACCATTTACTGCCACACTGAGTGCTCTATGACTTCTCACGATGAAATTTATAATCAATCTAACCCCACTCATAATTTCTATTAGGATGTGTCCTCTTTATAAATGTCCCCATCATTTTTTTGGTTCACCTCAGCAAATTTATCTCATTTTATCAAAGAAGTTTTCTGTCTCCAAAAACTATTTTATCATCAACTGTCATTGTAGATTGTATTGTGATACTGAGAAATATTGTTCAAAACTCTCCCTCTCTGTAGCTGCCTACCCATTAACCATTATTCATTTTCCAATTGCTAGATAGAAATACCTAGTGGGCCTTGGGAAAATGTCTATACTATTACAACTCCATTAGAATGAAATTGAAAACTACCAACCGACACCTTCTCTGACCATGACAATGTTTTCCTATAGCAGTTCACTGCATATACTTCTACTTTTAAAACATAACTCCACAATAAATCTACCTTCTACCCTGCCACTTTTCAACAACAAGATTGCAACAAAACATTAGTGTTAAATCAGTACCTAGATGATATTGAGTGCGGACAGGACACACAAAGTGCAATAGGACACCGTACAATATGTCAAGAAAGTTACCTATTATGTGTTGATAGAAATTGAATTCTCAGAGATAAAATGTGATTTCCAAATGCCACCTGGCCTTCTATCTGACACATTCATACCACAACCTTCTGATAAAAATTGAAAGACTGTTTTGCTAGGGTTGGTCAAAAATTATCAAGTTAATCAAATTCACTGCCTCCTAACTTCAATCACCTTGAAATACAAATCCTTTCCATCTTCCTTGATTCTATGCTACTCCTAACTCCCCTACACCACTTGCTGCATTGTTTTCATCTTCCAAGCTCTAACATTGACATAGTAATTAACCCTAGAAGTTTAGCTATAAAAATCTACTGATGTTGAAGTAATTTTCAAGGATGCCCCATCCATGCCCTTATTTCAACTTGTTTGCCATCATTTTTTTTTTTTTCTAATTTTCAACTGCTTGGCTCCAATACTCTGACAATAATCTCACATCTAGTGATTTGGAATTATTTGCATTAGGTCTTACTGGTATCTGAAATTTAATTTTGCCTAACTGATTCTGACTTTGCTTATGGATGTGCTTGCTCTAGGTTTCAAAAAAAGTGATATGTATCTATTTTTCCGCTCCTTATTTGAGGAAGAAGAGACAGGCAATCTCATAAATGATTGAGGCATTCATAGACTGTAGCAAGAATAAATAGGATTTTTACCACTGAAGCCTTGGGAAGATCGCCTTAGAATTGGTACTGTCCCTCTGGCCATGTGTTTGAGTTATAGACAAAGGATTCTATTGTGGTGTCTCTAGGAATGTAATATATAATTTTCATATTTTGAGGTTTTTTTATTAAGTTTTTATATTAACTTCAAAACTGCCTGTCTTTTTCAGCTATTTATAGGTGAGCGTGAGGGGAGAAGGGAATTTGGAAAACATGCTAGCAATGACAATCTTCTGTGATTGAAGAGTTTTGGAAAGAGAGCTTTGATAAAGATTTTGATATTAAAAGTAGTCAATTAGTCTTCTGGAGCAGATGAAAAAAGGAGAATTAAAGCACTATATTCAGCCAACTTGTGCTCTTATCTATAGAGACTAGACTTGAAATGAGGAGACCAAATTAATTGGAATACAATATTAGTATGTCAGTTTATATGTTTTACAGACACAAGCATTCAATTAGTATTTGTACCAAAGAAACATGGATGACAAATATAATCTACCTTTAGAATAACTGATGTTATGAAAATGGAGAGACATTATCAGTCTCTCTGTTTCTATATCTATTTTTTTCCCTAGGAAATCCTGAAACAACTGACCATATAAACAAATTCATAAAGATCAGATGAAAACTAATTTGCTAATTACTTGAACTTGTCAGGGTGTGAAAGCAGACTTATCCTCTTTTTCTCTTAAGTTTCAGAACTGATTAAATTAAATAGTTCTCTAAGAGTGGCTTTACCTAAATAATTAATGCAATTATTTTCAAAGTATTTATCTCCAGGTTAGTGCATGCCCTCAAATCTTAGGGATTCTTGTGTCTTATTTTTCAGATAAATGTTTAGAGCAGAAATCCATTAAGACTAATCAAACCTGAGGCATTGTTGCAGGACACTAATTTACCTGAACCTATTAATTCTTGTCTGTTTTCAAACCATATTTACTTAAACAAGGGTCTGGAAACTGAGATAAAAACCCTTACCAAATGCATATAAAATAGCAAATACCATCATATATATGTGTATATACATATGTAAATACATGTATGTATGCATGTATATGTATATGTGTGTATAACATATGTAATGCATGCAACACAAGTATTAGTCAGGAATTCAATGCAAATATAATGTAGATTTACCTGCAAATAATTGTTAAAATGTATTTTGTTATGATCTCAGGAATTAATAGTATTTTTGTAATCTGTTAAGTGTACATCTGATGTAAATATGAGGATTCAGCCAAATGCTTCATATGGTAACAATGTAACTGCTACCTAAAAAGATAAGTGTTCTACATAAGATCTGGCAATTCTGTGTAGCATCAATTTGCATACTAAATATGTAATCTAAAAGCCAGCATTTCCCAGGTACCTTCATACCAAAGATGGACCTGCAAAGGATTCATGATTTGTAATTTACTTTCCAATGTAGGAAGTATACATACATATATATACATATATATATGTACACACATATATATATACATGTATACATTTATATACACATATACATATATACACATATATATACATGTATATATATTATACATATATACACATATATGTATATATATATGTGTGTGTGTATATATGTGTATAAATACATACTATCAAGGTCCATGAGATCCAATTTTAATTTTTGACTTTCTTTTCTTGAGCACTTATGTATTTTTGTAAGGATGGGCATTTCACAGTTTTTATTCTTTCATAGAGATTTTCTAAAAAAACAAACAAAACAAAAATAAAATAAAAACAAAGAATAAATTTTTAAATAAAATATAGAACTTATTATGCATTACAATTACTAAATAGTCTCATTGGATAATTTTGGAAATCTAGGATATAAGATTTTTATGATATTATTTTCTATGTATTGAAAAAAGTTATATTTCTTCACTATAAGAATTAACTCTTTATTACTCAGCAATTATCCCAACTACCAAAAAAAATAAATAAAAGACTAAAATGATATGAAAAGGTAAGAATGATGTAATTGTCCATAAGATGATGTTGAAATAAATCATCACTTTTTTCATTATCCTTGACTCTTCTTATTGTGTTTCCAAAATTTTGTATCAGCTTTTAAAAAAAAGGTATAAAAGGACTCTAGAGACATTATTTCTAGTGTTATTTAATGTTTTCATGCTTCATTAAACATAAGTGAAAATTCAGAATTTTCATTTTGTGCCTTAAGAGCAAAGAGAGGAAAATTGACAGAGGAAGATTTATCACAGTTATGAGACAAATTAGAAGGTGGATGCAAAGGGTTTGTGAACGGTACTCTAGCCTCTAATAATGAGAGTGAAATGGATCATATTAGCACTATCTCAGAGAGTTTCCATATGATATTATCTTAATTGAATTTTTATATTCAAGAATTAGTAAGTGAACAATGCATTTCTAAAAAAATCTCATCAAGTTAGTTACACAATTGGAAGAGCTTCATATTTGCAAAGTGAGTGTGGATCATTCTATCATGCTAAAAACATATGTGACAAAATGTGTATTCTAGGATGACCAAAATTTACTTGCTACTATTCATAAGTTGACAAATGCTAAAAGTGGCTATGTACACAAAAATTATTGGAAGTAAATTAATGATGTAGAAGTGAAAAAAAATAATTGGATTGATAGCTAAAATTGTTTTTTATAAATCCAAAATAAACATTTTTGTGCAGTTACAGAGCAAATTAGCCATTCTCTCTTTTTTAATTCTATCAAAATATTCATTTTTAAATTGTTACTGCTGTTGTATTCTGCTTGCTTTTATTTTTTTTCAAGTTTTTTCTTTAAATTCCAGTTGGCTTACATACAGTGCCCTATCAGTTTCAGGTGTAGAATTTAATGACTAATCATTTACATACAACACCCAGTGCTAATCACTGCTAGTGCTCTCCTTAATACCTATTACCTATTTAACCCATCCCCCACCAAGCTCCCCTCTGGTAATCCTCAGTTTGTTCTCTATAGTTAAGAATGTTTGCGGGTGTGCCTCTCCCTTTTTTGTCCCCTATGTTCATGTGTTTTGTTTCTTAAATTCCACATATGAATGAAGTCAAATAGTATTTGTTTTTCTCTGACTTATTTCTCTTAGCATAATATTCTAGCTCCATCCATGTCATCGCAAGTGGCAAGATTTCATTCTTGTAATGGCTGAATAATGTTCCATTGTGTGTGTGTGGGGGTGTGTGTGTGTGTATCACATCTTCTTTATTTATCACTCAATGGGCATTTGGGTTCTTTCCATAATTTGCCTATTGTTAATAATACATTGGTGTACATGTATCTCTTCAAATCAGTATTTTTGTATCCTTTGAGTAAATATCTAGTAGTACAATTGCTGGATCATAGGGTAGTCCTATTTTTAACTTTTTGAGGAACCTCCATAATGTTTTCCAAAGTGGCTGCACCAGTTTGCATTCACACCAAGAGTGTAAGAGGGCTCCCCTTTCTTCACATTCTGAACCAATATCTGTTGTTCCCTGTGTTTTTAATTTTAGCCATTTTGACAGGTATGAGATAATATCTCATTGTAGTTTTGATTTGCATTTCCCTGATGATGACAATATTGAGCATATTTTCATGTGTCTGTTAGCCATCTGTAGGTCTTCTTTGGAAAAATATCTATTCATGTGTTCTGCCCATTTTTAACTGGATCATTGGTTTTGGATGTTGAGTTTGAAGAGCTCTTTATAGACTTTGTATACTAACTCTTTATCAGATAAGTCATTCTCTCTTCAAAAAAATTATAAGCCTTTAAAATATTAAATAGGATTTCATGTTTAGGGGGTAAGTGCAAGAAGAACCTAAAGTATGGATAAGCTGGAGCATATTAGACTTGCATTAAAAACCTGGAATCAGTATTTATAAGATGGCTACATTACAGGTTTATGGATAAAAGTTACTGACAAATGAGTTGTACTCGAGGAATGTTGCCCACTTTCAAACTCAAGAAATTGTGAAAGAGAGTTTATGCTTACTATGTTTAATTTCTTCTTAAAATTTCTAATAAATTTGCTTGTCATTATTGCTTTACTCCTACCTTATAAATTATTTATAAAATGACTAGTCTTAATCTAATCCTTTTATAAGTGTATAATAACTTCTATCATACAGGACCAAATACCTGTAAGTTTTCAATAAGTCTTCAACATAGGAAAAACTGAAATTTAGGTGAAATAGCCAAATAACAACAAAGTTAATATCTGAGATTTATTTTTAAATTATTTTCATTAGTTGTTATTACCTCATGTTGGCTAAATCTTCTTAGCTTATATAAATACATTATAGTGATAAGAGGGGATTAAAATGATAATTTGAGCATTCACACAAGCCAGAGTAATTCAAATAAATCTCAAATCATATGACTCCATGTTCTAGAGTCTAGTAAAACTGAGATTATATTGACATAAAAAGAGAGGGCAGACAACCAGGACAAAACAGGTGGATGAAAATGATTAGGACAATATTCTCCTTCTTTAACATCATAATCCACCATAGCTTTATATCTGATTTAATGATTCCTTAAACAATACTGAACTGTATTGCATATGGACTGTTAATTGTCATACACTTCTGTATGCTTTTCAGATAGTTTCCCCAAATCCATCTGTCCTTTAAATCTAAGTATAGGTTTTCAGTGAAGTCTTTGGGAATCACATGAGGAAACAAATTAGCAGCATTTTGCTTATGGCCATTTTTATAAATTTACTTTGTTTAGATAATGTAGTCATAACCCATCACTAATTAACCTTAGGGCATGATACTTGTTGGTCTGTACATATATTAAAGCTGTTCTTTCAAATGTGTATCTGTACATATTTTTAAGTGTTTAAATCTAGAATAGAACCCGTGTTGAGTTTCTCTAAATACCAAGGTAGATAGCCAACCTTTTGATCAGAATCAGCAATCACTTTGAAGCTAAATAGCTGAAAAAAATCTGTTAATCAGATTACATGTAATGTTATCCATTATGGAAAAGGCTGCAAAAAATAGTTACATTCGTCAATATTTTCAAATCTATGTAGTAAGAAAATTCTTCTTTGTGCGTGAGTTGAACAAATATATTTTAAGTGCCTCTAGTGTTTAATGCACAGTTGTATGTTCAGGGATGCAGGATGATGCAGAGGGATCTGGTTCTGACCTGGGGAGCTACATTCAGGAACGTTGAACTCAGTTTTCTACCTGTATTAACCTCATGTAGGTACTATGCATAGTGTCAGGATTCTAATATCTGAAATCTGATTTTATGGATCTAAGGCATTTCTCTTCCACTTGCTAATTTGAACAATCATTGTCCTTATTTAAACATCTAAAAAAAAAGTTTATTCTTACGGTACTTACCAATAGGGGGTAGGTCATGTGTGTAATATGGATCTAATTGACCTAATTACACAAGTGTCTCCCCACCTCTATGTGGAGAAACTCACCCTTGCCAATGAATGCCTCAACCCTTTCTGTTATATACAGTTTCTGTTGAGTTACTACACATACTTTCTAGGAAATTCTCATTCTTTTAGAGTTCCAACTCTTTCTACCGTATCCCACTTCCATCAAAGTGACATTTGAGTACATAGGGGAGTGCAGTGTCTTTGTATTGGTGGGACAGAGGCCTCTCATCTGTGTCCACGTCTTTGTGATACTTTGTTACTGACTCGTCTGTGCAGCCAAGAAGTCCATGTCTTATTGCATCTGGTTCTTCTTGCCCTGCCCTTCTTGCCCGGAGAGGGTTGCAGCAAATGAAGGCTCCTCAGAGACAGGCCATGTCCCTGCCTCCTCCCCACGCCTCAATTCCCACTGGCACTCTGCCTCCCCGGAAGTCTACCTATGCCTCCTGTTGGCCACCTCCCCTCCTTGATAATCCCAACTAATTACTTACCTTTTCCCTGTCATTGCCATCTCTCTATAAGCTGTTATTGATTGATTAAATAATTAATAAATGAATATTTTGGGCCAACACAATCTATAACAATATGCTTGGCTCCACAGGGCTTGTGTGAATATTTGGAACCACATGGGAACCAAAGACAATTCTAAGTGGATTAATACAGGGGCTTCCCTCTGCTTATCTGCTTAACCACACCAAGGCATTGATTTTTTTTTTTTTTTTTTTTTTTTGAGAAAGAGAGAGAGCTCATGAGAATATAAGTGGGGGAGGGGCAGAGGGAAAGAGGGAAAGACACACACACACACACACACACACACACACACAGAAAGAATCCCAAGCAGGGATTAAATAATTGCTGGGTATGGAGCCTGACCCCAGGCTCAATCTCCCCATGGTGAGATCATGACGTGACCAAAATCAAGACTCTGACGTTTAACAGACTGAGCCATCCGGCCCCCCTTAATTTGTTCTCAAACAGCCATTTTACACTGTGTTGAAGTCATCCAAATCCTGAAGATAAGTCTCTTTGAAATCTCAAGCAGGTAGTAGGCAAAATATCCTTTGCTTTGGTCTTTGCCTCTCTAGAATTTCAACCTTGGCATATGGATGGGCAAGTGATGATATAAACTGTGATTAACCTCCTGCCTTAACTACAACGATCTCTCTTTTCCTTCCACTAGTATATCAGGATCAAGAATGGGCTTCACACTGTCTTTCACCACTTTTTAGGCCCCTCTCCAAAGTGGCATTGACCTTTCTCTTTTCTATGAAACTTTAAGGTCATGGCAGGGGGATCTCTCACATAATTTTCTCGCATATTCAGATTTTAAAAAATATTTTTAATGTTTATTTATTTTTGAGACAAAGAAAGACAGAACGTGAGAGCGAGGGAGGGGTAGAGAGAGAGAGGGTGACACAGAATCCAAAGCAGGCTTCAGGTTCTGAGCTGTCAGCACAGAGCAGGGTTCGAACTCACAAGCTGTTAGATCATGACCTGAGCTGAAGTCAGACACTCAACTGACTGAGCCACCCAGGCGTCCCCAGATATATATTTGATATTTTTAATATTTATTTATTTTTGACAGAGAGACTGAGCCTGAGCAGGGGTGGGGCAGGGAGAGGCAGACACAGAATCTGAAGCAGGCTCTAGGCTCCCAGCTGTGAGCACAGAGCCCGACGGGGGGGGGGGGGGGGGGGGGGGGGGGGGGGGGAACTCACGACGGTGAGATCATGACCTGAGCAGAAGTCAGATGCTTAACTGACTGAGCCACCCAGGCGCCCCTATATTTTGTTAATGATATAATCATCCTCACATATTTCAAGCCCCTACCCCATTGTATAATCAGAGTTTGTGAGTTGCACACTTGTGTGTGTCTGTGTTTTGGGGGAGGGCTTAACAATTTAAAGTTTAGATTATTACAATAGTTTATTTTGTACGATTGCTGCAGTCCTTTAATTCTCAAATCATGCATACATAAAACACAATCAGCCTTCGAGTCAGTTGGATGGATTATGTTGTCAATCAATGAGAAGGAGAATTCTGGAGGAGAACTATATTTGATGAGGAGATGAGGCATTGTTTGGAGCATGCACAGTTTGAAGTACCTTTTGGCATTCAAGTGAACAGGGCAGTAAACAGGAGAGTTTTTGTAATTCTGGACCAAAGAATAGAAATAGATGCTGGAGACATAAATATAAAAATATTCATATATTCATAATACATATTGTGTATGCAATAAAATACAGGAATTAGATACTCCAACAGTTGACTTCGGGAGGTTTCCATACATTATTATTAAATAAGAAAAGTGAGATGAAGAATAATATGTTTATTGTGTAAGCAAAGGTCATGAAAATAAAACCCCTGTGCACACATGTATACACTTATAAATACAGAAGGAGAGAAAGAGAGTGTGAGAGAAAGAGCATGGGGAAGAGCAGAAAGAAAGGGAGAGAGAGAATCCCAAGCAGGGATTCCACGCTAACAGCATGGAGCCTGACAAGAGGCTAGTCCCACCAACCACAGCATCATGACCTGAGCCAAAATCAAGAGTCGGATGCTTAACCAGCTGAGCCACCAAAACATCCCTTTTAATGCTTTGGAGATGGCAAAAGAGAATGGTATCTTAGACAGGAATAGAAATGGTCAGATTTAATAAAGAATGTTTACTTTTCGCTTTTTTTGTTGTTTTATTATATCCAAATAAAAATTCTAGGACGACAGTTACGTGACTTATCAATTGGGAAAATTGTGATAATAGAAACCATGATTACATAACCACAGATAATTACACCACATCTAGATTTGAACTTCTCTAATACCAAGTCCTCTGGAATTCTCCAAGTATTAGGTATATAAGTATTAATACCTCAGTAATAAATAGGTACTTAACATTGCCACATTTCAGACATTGCAACACATTGTACACAATGAAAATTAAACTTCATAATAACTTAATAAAGTAGACACCATTTTGTCTCTTGTACAGATGGCAAAACTGATGTTCGAAAATATTATTCTCATAATTTTATCCAGCTGGCAAATATCAGAGTCAGGCTATAAATTCAGATGATATGTTCCAAAGCCTACTGCAGTCAGATGTCTACAAAAAAGAAAATATAGAAAATGTATTTATATATATATATATATATATTCTCTTAACAAATCAAATACTTATTTTTAGTAATTTCTAGTATATAGGCAAAGGATGCTGTTCTCACTTGGCCTTTTTGTCAGAAATCAAGTGCATTCTTTCAAGGATTCCTAGAAGGACAAGGAGGGGCACATTTCCAGGACTCTAATACATATTAATGTGGGGAAATCTCAGCTAGGAATATCTTCCATAAGAAACTGACCATTGAATTGAAATTTATTTTTACAAAAATATGCTACAGCTTAAATAAT
This sequence comes from Panthera pardus, assembly GCF_024362965.1. Lineage (NCBI taxonomy): Eukaryota > Metazoa > Chordata > Mammalia > Carnivora > Felidae > Panthera > Panthera pardus. Next base: position 175,689,664 of record NW_026526688.1, on the reverse strand, counting down.
TCATTTTGAAGCTGTTCTTAAAGTTGTAAAGAATCCATCCCCAAAATTGATACAAGTATCAATCTGTAATATTACACAAACTGATTTGTGACTTAAAGAAAATCAGGGAATTGTATAATAAAATGGAGAAGCAGTGCATACCAGAACTTTCCAAGTTAGCATACTTGAACATGATAATTGAATTAACCTAATGTTTAGTATTTAATGTCACTACGTGTACATGTATAGCATATATATGTGTATATTATGTATCATTCTTTTAGTATAATATATTACATTATTCTTTCATTTATATATCTCTTAGTCAAACAATTATCATTCTGGATTTTTGGATGAGTGATATTGAGAGACATTGCTCCATGAATTTTTAGACACTTTTGCAAAATTGTGCATTTTTTAACAAAGAGCACTGGCATCAAATTTATGAGGAATGAGTGAAACTAAAAAAAAAAGTATCCAAGTTTTAGCAAAGTTAAAGTACAAATTACTTCAAGTGAAAAAAGCTAAGCTCATTGAGAAGCAGAAAGATAGCTGACATGGCTGAAGAATAATGATCACTAAGAAAAGGGTTATGAGATGAAGTCAGAGGTAGACAGACCATGGATGGCTCAGAGAAATGGCAAGATGAAACTGTGTGCTTGTGCATTGGGAAATCATCTGATGCTTTAAGCAAGGAGGAAATAGGGTTTGAGTTTGTTTTATGAAGAGACCCCTCAGCGCTGTGTAGATGTGGTTGGGAGGTGGCAAAGTAAGAACAGAAAAAGAGAGAGAGAGGGAGAGAGAAGGAGAGGGAGAAGATAAAAAGGGGAAAAAATTAGCAGGTTTGTTGCTATTGTCCAGGTTAGAAGTTGTTAAGTTGTCATGTTTATTCTGTTAAACTTGTAACTTTTGTGAGCAAATTTATCCTTGCAAAAAGTGTTTAAAGGAAAATTTAAATAATTCTGCATGAGTTTTCTACAGAAAACTGTGGTTGTCTTTTTCCATTACTCTATTATTTCATTGCTCCTTTAAGTGATGTTCCTCAATTCTATTTTTTTTTTTTTTTTTTGAGAGAGAGAGAGAGAGAGAAAGAGAGAAAGAGCATGCACAAATGGGGGAGGGACAGAGAGAAGGAGAGAGAGAATCATAAGCAGGTTCCATACTGTCAGTGTGGAGCCTGATGTGGGGTTCTATCTCATGAACCATGAGATCGTGACCTGAGCCGAAATCAAGAGATGGACCCTTAACTCACTGAGCCATCCAGGCACCCTACGTATTCCCCAATTTAAACATAACCTATAATTTTGCATATGAAGAGTTTTTTCTTTCTTCTTCCTATTTTCCCTTCTTTTCCTCCAGCCCAGCACTAAAACAAAATTTCATGCTTCCTGTCACCCAAATTTACCACAAAATTGGCTAGAACTTGAAACTCAAATGCAAAGAAAGAAGTTGATGAGTCTTACCTTTTACATCAGTTGGGTTCATTTCCTTTTAATCATGCGTTTTTGTTTGTGTTGATCTAAAATTTTCGTTCTGAGAAACAAAACTCATATTGAAGTAATACAACTTAAAATCATTCTAAAACCAGGGGCGCCTGGGTCGCTCAGTCCGTTAAGCGTCCGACGTCAGCTCATGTCAGGTTTAGCATCCGACTTCAGCTAATGTCAGGTTAAGCGTCCGACTTCAGCTCAGGTCATGATCTCAGGGTCCTTGAGTTCGAGCTCCATGTCGGGCTTTGTGCTGTCAGTTCAGAGCCTGGAGCCTGCTTTGGATTCTGTGTCTCCTTCTCTCTCTGGCCCTCCCCCACTCACCGTTTGTCTATCAAAAAATGAATAAATGTTAAAAAAAATCAATCTAAAACCAAAATACACATACAAGATAAATATTTCTCTTTGTCGTATAATATTTACAATGTGCTATTATTTCCTTACTTTATATTTCTTTTTAGTATAATTTATTATATTATTCTTTTATTTTTATTTCTCTTGGTAAAGCTCAAATACAATTACATGGGGAAAATATAGACTCACTTTCTGTACAGCTCATCTTAAAAGCAAATATTTAAACCACCCTATATTGATTAAAGAAGAGTTGTAATTGCTTCTTACAAATGCCACATATCATGAAACACTAGGAGTATGAGTTTTCAAATATAGGTACCTGATTGTGGTTGTTTCCTTACTTACAAATTTTCATTGACTTCTGTCTCTCATGGGGTGGTACCGACATTTTATTCCAATGGGGCCAGGAAGGAGGAAGACTTCCATAATTTCTCTTGTATGTAAATCTTGAAACTCACCATAAGCAACTTCCAACCCAACCCCGCCTTTCATGGCTTTAATTTTTAGAATATGCCATGACGCATTTACTCCACATTTTTGCATATATAAAACATATTATCATGAATGTTCTTCCCCCATTTTATTACCTGTGAATATCTAGCCAAATGTGATGGCGTTATTAAAGCATTTCTAAACTGTAAAGCTTTTTGTAATATTCCAGAAAAAACAAAAACAAAAACTTGAGTTGTCGTGCTATCAGATATTTTGTATGTCACTCTACTAGAGCGCTTACAATAACTATTATAATTGATATGTCTATTTGTCTCCATTCCATGATGGATTCCTAGAGAGCAACTATGACTATCTTTTATTCATTTTTGTGCACTCAAATATTAATTCTGACAAATATTTCATTTCAGGGAAAAAATAATGATTAAATAACTAAATAAATTGATTAAATAATGTTGATACTTTCTTTAGGAATACATCTCGTGGAATAATCTGCTTTGCTTCAGGAAAGTGACCATATTTAAATGAATTTGTAAGAAAATTTAAATATAGGTCAGAAATATTTTTGATGAGACAATTTTATTTGATTAAGTGTATTTAAATTGCAACTTCGCCTTTTTATCGCTTTTCATATATGTGTATAAGTGAATTTTCCATTATACTTTAAAAATATGAAAATCAGATTTTAACTGGCTCATCATCTTGACAAATGACTTACCTTTTAATTTTTTTATTTTTGATTTAGAATTAGGCTTTATATATAAAAAATAAGATATTCTCATTGCCTAAATGACCTCAAGGTAGATAGGAAAAGGAAAAGGAAAGAAGCAAAGGCTTTATTCCCCCCCCCCCCTTTATCTTCTTTGCCTTTGCTTTCATACCCTTTCACGGATTAATCACTTCAAGGTCAATTGTGCAGTCATTACTCCTCCTAGCAAAACTTCTAACTGAAGTCAATTAATGAATCAGCTGAGAAAGCAGTAGCTTTACTAATTCTTACAGGGTTTAATCAGAAGAAAAATCTACTTTAATTTTATTTCATTTGGTAGGGGGTTCAGAATCCAAGAGAATATACCAATCTCTGGCCAGTTTCTGACTCAAATAGCTATTAACTTGAAATAATAAAATAATTAAATCAGAGACAAGTAATAACTGGAAAAACAGGCAAAATTGCTTTAGTAATAGGTTTCACAACTGAAAGAAAGTATCCTTCCTAAAGCTGGTTTGAAGGCAGGGAATTCTCTTTTAAGTGTCTATTATGTACCAGCCCCTGGGATAAACACTATAATTTTTCTTTTTAAATTCTCTAATTCTCTCTGAAAGAGAAAAGGGAGAATCCTGGTGAGAGATGAAGTAGATTAAAAACAAACAAGAGAACTCTGACATTATTAGTATGTGAAATACATCTTAAAGGAGACTTATGTTATTTACGAACTAGTTAATAATTATGTAATATGTTATGCCTTCTAGAAATCACATGTCCAAACACTGCTATTTAAATAAGTTCAAGTATCACTTCTTATATACCAATTACTAATGGTGTAATAAGCCACCCCAAAAGTTAAAGTGTTAAAATATCAACCATTAATTTACCTCACATCCTAATGGTTAGCTCTATATCTGAGTTAGTTGGTTGGTTTCACTATTCTGAGTTACATTTGGCTGATATCGACTAGTCTCGTTGTGTGTCCACAGTCATCTGTAGGATAGCAAAGCTGTGCTGTGTTAGGATCGTTGGCTGACTGATCTGGGTGTAGAGTTCAGGGTTAGGAATGAACCTCTCCTTATCCAGCAGAGTAACCAGACTTGCTCAAAGGATAGATTGGCTTGGAATCAAGAGAGATTATGAAGACTATTTTGAGATCTATACTCAAAATCAGAAGCATATTGCTTCTGCCACATTTGATTGTCCCAACCAAATCTCAACTAGACTGGATTCAATGGGTACAGAAAGGACATGTTGTAAAATCACATGTAACAAAAGGCATGCATACAAGGAGGAATTTGGATTTGTGACCATCTTTACAATCTACTATAACCTCCTTAAAGTTTTTGATAATTCCCAAGGTTTATTATCTTCTGCCTCTGAAATTCCACAATGCATTGTAACTTGTATGACACCCTTATAAGAATGAAAAATATAATGATACTACAGTATTTTGTATTAAAATCTTTTGCAGGGAAGTGTTATTTCTCCTATTAGAAGTATGTAGAGTGCATGGACTTAGTTTTATGTATTGTATCCATCACTATTATACTCCAATACTGTGGAATCTAGCAGGCTGGAAAGACAGCGAAGAGTCAGTCTTGAAGCTCAAGCCTGAGGCAGACTGTGAGAAGAATTCTTTCTTTTTGGGGGCTGTCAGTCTTTTGCCTCTTGATGCCTTTGAGCCTTCGACTGATTGGATGAGGCCCACCCACATTATGACGAGTGATCCACTTTATCCAGAATCTACTGATTTAAATGTTAATCTCATCTAAAAACACTTTCACAGCAACATCCAGACTAGTGTTTGACCAAAGATCTGAGTACTGTGACCAAGCCAAGTTGACATATAAAATTGTTACTCATCATACACTATTCTCCAGAGAACCTTCCAAATGTTAACATATTAACTACAAATAATATTTCTAATAAGTATCACTGAAATAAATGAACCATAAAATGAATGAATGAAAAGAATATGTAAAGCAAATAAGAATAACTTCCAAGTCTATGGAGACAGATTGAGGAAGACACTATTCCTTTCATCTTTTGTGTATTACCCCAAAATTATAAGTTTGGTGAAAACTACAAACTGAGTCTCCATCTTCAGTGATAATGTGAACAAAAGGGGCTGCCAAATGCAATGAAAGTGAAACCAATCCGGCAAAAAAAAAAAAAAAAAAATGCCTAGAGAAGACACCTGTCCTGAAGATTTTTTAAAATATTATTTATTTATTTTTGAGAGAGAGAGAGAGAGAGAAAGTGAGTGAGAGGATCCCAAGCAGGTTCTGTGTTGTCAGTGTGGGGCCCAATGCAAGGCTCAATATGGGGCTCTACCCCACAAACCACGAGATCATGACCTGATTCAAAATCAAGAGTCGGTTGCTTAACCAGCTGAGCCACCCAGGCTTCCCTGCCCTGAAGATCTTAAACACAGTAAAGTTCAGTTCTGGAAAGCACATGCCACACTTAAGTAGGTAAAAAGTAACAATCCTTATTTGGGGCCTCAGGTGCATAAGTTGAGTTCAGGATTTTCTTGGATACTGTCACTAGTGAATAAAAGGGGGAAGATATGCCAGAAGAGGTAAAAAAATGCAAGAAGCAACGTTATCAGTGAGACTGGGTAAAGGAAAGAGAGGAAAAATGAAAACCATAAAAAGAGAGATTATATTTTAACCTGTCAACTACTGATCTCTGTTGGCTGAGGAGTAAAAGCAAACACGCACACTCACACACACGCGCATACACACACGTACACATACACATACACACACAGATGTATGTGTTCAAGAGATTAAATGATAACAGGCAGAATTTTTCTAGCAAGACACTGTCTTGTTTTTTTTTGTTTACCTTAGACATTCAACAAATAGATTGCCAAGAAAATATAATTACCTTATTCAATCCAAATCAAGGTAAATTATATCAAAAGGATGCAACAAATCTATACACAAACATCACAGAAAACAAGGAGAAAAGATAACAGTAAAATGCCAGATTATAATCACTCATTGAAAAAATAATGCTGCCCCTGAGCAGATAAAAATTATGACCCAACATACCATCATGATGTTGGAAATAAATAAGCAAAATGGTTCTAGTCTGCCAATTCTACAATTGTGTGAGACAATTTCTTGAAATCAGTCTCTCTTTCTATATCTAGATATACGGATAGTTAGATTTTAAGTATATATACATATATATGTATTTATACACACATACACACATATATATATATGTATATACACACACACACATACATATATATATATATATTTAAAATAATTCTTAAAATACTGGGCTCAAATTCTGTTCAAGTACTGATAAGTGACCTTGACTAAGTGTTTTACTAAACAGTAACATATAAGGTTTTGGTACAAGATTTCCTAATTATATATATTTATGAAGTTTTATCTAACTCATGTATAATTAACATACAGTATTATATTAGTTATAAGTGTACACTATAATGATTGAATAATTTTGTACATTACTCAGTACTCATCACGATTAAGTGCACTCCTTAATCCCTTTCACCTATTTCACCCGTCTTCCGCACCCACCTCTCCTCAGCTGTCAGTTTGTTCTCTATAGTCAAGAGTGCTTTCTTGGTTTTTCTCTTTTTTTCCTTGTTTGTTTTGTTTCTTAAACTTCACAAGAGTGAAATCATATGGCATTTTTGTTTCTCTGACTTATTTTGCTTAGCATTATACCCTCTAGATCCAACCACGTTGTTGCAAATGAAAATGTTTCCTTCTTTTCTATGGCTGAGTAATATTTCACTGTATGTATACACCATATCCTATTTAACCATTCATCTATCACTGGACATTTGGGTTGCTTCAATATCTTGGCTATAGTAAATAATGCCACATTAAACATAGAGGTATAGATATCTTTTTGAATTAGTGTTTTTATTTCCTTTGGATAAACACCCAGCAGTGGAATTGTTGGATCATAAGGTAGTTCTATTCTTATTTTTTTGAGGAACCTCCATACTGTTTTCCACAGTGTCTGTACCAGCTTGCATTTCCCCCAAAAGTGCACGAGCATTCTTTTTTCTTATGGAGGCTATTTAATATTTTTTCTTTTGCCTCCGTTTTTATTTGAGCTATTTTGTTTTATAATATACTTGTTTGTCTCCATAAATACTTTCAGAAACAAAATGGGAATAACAAGAAGCATAGAAGAGAAAAAAAAATGATGTAATGGAGGCAGGGAGAGAAGGAAAAAAAAGAGAGAAAGGGAAGTTAACATGCGTACACTTTTTTCTGCTCAGTTACTGGACTTTTGTGCTGAATTGCTAATATCCATATATGTCACTATTCACCATGATAAATTCCTAATTTTAAAAATACCAAAATGCAAATGGAAACAAAATAACTTCTTATGGGGAACTTCTGGATACCTTCATATTTTGGAAAGGGAGAACAGTTTCCTAATGATGACTCAAAATCTTGAAGCAATAAAAGATTGATAAATTTGAGTGCATTAAAATGTTTGGGGACATCATATATATTGTGTGTTTATTGTCTTTGCAAGTTATGTCATAGTCAAAAGGCTAATAGACACAGTATAAAGAGTGCTCTGAAAGTTGATAGAAAAGAGCAACAAACTTCTAGAACAAATTAGGACAGTTCACAGGAAAAGAAACGAATGGGTTACATGTGTGTTAAGCTTATGAAAAATACTCAGTCTCATTCATGTAAATTTAAAGTGTTATTTAAAATTAAACTGAGAGCTCATTTTTGGTTTCGTTTTATAAACTAAAGATTTGCAAAAATCCTAAAGTTTGACAACATATGCCATTTTTGAGGCTGTGAGGATTCATGCCCTCCCAGGCTTGAGGCAATGCAAATGGGTGCAGCTATAATGAAGACAAAAATAGCAATATCTAACAAAACTACATAAGAACTAAAACTTCGACTCACCAGTTTTCTTCTATGGCTCCATGTTAATTATGCACCAGCAGTATGTAAAGCGACATGTGCACAGAAGATTATTTTTAATTGTAAATGACTGGAAAGACCTGAAACATCCCAATACTGTGCATTGGTTGAATCAACTATGAAATACACAATGAAATACTAATGCAGCCATTGAAACACTTATACTTACAGTGGGTTTCATTGTGAACCATAATCTATGTGATTTTTCTGTATATTAGAAGCTAATCCTCATCATGAAAATTGCCATTCCCAGAGTGTGTATGCCACTATTTTTTTTCTGCACTATTTTTAGATAAATTACAGACGATGTAATGGAAGCTTTTGTGGGAAGGACCTAGACTTTGAGCTGAATACTTAAGAATGACAGTATTTGGGAAAGTGAAAGGTAAAAAGGTAATTTCTCATTGGTGGAAAGGTAAAAATCATTCTTAGAGTAAGAAAGGTAAATAATTTCCAAGTGATCATTTCACTCAAAGGCTTGGGGAGCTGGGGGACAGACAATCATATACTGAATTCTAGAGAATCTGTTAAAAATAAAATAAACACTAGCAAATTAAATTGTACTGGGCGCATAGTATATTCAATTGTCTTTATTGCAATCACTTTAAAATCTTTCACTGTATTTTCATAACAATATTTATTCCCAAATTGCATTTGTGGAGAAGTAAAATTGATATGAAATCAAAGCCTACTCTGGTCATGACTGACAGTGGCTTAGCATACTACTTGCTTTTGCACTTGAGGCTACATTTTGAACTGTTTTATTTGTTGGGGAAAATCGTGAAATCAATAGGAATACTGTCAAAGTCTATAAATGACTTACTGTGAATGACAAGAATGGAGTTAGAGTTTCCTTCTCTGCACAACATCAAAAGAAACACAAAACAAATGGAAGAAACCAAAACAGCATGTATAGATCCAGTATTTATAACATCAGTGTTGCAAAGGAGAAAACTAATTCCAGCATGCTTTTATGTCATCCGGAATGAAATATATTTCTTTGTGACATGTTTTGCATTCTAATCCACATTACTCTTAGAAGGTCTATAGAAATCATTTAAGAAGTTATGTCAGTTATTTTTACTGGTATTGTAAAACAATGAAGATTAAAAAGCTTTGGACGGAGCACTTAAATTATTTGAAAGTCAGTTGTGGTTTCCCACTTGGCAGAGTGTTTGCATGGAATTTTCTAGGTTTTCCAAGAATTGACTGAGATAGTATCCTCATAGATAACCTCTTATGTATCTTTTCAGCCATTTTTAGTACTGAGTATTTAAACTCCCGGGTTATGTTTGTATATTTATGTTATGGTACATTGTAGATAGTTGCTATGATGGTTAATTTTATGTGTCAGTTTGATTGGGCCAAGGGTTGCCCAAATATCTGGTAAAACATTATTTTTGGGTATGTCTTTGAAGATGTCTCCAGAAGAGAATAAAAGAGAGAAAGGGATTAAGGTAAAAGAGAAGCTTACATTGACTATATTTAGACTTCAGAATTATATATGCATTCATTTAAACCAAACATTAATTTAGGAATTCATTCAATGATGCTATTTTCATGTCTGTTATGTTCCCAATTCTTCTTTAAGTTCTAGAGATACAAGAAAAAAGTGTGCTTACTTTAATGTAGTCGATACTGAATTAATAAAATTATTGTATCACTGAAAACTTTTGGGATCAGTTTTCCTTCCCATAATATCAACAAATTATATTTCTATAACTAAAAGAAAGCATTTAGCCAATAGTAATTTCACTACCACTCTTCTAGCCAGCTATTAGAAGAAAGTAAGCTCAGCACTTTTTATGTCACATGTTTGGAGAACAATGACTCCTGAGGAGCTCATCTGCTGTAGGGAAAGTACAAATATTTCAGCCTTGGTATATTACTAAATGGTTGGCTCAAAGTAGGCTCAGCCCCACATGGCCAGGCCTTGCGCAGGCTAAAAGGCAAGTACAAGTCTTTTGTTTTCTTTGGGTAAATACTCAGTAATGAAATTAATGGATCTGTAGTATTTCTACTTTTAATTTTTTGAGGAACCTCCATACCATTTTTCACACTGACTGCATCAATAGTACATGAGGCTTCTCTTCTTTCCACATTCTTGCCAACACTTGATATTTCTTGTTTTTTTGACAGTAGCCATTCTGACTGGTGTGACATGATATCATGTGGTTTCGATTTGCATTTTCCTGATGATTAGTGACTTTGAGCATCTTTTCATGTGACTATCGGCCATCTGCACATCTTATTTGGAAAAATACCTATTCAGGTCACTTGTCCATTTTTTAATTGGTTTGTTTGATGTTGAGTTGTATATTTGAATATTTATCATTTGCAAATATTTTCTCCCATTCACTAGGTTGCCTTTTTGTTTTGTTATGGTCTTCTTTACTGTGCAAAACCTTTTTATATTGGTGTAGTCAATAGTTTATCTTTGCTTTTATTTATTTTGTTTGAATTTTCCCAAGGAAAATGAAAACACTAATTTGAATAGATGTATGCACCCTATGTTTACTTCAGCATTATTTACAATAGCCAATATATGGAAGCAACCTGAGTGTTCATTCATAGATGAATAGATATGTACACACACATACATATGTACAATGGAATATTGTGTGTGTGTATATATATATATATATATATATACACATGTGTATACACGTATACATACATATATATGCACACATGGAATACACACACACACACACAATGGAATATTGCTCAGTCATAAAAAAGAATGAAATCTCTCCGCTTGTGACATCACTGATGCTAAGTGAAATGAGTCAAAGTTAAACACCATATGGCTTCACTTATAAGTGAAATCTAAAAAACAAAACAAACTCTTCAATATGGAGAGAAACTGGTCGTGGCCAGAGAGGAAATGAGTATAAGTATAGCAAAATAGATGAAAGGGATTAAGAGGTACAAAGTTTTAGTTACAAAAAATAATTCATGCAGGGGTATCTGCATGGCTCAGCCAGTTGAGCATCTGACTTCAGCTCAGGTCGTGATCTCACAGTTCATGGGTTCCAGCCCCACATCAGGCTTTGGACTCACAGCAGGGAGCCTTCTTTAGATTCTCTGTCTCCCTCTCTCTCTGCCCCTCCCCCATGCGTGCTTTCTCTCTTGTAAAAGTAAATAAATATTAAAAAGAATAAGTACTGGAAATGAACAAGACAGCATAGATATGGTGACAGATAGTTACAACTCTTACTGTGGGGAACATTGAGTAATGTGTAGAATTGTTGGATCAATGTATTGTACACCTGAAACTAATGTACCATTGTATGTCAATTACACTTCAATTAAAAAAGACAAGTACACTGCAAATTTAAAGGGGGATCTTTTATGGCATATCCTGTCATTGACACTTAGACTATGTGGAAGAATGTCATGAAGTTGAAAGTGTTCTGTCTTGCGAGCAGGGATAAGAAGACTGAACTGAGGGAGTTAGTAGCTGCCAATTCATTATGGGCATTTACTATATTATATTGTATGGTCTGAAAAATCTCCAATTTGAAACATCTTTTTAAAAGCTAATGGAAGTTTTAATAAGCTAGTCCAAAGTTCTTTTGAAACAGGTTATCTCAAAAGACAGGAAATAAGATGACATTGAAAGAAATAAATTCTGTTTTGTGACAGAGAACTGACCCATGTGTTAAGTAAGAGATTGTCAGTGATAAAAAGTAAAGGAAAACAAACTGTCTCTCTAGGGCCTGGCAATAGACATAGAAATTCACTGATGTGATTGAAAAATAGAAAGTAGCCCCTTAACTTATAGGAAGTCCAGTGTGAAAAAGGGGAGGACAAAATAAAAGTAGGGGCCACGGTGTCTCTGGCTACTCAGACTATTTGCATTAACGAGAATGTTCAGCACAAAACTTAGAAACATTTTTTTTCATTCCTGAAAATTAGCAATTGGTTCACATATTCGATTTAAGGAATTACAATATTAGTGATGAAACTTCTCAAAGTGCAACAGTTTTAAATGAAGAAACTAATCACTGAACATATTGTGTTATTAAATTCATGGACAGAAAGTGACATTGCATTTTTCCTTATTAAAGAAGAAATTATCTTGTAATTGACAAAATGACTTTTTAGAGATTTTAATATATGCTAGATAGTGAAATTATCAAACTTCAGCTCCTACTCATTATGAATTATTCTTTGATCAAATATATGGTTTGTTCAGATATTGCTACTGCCAAAATGCAATCATCTATGGATTGTTTTTAACTTAGTGAAAGTCTGAAGTAATTTAAAACTGGAAGTTTAAGTCTAACAATAAAAGCAAAACTAATTAACAACTAGTTTTTCTTATTTTAGAACACAGTTTCTGTATGAAAGCATCCTTATGAAAATTAGATTTCTATATACTGAAGCTTTAAAAATTAATTTCACTGCAATTTTAGGAGAAAGAGAATACTCTGAGATGAAAAAACTCATTCTTCAAGTCTTTTGCTTCCTTAAATAAGTTCAAAATTTGACATTTTCATAATTCTAATTTTTAAATTCATTTTAATAATACATTTTTAAATGTGAGTTTTATGACTGCTTTTTTAAAATGAAGTTTGTTCAGTAAAAGTTTTTTTTCAGAAATAAATATGACTGCTTAATTTTAATAGATAAAATATTAAAATTAATAACAATTTGTGTGTTATTATATTGAATCTTTGAATTGATGTCTTTTTGTCATTTCTTGCCCTTTGTTATTGAATCTCTTTTTTTTATACCTAGGAAAATTTCCCACTAAAATGTGAAATTATATGATAAGCATCTTATGTATTTATATTTAATAAATGGTGATTTGGATTTGACTTTTATATCTTAATAATGTATATGAATAGTTAAGGTATATAATTCCTTATTTCAAATAACAAATCTATTTTTAAGTAAATGTATCATTGCTTTCTTGAATTACAAGGAATTACATGCATCAATTTGTCCTGATATGCAAAAGACAAATTTGGTTCTCTTTTCATTTTCTCCTTCAAATATCTTTTACAGCCACAGAATTCTTTTGAAAGGAAATTATCTACAATCTGCTGTTTCAGAAATAGCTTAGCAGTTCTATATACATAGGTGATTGTATTGGTTACCATGTAAATCATCTCTGTAGTTACAGTTGAGTGGATTACAAGATGGATATCAGCCAATAAGAAACTAGAAGAAAAAACAAATCTTACCAACGAGCATTAGTAAATATTTGGGCCAAATCATATTCTTTACTGTGAGTAAAGGCACGGACACACAAGATATACATACGGAAAAGGCAATGCACAAATGTTGTAGTCGATGCAAGTCATGATTAACACAACTATATGTCATCAAAAGCCATAAGTGATAAGTTGATATAAGGAAGTAAAATGGAATCAATGATGAAGTTGTGTATGGTCAGATTTTAGGAGCAAAGACAGAGATTCTGATGTATCAAGATGGAGATCTAAGAACTCCAGCTGTTCAGACACCAGTAAGATGTTCTGCTGTATGTAACACGTTGGAAACATGCATGTTTGGGAAAAAGCTTCTTTCAGAAACTAACAAATATGTTAGAAATGTTGCTTAAAGATTCAAATCTAGTGTATTATGTCAGATAGTGTTTATGGACTATGAATAAATGAGGAAGCTAGATTGCATTTCTAATTAAAGACAATTTTATTAAGTACTGAGTATATTCTATATGCTTGACATTGACATTTTATTTTTTTATTATTATTTTTTTTTTAGACAGAGAGATCACAAGCAAGGGAGAGGGGCAGAGGAGAGAGGGAGAATCTTAAGCAGTCTCCACACTCAATGTGTGGCCGCTTGATCCCATGACCTTGGGGTCAAGACCTGAGCCACAATTAAGATTTAGATGCTTAACTGACTGAGCCACCCAGGTGCCCTAACATTTACATCTTAAATATAAAAAAGTGAATTTCTAAATAACTACACTGGAAATTTAAAAAATAAAATAAATTAAAAAGAGTCTTTACAGTGCTGTTTATTAGATTAATTTAGCAGAGTGAATCTCAATATTTGGTGTATATCAGAAGAACTGAGGAACTTTTTATATTAAACTATGGCTATAACTGACTTATTTCACTTATTAATGCCCCCAGCTTCATCCATGTTGTCACTAATGGCAGAGTTTCCTTTTCTTTTAAGGCTGAATATATCCCAATGCATGAATATTCTACATTTTCTATATTCATTCTTCTGTCAGAGGGCATTTGGATTGTTCTGATTTCTTGACTATAGTAAATAATGTTGCAATGAACATGAAAGTGCAGATAAATCCTTGAAGTCTTAATTTCAAATCTTTTGGATATATGCCTATTTACCCCACTTATTTGAAATACCTAAACTAGTAAAATACATGGAAGCAGAGAACACTCTACAATTCGTTGCCAGGCTTTGGGGGTGGGGGAAATGGGGAGTTGTTGCATGGGTATAAAGTTTCAGTTATGCTAGATAAACATAGTCTAGATATCTACTGTGTATCAATACTTAGCAACATGATATCATATTCTTCAAAATTCATTAAGAAGGTAGATCTCACATGAAGGTGTTCTTACCCAAAACCAAAGAAACAAAAAAGCAAAGAACACAGATGACTCTGGAAGGTGTTGGATATATATGTCTAATATTTTTATTATGGTTATGGAATCATGGGTATCTGCAAATGTCCACATTCATCAAATTGCTCACATTAAAGTGCAGTTCTTTACATAACAATTATACCTTAATAAAACTCTTAAAAGTGAAATACGTCTGTGCTTTACCCAACAACCACTGAACCTCAGTCTAAAGATGTAGGCCAATAGTCTTTTTTTTTTTTAACTACACTAGTAATTCATATTTATTGATAGCCTATTTATGATGATATCATTAATCTTTTTTATGGTTTAGATAAGTAAACTGTTGAAGTATATTCGTTGATAAACCTAGAAATAAAAATTTCTATGTATAAGTATGGCATAATGTGAGTTAAATTCCTCTAATATTAGTATTAGCATGTTGAGATATTATTTAATTCTTCTCAAGCATTATTTAGAATCAAAACTAGGATTCTGTGGGTCAACAGAATATTCAGGACAAAATTAATAGTATAATGTATCAAATACTGTAAAATAAATTAGATGTGTTACTTGGTAGGGAAAATAGGCATTATAACACTCTTTCAGACACTTCCTCATTAAATAAAATAAAATCATGAGATGCCTGGGGTAGATCAGTCTCTTGAGCATCTGACTCTTGATTTTGGCTCAAGTTATGATCCCAGGGTTGTGGGATTGAGCCCTGAGTGGGGCTCGGCACTGAGCATGGAGCCTGCGTAAGATTCTCTCTCTTCCTCCGTTCTTCTCCCTCACCCTTCACTTGGTATTTCTCTCTCTCTAAAAAGCAAGACAGACAAAAAACAAACAAACAAACAAAAACTACTTCCATTTTGGCCACATTGTAAGTCAGTAGCTCATGAGGCTTAAAACTCAAGTCAAATCTTTGCCTCTTCTTCCTGTCTCTTCACAGAATTATCAGAAACCACCATGTTTCTAATGTCAGTGTATGTTTTTCTCCTTTAACCAGTTAACTTCTCAAGAACATATAATGCAGTTTATCACTCCCCCATTTTGGAAAGACTTTTTCCTTTTCTCAATAATCTCTCGATTTTTCTCTTATGTCACTGGCCATTTGTGTGTAGATTCATTTGCTTGTTTTTACTCTTCTCCTAAGATGGTTGAGGCTTATAAACTCTTCTGAATCTATACTCTTTCCCAAGATGATTTCATTTTTTTTTTATTTTAAATATCATACATGTGTAGCATGCACACAAACACACATACGTGCACACACACGCACACATGCACACAAATTTTAGATCTCCTGATCATATCTCAAAACAAAATCATAAGAGTCAATCCTTCTTTCTCTCTCTCTTTTTTGGTAGTCAGTCTATTACAATGTGACTTCTTCTGTCTTCACAAGATGGCTCTAATTTGCTTATTACTCATTTTGATTCCTATGACTGTAGACAGAATTTCCAAAATTATGTACTATGTACTTAATATCCCATGCTCCATGAATAAAAAAAGAATTGTATATAAGTAATTTTGTGGGAATGCGTTTCTAATTTGGAGTTTCACTGAGAACATTAGCACATTAACCATTCTGAAAGGTTTTTTTCAGAATGCGCACATTTATAAAAGTTTTTATCCCAATGTTTTCATCACTATTTTTTTCACGTTTATTCATTTTTGAGAGACAAAGACAGACAGAGTGTGAGCGGGGGAGGGGCAGAGAGAGGGAGACACAGAATCTGAAACAGGCTCCAGGCTCTGAGCTGTCAGCACAGAGCCCAGCATGGGGCTAGAACTCACGACCTGTGAGATCCTGACCTGAGCTGAAGTCGGACACTCAACCGACTGAGCCACCCAGGCCCCCCTTCATCACTATTTTTGATTAAATAATTATTTTGTTATACAAAAAAAGTTATATTTTAAAACTGTTGTCCTTGAAACTGTTTGAACAGTTCTTGAATGCAAGATTACCAAAATTATAAGGTATCCTTATAAATTCTACAGAGTTATAGCCATCGTAGACAGCAAAATAGGATTGAAGGATTCTGCTTATGTTTTTATGAATCATAAATAACATCAATGCCTGAAAAATATTTTCCAAATGACTCTATATATCACTCATAAATAAAAACATTTATTGAAGTTCCATATTTACTCATCTCTTAGAAATTACACATAGGGAAGGAATGTTTCTCATCCTAAAGTTTGTTGAAAATATTAAACACAACCAGTTCTGAATGGTTTAGGTTTGACCCCTTGCAAATGAAGAAATTGGAGATGAATAACTTACCAAATTTCAATGCAGTTCCATGATTTTTTGGCCACAGATATGAGCCTGATGGTAGATAGTGGTTGATAACGTGAATTTAGAAACTTACAGAGTTTTCTGAATTTCTGGTTCCTATTATTTGATGAATTATGATCTCAGGTAAATTATGCAACTTTTCTGTGGCGTAATTTCATTATTTTCTAAATGGGAATCTTATTAGAACATTTCCTAGAATTGTGAAAGTTGAGTGAGATACTTTATCAAATGTTCTTGAAATAGCACCTAGCGCATAGTAAACACTCAATAAATATTGCATTTTGATAATAAAGGTTAATTTGAAAAGGTATACTTTACTAGATGTTTCTTAATTTAAATATTTATTTGCAATAACACTGGAAATTATCATTTTACCTTCATTTTAACATTTACATCGTGAACACTATTACTTGCCATGAATAAACTGGCAAATGTATTCCAAATAAAGTTCTTAATTACAATTGACACTTCTTAATTACAAAGTGAGAGTAACAGCCATCTGCTTTGAAAGCGACACTAGCCATATAAGGGCTCAGGGCAAGAGACTGTAAGGTAGTTACCAATCTGCTTTAATTCAGTGTTAGGCTTAATAAGATGAGAACGTAAAATTTTATCATTACATCTTTCAGTAGAAATGATATAGTACTGAATGTATGTCCTTTATTATATCATATGCCTTCTTAATATAATATTATAGGGATGCCTGAGTGACTCAGTGGTTGATTATCCGACTTCAGCTCAGGTCATGATCTCATGGGTTTGTGGGTTCAAGCCCAGCGTTGGGCTCTGTGCTGACAGCTCAGAGCCTGGATCCTGCTTTGAATTCTATGTCTCCCTCTCTCTCTACCCCTTCCCTGCTCACACTTTGTCTCTCTGTCTCTCAAACATAAATAAACCTTAAAAAAGTTAAAAAAGCAAAAAAAATTATATACAGACATCATCTGTTATATACTAAATTAAAATAAGTAAAATATTATTCCTTCCTTTGAGGAACCGAAGATCACTGCTAAAATTAGTGGGATACTTAAACTTGGAACAAAAATGTACTTTGAGTTGGTATGCTGACCGAGGATTTCAAATTAAAAAAAAAAAAAACAAAAAACCACTAACTATCTTATTCTTCTTGGTGGCTTCAATTTTGTATCTTTTACTACCTTGATAATCAAGTTACATGGATTCATTATCTTTATCATTTTTTTTCTGAGAGAAATACTGTACAAGGCTTTTAACTAATCTATTCATCTTAAGGGCATCCAGAGAGTTTGGGGTTTTGTTTTGTATTGTTGTGTTCTGTTTGTTTTGTAGTGCCATGATACCAGAATCAAAATAGTGTTACCATCACATTGTGTGTAAGGCTTATTACAGCGATACACTGGAGAACTTCCTCGGGGCTTTCCATTTGCCAATGCGTGAACGAGTGGTTGTTAATAGACCGATATGGTTACTAGTCCATGTGTGGTTCTAGGATCTTCTAACAGCATAGGAAGGCAGTAAGTTTTCAACAAAATGGAATACCTATATTGTAGAGTAAACTGGATGAAACATAGTGAGAGATTTTTGCATTCTTGTTTAGAAATCAATTCTTTCCAGTTTGAAACAAACTGGTGTGTATATATATATATACATATATATATATACACACACACCATTGGGTCAAAAGGACTAAAACAGGCAGAAACAGAGGTCCAAAAAGTAGGAAGTTTATTTTCTCCCAAGTGTTTAAATAAGCACAATTCTAGTCTATATGATAGACACCTGTATTTAGGGTCTCACATATTTGCATACCTTGTTAACACTTTCGGAGTTGTTTACAGAAAGAAATTTGAGAAACTCTTTGTTCAGCAGGTCTTGCCTAAGGACAAGATATCTGATTTGAATAAGATTTAAGAGCTATATAAGGACTCGATCTTGACTAGCCACACATATAGATGCCGGTAATACCACTAGTAAATAGATGGTACAGAAAGCAAACCGGATAAATTCCAAAAATATCCCAGGAAAAGAAGCCACAGCAAATAATAGGAAGCCCTTCTTTTCTAGAAACAAGTGCATTATGGATCCTTGCTATTCAAAGTGGCATTAACTCAGAAGATGGTCAGCTTCAACTCACCAGAAAGCATTTTAGGAATGCAGAATCTTAAGCCTCACACCTGTCTTACTGAACCCAAATTTTCATTTTAATAAGATCCTCAGGTAACTCATTAGACTTTAAGAAATACTGAAATAAAAGAACCAGAAGAGCTGTGTCTGCTTTGTTCTTTCTACTGTTGATCTGAAAAAAACGTAGTCTTCTAAGGTGATTTCTGCAGAGAAATAAACCTAACCATTATATGTGTGCCTTCGTGGTTTTTGTTTATCTGTTTGTTTGGTGGCAACACATTTAATTTCTTAAACTTTAACATTGATTAATGTGACTACATTGGCAAATATTTAATCCATATTTATCTTCAGTTGGAAAAATAAAATATATCCATCAGTAAAAGGATAATCTATCAACGTTTATAAGACCTGGGGGAAACACAATAAAGCTACTACTCCATTCATGTTAGCTTTTCATTTGATGACTCAATTGACTACATGGTAAAAAACAAAAAACAAAACAAAAAAAAAAAACTATTGATTTTAAATCTATCAGATTTTAGTTACACTCATGCAGCATTCATGTGTAGATCAGAAAGGTGGTAGGCTGGCTATAATTTGGAAGCAGAGGCCTAGAAATAGTAACAGATTGCTCTTTGGGATTTTTTAGGCCTTCAGCCACATATTCCACTCACGGAAAGATTAACTTCCTAGAAAATTCTATCTTGTTACAAAATGCCATTAACTCCTGATAGTCATAAACACCTTAAATAACAACCATCATGTTGCTTTGACAGCTCTGAAGAATCTGCATGCAGTTTTAATGATGGAGAACCTCACTCATCATAATTTCTGAGTGTCGAATTGATCCTTGGAAGAGAGGCTGATAATTTGATTGTTCTATAATGTGCTACTGCATAATTTCAGAAAGAGAAATCATTTTATGAAGAAACTAATTACATGCAAATGAGTCTCTTCACAAGATGTTAATAAAATTAGAAATACTTTTCAAAAAATGAAGAAAAAATAGTGTAAAATAAAAAGCCTGTAAGAGGTAGATGATTAAAAAGTACCAAGAAAATATCACCCTGGGAAAAGTTCATAAAGAAATCTATGTCGAGGAGGGGAAACGTGTTGTTTCATTTTTTACTGTATCAAGAATATCCTTCTGTCCTTTATTTAACCTTCTAAAACTTAAATGACATGTCAGTTGTGAAAATTCCAATTCATACTGGAGTCAAAGTGGTTTTCATGGGAGGCATATCACAAAAATCTCTCCAAGGAGAAAAACAATTCTTGTCTTCCTTCTAAAAAATCAGTGAAAGGCACATACTCATCTTACAATGCATGTTTCTATCATGTAAAAAAGTATCATCACATAATATATTTTAGAATTTTAGAACTCCCTTCTAAAAAGTGCGTAAGTTCGGCTTGATTTAACTGTAATGAAATGATATTTTATTCTAATTATCATTGCTTTCTCTTTCTTTCGCATGATCTATTTTCTTCCTTCACTTTCTGAATTACTTCATTGTTACTTTGAATAACAGAATTGAACTAAGCTGGAGGTAATTTAGGTTTACAGTTTTTTAAGCTATGTTGTCCTGATATTTATCTCAGATATCAAAATACTGTCACATGAATGTGCAAAGATGTGATGAAAATCAAAGCAGACCAAAAAAGTATGTGCTTGGGAATCCTTACTCTGCAATTAAAAGCACATATACTTTTGTTAATTAATTAATTTTTCTTAATCTTAGTTTTCTCATTAACAAAACATGGTTCGTTCATATAAACTACAATGATTTTGCTCTCAGTGGTTTCCCATGTTCATTTCCCAACTATTTTCACAAACTCTGTCCCCTCTTGATTGTCTGTACTCTCATGCTGATTTTTTTTCTCTTTTTATTTTTATTTTTTAGTTTATTCTTAAGAGAGAGAGAGAAAGACAGAGCATAAGTAGGGGAGAGGGAGAGAGAGGGGGAGACACAGAATCAGAAGCAGGCTCCAGGCTCTGAGCTGTCAGCACAGAGCCCAACGTGGGGCTCGAACCCATGAACCTCGAGATCATGACGTGAGCCGAAGTTGGACGCTTAACCGACTAAGCCGCCCAGGTGACCTTTTTTTTTTCATCAAGACATTAAGTCTTCATAAATATTTTAGGTACTGCCCCACCCCATCTGCAAAATGCCTAATTTATAGAAAATGTCCAGTAGTTATATTTTAAAATTAACTAAGCTCAGTGTAAGGCCAATTTTCTCTTAGCTTCTTTCTTCTTTTGCAGATTTAGATGTCCATCTCTTTTTATCTCTTGGAACTAATTTTCTGCCCACTCCCCCATACACACACAACTTTCTTTTGTTTATCAGTGTATTTTAAAGTTGAGTTTCTGAAGCATGTTTATATCATGATATCAGAGATACAATATAAAGGGAAGAAGCATGAGGCCAGAAAACAGAAGAATTTTGTAGGTTTAAAAAATAGTAGAAGTGGTCTGATTAAACAAAAGTTGACAGGTTGGCTTCAGCTAAATGTGGAGAGTTTATTCATGGAAATAGAATAAATTGTATGCAGGTACATATACAAGTATTTGATGGTAGACAGAAGAAATGTTTTTATTTGATCAATGTATTTGCTCAATGAAACATAATTTAATAACTTCAACTAAGATTGAGGAGTGTGGGAAGATTGAGGAGAAAAAATATGAAAATAAAACTACGGAGAAAATTAATACCATTTTGGGACAGTTTGGATGCAGGATAGGGGTAAACAGAGCCATGGAATTGAAAAAGTTTGGAGTTCTCCAGACGACCTCACTGAGAAAGAAAAAGGAAGATAATTAAATGTTTAAGTTGGTAAGCATTTCCACTTATCAATAAAATAATCTAAGGGTGGCAAAGAAAGACATTACAGAATTGATAGATAACGTAAAAAGTCATGATATGTGTATGGTAGATAACCCAGTGACTCAAAGGATGTTTGAAGTGGAGGTCCCAAAGCAAACAACATGGAGGGACTCAAGATGTGAGTCGAAGAGTGGATAGCTTGAACTATTGTGAAGGAAATGTGGTGTGTTAATTTTTTTTAATTGTATTTATTTATTTTGAGTGAGAGAGAGAGAGTGGGAGCAGTGGAGTGCAGAGGGAGAGAAAGAGAGAATCCCAAGCAGGGTCCATGCAGCCCAGAGCCCAACAGGGGTCTCCATTACACAAACCGTGAGAGCATGACCTTAGCAGAAATCAAGAGTTGGGCGTTCAGCTGACTGATCCAGCCGGGTTCCCCAATGTGATTGTGATAATATAAATTCTAGTTAAATAAATAGATAATAAATACCTATTAGTTAAATAAACAGATAATAAATAAATTCTAGTTAAATCCGTTAACATTTTAAATACTTCATTGGCTTTCGATTAGGATTTGGATATAATCACACTCTTTATCATTGTCTGCAACTTCCTATTTTAGTCTGACATATCCTAAATTTCCAATCCTGTTCACAAGGAGAAAGAAATTATCCTGCAGGTTTTCCCTATGAAATCCTGCATCTGTGTTACATTATAGCAGCTCTCAGCTTTAAGATTAAATGTGTCCGACATGCAGTAATTAACTAGACAGAGAGCAGGTTAGGTGTCCTGGTTCTGTGTCCTCTCTGTGCCTTATTTTCACCTCAAAATACCATAATGACATAACTTTTTCAAATTCGCTCTCTTCCATATATGTGTGCTTTGGTTATTGTTTCGCTCTTATAAAATAGGTTATATTTTTTCTTCACCCAAGGGATACAGTTAAAGAGTTGGCAAAGCTACTGTTGAAGGTATTCTTTTAATGTAATAGATTTTCAACTTGCCCTCTTAGGTTTTGTGGCCTTCTCACAAATAAGATAGATATTTTAGAGACCTTTCATACAATCTAAGTAGTTTCATCACACTTTCCTAATACACAACCAAGCTAAGATTTTATTTGATCATTTGCATACATTTATTTCTATATTTTGATGGCCCTGAAAAAACTGAAAGAAAAAAGATAGACATTCAAACCACTTTTAATAGTGTGGAGAACTTTTCATGAAGAGTGTGATTGAATTTTTCCAGTCCATTTGCAACATGGACAGATATAATATTGTAATCTGATTGATTTAGCATATTTAAGAAAAGTCATCCACACATTTATCAGACAGATAATAATGTACCATGTCCACATAAAGAAATTAAGCAATGTGTACTTATACTAAAAGTATGGTAAAATTTTGTCTTAATTTCAAGGAAGGTATTAGGGAAGAACCCAAAAGCCATTGTTATACTATTCCATTGTTTAATAAACCATGCGTGGTATCTTATTTTGTTGGGAAATATTCAAGTTAATATAAAAAAAAAATAAAAAATAAAAAAGTACAATTTGTGAATATTCCTTTTTATTTCTTTTTAATTTTTGTATTAAATATGTTTTAATGTTTATTTATTTTTGAGAGAAAGAGACAGAGCATGAGCAGGGGAGGGGCAGAGAGAGACTCACACACAGAATCCAAACCCGATTCCAGGCTCCAGCCTGACAGCACAGAACCTGACGCAGGGCTCAAACCCACGAACCACAAGATCCTGACTTGAGCTGAAGTCCAATTCTTAGCTGTCTGAGCTGCGCAGGCACCCCTGTGAAAAATCCATTTTTACTATTGAAATTTGTTCTTATTTATTTATTTATTTATTTTTGAATGTTTATTTATTTTTGATAGCACAAACAGAAGGGGGAAAGAGAGGAGACAGAGGATCTGAAGCAGGTTCTGCGCTGTGAATAGACAGACTGACATGAGGCTCAATCTCACAAACTGTGAGATCATGACTTGAGCTGAGATCCAGAGTCAGATGCTTAACTGACTGAGCTACATAGATGCCCTGAAATTTGTTTTTACATCACCAAAACTTATCCTAGTGAGGATGACAGATATCCTTGTATTTTCAGTATCTTTTTTATGTCATACTTAAATAAGGGTCACATATGAAAATGTGACTATAAACAATATAAAACAATTCAATTGCAGAAAAAATCTATATACATAAAAATATAAGTAAACAAAAGGGGCATCGCATGCAAGGCCACAAATTAGATGGACAAATTATGTTTCATGAGTTGAAGACTACTAGTCTCCATTTCTGCTACCATATGTTTTTAGCCTTTTTTTTCCTTTCTGTATTTAATATTTTTTGCATTTAAATCTCTTCTTCACTAAACGGTCAGATTTTCCATTTTATCTGTTTTACATTTTTTGGCTCACCATTGTATCTATAGAGACCAGTCAAGAGCATGGTACAAATATTTGTTCCATCAACATGTACAGAAGACATCAAATCAGAGTGACAGTAGGGAAGTTAGAATAAATTTTAGAGGCACAACTGTTTATGTATTTCAAAAAGAAGGGGTGGAAGAGCTAAAATGGCAGAGAGGTAGGGAGATCCTAGGCTTACCTCACTGACCAAGGTCCAAACACGCCTCACTGCAGACAAGGAGAAACTCTATAGAGGACTGACCTGAGGGAAAAAGCAGCCAAAACACAGTAGCAGAGTGAACACAGCATACATCAGAGACACTTCATGAAGCACCAGGCCCTGGAGAGCACATGACCTCTTCTTCATAACTCCATTACTTTCAGAAGCAGGAAAGATAACAGGCTTCTGTGATACACAGAAGACAGACACCTAGACAAAATACCAAGATGGAGGAATTCATCCCAAAAGAAAGATAAAGAAAAGGTCACGGTCAGGGATCTGATTGAAATAGATGTAAGTAATATGCATCATCCAGAGTTTAAACTAACAATCATAAAGACACTAGCTGGCTTGAGAAAAGCATAGACCACACCAGGGAGTCCTTTACTATAGAGATAAAAGACCTAAAATCTAGTCAAGCCAAAATAAAAAATGCAATAACATAGAATAAAAACTGACTGGTGTAATGACCACAAGGGTGGAAGAAGCAGAGGAACAAGTAAGTGATATAGTAGATAAACTCATGGAAAATAATAAAGATGAAAAGAAGAGGGAAAAAGAAATATCGGATCATGAATGTAGACCTAGGGAACTCAATGATGGCATAAAGCATAACACTGGTATTATAGGAGTCCCAAAAGATGAAGAGAGGTAAAAGGGGACAGAAGGCTTATTTGAGGAAATTATAGCTGAAAAGTTCCCTAATCTGGGGAAAGAAACAAACATCCAAATCCATCAGGCAGAGAACTCCCATCAAAATCAATAAAAGAAGGCCACCACTAAGACATATCAGAGTT
This sequence comes from Panthera pardus, assembly GCF_024362965.1. Classification (NCBI taxonomy): domain Eukaryota; kingdom Metazoa; phylum Chordata; class Mammalia; order Carnivora; family Felidae; genus Panthera; species Panthera pardus. Next base: position 175,664,509 of record NW_026526688.1, on the reverse strand, counting down.
AAATTTACAAAATATAAATATAAAGAAAAAATCCTAAAAGCAGCAAGATGAAAGAAGTCCCTAACTTACAAGGGAAGAAATTTAAGTTAGCAACAGATCTCTACACAGAAAGCTGGCAGGCCAGAAGGGAATGGCATGATATATTCAATGTGCTGAGTGAGAAAAATATGGAGCAGAGAATACTTTATCCAACAAGGTTGTTTTTTAGAATAAGAGAGATAAAGAGTGTCCCAGACAAGCAAAAACTAAAGGAGTTTGTGACCACTGAAACACCTCTACAAGAAATATTAAAGGGGACTCTTTGAGTGGTGAAGAGAGACCAAAAGTGACAAAGACTATAAAGGAAAGGAGAAAATCTCCAGAAACAACAACAGAACAAGTAAAAAGGGGGCACTAAATTCATATCTAACACTAATTACTCTAAGTGTAAATGGACCAAACCCTCCAACCAAAAAACATGGTGTCAGAATGGATAAAATAATAAGACCATATATATGTTGCCCATAAAAGACTCATTTTAAACCTAAAGACACCTTAGACTGAAAGTGAGAGGATGGAGAAATATCTATGGTACAAATGGTACTTATGTCAAACTATATTTTAACCCAAAGACTGAAAAGAGATGGAGAAGAGCATGACATCATAGTAAAGGGGTCCCTCCGACAAGAAGATCTAACAATTGTAAATATTTATGACCCTCAATGATGGCATCTAAATATATAAAACAATAACAAACATAGAGAACCTCACTGATACCAACACAATAATAGTAGGGGACACCCCATTTACAGCAAGAGACAGATCATCTAAGCAGAAAATCAACAAGGAACCAGTGACTTTGGATGACACACAGAATCACATGGATTTAACAAATATATTCAAAACATTTCATCCCAAAGCAGCAGAATACATATTTTTTTCCAAGTTCACATAACATTTTCCCAAATAGATCACATACTAGGTCACAAATAAGGCCACAACAAGAACAAATGCTATGATTGAGATCATAGCATGAATATTTTCTGAACAAAATGCTATGAAACTTGAAATAAACCACAAGAAAACATTTGGAAAGACCACAAATACATGGAGGTTAAAAAACATCCTACTAAAGAGTAAATGGTTAACCAGGAAATTAAATAATAAATTAAAAATTCAGGGAAACAAATGAAAATGAAAACATGATGGTCCAAACTCTGTATGTAGTAATACAGGCCAACCTCAGAAAGTAAGAAAAAAATCAAATACATAACCTAACCATACACCTAAAGGAGCTAGAAAAAAAAAGTGAATCCTAAAGCCAGCAGAAGAAGGGAAATAATTATGATTAGGACAGAAGTACATGATGTAGAAACAAACAAACAAAAAAATAAGCAAAAAACATAGTACTGATCAATGAAACAAGGAGGTGGTTCTCTGAAGAAATATAATTTATAAACCCCTAATTAGACTTATCAAAAAGAAAAGAGAAAGGGCCGAAACATGAATGAGAGAGGAGAGATCACAACTAACACCACAGAAATGCTAACAATTACAAGAGAATATTATGAAAAATTATAATGCAAAGAATTGGGCAATCTGGGAAAAAATGGATAAATTCCTAGAAACATATAAACTACAAAACTGAAAAAGGATGAAATAGAAAACTTGAATAGATTGTTGGCCAGCAAAGAAATTGAATCAGTAATCAAAAATCCCCCAACAAACAAAAGTCCAGGGCCAGATGGTTTCACAGGGGAATTCTACCAAAAATTTAAAGAAGGGTTAATATCTATGCTCAAGCTGTTTCAAAAAAATATATAAATGGAAGGAAAAATTTCAGACTCATTCTATGAGGCCAGCATTACCTTGATTCCAAAACCAAAGACCCCACTGAAAAAGAGAATTAGAGGCCAATATCCCTGATGATCATGGATCCAAAATTTCTCAACAAAATACTAGCAAATTGAGTCCAGTAGTGCATTAAAAGAATCATTCACTACAATCAAGTGGGATTTATTCCTGGGCTGCAAAGGAGGTTTAATATTTGCAAATCAATCAATGTGCTACATGATATTAATGAGAGAAAGGATAAGAGTCTAATAATCCTCTCAATAGATATGGAAAAAGTATTTGACAAATACTGCATCCATTCTTGAAAAAAGACCCCAAAACTTCAACAAAGTAGGGATAGAGGGAACATACTTCAACATCATAAAGGTCATATATTAAAGGTTCACAGATAATATAATCCTCAATGGGGAGAAACTGAGAATTTTTCCTCTATGGCCCAGAAGAAGACAGGGATGTTCACGATCACGATTGTCATATAACATAGTACTAGAGTCTTAGTCTCAACAATCAGACAAAAAAAGAAATAAAAGGCATCCAAATTGGAAAGGAAGAAGTGAAACTTTCACTATTCGTGGATGACATGATACACTATATAGAAAACCAAAACTCCACCAAAGAAATGTTAGAACTGACACACAAATTCATAAAGTTGCAGGATGCAAAATCAGCGTACAGAAATCTGTTGCATATCTATGCACCAATAATGAAGCAATAGAAAGAAAAATCAAGGAATCCATCTCATTTACACTTACAATGAAAACAATAAGACACTTAGTAATAAACCTAACCAATGAGGTAAAAGATCTGTATGCTAAAACTATAGAAAACTTATGAAAGTGATTGAGGATGACACAAAGAAATGGAAAAAAATTCCATGTTCATAGACTGGAAAAGGAAATATTGTTAAAATGTCTATACAACCCTAAGCAACCTACACATTTAATGCAATTCCTATCAAAATGCCACCAACATTTTTCACAGAGCTGAAACAAACTATTGTAGAATTTGTATGGAACCACAAAAGACCCCAAATAGCCAAAGCAGTCTTCAAAAAGAAAAGCAAAGCTGGAGCCTGGAGGCATCACAATTTCAGACTTCAAGTTACATTACAAAGCTGTAGTGATTAATACATGATGATGATTGATACATGATGGTAGTGGCACAAAAACAGACACACTGATCAATAGAACAGAATAGAAAACCCAGAAGTGGCCCCACAAATACGTGGTCAAGTAATCTTCAACAAAGTAGAAAAGAATATCCAATGGGAAAAAAGACAGTCTCTTCCACAAATTGTGTTGGGGAACCTAGACAGCAACATGCAAAAGAATGAAACTGGACCATTTTCTTACACCTTACATGAGAATAAATTCAAAATGGATTGAAGACATGAATGTGAGACAGGAAACCATCAAGCCCTAGAGGACAACACAAGTAATAATTTCTTTGCCATTGGCTGTCACAACTTCTCACTAGATAAGTCTCCTGAGGCAAGGGAAACAAAAGCAAAAATGGAATATTAGTACTTCACCAAGATAAAAAGCTTAGGCACAGGGAAGGGAAGAAATCAACAAAATTAAAAGGCAACCTTCAGAATGGGAGAAGATATTTGCAAATGAATTACCTGAAAAACAGTTAGTATCCAAAATCCAAAAGAATGTGCCAAACTCAAAACCCAAAAAAAATCAACCCAATTAAAAACTTGTCAGAAAACATGAATAGACATGTTTCCAAAGAAGACATACCGATGGCTAACAGGCACTTAAAAAGATGCTCAACATCACTCATCATCAGGGAAATACAAATCAAAACCAAAATGAGATACCACCTCGCACCGGTCAGAGTGGCTAAAATTAACAAGACAGTAAACTACAGATTTTGGCAAGGATGCTGAGAAAGTGGAGCCCTCTTACACTGTTGGCGGGAATACAAACTAATGCAGCCACTCCAGAAAACATTATGGAGGTTCCTAAAATATTTCAAAATAGAGCTACCCTATGATCCAGCAATTGCACTACTAGGTATATACCCAAAGGGTACAAAAATACTGATTTGAAGGGATATGCACCTTGATATTTATAGGAACATTATTGACAATAGTCAAATTATGGAAAGAACCCGAATGTCCATCAACTGATGAATGGATAAAGAAGAGTTGGGGTATGTGTGTGTGTGTGTGTATGTGTGTGTGTGTGTGTGTGTGTATGTGTGTGTGTGTGTGTGTGTGTGTGTGTGTGTATAAACGGGTGATGGATATTAAAGATGGCTCTGGTTGTGATGAGCACTGAGTGTTGCATATAAGTGATGAATCACTAAATTCACTAAATGAATTACCTGAAACTAATACTACATTGCATGTTAACTAACTGGAATTTAAATAAGAACTCGAAACTAGAAACAAACAAAAAACCCCAGAAAACAGAAGAAGGGATACAGAGCACAATAGAGGCCCATTGAAGTATGTATGTGGAGATTGCGATGACATGTGGGTAAAATGGCATATAGATTAGATGGATTAAATGTTGGGATTCACATGTGGATGACCAGGAGATAAACCAGAAATGACCTACTAAACCAACATGCATCACTGAGAATGCATGCTTTGGGATTTGGATTAGACACAGAAATAATAAATACATGATTAGGGAAAAATGTATCTGATACAATAAATACACTATTTCCTATATAAAATGTCCTATTAAAGATACCTTCTCGATAAAAGTATTTAAATTTGAGTTATATTCTAAGTAAACTTAGAGTTTTGAGAGTGTGCTGCTTTCTTATGACTGAGTTTATGACTGAGCTAGTTTTTGTTTGCTTCTTCTTTTTTTTTTTTTTTTTTTTTTTTAATCTAACGTCCTGGCTAAGCATCCTATTTAGATTTGCTGAGACAGCTAACTACCACTGTGCATAACTTCCAGAATGGGAAATTAGCCTGGCTAATTTAACCACCAGGATTCTAGTCTAATCCTGTTGATGTATTCCTGATAATTAACAATCTGTGAGCAGCTGCATTGTCCGGTATCCAATATACAGCATAAGGAAAATGATCATTTGTATATTGTGGCTTTGGTGGACTAAATGAAAGAGCACTTTTTTTATTAATAGCTGCACTTTTCATAAATTTTATGAGTTAATAAGGTTCAATTAATGTTGCCAAGTGGCGTGCTTCATACATATGTCTCTGGGGGTTTTGTGAAGTTGGGAAGAATGTATAATGAATGGTTGAGCAGTTCTATTGGTACCCTAGTAATTAGAGAACGAGTAATTAATGTGCATCTGTGTTAGGCTCCTGGGTACAGTCAACGACCCTGTAGTGTGCAAAAAAGAGAAATTATGAGCTTGGCAAGGGAATACAGCTTTTCTCTTTTTCTTAAATTTTAGATCTACATCTGTGTTTAATTAGAAGAAGAAATGAATTCCCATTAACACCATTAGGCAACATGCTATGATTGGTTAAAGCCTACATGGACTGTGAAACTGATCTAGAAGGCTCAGGAGATTACAACAGGGTTTTTTAATCTCAGAAGGAATTTATATTTTTAATAAAATTAGAATACTGAGTAGTACACACACGGCTGTCTGCAGAATACCTTCTCCTTTCCACTTCTGGCCACTTTCTAAAACTATGTGTAATCCAAACAAAGATCTACTAAGCGAAAAATGACTTCCCACACACACAATGGGGTGAGACGCACCCATCAGGGGTGAGATGTAATACCATCACCTGTGAGAGCCTCAGTATGCAAAAATGTCACAGATATTAATGACAGTATCACATAGTTTGCTGAAAGATAATAGTCACAGATGTTACGGATGACTAGCTATGCCGATGCTTTAGTTTCCAGAGAGATTCAAATTAAATTGCTTTTATCGCCTGAAGGAGAGTAACATTTCATATTCTACATGATAATGAAATGTATCCTTAGGGCAAGTAGTATGTCTGTACTTTTAAAATGAAACAGGCATGATTTAATTAGTATGCAAGAACATAGGCCTAGATTTTAAGAGAAAGATCACTCTCCTGAGTGTTCTTGTTCAGTGGCCCTCTAAAATTCTGCTTTTTGAGAGAGCTACTGAATAGCTGTATTTGTAATTAAACATTGCCTTTACTTAAAGTTTTGGTAGTATTCTGCCAAATATTCCATTGAGATATTACTTTGAAATGACAATATTCATTCATTCATATACAATTATGCTAGGAGCTTGCTATGCACTATTGGATATAAAGTTGGAATTTGGAGAAACAAATTCAGTATTGGACAGCAACAAACAAATTATATAAGCAAATTAATGGTGGATAATTTCACCCACAGGAACGTTCAGTATTTGCATTTAGATGCGAGCTTTAAAGCAAAACACAAAATTGTTTGTTACTTCCTATTTAAAGATACAATGTTTAAGGAATATCTATCATAAGTTTTAAACACTTCCCCCACATTTGATGATTCACTTAAGATTTGAAAAGAGTTTCTTTTTAAAAAGTTGAAATATTGAAATGACAGTTGCATTTTAGTTTTATATATTATGCAAGTATTGTACTTTAGAAACTCTGGAGCCAATAGGTCCAAGATGAAAATTGCCTCTTGCTTACTAGGTAATATGACCTCGATTAAATTGCATAGGTTATGTAATTTTCCTTTCTTGTCTTGAAAAAGTGAAAATAACAATGTTTTTATCACAAGGGTCACCGCAATGTAAAATGAGAATGAACATGCCTGATGAGGGTGACGATGATAATGAAGAAAATGATGGTGGCTAGTGTTGGTAAAAATTATTATGTGGTACATTTCTCACAAGTAGGGCACCTGGGTGGCTCAGTTGGGTAAGCGTCTAACTTCGACTCAGGTCATGGTCTCACAGTCTGTGAGTTGGAGACCCGCGTCAGGCTCTGTGCTGACAGCTTGGAGCCTGGAGCCAGCTTCGGATTCTGTGTCTCCCTGTCTCTCTGCCCCTCCCCCGCTCACACTCTGTCTCTCTTTTTTTCAAAAATAAATCAAGATTAAAAAAAAGACAAAACAGATTTCCCACAAGTGAGGTAGATTGGAGATGTTGGAGATGGCCTTACAGTCTTTGCTACTTTCCTTTTGCCAAGCAGGATTTAACTCACTACTGCTTATGTATATCTTAGCCCTTGTAACTTCTCTGACCAATGAAATATAGCAAAAAAAAAAAAAAAAAAGAGAGAGAGAGAGAGAGAGAGAGAGAGTTCTAGGACTACTGAGGTGGTACTGTAAGAAGCTTACAATTTTCATCAGGCCTCCTGGAAGGGCACTCACTCCGAAGATATTCCCTCCTGAAGTCTATCTGTCCTTTCTATGCCACATGGAAAACCTATACATAGTCACTGTGTTCGGAAGTCCCAAATATGCGTCAGATGACAGCGACCAGCAACTGTCCACCCTGTGTATGGCCATTTTCAAGTTCAGCCCAACGGAGACTTTAGATGACTACAGCCCCATTTAACTCACATTTAACTATTTCTGCATGAGTGACTCAACATGGTAACCAGCCGATTGAACCTATTCAATATATATAAAAGCAAGAGATAGTAATGAATTGTCATTTTAAGATTTACACAGCAGGAGCTAACTGGAACAACAAAAAATATCGTTAAGTGAACATCTTATTATGCCATTTACTTATTATGAAATCTGGGGTTCATAAAGTCCAGTAACTTGCCTCAGGTTACACAGTAAAGAGAATATAACAGCAATAGCAATGACAACAATAATAATTTTCAACGTTTAGTATACGTCAGATGCTGTTCAATGCAGTTTCCATATGTCTTATTAGAGTAATGTTGCCACACAATGTGACATTGGTTTACCTGAAACCAATATACACCTGTACAACAGTGATTTGACCAGTCTCTACGTTACGGCTACGTTCATCACAAGTATAGCTACCAACTGTCACCATGCGACCCTAATTACAATATCATTGACTATATTCCCTATGCTGTACCTTTCGTCTCTGTGACTTATTCATTCCATAATTGAAACCCTGTACCTCCCACTGCCCTTCACCCTTAGCATTTTACATATGTTAACTCATTGGATCACCATATGATTAGTTTTCCTGGTATCATCTGCTTCGTTTTCTAAGTAAGGAAATTGAGATGCAGAAAGATTAACTTGACCAGCAAACAATAGAACTGGAATATTAGATTAGTGTGAAAAGCTCCCTACCACCATAGTATGATGTCTTTTTTTTTTTCATAGTATTTTGTCTTAAGCAGTTGATCTTGGACTTAAATCCATATATGCTTGATTTTGAACTCCAGTAAATGTTATGTTTGTCTGTTGGTTTCCCTATCTCTCATATACCTTGTAGGAATATAGTCCAAGTCAGCTCATCTAGCTGAACCATTTATAAGTCTGACACTTCAACTTGAACCAATGACTGGGTTTTGTTCATTTTATCTTTCCTCTATCAGGTTATAAGATCCACAAGCACAAAAACTATCTCTCACTTGCTCACCTTTAAATCTCCAATGCCTAACAAACTTCCTGGCACAGACAGGTTTTGTTTTCAAGAAGAATTTTTGGAATGAATGACCACAGGGAGATCTTGGCTACCTTAAGATTGAGCTATCCTTTGAAGGGTTGACCCTGGAGCCAGATCAGCTTTCCTAGTCCCTACCCTGGCTTCCTTCTATTCCTCTTTCTCTCCTCCCCTCTCCCCCAACTGTTCTAAACATGGAAGCCCACAGAGAGAGAAAGCATTACTCTATTATCTAAAAAAAAAAGTCAATTCTCATAACACTAATATATGAAAGTTTTAACTTGAAGATGACAATGATGTACAGCTCTCTGAGGTAGTTTGAATTATTTTTTGTGTGCTCATATAATAAATAACAAACCTTAATTGCCAAACAGATGTTTTGAGGACACAAGTCTTCATCAATTCAGTTAAAAGCATTATTGCTGGGGCACCTGGGTAGCTCAGTCGGTTAAGCGTCCAACTTTGGCTCAGGTCATGATCTCACTGTCCGTGAGTTCGAGCCCCACGTAGGGCTCTGTGCTGACAGCTCAGAGCCTGGAGCCTGCTTCAGATTCTGTGTCTCCCTCTCTCTCTGACCCTCCCCCGTTTGTGCTCTGTCTCTCTCTGTCTCAAAAATAAATAAAACATTAAAAAAATAAAAAAAAAATAAAAGCATTATTGACACTGTCTTTCTAAAAAGAGATTTTGGATATATGCATGTTGTATTGAAAACAGGAAGGGGGGTTGCATTACTGTCCAATAGCAATCCCCCTCATTATCATAATATCATAATTATTATCATCATAAGTTCCTTCATTCCTTTCTATCTAAGATATTTAAAGTTAAATAAATTGAAAGAAGAGCTACTCCCTCCAAAAAAACCACAGGTAAAATGTTCTAAGCAAACATGAAAATGTAGGCTGTTTTTGAGCCATTAAAGTCAGAGCCATCACAGCCAAGGATTGCCAATTCAATGTTTTTCTTTTGAGTGTCTTTGGAAACCATACTTTTCTCTTGTTCTGTATTGTTTCACTTTAAAATTATGACATGAAAATTTTAAAGTCCCAGACAAATTATAATCAAATAATTCTGTGTACTTGCTTTGTATCATGGAATGTATATGAATAAAATTACTATTTCTACTTAAGATCATAATAACTGCATTATTCTGAAATTTCATGTAATGAAAGTCAGCATGTTAATGAAATTACAATTGTTTTTAGACAATATTTTTGGAGGAGAAAAGTTATTACAAGCTCTGAATCTGCTTTTGCTATTGCTAGAGAAAGATTTCTGACTTCCACAGGAATCAATTTTGTGTGTGTGTGATAAATCAAGAGTGTAAAACATACTGAACCATTCTAAAAGAACTTAATTGTGCCATAAGATTAAGTTTTATTTTCAATGAGTTTTAAAATGTCTTGCCAGAATGATACAGGAGTAAAAAGTAATTTCATGAGGTATACCTTCACAGAAAACTCCATAAGAATTCAAAAGATACATGCTTTTGTTAATATATTATTGCTTTATTATTTTAAAACAATTTTGCTACCATATTTTACATATTCATTTAGAAATAGCCACTTCCTTCAGGAATATGTTTTAATTTATTTTTATTCACAAGGAGGTTTTCTGTATTATTTCAAATAATATTAAAGACCTCAACTAGATTTTACATTTATTAAAAGGAGCACAGGTTTTAAAAGTCTGAGGTAGACCAATTCAAAAAAAAGAAAAAAAAAAACTACAAGGGAAATTTCATGTCAGCTATCACATTTTGATTTAGTACTTGACTATGTGGCTAGAAATAATATAGTCAAAGAAAAATGTCTGATGAAGGCAATAGGAAATCAAAAAAGGCTATCCACTGAATTAGTTCTTATTTTCTCAGCAGTGTCTGCCAGTGACTTAGTTAAGAAAGATAATTTCAAATGTATCAGAAGGCTTGAGATCTTGATTTTCACATAGCTTACTACAACCACCTGTGTCCAAAATTTTTTGTCATGTATTCTACTTCAAACAATTTCGGATTACTCCTTCTCTTCCACCATGTTCTACTCCATTTACCCCTAAATTAGAGTTTCCCTATAACACCATTATTCTTAAAATAGAGAAGGGAGTTTTTAAAATCATTTCTTGCATGATTTACTTATCTTCATATTGCACTGTCAAAGCTTTGAGGTATTTAGTCTCAGATCATTACATACCTAGTGCAAAGAAGCACTGTTCAAACACTAAAGAGAAATTCTCAATAAAATGTAAGTTCACTTACATTGAAAGCAAAAAACAAAACAAAACAAAACAAAACAACAGAAGAAAAACAGCTCCTAACAACAGTCTTAAAATCCCTTCTCCTCTCCCATTTACTTTTCCTGACCCCACAAGTGTCTTAAAGCCTTTCTTTCCAACTGCTCAATTCCCAAAGTCCCACACTATTCAAAGTACTTGCCTTTTTTTTTTTTATCTCCCCCTCTTTCCTCTTTAGTGTCTACTTGAGTAGTTTTTTCTACCTCCTATGGTTTCACCAAGGTACAGAGAAGGAATCTGACAGAGTGTGAGAAGGAAATGAAGAAATTAAAGAAACAAATCTAGAATCTATTTACTTGAAAGGAGAGGTAGGGACACATGCCCTCACAAATTGTGATGGTGCTTGTATTTATCTCCTAGAATCAAGTGCAATGAGTCCCCTCAAATTCTTGCTGAAGTACATTTATGTAGGTAACTCAAAATCTGAAACTTTTCATAAGACTAAGGAATTGTAATACATTCAATTATTATAAGGAAGAAAAACACACCAAAAACATTGTGAGGCTACTGATCTCTTCCCCCAAATCATCTTCTGCCTAATAAAAATGAAAAACAATCTTGAATGCTTATAGACATTTCTCTTATGTAACCTGATTAACTCCACCTATTAATCTATTACATACATTTCTTTATATTTGCTTTTTGTGATTTTAAAGAATAATATTTAAAAAATATTATTAGTTGTAAGGTAAAAACCGTCAACATTTTATCACAACATATTTTTGGTAACTTTTGTTCTGGGGTTGATATTTTCCCCATGAATTCAGTCAGATATGTGAGTTGCAAATTTCATTAGCTTGTCAATCTAATTTTTCCCTCAAGGAAATGAACATGTTTATAATTTTTGTAATTATTAGTAACTAAAGAAAAATTCACTGAATCAGCACATTCATGTTGTTTTTGTTTAAATGATAAAAACCCACCTGATTAAAATTTTAACTGCCAATTAAGAAAACATGAACTAAACATCTCCCTCTCCTGTCCTTTACAGAATGTTAGAGACAAATAAAATCTCACTTCTCATTATGTTAAAATGAATAAATTTGCCAAGATAAAATTGTATTGGATGTTAAGTAAGAAGAAATATGATTTATGTACCCCCTACTATGTTTTTAACATTGTTAGGTGTTTTTTTTTTGAGCACGGTGTTTTATGAAAATTCAAAGATAAGAGTTAGGAATGGCATTTTTATTTTATTAAAATTTTTAAATGTTTTTAATTTGATTTTGAGACAGAGAGAGACAGAGCATGAGCAGGGAGGGGCAGAGAGAGAGGGAGACACAGAATCTGAATCAGGCTCCAGGTTCTGAGCTGTCAGCACAGAGCCTGACGTGGGGCTCGAACTCACAGACTGTGAGATCATGACCTGAGCTGAAGTCACACGCTTAACCAACTGAGCCACCCAGGCACCCCTGCATTTTTATTTTAAACAGGAAAGTAGTAAAATTCAGAAAGGTTAAATTAAATTTCCAAGATCACACAACTCTTAGGATACAAGATGAGATACAGATTTAATTTCAACTTAAAAAAAAATAACACATTTTTCAATGATTTAATGTATATATATATATATATATATATATGTGTGTGTGTGTGTGTGTGTGTGCGTATATATATGTTGCAAAATCACTGCCACAATAAGAATAGTTAACACATATATCACTTCTCTTTGTTAGCGTAAACAATTAAGATTTCTCTTAACAACTTTCAAGTACATAATACAGCAACCATAGACACCATATTGTACATTTGATCCCTAAAACTTCACCTTATAACTAGAATTGTGTACACTTTGACGAGCTCTCCCCATTTCCTCCACCCCAGCCTCTGACAATCACCATTCTACTCTCTGTTTCTATGAATTCAGCATTTTTAGATTTCATATATAAGTGAAATCATACAATATTTGTCTCTCTGTATCTAACTCCTTTCATTTAGCACAATTTCTTCAAGGTCCACCCATTTTTTCACAAATGGTAGGATATTCTTCTTTCTCACGGCTGAATAATATACTGTTGTATGGATATATATATATATATATATATATACACACACACACTTATATATAGATATAGATATAGATATAGATATAGACACTATATATATATATCTATATATATATAGATATAGATATAGACACTATATATATATATATCTATATATATATAGATATATATATATCTATATACACTTAAGTTCCATGTCCTAGCTGCTGTGAATAATGCTGCAATGGACATGGGGGTGCAAAAATCTCTTCAAGGTAGTGATTTTATTTACTTTGGGTATATACACAAAAGTTAGATTGCTGGGTCCATAGGATAGTTCTATTTGTAATTTTTGATGAAACTTCCATACTGTTTTCTCTGGCGACTGCACCAATTTGCATTCCCATCAACAATGCAAAAGGGTTCCCATTTAAACATATTCTCACCCATGCTTATTATCTCTTGTGTTTTTATAATGGCCATTCTAATAACCCACTGTATGAACTGAGATTTCATTGTGGTTTTGATTTTTATTTCCCTCGTGGTGAACATTGTTGAGCACATTTTTATGTACCTGATGGTCATTTGTATGCATTCCTTGAAAAAAAAAAATATTTGAAGAGACTGAATAAGTAATCAAAAACTTCCCAACAAATAAAATCATGTGGTTTCGCTGGTGATTTCTACCAAACTTTTAAAGAAAAGTTAATGTCAATCCTACTCACTCTTCTAAAAAGTAAGGAGGATAAACCGCCCTTAAACTTATTTTATGCAACTAGCATTACTCTGATACCAAAGCCAGATAAGGACATTACAAGAAAAATACAGGCCAATATTCCTGATGAATACAGATGCAAAAAATTATAAAGAAAATATTAGCAAACAAAATGCAATTGCACATTAAAAGAATTATACTCCATATTTAAGAGGGTTTTATCACTAGGATGCCAGGATGTTTCAATGTAAGAAAATCAATAAATGTGATACACCACATTAACAAAATGAAGGATAAAAATGATATAATCACCTCAAAAGATGAAGAAAACGTTTGAAAAAATTAAACATTTTTTTTCATATTTAAAAAAATCTCAAAAATTATCTCAAGTAGTTGGGCATAGAAGAAACATTCTCAACATAATAAAAGGCATATATGACAAGCCTACATCATATTTAATGGTGAAAGCTGAAAGCTTTAACTCTATGATCAGAAATAAGATAAAGGTGTCCACTCTCACCACTCAGATTCAACATAGAGCTGAAGTCCTAGACAGAACAATCAGGTAAAAGAAAATAAATTAAAGAAAATTAAATTGGAAAAGAAGGAAAAAAGAAAAATTATCTCTACTTGCAGATGATATGATCTTATATATAGAAAATCCTAAAGATTTCATCAGAAAACTGTTAGAGCTAAGTAACAAATTCAGTAAAGTTGCAGGATCCAAAATAAATATACCAAAATTGGTTGTTTTTCTATATACTAACAACAAACTACCTGAAAAAGTAATAAAGAAAATAATTGCATTTGCAATAGCATCAAAAAAATAAAATAATCAGGATTAAATTCAATCAAAGAGGTGAAAGATCTGTATACTGAAAACTATAAGCCATTGATGAAGGAAATTGAAGAAGACACAAATAAAGATATTCCATGTTCATGGATCAGAAGAATTAATATTATAAAAATGTCCATACTATACCCAAAGCCATCTAAAGATTCAATGCAATCCCTATCAAAACCCCAATGGCATTTTTCACAAAAAAGAAAAAGCAATCCCCGAATTCATGTGGAACAAAAGAAGACTCCAGAAAGGAAAGCAATCCTGAGAAAGAGGAACAAAGTCAGAAACATCACAGTTCTGATTTCAGACTATTATAAAGCTGTAGTAATCAAAGCAGTATGTTGCTAGCATTAAAAGACACGTAGACCCATGGAACAGAGTCGAGAGCCAAGAAGTTAAACCATCACATAAACAGTCAATTAACAGTTGACAAGGCAGTCATGACTGCTCAGTAAAGAAAGTAAAGTGTCTTCAATAAATGATGTTAAAAAAAACTGGATGTTAATATGCAAAAGACTGAAATTGGATTTCTATCCAGTATTACTCATAAAGATTAACTTGAAATTGATTAAATACTTCCACGTTAGACCTGAAACTATAAAACTCCTAGCAGAAATTGGGGAAAAAGCTCTTTGACCCTAGTCTTAGGGCGATCACTTTTTGGATAAGACACCAAAAACATAAGCAACAAAAACAAAATAAACAAGTGGGATGAGCTTAAACTAAACAACCTCTTCACAGCAAAAAAAACATCAACAAAATGAAAAGACAATCTATAGAATGAGACAAAATACTTACAAACCATACATCTGATAGGGAGTTAATATTCAAAATATATAAGGAACTCAATCTAAATCTACATCTCAATCTAAACAACAACAACAACAACAACAAGAACAAACAAATAATGCAATTAAAAAACGAAGAGAATACCTGAAGAGAGTGCTTTCTGATGAGGTAATATCTGAGTAGTGACCCTGAGAAGGGCAAGTAATCAGCCAAGAAGCTATCCAGAGGAAGAATGGACCAGGCAGATAGAGAAACAAATGCAAAGGCCCTGAGGAAAGGGCATGACTTTCTGCTGTTTTTGAGGTCCGGAAGCATGCCATTTTGGTTTGAGAGGAGTGGGCAAGGGCATACTATAACAGTTTAAAGTTAGAACCATAGCTTGGAGATTGTTGGTAGGGCCTGGTAAAATATGGTAAGGGATTTGTATTTTATTCTGAGTGAAATGGGAGTTATCGGTAGATTTTAATATGAGCAATAACATGATCACAACTACATTTTAAAGGATCAGTTCAGCTGCTCTTTTGGAAAATGCCTGGGAGAGGTAAAGAGAAAAACAACTAGAAGATAAGGAAGATCGCACAGACAAGAGTGAGAATGGGAGGCAGTGAGGAAAGAGAAGAACTAAATTATAGAGAAATCTAGTGGCTATTGATTTGAGGAGAAGGAGGAGGAAGAGAGGCAGGAAGAGGGGGGGAGAAGAGGACAAAGAGGAAGCGCGAAAGAGAAATGAAATGTTTCTAATAGGTTAAAAAGATAAAAATTGAAAAACAAGCATTGCATTAACAAAGTATAAAGTGGAAGTTATTGGTACCGATTTCTGTAGATTTTCTCAGTGAAATATGGAGCTAAATTCTCAGCAGAAAACGTGGAAGGAGAAAGTGGTGTGTATGGTTTGAGGAGAGGCAACAGTGAAATGATCCTTTAGAAATCAGAGTGTGAATTGACTAAGTCAAGGTAGCATAACTGAAGGGCAGTTTCCCTCAATCCTCCAGCAGCAGGACTGAACGCTTCCTTTGGAGGAACGTTGCTCAGGCTTCCATGAACATACTTACCACTTTTACTAAGACTATTCTCCTCTCTGTCTCCTCTGCTAGACTACAAACTTCAAAGAATCACCATTTCCTACATTTTTAATGGGAATATTTTTCAGATAAACCACATTAAACAAATGGAAAACAAGTGGAAACAGGACGCCTAGAGTTAAGTGGCAGCATAGAGTAGGCAAGGACAAAGCAGAACCATGAATTTTAGCATCCCAAATCAGGCATACATTGAGAAACACCATCAAACTTTGCAGAATTTGTGCGTAGATGTTAGGCAGCACAAAGCCAGAGATCGTAGTGCAACTGGGACAACAAAACAGGAATTCATAATAATCTATGGAGGAGAGCAAGAGGTCTAAAGGGTTGTAAATCAATCTTAAGAGATAAGCCACATGAAATGCATTTTATACTGAGTTCACTACCCTGTATAGGATTTTCATATCATTTTTGCCTAACCTGAGAATTTTTCCAAGAGTGTGAATTGTCTTAGAGTGGAGGAAAATAAGGTCATCTGGTTAAGGTGACTCCAGTATTTGCTGCCACATGAAGCTGAAGACTTTTGAATAATATTTTCACTGTTCTCTAAACCAAAGTGACCTAACATATTGAAAAAAAGACTTGACAGAATTAATATAGATAACTAAATATAAACTTGTTCAAAATAATTAAATGGGTGTAGTCAGCCCAGGCTTAAGGATGGAGAATTATGAGAATTACCATTCTCATAATGATAATGGAAATTTTTAATGAAATGTACTGGATCCTTTTTGGATACTTTTCCGGATTTATTTGGCAGGGATTTCTACTCAGTGCTACTGATAATCTACCAGGGTGATTGCCTGGACATGAAGACTTTTTTTTTCAGAATACAGATGGAACTTTCTGAGTTTCATCACTAATACGTGACAGTGGTCTTATAATTGTGGCTCTGTCTGGTGGTCCTCTACAGCACCTGACACTTTTCCTGCAAATCACTTATGGAAACAACTGGCTGTGCCTTGGAGTGTACTTCCTGTTCTTGTCGTCACTGAAGGTAGAGACCCTGGAGTGTTCACTCACTGGACGTTTTAGCAAACTCATTGCACATCCACCTCCCCCGGTGTGGCCTGCAAAACTAAAAGGCAAAAGAAGGGTGTGAGTGTTGCTGGCACAAGCCTCAGAGACTGCCACTGTTGTCTTGAGATGTGGTTTCCTTGGCAACTACCCAAAAACGCAGAATGCCTGGAAGTGCCTAGATTGGCACCCTGTGGGGTAAACTTTGACCGATGGGAGAGGAAAGCAAATAGAAAATTATGCTTTCTTTCTACTCTGAACACAGTATTCCACAAAAGAGTAGGGTCTATGAAAAGACATCCTGTAAAACAGAATAATCAGCCACACTTGTTATGATTTGAGAGCAGTGATATACCTTATATTTGCTTCTCTTTCTTTGTCTCACCAAGACTGCACTCCACAATGAAGGATATATCCATCAATTCTACTTAGATTCTATTTTCTCTGGAACCTAGCATAAGATCTGATTTCTTTACACATGCATTCAAATATTTCTTAGGACATTTGTTAATGTCTAGCCTGGCTGTATAGGGAATAAAGGCAAATCTTGTTGCAGTTTCTCTTTATCTAATTAAAATAAATCTCTTTTAAAAATGAGGGCTCTTCTTAAAAGTTAAGGTTAGGGTACACTTTATGAGGCACTGAAGTCCCAGAGGAGTAAGAAAAAAATAATAACTTGGTCTCTTGATAATTCCTTGACTTTCCCATGAAATCAGAGGACCAGAACACTTCAATTTAACTCAGAGTTGAATCACATTACCCCAAAACGATTCATGCACTCATTCATTCATTTATTCATTCATGTATTAATTCAGTGCACATTTCTTTGAATAACTACTATGTGTCAGGTACTTGCCAAACATTATATCAGGTGCTTGCCAAACATTAGTGATTAAAAAAAGAAAAGTATGTGCTCTCTTGGGGCTAACATTCTCCTGAATGGTCTTATGCAATAGAACATAATTAATAAACAAATTAGGTACTATATTACAAGGTTGTAAATTCTACTGCGGAAAAGGTAAGGGAGAGGAAGGTGGCTCATGTATATGAGCAGTGGTTAGAAGTAGATTGAAGTATTAAACAGACTGACAGGGATAGTCCTTGCTGAATAATTGAGATTTGAAAAGACTTTTGAAAATGAGCCAAGTGGGGCGCCTGGGTGGCTCAGTCGGTTAAGCGTCCGACTTCGGCTCAGGTCACGATCTCGCGGTCCGTGAGTTCGAGCCCCGCGTCAGGCTCTGGGCTGATGGCTCAGAGCCTGGAGCCTGCTTCCGGTTCTGTGTCTCCCTCTCTCTCTGCCCCTCCCCCGTTCATGCTCTGTCTCTCTCTGTCTCAAAAATAAATAAACGTTAAAAAAAAAAAAAAAAAAAAAAAAGAAAATGAGCCAAGTAAATATTGGGAGAGAAATATTCTAAATGGAGGCATCGGCCCATGAAAAGACACTAGAGTTTGTCTAGAAATAACTAGAAGGCTCAGTATGACCAGATCTTACAGAATAAGAAGAAATAGTATATTATTCTTCTCTACAGAATAAGAAGAAATTAGTATATATCAGGCCAGTGAGGCGAGAGGCAAGATGTAAGATCTCTGGGCACTATAAGGATGTTGACTTTCACTCTGAGTGGAACAGGCATCCATCAAAGTGCTTTGAAAGGCAATATGATCTGCTTTATCTATTAAAAGTATATTCTGTAGGCTGTGTTGATTAAAGTATATTCTGTAGGCTGTGTTGATAACAGGTTATAAATACGAGAGAAGAAACAGTCATGAAGCTAGTGAAGTAATCTAGGTCAAAAATGCTGCTGGCATAAGCTAGTTAGATTGCAGTAGAGATGTTGGAAATGTTCACATTTCGAAAGCGAGGCCAATAGAATTTTCTTTTTTTTTAAGTTTATTTATTTTAGCAATCTCTACACCCAGTGAGGGGCTTGAACTCAGAACCCTGAGATCAAGTATCATATGCTCATCCCACTGAACCAGCCAAGCACCCCAGGGCCAATAGGATTTTCTAAATGATTGGATATGGGGTGTGAGAGAAAGGAACAGTCCTAACACCCTAAGAACAACTACAAAAATATACTTGCTGTTCACTCAGATGGGAAAGCTGACTGAACCTTTGAAATACATAGGGTGAAGAGATCAGGACTAGAGTCTCAGACACAGTGAGTTTAAAATCTCTATTAGGTATGCAAATGAAGATGCTATGTAAATGAACATACAAGCTTGCTTTTCAGAAGAGCAATTTGGACTGGAAAGATTATAAAGGAGACCTGAGCACATACTTGACATTTTATATTATAACCCCAGACGACAAGAAGAGATGACTAGGTCTAAGTAACAAAGTAAAGATTTTGCTATAGATGAAAGATGGAAAGTTGGAGGACAAAAAACATCAAGGAGACTGGAAAGAAGTGTTTGGTGAGGGAGGAGAAAAGCCAAGAGTATATGGAATCCTGGAATCTTAAGCCAATTTTTAAAAAATTGTTTCAGGGATGCTAATAATCTACCATATCAAATACTGCTGTTAAATCAATAAAGTGAAGAATTAAAATTTACCACTGAATTTAGCAGTGTGGAGGTTAATAGGTGACTTTGACAGAGGCAATTCCACTTAAGTATTGAGTGTAATCATAATTTGAGTGGGTTTCGAAGAAAGTGAGGGGGAGACATTAGACACAGTGAATAAGTATAAAAATTTCAAGAAGTTTTATTATAAAAAGGAGGAAATAAATGGTTTGATAGCTGGTAAAGGAAATAGATAAAGAACATTTTTGAAAGATGAGTATAGATTCTAGCAGGTGGGTAGAGGTGTTGTCTGTGATTGGTAACAAATAAACTCTCATAGCCCACAAATATACCTGCTGTCTGGGATCTATGGCCCTGTGAAGTCCTCCTCGATAAAATTAGGCACAACTTGTAATTTGCTTTTAATCAATAGCATGCAGCAAAGATAACCGGGTGTCACTTCCATGATTGTATTCCGCGAGATTATGAACTTCTGTCTTGCTAGTGAACTATTGATTCTCTCCCTTGCTGGCTTTGATGTCACAAGCCATCAGATAGTGAGTCCCAGATGGAAAAATTGAAGGTGGCTTCAGGCTGACAGCTAGCAAGGAGCTGAGGCCCTCAAGTTGAGAACCCTCGAGAAACTGAATCCTGTGAACAACTGTATGAGCTTGGAAGTGGATCTCTCCCCAGTAAAGCCTTATGATACCCCAGCCCTGGCTAACACTGAGGGCATAGCCTTATGAGAGACCCTGAAGCGGATTACACAGCTCAGCCATGCACAGATTCCTGACCCACAGGACCTATGAGACGATATATATTTGCTGCTGTAAGGCATTACGTTTGTGGCAATTTACGACACAGCAAGAAAAAACTAACTCTTGGTCTTTGAAGATTCTCCTCTGATTTCTTCAATTGTTTTAGTCACTAAAAAAGCATCACCAGATAGAAGTGAGTATGGGGGAAAGGTATTTAGGGTTTGAGGTGTAGAAGAGGTGCAAAATAGTCTTCTAGGAGGTTGGAGAGGTGATGGTTTAAGACTGCCTAGAAGCATGAAGAATCCACTTGAAGTTCTTGGCCATTGCATTTAATCTTAGAATATTCAGTTCGGTTATATATTTTTCTCCAGTAACACCAAGTTTAGGTTTAGAGTGGTGCCATACAAAGGCAATGAACTAGAAAGATAACAGGTAGTGGCCTGAGAGCAGAATGCATGAAGCTGAGATTACAGAAATAACAAGGTCCAGATCATAATCATGGCAGCAAGAAGGTAAAATACATAGAGGACAAAATTGATGGAAAAGAGTCATTCAAGGGGCTGAGAGATCTTAATTTCGAGGGAAATCATTCATATAAACATGGAAATAGTCAAAAATGAAGACAGAAATATTGTAGATAGTGACAGTGACCCATGTAATAAAAATTTTTTAAGGAGAGTAAGATTGATTCAGGGTTTGGCAGATAGTGGTAACAATAAGTATGGTGGATAAGATAATCATGTGTCTGGAGAATAGCGGAGGTAGGAGGAAGACTTGTCTGTAAGTAACAATATGGAGGTAGGGGATATCTTTTAAACTCTAGGCTCAATGACATGAGTATGGAGGAAGAACATCTACTCAGCATTTGAAGGAGCTTCAGAGGAAGTGATACACTCAAGGAAGATTATGACTTTACGATGTTCTACTCAGCTACTACATGGAAGGATGGCTCAGAGAAGATACTAAGGATATAGGATTCAGAGGACTCTGATGATACTCTTTGGCCAAAAACCACAAGCAACACGGGTATTTCAATACAGTTGGGTTTACTGACTCGTCAAAGCTTGTTGCACTAAAATGTTACATTAATTGTTACAATGAGAGGATGTTAAAAAGGATTTATTCTATTGAATGTGTGTTAGATTATTTGTGGAGAGTATAAGAAAAGGGAGACTTGGCTCTGGATCGAGTGCTGTAAAGAAATGTAGTAATTCTTCAATTAAGTATTTTAATAATTCCTATTCTACAAATCAGAAAACTAAATCTGATCAGTAAACACCAGTCACTTCTATTAGCCAGTATAAAATAAGATTTAGGCATTTTGGTGTTTTGGACAATATTTTTGCCTTTATCCGTGTTGAGACACAGAGTGTTCAGTCACAGAGCGTTGTTTGTCTGATGTTGTTTTGCGCAATTTTTTATGTATAATGGGAGAATACATTGACCTGGTTGTGAGCTCTACGCCATCTCCTGCTTATCAGGGGAGGCATTTCTCTTTCCCAGCTAGAGGGGTGGTCTACAGCCTTACAGGAATTAGAGTGTAAGAGATGGTAGTTAACATAAGAGTCTGAGGCTTCTTGTGATGACTGATGTAAATAGGGTCGACTAAGGGGCATGATTAAGAATAGTATATTATGTCAACTCATTCAGAGGACTATTTTATAACTCAATTATGATAACTATAAACATAAGAATGTTTTTAGTAGGTATAATATCTTTAGTGCTTATTTTCATCAGATATTTTACCAAGTACATTAAGTACAGCTTAATAATTTACCCCAAGGTAAATATTTTTATTTTTATTTTTCAATGAGAAGGTCAAGACCCAGTTTTAAGCCTCAAGATGACATCTTTAGTCCTGAATTCAAAACTATTAATTACTGTTATACTGTCAACCCTACTCATGATATAATGTTCGGTAAAAATGCAGACTAGAGAAATGCAGTTATGCTGAGGTTTTGGCAATATATAATTAATATGTTATATATATAAAGAAACTAAAAGAAAACTTTGAAAAAAGTGTTTGATTGATTAAGCAATGGAACCAGGGGATATTTATTTCTATTTTTCCTCTAATGTTGTTTAATATATTTTGTGTAATTAATAATAATGATAATATGTTTACCTATCATTGACAGAATGAAGATAATTTTAAATAAGGATTTTCTATTGAATTTCTTAATAATTGCTTTAACTGATTTTATTTTCATGTTATGAATATAATTACATTAGAAGCTATAAGGCTTTTCTCCAAATTTTAATGGCTACTGTGAATAATTTCAGGTTAAATCAGGGAGATTATTTTACAAAAGATTTATTTAAATATCTATTTATAATTAGACAGTAGAGTATAATGTATTTCTTTGCTTATGAGAGAATTTAATTTGAAAATGAACAAATGTACATATATTTAAATTATTGCAATATATTACTCAATAAAGAATTAAAATCCAGTTGTTATGTATTCAGTCATCCTTTTTTTCCAAGTGTGGCTTTCTTTCTTTCTTCCTCCCTTTCTTTCTTCTTTCTTTCTTTCTTTCTTTCTTTCTTCCCTTTCTTTCTTTCTTTTGTTCTCTCTCTCTCTCCTTCTTTCTTTTTCTTTTTTTAAATTTTCTTTTCTTTCTTTTCTTTCTTTCTAAATAACTGGTAGCCACAGATCTAAGGAAAAAATAATCAAGGACAAAGTAAAATCATTTCTTTTTCTCCTTTTTTTTAAATTTTTTTAATGTTTATTTATTTATTTATTTATTTATTTATTTATTTTGAAGGAGAGAGAGAGACAGAATGTGTGGGGGGGAGGGTCAGAGAGAGAGGGAGACACAGAATCTGAAGCAGGTTCCAGGCTCTGAGTCCTCATCACAGAGCCAGACGTGGGGCTTGAACCCAGAACCGTGAGATCATGACCTGAGCCGAAGTTGTACGTTTAACCGACTGAGCTACCCAGGCACTCCCCAAAGTAAAATTATTTCAATTAGAGAATCCATTTTGGATATTGTATCCCAATTCAAATGTATTTTAAATAAAATACATAAAATCACATATACATGTTAAGTAAAATACAAATGTATTTTAAATAAAATACATAAAATCACATGTACATATTAAGTACAAATTAAGTATAATCTCTAATTATAGATGTCATAAAAACTATACGTCTTGGTATATCAAAATCAAATATCGATCAATTGCAATGTATAAAAACTTAAGGGACAAGAGGTGTGGTCATGGTAACACTTTATGAGAAATAACCTAGTTTCTTCATCAAATAAATTACAAGAAAAAGAAAACCATGAGAGGGGGGAAACTATATATTACTAGAGCCTAAAAAGACTTATCAACCAACAGAAATTTTAGATTTCATTTTGACCCTGATACAAATTAAAACATCATTAATTTCAAAAACAGGAAAATATTTTAAGTATATATTTACATGTATATTTGAGCACAAGATAATTATGATATAAAAGTTTGTTATTACTTTTTTAATTATGACAATGCTAGTTTTTAATATTTTTTAAGATTCTTAACTTGTAAGGATACCTACGGAAATACTTATAAGTGAAACGATATGATATTGGAGGATTAGTGGATTGGGTACATACAAAACTATATTAATCATGAGTTGATGATTATTAAAGCTTAGTAATAGAAACATGAAAATTTATTATATTTATTATTATGTATTATATTTGTCATATCTACATCTTATATTCTTAGGTCTTCTATCTACAAGTCATATTTGTTGGAATTTTTCATCTTCCAAATGCAGAAAAATAAAACTATGATATCACATGTATAAATAAACAATAACAGAAACAGACTACAGAGAAATCAGAGAGGGACATTTTTTCAAAATAACTTTATATATATTTATGTGTCTTCTTCACAAAAATTATACGATTTTTAATATATATCATATATTATTATCAAATTTATTATAAATTTATTGTATTTGTTTGTATTTTCATTTTTTGGCCCCAAATTCCTGAATGTCTAATTAGTTAACAAATGCATACTAACTCTAATCACATAATTACTCAGCAGCACGACTGACAAATATTTCAGTGTCAATATCAAAACATTCCAAAAACAGCAATGATATGAGAAATCACTTATTAAGCAGCTGCTTTACCTAAAAAAAAAAAAAAAAAAAATTGTTGTGGACCATATATCTCATGCTCCCTTTAATTAGCATATTTATTCCATTAACCTGGATTTTTATAGAAGGTCAGTCAATGCATGTAGATGGTTGGCTATTAGGATGAACGCATAGTGTGATAGATGGATAGATTAGTTGATAAATGAAAGAATGAATAAATAAGTGTAGTCTAAGAAACTCTAAATTGATATTTAGGTATATAAAAATCACTTTATATGAGTAATATTTTTGAATTATGTGTTTACTCCAGAAAACCAAAAACTAAGGACAGACACTTTATTTACCTGCAAATATTGGAGGCTTTCTGCATTAGAACTGAAAGTAAACACGTATTTTTTGCCTTAGGTAGCAGATGGAAGCTGCCTCTATGAGATTTATAGGACCATAGATGCTTCAACATAAGGAGAAATTAAATATTTGGAGATGTCTAGCAATAAATATGCTGCTTCTTAAACTAGTATGCTACACTAAATTATTGAAAAAAATGACTGCTGTCAAAGGTGCTATACAGATAATTTATGTGCCCCTGCTGTGAAGCCTGATGAAAAGGATCTAGTTTCAGTTCAACTCTATGCTCCTAAATTTTAAATTACTACAAAGGAAATTATGAAGTATAAATATGTATTTACTCATTCAGGAAATAACTTAATATTGCTAAATCTTGGATTTGAGTACTATTTATTATATAGGTCGTTCTGGGAAATCAGTGACCAAAAAAATCATTGTATGAACGAGAGCACATTTAAAAAACCATTGTCTTGTAAATGTTAATAAGGAATATTATGTTTGGAACAAAAGTTTCAACTGAAGTGTAACTGAAAAGCCCCTGATTCCAAGCATGAAGTACTGTTACTTCACACATCTCCTAAGTTATTTCATAGAGTCCAGTTTGCCAATATTCATATCAGATTGTCATGAAGAGGACCAAACAACTTACGTCACATGCACTTCAACATTTTGTGGTTGTTGACTTTGTTTGTTTGTTTGCTTGTTTATTTTTAAGTGATCTCTACACCCAACGTGGGGTTTGAACTCATGACCCTGAGATCAAGAGCCACTTGCCCTTCCAAGTGAGCCAGCCATGCACCCTTGCAGTTAACCTTTTATTTTTATTTTCAATGTGTTTGTTTTTTAACAAATACTAACATATGATCCATAGATCATAAAATTCATCCATTTAAAGCACACATTCAATAGCTTTTAGTACATTCACAGAGTTGTGTCCGATCACTACAATTTTAGAACGTTTAATCATGTAGAAACTCTGTGCCCAATAGCAGTGACTCCACCAATCTGCCCCCTGCCCCCCACCCCTGCAGCCAGTAAGCCCTAGGCAACCACTAGTATGCTTTCTATCTCTATAGGTTTACTATACTGGATATTCCAGATAAGTGGAATCCTAGGTATGTGATCTATTATGATTGGATTGTTTAATTTAGAATAAAGTTTTTAGCGTTCATTCCTATTGTAGCATGTGCTGTATTAATATGCTACATTGTAGTTTTCTATTGATCCACTGGAGGACATTTTTGGCTGTTTCCATTTTTGCCTATTATGAATAATGATGCTATGAGCATTAATGCACAAGTTTTCATGCACACGTATTTTCATTTCTCTCTCTAGGAGTACAATTGCTGGGACACATTGTAATTTCTTGTTCACCGTTTTGAGAATCTACCAAACTGTTTTCCACTTTTCCTTCCCACCACAAAATACAAGAGTTCCACTTCTCCACATTAATCCAATTAACCATAATTAAATCATTCTTTTTATCCACTTTGTCAAACTCTGCTTTTTTTCCCCAATTGTCTAAATAGCTAATATTTTGCTAAGTACTTACTAGAATAGCCAAAATTCACAATACTGATAACAGCAAAAGCTGCACACAGATGTTTATAGAAGCTTTATTCATAATTGCCAAAACTTGGAACCAATCAAGGTGTTCTTCAGTAGGTGAATGGATAAGTGGATTGTGGCATACCCGGATGATGGAATATTATTCAACACTAAAAAGAAATGAGCAATGAAATCATAAAAAAAAAATGGAAAAACCTTAAATGTATATTACTAAGTGATAGAAGCCAATCTGAAAAGGCTACATACATGCTGTGTGATTCCAACCATATGACATTCTGGAAAAGACAAATCTAGGGAGACAATAAAAAGATCAGCAGTTGCCAGGAGTTTTAGGCAAGTAGGCTGAACAGGCAGAGCAGAGAGGATTTTTAGCACAGTGGAGCTCTATATGATACTATAATGATGGATACATGCCATTGTACATATGTCCAAACCCATAAAATATACCGCACCAAGAGTTAACCCTCATGTAAATTATATAATTTGAGTGAGTATTACGTATTAATGTAGGTTCATCAGTAGTAACAAATGTAGCACCTCGAAAAGGTATATCCCTTCAATAGAAATAGAAAATAGGCTCTATAGAAAAGGGGGATTGTGTGGGGACAACCGTGCACTTGGAATCTCTTCATCTTCTCAACTTTACTATGAACCTATAACTGCTCTCAAAATTTAAAGTTTTCCATAACTAATATTCAATGTAGTTATCAATAGGATTAGATTTAGGTTTACCATTTTATTACTACTTTTCCCCTCCTCTGTTTTTTGTTTTTTTTTTTTCATTTGTTTCTCATATCCTGATTTTTTAAAGTATTTTAGTATGGTCAGTATTTTATTTTATCTATTGATTTTTGTTGCTATTTCTTTGTATTATTTTTAGTAATTGCTTTAGCTTTATGGCGTACGTAGATAACTTTTCATGGTCTATTTAGGGTCAATATTTTACTGCTTCATGTGAGGTATAGAAATGTTGCAATTAAATCTTCCCTTCTCACTGCCCCCACTGATATCTTGTAATAGTTTCCAAACGTGTAGTGTTTAAATGTACTGACAGCCCCATCAGATGATGTTATAATTTTAATGAATAATCATGTATATTTTATAGTACTTAAGAG
The DNA here is from genome assembly GCF_024362965.1 of Panthera pardus. Lineage (NCBI taxonomy): Eukaryota > Metazoa > Chordata > Mammalia > Carnivora > Felidae > Panthera > Panthera pardus. The sequence continues at coordinate 175,637,060 of NW_026526688.1, read as the reverse complement.
AAAAAAATAACTTTTAGAATTTATTCAGTTATTTACCATTTCTCTTGCTCTTTTTTTCATTTCTGAAGATCCAAATTCTCCTTTTTTATGATTTGTTTTAAATCAGAAAAACATCCCTTTTCACTTACATGTGCTGGTAACAATTTCTCTTAGTTCTCTTTAGTCTTGTTTAAATCACCTTCACTCTTGAGGAATATTTGTACTGAATATAGAACTCTAGGTTTTTGTTGTTTCTGTTTCTTTCATTATCTTCAAAGTGTTTTTCATTGTTTTCTGGTCTCCATGGATTCCCATGAGAAATCTGAAGTCCACCAAGTTGTTGACCTGTATGTGTTGCATTTAGTTCTTCTAGACACTTCCAAGATTTTTCTCCTTATGTGTGGTTTGTGGAAGTCTGAGTGCAATGTCACTATGCATGGTTTCCTTTGGGTTTAACTTATTTAAAGTTTACTGAACTTCTTGAATCTATAAGCTTAGGTCTGTCATAATTTAGTATGTCCTTAGCCATTATATAATTTAAAATTTCCTTCTTATCTTCCTTCTTTCCCAGACGAATTTTATAGATGTTAGCTATTTTGGTCCAATAGCCCCTTGGACTTTGCTAATTTTTCCTTTATCTCCTTTTGTCCTCAACTTTACTGATTACTTTATCTGTTGTATCCATTCAGTTATCTGGTCAATCAAGTGAGTCTTTTTTTTTTTTTTTTTTTTTTGATATCACACTTTTAAATTCTTAGATTTCAATTTTAATTAAAAAATAGTTTTGGTTTCTTTTATGAAAATTCCTCTTTTGGGGTGCCTGGGTGGCTCAGTTGGTTAAGCATCCGACTTCGGCTCAGGTCATGATCTCACGGGTCGTGGGTTTGAGCCCCGCGACTGGGTCTGTGCTGGAAGCATTGGATATGTTTAGTATCTTGATTGTGGTGATAGTATTATGGTGATTTATATATGCTCGAACTCAGCAAATTGTACACATTAAATATGTACACTTCTTTGTATACTAATTATACCCCAATGACTCTGTCTTTAAGAAAAAAAAGGATCATTAAAGAGCTGAGCCCAGGATACATTAAAAAAAAAAAAAAAAAAAAAAGAAGAAGAAGTAGAAGGAAAACTTCCCTTTGAGAATTACCTCTCCAAGTTAATATTCCTCTAAAATCCGCCAGCTTTGGTTTACATTTAAGTCTTGTTTCTTTCATTTTGCCCTAAGTTTTAAGTTTTAACTAATTGTAAGAATGGCTCTTTTTGAGCTATATTACCATACTAAAACAAGAAGGAAGTCTGTTCCTTGCCTATGAGTTTATTTTCCATTAAGGTTTCAAGTTTGTTCAGGTTTGTTTGCTTTTGTTGTGTTTTTGTTAATAGTATGTACTTGGAGAACATCACAGGCTTGACCTTTAAGACACCTCTTTCTGCGTTTTGCTCAAACTCTGCTACCTTCGGAAAGCTTTTGTCCTATGTTGTGGTCACACAGCACAAGAATGTTGAGACGTGAATGACATGGAAACTCTCAGACTTGCCTTTACCTGTAATTATTGACTCCATATCCGAGGTGACTGGGATTTTGAGTCAGTCAGATGTAACCTGCAATATGGCTCTGGAAGCATTAATCTTCTCTTCTGCAGTGGCTAGTGTACAATAATTTGCTCAAGGGAACGTGTCTATGTCTGAGAAAAAAACAAAAAACTCAAATTTCTGCTTATTTGTCCCTCAAACCAGGAGACTGGCTCTCCTCAGATCTCTTATTTCCTTTTCTCATCAGGTCTAATGGCCTTTTCTTTACTCAGATATTTCTCACCAGTTTTACTATCATTCTTTATAATCTTTATATTTTCCTCCAACCTCTAGAACATCTCCATAATTAGAATATGATCTTGTGCTCATTTTCCAGCTTGTCAGCAATAAACATATAAACACTTCCTTTTCAATATGTGATAAATATATTGCAATAAATGTGGTAAAGTTGTAACTGTAAAGCAAAATTAGTTTGTTGGAAAAATACTCAGGTGATCATTATATTTTAGCTCTAATGAGGCACTTTATCCTTTGAGATCTGATTGTTTTTATAGTTAGAAAACATCGCAACACAATACTTTCACTTAATTACAAAGAATTTAATTTTAGAGATGAATATACAAAAAACAGAGTCTATAATTATTGTAATAAACTCTCAAGAGATTTTAAGCAGGATATATTTTCTAACCAAACTATTTCTCTGTAAATTAAAGTTTAAAAATCAATCTTTGATTCTACAAGGAATGTCTGACTAGGCTTTTATGTAAATCCTTTAAAAATATTCTTGATAGAACAAAGTTAACTATGGGCTGTTAGATCTCTATGCCATTAAGCAACAAAAGGTGTAGTTAAATTCTGGCAACTCCTAAAATAACTAGTCATAATTATGAAGGCTAAAAACATCAGAAAGAAAGAAACAAAGTAAATAATAATATATTTATTTTATAGTATAATGCACTTGGAGATAAATACTTCTTATAAGCATAATTATATAAAGAAAACGCCTGAAATTATATTCAAATTTTATCTTGTGAAATTAACTATGACCTTCAAAATCTCCTTTATCAAAGTTCATATTTTGTATTTTCATTCAAAAGATGGTAGCATGTATTAAAAGTATATAAAATACAACTCCCCGAATATCAATTATAGAAAAACATTCTAGCATGTCTATATACATGTATATAAGATTTTGTGTGATTAGATAACATATCACTCCAGGAACAGAATTGTTGGAGAATCTTCCCATCAGTGTTACATGCAAATAAATTTTAAATCTTCTTTAAAAGTAGTGTATTTTAAAAAAAGATATCTCACACTAGCAATGTTGTTTTCTTTATGATAAGCTTTTCCTTATTTTTTAAATTTATATTGTTAGGTTGCATTAAGTGTTAGGTTTACACTATTGGAAGCTGTGTAGACATATATTAGACACATTTTATATCTTAAATTTTATATTTTATTAGGTGATAAATGCAAAGCTCCCATACAGATGCATATATGTATGTGTATGTCTAAGTATTTGTGTGTGTGTGTATATATATATATATACATATGCTATATATATATATATATATATAGCATATGTATATATATAGCATATGCAAACAAACTATGAAAAAACTTCCCTTAACTCCATGTTAAGGTTCCACATTAATCTTTTTTTTCTAACTTTCATCTCTAGCTATATATTAGACTTTCGGAATATCTACATAGATCACTGTATTATTTTAAATGTCCTCCCAAAAAATCAGAACATTTTGTTTCAGAGATTTTTCATTCAGTATTAGGTAAGTGATCTGAACCGTTCGACCACAACAAATATACTTGTGCTAAAATATATCTGGATAAGCATAAGTGTGATGTGTAATTTCTTTATAGGATCTCAGTTACTAGCTAAGATATCTTGAATTATAGCAGAATAGGTAAATTGCCCTGGGTCTTATTAACAATGTCCCTTAAATGTCACTCTCCAGAAAATGAATGAGAAAGCATTATCACTGCAATATCATAAAATAAAAAGATACAATAAGTACTAAATCATATAAATTTTACTTTTATCATTATTAAGAAAAGTCATTTAGGGATGCCTAGATGGCTCAGCCATTTGAGTGTGTGACTCTTGGTTTGGGCTCAGGTCTTGACCCCAGTTTTGAGGAACTGATTCTCCTGTTGGACACCATGCTGAGAGTAGAGCCTGTTTAAGATCTCTCTCTCTCTCTCTCTCTCTCTCTCTCTCTCTCTGTCACTCTCCCCTGCTGTCTCTCTCTCTCTTAAAAAAAGAAAAAAAATATTTAAAATATGACATAAGAAAAAGGTTAAACAGCATGTATTTTCAATGTCATACTGGGGAACTGTTTAACAAGCCCTTTTAAGAATTAGCTTATTCTGTAGAATAACATACTTTTGTTCAATTTGCTATTTACTATTTAACTAGAACCAACACACTATGAAGTTTACATGTTAGGTTGTGCATCTTATTTAGTAGAGTTGCAGGAATTACTCTCCCATAGAAAATATAATATCAAAGGATATGCATTTTTGTTGCATTTTGTTTTTTGTTTGTTTTGAATTACCTTGTATAATTGCAAATATTACAAAGGTTTGAATAATTGCAAGGGATCTTGAGACTCTCCAGAACATATTCAAGGCTTGTAATAAAAGGAAACAATATAAGATAGCAAAAGAAAGTAAGTTCAGGCAACCTTTGGAGGGGGTCCAAGAGATATCAAGGCTTCCACTCCCTGAGGTCCTTTTTTATTTGCACAGAGATGTACATCATCTTTGGGTTGAACTTTAAAGATTTGTGCAATGAATCTTGGTTTCAGAGAGCTCCAGAAAAATGTTCCCCGGAGCGTATTTTATGTCCCTCTGGTCACTGAGGCAAGCCAAGTCATCTAACTTCTTATGTGAGGTGAAACCCATCCATAAACAAACTCTCCTTGCTAACAGAAGAGTTTCAGCATTTAAACATACATCACAAATTATCATTTGGTAAGGTGGGCCTTATACTGGCCAAAAGTGGATCCATATATCCAAGCATCTCTAGACATAAGTACAGAGCTGCCCCCATCTAAGTATAAAATAACTCTACTTTGAATGAGAGAGAGAGAGCTAACAGAGGAGGGGCAGAGAGAAAGGGAGAGAGAGAGAGAATCCCAAGCAGTCTACATACTGTCAGCACTGAGCCTGAGGTGGGGCTCAAACTCAACAACCTTGAGATCAGGACCTGAGCTGAAATCAAGTCAGCCGCTTAACAGACTGAGCCACCCAAGTGCCCTGGACATTAAACAGTTTATATCCAACACAGTATTTTTATTTTAACAATTTCTTAATGCCTTTAAATACTGAGAAACTCCAAATGTTCTTTGTAACAGCTTTTTTCAATTATATAATTTCTTCATTAATATGTTGATAATCATTGATATGATCTAAATATTCATACATCATTTATTTATTTTTAAAATTACATATGAAATTATATGTTACTTCATTCCAAAATATTTTTCCTTTTACTACCACTTCTTTTCCCTCTATGGCTGTTTTTGGTTTGCTCTTTCATAGTTTCACTTTGTGTCCTTTCACCAGGAGAATGAGGTTCCCCAACTGTGTAATGTGATTCAGGCTCATAGATCCTATATGAATGAATTTCCAAATTATTGTTTTAACATCATGCAATTATAAGAGAGAACTCAGGTTATTGAGATGATTTTCTGGTCCTTGTCTAATTGTGCTTCCACGATATTGAGAATATTTTACTCTATACTCTATCAAGAACCAAAATTTCGTAAAGATTACAAAAAAACACTGACAAACTCTCTTGTGGTATTTCTATTTATAGTTGTTGCATTCACATTCTCTCATCTGCTGTGTTAACCCATATGCTATTCCAAATGAATGACTTCAAAAGTGAGGCAACCAGAATCCTTTCTTTTCACTTTAGCTTACTGGCAAATAGGGAGATGCTTGCAAGGAGAACCTCTTTCTTTCAGCAAAATCTCTGGAATGTTTACTTTTTTATTTTGTGTTATTTTCCTACTAATAAATAGATGGAATATGGAAGTTAGCCCCAATCCTTTAAAATGATGCAAAATATAGTTATTTATTTTTTAAATAAAATGGATTTGGTTTTAGACAATTGAAATATCATTTAATTTTGATGGTATTTTTAAAATATGTTGAATAATACAAAGTACATAAGTATACTATGACCTTGAGATAATAAATTTAAACAATGAAACAATTTTTGAAGTGGTTCCTACATGTAAGTCATTTTTTTAAGAGACTCTAGATGTAATATTGGGGAAAAAATATAAAACTTTTGCTCTCATAAAGCTTACAGTTACACGGTAGAAAACAGAAATGGAAAAATAAATATTTATTTATTCAAATGAGATTCATGAGAGAGAAATATGCTGGAGCAAAGAGGATAGAATATGTGGGTAGTGAGGGAAGGTGCTATTTTTTTACAGGCTTATGAATGAAGATCTTGCCTAATATAATGTGACATTTGAGCAGAGAGCTGAAGAAAGGGACAGAAGTTGTCTTAGAGTTTAATCCCATAGGAGAGTATTCCAAGAAGAGGGTAGTGCAGAAACCCTAATGCCAGAGTATGTTTAACATAAAGTAAGGTGGGGCAGGCAAGCCAAAGACTGGTAGGGAATTAGATCAGAAAGACAGCAAAGAACCAAACATGTAGCGCCTCATAGGTCAATTTGAGATACGGAAAGCCATTGGAGAATGTAAAATCTGGGTAACCTGATCTGATTTTAATTTTAAAATAATTCCTTTGGCTAACATATAGAGAATGAACTTAAAAGGACAAGGACAAGACAAATGGCAACTTGAACAAGAATGGTGTTGGTGTATTGGGGGCAAAGTTGTTGGAATCAGAAATACTGGGAAGACAGAGCCAAGATTTGCTGATGATTTCAGTGTGGGGTATGAGATAAAAAGACCAGTCTAGCAAGATGAATTTAGAATTTTAGTTTTGAGTAATTTGAAAAATTAAGCTGTCATTTACTGAGATTGATGGAGAAAGTTTGGGCTGGGGATCTCAGAGGTACGGTTTTGGATAAGTTTTAATTAGATTAATTTCTCAGTAGAATATATTTTAATTTTTTATTTAAATTTCCTTTTCTTCCAGAGACAGTGAGAGAGAAAGGGAGAGTGAGGAAAGGCAGAAGAATGAGAGGGAAGGAAAAGATGAGAGACATAGAGAGTGAAAGAGGGAAAACTTAAGAAAAGTGTCATTGCTGAAAATAAGGATTCATAAGATAAATAACTAAAATTAGAAAGATGATTCATGGCCCATCAAAGTTGTTTTCCCAAGTCAATATTTATGGATAACCAGAGTTCCATATTCATGGGAAATTAGTTGATTTATTTGATTCATAAAGAGGCCTTATTTTTGTACAACTGAATATCTTTTGATGATGTTTGAAGAGGCAATATCTTTAGGATCCATTTGACTGCCCTAATTTAATAACACATGGAATGGATAAAAATAAATTCAGAAAAATTCATTTGACACTTACAGCGGTAACCTAGCTTCACCTCAGGTTTCATTTTGTAAGCTCATCTGTGTGTTGGGTAAAACTCATTTTCAGGAGAGAGGTGGTGGTAAAGAGAAAATAAGACATAAATATTTCCCATAACATCTAAGGACATCTTTAGTATTATTGATGAAAACAGAGCTCTGATATTTGAGGTTATGAGTTTCTGAATTTGTACACCAGGCAACCAATCTCTAATGAACTACATTTTTACTAACATCCTTGCAAAAAGCTCACACACAGTCACATAAAGGATTCCAGCTGCTTTGCTGAATTTTCACACATCAGCTAAAGTCAAGCACCCCACTAGTCACAGGTGACAAATAATGCTGGAACATCTGCTTGCTAACAATATAATCTGGCTCATTTACTATCATCAGTTTCCTGGTATTGTGCCCACAGGATATGTTCAATAAATACTGAATGAAATGCTTCTACCTGTTGAGAAGAATAAATAAACCTATGGGGTGGGGGAGTAATGACGCCACAGCCTTTCTTTCTCTTTTAGAAGCAGTAGTTTCAGGCCATGGGAAACTTTCAAAATGCACTGGACATCACTGTGTTTGGAGAGCATGGTCTGAGTCTAGAATGAAGTCTAGTGCAGTTTAGCCAGGAAACCTAAAATAGGTCATGAGACTGTTTCTTGGGTTTAGGAGGATGATCATTTCAATTTCTGCTCAGTTTGTTTCCAGAGCAAGCAGTGATCCAAATGATTAAACTTGTACCGCTGGGGATAGTTAGGATTCAGAGTTTCAGCTAGCTATGAATGAGTCAACAAATGTAAGTGGCTTGGCGTGTTGCCCATAAGAGCAGTTAGTTTTAAATGTTCTTAGATAAGGCACTGAAAATTCAATAAAATCAGGCATATTCTTGTTTTAAAGATATACAAAAGAAATTTTACATTGAAATGTACAATCGTAGAGTGTTACAAGTTATGTTCTATTCCAAAACTTTATTTAACATTCTCTAATATAAATGTTTAAGATCTATCAAGGTAAGATATTTTAATCATTTATAATTTAATTTAAAATTGTAGATATTAATGATGGTAACGTAGTATGCCCTTTCTTTTCCAACCTTCGTCCAGTGTATCTTACATATATATTAACTTCTCTCAGGCAGCTATTTCATAGCTTTCCTTGCTCTAACATACTATGCACATACATAATCACTTGCTCTCTTTTCTTCTCTCTCTGATGATTATCTTGCTCCTTATTTCACTGAGAAAATAGAACCTCGCAGAAGTGAACTTTCATATTCTTGCATTACATTATCTAACAACTGCCTACATCGGTACCCATAATTTTTGCTTTCCCTCCTTTCAATGTCTTACTGCTTCTTAGTGCAATGGCCAACGATCATCGCATCAGTAACATTGATTCGGCAATGATCACTCTTTCATGCATCGCAAACAGCTCTCAATAAGAATAAGAGAAGGTTAGGGGAGACTGGGTGGCTCAGTCAGTTAAGCACCCGACTCTTGATATAGGTTCAGGTCATGATCTCAGGTCATGAGATTGAGCCCCATGTCAGGCTCTGTGCTGAACATGGAGGCTGCTTGGGATTCTCTCTATCCCTTTCTCTATGCCACTACCCTGCTAGTTCTTTCTCTCTTTCTTTCCCTCTCTCTCTCTTTCTCTCGATCTCTCTCTCTCTCTCTCTCTCTCTCTCTCTCTCTCTTTCACACACACACACACACACTAATAAAATAAACATTTAAGAATAAGAGCAGATTATAATATCTTCTGTCTTGAAAAATCCTCTTTAGATCCCTCCCACCACCCATTCCAACCCTATCATCTATTCTTTAGAGTGAAACTCCCCTAAATATCTGCCTATATACATGCCTGCCTTCTTGAGCCATTCCTGTAAGATTCTGCGTTCATATCTCCTTTGAAATTTTTATCTTACTGGGATCAGCAATGGCCTATGATAGGACATCCAAGAGTCAGCTCTTGGTCTTTATTTTACTGAAATTTTTACCAGAATTTGATATAATTGACCTTTACTTTCATCTATAAATATTTTACACACTGGGGTTTTGGCACACAGAAATTTCCTCATTTTCCTTTTTCTTTACTTTTCTATTTTGACCTGTACCTAGATATTGAAATAGATTTTGGACAAACCCCTTATACAGGTGAAAACTTAAGATTTAGAAAGATGATATTGTTCAGTGATTCTGAGTACATGAAAAAAGGGCTCTGGAAGTATGTTTGGTAATAAAATGTAACTTAAGCAATTGAATATATGGACTGAATGTTCGTGTTGAATTTTTAAAAAATAATATTTTATTTTGGGGTGCCTGAGTAGCTCTTTGGATTAAGAGCCTGACTTCAGCTCAGGTCATGATCTCACGGTTCATGGGTTTGAGCCCCATATCAGGCTTTTTGCTGATGGTTCAGAGCCTGGAACCTGCTTCACATTCTCTCTCACCCTCTCTCTCTCTGCCCCTTCCCTACTTGCACTCTGTCTCCCCTTATCAGAAATAAATATATATGAAAATTTTTAAAAAATATATATTTATTTATTTTGACAGAGAGAGAGAGAGGGATGGGGAGAGAGAGAGGGAGAGAGAGAATCCCAAGCAGGCTCCATGCTGTCAATGCAGAGCCCAATGTAGGGCTCAATCCCATGAACCATGAGATGATTACTTGTACAGATACCAAGAGTCGGTCACTCAACCAACTGAGCCACACAGATCCCCTTACATGGAAATTTAAATTTTGAATCTTAATTGATAACTCGGGGAACTGTGTTAGAGAAGATTGGTGGATATAGAATTTACGGTGCTGAGGAGCAGAGGTCAGTAAGTAATCTTCCTGGTAGTTTCAAACTTTAGTGTGCATGTGAATTGCCATAGGACAAAGTTAAATAAAGACTTTGACATATAAAATGACCATCATAGTACGCCCCTTGTAAAATAAAGATTTTGATTTTTTTGGATGGGCCTGGACAATGTACATGTCCAGGAAGCACCCAGGTAAAATGATGTTATGTGTATGAGCCATGCTATGAATAGCAAAAATCTAGATCTCTTTTAGTAAGTTTTGCCATCAAAATCAAATAGATGGGAAGCCAGAAGGGTCTTAGAGACATATAGTCATGAATAATTTGTTTTAAAGAGAAGAAGGTAAAACTTTTTCATAAGCAATTTAGGGTGACTTTTTTGAAAATCAGAAGGTAAAGATACATGAAAAGATAGGACAGAAGATGAAGGTTTGATGAAAAACAAGTAGGAGGTTTTATATATAAATATATATATACATAGACATATAATATACATAGATATTTACATACACATATAATATGCATACATATATAATATACATACATACATTATACATATAGTAGGAGATACATATCTATATATTGTGGTATATGTTACCATAAATTGGCTGACATAATTGTGGGGACTAGTTAGGCAGTCTGAAATCCATGGGTCTATATCTTTAATCAGAACATCATTCTCAAATACACTACTATAATCCTAATAATGACTTTAACAAGTGTCTTCAAATAATTCCATTTTTATAGTTGTTATTTTTATTTATATGAGGTTGTAGCGATACCTCAGAATGATTACACTTATTAATTCCTATAGAGTCAATAACATCTAACAAACAGATGAACAGTCAACGGGTAAATTCAATATTTTTGAAGAATTCTTGAAGCTATTTCTATAGCTCTCTATAGTAAAATAGTAAATAGGAGAGGATAAAAATGCAGGACTGTTCAGTGAATTACAGTTAGGGGTGTGCTTACCACTTGAAAATAATTTCTAAAATGGGTTCAGAATTTTAACCATAATAAGCCTCCATACCTCTCTTCTTGTCCAACCCTCATCCTAGCTCCCGTACGCTACTAGTTTTCTATTGCTGCCTAACAAACTACATCTGAAGCAACACCTATTTATTATCTCATGGTTTCTGTCAGAGAACTTCAGCTGACCTGAGGTCTTTGCATTAGGAGGAAAAAACTTGAAGTCAAGGTGTTGGTTGGCTGGTCCTTTCTGGAGTGCAGCATCTTTTTCAAGCTCCTGTGGTTGTTAGCAGAATTGAGCTTCATGCTCCTGTAGAATTAGGTGCTCTTTCCTTTCCGACTGTCATCCAAAGATCGCTCTCAACCTTTTATGGTGTTCCCCAGGGTTCCTTGCCACATGGCCCTCTCCACAGACCCTCTCACACTTCCGTTCTCTGACTTCTCTAGAACTTCTTTAAAAAGGCACATCTGATTAGGTCAGGTATCCTCAGATAATCTTCCTTTAATTCCAAATTGATTAGAGCCTAGTTAAGTGAGAGATAAGCCACCATATTTATTATACCAGGGGGCTGGAATTCTGAGAGTCATCTTAGACGTTGTCTACCACAGTGGAATCATCTTTGCTATTTTTTGTATTTGTACTTCCATCATTGGCACATTTGTTCCATGATACACTACAGGGAATATTAACTTTGGCACAATTGGGTATGGGGTAAGGAGCTAAAATAGTTGTATTAAAATCATTAATGTTGTGATCAACACATTAAATTATTTGTTTTGAAGTGTTGATTTGTATACTATCTCTCAAAAAAACATCATAAGATGGGTTGGCTAGGTGGCTCAGTCGGTTAAGCGTCCAACTTTGTCTCAGGTCATGGTCTCATGGCTCCTGATTTCAAGCCCCTCTGTCTCTGTGCTGGCAGTGTGGAGTCTGCTTTGGTTCCTCTGTCTCCCTCCCAATCTGCCCCTCTCCCATGTGCCTTCACTCTCTCTCAAAAATAAACAGTAAAATAAAAAAAATAAATTAAAAAATAAGAAGATGAATGTGTTTAAAGCAGAGCCACTACCTATGTTTCCTTGAAGTTTCCAGTCTTAATTTTTGTCACAAGTGATTGCTTTAAAAACCACCGTTGTAATCATACGATTATAAGAATCAAGTTAACAACAAAGGATGTTCTTAACCTTTACAACACTGAATGCTAATATTTTAGTTTATAATATATTTATATTCTTTTCTTTTTTTAATTTTGTTAATGTTCATTTATTTTTTGAGAGAGAGAGAGAGAGAGAGAGAGAGACAGAATGTGAGTGGGGGAGGGGCAGAGAGAGAGAGAGAGAGAGAGAGAGACAGAATCCAAAGCAGGCTCCAGGCTCCAGGCTCCAAGCTATCAGCACAGATCCTGACTCGGGGCTAGAACTCATGAACTGCTAGATCATGATCTGAGCTGAAGACAGATGCTTAACCAACTGAGCCACCCAGGCTCCCCTATATTCTTTTCTTAAAGGGATTTTAAGACAAATTAATTCGATATTCTTTTGTGAATTCATAATATGGTGAAAAACCAATTAGTCTCTTTTTAAGGATATTCATTTTTTTTTAAATCAGACGACCCTTAAAAATACCTTAAAAGGTTATGAAAGATAAGAATCAAATTCCTTTATTACATCCATCTCAGGGTTTGTAGAGAATTTTATATGTCAAAACAGATGGCATTTGGCTAGCGAATGCCTGAAACTTAGACGTGTTCACCAGAAGATCTTTAGAAGTATTTCTGAGTGCAGAGAGAAAATCCCTTGTTTACCACACACTTTCCGCCTTAAGATCACGTTAGTCAGCAAATCATAACATGAAAGAGTACTAACGAGGTTACTAAGAGCGTCTGTAAGCTCCCCACTGAGGAATGGGCTTAGAGGAGTAAGAAAGGCACAATGTATGTGGACTTTCAAAAGAACTGAAAGAAAGTTAGTTGCTGTGTTTTGAATTGTAAGCAATTATTTTAAAGCAATCCTATTTGTTTCTACTTCTGCTTTTCCTCAAAAACCATATATATACCTGTTTGCTTTTACACTCAAGAATTGTTATTTCCCCTCCAGAATTGTGCAAAATCTGCATTAGCCTAAAGCGACATTTAATGAAAATGAAAACACTCCTAAGAATGTTCTGTTGGCCCATGTCTGTGTCAGTCAATAAATTCCTATTCTCAAATACAAAATATGTTTATGAGAAAAACAATTTCAAATGCTATCTTCTTCGAAGACTGCATTTATTCTGACATATGGTACTTACACAAAATTGTTATGAAAAAACTAGAAAGTCATGATGATTTTAATATGTTTGCAGTTCTTAATTTACATAGAATACTCCCAAGCATATTTTAAATAATCTCACAGAATCCTCTAGGTCCATTCCAAATTCAGAGTTAAAAACAATGGATATTAAAATCCAACTTATAATGTGAATTATCCATGACATTTAGACATGTTTTTTGTTTTTTATCTCCAAACAAAAATTCATCTGATTTAAAAAAAAAAATTCTTAGACCAAAAGGATACTCATTCATAATAGTAATATTGAAAAATACAAGTCAAATGTAGAAATAATTAATACTTCCATTTTAGTCAATTAATAAACAAATCTCAATCAAATCAAAAGCGTTCATTTCCCTTTTCTTTAAAAAGGATTCTAGGAGCACCTGAGTGGCTCAGTCAGTTAAGTGCCCGACTTCGGCTCAGGTCATGATCTCAAGGTTTGTGAGTTTGACCCCACGTCAGGCTCTGTGCTGACAGCTCAGCCTGGAGCCTTCTTTAGATTCTGTGTCTACCTCTCTCTCTCTGCTCCTCCCCTGCTCATGCTCTGTCTCTCTCTCCCTTTCTCAAAAATAAACATTAAAAAACATTTTTAAAAAATAATAAAATGATTCTAAAAATAATATGTTAAAAGGCTGATATATCAAGAATAACATAAATCACTTTCTATGTATTTTTATCATATCTATATCTATATAATTAATTATATGTCAATGTAGATATAAGATACTTTTATACTGAATTTCGTGGCAATTCAGGTGAAAATAGTATTTGAGAATCTTACCAATCTTTTGCAAAAATTATCTATAATGTCATATAACATAAATATTCTTTTTACGATTTCGTGCATGAGGCACAAAATATCTATAGTAAAGCTCATAGAGTTTACTATTATTTTTTGAGATGCTGTTTTTGTTCCAATTCTCAACTAATCATATGCATTCGATACTGTGAGGTTTCTACATGGCAGGCCAAGAGAGACAGCTAAACAAATCCAGTCCTTATCATGCTCTGAACACATAACATCTGACTCAGCCTTCCATGGACCAAACACTTCCCGAATGTAAATGGCTTCCGAATATAGGAAAGTACTAGTTTTTTCCTAGATGAACAACAGCCTTCCATTTCCAGACTTTGGCTAACTGGCCTTCTGTTATCAAATACTTTTGCAAACAGAGTATAAAATCATAATTTAAATTTCTATCAAAACCTGGAGATTCTTAGATTCAAAGTTGAGGACATAAATATTGACTGAACAAGGTCCATTGTATGGGAAATGTAAGTAAATATTAGAATAAGCTTATTGTAAGTAGATAGTCTATAGAAAATGCCGTTGTCATTAACACCAAATATCCTTTATGCCATGTTTATTCTCTGCCAGTCTCTAAAAGAAGTACTTAACATAGACAGACTCATGTATTCTTTACAAGTCTATGAGGTAAATACTATTATAACCCCATTTTGCGGATGAAGGAATTGATACACAGAGTTGAAGTACTTCAGATAGTTAAAGGCAAAGCTAGGTTTGTACTCAAACTTCATAGGCTATCTACTTTGTCTAGCCAGCTCTTAGATATATCATAAGAATTTTTGTTTATTATTGTTATTATTATTATTATTATTATTATTATTATTATTATTATTTTATTGCCTTAAGAAAGCAAGGGAGATCTAAAGCTTCTAACAAGAGGGATTTTTTTAAATCCAGGATGCTTATAGGCAAACATCAGAGATCAAGGAGATGTTTGTAAATCTGTGGTTTTATATGCAGCTATCAATCAGAGCAGGATCAAGCCTCGGCAGTGTAATTTATTGTGTTGTATATTTTTAAAAGCCCACCAGGGTAATAAATATAAGCACATATACATTTTTCCTTTTGGAAATTGAACAGCTGTTTATATAACATTTGCTTGAGGAACACTCAGGTCCCTTAGGATGGGTAGCAGCTACTTCATAAATTGGCTCCAGCCATATCTCACAGGATCATATGTATTGATCTCCAGGTCTACTCTTTGAAACCTTCTAAAGGAGTAATCATACTCTTTGTTCTTCATTTATGTAAGATTGTACCTGTTCTTGGGAAGGCTCTTCCACATTTCTGTGTCTTAGAGTTTTCTAAAACATATGAGATCATAGAGGTGTCCTTCTGTCTCTAACTTAGTGGTGGCATTTATCATATTGCATTACCATTAATTCAACTGATATTTGCTGTCATTAATCTAGCTGGGGTGCTGGAAGTAAAGATAAATAATTCCACTCTTTTAAAAGCTTAACATCTAATAGGGTGAATAAGAGAGTAAGCAGACCATTCGGGTTAAATGAGTACTCTAGGGGCGCCTGGGTGGCTTGGTCGGTTAAGCGTCTGACTTCGGCTCAGGTCATGATCTCACGGTCCGTGAGTTCGAGCCCCGCGTCCGGCTCTGTGCTGACAGCTCAGAGCCTGGAGCCCATTTCAGATTCTGTGTCTCCCTCTCTCTCTGCCCCTCCCCTGTTCATGCTCTGTCTCTCTCTGTCTCAAAAATAAATAAACGTTAAAAAAAAAAATTTAAATGAGTACTCTAGTTAACTTGACATTTCTAGGATTCATGTGGAAATGGACCCATTAAGCTGTCAAACACTGATTAGTAATGCAATAAGATCACCCAACTAACTTCTTTTACTCAGACTACTACTCTGGTGATCTAATATGATTTTCTTTGATTTGCATCAATCAATCCCCTAATTAAAACTGACTTTTAATTTAGCCTTTAATACAAGAAGCTAATGTACCAACCTAATAACAGAGGTAGGCCAGCAGGCATGGGCCAAGTACAGCGTTAAATCAAATCCTTTAACTTGGTATTTGTCAAAAATGATACTTTGTTCCCAATATGCCCTTTCTGTGTGTCATTCTTCAATGTATTCAGAACTGGAAAAGGAAGAGAGATTATATTTATTAAGGGTTCTAAATAATCCCAACACTAAAGCAATAAAAGTGAAAATGAGGTGATTATTTTCACAGGGGGTTAAACTGATGAATTTGTAAAATAATAAAAATTTAAAAATTAAAAAAAAAAAGGCTTTAAGTGAGGTTGGATATTTGACCTGGAACTTGGATTTTTGCGGAGGATGGTGCATTTCCACCTTGGTACTATGTACAGACCAGGTTGATGAGGCTTTTCCAATTGAATTGAAGTGTAGAAAAGATATTTTAAATTTTGGGTTACCAAGTCTGTTGACTTTGGCTTTACCCACAGCTCAGTGGCTATTGCAATAGAGCAGTGGTGCCCTAGAGCAGTAGCGTCAGTATCAGCTGGACATTCTCAATTTTGGCTTCACATTAGTGATACCTGGAGGCTTTCCAAACCACTGATATCAGAATTGTTCACGAAGGGACAGGCGTCAATAGTGTCCTAAAGCTCACCAGGTGATTCCAATGTTCCGGTAAGATTGGGAGCCAATGCTATAGGGGTATATGTTGAACTTGAAGCAAAGATGAGGACCTCAGGCCACTTGCAGGTATAGGTAGCCTCAGCAAAGGCAAAGATGACTGTGGGGGGAGCAATTGCAAGAAGCATAAATGAAGGCCAGAAGAGTGTCAGTTTCAGGTTTGGGGTGGGGGTCTAAGTGTGATGGGCTGCATTTTTGGGTCCTTCCAAAGTTCATATTTTACCTATGTAATGGTACTTGAAGGTGGGCCTTTCGGAGATGATTAGGTCAGGAGGGTGGATCCCTCATGAATGGGATTATAAAAAGGGCCCCGGGGAGCTCTCTTGTTCATTTTCCATCTTGTGTGGATACACAGAGAAGTCTGTATGAGTGGGTTCAGGACATTTAATCTCTCTTTAAAAAACAAAATGAAATCAAACAAAACAAAAAAACAACAACCGATCAACCAAACAAAAACAAGCCTGGAAGAGGACTCTCACGAGCCCCTGACCACACTGACACCCTCCTCTCAGACTGCCAGCCTCCACACCTAAAAGGAATACATTTCTACTATTTATAGGCCACCCAGTCTATGGTACTTTGTTGTAGTGGCCTGAATGGACTCATCAGTTAATGGAGACCGCTGGGGCACATACTCAATACAGGCAGCATGGCCAGAGGCACTTAGCTACCTGAAGCTCCAAAACACAGGCTACGGCGGTTCAATATTCAGGTACAGTATTTATTAAATAATAGATGTGGCTGAGGCAATAATTCAATTATAAAGACGTTCTGTGTCTCTGTAGATTTTGCTGCTTATTTTAAACTAAACTGCAAGCCAGCTCCATCCACCTTGTATTACTTCATAACTGGGTAGAGTTGCCAGGTTTAGCAACTAAGCGTGTAGCATGCTATTAAAATTTGAATATTTGGTAAAAATAAATGCTATTTTAGAATAGGTAAACAGGTGTATGTCCCAAATATTGCATGGGATATACTTATACTAGAAAAAAGGTATTTGTTATTTTTCTGAATCTCAAATTTAACCAGGCCTCTTGTATTTTAATCCTAAAACCTTATATTAGTATGATTCAACATTTAAATTGGCACTATTAGACCTATGGGATAGAATTAGGTCAGCTGTTCCAAATCCTCTTCTCTGTCAAGAACCAAGATGGAAATTGAAGGGAATGTTTTAACACATGTAGCTTCTCCGTGAAATCAGGTGTTCCAAATACTCGAAGAATTGCTTAGAGAACTGCAGGCCGGCTTGCAAGTATTGCTTGCTTCTCAAGAAAATATGTTTAAGAAATTTGTGGGATTTAAAAAAAAAAAGGGGGGGCGCCTGGGTGGCACAGTCGGTTAAGCGACCGACTTTGGCTCAGGTCACGATCTCGCGGTCCGTGAGTTCGAGCCCCGGGTCAGGCTCTGGGCTGATGGCTCGGAGCCTGGAGCCTGTTTCCGATTCTGTGTCTCCCTCTCTCTCTGCCCCTCCCCCGTTCATACTCTGTCTCTCTCTGTCCCAAAAATAAATAAAAAACGTTGAAAAAAAAAATTGAAAAAAAAGGAACATTTTGCCTAGCACATGATTGAGACTTTAATTCAAGAATCTGAGAGTAATTTTCCAGGTGAAGTGAACATGGAAGGGGAAACCATGATTTTCAAAGTGCAGAATCATGACATTCATACAAATATAAACTGAACCTATGGCAATGAGTCAACACATTAAAGACTTAGCCATTAAGATGTGACAACTGATTCAAAGAGAATGTGAATAACACACTCACACACACACACACACACACACATATGAGGTACACTGAAATTAATTTGCTAATAGATACAAAGCTGGTTAATATCAGGAACATAAGGTAATAAAATGTACTATTTGGGGTTATATTTTCTACATGGTAAACGTTTTGTTCCAATGAAATATATTTATTCGCATTTTTATTTACATTACCAGTTTTCCACCACTTAACATCCACACCGAAGAGACGTAGTAGAAAGAAACAGGAGTACAAAACCCCATACAGTCAGATTATCCTAGGAGGACACACTAACTGACACCCAACAGTCACCAAAAAGACTACCAGTAACGTCTTTGGTCAGATTCTAAGTCTTCAAAATTTTTTCTCACAATAATAAGGCCAAAAGTTTCCTTATTAACAAGGCATATTTTTCTGGCCCTGGGACTTCAAAAATGCCTTTCACATAGATATCACTTTTCACTTATCACTAGGTAGAGTCCACATTCAATCCTAATTAACTCCAATTTTATGTTGAAATGATTCTATCTCTTAGTGTTACTGTAATGATTGCTAATTCTCTGCTTCTGGTGTCTTTGCTTTCTTCTAGCACTCTGATCCTTTGTTTTTTGTTGCTGTAGTTACTTCACCATATATGGGCTACAATATTTTCAAGCTTTTCTCTCAGGTTTGCAATAGATATAAGTGTCTTTAGTTTTCAGTATTTTAGTCTCATCTTTATCTTGTGTAACCATTTTGCATAGTGGTAGAAACGATCTATAAAATTTTTAAAAATTTCAGCTTTCTGAGATTATAAAATTACATTTATACTATATTTTCTTGGGGTGCCTGGGTGCCTCAGTTGAGCATTGAATTGTTGATTTCTGCTCAGACCATGATCCCAGGGTCATGGTATCAAGCCTGCATCAGGCTCCGCACTGAGTGTGAAATCTCCTTGGCTTTCTCTCTCTCTCTCTCTCTCTCTCTCTCTCTCTCTCTCTCTCTCTCTCCCCCTCTCCCTCTCCCTCCCTCTCTTTCTCTCTCCCTCTCCCTCTCTCTCTCATATCAAGCCTGCATCAGGCTCCGCACTGAGTGTGAAATCTCCTTGGCTTTCTCTCTCCCTCTCCCTCCCTCTCTCTCTCTCTCTCTCTCCTCTTCTACCCTGCTGCCTGTGCACTCTCTCTCTCTCTCTAAAACATAAAATAAAAAATAAATGTTTGTACTGTATTTTCATTCTTCTATCGATCAGTACTTTATCTCTCTGGTTTGTAACCCTGACATCTAAATTATAAGAATTTTTCAAAGAATGGTTTTGAGGGGGAGTGTTTGGGTGGCTCAGTCAGTTGAGTGCCCAACTTCAGCTCAGGTCATGATCTCCCAGTTCATCCGTTTTAGCCCTGTGTCAGGCTCTGTGCTGACAGCTCAGAGCCTGGAGCCTGCTTTGGATTCTGTGTCTCCCTCTCTCTCTGCTCATCCCCTGCTTTCTCTCTCTCTCTCTCTCTCTCTCTCTCTCTCTCTCTCTCTCTCTCTTTCAAAAATAAATAAACATTAAAAAAATGAACAAAAAATAGTTTTGTGGCAAGACATCTGTGCTTCTTCAGTGTACGTTTCCATTGAGACATACTTTAAACCCCATTGAACATGGTCATGCCTCCACACTAGCATTTCTAAGGCATAATGGTCCCTACTCATGCAATCTATGATTCATTTACCGGTGGTATCACTTTGTCAAAGATTCAAGCCCTGACTATGTTAGTCTGGTCTCAGTATCATATTTATGTCATATTTAGCCACATAAGTAGAGTTTGGTGTTCCAACATCCTTTGGGGAGGAACTCTATGAGGCTGCCTCTAGCCCACCAACTTAGGCATATCAAGTATCAAGTATATTATTTTTCCCATGGAAACAGAGTTTTCAGGAACTTCTGCCTCCCATGAATGTAGAAGAGAAGCAGCACATAGCTTCTCTATGTTCTAGAAGCCCAACCTGTCAACAGGATCTATCTCCACTCCATTCTGTTGCCCCGTGGTCAGCTAGAGAGACAGACGTAAAATACTTATCCAGAGCAGCAATTTGTTGATTTCCCTTTTGATCTTTCCTCTCATCCCAAGCCAATGGGATCTTCCTTGGGTCTGGGCAGGTGGGAAAAAGCTGTCTTATTACCGTGACATAAACTGGAGACTTTCAGGGTATTTCTGTTGAGGGAAAAAAAAAAAAAAAAAAAATCCCAGATCATGCAAAGCAAAGAGAGCCTTTGTCTCCCAGGACTATCTCTCCAATGTCAATTTGAAAATGAAAACTGAAAATTACTCTTTGTTCTCCCCTCTATATTTCTGCAATCACCATTCTACTCCATTTCAAATGGTAAGCCTGTGTTTCCCCGCCATGTTTCCTAGGGAGAAACAGAGAGAAGAAAGTGTGCAAATATGCATGTGTAAGGAGGTGGGGTAGTGGAGTAGCCCGTTCTGTTTTCTGAGCAGGTAATCAAGTCTAATAACCAATGCAGTGAATTCTGTGATGTATGCCCCTGCTCGGATTCCAGATTCAGGACCAAGACACTCCTTCCCCAGCTGCCTGGGCTGTTGCTGACCAAAGGCTTTCTCTCAGATTAAAGAGCTGCCTTTGAGGGCACCTGCCCAGAAGCAGCCTGCATCAAGTAGAGATGGGAGAATAAAGGCCTAGACCTCAATATCTTATTGCCTCAATAAGATATTTCCAAAGGACAATTCCAGCTCCAAAGCTTCCAGAGCAATCTTCTAGGGCCTTTGTTATGAGTGCATTGCACTTCAACATTTCTGTCTGCCCCATGTTGCTTCCTTCACTTCTTGAAAGTGCTATTCCAAAGAGTACTTCTCAATACAGTGTGCAAATCTCTATTCTAGGAAAACTGCCTTAGAAAATACTCTCTAGATATATTGTATCTATATATATGCCTGGCTAACCAATACTTAGATATTTGTCACAAAAGGATGGATCAAGAACCAAAAGTTCTCATTCTTAAAAAAAAAAAAAAAATCCCTCAACCTCTCCCTGATTTCTCCCTCCTCACTTCATTCCTTCTGTCTTAACACTTACATGTTTCTCTGTATATACCAAGAAAGTCTGATTTGCCTCAGTGAATAGAGTTTTGGAAGTTCTCTAGAGTCCCACTTTATCGATTCCCTAATTTTACTCTCCAAGGCCAATTTTAGAGAACTCCGAGGAATCCCAAGGTTCTGGGAAACATACTTTACAACATCTCACCTACTACTTTAGGAAACAAAGATTTTATCATCCTATTGGTACTGATCAGGACCAGTGCAATGGATCAGACGTTAAACTGCTATATCCACATATGCACATTGCCCAAGCATAGTTTTCAGCATGTTTTCATTCTAATGCTTATTAACTTAGTGAATTTATAATCTAATGTTTTCCAATCATTTTAATTTTATTTAAGTACTTCCCTAATCCTACTAATAGCTATGAGATCAAAATCATTAAAGAGCATTGCTGTTAAAGCTAAGACATAATCCTGTACATTTGGTAAAATAATCTATAAATATTTTAATCATTGGCCTTTGAGAAAAGAAAAACTGGGTTGATGATGGAATAAATTCTTATTATTTATTGGCCAGCTTTCTGCAGTGGAGTAAATACATATATGTATATGTATGTGTTTGTACATATATGTATATGTAATATATATATATATATATATATATATATATATATATATATGTGTGTGTGTGTGTGTGTGTGTGTGTGTATATATACATATATATATATATATTTAAAATCCCTGGTCACCCAGCAGCCTTACTTATGTAAGGATAAGTATGCTGTGCCATATGTTTTTCTCCTTCATTATTGTACAAAAAGAATCCTGGAGTCTGTATTCCAGAAGTCAAAATTGTTGATTAATTTTCCAGGAGGAGGGTCATTGCTATAATAAAAATTATGAAGAAATTGATAAAGATGTGCATTATCACATTATGAAGACACTCATATTTGCCACAGTCTGTGTCTTTCCGATACAATTGTTTGCTACTTAATAGCCACACCCATATCTCTCTTGCCAACAGAAACCCAATCTGTTTACCATCACACAAGTGAAACCTTCCTTCAGAAGAGGCTAAGCACCTGTCTAGCCCAATGTAGTGAATCCTGATGGATATAAACCAAACCTGGTCATCTTATTCCCATTGCCAATAATTGGTTTAAGCATAAGCATAGGTGTGTGACACAATTCTTGCCAGATATTTTCAGAAATTGTTCCAGATGAATTATAGGATATTTTTCAACTTAAAACACACACACACACACACAAACACACACCTAGAATCCATGTTGGGCTCTGTGCTGACAGCATGGATTCTCCTCTCTCTACCACTCCTCACAAATAAATAAACATTTAAAAAATCTTGCTCTGGCTGCAAAGTGAATCATTTTTCTGTTTCTCTAATATTCTGCTTTTCTAACTTGATGTAAGCCTGGAAATCAGATCACCAACAAATCAGATTAACATGCAATTAATAGTAAATAAATACTATGAGAAAGGCAAGGGCACTCCTCAATATTCATAAAGCATTTATAACAGAGAATAAATCTATACCTTTTGTATTTGAGACTAATATTTCACTATTGCATCCATCCTTCAGGTTTTATCCACTTTCTGGTTAGGTCAAGTTTCCTTGTGTTTTTCAGATAGATGAACTGTTACTAATCATATAAAGTTCACATGTTCATTATACTAGTTCATTCATTCAAAAATGCTTATTTTCCAGGTACGGCTGCAGGCTCTGGGAATATTTGAGTGAATAACAATAACAAGAAAAATAAGAAAATAAAGTTCTTGCTGATATGAAGCTTTCTAAGGGGAAAGTGAGGAAGTTAGATATTAAACAAACAGATATAAAATATACATAAATTAATCACAAGCAGTAGCAGTACTAAGAAGAAAAACAAGGGAGGACAAGAAGGTGGGGAATTACAGGATCTTTAATTGAGATCAGGTGGCCAGGGAAGATGCTTCTGAGGAGGTGACTTTGGAAGAGATATGAATGATGTGAAAGTCAAAACCCCTCGATGACCCCACATTTCCCTCAGGATGAAATCAAAACTCCACGTTGTTGGAAAGGCCATTATTAACTATCTTGCTTCATCTTTTTCATTGCTTAACATAGTTAGGAAACTTTTAAAAAACATTTCTTACCAGGATCAGCATTTTACATCAGGAAATCCCAGAGATGACTTACTTTGTAGTTAAAGCAGTTTAAATTTTGACACACAGACATGTTTGCATAAGATTTTATTTAGTGTTTTCCTACTGTGAAACTTCTCCCAAATTTCAAATAGTCTATAATCACGAGCAACTTCTAAACCTACTATTTAAAACCCAACTTTCATGCAACCATAAATTCTGTTTGGTATACCATTTAAATACACACAATATAAACATATGTGTTTATTTTCAATAAAATTCATTTTAGCTATTAAATTAGAGTTAACATTTTGAAATTCTATGCCTGTTTCTTTCTTTTTTACATCTCATAACATAATTATAAACCATAGTTAGTATTTTAACCATAGTTAGTATTTTAACTTTTACAAATTCCAAAACAGATTTCTACTTCTTTAATATTCAATGATAAATGATGATACAGATAACAATGATAAAAAATGTCACATAGAGGAAATATGAAAATCCATCAACATATTCCAAAAGGAAACTGAATCTCTATAATAGCAATTAGGTAGAATAACTTAATATGTCCACCTTGACAAGGCTCTTAAAATCAATTACATTAAAATGTTTCTGGAGAATAAAGTTAATTCTAGTCACCTCTTAGACACACATGTTTTCAATTATTTGAGACACAATTTAGCAAGGATAGAATGATTATACATAGGTCAAACGTGTACTCTGCTGACAAAGCAATACAAGGCAGGAAATATCAAGCATCTATAATAGCACCATCTTAAATTACAAAGTACATGACAGTAATGGGGCAAATTACCAGCAGAGGGATAACTTTTAACAACCACTTCAGTATTATTCCAAGACTGAAACAAATAAGGAACCCCAAACACAGGCCAAACAAAATGTAATTAACATGAAGCCTACATAAGAGTCCATTCACACAGTCACAGGTGCAATGAGTAGCCTAAGATTGAGCTACATTACATGGGTCATGGTCGGTCAATAGTATAACAGTAATTGCAATGAGTGGTAAAATCATTTAATAATGTGCATTCTAGTAGATAGGATTTATCTAGCATACAGAACTTGTTCTGCAATTAAGTTTAGAAAATGGAGCACTGATTTTGGTGTGTATGTCTGTTGAAGGTAGGGTGAGGTTGATATAGATATTTTAATTATTTCAGATGTAAAGAGCAGTCTCTATGTTTAGAGTTTAGAAGTTCTTGGATAAGGAAGGAAGCTGTTCCACAGAGCCGAGGAAGACTTATTGCATATCCCTCCCTAGCCCTACAGGCGTGCGTATACACACACACACACACACACACACACACACACACACAGAAATGCCTAACCTTATCTGGTCTCAGGCCATGACTGCAGAGAACCGAAGGATATTAAAAATTGGTTGCATAGAAACTGTTCATTCCTTAGATAAGTTTGCAGTTTTTTGTTTTGTTTTGTTTTGTTTTTGGAAACTATCCCTTTGTGGTAGTTGGCATGGGAAAATGGAAAGGGGGGCCATTTTGTCTCCTTGTAATAAGGTCTTGAGGAAGGGAAACTGTCCATTTAACTCATCACCAGGGTACACACCTCAGCATGTCTTGATGGTATGACACCGTGACCCTCCTCTGTTTCCCCCATCTCCATACAAGGCCAAGGAGCCTCTCACCAGCTCCTCAACTCCCCTTGCCCTGTTGGCTCTTTCAACTTGTCCTGAACCGATTACCTTAAAGGAGCCCTTGAGTATAGGCTCAGCCTGTCAGTAATCACTGTTTAAATTTTTTTAGTACCTTCTCCCTTTTTTTCTTCCTCTTTTTTTTACTCTGGTTTAATAAGAGGACCTCAGCTAACAGCTGCCTATGTGTGTTTAACCAACTGTTCACTGGTTGGTCTATGCAAGGAGCACAGCCATTTCTCACTCCCTTGGTGGAATCAGGCTAAGAGTCAAACTCCTGGGTACAGCAACTAGCTCAGTACATTCCTACACACCTCACTAGAGCGCTCTCCCGACTTCCTCCCCATCTGGTCTGAATGCGCTTCACCCTCACTACAAATGTGACCTATAGTGAGAGAAGAAAGCAAGAATGGAGAGGTAGGAGGATAAGATGGGAATAAGGAGGATAAGCCGTGAATTCACTATGGTACCAAATACTCCGTCACTAATGATATTATTTCATGGTGAGATAAAGTCTTCAAAGGGATTAATACGGTTCTTTATATCATGGCACAGTGATAGCTCTATCACAGCAAAGGGTCACAACACATTTGTATAAACCGATAATGAGTAGAAATTATTAGAATCCATTGATTAATTTGCACTACAATTTAAGTTATATGTTAATTACTTCTTAAATATGCAGTTTGAATGACTTCAGTAAGAAGATATTTTATAATTATTATTTATATGTTGATTTACATATTTTATTACAGTACCGATTATTAAATATTCTGAATATTATTCACATACATAAAGTTAAGTTTTTAAAAAGTAGTTACTGACCTTGATGTAGGTCCCTTAACAACTTCTAAAGGCATAGAGAAAAATAAAATGTCAGGAAATCTGTCTCAATTACTGTGGGTAAATTTATCAATTCTTCCAACAATTTTGGAATAGCCAGGTTATAAGTGAATTGGTATTCTTTGACTACATAATGAGTTTCTATGTAATTAGTTTTTAGTTTGGTTTATAATAGTTTATAATAACTTATAAATATAATTTTTCTTTATCATTATGAAATGACAGTGTAAGCATCAGCATGTTTACTGATGTCAATTGAACTGAAAAAAATCTTGTCTCAGAGGACATAATCAACAGATCTTAATTTCCTTAGATAATGGAACAATATGCAAACAAAGAATGAAAGTGATTTTTCATAGTTTTTGCTTTGTTTACTCTTTTGTTTTTATATTGTATCTTTTTGTTCTCTTATTTCTAGTTTATATAATAACTTCAAAACTGAAAGAGACAGGAAAATAAATTGATATAGCTATAACCAGGTATGGAAGGTCTATTATCTAGAGAGTTTTAGAACAGGATGTTACTTGCATTTATCTCTCCATTTTTTATTTAACCTCAAAGTTTCATATTGGTGTGGACTCAAGGGAGAGGTCAAGTCTTGATTGAATACCTTTCTGAAATGGGTTGGTCTAAGGTCATCCATTGTTCAAGGATCCCTAGAGAATTTATTCTTTTCTCATACGAAATCTTGCTCTCTTTTTTTATGGTCGTAGTCACAATAACACATTTTATCCATACAGGCATAGGCTGGTTTTCCTGGACTAATTTTTCACCCCATAGATGTTGCACCTCGCCACCTTTATCCCAAGACCAGGACAGGTTATTCAGGCAATACTCACATATGACCTTGCTCCCTTTTTCTAGAGCACTTAAATTGTTTAGCATCATTATTTGTTAATAGTCTGAGCCTCCTACCAAAATGAAGTCAGTGTTTGCTATGTGAAATTCTCTGTACTAAGCATTTTATATGGATCAACTCACTTAATCCCATAGAATGATAGTTTTAACAGATAAGAAAACCAAAGAAAGGAGAGGTTAAGTCATTAGCCCAAGGTCATGGAACTGAGTGATGGGCTTGGGCTAGCTTTCCCAGAGCCAACAATGTTAGTCATCATGTTACAGTGGCTCTGGTCCTGAACAGTCAGCTTCAAGGGGTAGAGCTTATCTATTCTTGGTTTTACTATATCCCAGTATATAGCATACCCTGTACATTGAACACACAGTCAATAGACAGTCATTGCATGAGTTAATGAATAGTATTTTCACATTTTCCTAGGATAAATACACCATTGTTTATTAAATATTTTTGAACTCCTTAGGGAAAATCATGAGGTGCAGCCTAGAAAAGCAGTTAACAGTAAAAGATTCAGAAGTAAACTGACAGGGATTGCATCTCCCTTCTACCAGTCACTTGTCAAGTGATCTTGTGCAATTTGTCTGTTTAAATATCTCAAATGTAACATGGACATGAAGATATATATAGAACATATGTCATAGGGCTGTAGAGAATAATAATGCTTAGAGTCTGATAGAGAGTTTATTCCCAATTGATGTGAAATATTAGTTATTAATATTTATACATTTTTCATAATTCGTTGCAGTAAAATGCTTCAATGAAGTACTTAGTGAAGTCTTAAAACTGTTCTAAGTTTTAAAGAAAGACAGAACTCTCTTTTGGTACCATAGCAAAGTAGAAGTTCCTACGAAAAAAATTTATTTGTAGGCATTTAGTGCAACTCTTTGACCATTTAATCTATAATATTTATCAACCAGTTATTATAGTTATAGCCATTTTTATTGTTACTGAGATACCAGAGAGAGAAAAACATCCCTCAGAGTCTAATGAGAAGAAATGTGAAGATCATTACAAAATTAGAGATACAGTACAGAGTAAGTACAGGACATTATAGTAAATGATCTCTATATATTTAAAGATATTATTGGCTTGAAAATAAAGATCTTATTGCTTTATTCAATGATTCATGAACAGGGAAGCATGCCATCTACCAGGTAGAAAGGAGCTCTGGTAAGTGTTATTTTAGATGAATAAAAATATATATGAAAAGTCACCAAGATCATAGAGTACTTATATTCATTCCCAAGTAGGAAAGAGAAGAATGACAATTTCAAAACAATTTCATCTTACAAGAAGCAGGGCCTGATCACTGGGCTCTTGTAACTCATGTAAGCAGTATTTACATTTGTTTCAAATGCTCTGGGACACTAATAAAAGACGCTAAATCAGGGAGGAAACTGGGACCCACTCAGTGCATATTTGCCCTGGAATCCATCTTAATATTAGTTAGTCCAATTAACAGAGCAAGAGACAAACAAGCCACATTGTTACAAATTGAAAATAAAGTACAATCATATGACTTGTTCATTGTCAACCTTTGAATGGTATCATTTGAATAAAATGCACACTTTCAAAAAACTGTATGAATGTGTCTACATAACCATTTTCTTTATCTACCCATTCCAATTGTGTTATGGTGTCACATATGCCAATAAATGGACCTCAGGCATTTCTGTTTTTCAAGTGCTCAGCATATCAGTCCCCAATTGCCCAGGTGTCATTGTCAACCCAAATACTCATGGCTGCTTTATGGATCAAGTTTTCCTGTTTTTTGACCCCTTCTGAATTCAATAGCCAGTGTTTCTCTCAGTGGCCATATACTTCCTCTTGAATTCTCCCACTGCAAACTTACTTGTTTCCTGGATTTGTTAACGCAGAGCGATTCCACTCTTCTCCAAAATCTCCTGAAAAACTTACATATTGACAGCCACCACTACACTTGGCAAAGGAGGAACCCTCTCATTCCCAGTGCTGATTCCTTATAAATTAGTAAAATTATAAATCGTAATTATTATACACTCTCATATTTGCACACACAGATTCACACAAAACACAGACCTGATTTTATTGTTTATTCAGTCGAAATGACTGTGTTGTATGTAAGTATATAGTAAAAGATTATCTATTGTCTTGTTATTAGAATAACCTTTATTTTGTCATACTAAGTATATGGGATTTTACATTTATATTGTCTTTATATTTTATTTTATTTCGTTTTGTTTTATTTTATTTTATTTTAATTTTATTTTGTTTAACGTTCATTTATTTTTGAGGGGGGAGCAGAGACAGAGGGACACAGAGAATCCCAAGCAGGCCCCACACCATCAGTGCAGAGCCCAATGTGGGACTCGAACTCAAGAACCCATGAACCATGAGATCATGACTTGAGCCGAAATCAAGAGTGAGTTGGTTAACCGACAGAACCACACAGGCGCCCCTATATATTGGCTTTATATTTTAGTTTGAATGGTGGAAGTTTTTTTTTTTTCTTTTGTAAGTTCTTAGAACACCTTAACATACATAAATATTTGTGAGAAGGGATTTGTTGAAGCTACTATATCAGGAGTACTCAAAAGTAGCTACAGGGATTGCACAGACAGATAGATATTGCTCTGGAATAGCCCTTGGCTACAATCGACTAATTAGTCTGGCTAATGGATTACACTCTTCTAAATAGTTTGTTTTGTATCTATTTTATGGATTACAGAGTGTTAACACATTTGAAATAAAATTTGTTTTTCTTCAGTTCCAAGAAGTGTTTCATTGCATTAACCACCTCAGAGTATAAAAAAAAAAAAGCAGGTTTTATCTAGGGAGTGATGAAAAAGAATACATAGAATTAACTATAAAGCAGATGCCCCATTAATCCAAACAGCTATCATTCCCGATACCCAGAGACACAGAGACAATTATTTTATAAACATCAAATTTTGAAATTTCCTCAATATATAGTAATGGCAAAAATGAGCTACTCATTTCCCAGAGGAAGCCCAAAGCTCAGGTAAAGTATAATCATGAACATTTTTATTTTTGTCACTAAATGTAATATAGAGAACATCCAAAACAGTGGTAAATGATTCTGACAGATCTTTCCCTTTGGAAAATAACATGCTCATATCATTCCTATCATTAAACACACAAAAAAACAGAAACCTTTAGTAAGCCTTTTGCCCTCAGCTAATGCCACACACATCTCTCTTTTCCTTGTCCTTCTAATGGCGTTTTCTTCCTTTCTCAGTCTTCCCATTCACCCTTAGTTCATTACTACAGACATCTTCTTAAAAAATGTTTATTTTGAGAGACAGAGAGTGTGCAAAGCATGGAAGAGGGGCAGAAAGAGAGGGAGAGAGAGAATCCCAAGAAGGCTCCTCACTGCCTACACAGAGCCTGATGTGGGGCTCTATCTCAGGAACCAGGAACCGTGAGATCATGAGCCGAAACCAAGAGTTGAACAAAACTGACTAAGCTACCCAGGTGCCCCCAGAAATCTTCTTTCTAAGAATTTCACTGACCATCTTATTGCTAATTTCAATAGATAATTCGGTTCTTTATGTTTCCATCGAGCTGAGAATTAATTAATTAATTTACTTCTTTCTCCTTGAAACTCTCTTCCTTTTGTGGTAAAACCGTCTTTTGGCCATTCTCTTCTTTCTCTAGCTTCTCTTTTCATTATATTCCAGGGGCTTTATTTAAAATTATTTTTGCATAACATTTAAATAGTTTTATGTAGATCAGTCCGTGGCTAATTGTTCTCATTCTACAATCTCCCAAAGTAAATGCCTCAATTGCCATGCATATGGATCCCCAGATTCTTTCTCTGCTGGGATATAGAACTTCATCCCCAGTGCAACAGCATCCATATCCTTTTGACAACTTTAGCCATTTCTCAAAGTAACTTACCACCTTTGTGTTCAATGCAGTCCATCCTCCATTAAGCTATAAGAATCATTTTGCAAAATTCAAGTCGGTTGATCAAAGTTTTGTAGAATTTCATACTCTTCAGACAAATTTTCACACCCTTTACCCTTATTCAAAGTTGAGCCCCTTTCTATCAGTTCTGCATAATGCTGTTTACCCATAATAAACTGTTTAATTAAATCACATGAAAGTTTTTTTCTAATTATATTACACTACTATCTTCAGTCTTAAATTCAGTCTTAAATCTGCCAAACACCTTCTCTAAGCACTGGGCCTACAAAGAAGGATAAAATATAAGTTCTTCTTTCTGGGAACTCTCAGTCTGCCAGAAGAGGGGCACCTGGGTGGCTTAGTCGGCTGAGTGTCTGACTCTTGATTTCGGCTCAGGTCATGATCTCAGGGTGGAAGGATCGAGCCCCACATCAGGCTTCTCAAGCTCTGAGCTGGGCATGGAGTCTGCTTAGGTTTCTCTCTCTCCCCCTTTGCCCCTCTACCACTCACACACATGCTCTATCTTTCTAAAAAATCAAATAAATCCTAAAAAAAGATAATCACAATAAAAAGTGATGTTATAATAATAGGTAGCTGTGCATATAGTATATATAAGAGGAGAACTTAATTCAGGCTACTCTGGGAATGTAGAGCTCCCAAAGGAGTGAAAATATATGTCTTGAGTCTTAAAGAATTCAAGATTTAGTCAAAAAACAAGGTAAGAAGGAGATATTTAAAGACATGGATCATTAAAAAAAACATGTTCTAACTAACTACTATCTAACTATATATGTTGCTCTCAAATTTTTATCTCCATCCTAAAATTTTCCCTGAATTACAGCTTTTGCTTTAGCTACATTCTTAATATCCCCACTCAGATCTTTAATACCCATCTAATATTCACCTTACTGCCTAATATTTAGTAACAATCTCTAAAAACAATGGTCCACAGATGTTCCTATGTCCTCCTTATACCATCCTTCTCATTGCTTAGGTCAGAAACTTCCATTGTCAGATTATGTGTCTTTTAAAAGGCAGCCCTACTGAGAATCTGAAAAGTTAATTGAATTGTGGAAAAGCATCTTCCTATTATTCTAAAATGACTAAATAAATCAGACTTAAGATAAACCCTCCATTGATAGAAAGTCTTTGGATCTTGTATTGCTTTCACTGGAATAAAAGGTACACTGTCTTTATCATCACATATTAGTACTTAAAAAAATTTTTAAGCAGGCACTATGCTAAACATTTTCTACATCTTGTCACATTTAATTCTTGCAACCAGCCTGTGAGATAAGGTGGATCATTTCACTCAATTAAGGTTTAGAAAGCTTAAAAAATGTGGATAAATTGGCAGACAGATTTGAATCTGGGCACTCTAGCTCAGGAGTACATGTTTAATCTACTCTTCCTTGCAGAGTCTGGATGTAAAAGAACGGTTGTCATTAAGAGAACTTTATTTACCCCCTCAGATTAAAACATAATGTGTTCTTCTAAAATCCAAATTCTGTAGAAAAGAGGTTTATAACCATATATCTTTTTTTAAACATAAGTACATTTGTTCTGGTATCTGGGAAAATGAAGAACAATTCTCTATCTTATATATGTATTTGTGTATATTAGATAAAAACATTTTCACATTGCTTTTGTTTTGTTTGGGACAATATTGTATAAGGATTTGCTATTTTTTTAATTTTTTTAACGTTTTATTTATTTTTGAGACAGAGAGAGACAAAGCATGAATGGGGGAGGGTCAGAGAGAGGGAGACACAGAATCTGAAACAGGCTTCAGGCTCTGAGCTGTCAGCACAGAGCCCGACGCGGGGCTCGAACTCACGGACTGCAAGATCGTGACCTGAGCCGAAGTCGGCCGCTTAACCGACTGAGCCACCCAGGCGCCCCAAAGATTTGCTATTTTTTAACTATTAAAAAACACATAATTTTCTAGTGTAAGTACCCTCAGCCCTTCATTCAATTTTCCTCAGTAGTTTATACCAGTTCTTTGCTACCACATCTGTTATTAATTTAAAATGCCTCTAGTCATGTTCAACCTCTACTTTTTAGTTAAAAAAGAAGTTTTAATAGATTGAATTTAAACATTACTTTAAAAAACATTCAACATCTCTTTTTCTCTTTGTCTTTGTAATTCACCTTCAAAAAACACTTTGATAATCTCTGATGGTAAAGGTCTATTTATTTCTAACTTTGTTTCAAAGACCTGAACTGGTAGTCTCCTCTGGCCCAGATTTAATTAAATACAGGTATAATTTCTAATTTTCCATCAAACTGGTTTAGCAACGTTATATTCCCCTCTGGGGTATTCGGCTTCTCTCTCTGCCTTTTTTTTTTTTTTTTTTTTGACAGCTTGTGTCAAAAATTGATTCTGATTCCAAACAGATGGAATTTTTTCCTTTATTCCATGCCCTTAACTACCCAAAGACCTACAATAGACAAGATGCAGCTAACTCTCTCTTGTGATGATTCTTGTCTTAGACATTTCAAACAACAAAATTCCCTCCTGAGAAAATTATGTTCAGTCATATAACCTTTAAGTGAAAGGATTTGGCTTCAAATGTGTTGGTATTTTTTTTTCTTCTTTGTGAACAGCAGATTATTCTCCTTTGTACTAAATTAATGTCTGAGGGAAATGAATGTCAGAAATTTGGCCCACACAATGTTCTATTTCCTTGTCAGTATCTACCAGGTCTTTTTGGCAGAAACAAAAAGGAATAGCAAGCCACTTTGAATAAAATGTGCTGTATTAATCAAAGGGAAACACAACACATTAATTTTGCTTCTAAACTGTTAAATTATAGCCATGACAAAATATGGACTTAAAACACTGCTTTATAACAATGTCGTCAATAGGGCCAGTGCTTTACCGAAATGGTACACACCTCATGCTTGTAATTAAGCTGACACACTTGTATTGAGTTACTCCAAATTATTTTTCATTTACAAGTAATACAAACTTTTGAATTACTTTTATTGAGTTTTCTCATAGGAAAAAAAAAAAAACACTAAAATATGTGGACACAGATGGCCAAGAATATTTTCGAGGCCAGACTAAAATAGTCCTGTCTCCCAAATTATCTACTCTTGTTAGCACTGTGTTCTTGTAGAGTATGTACTATGTGGGAGAGTGAGTTTATTCCCTTTGGGCTGACTCCATTTTCCCTATTCAAGAACAAGTACTGGGATGGGGGTGGGGGAGGGATGGTGTCTTTTCACTTCACTGGCTTTCACTGTCGTTCAGTATAAGGTATCATTTGGAGGTTCTAATCCATTGAAAAAAAGGGTTGTCTTTTCAGGGTAGTTCAGAAGGATTGAGCAACCTTGAGGCAACCAAGGTGGACAGCTATTCACGAAAAAGCCCTCATCTCATGCATTTAACATAGTTAACGAATGATTTCTCACTTGAATGGAGATGAACAGACTGGCTAAATTGGCTCATCTTCTATTAACAATTTGTCCTTTGGGTTTTGAGACATAAAACCACTACAGAACTTAGTAATTTAAAACAATAAATATTTATTTAGAACACAATTCCGGGAGTCAGCAATTTGGGTTGGGCTCATCCTGGTGGTGCTTCCAGTTTCAGTTGAGTTTGCTCATTTGTGTGCAGCCCATCACCAACTCAGTCGGGGGGTGGGGGGGGGCTAATCCAGAACGACCTGCATACTCCCCTGGATTGGCATCTGACTGACTAGCTTGTTTACCTAGCAATGGATCTTCCAACAAAAAGAGAGTAAGCTCCAAGGCACAGACTCTCTCCAAGCCCTGGATTGTCACGTTTACCAATGTTCCCTTGACCAAAGTAAGTCATATGGCCAAATCATAAGAGGAAAAGAAGCATCTGGACATTTTTAGAATCAAACCATTATTCCCTGGCTATGTCAATGTAACTGTAATCTGCTAGACTATCTAACTATAAATTCTAACCTTGCTGTCTTTCACAAGTAAAGTTCATCAGTTCATTCAAAGATAATCCTATGATTTACTCTAATCCTCCAAATCCTAGAAATATTCTTTTCTAATACCCTTTTGACATGCTCCATGGTTATCCTGAGGTCCATTTCCTCTTGCTATACTAAGCTGACAAATTTTAGTTTGTTTGACTAATGGTGTGTTCCTGGTGGGCACGATGTCACTTTTAATAGTGGGCTTTATTAGTGTATGTTGATCCTCTATGAGGTGTTAGATTTTGTACTGGATTATAGGATTCAAACATACATAAGGAATGGTCTCTATCCTTGAGAGTTTGACTGTCTACTTGGCAAGAATCTCCTAAAATTTAAATTCTGGATACTACACCACGGAGAAGATGTTTGTATGATACACAAGTTAACATCTTTGGAGGAGTTGTTATTTAACTCATAGCCAGAGGATTTAGGACAAATCCACGAAGGGAGATGTCCAATTTTAGGGGATCCTATTCCAAAAGCATTACTATATTCACATAATACAGTTTAAAGTCCTCAAAGCAGGGCCACCTGGGGGGCTCAGATCATGATGTCATCATGGTTTGTGAGTTTGAGTCCTGCAACCAGCTCTGTGCTGACAGCATGGAGCCTGCTTGGAATTCATTTTTTTTTTTTTTACCTCTCTCTCTATCCCTCCCCACCTCTCAAAATAAATAAATAAACTTAAAAAAAAGAAAAGAAAAAAATGTCTCTTTAAGACATAAAGGCTCAGAGATGCCCATTTATTTGCTCCCAATCCTCAGAAATCACACACTTTTCTTCATTCTTCCCTATTTTCTTTCCTGAGACAAGGAAAAAAACGGGGATTGTGGGTGGTGGTAAGAATTAGAATCAGTTCATCCCAGTCTCCATAAAGAGGGGTATCTTGTGCTTTCTTCTCAAATAATTCCAATAGCATTCACATGAATGTGGCTGATTTAATATGACATACCACTCATTTTATTCTTATCCTATGAAACTTTAAATAATTTCTTGTGGGTTTCCCTTAACTTATTATCTTTTATTGAGGAAATGTTCATACTTCACATCACTTTATTTTTTCAGGGCACAGAATAGAATCTTAAACCTTGCAAGGTGCTCAATATCTCTGATGGTTACTGATTATGACGATGGTCAATAATCTGAACATCCTGATATGTAGAAAGTTACTTACAGCACAGTATGGAGAGATAAACATGGGGATGGGAAGACGGGCTTTGGTAAAAGTTTTAATCATTGCTTCAGCATTTTTACTATATCTTTTTAACTTTGTTCTACATGGAGACAAAATGGCAAATATACTTTAGTTCATTTCTTCCATTTCTCCATTCCTCTCTACGTAACTGAGCTACTTGTGCTCCAGAAACATGATACCTCTTTCAAAGTCTTGCAGAAGTAAATCAGAGACACAAAGGAGGGAAAGATGAAAAATCTGAGAAAGTACTCCTTTTTTTTGAGCTTCCCAGTTACGTCCAAACAGCCAATGAGGGCTAACTCTTCCTATTAATTGTTTTCAGCTTTGGATAGCCAAAGCTAATATGGTTTGAATAGAAATGGTTCTCTTTACTGGAAGAATCAAGTTATGCCAAAAAATAATCAAGGTCATATTCTAAATTAGATATTTTAATATCTTTGGTTCCATACACTATGACATGTTCCTGAGTCCTTGGGAAGATGAGGGTGATGATTTGGTTTCTATTTCAAAGCAGGCAAAAACAAAATCATAAGGGAGAAATTCTATGATTTGCTTTGATTCGTTGTTAAAATCAAAATAAGTGTACAAGAAGACAGATAAATTCCTACAAAGAATTTAAATTAATAAATAATTACAATAATAATAATATTATATAGATTCAATGCAGAGGTAACTCCTGATACTGTTTCTTGCTTAAAAAGACTTGTTTCAAAAATAAAAAAAAAAAAAAAGATTTGCTTCACATCATTAAAACACTTTACATCCAGATAATATTTGAACTTAATTATATATCTCAATCACGAAAAAAATTACACAGTAAATCCATATTAATTTGTAAATGTTGAAAATAAATGCTGTAATATGTGCTCAAGTAATAGGTGTATTCAAAAAAACACAGCCCATTCAGCGTAAAATGTGAATCTATGCATGTGTGGCAGAATTGCCAATGGGTAAATCTGACCTGTTACTAGAAATAGCTGGTTTGAAAGCTAATACTAGAGCTTGGTAATGCTCTTTCCTCAAAGCATAATGCAGATTTATCATGCTTTTCCTTTGGGGTAGATGAAGTGCTGACATAACAATTCATTGCAAGAATCAGTATGTTCAAATCCAAAAGGACAAACTTACTTCAGAAACACTGTGCCTCTTTAAAGACGATTTTCAGAGCTGTTGTTACCCGGGAACTTTGTCCAAACTATTTCCTACTTTAAGAAAGTGCTATAAATAAATCTATCCTGTGACCTTCAATTCTCATCCCCTCTAGCATTTATAGCTTGTTATTAAAGGAGAAAAAAATCTCCTTTCTTACTTAAAATTGTGTACATGTATACTATATCTACCTCATTATAATTTCTAATCAGCTGTCTAAAGTTGCTTTGCATATGACCTCTTTTTTGGAAAACACACAAAAAATCCATTTGTCTCCGTGTCCCTTGGAGAAAATGAGATTATTTCAAAAGCTTACACACACACACACACACACACACACACACACACAGTTCTTTAAAATTATTCCCTCTGACATTATCCTAAGGCTAGGCCAGCATTTTATTTCCTTA
Source organism: Panthera pardus (assembly GCF_024362965.1). Taxonomy (NCBI): domain Eukaryota; kingdom Metazoa; phylum Chordata; class Mammalia; order Carnivora; family Felidae; genus Panthera; species Panthera pardus. The sequence goes on along the minus strand of NW_026526688.1, from coordinate 175,599,584 downwards.
AACTAAAGTATCTGATTTATTTATTTTCTTGTCTTCACCAGTTGTTTAATCACTATCTTGAGTTCTCTAAACACGTTATATATTCTCATCAAAATCTTTTCCAATAGAGTTGTTTTTGTACAAAGATATCACAAGGTGATGTTCTTGTTTACAAATTTTTGCTAATGTAGCTATAGTTTCCTATTCTTTAAGTTGGCATTCAAAAGCCTCTATTTTTGTTTTCCATACATATCTCCTGAAAGGTAGTACTGTCTGGTTTTGAGGAGCTCAAGTTCTGGAACCTGGCTCACTGCACCAAGGCACATCTCTGATGCGTACCTATCTGTGAGAATTTGGACAGGTTATTCTACAGTCCTGGGCCTTGGTTTCTTCATCTCCAAAACAGGGATGTCATTGCATTTTTCTTGTAGAGCTGTTATAGTAATTACATGAACTAATATAGGTAAAACACTTAAATTGTGCTTAGAACATGGAAAGTGCTATTTCTGTGTATAATCTTCTTTTTATACACTACATATTCAGATCACACTGGTCTATTTGTTCCAGTTCTATTATACTCTCTCTCTCTCTCTCTCTCTCTCTCTATATATATATATATATATATAAAAACATGCAAAATATTTTATATATATAAAGGGAATATAGGAGGTTGCAATGTCAGATTTATATATATATATATATATATATATATATATATATATATATATATAATTTATTGTTAAGTTAGCTAACATATACTATATACAGTGTGTGCTCTTGGCTTTGGGAGTACATTCCCGTGACTCATTGCTTACATACAACACCCAGTGTTCATCCCAACAAGTGCCCTCTTCAATGCCCATCACCTATTTTCCCCACTCCCCACCCTCATAAACCTTCAGTTTGTTCTCTGTAAGAATTTCTTATGGCTTGCCTCCCTTTCTGTATATATATATATGTATATATATATATATATGTATATGTATATATATATATGTATATGTATATTACCTATATATATGTATATATATGTACATATATATATTACCTATATATATATGTATATATATGTATATATATGTATATATATATATTACCTATATATATGTATATATATGTATATATATATATTACCTAATATATATATATGTATATATATATGTATATATATATGTATATATATATATATTACCTCTTTATTCATTCATCATTTGATGAACAATTTGGGCTCTTCCCATAATTTGGTTATTGTTGATAGTCCTGCTATAAAGATTGGGGTACATGTGCCCCTATGAATAAGCAGTCTTGTATCATTTGGATAAATTCCTCATAGTTCTATTGCTGGGTTGTAGGGTAGTTCTATTTTTAATTTTTTGAGGAACCTCCACACTATTTTCCAGAGTGACTGCACCAGTCTGCATTCCCATCCAACAATGCAAGAGGGTTCTCCTTTCTCTGTATCCTTGCCAATATCTGTTGTTTCCTGAGTTGTTAATTATAGCCACTCTGACCAGTGTGAGGTGGTATCTCAATGTGACTTTGATTTGTACTTCCCTGATGTTGAGTGATGTTGAGCATCTTTTCATGTGTCTGTTAGCCATCTGGATGTTTTCTTTGGAAAAGTATCTATTCATGTCTTCTGCCCCTTTCTTCACTGGATTATTTGTTTTTCAGGTGTTGAGTTTGATAAATTCTTTACGGATTTTGAATACTAATCCTTTGTCTGATATGTCATTTGCAAATATCTTCTCCCATTCTGTTGGTTGACTTTTAGTTTTGTTGATTGTTTCCTGTGCTGTGCAGAAGCTTTTTATCTTGATGAGGTCCCAATAGTTCATTTTTGCTTTTATCTCCCTTGCTTTCAGAGATGTGTTGAGTAAGAAGTTTCTGCTGCCAAGGTCAAAGGGGTTGTTGCCTGTTTTCTCTTCCAGGATGTTAATGGTTTCCTGTCTCACATTTAGGTCTTCAATCCATTTTGAGTTTATTTTTGTGTATGGTGTAAGTAAGTGGTCCAGTTTATTCTTCTGCATGTTGCTGTCCAGTTCTCCCAACACCATTTGCTAAAGATACCATCTTTTTTCCATTGGATACTCTTTCCCGCTTTGTCGAAGAATAGTTGGCTGTATATTGGTGGGTACAATTCTGGGTTCCCTATTCTATTCCATTGGTCTATGTGTCTGTTTTTGTGCCAATACCATACTGTTTTGATGATTACAGTTTTGTAGTACAGGCTAAAATCCAGGATTTTGATGCCTCCAGCTTTTGTTTTCTTTTTCAACATTACTTTGGTTATTTGGGGTCTTTTGTGGTCCCATACAAATTTTTGGATTGTTTGTTCTAACTCTGAGAAGAATGCTATTTTTGCATGTATCTTAATATGTTCTGTACCACACACAGCCAAGTATGGTTTCAACGTAAGTTCTCCAAATAATGAAAACTAGATAAACTTGAAGGAAATATCGTGAAAACTGTATCTGTTGATTATCCAATGGTGGTGAAAATAGATGATAAAAGAATAGTAACTGTTTATGATTATTGCACTTGGAACTCCATTTACTTGTTTGAAAAAATCTTTGAAATTTTATGTGTCAATAAATTTTGCAAAAAAGAAAAAAATATTTTTAGAAACTATAGAAAAATCATTAGGAAAGGAAGATTAAATAATATAACACCCCCCCAAAGGTACTAAAAAACTACAAAGAACCAAAAAGAAATTATAGCAAATGAGAAGAGAGTCCTGTCTAGTCATGTAAAATGTAACAATTTGCAAGATATAATCAACTTTCAAAATGCAACTGAAAAATGCAACTTCAGAAATATTTATTATACTTTTGAATATTGTAAAGCAATGTCATTAAGAATAAAAGATAAGGAACCAATTCAATTATACTTCATTGGTCAATAATAGGCAGTGACATGCTAGCGACCTACCATTATTTATACATTGTTTTTCCTGGAATGCAGAATAACATATCATTTAAAAATATGAGGGGTGCCTGGGTGGCTCAGTCGGTTGAGTGTCTAACTTCGGCTCAGGTCATGATCTCGCGGTTCTTGGGTTCAAGCCCCACTCGGGCTCTGTGCTGACAGCTCAGAGCCTGGAGCCTGCTTCCGATTCTGGGTCTCCCTCTCTCTCTCTCTCTACCCTCTGCTGCTCATGCTGTCTTTCTCTGTCTCTCAAAAATAAACATTAAGAAAAATTTAAAAAAATATATGATTGTGTGTTTTGATTAGGCTGTGAGTTCCTTGAATATAGCATTTAACAATTTGTTGTTAATAAATACACTTAATGAAAACTTGTTCAATTGAATTGAATTTTAGTTTTTTGCTTACAATATATAAACTATCACTAAAAGCGCTGTACAGTAAAGTCAAAGGAGCTTGGTAGCATTGTAGTTAAAGAGATCCACCCTCATAAAAGTTACCCATGAAGCTGAACTGCTACACTGCTCAACAGCAAATTGGCTAAGCAAAATCTGGAAGGATGTAAGGATATGAGTAAGTGATGTTGCCTTTTACAAATGATTTGTATAGTTTCTAATACTATCCTTTAAAGAGGAAGTCAGCTTTATTTTTAAGGTTTCCATTAATTTTAATTACTTGATAGTTGGGGAGTGATTTTGTGATTCTTTCTATGCTTAGCTTTTTCATTCATCTTCGTATTTTGTGCTATAACAAAATTAGAAAATGGATATATTAAAGAAAAGTGAAAGCCTTTTTCTGTGTGTGTGTGTGTGTGTGTGTGTGTGTGTGTGTGTGTCTGCGTGTAGGGGGAATTCTGCACGTAAAACTAGCACCTGTTTAAAAAAATTCTAGAAAGGCTCGCTAACATTTAATTACCTATATAACTTTCCATATACTAAAGTATCTGGGAACTACTGGCCTTTGATATTAATGTAACCTACGTAGCCAAATTGTTTTTTAAACTGCATTACAGTTTTCTAGCAATTAGACAAAATCTAGTTTTCTCAAGACTTTGCATAATGGTCTATATATTAACAAACTTAATAGAACTTGACTCTACTAAAGTAATATTTTTAATCATCTTTGAGGAGGAAGAAACCAAATATCCCTGGATTAAGATAATATACTTTTGTTGTTGGGGGAAAAATATATTTTTAATGAAATGTTTGATTAGATAATTTCCATTCCTCTTTGAAAACAATTCTTGTGTATCAACTCAAAATGTCTCTACTCTGTCTATAGTACTACATATTGTGTGGCATTTAGATCAAGTTCTCTGTGAGTCCTACCTTGATTGAACACATTTCTTCCAAATACAATGTTTTGAAGCCTGAGGAGTGTTATACTCATATGCCTTATATCATATATATGTTTGTGTGCATGTGCGTGTACACACGCACACACACACACACACACACACACATATATATATTTAACATTTTGACAATGATGAGTTTTGGACAAATTTTAACATGAAATGATCTATGTTTTTGACAAATTCTTGTTATCTGTGTTCAAATAACATCTATATGTAAGGATCCTTATATAACCAATATTGCTTTCTGTTGATTATTGGAACACATATTCCTGTTATTACTTAAGTCACAATTTTGTTTTCTTACTTCCAGAGTCTAAGGAAAGCAAATTCTCCTTGGAAGTGGATCATTTCTAATCTTTAGTCTATTTTCCCCATTTGTTTAGGCACTTCTCCAACATCAAACCCCAATGGATATGTGATAAAACTGTAATTTTTGATGGATGTTCCAATGGGTGCAAAGAACTTTGTCATTGTGTTAAATACACACATTTTCTTTTCCATCTGTTCTTCTTTGAAATTCAAAAAAACATTTCAGATATTATGATGCTTCCAAACCCTCCTCAGGGATCACTATTCTTATTGACAATTGTTTTTGAAAAGAGAAAAGGAAATTCAATGTGGAAAAGCTTTGCTAGATGAGTGCTTTTATTTTGTCTTCTGTGTAGCAGAACATTAAATCTACCATTTAAGACTGTTCTGAGAATCTTATAATTGCAGCAGTTAGATTTAAGAGACATAATATATCATTATTCTGTTTGCAATTGCTGTAGTATTTCAGTCAAATTCAAAAGTCCTTTTCTAATTTCATTTCTGAAGGTTATGTTGACCTTTCCTTTATGTTGAATAAATAATCTAAGTTCCTCTTTCAGTTGGAAAATTTAGTCTACATTACAAAGCAATGTGTTGGCATTTTTATTTCTTTTGTGTAGATTAATATACACATGTTATTGTTGATAACATATATTTTATTTATTACCCCTTTCAGCATGATGCACAACCATGAAAAGAACAACCACTTTCTGTGATCCTTGTTTTTATAGTGTATCTTGGTAACCCTTCTCTTAAAATACTTTAGATTATAACAGAGCTATATCTTATTAAACTTATGTTATTTTGTAACTATTGAAGTAGATGTTGTGTTACTCACATAGACTGTCTTACATGGCTTTGCACAAGCTGCCTTCTGATATAGAGATTCACAAACAAAGCTATTTATGTTTCCACGTGTAGTTAACATCACATTGCCATTGCTGCATTACATTATAGATTCAGATTTCTTTACAATTACTGACAGACTAGTTTCAAGTAGAGAGAGTGACATGTATAAATCCTATTGTATATTTCTTTTGTTTGTATGTTCATTCATCAGACCTGTGTTTAGTAATGTTGTATCTTACCAAATTTTAATAAAATTTACCCACTATGGATGAAAAATGACATCTACACCAACTAATTGCTACCAAAACCATTTGCTTATCTACTTGTATTGCTTATCAAATTTTCTTACATTTCCATTCCATGTTTCAGCATCCTTGTTCATACCCTTCTTAGTTTTCATTCCTACCAGGTATTTCCCTTTTCTTTCACTCCAGTAGATCTTATAAATTTATCTATTAAAGAACTCTTACAATGAACTCTGATTGGAGCACCTGCCTGACTCTGTTGGTAGAGCATGTGACTCTTGATCTTAGGGTAGTGAGTTTGAGTGCCACATTGGGGGTAGAGTTTGCTTTAACAAAAAGACTCACAAGAAATAACACATGATTGTTACCAAAAAAAAAAAAATGTCAGGGCATATGAATAATATTCATCGATGCCTGCCATTTAAGGGATTTCATATTCTGGTAACATCCAACTTTACAAAATTATGATTCATTTGTTTTCTATGTGTTCTCTAAACATCAGTCCTAGTCAAAATGATGGTATCAATGTATTTGTTAAGCTTCCTTTACATTTTCATAGCAAGAGTTTCATTATAAAGGCATACTTTCTTGATTGATTTACATGCTGGAATAAACCCCTTATATCTTCAAGATGGTTACAAACAATTCTTGGACCAGTACTATGTCACAGAAGACACTTTCAGTTACTCTGCTTGTATTCTGGATTTGCTCATGACTGCTTGTGGCTTTTCTTATTTCCCTAGGAAAATTCTACCTGTTATTTTGTGTATGCTGCTTTCTTAGACAAGGAGGACATAGTCTTTGGTCAAAATTTATGGTTGATCTAAAATGCCATTAAGAATATTTTATTCCTGGACAACTGGATGGCTCAGTTGGTTAAGCATCTGACTGTGGCTCAGGTCATGATCTCACAGTCTGTGAGTTGGAGCGCTTCATTGGGCCCTGTACTGACCACTCAGAGCGTGGAGCATGCTTTGGATTCTGTGTCTCCCTTTCTCCCTGCCCCTCCCCTGCTCACACTCTGTCTCTCTTTGTTCTCAAAAATGAATAAAAGTTAAAGGAATTTTTAAAAAAGGAATATTTTATTCCTTCATTGAGTAATTTACTCATTCTATAATTTAATTGTTTTTCTAATGTTTCCAGAAACACTGCCAAATTTATGAGATAGAGAAACAATTCCTATATTTCTCTGGCTAAATAATGCTATTTTTTATATCCTTTATATCCTTTTATATCCTAAAACTACTATTAGCCAGAAGAGAGGTAGTTTAATTTCACATGTGTACAAATATGTAGTCATTATTCTTTAGGGCATGATGAACAATTGTAATATTTTACATAATCAATGGTCCACCTAAGGGTTACTTGGGAAAGGAATAGAAGTGTTTAATATTTTCTGAAAAACTTCTGTCGTTAATTTATGATAATACCAAAAAAGTGCTAGGATGAATCTCTGGGGCTTATAGAAAGTCCCAAGGGTATGCATGGAACACTATTTAAGAAACATTGTATGAACCACAATCTTTATTTTATTTTTTTTTTCAATATATGAAGTTTATTGTCAAATTGGTTTCCATACAACACCCAGTGCTCATCCCAAAAGGTGCCCTCCTCAATACCCATCACCACCCTCCCCTCCCTCCCACCCCCCATCAACCCTCAGTTTGTTCTCAGTTTTTAACAGTCTCTTATGCTTTGGCTCTCTCCCACTCTAACCTCTTTTTTTTTTGTTCCTTCCCCTCCCCCATGGGTTTCTGTTACGTTTCTCAGGATCCACATGAGAGTGAAACCATATGGTATCTGTCTTCCTCTGCATGGCTTATTTCACTTAGCATCACACTCTCCAGTTCCATCCACATTTCTACAAAAGGCCATATTTCATTCTTTCTCATAAACCACAATTTCTTTATCCATTCATCAGTTGATGGACATTTAGGCTCTTTCCATAATTTGGCTATTGTTGAGAGTGCTGCTATAAACATTGGGGTACAAGTGCCCCTATGCATCAGTACTCCTGTATCCCTTGGATAAATTCCTAGCAGTGCTATTGCTAGGTCATAGGGTAGGTCTATTTTTAATTTTCTGAGGAACCTCCACACTGCTTTCCAGAGCGGCTGCACCAATTTGTATTCCCACCAACGGTGCAAGAGGGTTCCCGTTTCTCCACATCCTCTCCAGCATCTGTAGTCTCCTGATTTGTTCATTTTGGCCACTCTGACTGGTGTGAGGTGATATCTGAGTGTGGTTTTGATTTGTATTTCCCTGATAAGGAGCGACGTTGAACATCTTTTCATGTGCCTGTTGGCCATCCGGATGTCTTCTTTAGAGAAGTGTCTATTCATGTTTTCTGCCCATTTCTTCACTGGGTTATTTGTTTTTCGGGTGTGGAGTTTGGTGAGCTCTTTATAGATTTTGGATACTAGCCCTTTGTCCGATACGTCATTTGCAAATATCTTTTCCCATTCCATTGGTTGCCTTTTAGTTTTGTTGGTTGTTTCCTTTGCTGTGCAGAAGCTTTTTATCCTCATAAGGTCCCAGTAGGTCATTTATGCTTTTAATTCCCTTGCCTTTAGGGATGTGTCGAGTAAGAGATTGCTACGGCTGAGGTCAGAGAGGTCTTTTCCTGCTTTCTCCTCTAGGGTTTTGATGGTTTCCTGTCTCACATTCAGGTCCTTTATCCATTTTGAGTTAGTTTATTTTTGTGAATGGTGTGCGAAAGTGGTCTAGTTTCAACCTTCTGCATGTTGCTGTCCAGTTCTCCCAGCACCATTTGTTAAAGAGACTGTCTTTTTTCCATTGGATGTTCTTTCCTGCTTTGTCAAAGATGAGTTGGCCATACGTTTGTGGGTCTAGTTCTGGGGTTTCTATTCTATTCCATTGGTCTATGTGTCTGTTTTTGTGCCAATACCATGCTGTCTTGATGATGACAGCTTTCTGGTAGAGGCTAAAGTCTGGGATTGTGATGCCTCCTGCTTTGGTCTTCTTCTTCAAAATTACTTTGGCTATTCGGGGCCTTTTGTGGTTCCATATGAATTTTAGAATTGCTTGTTCTAGTTTTGAGAAGAATGCTGGTGCAATTTTGATTGGGATTGCACTGATTGTGTAGATAGCTTTGGGTAGTATTGACATTTTGACAATATTTATTCTTCCAATCCATGAGCAGGGAATGTCTTTCCATTTCTTTATATCTTCTTCAATTTCCTTCATAAGCTTTCTATAGTTTTCAGCATACAGATCTTTTACATCTTTAGTTAGATTTATTCCTAGGTATTTTATGCTTCTTGGTGCAATTGTGAATGGGATCAGTTTCTTCATTTGTCTTTCTGTTGCTTCATTGTTAGTGTATAAGAATGCAACTGATTTCTGTACATTGATTTTGTATCCTGCAACTTTGCTGAATTCATGTATCAGTTCTAGCAGACTTGGTGGAGTCTATCGGATTTTCCATGTATAGTATCATGTCATCTGCATCTTGACTTCATCTTTGCCAATTTTGATGCCTTTGATTTCCTTTTGTTGTCTGATTGCTGATGCTAGGACTTCCAACACTATGTTAACCAACAGCGGTGAGAGTGGGCATCCCTGTCATGTTCCTGATCTCAGGGAAAAAGCTCTCAGTTTTTCCCCATTGAGGATGATGTTAGCTGTGGGCTTTTCATAAATGGCTTTTATGATCTTTAAGTATGTTCCTTCTATCCCGACTTTCTCAAGGGTTTTTATTAAGAAAGGGTGCTGGATTTTGTCAAAGGCCTTTTCTGCATCGATTGACAGGATCATATGGTTCTTCTCTTTTCTTTTATTAATGTGATGTATCACATTGATTGATCTGTGAATGTTGAACCAGCCCTGCATCCCAGGAATGAATCCCACTTGATCATGGTGAATAATTCTTTTTATATGCTGTTGAATTTGATTTGCTAGTATCTTATTGAGAATTTTTGCATCCATATTCATCAGGGATATTGGCCTGTAGTTCTCTTTTTTTACTGGGTCTCTGTCTGGTTTAGGAATCAAAGTAATACTGGCTTCATAGAATGAGTCTGGAAGTTTTCCTTCCCTTTCTATTTTTTGGAATAGCTTGAGAAGGATAGGTATTATCTCTGCTTTAAACGTCTGGTAGAACTCCCCTGGGAAGCCATTTGGTCCTGGACTCTTATTTGTTGGGAGATTTTTGATAACCGATTCAATTTATTCACTGGTTATGGGTCTGTTCAAGCATTCTATTTCCTCCTGATTGAGTTTTGGAAGTGTGTGGGTGTTTAGGAATTTGTCCATTTCTTCCAGGTTGTCCAATTTGTTGGCATATAATTTTTCATAGTATTCCCTGATAATTGTTTGTATCTCTGAGGGATTGGTTGTAATAATTCCATTTTCATTCATGATTTTATCCATTTGGGTCATCTCCCTTTCCTTTTGAGAAGCCTGGCTAGAGGTTTGTCAATTGTCTTTATTTTTTCAAAAAACCAACTCTTGGTTTCGTTGATCTGTTCTACCGTTTTTTTAGATTCTATATTGTTTATTTCTGCTCTGATCTTTATTATTTCTCTTCTTCTGCTGGGTTTAGGCTGCCTTTGCTGTTCTGCTTCTATTTCCTTTAGGTGTGCTGTTAGATTTTGTATTTGGGATTTTTCATCTTTCTTGAGATAGGCCTGATTGCAATGTATTTTCCTCTCAGGACTGCCTTCGCTGCATCCCAAAGTGTCTGGATTGTTGTGTTTTCATTTTCGTTTGTTTCCATATATTTTTTAATTTCTTCTCTAATTGCCTGGTTGACCCACTCATTCTTTAGTAGGGTGTTTTTTAACGTCCACGCTTTTGGAGGTTTTCCAGACTTTTTCCTGTGGTTGATTTCAAGCTTCATAGCATTGTGGTCTGAAAGTATGCATGGTATAATTTCAATTCTTGTGTACTTATGAAGGGCTGTTTTGTGACCCAGTATATGATCTATCTTGGAGAATGTTCCATGTGCACTCGAGAAGAAAGTATATTCTGTTGCTTTGGGATGCAGAGTTCTAAATATATCTGTCAAGTCCATCTGATCCAATGTATCATTCAGGGCCCTTGCTTCTTTATTGACCATGTGTCTAGATGATCTATCCATTTCTGTAAGTGGAGTGTTAAAGTCCCCTGCAATGACCACATTCTTATCAATAAGGTTGCTTATGTTTATGAGTAATTGTTTTATATATTTGGGGGCTCGGTATTCGGTGCATAGACATTTATAATTGTTAGCTCTTCCTGATGGATAGACCCTGTGATTATTATATAATGCCCTTCTTCATCTCTTGTTACAGCCTTTAATTTGAAGTCTAGTTTGTCTGATATAAGAATGGCTACTCCAGCTTTCTTTTGGCTTCCAGTAGCATGATAAATACTTCTCCATCCCCTCACTCTCAATCTAAAGGTGTCCTCAGATCTAAAATGAGTCTCTTGTAGACAGCAAATAGATGGGTCTTGTTTTTTTATCCATTCTGATACCCTATGTCTTTTGGTTGGCGCATTTAATCCATTTACATTCAATGTTATTATAGAAAGATATGGGTTTAGAGTCATTGTGATGTCTGTATGTTTTATGCTTGTAGTGATGTCTCTGGTACTTTGTCTCACAGGATCCCCCTTAGGATCTTGTAGGGCTGGTGTAGTGGTGACAAATTCCTTCAGTTTTTGTTTGTTTGGGAAGACCTTTATCTCTCCTTCTATTCTAAATGACAGACTTGCTGGATAAAGGATTCTCGGCTGCATATTTTTTCTGTTTAGCACACTGAAGATCTCGTGCCAATCCTTTCTGGCCTGCCAAGTTTCAAAAGAGAGATCAGTCACGAGTCTTATAGGTCTCCCTTTATATGTGAGGGCACGTTTATCCCTTGCTGCTTTCAGAATTTTCTCCTTATCCTTGTATTTTGCCAGTTTCACTATGATATGTCGTGCAGAAGATCGATTCAAGTTACGTCTGAAGGGAGTTCTTTGTGCCTCTTGGATTTCAATGCCTTTTTCCTTCCCCAGTTCAGGGAAGTTCTCAGCTATTATTTCTTCAAGTACACCTTCAGCACCTTTCCCTCTCTCTTCCTCCTCTGGGATACCAATTATGCATATATTATTTCTTTTTAGTGTATCACTTAGTTCTCTAATTTTTCCCTCATACTCCTGGATTTTTTTTATCTCTCTTTCTCTCTGCTTCCTCTTTTTCCATAACTTTATCTTCTAGTTCACCTAGTCTCTCCTCTGCCTCTTCAATCCGAGCTGTCGTCGTTTCCATTTTGTTTTGCATTTCGTTTAAAGTGTTTTTCAGCTCCTCGTGACTGTTCCTTAGTCCCTTGATCTCTGTGGCAAGAGATTCTCTGCTGTCCTGTATACTGTTTTCAAGCCCAGCGATTAATTTTATGACTATTATTCTAAATTCACTTTCTGTTATATTATTTAAATCCTTTTTGATCAGTTCATTAGCTGTTGTTATTTCCTGGAGATTCTTCTGAGGGGAATTCTTCCGTTTGGTCATTTGGATAGTCCCTGGAGTGGTGAGGACCTGCAGGGCACTTCCCCTGTGCTGTGGTGTATAACTGGAGTTGGTGGGCGGGGCCGCAGTCCGACCTGATGTCTGCCCCCAGCCCACCGCTGGGGCCACAGTCAGACTGGTGTGTGCCTTCTCTTCCTCTCTCCTAGGGGCGGGATTCACTGTGGGGTGGTGTGGCCCATCTGGGCTACTTGCACACTGCCAGGCTTGTGGTGCTGGGGATCTGGCGTATTAGCTGGGGTGGGTATGCAAGGTGCACGGGGGCAGGAGGGGTAGGCTTAGCTCGCTTCTCCTTAGGTGATCCACTTCAGGAGGGGCCCTGTGGCAGCAGGAGGGAGTCAGATCTGCTGCCGGAGGTTTGGCTCCGCAGAAGCACAGAGTTGGGTGTTTGCACGGAGAGAGCAAGTTCCTTGGCAGGAACTGGTTCCCTTTGGGATTTTGGCTGGGGGATGGGTGAGGGAGATGGCGCTGGCGAGCGCCTTTGTTCCCCACCAAACTGAGCTCTGTGGTCCGGGGGCTCAGCAGCTCTCTCTCCCTTTGTCCTCCAGCCTTCCCGCTTTCCGAGCAGAGCTGTTAACTTATGACCTCCCAGACGCTAAGTGGCGCTTGCTGTCGGAACACACTCCGTCAGGCCCCTCCGCTTTTGCCAGCCAGACTCGGGAGCTCTGCTTGGCCGGCGAGCCGCCCCTCCGCCCCGGCTCCCTCCCGCCAGTCCGTGGAGCGCTCACCACCTCGCCGCCCTTCCTACCCTCTTCCGTGGGCCTCTCATCTGCGCTTGGCTCCGGAGACTCTGTTCTGCTAATCCTCTGGCGGTTTTCTGGGTTCTTTAGGCAGGTGTAGGTGGAATCTAAGTGATCAGCAGGACGCGCGGTGAGCCCAGCGTCTTCCTACGTCGCCATGTTCCAAGAAACAATCCACAATCTTTATTTTAAAGAAAAAATATTGTGTGATACAGCATGGGCATAAATGATGTTGACTTAAAAAGTGATTAAAAGTAGATCTCTGAATGTAAAGAAATTTCAGGGATATCATAACTTTATCTCACATAGACTTTTCTTCAGATATATACACAATTGGATAAACATGAACTGGATGCTAGAAACTTAAAGTGATGTTTGAAATCTAACTAATTTAATCAATAATGCTACAGGCCCCTGCAATTTTTACAGATAGGGATGGTAAAAACACACATGGACTAATAAGTATGATGCTCCTGAAACAATGCCTGGCCCACATCAAGTGCTATATTACTATAATTATTTCCAATTTAGAGGTGAGGAATATGAAACAAATGAGGTTAATTAACCCTCTCAACCACAGCACATAGAAAATCTGAGATTAGAGTCCAAGAATTCTACTTTTTTTTTTAAATTTTTTTTTTAACGTTTATTTATTTTTGAGACAGAGAGAGACAGAGCATGAACGGGGGAGGGGCAGAGCGAGAGGGAGAGACAGAATCAGAAGCAGGCTCCAGGCTCTGAGCCATCAGTCCAGAGCCCGAGGCGGGGCTAGAACCCACGGACCGCCAGATCGTGACCTGAGTTGAAGTCGGACGCTTAACCGACTGAGCCACCCAGGTGTCCCAAGATTCTACTTTTTAATTGCCATTCTGTACTGCCTTTTAGACTGTTGAGTCACACAAATAGTCACTGCCTTTCTGTGTTGGCGATAGATAACTCAACAAACATGTATGCTGAAATAGATGAAGCACAGTGTGCTCTAACAGTTGTCATAGAGGTATACAGAACCTGTGTTACAACTCCTAGAAACCATCTTCACCAGACCTTGGTAAATATCAAAGAAAGCTTCCTGTTTGAGAGACTGCCTCTTGCAAATTTTGAAACAGGAATAAATTTAGATAAAAGCTTGATGGAATATGGGGAGAGGTTCTCTCAACAGTACTTTCCCACTTGCTCACCTCATTTTAACTACCGTTAAGAGCCTTTTAAGCAGAGAGAACATCAAATGCAAATGTCTTGCAGTGGGAGCTTGCTTGGCATATTTGCGGGTAGAGTATATATCATTATACCATATATTCTCCTTACTTAGTTGTATTGTTAGCCTCTTCCACTAAAATGTAAAAGAATAAGTGATGAAATTTTTGTCTGTTTCACTGCAGTATTTCCAGTACATGATGGAACTGCACGCAGTTCCATATTGCTTGATAATAGGATGTTTATCAGAGTCAGGGTGTGTGTGTGTGTGTGTGTGTGTGTTGTATTGGGAGTAGGTGGGAATGATTTTGGTCAGATAGGCAGAGAATATGGTAAACTATTTTGTACCAAATGATTTGGACTTCATTATTTTGGTAATGGAAAGAAATGTCATCGCCAATTATTGCAGTGACATTGTATTTTTTTTTATTAGAAATAAGTCTATGAAGCCATTGGAGAATAAATTAGAGGAGCATAAGGAGAAATCTGGGACAGCATTTAGGTCACTCTTGCTGTAATCCAGGCCATTAAATTGTAATAGTTAATGAGAACTATTGAACTGAGGTCCTACATATCACTTATGATCCCAGTTGAAGCTGGCTACTGATATTACACAAGAGAGGATTTTATGAGAGGACTGGATGTAAGTCCTGTACCTTTATCTAACACCTTAGTCCAACAAGATTGCTCAGCTCGTGTTTAAGTGACTTAAAGAACTGAGTATACAAATTGATTTTGATTATTTCAAGAGTGCAAAATAGGTTATCACAATATTTATCTTTTGATTATAAAGATAACTATCCTATTAAAAACTGTCACATATATAGTAGTCACATGCTTAATTTTCCAATTGATATTCTCTCTTTCATCCAAGCTTCTTCACAACATACTTTTCTTTTACCACATTTTCTCCTATTTCTAGAACCACATATTTTATCAGATAGAATAAAGTATTGTTTTTCTTCTAAAGAAGCAAATAATCTGCTTTGACCCATTTGTACTTGTAGTTCTGAACTTCCCAGATTTGTTTTGCTTAATGTAGTTTGTATATAAATGCAATTATCTCAAAGCATCTTTTGATGCTTTCTTCACACACAACATTAACAACTCATAAGTTTTTTCTAGGCAATGACTTATGAGCTAAAATGTAATGGAGTAAAGGACAATTTTGTTTTAGAGAATACTGTGTTATATATTTGTTTTAGAGAATAATATGTTATATATTTGAGATAAGCTATTAAATGCTATGAAAAGCTTGCAAGTGTCCTCATGTTTTCCCTAATGAATTTTAATTTTTAAAATAATGTTTTGCTTGCACACTGCATATATACATAAAACTTATATAATTTAAGAAGTTTTTGAAGAATATTATTGTTTAGTTTTCTTTCATATGCTATGGATAATTAAATTATCAACAACTGCAGTCTGTGGCATTGGCACCGGGTTAGGCCAGTGAACCAACAGAACATGATAGAAAGCAAAGAAACACCTCTCTACTTATATGGGAACTTGGTATATGACAGAGGGGCAGGGCAAAATGAATAGATTTTATTTTGAATGGACTATTTGATAAATGGTTATGGAAGAATTAACAATTGATATGAAACAAATTGCTTTCTTTCCCGCTTGCTTATTTTTTAAATTATGTTACTGCATATGTATGCAATATAGATAGTATATGGTATTTTATAATTTACATTGATAGTATCTTACTTATTGATAAAGAGGCATTCCTCTGAGATTGATCCCTCATTAGCTGGAATCCCAGGAAAGGAATTGACCTCTGGCAAAGAAAGAAGCTATAGCACAGTGTTCAACAATCCACTCTGGTTGGCTGCAAAGTTTGGACCACAGTCCTATCCTAGCCCAGTCCCTGTCATGAGGGGAGTGGTAAGGAACAGATTTCCCAACCATAAGCAGAGATGTAGCAAATCATGGCCCATCAAACAGTTGGGCCAGATATTAAACCCCAGACCTTGGATTATGCCACAGGTGGGGTTGATGTTGGGTTGGGAAAAAAATAGGACTAGACCCAATGTTCTCTACGTTTTATTATTATATTAGCACTGATGCCTGACGACACCAGAGGTAGGGTCAGTTTTCCCTGTTTATAAAGCTCCAAAGCCCACAGTCAAAATTTGGAGTCCCTTTATAAAGTCTCTTAAGTTTGATTTTTGGCCTTGCCAAATAGCTGTACAATGTTTCAAAGAGTGATATTCAATGGGTGCTGTATACACCTGCTATTGATACTGCCTATGAGGTTTCCCCAATCCATACCACTCTGGCAGGCCTGGTCCTAGGACTTCTAGGCCACTTGCCCCTGCTGGCTTGACACATGTTATATATACATAGCTGATAAAGTGTTCATCATTTACCTCTGGATGTCATATTGGAACAACATGATAATTGCAAGAAAATTTTGGTCAAAGTCATAATGATGAAGAAGGTGGTTTTATGCAAGAAGATGAGAGAGAGGAGCTTTACACAAAGGAAGGTTACACATGCAGGAGTTTTTTTTTTTTTTTTTAAGTGAAAATAAATTTTCAGGAAATATTGCTTTAGCTACCGTGTAAATGTACCTTGAACTGACATCATATAAGGACATATTTTAGATCTATAAATTGATAGAATTGTTTTCAGTTAAAGCATAACTTTTGGGAAACTGATTTCGTCTTATATTCATTCATGCCACTAACATTTAATCAGGGAGCTGATGTTTAACCTCCAAATACATAAAAGAAAAAATGGATGAGTGAGATAAAATGATGGAATCAGAGAGATGGATCAGCCTGGCCCTCTTTATGCTAGTTTTCAACAGCAATCTAGAAAAGATGTCATTTTCTGCCAATAAATTTAGTTTAGCACTGAAACCTTTTTCTTGGGAAATTTCCCATCTCTCCATAGATCTATTTAGGAGAACCATGTAAAAATAGAATGTCATTATTTAAAATATTTTTCCTCTCAAATCCCACAAAATCTGTTATTTTCCACCCAAATCTCTCATATCTGTTTGCCAGGCAGTGACTATCAAGATCCAGTTGTGAATCGGTAGTCATTAACATTTGGTGAATAGTACAAAGCTAGTGTGAAATGAAAAATGCCATCTTTACAAATGTATTTTCACTCAGAAAATTCACATGCTTTGTGTGCCCTGTCCCAAGAGCGCTCATATTAATCCCATAATGCAAAAATGTCTAATTAGAGCCAATTTGATAAGCAGCCAGTTATCTGCATTAAACATATGTGTTACTATTCATTGTACAAGTAAACCTATTATTTCCAAGAGAAATCAGAGTCATTAGATCAGAAAGGCTTACTGAAATAGAACTCTGCTAAGCAAAATTAAGGATTTCTATTTTAGAAGGAAACATACATATCATTTCAAAGTAAATGACACATTAATAGACATAATTAGCACTATAAAGTGTTCAAGAGTCTTGAGAAAATTAATATGAATATTGAGTTTGAATGTGGTAGATTGCTTCAGAGGCCATCTACATATTCTATTATGAGTAGGTTTTAAGCATATTAATGCTTTAAACAGGCTTATGAAGTAACAGATATTCTTTGAAGCAAGAAACTGGAAAATGAATATAAGGAGAGAATTGAATTCCCCAAATTATCAGAGATTCTTTACTAACTAAGCTTTCTCGTTTTTGATCTTAGTGAAAAATTACTGACTCATAACACCAGAAAAGAATTCTTATCCCAAGTTGGGTTTGGTAATAATACCTTTCTGATCCTCAATTTCATGGATGTGCCATGCTTTTAGTATTGTTCAAGGATTATATACTCGATTAGTAAGATTTCAGCGGAATGATAAAATTTTAATAATAACCGGAATTCTTGTGCCATTATTCACACTTCCACTGATGGTTAACGAGTACTATTTTAGTAACTTAATTGCCTCATGAAATAACTATTTTAAGCAATTTATTATCCTTATAAGGTTTAAAATAATATTTCATCTTCAGACAATGCAACTGCTGTCCATGTAGCTTCCAGGAAAAAGTTTAAATTAATTAGACAAGCTAACGCCTAAGATATTCCAGGATCACTGTCTTCTGCAATAATTTCTTGCCTTCACACACTCAAGTCTCATTCATTTCAGTTGTGCTGAAATTCTTACAGATTAAGCCATGGGGTTTGCTATCTCTTGAGTCTTGACTTTTGATCTTTACTTAATTTACTCTCACACATCCTAAAGGGTTCAACTCAGCCAAATTTTCTGATATCTTTTCATCAAAATATAGAATTCATTATATGCTATTTCTTTGTTTCCATTTTATGTTCTGCTTACCCTGTTATGCACTGATCACACCAGTGTAATTTCTGATTTATGTATTTGACTCCATCTCTAGATTTCAAAATCTTCCAAGATAAGAGCTCATTTAACTTTGTGCTTTCAGTATCTTTAAGTATGTAACATGGTTTTTGGTTCAGTGTTGCTGTGCTAAATGTTTCTACGTGAAACAACATCAATATTATTAGATCAATTATGTAAAAATGACACATGATATCAGAAAGGATCAAGCCAAGAGTACTGATCTTAACTCTCACCTTCTAGTTTGAAATAACAAAGTGATGCAGATTATATCAATGCCTGGCTTATTGCCTGATTTATTTGCTATGCATTCATTTAATAAATATTTACTGAGGGCCTTAGGTATCTGACACTTTGTATGAGACATTATAAAAATAGAACAAACCTTAAAGAAACAACTAGATCCTGGTTTAGTCTAGTCATGGAAATCATGATAAAAAACTAAATCAGGTAAATAAAAATGTTTGAACATAAGAAATTTCCTATGACTGGACTATTCCTATCAATATAGACTATAGTGTGCCAATAGTGTATTAGTAGGGTGAGATCACTAGGGAAAAGTGATGGACCTGGTCTTGTATCTTTACCAGGAGTTGCCGTTGAGTCAATTGTTTTGCATATTGTTTTAGCCTTGCCTTCCTCTGTTAGAATGTCTAAGAATTCTTTTAGCAAGATATCCTTAAATTTGCACCAGGTAGTTTTATTCATTTGTTTTATTCTTCCTCAGGACCCAATTTCTCATACAGCCTGGCAGAAATTCTACATCCTTTTGTTAAAGGGGCTGATACTTCCTCAAGCACCTGTCTGAATGCTTCACATTACATATGTTAAAAGAATAATCAGCTTACTAAGATGGCGGAAACACTGAATGGAAAGATATCACATGATCCTGGGCAGGTCAATTAATGTAAAATAGAGGAAAGCATATCTACTTCATTAGACCTTGAGTGGATCAAATGAGTTAATATATACAACATTCTTACAATTCCTAGCACATAGTAAATGCTTTATGAGAGTAACTATATACACACACACACACACACACACACACACCACTCACATATATATCTGTTGGAATGGGTAAAGAACAAAGTGGAGATTATAGAGAAAACAGAGATCTAGAAATATATTTTTTTAGAATTATGATAAAATATCCTGGTAATAGCTACATGTTGACCCTTCTGTTCACTTCAAAATGATCATGATATAAAGACAGAATATTCACTGACTTTAATCTTCTAAATTTAGTAGTAATTGCATTTCTCTAGGGATTCAAGTTTTAAACAAATAGAAAAATGAATGACTATTAAATTTTCAAATAAGATTTTCAACAATTGTAATAAAATTTTATACTGATAAATATTGGAAAATAAGAATCCATTTTCAATTTGTTACATTTGATCCAGAAATTAATGTCTCAAACAGAAACATAATTTTTCAGGACATAAATTTTCAAAAGTTAAAAAATATATTAAGGCAGTCATGGGGGGGAGGGGCAATGACTGACACAAAACATAAATCTTAGAATGGAGGCAGTTAAATCAGGTTACATGCACAGATGGAAAAATCAGAAAAATCGGAAAATTATTCAGGTAAATCATGAAGTATTTCCCTTTAAAATTAATAAATGAAGAAAAACACATACAAAAGAAATATACATACAAACACATACAAATCCTGTCCTATTTCCCAGAAATTGAAACTCTATGTCATTATCAAAACCCCTCAAGAAAGAGAAAGAATGAAACCTTCTTATGGAAAATGTCAGAATCCTTTGCCGATTTGGAAATAGAGATGGAAATATTTTTTATTATTCCACTTAATAAACCCAGATCTGTAACACAGTATCATTAATCATTTTTCCTCATTTTCCCCCACGTTTTAGCAAAAGTATCTTATTTGTTTAAGTACAAAACTAAATTGTATGTTGGGGCACCTGGGTGGCTCAGTTAAGCGTCTGACTTCAACTCAGGTCATGATCTCATGGTTTGTGAGTTTGAGCCCCGCGGTGGGCTCTGTGATGACAGCTCAGAGCCTGGAGCCTTCTTCGGATTCTGTGTCTCCCTCTCTCTCTGCCCCTCCACCGCTCACACACACACTCTCTCTCTCTCTCTCAAAAATAAATATTTAAAAAAGTTAAAAAGTAAATTGTGTGTTAATCTCACTCCCATACAAATTAAGCTTTACTCCCTCACCCTACCATTGAAATTATTCTAGTACTCTTCTTAAACTTTCAACATAAACCAAATCTGAATGACTTCTGTGTCTTCTAATGCAACTAGACTTGATTATGTTCTGCTAAATAGCACATCAACAGCAAAATTATTATTCCAAATTTTCACTGTGAAATATGACATTTCAAAAACAATCAATTATAACAACGAATAATTTGAGATTCTTTGCCATTCTCTGTTACTAATTGTCATGCTAAAATATCAGTAAGCATTTTAACTATCAAAATTTAAATTAAAATAATGGAAATACACCACACAATACTCAAACCTGAATTTGGGTATTGGTACATGCAAAATAAGTAAAGGTTACTCTTTCAGAAGAAAATCTATTATCTCCTAATTCCTAAAAGAACATTCCACAAGAATGGATGCAAAAATTAATATTGAAAAGGTTATCAAGGGTAGAAATGACAGCATAAAAAAGATCAGTCTGGTTAGGCATTGTATTTATATGTCCCACTTGATACTCATTTTTTTTTAAATAATAGACTTTATTTTTTAAAGCTATTTTAGATTCACTAAAAAATGATTTTCTATTCATTTTCAAATTATAGATATGCATAATGCTATTAATTTCATTAGGGTTGAGACAGAAAAATGCTGAGGTTACAAAACCCTGTCAATGATGAATATATTAAAACATCAAATAAGTTTATGGGTAACAAATGGCCATGTTTCTAAGCTGAGAAATGAAAGAGGTTACATATAAAGTGATTTATGAAAACATTTCTAAGTAAACTCTTTAATTTTACATATATAGTCCATTTTAATGAGAGTATTTTTCATCCTTTCCTAAAACTTACTGATTTTCTTATAGAGAGTTTCTGCATTATATTAAGAAAAAGAGGCAGTGTTAACCTATTTGCTTCCAATGCATGGAAAAAATACCAAGTATCAGCTAAAATTAATAAATTTTTCATCAACATTTTACAGTTCACTATGGAACATAGAGAATCCAAAGAAACACTTGTGTGTGTGTGTGTGTGTGTGTGTGTGTGTGTGTGTGTGTGTAATTAAAATGCTTCCTTGAATATCAGAAAAATCTTTTAGCAAATGCCACTAGCATTTTCAAGTGACATTTACAATCAAAATCACCTAATATTTATCTTCCTATACTATTTATCTAAAAAGCTGAAAATTATAACCTAGATACTCTCTATTTCTCTATTTAAAAAAAGGGGTGCCTGGGTGGCTCAGTGGGTTAGACATCCGACCTCAGCTCAGGTCATGATCTTGCAGTTTTTCAGTTCGAGCCCCGCGCTGGGCTCTGGGCTGACAGCTCAGAGCCTGGAGCCTGCTTCAGATTCTATGTTTCCCTCTGCCCCTCCCCTGCTCATGCTCTGACTCTCTCTGACTTTCAATAATGAATAAATGTTAAAAAAAATTTTAAATGTTAAAGAGAAATGACCTCCACTGTATTAAATTTAATTCAATTCTCAGGTGTTTTACTGAAAAACACACAAAACAAATATATAACTTACTACAATAAACAGCTACCTTTTTGGCATTGTGTTTTCTTTTTCCTTGGGTATACCTAGAAGTAGCATTGTTGGATCATATGGTAGTTCTATTTTTAATTTTTAATTTCTTCAGGAGCCTCCATTTTGTTTTACGTAACGGCTGTACCAGTTTATATTCCCACCAACAGTATACAAGGGACCCCTTTTCTACGTATCCTCCATAACATATATTATTTCTTGTGTTTTTGGTATAAATATCCTAACACGTGTGAAATGGTATTTCATTGTGGTTTTGATTTGCATTTCCCTGATGATTAATTATGTTGAATATCTTTTCATGTACCTGTTGGTCATTTATATGCCTTCTTTAGAAAAATACATATTCCAGTCCTTGGCCCATTTTTTAATAGGAGTTACTGTGTTGTTGTTATTGAATTGTTGCATAGTTTGTTATTGTATGAGTTTCTTGTATACTTTGTATATTAACTCTTTATCAGATATACATTTTATAAATATATTCTTCCATTACATAGGTTACCTTTGCATTTTCTTGATGGTTTCCTTTGCCGTGCAGATACTTTATAGACTGACGTAGCCCCACTTGTGTGCTTTACTTTTGTTTGTTTTATTAGTGTTGCCTTTGCTTCAAGTATCAATACAAAGAGTCATTGCCAAGGTCAGAGTCAAGGAGTTTATGCCCAATGTTTTCTTCTGGGAGTTTTATGATTTCAGGTCTTGTGTTCAAGTATTTAATCCATTTCGAGTTGCTTTTTGTATATGGTGTAAGACAGAGGTCTAATTTCATGGGTTTTTTTAATTTAATTTATTTTATTTTTTTAAAATGTTTATTTATTTTTGAGAAAGAGCACAAGCAGGGGAGGGGCAGAGAGAGAAAGAGACAGAGACACAGAATCTGAAGCAGGCTCCAGGCTCTGAGCTATCTGCAGAGAGCCCAACACAGGGATTGAACCCACAAGCTGTGACATGGTGACCTGAACCGAAGTCGGACGCGTATCAGACTGAGCCAACCAGGAGCTGCATAATTTCATGGTTTTGTTTTTATATGTGGATATCCAGTTTTCCCAGTATCATTTATTGAAGAGACTATGTTTCCCCACTGTGTACTCTTGGTGCCTTTGTTGAAAATTAATAGACTATATCCATGGGTTTCTTCCTTGGGTCTCTATTGTATTCCACTGATCTATGTGTCTGTTTTCATGTCAGTCAATACCATACTGTTTTTATTACTATAGCTTTGTAATATAGCTTGAAATCAAAAGGTATGTTCTATATCAGAATTATTTTGGCTATTTAGGGTCTTTTATGGTTTCATACAAATTTCAAGATTAGTTGCTCTATTTCTATGAATAACGTCATTGGAATTTTGATAAGGATGCATTGAATCAGTAGATTTTTTGGTAGTATGACTCTTATAACAATATTAATTATTTTAACTCATTAACAAAAAATGTCCTTCCATCTATTTGTATCTTCTTCAATTTCTTTCATCATTGTTTTATAGTTTTCAGACAATTCACCTTCTTGGCTAGATTTATTCCAAAGTATTTTATTCTCTTTGATACATCATAAAACATTTTCATTTCTCTTTACAATATTTTGTTGTTAGTATTTAGAAATAAAACTGATTTTTGGATGTTAAATTTTTATCCTGTAATGTTATGGAATTTATTGATTAGTTCTAACAGTTTTTGGTACTTTAGCATATTCTATATACAACATCATGTAATCTTCAAATAGAGGTAAATTTACTTTTTTTCTTTCTTACTTCGATGCCTTTTATTTATTTTTCTTGCTTAAGTTCTCTGGCTAGAACTTCTACTATTATTTTAAATAACAAAGTAGTGAATGTGGGTATCCTTGCTTTGTTTCTGATCTTCGGGGTAAAAAAGCCTTAAGCTTTTCACTGTTGAGTATGATATTAGCTGTATGCTTACCATATACATCCTTGATTATGTTGTAGTACATTCAATCTATCCCTAATTTGTTTAGAGTCTTGACCATGATAAGATGTTGAATTTATTAACTGAATTTTCTGCATCTATTAAGATAATCATATGATTTTTATACTTCATTTTGCTATTGTGGTCTATCACATTTATTGATTTGCTGATGTTGAACCATCCTGGCATCATAGGAATACTTGATCATGTTCTATGATTCTTTTAGTGTATTATTGAATTCCATTTACTAAGATTTTGTTGAGAATTTTTTCATTATATTCATCACAGATATTGACTTGTAATTTCCTTCTCTTATAACATCTTGTCTAACTTGGTTATCAAGATAATGCAGAGCCTCTGTAAATGAGTTTGCAAGTATTCCCTTCTATTTTGGGCAGAAGAATTTGAGAAGGATTGGTATTAATTATTTAAATGTTTAGTAAAATTTACCATTGAAGCCATCTGGTCCTGGACTTTTCTTTTTTGGGGAGGTTTTTGACTATTGGTTTAGTCTCCTTACTAGTAATTGGTCTGTCCACATTTTCTATTTCTTCATGATTCAATCCTGGTGGGTTGCGTATCCCTATGAACTTATCTAATTTCTTTATGTGACTACTAGGTTATCTAATTTGATGATGTGTAATTGTTCATGGTAGTTTGATATGTTCCTTTGTATTTCTGTGTTATCATTGGTAATGTCTCTTTCATTTCTGATTTTTTTTGAGTCTTTCTTCTCCTTTTTTGTAGTATACTAAAAACTTGTTCACTTTGTGTTTTTTTAAGAAACCTGTCTTTATTAATCTTTGATTTTTTTCCCCTATTGCTTTTTAAGTCTCTATTTCATTTATTTCTCCTCTGCTCTTTATTTCCTTCTTTCTACTAACTTTGGGCTTAGTTTGTTCTTTTTCTAGTTCCTAGATGTGTAAAGTTAGGTCATTACCTTAGATATTTCTTTTTTCTTAATGTAGGCATTTGTCACTATAAACTTCCCTCTTAGAATTGCTTTTGCTGCATCCTGTAAGTTTTGGTATATTGTGTGGCAATTTTAAGTTGTCTCAAGATATTTTTTGATTACCCTTTTGATTTTTGTTCTTGAACCTTTAGTTGTTCAGGAGAATATTGCTTTATGTCTACATACTTCTGAATTGTCCAGGTTTCCTCTTGTTATTGATTTCTAATGTCATACTACTGTGGTCAGAAAAGATGTTGGGTGTGATTTCAGACTTCTTAAATTTGTTAAGACTTGTTTGTAGCCTAAAAATTGATATATCCTGGAAAATGTTCCATGTGCCCTTGAGAAGAATGTGTATTATGCTGTTATTGAATGAAAGGTTCTGTATATGTTTGTCTTTTGGGTCCATCTAGTCCAATATGTAGGTTAAGTCTAGTGTTTCTTGATTTTCTTTCGGGATGATCTGTCCATTGTTGAAAGTGGGGTACTGAAGTCACCTACTATTATGGTATATTATTGCTTTACATATACTTATGCATACACAAGCCTGTTGGGTAAATAAGTATTTTAATTGTTATGTCCTTTGGATATATTGTCCTAAATCATTATATAATGACCTTCGTTGTCTCCTGTTACAATTTTTGGTTTAACACTTATTTTGTCTGATAAAAGTATACTTACCTGTGATTTCTTTTGGTTTCCATTTGCATGGAATATTTTTTCCCATTTCTTCGTTTACAGTCTACACATCCTTAAAGCTTAAGCAGGTCTCCTCCAGGCAGCATAGAGCTATTGATAGGGATGGAATTACCACTGTTATTTTGTTGTTTTCTGGCTGTTTCATGGTATGTTTGCTCCTTTCTTCCTCTTTTGCTCTCC
Organism: Panthera pardus; assembly: GCF_024362965.1. Classification (NCBI taxonomy): domain Eukaryota; kingdom Metazoa; phylum Chordata; class Mammalia; order Carnivora; family Felidae; genus Panthera; species Panthera pardus. The sequence goes on along the minus strand of NW_026526688.1, from coordinate 175,573,665 downwards.
TCGTTTCTGATTTTCTATACTGATGATCCTTGAATCCTTTTTCCTTATTTTTGGTATTTCTACCATAGGTTCTTGTTTTGTAGTTACCATGAATCTTATATAAAACATCTCATAGTTACAAAAGTCTATTTTAATCTGATGACAACTTAAGTCCAATGCAAACAAAATCTCTATATTTTCGCTCTTCCCCTCAAATTTTATGATTTTGATGCAACAATATATATCTTTTTTAATATTGTGTCCATTAACAAATTATTATAATTATAGTAATTTTTAATACCTTTGTCATTTAACCGTTATACTGGAGTTGTAATTGATGTAGCTACCACCATTCCAATATAAGAGTATTCTAAATTTAACTACATATTTACCTTTGTCTGTGAGCTCTATAGTTTCCTATGGTTCTTGTTACTAATTAGTGTCCTTTCATTTCAGCTTGAAAGACTTCCCTGAACATTTCTTGTAATGCCAACCTAGTGGAGATGAACTCTTTCAAGTTTTGTTTGTCGGGAAAACTCTTTACCTCTCTTTCGACTCTGATGGACAATTTTGCTGGGTAGAGTCTTCTCGTTTGGCAGGTGTTTTTTTTGTTGTTGTTGTTGTTTTTTGTTTTTTTCTTCAGTGCTTTGATTATATTACCCCACTCCTTTCTGGCCTACTGTCCTTTGGAAAAAAAAATATTCTGGTATTTCTAGCAATTTTTCTCTTGTTACTTTTTTTTTTTTTTTAATTTTTTTTCAACGTTTATTTTATTTTTGGGACAGAGAGAGACAGAGCATGAACGGGGGAGGGACAGAGAGAGAGGGAGACACAGAATCGGAAACAGGCTCCAGGCTCCGAGCCATCAGCCCAGAGCTCGACGCGGGGCTCGAACTCACGGACCGTGAGATCGTGACCTGGCTGAAGTCGGACGCTTAACCGACTGCGCCACCCAGGCGCCCCTCTTGTTACTTTTAAAAATCTCTCCTTGTCTTCAAGTTTTCCCAATTTAATTAGAGTGTCTCCGTGTAGATCTCTGAGAAGCTGAAGATTTGGTTTTATCGTTGGAGGGAGCAGAGAGAGAGAGCAAGGGAAGTATTGCCCAGTGACTCCTTGGGCTCCTGGGAGGATTCTATTCAGCACTTCTGTTCAGGCTGATTAGATGCAGGGACTCAGGCAGCAGCTGGGGAAGTATGCAGTTAAGCCTTTTCTGGGGAGAACCTGAGCCTGGATGTACAGCCATGGGAAGTGCTCTTGTGGCTGTTTACAAACCATTTTATTGTTGGAGTGCCTGGGTGGCTCAGTCGGTTAAGCATCTGACTTCGGCTCAGGTCATGATCTCCTGGTCCCTGAGTTCAGGCTCTCTGCAGACAGCTCAGACCCTGGAGCCTGCTTTGGATCCTGTGTCTCCCTCCCTCTCTGCCTCTTCCCCACTCAAACTCTGTCTCTCTCTCTGTGTCTCTCAAAAATAAATAAACACTTTTAAAAATTAAAAAAAACATTTTGTTGTTGTTGTTGCTGTATTCATGTGGGACTCATTAATGCAAAGCCCTAGTGGCTGGGGCACCTGGGTGGCTCAGCTGGTTAAGTGTCTGACTCTTGATTTCAGCTCAGGTCATGATCTCACAGTCCTGAGATCAAGCCCAGCCTTGGGCTCTGTACTGACAGTGCACACACATGTATGTTCTCTCTCTCTCTCTCTCTCTCTCTCTCTCTCTCTCAAAAATAAATAAGCATTAAAGCAAAAGCCCCAGTGGCTATTAGACCCAGATGATTTGAGGACCAGTCCCTCAGGTGACAGCCTTAAAAGTTAGGGCACCATATGTGTGGTCCAAACCCTTCACTCCTCAGGGAGAAGCTGGGAATTGGGTTTTCCTTCCCAATTGCAAGGCTCTTTGCCTAGAGTGGGGTTTACAGGAAGACGGTATCTCATTCTTTCCCACCGATTTCCGTGTGGATATTTTCACAGTTGCCCTTTATGTAAAAGTCACTCAACTACTTACTGAATTTCTCCCAGAGGGAATTGATCCATATATATGTAGCAATATATTTGGTGTGTTTGGGGGAGAAGGGAGAGTTAGGGGACTCCTATGTCACTATTTTGATCCTTTTAAGTTTCGTAGAAGCTTTCTTATTTGATTGGGAGAATTGAATGGGTGTTCTATAAAGAACACTGCCATGGGGCACCTGGGTGGCTCAGTTGGTTAAGCATCCAACTTTGGCTCAGGTCATGATCTCGCTGTTCTGAGTTCCAGCCCCACTTCTGTGCTGACATCTCAGAGCCTGGAGCCTGCTTTAGATTCTGTGTCTCCCTCTCTCTCTCTGCCCCTCCCCCACTCATGCTCTCTCTTTCTCTCTCTCTCTCTCTCTCTCTCTCTCTCTCTCTCTCAAAATAAATAAACATTAAAAAACACTGCCATAAATATTTTAGAGAAACTTTGTTTTGTGTGAGTGTATGCATGTGTATGAGTGACTAAACTGTATTCTTAGATGCCTTCAACATTTAGTAACATAAAACACACATTTATTCCTCATCATTTCTGAGAACTTAACATGGTTTTTACAATCAAACACTCAGTTTTGCCTTGGATTAACTGTGCCCTAAATTTGGTATTTTCCCAGAAACTATTTCTTAATTTTAACATCATTTGACATCTGTCGAGAACAAGAATTTTTTAAATCAATTCCTGATTCTTTAATGCTTATGTTCCCTACTTTAGTGTAAATCTCTCCTTTCACACTTTATTATAACAAGAGGAGAAATCAGAGGGCATCTTCAACATCCTGGCTGAAAACCTCCTTAGCAAAATCCTCCAGTTCTTAAGGTGCATTTTCTACTTTCCATATAACTGTTTATGAATATGTTGCTGAAATGTTGCCACCAGCATAACAAAGATCCCTCTTCCTTCAGTTTCAAAGTAAACGTTCCTTGTTTCTCACTTCCCTTTAATTACTCACTGCTAGCCACCTCAAAGTTCAGATTTTTCTTTCTTTCTTTCTTTCTTTCTTTCTTTCTTTCTTTCTTTCTTTTTTGATGTGTATTTGATTTTACTGAGAGAGAGAGAGAGAGAGAGAGAGAAAGAGAGAGAGAGAGTGCTCAAACGTGAGCAGGGGAGGGGCAAAGAGAGAGGGAGAGAGTATCCCTGAGCCCAGATGCAGGGCTCAAACCCAGGAACCTTGAGATCATGACCTAATCTGAAACTAAATTGGACACCTAACTGGCTGAGCCACCAAGGTGCCCTTCAAAATTCAGATTTCTAATAACAGTCTTTTCAAGGCAATTTACTCTTTTTCTAATGTGCTTCCTAAATTACTTTTAGCCCCTACTACTGCCTGGTTCCAAAGCCTTTCCCACAATTTCAGTCTTAGTTACACCAGCACTCCACTTCCAGGGGCTCTTTTTTTAGTTTTTGATTGCTGCATTGAGAATCGCCCTTAAAATACTCCAATAGAAATTAATTAAATAATTAATGGTATTATTAAAAAATAATTACCCTCAATGTTTAGTGTCATGAAAAGACCAAAATATTTCTTTATTATTTCTTTGAGTCAGAAATGCAAGTGTGACTTATCTGGTAATGCTGGCTCAGGTCTTTTTTTTTTATTTTTATTTTTTTAACGTTTACTTATTTTTGAGACAGAGAGAGACAGAGCATGAATGGGGGAAGGTCAGAGAGAAGGAGACACAGAATCTGAAACAGGCTCCAGGCTCCGAGCTGTCAGCACAGAGCCTGATGTGGGGCTCAAGCTCACAGACTGCGAGATCATGACCTGAGCTGAATTTGGCCGCTTAACTGCCTGAGCCACCCAGATGCCCCTGGCTCAGGTCTTTCATGAGAATATAGTAGAGATATTGGCTAGGTCTTTAATCTTCTGAAAGTGTGATGGGGGTAGGAGAATCCATTCACAAGATGGCTTGCTCACATGGCTTTTGGCAAGAGTCTTCAGGTCTTGAAGCAGTGGGTATATTGTTTTTCATGAGTTAAGATTGGAAATGACATAACAATCATTTATGTCATATGCTACTGGTCACACAGGCCAACTAAAGTACAATGTGAAAGTCTATATATTCATGCCCTTGGCATGAACACAATGAGGAAGGGATCATTAGAGGCTGGTTACCATACTAATTTCATCTTTAGTTATACTTGTATGATAAATACACTCAAACTTATATCTCTCAGTATGGTTTCTCCCCTGACAGTAGAAATTTATATCCCATCATCTACTCAATAACTGTGAGTTGAATTGAGTTTAAACAGACAATGTAACATGTCCAAAACTGATCTCATTGGTATCTCTTCTCCCTCAAAGACCTCTTTCCAGTCTTCCAATCTTTGGTCAAAAGCTTTAGAGTTAAATTTAATACACCTATTCTATACTTCACATCTAATCCAATAGCAAATGTGCTTTAAAATGATATTTCTGAGGGGCTCAGTCAGTTAAGTGTCCAACTGCGGCTCAGGCCATGATCTCATGGTTCCTGAGTTCAAGCCCCACGTTGGGCTTTCTGTTGTCAGCCTGCTTCAGATCCTGCGTCTCCCTCCTCCACTCTCTCTGAAATATAAACAATCATTAAAAAAACAAAACAAAACTAACCACGCTACTTCTGATTGCAATATATGATTACTCCTCACTATCTTCAAAGCTCCCACCCTTGTCCAAACCTCCCGATGTTTTTCTCCTGAACTATAGACATAGCTTTTTACCTAGTTTTCATGTTTGCATCTCTGTCACATCTGAAGCCTGGTGGCTACACAATGGCTGGAATGATTCTTTCTAAATAACTCATATCTTATCCCTCTTCTCCTCCAAACCTCGTGACAGCTTTTTATTTCACTTGAAGTAAACTCGGGACTCATTAATGTGATTTAAAAGCCTCATGTGATGAATCTGGCGACATCTGGACACCCTGCCTTCTTTATTCTCCATCGTTCTCATCCTTACTCATTTCACTCCAAACAGAATGGCCTTGTTCCTGTTCCTCAAACACTCCAGGTCTGGTCTCATCTCATGGTCTTCACGCCTCCAATTTCCTGAAGCTAGAAGCTTTATTTCCCCATCAAACACATGATCCCTTTTGTTAATCCTTGCCTCATATGCTACCTTATAAGAGTAGTCTATTATGGCATAACTATCCAGAATATAACCCATGCTGTCTTCACTTTCAGACAGAATTTTTAGCTTTATTCAGCTTCATAGCAATTATTCCCACCTTAAATGTATGAAATAATATTTTAGGAATATAAGTTTACTGAAGACAATACTTTTTTTTTAATTCCTCACCACTTTATTCTTGTGTTCAGATACTACAAACAGTAAATCCTCAAAGAATAATTCTTTTTTTCTTTATTTTTAAATTTTACTAAAATTCTAGTTAGTTAACATATAATGTAACAAGGATCTCAGGAGTAGAATTTAGTGATTCATCACTGACATATAACATTCAGTGCCATCCCAACAAGTGCCCTCCTTAATGCCCATCCTGCAACCCAACACCCCTCCAGCTCTTCTTGACTTATTAAATGTTGAATATGAAGCTCTTAAATCCTGCCAAATGAGATCATAGAATAAATTTGAGGAACCTATCAAATTTATTCATCTTAATAAATAGGTACTTTGTAGATATAGTTATAAGATAATATATAAATATTTGATAATAATATGAAATGTGTATCAATTTATTTTTTTATAACTAGGTTTTTATTTTATTTATTTATTTATTTATTTAAAAAAAATTTTTTTCAACGTTTTTTATTTATTTTTGGGACAGAGAGAGACAGAGCATGAACGGGGGAGGGGCAGAGAGAGAGGGAGACACAGAATCGGAAACAGGCTCCAGGCTCCAAGCCATCAGCCCAGAGCCTGACGCGGGGCTCGAACTCACGGACCGCGAGATCGTGACCTGGCTGAAGTCGGACGCTTAACCGACTGCGCCACCCAGGCGCCCCGGTTTTTATTTTTTTTAATTGCATTTATTTATTTACTTTGAAAGAGAGAGAGCACAAGTGGGAGAAGAGCAGACAGAAGGAGAGATAGAATCCCAAGCAGGCTCCACGCTCAGCTCAGAGTCTGACACCGGGCTTGATCATGAGATCATGACCTGACCCAAAATCAAGAGTTGGATGCCTAATTGACTCAATTTCTTTAGAACTCTGGTTGTCAGTATTCCTGGAGAACACCTCAGGATTCATACGTCCTTTAGGCAGGATGGTTCCAAAAGCAGAGAGCCCAAAATTAGCTCAGCCACACAACTAAAGGTTGTTGTTTTGTTTCCTTTTGTTGTTTTTGTTCTTTTTTATTGGGGGCTAATATCATCACAAAAAAGTAGGGAGAAAGGTTGGGAATATTATTCTTTCAGAAGTGTCTTCACCTGGACATATTAAGCCAGAGAAAGGGAAGTGTGTCCTAAAATTCTTCAGCTCTCCTTCATGACCACCCCCGCCCCCCTCATCTTAGCATTGGGCTTAAGCAACAAGCCTCCGCTTGCTAGATGTGTATCTTGTCCTTGCAGGGGAAAACAAGAGCGTATCAGGATGTCCAGTTACTTCCCTTGCTTTTATGAGACAGCTGCCAAAAACAGCAGCCTCTGCACTTTGTGTGTCCTTTTAAGCTGCTGATGTGCAGTTTCACTTGAACCACAGAAAGTCCTGCAATGACTTTGATGTCAATATTTCCACTCCAAGGTCTTGTAATACTCCATGATAGCAATTTACTGTTATTCTATTTGCCATACCGCATTGCCAAAAATAGCAATTTAAAAGTTATACAATGAGGTAAAATCATATCATGGCTACATTCCGATAATAGTGTGGCAGTAATCTATAAATGCCCCAACTTTAATATTAATAATCATTTAAAGTATGAAATAACCAGTGATATATCAAAGCCAAACATTCTATTTACTTGGGAATGTATGTTAACGTCCCAATACTCAAGCATCTAAGTTGATGTCATAAGGAATTAAAAGCCATAATTCGCCTACACAATTGCTTATAATATAATGCTTCCAATGGCTATTAACCATGGGTTCCAGCGATAGGCCAAATAGATGGGACCTGTGGTTTCAGTGGGAGAACTGCAGTTGTGAAATGCTGCCTGTGAATGAATGTGTGTATTTCATTTTTAGATTATTGTGGCCATTCATATATTTCATGCACACGATTCAGCACATATTTTTAGAGAGGGTGCACGTGGGGGAGAGGGACAGAGGCAGAGAAAGAGAGAGAGACACAGAGAAATCTTAAGCATTCCCAATGCTCCACTCAGCATGGAGCCTGACATAGGGCTGGATCCCACGCCCCCGGGATCATGACCTGAGCCATAATCAAGAGTCAGAGGCTCAATGAACTGAGCAAACCAGACCCCCACCCCTGCCAATTCAGCTTTTACCAGAAATGAAATGTTTTCCACATCTAACTTACATTTATTCTTTCTCAATTTGTTTTCAACATATATAATTCCAGTGTGTGTGTGGTGTGTGTGTGTGTGTGTGTGTCACACTTTTTATATATAATTGTGATGAGAACCATGAGGACTTTGGGAATCAAATCATTAAATTCCAGTTTTGTGACTTTGCTTTTTCTAGTCCAGGAGAGTCCAGTCTTCTACTGGTGCCCACACCAAAATGTAGTAGACATTCCCTTATAGGTAACCACGATGTCAAGGAATTAGAGACCAGCAAATAAACTTCTTCCTTCATATCACCCTTTTTGGATCCGGAAAATGTTTTAGATTTAATCAAAGAGGCAAGTCAAATTTCAAGAATTCAAAATCGGATCATATTTATCACATTTAAAACAATTTATACGTGTCAAATGACATTTCTGTGGCTAAGCCCACCTCTAAAGTCATGGTATCTACTTGTACAATCTGCTTGTCTCATCTACAAAAAAAGACTAGACAGAATAATAATGCATCCATTTCAGAAAACAAGGATAGTCCTATATGTATGGCTTCCATCAAAGTGAAACATTAACCTCATTCAGAAATAGATTAATTCATCCAAGGAGCATTTGATAATTTTTATGAATAATTTACTCAGGCAGCTTTTAAAGTCATTCATGACATAAGTTTGCCTCTTTTGTAATTTACCAGATGAGTATGTCTTAGGATTTTGAGCCAATATAACTTATTTTTATTACTCAGAGATGGCATCAAGCCATGCCATCCACTTACTTATATGCAGACTAATGAGTTTTATGCATTGAATAAGTAATCAATACTGCATATTCAATTTGGCTCAGGGTTTTGGTGAAAATCAAGCAGTGCTGTTCAAATTATTTAGTTATTTTCCTTTCAAAAAGTCATTTTCTATAATAGAAAAGCTGTCCAAGAGTGTGATTTTCACTGCTGCTTATGGGATTATCATCAGGGATGATGTGGTAAAAGATTTAGATTGAGCTATAACTCAGAGATAATGTTTTTCTTTCATTTTACGATTGATAGATTGTATCTTGATTTCTTTTGAGGGGTAGTTAATGACCAGTGTTTTGGTACTGTAAACATTTTATTATTATGCCCTTCACTTTTTTAATCTATGAGATTAATCTATTATTACTCATTTACATTTCAGCAAGGTAATCAATACTCGTTAATGCAATGTCAAAATTGACATTAACGACATTAATCCCTTTTTCAGAGACAGACCCTTTCTATCCCAATTTAGAATTAAAATTGGAATGTAATTCTTATTACTACGCATGTTGATATTTGCCTCTGTATTGGTGGAATATTTATTTTACTTTTCTCCCCAATCGACTCAGTAAGCAATGTCTACAGAAACTGGTGCCCCCAAAGCCACATGTGTTAAAATTACAAGCTGTTTAAAAAAAAGCCCGGCTGGTCATGCAGACTAATTATATATGGAAGGTAAAGCACATTGCGAATACACCTGCCAGAACTTGCCCAGCACTTGTTCACAGTACACTTGTTATTCATGTGCATTTTTCTATGCGATTTCAAACAACTTCCCTGCTCACATTACCTCCGTATGTCAAAATTGATTGTAGGTGCAGCAGATAGCCCCATTGAGGAAGTTAGAAATAGAAAAAAATATATAGAGTTCTGGAGACAGGTGTTTTTTTTTTTTTTTTTCCTGACACTGTCAGAATAGCCAATTTTGTGCTTTTCATTCACTTCCAAGAGAGATTTTCCTCATGAAGCGAAGAACTATTGGTGCAGGGAAGCTTAAGTCTTCATTTAAAGACGCACAGATGCATTGAATCAAGATCATTAAAGTGCCGGGTCTGGTTGATATGAAGTGGTCCATCTTCCTAGCATTTATCGGAATCATTGTCTCAGAGAAGACACTAAAAAAATACTGGTTAAGTAAAATTTAGTTCTACAATAGTCAAAACAGAAGAGTAAAGCAGTATGCGTATATTTCTGAAAAATGTTTCAGAACATTGAGAGCATAAGTCTTCAAGTGTTGAAGGGATTAATAGAGTAGAAGTCAGAGGATGTCTTCATAGATAAAGGAGGTGTACCTAGGACTAATGAAAGGAAGCTACACACAGACAAATCTTAGACCGATACTAACAAGAATTCTTTGCTTCATTTGCTATAAGCTAGATTCGCTGTTATGTTTCCTAATAATCAGAAATTAAAAAAAAAAAACATAAATGACAACATAGCCATCAATTACAAATTTTATCAGTGTGGTTCCTGAATTGGTGGAGGTTGGGAGAGATTACGAATCAGATCCAATTTATTTTCCAGGCTCTATGATTATACACTGTCCAAAAGGCAAAATTAGCATATCCTAGGCTTTAAAGCAAGATGCATCAGAAAATCCTTGTCACTAGAGTGAGACACAGTGATGTCAACAAGAACAACTTAGTTTCTGGAGCTTTACTGTCTGGATTCCAAAATGAGCTCTACCACTTATTTAGTTTCATGTTGGACAAATAATTTAATGGTTGTAGGTCTCCACTTCCCCACAAAAATTAACTAGGATGTCCACACGAATTTTTTGAGAATCAAGTGAGTTGTTCTTCCTAAAATATTTAACATCTGCTAAATAGAACATCAATGTTAATAATTATTAACATTAAATTCTAAATAATATTCACTTGTCTCATGTAATCTTCAAATATCAGTCTTGGAGTTACAATTTTCTTTTTTTTTTTTTTAAGTTTATTTATTTATTTTAAGAGAGAGAGAGAGTCGAGGAGAAGTCAGGCAAAAACCTCTTTGATCTTGGCCGCAGCAACTTCTTACTCAACACGTCTCTGGAGGCAAGGGAAACAAAAGCAAAAATGAACTACTGGGACCTCATCAAAATAAAAATCTTCTGCACAGTGAAGGAAACAATCAACAAAACTAAAAGGCAACCAACAGAATAGGAGAAGATATTTGCAAATGATGTATCAGATAAAGGGTTAGTATCCAAAATCTATAAAGAACTTACCAACTCAACACCCCAAAAACAAATAATCCAGTGAAGAAATGGGCAAAAGACATGAATAGACACTTCTCCAAAGAAGACATCCAGATGGCCAACTGACACGTGAAAAATGCTCAACTTCACTCATCATCAGGGAAATACAAATCAAAACCACAATGAGATACCACCTTACACCTGTCAGAATGGCCAACATTAACAACACAGGCAACAACAGATGTTGGCGAGGATGCGGAGAAAGAGGATCTCTTTTGCACTGTTTGTGGGAATGTAAGCTGGTGCAGCCACTCTGGAAAACAGTATAGAGGTTCCTCAAAACACTAAAAATAGAACTACCCTATGACCCAGCAACTGCATTACTAGGCATTTATCCACAAGATACAGGTGCGCTGTTTCAAAGGGACACATGCACCCCCATGTTTATATGAGCACTATCAACAGTAGCCACAGTATGGAAAGAGCCCAAATGTCCATCGATGTATGAATGGATAAAGAAGATGTAGTATATATATATATATACACACACACACACACACACACACACACACACACACAATGGAGTGTTACTCGACAATCGAAAAGAATGAAATCTTGCCATTTGCAACTACGTGGATGGAACTGGAGGGTATTATTCTAAGTGAAATTATCAGAGAAAGACAAAACTCATGACTTCACTCATATGAGGACTTTAAGGACAAAACATATGAACATAAGGGAAGGGAAACAAAAATAATATAAACACAGGGAGGGGACAAAACAGAAGAGACTCATAAATATGGAGAACAAACTGAGGGTTACTAAAGGGGTTGTGGGAGGGGGGATGGGCTAAATGGGTAAGGGGCATTGAGGAATCTACTCCTGAAATCATTGTTGCACTATATGCTAACTAAATTGGATGTAAATTAAAAAAAATAAAAAAATAAAACAAGTCATGAAAAAGAGAGAGAAAACACTGAAGGAGCAGAGAAAGAGGGAGAGACAGAGTCACAAGCCAGCTCAGCACCATCAATGCAGAGACTGATGCAGGGCTCGATCCATGAGATCATGACCTGGGCAAAAATCAAGAGTCATAGGCTTAACTGACTAAGCCACCTAGGTGCCCCTGGAGTTATAATTTTCAATTGAGCTCACTCTGTCAAATACTCTACTAAACGTATAGGCTCTTAGTTCTCTTCATTGAGAAACTTCTTCAAAGACTGATTTGTGGTCTCTGTCTGTAGTTCCTCACCTCTTTTTTTTCTAATATTTAAACTTCCAAAATTTCATTGAAGCCTAACTCTATGCCCAAATTTTAAAATATTGAATTTTCATTTCTATTCAGTTCCACTGCTTTTCTAATTTTCTTTATGATTTCTTCCTTTCCTGTGAATTTCTTAGAAGCATGTAGTTAAATTGCCAAGTATTTGGGTGGGTTTTTGGTTTCCTGTTTTTACTGACTTCTATTTTCAAACGACTGTGGTCCGAAAAACATACTCTACACCCTTTATTCCCATGTAAATTTATCAAAATTTTGCTTTATGGCTCGATATATGATCTAAATTAATAAAAGTATCACAAAGCCTCAAAAAAGAAAGACTGTGCATATTGTAGTCAGCAGTAATGTAGTATATTCATTATCAATATATTCAGGAGGGCTGATAGTTGGCTCAGATCTCTTATGAGTAGTTTTTAATCTAGTTGTCCTATCAATTGCTTATAGAAGGATTTTATTCACTATTTATGTGAAATTGTAATTAGTCCACATATATTAGACATTATTTTTTTATGTTTGTTATGTGTTCCTGATGAATTACCCATTTACTCTAATGAAAAATACAACTCAGGAATATCCAAAAGGAAGAGTTGCATAGAATAAAGTATGTGGGAAGGGACATGGACCTTTGATGCCTCTCTGGGCACGTTACCATCCTAGCACCTTGAGAGTTCACCCACCCGGAAGCTTTCCCACCCCCTTCAGTTAAGGTTTTTTATAGGGGCTTCATTATGTAAGTATGAATGATAAATCATTGGCCATTAGTGATTAACTGTATTTTCAGCCCATCTCTTACCCCCAGAGTTCAGGGAGAGGGGCTGAAAATTCCACCCCTTTATCCACAGGGTTGGTTCTTCTAGCAACCAGCTGTCCTAAGTCTACCCAGCCATCCCAGCCAACAGTCCTCTCATTTTCATACAAAACAACACTTATCACTTCAGACTTCCCAGTGGTTTTAGAAGCTGTGTGCCAGGAAAACAGAAGAGACTCAAATATACACAGTAAAACCTTGGATTGCAAGTAAGTTGTTCTAAGAGCGTTCCACAAGATGAGAAATCATTTCTAATAAATTTTAACTTGATAAATGAGCGATGTCTTGCAATATGAGTAGTACGTGATGGCAAACATCACAGGATCACAACTGAGCCAATGGTTCTGAAATTCGCTCTGATATACGAGTGCTTTGGATTCCAAGCATGTTTCCAGAATGAATTATGCTTGCAAAGCAAGGTTTTCCTGTATTTGTTGTATCACAAAGGGCTTTTGAAGACTCACGTATGATGCCAGATAGGTGATAATACTGTGCAGATCTGTGGCAAGTTCCTCCAAGTGCTGTGTCTATGAGTCCGGATCTACAGGTTCAGAAAGCAGGGGGTGGAAGTAAAAGGAACACCACTCACAATCACCTCTAGTGATCCACTGCCAAAAATCGTGCTTTCTTCTGTGGATCTAAAGATCTGAGTTCTAAAAAGAAGAACACTTCCACCAGGAGACACAACAATTCCATTGACCTGGAAGTTTAGACTGCTACCCAGCCCCTTAACAGTCCTTGTGCCTCTGACCAACAGACAAAGAAGGGAGTTACTGCAATGGCCAGTATGACTGATCCTGACTCCCAGGGAAATGGGGCCACTACTCCACAATAGAGGTAAGGAAGAGTATGTCTAGAATACAGGAGATTTAAGGTATCTCTTAGCATTATCAATCTCTGTAATTGAAGTCAATAGAAAACTGCAACAATTCAAACCAGGCTGGACTACTAATGGGACAGAGCCTTCAGGAATGAAGGTTTGGGTCACCCCACCAGGTAAAGAACCATGACCAGCTGAGGTGCTTTCTTAACACAAGGGTAATATGGGGATGCCTGGGTGGCTCAGTCGGTTAAGTGACCGACTTCGGCTCAGGTCACGATCTCACCAGTTTGTGAGTTCGAGCCCCGCATCAGGCTCTTTGCTGCTCTCTCGGAGCCTGGAGCCTGCTTCCGATTCTGTGTCTCCCTCTCTCTCTCTGCCCCTCCCCCACTCACACTCTGTCTCTCTCAAAAATAAAAATTAAAAAAAAAAACAAAAACAAGGGGAATATGGAATTGGTAGTGAAAAAAGAGAGTTATGAATACCAGCTATACCTATGTGACCTGTTACAGAAACAAAGATTGTAATTGTCATGAGTTATTTCCTCCTTAATTTGTTATAAATATAACAAATTATGTTGTGTGTGTGTGTGTGTGAGAGAGAGAGAGAGAGAGAGAGAGAGAGAGAGATTTATTATTTACTGTCCCTTTTTTTTTAATTTTTTTTAAACATTATTTATTTTTGAGACAGAGAGAGACAGAGCATGAACGGGGGAGGGGCAGAGAGAGAGGGAGACACAGAATCGGAAGCAGGCTCCAGGCTCTGAGCCATCGGCCCAGAGCCCACGTGGGGCCCGAACCCACGGACCGTGAGATCGTGACCTGAGCTGAAGTTGGACGCTTAACCGACTGAGCCACCCAGGCGCCCCTACTGTCCCTTTTTTGTGTAACATAAAATGTATTGACTTTATATCATAGTATTTATAGGATATCAAGAAAAGTAAACATCATCCAAGGACTTTGCCTCTTCTTATGGGAAATGTTAGTGCATTTTCAGTTCTATGCAGGATTGTTGTATTACATCAGATAAAAGAAAAGCCTTGTTATTGTCTTTTATTTGGAGAGTTGTACAGTTTAAGAAAGTGCCTATGGCTGTCAAGTTGACACGGGGTGGACTTGTGATGGTTAATTTTTTGTGTCAATTTGGCTGGCCCACAGAGTTCTCAGATATTTGGTCAAACATTCTAGATGTTTCTGTGAGAGTATTCTCTGATGAGATTAACTTAAAAAATTAAAATATATATTAAAGAAAGTAAAAATAAACAGGTGACAATTCAGGATACAATTAAGCTCTACAGTAAGGTCTTTAAATATTTAGACAGTGAAACAGCAATTTTGGAAAGACTGCTCCTAACAAATGCAGCTCTTAGATCAATGTAATGAGTTTGAATTGCATTGTTTATTGGATTCCTCAGCAAAATGCCTGGCACTGAATAGACTTTAAGAAATATGGGCCAATGTCGTCTCTTTAAGGAAAAAGACAAAACAATGCTTCAATTACCTTGGCAGCAGCTTTTAATCTCCAAAGAAATTAGGATAATCTAAATTATCCCCCAAAGCCTTCTCAACATTTAAATCAGTGGACTTTGAGTAAACCAAGTGCTGTCTATAATATGGGTGGGCCTCATCCAATCAGGTGAAGGCTTATTGAGAACAAAAAGATCAGCCTCACCAGAGCAACAGAAAATTCTCCAGCAGATTGCTTTCATCTTTTTTTTTTTCTGACTGTACAGCAAACTATTTAGTAAGGCTACAATATCTGGACACAAGTGTTTGTATATAATATTGACATTATCTGGAACTGGGATGCTTATTTTTATATATGTCGTATATAAGTATCTGGCTCATCTGAATGCTATATGTCAATATTGTTAAGGTGACCGGTGACGCAGGTGGCAAATAATTGCACCAAGATTAGAGCAACAAAGGGGACAGAGTTTATTCACTTGCCAAGGAAGGAGAGGGGCCAGACATCAACAGAGATGTCAGCCAGTCATGAGCTTGTGTCACATTGGGCCTTTTAAGTTTTTTTGTTCGTTTCTTTTGTTTTGTTTTAAGGTGGTGAGAGGGTTGCAGTTGTGCCCATGGTGGGTGTTGAATGGGGGTTGATTCTTGGCCAGATAGAATAGGAGGTGGCAGGTTTCTCAAGGGGTTCTGTCTGGGATTCATCTGGGATGTGGGTTGTCTGGGATGTGGGGTTGTGGTCAGGCTAGTGAAGAATATGTTTCGTAGTTGTGGTCAATTTCTCAAGAAGGTAAGGCCCCGTGACCTAGAAAAACAAAGTTAGGGCCAAGTGTAGACACCTGTGAGTTTTTTCTGTAAGCTTGGCTAGGGTAGGGAGAGGGCTTTAAATAGATTCCTTCCAAATATTATTTCTTATCAAAGTAACTAATTTGCTATAAAAACAGAGAGGGAGGCAAATCATAAGAGACTCTAAAATACAGAGAACAAACTGAGGGTTGATGGGGGTGGGGAGATGGGGGGTGGGCTAAATGGGTGATGGGCATTAAGGAGGGCACTTGTTGGGATGAGCACTGGGTGTTATATGTAAGTGATGAATCCCTAGAATGTACTCCTGAAGCCAAGAGTACACTGTATGTTAACTAACTTGAGAATTAAAAAAAAAAAAAGGAAAAATTCCAAAATAAATAATTTAATTAGTTAAAAGTAACGAACTTGCCACAAACATCCTGCCTATCTCAATACAACAAGTTTATATTTTCTCACTAAAATGAACCATGTATTTCCTTCTTAGGAAGCAAATATAAATATCTTTGCTAACTAATCATTTACTTAAAAATACAATCAATTCTCAGTGAGGAAAATAATGAATTTAATTCTTTGAGCAAGTTTTACTAATGAAATCATGCTACCCTTCTTATTAAAATCCTATACTTATTTTACATTTTCAGTTGCCTTTTTGTAAAAATTCTTGATGAAATTTTAACTGTTACCCAATTTAAGACAATTTTCTTCTTATAGTAAAGTTTTCCACTTATGGTCTCTTCATGTGTCCTTTTCCAAATATGTTTTGTAGATATTAACTTTTGAAATTTTTATAGGTAAACAGTTACATGCTAATTATGTAAGCAATTATAATAAAAGGTCGGCCAATCTCTTCTAATGCAGTAAAATAATATATGGCTGGGAGTCAAGTCTATTTCAGGGTGGGTAATTCATCAGGGAAGTCTGCTAATATGTATTCGTAGTGACCTCTGAACCAACATGGTATGCTCTGAAATCAAACGTTGAAGTGGATTTTGAATTAGTTGAAATAAGTGCTAAAATAACTGTGCATAAGATATAAAAATTATACTAAAGGGGAGCAAACCTTTCAAGAAAACTCACAATTATGGACTAAAAAATTGTGTCTGAGTTTTATTTGCCTGATTCTTACAGGCAGCTCTGACCTTGTAATTTTTTTCATGCACTAGGCTTCTTTGAGGAATACTGAGGAAGATATGGCAAAATAGAAAAGGTTGCATAAGCACTCTATACATTTTATGCACTTGGAAAAACCACCTAAAGTATTTGAACCTCAGTTCCTTTATATCTAATATGAAAATAATTATGCCTATACAACAGATTGTTCTAAGGGTTAGTGGAAATTCATTTGCATATCTGCACCATGCCTGTAAAGTTGATTTATATATAGCATGCGATTTCGCACTCTACAAGATAGTTAACTTTCTCTAAGGAGAGTTGAGTAGAACTAGAAACAATCAAACAACAAACTACTCCATGTTTCTCCAATATACATCTGACTACTCCGGTTCGTTAATGACTAAAGGGAAAATGTAAAATTGACCGTTTAAACTTATTTGTATTTGAGTACTTCGCCTATCAAAGGAGTCATATATTGTCTAAGATTCTAGAATAGTGTTTAAATTCTTTCTTATAAGTAGCCTTTCTCCAATATGGAATAGTGAGATTAAAAAGAATGGTGTTATCAGTAACTTTCATTTTTTTGACACATTGAGGTAAGCAAACTTCAGTGAGTAAAGCTAAGACCCACAAGCAAAGAGAAGAAAAAAGAGATAGTATAGAATTTCAAGAGCATCTGACATGATGGTTTTGGTTTTATCTGAGACCAAACTATATCCCTGGGATGTATTTACTTATTCATTTATTTATTTTAATCTTCTTTGCATGTTAGGAATAATAAAGGATTTTCTCCCAAACTATGAATGCTGAAAGTAAGCAAAAGCAGAACCGAGAAGGAAGATGTATAATCAGGCATAATTGCTCTGCTGAATGCATCAGAAATGTACACATCCACATCCACACACACACGCATTTATTTCCCTCTGATGAAAGCATAGGCATTCAGAAACATCACATAGACTTCTCATTTGGAAGTACACATGGAAAAGTAGATGTTGGATTATTCCCTGCTAAGTACAGTTGGTACATTTTGTAGTGTTTTTGTCTTTATTTTTGCTTCTCGATCATTAACCATGTACAATTAAAAAAAAAAAAAGCAAGGGGCGCCTGGGTGGCTCAGTCGGTTAAGCGTCCGACTTCGGCTCAGGTCATGATCTCACGGCTGGTGAGTTCAAGCCCCACGTCGGGCTCTGTGCTGACAGCTCAGAGCCTGGAGCCTGTTTCGACTCTGTGTCTCCCTCTCTCTCTGACCCTCCCCCATTCATCCTCTGTCTCTCTGTCTCAAAAGTAAATAAACGTTAAAAAAAAAATTAAAAAAAAAAAAAAAAGCAAAACAAATGAGCAAAGAAATAGACCCATGAATACAAAGAATAAATTGATGACTGCAGGAGAGGAGTTGTGTGGGAAGGATGGGCAAAATGGGTGAAGGGGAGTGGGAGATACAGGCTTCCAGTTATGGAATGGATAAGTCACAGGGATAAAAGGAACAGCAATAGGGAATACAGTTAATGGTGTGGTAATAGTGTTGTGTGGTGACAGTTGATAGCTACACTTGTGATGAGCCTAGTGTCATATATAGAGTTATCAAATCACTATGTTATACACCTGAAACTAACTTAATATTGTGGCTCAACTATATTCAATTAAAAAAAAAAGAAATTTCACATACCCTAAAATTCAAACCACTCCAAGATGGGGAACAATTTTGCTTCTCGATGATAACTTCAGGACACAACACGATGCCTGGCACCTAATAATATTTCAACATATATTTACTGTATACATAGTTAAATCCATCATATCAAGTAAGGAAGGAAAGGTGCCCATGCATCAATAAATAGGTAGTGTTTGAGAGGGTGCATGGGGTCTAGAACTAGATTATATGGTTTTTGCTTGTCCTTGCTATTCCCGGAGTGTTTGAATAAATGTGTTGGAATTGATGTTTTTCTCCAATAACGTCAACGGTAATAAATTTATGTTTGTCTCAGATCCTTCTGCATTAGTGGTTATGTAGGTATTAGCAACCATTCTTTACTCTGAAATGAACAATCCTCAAAATATCAAGCATGTTGGTAATCTCCCTTCCTTCATGGCCAAGTAACCTGATATAGAACATCAAGTCTGGGAATGGCAGTCAGAGAACATCAGAGGAAAGCATGACGCTCCAGTTAGAAGGATGGCTAGACATTTTAGTAAGCCACGGCTCACTGGTGATTAATTCACACTGAATGATGTTGTGCAAGCATTCCTTGGGGTACATGCCATGTGGAACTAATGCATGCTAACTTATTTTCTTATCTTAAATTCTAAAACTGTGCCTAAAACTGTGTCATCTTATATGACTGTTAGTACTGCACACCTGTCACAGAAATGTGCAAGATTCCTCAGCATACCAACATAGTTCACTAATTGTGTAAAGCCATGCCGCATAAGTAAATCTTTAATATGGAGTTCACTCTCACTTAATTTGTCTTATGCCAAATACCCAATTAAGTGGAGAATATGAAAATTTCTATTACATGGTCCCACCTTTTATTTATTAGTACATTGTTCACTTGAGGCCTTCTTTTTTTTTAATTTTTTTTAATTTATTTTTGAGACAGAGAGAGGCAGAGCATGAGCAGGGGAGGAGCAGAGAGAGGGGGAGACACAGAATCTGAAGTGGGCTCCAGGCTTTGAGCTGTCAGCACAGAGCCTGACGCAGGGCTGGAACTCACGGAGCATGAGATCATGACCTGAGCTGAAGTCGGAGGCTCAACCGACTAAGCCACCCAGGCGCCCCAGGCCTTCTTTTTTTTAAGTACATATTTTTAATGTTCATTTATTTTTGAGAAAGAGATAGAGACAGAGCACGAACAGGGGAGGGGCAGAGAGAGAGGGAGACACAGAATCTGAAGCAGGCTCCAGGCTCTGAGCTGTCAGCACAGAGCCCAAGGTGGGGCTCGAACTCATAGTCCAGGAGATCATGACCTAAGTGGAAGTCAGTCTCTTAACCGACTGAGCCACCCAGGTGCCAAGGCATTCTTAAATTCTGGACTAATTTTGAGACCTTGATCAAATTCCTGAAATGTCCCCTTATTGATGAGGTTCAAACTGAACCAACTCTTATTTTCACACCTACATCTTTATTTTTATTTTTCTTAGTTCTTGTCTCCCAATGTTACAAAATGTGCATGCTTTTATTAAATATCTTCATTAATCCAGTAAGATAGATCATCTGGTTTTTTTTAGATATAACTTTGTAAATCAATGAACTGAAAGACTCTTCCTCTGAAATAAATGTCTCAGTTCTTAAATCAGTTTTGGAATATGGTGGTACGCATTAAATTTACAAATTCTGACCAATTGAACTTTGTTAAAAAATATTGAAAATCATCCTAATGTAATGAGATTTAGGCTTTTCTTCTATGGCCTCGTGCCAAAAATATTAAGGTAGAGGAAGCCATGTTAATCACAAATAATGTCTTATGAAAGATTTTCAACTTCCTGATATATATTCTCTCTATAAAATTTTATTCAATTCTCTAAAGAGATGTAGATAATAAGTCTTAACATTTATATTTATTCTGCCACAATACCTGAGGATTCTTTAGATGAGTAGTCTTACTTTGACAGGCTCTTAAAATTTATCTTTTATGCACCCATTGGCCATCATCAAATTTCATGAAATTCGAATGTCAGAGTTGGCTGTGGATTTGTTTAGAGTAAGAATAAGGAAAAGTAATGTGAACCTAAAGAATATATCAGCATGTGCTATGTCTGAAGGAAAAGGTATGAATTGAAGGAAAAAGTTCACCTGGCCAAATGCATCTCTGAACTCAACTGATTCTTATTGAAAGGTTCAGGGTATTTTGAATCACATTGTGGCATATGCTTCACTCAGGAAGAGAGGTCCAATCTTTGCTTTGTTATGTAGGATACTTTTTCTATGCAACTGTTCATCTTCTCCCAGAAACCTGAATGCCTTTAGTCTATAGTGGAGCCTCGATAATAAGTAGAATTCCTTTCAGAAACAACCATTTAATTAACCTCCCAGCTGATGTTCATTACTTTCAGCAGCTGAGTCTGGAAAAAAATAATTGTTTGTTTATTTAAAATTTGTTTTTTTAATGTTTATTTATTTTTGAGAGACAGAGTGTTAGCCAGGGAGGGGCGGAGAGAGGAGACACAGAATCTGAAGCAGGCTCCAGGCTCTGAGCTGTCAGCATAATGCCCAATGTGGGGCTCGAACCCACAAACTGCCATATCATGACCTGAGCCGAAGTCAGACACCTAACTGACTAAGCCACCTGGGTGCCCCTGGAAAAAATATTTTTTAAGAAAAGATGGCAGTGGAGACTTTGGGAAATGTTCCCCACCAAAAACAGAAGCATCAGTACAATTATATTAGAAGCCCACTGGAATGCTTCCTGAAATAGGTACCATGTTCCTCATGGATTAAATGCTGTTCTCACTACTCTTTGTACTAACCCCAAGAGACCCTCTGATTATTGTTACAATAGAGCTAAAGAGGAAATGTGTTTCAGGGAAGAGAAGAGAGCTTTAAGGATGCCAAGAGTGCCTCTGAGTATCACTTATATTAATAAGATTTGTTTAGAAATCAATAAATGATTTGCTTAGAAAAGCCCCAGTTTCATTGCCTGTAATCAAATACAAATGTCAAAACAGTTTTACCTAAATTGGTATATTTGCGTATTATTGCTAAGAATTTTGGGTGCTTGAGGTTGATGTAACTCTCTGAGATGCCATGAGGCTTATGGACTTAATACCTGAGCTGTTCGCTTTAATCCAAGTCAGCTGGGCAGAACCTGCAGACGAGCAGGTGCAGAGTAAACTCTATACCCACAAAATGGATGTGTCGAGAGACCTGGGGCGTCATCTTTTCTGTTGCCCTTGGGCCAGTGGCAGCCAAGTTGCCATCAAGAACCTATAGAATTTTCTCTTGACTGGTTCAAGTAGCTTAGGTGATGAAGATGAATTGAAAAGAAAAAAAAAAGAATTTTGCTACATCTGACAATAGTTCATATTATTCCAATCTCTATTTTTTAATCTATGTACATTTTTATTTATATAAACTATTTTTATATAAACTATGTTCAAAAGGAAATATCTAGCATTACTGTAAAGTTAAATGCAAAGTCATTATCAACTAATATAAGATGTAGAAGTTTAAGGTAATGGTACCTTTGGCAATGGGTACTCTTAAAAATTTAATATATTGGATTTGGGGTGCCTGGGTGGCTTAGTCGGTTAAGTGCCTGCTCTTGGTTTTGAGTAGGGAAAGGGTTAACATTAGGCAGGGAGAGATAAAGGACCTTCAGGGAGGCAGGATGCAGCTACAAATGGGAGGCTGAAGAAGAGGGAGCAGCAGCCAGCAGAGTTTGGGGAAAATGAGGATAAGATAAAAGTGTTCCAGACCTGCCTGGGCTACATGCCATGCGTGGAGTCTCACAGACTTTCTGATAAGGTCCCAATAAAAAGTTAGGGACAAAAATCTTTGGTGGCTACCCATTCGGGATCCCTCTCCCTCTTGAGAGCTTTATACTTTCTCTCAATAAACCCTGTCACTTTGCTCACTGTCTGTTGTCTGAGACATTCATTTTTCAACTCCGTGAGACAAAAACCGGCGTCTCTCCCACCCTCCTGAACAGTTTCAGCTCATGTAATGGTATCGTGATTCGTGGGTTTGAGCCCCACATCAGGCTCTGTGCTGTTAGCTTGGGATTCTCTCTCTCCCTCTCTGCCCTTTCCAATCTCTCTCTGTCTCAAAATATTTAATGAATTTAACAAATTTAATAAAAATTCAATAACATTTTATAAAACAAATAACAAATTGGTAGTCTACTGGTAGAACTAGTCTACTACTCAGTTCTATGTGGCTGTAGCCATACCCAACATAGACTTTTCTACACATTACTATTTTCTTTAAAGAAACAGCTCTTGGCTTGATACTGGTAGCTGGTAAAAATTAAGGCTCTGTCCATGGAAGACTACATGACTATGAAACCCTAACTGAGTAATATCTATTCCAACAAACCGTAAATGTAGAGGTACTAAGCCACCATTCATTGGCAAGGAGAAGTGGAATATGAGACAGGTTTGAGTGGGTTTGGAAAACACGAGTTCTTTCATGAGGAGGTGGCCTCTGCTCAGGACATATTGTATTTATATTGTTGCCTCTCCCTCCATCCATACTTATTAATTCACCATGAATCTTCTTTCTAGATCCAAAGAGAAGCGAAGAAAAAGTATTGGTTTCCTGCTGCTGCATTATTGCCCCAAACAGGAGTTGCTGAGAAAGATAGGAAATCTCCCTGTGGGCAAAACTTTAAGGAGCACGTCTCAGGTTTCACTTTGAATGGATGGAGGAAGGAGCAAAGGTAAAGAAAGATCTAAATATTTAATGCCTAATGGTTTAAGGGGTTATCACAACTCACCAGGAACTTTAAAAAAGTAAGACTGAAAGTGTGAAAATTAATAAAGACAAACCTCACTAAAGTGGAGTCCAGAGTCTAGAAGGGCAGCTGTATTATTCCATGCCAGTTACAGGAAGAATTGTCAATTACAGACCCTCACAGAAGAATCAACAACAGGAAAGAATGATCAATTACAGTCCCCAACAGGAAAAGATATACACTGAATCTTCTGTTAGAAATCATCTACCCCTGCAACTCAGTCAATGAAAAACCATAATCACCTTGAACTCTTGCTTCTCTCCAACGAACTTTCATTCAAAACAATCCCTCCTAACTTCCTTTTTCTTCTGCATAAAATAATGTTTCTCTCCTTTGTTCGTTGGATTTTCCTATGGTTTTGCCATAGCTTGCATGTCCCGAACTTCAGTTCTCTTCTATTCCCAGATAAACCCACTTTTGCTGGTAAAATAACTAACTGCTTTTTATTTTAACAGAAGATTACAAAGGGAAGAATCCCAGTCCCTCCTCAGACAGCTGGATACCAACAGCAGATGATTTTGCAGATCAGGGTCTCTGGTCGTTCAGTAATATCTGTGTGCCTCCAGTTTAATTGTTGTATTACATTTCTTTTGTTTCGTTCCCCCACCCCCTTTTTGTTTTCCTGATGAAATGCTGACAAACATGAAGAAATAAAAATATTTCAACGGAAATATTTCAACAGAAATTTTATTCTGTTGAATAAAAATTTCAACAGAATTTTGTTTCTAGCTCCTTAAATTAGCTCCCTCAGCTCCCTAATTTAGCAGTCCTAAGCATGGCTTCTGAGTCGAGGGTCCTTGTAGATTAGATCTCCTGGTTCTGTCGTCCTGTGGTGTCATCCAGCCAGGGAGTACAGATGTTTCACCTATTAAGACCAGAAGTAGCAGAAGTTCTTTCTCCCATTCTAGTATTATTTACATGGGAAATATAGAGCTGTACATAGGTATATAGCTTGTTTAGAACTCTTACCACAGGCATACACAGCTCAAATAGTACACAACATGTATTCCCCCTGATCATATATAACAAACACTTTAAAATAAAATTTTATAACTCACAGAGATGCAGCACGAACTTGAATATTAAAACAATCATAGTGAAAACAAATTTGTGTGAACTTGACTTTCTTGAAAGACTGAAAATAGAATTTTTATAATAATGATAGGAAAATAGCAGAGGAATTACCTTCAACCTGTTCTTAAAACAAATCAGGGAAAATAATTAGTAAGAAGGCAGGATTTGACGGAATTTTAGGTCAGACATTTAAGCTATATGTCATAGATTATACGTGTCCTATCCATTCAACAGGTTTCTGATAAGCATAACATGAAATAAAGTGTTTTAAAAGGTTGACATTTTACTTTTGGAAAATTAAGAAGTATCAATGAATATTTCTGGATCTCAAATAGAGTTCATAAGCATGAGCCTTAAAATACTAAGTTTCATATTATATTTATTGTCTATACTCTGTTCTCCATTGTCCTTCACATGAATCTTACCACTTCTTCCTGCCCCCCATCTCCCGCACACATATTAATTTGGCTTCCTTAGTATCTCTTAGGTTGAATTTATGATTTGCACTGGCATTTAAATTACACTTATGTATTTATTTTGGAACTTTATATGAATTATTGACACATAAATTCTCTGAATTGATAAAGGATTCTGTGTTTATAGAGACTCAGCTCAATACAGTCATGCTTGGCTTTTTCAGAAATCAGAGGCACACCCCCACCCCATTTCCCTCCATCACTAAACCAGCCCCAGTCTCTCTTCCTTATCACCTACATGACTTCAGAGCTGATTTTTTTTAAGTGGCATCTGTATCTGACTCCTGTGATGATGAAGATGAACTGTTTTCTGGGTCATTGGATAAAAGGAAATTAAGCATATTTAACAGTAAGTTTCTGTTGTAACTAGGTAGGTTGAAAGTCTCTTTGGAAGCAGAAAAACTGTTCTGTTTTTTTTTTTTTTATTTTGTTTAATGTTTATTTATTTTTGAGACAGAGAGAGACAGAGCATGAACAGGGGAGGGGCAGAGAGAGAAGGAGACACAGAATCTGAAACAGGCTCCAGGCTCTGAGCTGTCAGCACAGAGCCCGACGCAGGGCTCGAACTCACAGACCGTGAGATCATGACCTGAGCTGGAGTCGGACGCTTAACCTACCAAGCCACCCAGGCGCCCCAAAACTGTTCTAAGACAAAAGGAAACAACAAATTTACCTTTACTTTTTTTTTCTTTCTTTCTTTTTTTTAAACCAAGGAAGAAAAATAATGCTTCTCAAGGTGGAAACTAATTGCTTTCACACTTGTGTGGCTGTGTCCAAATGAGAGCAGAGATTTCAAGCTCACTGTTCACAGATGAAGGACAAATTTGTTGCCTTCAGAAAAATAAAGCAAAATTGGAAGGTTATGAAACTAGTGAATTCAAGCAACTGAAATTGGCAAAATTATTGACAAAATCTCATTATAATAAACATTGAAATCTTGGCTACAAGAGTTTTGTTACCGCGAATTTTGTTTTCATGCTTTTAACATTCTTGAAATTAGGAGAACATCAACTTTCAATTGTGACTTATTTTTTTATGTAGCAAATGGTATGGCCATAAAACTTGGTGTACTTCAGAATTCCATTATATCTGCAACTTCTCATATGTCAAGTCACACCGTACAATTAAAGAAAATAAATTTAAAGAGTTCATTATAGTATCCGAAAATTCATTGAATTCTAGTAAAATGCTTATTGTATAATCAGGTTAAAACTTCTCAGTTATTTTGAAAATGTGTTTCAATCATTCTGAATAACTTAACCTCTAAACGTAAGAGAAGTCAGTGAAACTTTGAAGAAACAATGGTGCTGCTTAGTGAAGGTACTAGCTCTTTGGAGTTAGGTAAACCATTGATCAGCAAACAGAAAGGGCAGAGGTTAATTAAACCTTCAGTTTAGAAAAAAGAAAATAAAAATTATTTACAGTGTTAATTTACTCACTCACCTAGGTTTTCTCTTTAGGGATTGGTAGTAAATCCTCAGTCAGCTACTCAAAGGAGTCAGTATTATTGTGTCAGGGACACCATTTATTTATTTACTAAAGTGGAGCTTAAATAAAATACCCTCTTGCCATAGGATTCTGTTTTGTAGCTTATAATCAAAAACTCTTACCAAGGGTAAAATGACCACCCCATCCCATTCGACTCTTTCCTATTTGCACCAAAAAAAAAAAAAAAAAAAAAGGTGATGATGAAGGAAAATGGAGTAAGAAACTAGTGTCTGCTGTTGGTATTCACTGGAGTAATATCAGAAAGTAGAAGCTAAAGATGAAGATTTTTCCTTATAAAATACATTGAGGTTGATGATGCTTCTATATAGACTAGAATAAGCAGATTGGGACAGAACCCACAAACTGATTAAAAGCCTTAAGTTTAGGATCTGCCGTATCTTTATATTAAAATCAATGAAAACTAATGGAATAATAGAATTAAGGCCATCTAGCCCAAACACCAACTTTGACAAGCGTGAAGTGATTTTCAATTTCTTCCAGTAGCTACTGTCATGGGGGTTCTTGTATCAGCTTATACACCTATAAGCAAGGACATGGTCTATGCATTGCTCTTCTGTTGACAAGTTCTACATAAGGCTTATTTTTTTTTTAAGTTTTTGTCTGCTTATATTTACATCTAAATTCTTCCTTGAAGACAGAATAAAACTAACTTTACAACTTGACAACAATAATTATGCTGTAATATTAAACTTAGAGCAGTGATTTCCAAACACATCACATGCTTGAAATAGTAAGAGTATTTTTTCAGTTACCAATGATCTGAGTCCCTCCTTTATGGCATTACATAGGCTATGTCTTTCTGACCTAACCTAGCCTATTTTTCAATTTTAGAAACATTCTATAGCAAAATGCAAATGCAGAGCAATACTTCGGCAAGGAGAAGGTAAAACATTTTTCTAAACTACGCAGGATTTCATGACGCTAGTGAAAGTGATGTTGGAGAACAGCAAAGCCAATTGCAATGAAGCAGTAATATTTACAAGCATGATGATATGATTGGTATTTCAAAGGCAAATGATTTGAATATCAAGAGTGAATGAAACTGGGGGAATGGTTTGAGAGTTTGCAAAATATAAATATATGTTTATGCTGTAAAATTCAAACATAAATTAATTTAAATGACACTATGATATGACTTAGTAGGGAAAATTTTGCAAAATATTCAACATTATTTCTGTAATATTTTTTAAGATTTTACTTGATAGTTAAATAATAGCTAAGATTTTGTTCTTTTAGTTTTGTTTTCTAGATTAAGTTCTGGAAATACTATTTTTGAAATCAAGCATTATAAGGACACTCAGAAATAATTATTATTTTATGTAGACATATACATTTTGAGGTTTTATGCAGATATATATATATATATATATATATATATACGTATAGAACATTTTTAAAAAATTTGTATAGCTGGAACTCATTTCTTCAGCTAAAATTTTATATGAAATACTAACAGAACACTTAAAAAAAGCCTCTTTTTCAAAATTATGTGGCCACACATGAATCACATAATCTTATACCTGGTAAGTTCATGGGACACAGTTTGAAAATAAATTAACAATATTTATTTATTTTGGCATAGGTATAGTTTGCCTAGTAACACATTTATTTTGAGTATTATATATATATATAGATATACACACACATTTATTTATTTATTTATTTATTAACATTTATTTAGTTATTGAGAGGCAGAGAGAGACAGAGTGTGAGCAGGGGAGGGGGAGAGAGAGAAGGAGACACAGAATCTGAAGCAGGATCCAGGCTCCGAGCTGTCAGCACAGAGCCTAATGAAGGGCTCCAACTCACGGACCCCAAGATCATGACCTGAGCCAAAGTTGGACACTTAACCAATGGAGCCATCCAAGCACCCCATTATTATATATTTTTAAATATTTATACCATCTGCAAGGATGCAATGAACTCCCTTCTCATCCAATAGGTGCACATATCTCTCATTATAGCCTATGTATAAAATACAAAAATAGAAAATATTCTAATAATATGAGAGGTTTTTTGGCTTTTGACATATATTAAATGACATATATGCAATATATATCCACATAAAATTAAATATGTCTTACCACCTGTGTTTTATTAAATGATTGCTATTTTACTGCTCCTTAGGTTGTCCATTACTTTTCATCCCTAATTACAATACTTTAAGTTGAAATTTTTTTTTCTTCCTTCCTTCCTTCCCTCCCTCCCTTCTTTCTTTCTTCCTTTCTTTCTTTCTTTCTCTCACCCTCTCTCTTTCTCTTTTTTCTTTTTTTCTTTTTCTTTCTTTCTTTCTCTTTCTTTCTTTCCTCTCCCTCTTTCCCTCTCTCTTTCTTTCTACTTGGAGGGGAAGATATTATTTTGTTTTTCTTCCATTCTTCTTAAAGCTGTTTGTCCACATAATGACTATATATACATTACACAATGGCACTTCTATACCAACATTAGAATGTAATCTTGATAAGAGCAGGGAACTGGGTTATCTTGTTTACCTCTTTACCTGTCAGAAATACAGCTGTGCCTCACCTTGCACATAGTTGGTTATTAAGAAATGTTTAAATAATAAAAGAAGAAAACTAAAGTTTGAATGAGCAATGAAGCCTTTGCTTAAAAAAGAAGTTGACAAGCACTTTAAGGAATCTAAGAGTAATGCAAAAGTGGACTTAATTTGATTAGTAATATTCTTATAATTAGAAATATTCCTTAATCCAGTGACCTAGCCAACAATCATCTGATTTGTTAAATTACTGACATAAAAAAATGACAAGCCTATGTCCTAGAAAGACATAAACATTACTACTTTGAATCGTACTAATATGCAATTGAGATAACACCAGAGAACAGAAACTAAGGCAGAATTGTTACCAATGCTTAAAACATTCCATTGGGTGCTTAAAGCAAGGATCAATTTGACTTAATTATAAGTAGTATTTAACAATATAGTTTTCTTCCTACTTGAACCAAAAATATTTGGTGAAAAATATAAAATTGAGATTCCAGACTACAGAACATACATGTAGGATAATATTTTGGACCATTGTGCTAGAATTATGCCCTCATCCTGAAAAAGCAACTCATATTCAATACATTAGAATCCCTAACAAAAATGCCTTCTTGTCAATAGAAAATATGCATCAAAATTTCATAGATAAACAAACAAAATAAAATGCTTTAGGTAACAATGACATTGAATTTATTATTCTGTTTGTGTCTTTTAAGATGTCAGTGGATTGCTGATATTTTTAAAACTGCACACACTATGCTGCTATTTATTATCATTATTATTATTATTATCTTTCTTGTTGAACACAACAAACTCTTAAACAATGTATGCAGAAAAAATTCTATGAAGTATTTTTTTCAACTATAAACTGTAAGTCACATATTATGGTTCCACTAAAAAACAGGTAACAATGCCAGTAAAAGTTTAATTTTAGTATTGCAATTTTTGTCTTTGACCTGATTTTAGAAGATGAAACTTTACAACAAATTTCTATAATGACTTTTAAAAAATCTGTTGTAATGCAAATCCATGGATCAGTATTTCTATGAAGAATTACCTAGAATAGATACCAGCTTTAAATATTTTAAACATTGTCTGCCACAGGTTTATCTTATTGTATTTTTAATATGTAATAAGGAATCAATAAATATTTTTATACCCTCAATTTTAATATAATGTCTCAAATATAATGGATTTGAACTTTAAATTAAAAGGAAAAGAAGGGCGCTTGAGTGGCTCAGTCGGTTGAGTGTCTGACCTCGGCTCAGGTCATGATCTCACAGTTCGTGGGTTCGAGCCCCGCATCAGGCTCTGTGCTGACTGCTTGCTCAGAGCCTGGAGCCTGCTTCAGATTCTGTGTCTCCTTCCCTCTCTGCCCCTCCCCCGCTCACGCTTTGTTTCCCTCTGTTTTTCAAAAATAAATAAGAAAATAAATAAGGAAAAGAAAAAAATTCTGAAGACAATGATGAACAATGAGGACCGTGATTTGTGTAGTAGAAGCATCCTATTGAGTCTTGTCTATGTGCTGGTTCCAACTCTGGCACTAATTTGCATTATGTGCTTGGGTATTTTATTTCTCTTATGCTCCTGGCACCTAAATATTTTCCCCTTTGAATCTTCACTTAATGCATTGTATCAGAATTGATGGCTCCTTCCTTTGTGATACCCTTAAAGAGCTTATATGCCTTCTGCTATAGTTAATACATTGCTATGCATGTATTTGCTCCTTAATAGAAATAAACAGTTCAGTTCCTTGTGAGACACTGTAGAAACCAAGGGCAGGCTGCCCCAAGATGGGCCGTTTTGGCATGTGGATTACTTTGAGCTAAAGGCAATTGAGATCCTGCAGCCTCAAGAGAAACTTCGCCCCTCCCCTAAATACAATGAAGAATCTAAATTGGAGTGTCTTTGCCGAGTAAATGTTATAACCAGAAATATATTTTATCTGAGTAATCCATGTATATGACAGGGCAAATATTTGTTTACCACACATTTACTCTTTTTCATCTTTCTTTGAAATGCTTTCTTTCCCTTTGAAGTCCCAGACATCAAACTCCTTCTCATTTGTTCAGAATGACATAAATACCTCATTTTGCCTGTCTTTAGAATTTCTGTGCCTGTGTGGACTCTCCATATGTACACCATTAAATTTTATTGTCTCCTGTTAATCTGTCTCATGTCAATTTGATTCTTAGTTCAGCCACAAAGACCTTTTAAGTGACAGGAATTCTTGCTCCTTGACGACATCAAAACAGATCAGCAATATCAAGGGAAATCTCTGGTTTCCCATGGCATCTGATTGCCATCTCTATCATTCATTCTTCTCCAACTTCTCACCAAAGTTCCTATTGAGACAAAAAAAAAAAGCTAAACTATACTTATAATTATAACTTGAAAGATGCTGCTAATAAGATGAACAAAGTTGATTTGAAAAAAAAAAAAAAAGGACCACCTATAATTTGCTTCATGTAAAAGGCAGCCCAGTTTATCTAAAGGCAAGTAGGTAGAAAGACCTTAGTGCACTTAGTGTCTCCAAAGGGAACCATTTCCTATTATAGAGTACCATAAATAACTAGTTCTGAGAGTCTAGTAAACAACAGAACAGGAAAGCTTGTGGGGTTCCCACAGCTGATGGATATCACCATATCTGCAGACCAAGATAAATGATCCAGGAAAGGGCAGAAGGAAGAACAGATCATATCATTCTGAGTGCCACTAATGACAGTTTTAGCAGGAACCAATATGTTTCAAGTGTCCAAAACAGAAACAAAAACAAAAACAAAAACAAATAGTGTGACTTTAGGAGTATATCTGGCCTTGGGACAAAAGAACTGTACTTGCTGAATATCCATCAGGCCAGTGGGGATAAGGTAAGGAGAATACCAGAGTCACCAGAGTGGCTTTTTAAAACACACATACTTGCACTCCACCCATAACTCTAATTGCAGGAGACAATAATTTTCAACTTTTATTGTGCATCAAAATCATTGAGAAGAAACTATGTTAAATGTAGAATTCCAGTGTTCATACCCAGAAATTTTCTTTCAGTGAGTCTGCAGTAGGTTTTAGAGTTTTAATGGTGTGGATTAAAATACTTAAGGGATACCTACTTAGTGCCAGGTATAGGTCTGAGTGTTCTCTGCCTTCGTGGCACCTACATTCTAGGGGGAGGTATTGTTTACTCTAAACAATAAATAAAGCAAATTACATATTGTTGAAACTTGATAAGGGCTATAGGAAAAAAAAAATAACAGTGTAACAGGGTAAAGTGGGGCTGGAAAAGTCAGAGAGGTAAAAATTACAATAAAAATATGATGGTTGTGGTAGATGTTATTGAAAAGAAGAATTTGAACAATTTAAACAACATACATAAGTCATGCAAATGTAAGTGGCCATGGAAGTTGGGAGAGGGAATTTTTTTTTAACCAGGAAATTTTCATAAGCCTCTTCTCCCTCTCTGTAACATTTATCTGCCTACCTACTTCAGAACTCTGAGGATGTTAGAATTTAATGAGAAAATAGACCAATTAATAATTTTACTGCAAAGGCTAGAGTAAAAACTCCTAACAAAAATGTTTTATATAGAATTTCCTGAAGAAATCTTCAAGAATCTTTTCATATCTACAGTAAAATAATCACATATAAAAATATAACATTTATAAATTTAAAGTAATATATAAATAAGAGATTGAGAAATAATTATTATGGAAAAGATAGCTCAACATAAATAAGCACTTGGAAAAAATAAAACTTTATTAACAAATCTAAAATAAAGTATTTAAAAAGCAGAATTGAAAAGTAGTGAACAAAACAAACCTGAGATACTTTTGAAAACGCTCAAAAAAAGGAAAGTGGAATTAAGGATGCAAATATATATATATATATAATAGATATATAATAGATATGTATATAATATACTGTATCTGACAGAATAGTGTGAGATTTTTAAAGCAAATTTTAAAATCATTTACTATATTTAAAAGAAAACTAATATAAGTACATTTTTCAAAACCACTCAAATAATATAGAAAATAATAAACATGAGTGAGGTGACAAATCTCAAATATTAATTGCTTTGCATTTTTTTTATTGGTTTCTTAATACAAAGAAACTAAATAAGCAACTGAGAAAAATACTAATAACGCAAATATAAGAAATAATAAGATACTTGGAAAATCCAGGAAAATCAAGTGAAAAACACTGTACCTAATATAATGTATATATTTGTTAATTAAAAATAAATGGAAGTACGATTTTCTTACATTCCACCAATAAACAGTTAAAATCATAATGATAAATAATCTTAGTAACAACCATAACAAAATATAGTAGCTAAGTATAAACTGATCAAAAATTTTGTGGTGCATATTTGTGTGTATATATATTTGCATATACTTATATACACATATAGATAAATACATGGATAGATTAGATAGAATCCTATTTGTGTTAAGTTTATGCTTTTTCATAAACTATATATATATATATGTGTGTGTGTGTTTTGTTATAGATACATCTGGGCATCAATTTGCTATATTTATTATATATGTGAATTAATAAACTGTCTATTTGTTTCATCCAGAAAATTTAAAAGAAGCCATATAATCCCAGAAAATGAGTGAAATACACCCTGAACATGAAGGACTGATCAACAGAAACAAGTGACAAAAACTACTCAAACCAGTGTTATGATATGATACACTGTACTACCAGAGTTCTGAAAAAAGCTAACTTAAAAAAGCAAACTCCAACTTGCATATTCTGATATGCAGCCTTCTGAAAGAGAAGATCTTATTACTTCCTTCCATATTCTGTATGGAAGATTGGTAGGGTTCCAACAGAAAATAAGTGACAAATACAAAGGGGTAACTGGGAAGAGTTTAATAAAGGCACTAGTTAAAAAGGTGTAAGAAAGTTTAAGGAAGGGGTGCCTCGGTGGCTCAGTTGGTTAAGCACTGGACTCTTGATTTTGGCTCAGGTCATGATCTCATGGTGAGTCAGGCCTGGGGTCAAGCTCTGTGCTGACAGAATGAAGCCCACTTCAGATTCTTTCTCCCTCTCTCTCTATTCCTCCCCTCACCCCCCTCAAAAATAAATAAACATTGAAAAGAGAGAAAGTTAAGGAAAAACAACAAAGAAGGATGATAATCCAAGAACCAGTGGGAAAACTTTGTGGATAGGGTTGTCATCAAAGAATTTCATTTCTACTCTCCCTATCAGTCATCTATAAAAGCAACATAAGAATATTCATGACTAAAGGCTTAAAAAACATATCATACTTAATAAAAATCTCCTCATATAAATTTCTCAAAACTAAGAGACTCATTAAAAATAAACCGTCAAGATAGGTAATTTATGACATGGACAACACAGGTAATTTCACTCAAAACCTAGGAAATTCAAATTGAAATAGATCAAATTCAAAATTCAATATTAATTCAGCAAGAATATTTTTTAGAAGTTCTCAAATATTGGCAGTGATATACTCTGAGAAACTCATACTGAAATTACATAAAAATATTAACATATGTTTTGTATAAAGTTTTAAAAGTGTTCCTTAATTTGTATTATAATATGCTTGCATATTGCTTTTTAGTTTAGTTTATTGTACAGTAGTGTTTTCCCCATCGGTATAATTATTTGTCTCACTTTTCTTTAATATTTTAATTATTCCCATGAACACTTAATTTTATTTATATTCTTGGGATTCTGGGTATTCTATTTTGTTTCATAGGTCTTATTGTCCCTGAGATTCATGTGTGTGGAAAAATAATGACTTCACAGATAGCAAAATTTTTGTAAGGACTAACACCAACAGATTATGTATTTAAATATTTTTCTCTGTGGAATTTGCATATTCAATATTTCCTCAATGTGGAAATATTCTTTTAAAACAATGTCTACAAGCTCTATTGGTTATACTACTTTATTAATTATATCTAATGGTGTGTGCAAGATAGAGTGTCTATAAGAAAAAATCTATTTAATAGCTGTACAAATATATCATTCCACTTTTACAATTCTTTCTATTCATGCTAGTGTGTGGGAGCAAGATTAAAGCTGAAACTTGTAAACTCCTATACTTCTGTATATTTTTTTAACAACTTTTCCAAGATCAATTCAGTGAAATTCCAAAAATAAATGAAAGATTATTGTCAAGTGTTCATAACAAGGCTCCCTCACCTCTGTTAGGTACAAACATTATTGCCCAAACTTTCCAGATAATAAATGGCTTAATTTTATTTGTTACATTAGAGAAAGAGAGAGAGAACACGAGTGGGACAGAGGGAGAAAGGGAATCTTGAGCAGGCTCTGCGCTCAGCATGGAACCCAATGCATGATTCTATTCCACGACCCTGGTATCGTGACCTGAGCTCAACCGACTGAGCCACCCAGGTGCCCAAGTGGCTTTCCATCTTATGGATTTCAGTGGCATGCTCTCTCTCCCTTTTTGTTTTAGTGTAACAAGACCATCCCCAGATGCCATATTTGTGAGCCGAGTGCATCTGTTTACTCTTATTTCTAAGTTCCTTTTGCTTGGAAAATTTTCATTTGTTCAACTTATACTACTTTGATGAGCTAAAAGCTGTGATTGCACCCTTAGCATACAACTGGAAAACCTTCTTATCTCTGATAGTGATATTATTAGCTGCTTTATTTGATACATGATAGTATTAGAAATCCTAAGGTGTATATATTTTAAACATCTATCAATAATGTCAAAAACAATAAAAAATTACAAATCGAGACCTGCAGAATGATGGGTCCTCCCTTACATGCTAATAAGTGTACTCATTTCATTCTCATTTTTCATTTTGATCCCAAACTATGATTCCTATTTCTTTAGACACTAGTAAAAACATCTCAACTTTTGAAAACTTTTGTACATTAGTGAAATGAGGTGGTGGTCTGTGGCCAGTTTTACCAGACAGTGCTCTATTTTCTACATTTGCCATCATGATTGACGTTAATAGGTTCCATGGCTGGCAGCACTGTCAGAAAAGGAAAAATTATGTGAGACTGATGCCCGAACTTCCATCCCTCCCAGAACTGACCGCTTTTATCCAGGATTTGGGAATGTGAGTAGGGCATTGGAAAGAGTCACTGCTGTAGGTTACACTCTGTGGGTCCTATAACTAGAGAGTCAGTTTTCTGTTAGCCTCCTCACTTGAGAGCTACAAGCATATTGTTGAAAGTTACACAGTATTTTTGAAAGTTACGCAGGCTGCTTTCAGATATTTGCAAACATTTACCTCTCTAGTGCAATGAGAAATGGCACAAATTGGTGGTAATAAATATTGATGGATGTGTTATTTCATTATATAAAAGTTCAGGAATATTACAGTATATATCATTGAAGAAACCCATGCATTTAGCCCATACAGAAGTCACAATTAGAGATAATAATTGTGCCCCACGTGTAAGCAATACAAGCATCATTTATCTTATTATAAACTGGTTCTTTTCAAGTAAACAGAATATTGACTCTTGCAGTCATAAATGCAGGTGGGTTCTGTCTTGATCAGTGCCTTGCTCTGTGTCCTTCCAGCAAATCATGTCTCTGGATCCAGAGATTTTCTTCATCTAAATTAATTTATGAAAGGTTAGAATAATGAAAAATTAGAACTGGAAGAAAGGCTGTTAATGATCTACATGATACTGTAATCCATCTTACACGTATTGACCATGACACTTGACCAGAAAATGGAAGAACCCATAATGTACAGTAGGAGAGGAAGTATAGAAATGCAGTGAGGTCAGTGGACTGGAATCCCAAGGAGATCAAAGTATGACAGAAAGATCTGGAATGATAGGAGGTGCTGATCAGAGAGTGAACTACAAAAGATGAAATTTTAGCAAGGACACAGAATAATGATGTGTTCAGGAAACTGAGAAGAGCTAAAATCTTCAGAAATAACAATGTCACAATGTCCGAATCCGTAATGGATGTACAGATTCACCTGAGATATTGTCAAGTCAAGAGGAATAAGAATCAATAAATCATTATTGAAGGTACAAGTGAGAAAACAATAATGCTATAAGGTGATAATCCCCCATTCAATGCATTTAATTGTTTCATATAAGATTTTTTATCTGTTATAGTTTAGATGTGAAAAAATTGGTTTCTTATTCCCAAGAGAGTGGATAACTTCTTATTTGTCAATATCAAATCCTAAATTCTGCTTCAGAGTTCTTGCTCATGCCATTCTCTTTTTCTTGCATAATTTTCTATCTCCTCTGTAGTTTCATATCTTTAAACTTCATGATAAAACAGCCCAACATGCTAGGAGATTTTTTCTAATAAACTCTACCGTACTCTGAATTTTTACTTTCTCCTCAGCATTTTGCCATTTGCACATGATTTTTTATTGCTTAAAATGTGCACATGTTAAGTTCTCTCAATGTTGATTCAATGCGCATCTGAGCCGTCAAACTGTTTATCAGCAAGAATGGTGTCCTTCCCCACAATGATCATTTATTGTATAAGGTGAATATTTAACAAACAATCGTTCCCCAGGTCTCCATGACTTCCAGAAAAATTGGGTCTTTTTGAACAAAATCATATAAAAATAATATAATCACGTAATTAGACTGAAATTCATTAGACTGAAATTTCTCAATCAGGAACCATTTTATTGTTCGACAGAATCACAAGCTAGAAATATGGGATTTGTTTCATTTTCTATCTTCCCTCCCACTTAGGAAGGTGATAACAATGTGTATCATATTTATTTTGTATCCATAATAACTAAGGCAGTGCCTGGCTAATAGAAGTTAGTTACTCAAAGCTGCTGAATAAAATAAGAAATTAGTCTATTTTTTAAAAAGACTTGCGTGTGAGTTTCTGGACAACAACAGTATTAAAGATGTAAATTTCTAATGTCCACATTTTCCCATTTTCCTATTTATTGATATGAGTAGGTAAAATATAAAATATAGATAGGTAATGGCCACAGCGTATTAAGACTAGAAGGACACATCCACCATTTTATTAAAAATTGTTTGTAATAGCTTATTTCATTTATACTTTATCATTGCAAAACAACACAAAAGAAAACAAAGCTGTACACCATTTATATTGTGTCATTTTTAAGAACATGAACTAGGGAGGGTGGGAGATGACTTAGGTTGAAAGAATGATGAGTTAACACCTGTAAAATGATTAGACAAGTACTTAGCACACATAGTGACCCTTTCATAAATATTAGCAATTTGGTGATCCTTATTCATATTATAAAATACCTACTGAATATAAAAACAATAAACTGAAAATGAGTAAATACAGCTAAAAGTCAAATAAGTGAGGCTCTATGCCTGTTTCCTAATCCGTAAATTAGATATAAATAATAGCACCTACATAATAGGGTTTCAGTAGTAATTAAACAAGTTATAAAATGTGCAGTAAACTTTTATTTCATCATCATCATCATCATCATCATCATCATCACTATTTACAGCTTGGGACATAAAGGGAAACAGACTCTAAGTTAAGAGAATCCAGCACCACCTAGGTACAAATCATTGCAATGATCCTGGATAATAAAAGTATATAACACTATATTTATAAATAAAATTCTATGTGTCAAGTTTTATTTTTCAGGTTATTTTTCTCACATCTTTCTCAAAGAGCTTGTGGAAAACTGGGAGCCAGGTAGGTGAATAAATAAACGTCAAGACCGTGTGATGAGTAAAATAATAAAAGTATGTTTGTGGGAAAAGGCAACACAGAGAAAAGAGTTATTGGCTATTTTGTAGTGCAGGAAGGGTTTTGGAATATAGTGGTGGGTGGGCTAAGTTTTGAGAAATCAACCTTATCTGTATTCTGACATGCAACCAATGTTTGAGTATACCTTGAAATATTATAGACCGACAAAACATTTGATCTCATGGGCTGTATCAAGTTAATACTCCTTAGTCAATTTTATAAGTTCAGGTAATAAAGATATATTGTATTTGCATACTATTTTACAAATTCGAAATGGTTTAACTAACACTGCATATATTAAATATCCACCGGTGGAGAGCAATTTCCTTTTTTGCCAAAGAGAGAATAAGAACACAGGAGCAAAATAATATTTATGGGGAGAAAGTTAAAGGGAAAATCAAATGAACCCAACATTTTTTGATTTAATAACTTCATGTCTGTTCGAGATTTACTCCCACCTTGATGTGCGTTAAGAAGCCTTAGGAGTGGATATACCACTTTGTGTGATACAGTAAATGATAGGAAGCTCTCATGATGCCAGAGGTCCAGGAAGGACTGCCATGGATCTTGGGGTTTCCACGTATTTTCCTCTAAGGGAAAATGTTTATAAATGAGAAGAATGACTTGTTTAAGAGCTATTTTTATTGAGATGTGTTTGACATTATAGTTGTTTCAGCTTGCATTACGATTCACTATTTGTAAACATTGCAAAATAATCACCATAGTAAGTCTAATTAGTATCTATCACTGTACATAGTTACATCTTTTTCTTGTGATAAGGACTTTTAAGATCGACTCTCTTGGCAAATTTCAAATATACAATACAGTATTATTAACTACAGTCATCATGTTGTATATTACATCCCATGACTTATCTATTTAATAACTGAAAGTTTGTACCTTTTGACCCTTGTTAACAATGAGACTGTGGGTCCAAAATGGAGTCACTTGTGCTAAACCTCACCAAGACCCAATACTTAACCTAACTGCAGCTTCAGTTTCTCCCAGAAATGTTGCCTTTTAACCAGCTAGACATACAATTTCCTGGTCAGCACAAGGAGGTAATCGGCTGATATACCCCTTCTATTTCCCTTAGAAAGGTGACCTTGCCTAAACAGTGCATTCTTTATTAATAATTTCCTTTTCTTTCCTTCCTCTTTGACTTTGAATACCTTTCCCTTTCTATAGCCCTTTGGAGCTCCTTTCTATGTGCTAGATGGGATTCTGGCCAAGTCATAAAATAAAGCCAGTTTGATCTTTAGCTTTAGTCATATAAATTTTGTTTTTTAACACCTACATTAAAAAAAAAAATGTCCTTCCCTATATGACTTAGATTGGGCTAATGGATATTCCTGTGTTTTCCTACAACAAAGCCAGACACAGACTCTCTAAATTCCCATTTTTTGCTTCCTGGTTGATTCACTGAATTGCTTATCCTTGCTGATCAATTGAAACAAAAGTGCTTGCGAACTAAACTTTGGTTAAGATTCTCTCCTTCCCCAGACCCCTGAACTGTGACCCAGCCTCAGCCTGAGAAGCACACAACTCCTCTGTAATGATTCCTCTCCCAAATAGACCCTGACCTCAGGGTAAAACATTCACCTACTGTTCAATTATGCCACCCTTGCTCATCCTACTTGCCCATGTCCATATATCTAGCCTTGATTACACTCTCTCTATCTATCTATCTATATGTATCCCTGTTGACCTAACCTTTAAGATGCTTGCAGATTCCTCCTAATGTGACAGCCCCTTCTCAGCTTCTCTCAATTGTTATAGTCCTTTCTTCCCTCCTGCAGTAATGCTTTCGAAAAATGTCTCTCGTTACCTAAGTCCAGAGTTGTTTTTTATTTGAGGAGAGAAAAAAGAAAACGAAACTAGAGAAGCCACATGGGGACCCAAAGCAATTACTGACAATATTAAGGTACATTTCATGATTGCTTTGCTTATAGAAACATAAACTGAGAACCAGAAAACCTGAAGTTATTTCCTAGCTCTGCCTCTTAACACTTGATGTAACCTTGGGCAAGTCATAAAATTTTTGAGACCTGAATTTTTTCCCTGGTAAAGCAGGAATCACAATGCCTACCTCCAGGGATATTGCAAGGATTGCACGAGATAATGTACATAAAAGAGATTAGCAACTTGCAAAGTCCCTTCATACTGTGTTTATTACCTATATATGGCTCTCCTCCACTCACTGTAGATCACCCAAAACTGCTCCAGTCTTGTAAGAATGGTTTACAATGTTTGCAAGATTATCAACTGTGATCACTCCTGCAGAACAGAATAAAAGGTACATAGAGAAAAATAAAATTTAACCAGAAATAACTCCACTTAAGCCCCGTTCATTTCTTACCTTGACCATAAGTGTTTTCCTAAAAGAACTTCAAGTAACACAGTGAGAATTCACACTAGACTAGAGAACACAGTATAATGAAAATGAAATATTCCAAGGGTTAAAAGAAATTCATTTTAAAAACGCAAAAATTTATGATTATAAAATATCACATAGAATTATTTTGTAAATAAAGAATTTGAGAAAAGTTTTTAAAAAGAGAGAAGCTTACTGTCATATAATCAACATGAAGCTAGACTGTTTTGCCTGAAGTTTAGGAAAGTGATACTTTCTTGAGGCTATAGAATCAGTCTTGCCATAAGATGTTTTTTTTAATTATTAATCTTTAAAACTGAAAACATTTTATTTTCTTTGGTGCAGAGAGGTAGAAGTTTGAATCATTATTTCTTTTTGACCCAAAAAGAGATATCTTTTTAAACTTTACTCCTCAAAGTTACAGTATTTCTTTAAATGTTTTTCTTTCTCATATTCAGTTACTTCTCCCTACCTGAATATTTTTCTTGCTCATTTCTTTAAATCAGAAGCTTTTTCCTTTGTATTATTTTCCTATTCCATATATAGTAAAAAATACAAAACTAATTATTTTGGAACCAACCCCACTTATCCTGATTCATTTTGGCCAAGTACTTTTAATTTTTTTTAAGTTTATTTATTTATTTTGAGAGAAAGACAGAGAGAGAGAGAGAGAGAGAGAGAGAGTAAGCAGGGAAGGGGCAGAGAGAGGGGGGAGAGAGAGTATCCCAATCAGGCTCTGCACTGTCAGCACCGAGCCCAATGCAGGGCTCAAAACTCACAAACTGTGAAATCATGATGTGAGTTGAAGCCAAGAGCTGGTCGCTTAACCCACTGAGCCACCCGGTCACCCCTAGTCAAGTACTTTAAAAGTTTTACACACTTTTTTCTGTAAGACAATATATACTATTTGCATTTTGAATATTTATGTTTTAGTAGCTTATTCAGGAACTGAACACATTAATTACTATATTTAATATATACTGAGTGATGTCAAGGACTTATGTTTTTAGCAATTTTTAAAAGTTTATTTATTTATTTTGAGAGAGAGATCCCACACTGGGAGGGGGTGGAGGGGCAGAAAGGGAAAGAGAGAGAGAGAGAGAGAGAGAATCTCAAGCAGGCTGGCACTGTCAGTGCGGAGCCTGAGCCTCGAACTCACAAACTGTGAGATCATGACAAGCCAAAATCAAGAGTTGGATGCTTAACCGAATGAGCCACCCAGCCACCCTTGTCAAGGACTTTTTACAAATTTAATTTTATACCATAGATATGTTTTCAGTCTTGAGTGGGAAGAAATCTCATTTAAGTTATAAACGCTCATTAAACTTTAGAATGTGCTCATTGTTCATAACTCAGCCATTGATAGATTTACCTTTCATTTCAATTCTGGCCATTAGAAATATTAGCCCAAAGGTATCGTTTTGTTTCGTTTTGTATATTCTTTCTGCAAATTGTCACTTTGCAGAATAAACATTAACAGGAAGATATTTTTAAACAACAAAGCAGCAATATTACTGTTTTCAAATATTTTTCAACATTGAGAGACCACTGAACATCATCGAGCAAGGTGGAGTTGAAACTTTAAAACACCAGCAACCCTGGACTTAAATCTTGGTTCTATAATTTTGTAACAGACATCCCCGTTTTTCTGATTCTTCCTTTATAAAATGAAGTGTGTAAAGCGGATATTCCATATAACCTCTCATAAAGCTCCTTTCCTAACACCCAGTTAAATTCATTTAGAGTGTTATAAAGTACAAGCTTTCTCTACTGAATCCTTTTTTTCACTAAATAAACTTAGTTTCTCAAATGTGAGACACCCAGCATGTATTATTTCTCACGTAAATAAGAGTAAAAAAAAAAAAACAAAAAAAAAACCTATGACCTGCCCAGCACAATTTGCAGCGTATTGCATTGAATTTTGTAAACAAACACAACCTTCACTTCTATTTCCTTCCTTCCCTCTTACTCCCTCATTCTACCATCACACTTGTTACCCAAATATTGTAATATGTTTTCTTGAGTGTTTTTGGCATTAGTGAAGGTGACAGGCAGTGTTGTGACCCATAATTGTCCCCTGAAGACAACAAAATGTGCTTCATTACCTGTGTGGTTGTGCTGACCACCAGATCAAACTTATTGCAAACACATTTTGTTTGGTTTCGTTTTACAATCATAAACGTACACTG
Organism: Panthera pardus; assembly: GCF_024362965.1. NCBI lineage: Eukaryota > Metazoa > Chordata > Mammalia > Carnivora > Felidae > Panthera > Panthera pardus. Next base: position 175,530,732 of record NW_026526688.1, on the reverse strand, counting down.
ACCCTTGAACAATGCAGTTTGAACCACACAGGTCCACTTATATGCACATTTTTTTCTGATACATACAGTACTGTGAATGTATTTTCTCTCCTTATGATTTTCTTGGTAACATTTCTCTTCTCTAGCTTACTCTAAGAATGCAGTATATAATGCATATATAAAAATACCTTTTAATATACTGTTTCCATGATCATAACATAAGGTAAGGCTTTGAGTCAACTGTAGACTATTAGTAGTTACATTTGGGGGGCTTCAAAAGCTATTCATAGATTTTTTTTTAATTTTATTTTTTACTATGCTGGGGTTAGGGCACCTAATCCCCGTGTTGCTGAAGGCACAACAGTACTTATTCCAAAAAAAGATACTCCATTCAAAGGCATGTCTTGGGTGCCCAACTTTTCAAACTGAGCCTTTCATATTACAGAGACTGAACTGTGGGAGAGCCCAAATCCTAAAGTTTGCTTTCCTTTGACACCAACAGTGATTTACTCTTCAGTAAACCAGTTTGCTTTTTGAGTCTCTCCTTGCTTTGCATGAGTTAGGGGATTATTCTCAGGATCAAGGGAACGACTACCTACGAAATTGCGTTGTGAACTATAAAATATAAGATATTTTATTCAAACTGAAATGTCACTTTTTGGGGTGCCTTTTCTTAAACAGGTATTGTGAAAACGAGTAAGGGAAATCTCATTAAAATGGAGTGGAGAAACCCAGGAGATCTCACACAGGAACCACTTTTTGCAGCCACATAACCAGCAGGAAGAAGAAAGAGAGTTATTTTGACAAGGAAGGAATTATTTATATGAATTTTATCTCCTGGTTTTAGGGTAAAAAGGAAGATCCCTCTGTTCCCCAGCAGCATAGCACTAACCACTGCTTGCAGCCCATGAAACACTATCACAACCTCAAACGTGTTCTTCTCCAATGAACTTTCATTCAACAACCCTTCCCTGTGTTCTCCTAAAACCTAATAAAAGCTAACCTTCTCTTTGTCTCTTTGGAATTGCCAATGGTTTGCTAAAGTTCAGCTTGTCCGTATTGCAATTCTTCCGCTATTCCAAAAAAAAAAAAACCTTTTTGCTGGTAAAACAACTGGCCATTTTATTGTTAAGATTGGCACTATCATCTTCTCTATACAAGCTATGGATACTTATAATTTGTATCTTAAAAGATGAGAATGGAACCATGTAAGTTTTCCATTTCAAAAGCTTACTGTTCAGAAATCATGTTTACATGTTCCTGCCTCTTCTATTTTGATATTTTTTCTCATACAAAACTGCAGATAGCAGAAATGTTAGAAAGTTTGATTACAAATATTTTGTGAACATCCACAGTAGAGTGACTTAGGTACTGGCTGGAAACTTTCAATATTTCAAAATATTTAATACTTGGCATAAAAAACCATCCCCCAAGGTCCCTGGAAGCTTCCTCTTCTCAGGTAGACCAAATAAGCCCAAACCTTTTTGCTCTAACATAAAGGCTCATCTTAGAGTCACATGAGCTTGCCTTCCCAAACACTGACGATTAATACAAATACCAGTATTAACTATAAATTCAAATAATCAGTTATAAAATTTGGTTAAAAAAAAAACTCTCAGGGGCGCCTGGATGGCGCAGTCGGTTAAGCGTCCGACTTCAGCCAGGTCACGATCTCGCGGTCCGTGAGTTCGAGCCCCGCGTCAGGCTCTGGGCTGATGGCTCGGAGCCTGGAGCCTGTTTCCGATTCTGTGTCTCCCTCTCTCTCTGCCCCTCCCCCGTTCATGGTCTGTCTCTCTCTGTCCCAAAAATAAATAAAAAACGTTGAAAAAAAAAATTAAAAAAAAAAAAAAAAAAAAAACTCTCAGAGTACGGGACACCTGGATGTCTCAGTTGGATAAGTGTCTGACTCTTGATTTTGGCTCAGGTCATGATCCCAGAGTCTTGGGTTAGGGCTGTGTTGGGCTCTGCACTGAGCATGAGCCTCCTTAAGATTTTCTCTCGCTCCCTCTGTCCCTCCCCAGCTCTCTCACGCTTTCTTTCTCTCAAAATAAAATAAAATAAAATAAAATAAAATAAAACTCTCAGAGTGAAAATTACCTTTGCTTGATGCTTATTTAGCTAATAAGTTATAGGTTTTCATTTGGGTGAAAGAACCAAAAATAAATAGGGTTTTTAAAGATGTGAAATCATTCAGTATTGCTAAATGCTAATGTGCTAGAACCAACAAGAGTTTCATAGATTTCAAATCCTCTCACTCCAGACTATACATTTTCATTAACTGGAATGGTCAATTGAATCACCCATACAATTTAAATGTGTTCCTCTTTGGCTTTTTGCTTTTTAACCAGTTCCACCTCAGCAAAACTCCACACTTGTCCCATCTCTGACATTTAGAACTGGTTTTTCCTCTTAAATGAGCCATGCTCTCAATTAAAAAATACGTCTGTCCCCTACTCTTTTTCTTCTATTCCTCTTTTTTTTACTACCCGGATCATGATAACTCTGGCAGTGACTTCAGAGCAATAGAGATACAATGCACATCTTGGAAGCTGAAAGATGGTGTCCTCCCCACTCAAAAGAACTTTTCTACAGGGTAGTTTCTTGTCTTACCCTTTATAAATTTCTGTTAAACTTTATCACCTGGAGTAAAAATATCCCCTTGTGACAAAATGTTCACCTTTTACCAAGTGGGAGTTTTGTCTATTTCATCTCTAGTACATACAGCACGTTTATTTTTTTTTCAGTAGTTTCATATTATTTTTATATGTAGTTTATTGTCAAATTGGTTTCCATACAACACCCAGTGCTCATCCCAACAGATGCCCTCCTCAATGTCCATCACCCATTTTCCCCTCTTCCCCACCCCCCATCAACCCTCAGTTTGTTCTCAGTATTTAAGAGTCTCTTATGGTTTGCTTCCTTCCCTCTCTGTAATTTTTTTCCCCCTTCCCCTCCCCCATGGTCTTCTGTTAAGTTTCTCAGGATCCACATATGAGTGAAAATATACGGTATCTGTCTTTCTCTGCCTGACTTATTTCAGTTAGCATAACACTCTCCAGTTCCATCCACATTGCTACAGATGGCCAGATTTCATTCTTTCTCATTGCCAAGTAGTATTCCATTGATATACGGTGCGTTTAAAGGCATTATCCTATTCCATGATGTTTATGGTTGTGCTAACTACACTGCATCCAACATGGACTAGAGAATTTCCTTCAGATATGAAAAAGGATGTATTATTTGTTGGTTGCTGGCCACCTCTGGCATTTCTTGGCATTTAGAAATATCACCCTGATCTTTGATTCATCTTCCTGTGATGTTCTCTTTGTGTGTATGTGTCTCCAAATTTCCCCTTTTTGAAAGGACACCAATCACATTGGACTAGAGGTCTGCCTTTCTTTGGTGTGGTCTCAACTTAAATATATCTGCAACAATTCTATTTCTAAATTAGGTCACATTCTGAGATACTGGGGTCAGGATTTCAACATATGTATGGGTGGGTAGGGAGGACAATTCAACTCCTAACCTTGGTATTTAAAATATTTTGCTTTAAATGAACTACTGGGACCTTATGAAGATAAAAATCTTCTGCACAGCAAAGGAAACAACCAACAAAACTAAAAGGCAACCAACGGAATGGGAAAAGATATTTGCAAATGACATATCGGACAAAGGGCTAGTATCCAAAATCTGTAAAGAGCTCACCAAACTCCACACCCAAAAAACAAATAACCCAGTGAAGAAATGGGCAGAAAACATGAATAGACACTTCTCTAAAGAAGACATCCAGATGGCCAACAGGCACATGAAAAGATGCTCAACGTTGGTCCTCATCAGGGAAATACAAATCAAAACCACACTCAGATATCACCTCATGCCAGTCAGAGTAGACAAAATGAACAAATCAGGAGACTATAGATACTGGAGAGGATGTGGAGACACGGGAACCCTCTTGCACTGTTGGTGGGAATGCAAATTGGTGCAGCCACTCTGGAAAACAGTGTGGAGGTTCCTCAAAAAATTAAAAATAGACCTACCCTATGACCCAGCAATAGCACTGCTAGGAATTGACCCAAGGGATACAGGAGTACTGATGCATAGGGGCACTTGTACCCCAATGTTTATAGCAGCACTCTCAACAATAGCCAAATTATGGAAAGAGCCTAAATGTCCATCAACTGATGAATGGATAAAGAAATTGTGGTTTATATACACAATGGAGTACTATGTGGCAATGAGAAAGAATGAAATATGGCCCTTTGTAGCAACATGGATGAAACTGGAGAGTGTTATGCTAAGTGAAATAAGCCATACAGAGAAAGACAGGTACCATAGGGTTTCACTCTTATGTGGATCCTGAGAAACTTAACAGAAACCCATGAGGGAGGGGAAGGAAAAAAAAAAAAAAAAGAGGTTAGAGTGGGAGAGAGCCAAAGCATAAGAGACTGTTAAAAACTGAGAACAAACTGAGGGTTGATGGGGGGTGGGAGGGAGGGGAGGGTGGGTGATGGGTATTGAGGAGGGCACCTTTTGGGATGAGCACTGGGTGTTGTATGGAAACCAATTTGACAATAAACTTCATATATTGAAAAAAAAATAAAATAAAATATTTTGCTTTGCTTTCCTATAGGCAAGTACATTTGTTAGATTCTCATTTGCAAGATTGAAAAATAACTGGCTAATACTGGGAGAGAGAGAGAATTCATTGAAAAGATAATGGGTACTTCAAGGATTGTCAGGAAGTTTCAGGAAAGCATGCACAGAGAAAGAAGAAGACATAAGGAACTCTAGAAAACCAGAATCAGAGACAATGTCAGGCATCCTAACAGTTAAGTAAGAAGTACAGCTGCGACTGACACTGAATGCTGCCACCCTGTGCCTACGAGCACGGTGTAGGCACTTAACTTTGGAAGCTTACACTGCCTACCTTTTGGGCTGACTGCTCCTGATGATGCATCTTTAAATGCCCAGCTACAGATTCTAATTTTTGTTTCACCAAATTGATCGCGAAGTCTAGACGCTGTGTCTATACCCCCTGAATGGCTAGGTAAACCATTTCATCTTCTATAGCGGGAGGGAAGTTCTTTTCCCAATAAGCCCCACATACTGGAAAATTCTGGAAATATATTAATGGGGTTTATATGTTGGACAGTCTAGGACTGACAAACGCCCTCAATAACTTGCTGTTATTTGTTTCATCATGGTTTTGAGAATGTACTTAATATAAATAATAGCATATTAAAAATTATCTGCAGAGAGAGGATGTAGAGAGAGGGTATGGTGTCGCTGTGGCAAACAATAGGAAATAAATACTGTAAACACTCAAAGGTAAGAAACTTTCCATGAGCCCGAAACAGACACAGAATTGATGACTGGAACTTAAATTAGCTGAGAAAGAGGCGGAACTTCTACTAAAAGATGAGACCCTGAGAGAAGAGGAAATAGGACATCTTTGGAGTAAATATAATTTTTTTTTTTTTTTAAAAGAAGTTAAGCTTTATTTTTTTTATTTTGTTTTTTTTTTTTTTATTTATTTTTGGGACAGAGAGAGACAGAGCATGAACGGGGGAGGGTCAGAGAGAGAGGGGGACACAGAATCGGAAACAGGCTCCAGGCTCCGAGCCATCAGCCCAGAGCCTGACGCGGGGCTCGAACTCACGGACCGCGAGATCGTGACCTGGCTGAAGTCGGACGCTTAACCGACTGCGCCACCCAGGCGCCCCTATAATTTATAAATTTAGCTGGAGTGAAACATATTTATAAGTGAATGATGAATTGATATAACGATCTCTGGACAGGTCATTTATGGCCTTGCATGTCACAATAAAGGGTCTGAATGTGATTCTAAAAATAATGACGTGTGTTTAGGAGAAGGGACAGGTGTATTTAGGAAGAGTATTCTAACATATGATGTTTTGAAGAGTGGAGTTTTGCAGGGACAAAACCTGATAGAAGAAAATGCAGTAGTTGTGAAAAATGACTACAATCAATGTAGCATTTCGGAAATATAGCAAAATAGTCAAACTTGTGAAATTTTGCAGAGGGAAAGTAATAGAACTTGGAAGAGAAATAAAGTACTGGAAGACAAATACATCTCTGAGGTTTTAAGCCTACATGACTACAAGAAAGGCAGTTTCTTTGGCATATATGGGAGATAAGCAGGAAAACAATCCTGTTGTTAAATATTTTATACCCTTTAAATGTTCTGTTTAAAATGGTAGCAGAATATTCAATAAGAAACATGTCTGTACTGAGAAGAAACATGTCCACTCAGAAGAAAGGACAAAGCCGAAGACATGAACTTGGGAGACGTTTCTAGAGACAAACAAGCCAAACTACTTGCCTCTGAAGATGAAAGATGCAGAGAAATAAACAGGCTTAAAACCATTAAAAGCCATGCATCTAAAGTCAAGATGTGTTAGTTTGATGCTACTCATGAAAATTCTCATAACCTGAATTTTAAAAAATGGATCATTGCCCAGAATAATAATGGAGTATTATTTATCATTTATTTTAATTCTATGAAAGTTATTTTTATGCATTATATATAAGGCACATCTATTAAATAATACATTTAATTCCCAAATAATTCAGTATAATATTATCTAACGACATTATCTATGTGTATGTTCATATAACTTTAATTATGAACTATAACTAAAATTAAGGAGTTATGATGGTGCAGATATTCAGTATCAACAGCTGTGATATAAATTATGTTAATTTTTTTCACTACCCATCTTCAGCGCAATTCATAGTTTGGTGGTGTGTGAAATATGCAGTAATTCTCTGGTTTTTTTTTTTTTTTTTTGCCATTGTAAGTATCAGTGTGTTTAATTATGCAGCATAACCACCAAACTCACATTAAAAAAGGATAAATACATGATATAGAAAAACATGATTTCAGAATATATTTGCATCTCAATTTCAATTTTTCTTTGATGAAGACTGTGAAAGTTACACTTGTTTATTAGTGCTTATTTTTCTGAATCAAAATAGAAAGCCAGGCCAAACTAGTCTGGCCAAATACAAGTCTCAAACAGTCTGTTACTATTTCTTTGTAGTAATAGTGGTGAACTGAAGACAAATCTTGATAGATATGAATGATAAACCAACCTTATACACCAGAAATTGAGTTGCTTATTTTCTGTTTTGCTTTTATTTTTTTTTATTTTTTCTTTTCAACATTTATTTATTTTTGGGACAGAGAGAGACAGAGCATGAACGGGGGAAGGGCAGAGAGAGAGGGAGACACAGAATCGGAAACAGGCTCCAGGCTCTGAGCCATCAGCCCAGAGCCTGACGCGGGGCTCGAACTCACGGACTGCGAGATCGTGACCTGGCCGAAGTCGGACGCCCAACCGACTGCGCCACCCAGGCGCCCCTCTGTTTTGCTTTTCAAAAGGAACTTTACACAACTAACCCCACTTCTCTGACACGTATTTGCCCCCTTGGTAAAATGTAAATAATGATACTTGATTTACCTGGCTCATGGAATTATTCTAAGTATGAAACAAGATAATAGAAAAATGGCCTCTAAATTACAAAGTAGATGCGAGAGTTCGCCCAAACAAAAATGTCTTAAAATACAAAGTTTTAAAAACAGAAACAAAAACTGTCCATGGACTTCATCAGAGGTCACAGAGATAAACTTCTATTAAAAATTACCGATATTCGGTTTCCTCACTTCTCACCTCCTTGTTGTAGTTCCGTCTACCCAATCCTGGCTAGTGTCCCCAACGTAGCACTGAAACTGGTCTAGAGTCTAGGCAACCTACCCAATGCCATTCTTGTTGCTAAATATCAACATACCGTTATTTCTTTAGAATTATAAGCAGAACTGAAGAAGAGTGGTCACATCATGGGAGAACTTGGGGAGATTTTAGCCCTGTCATTTTCTCTATCACTTCTCTTCAAGCCATAGTGAATGAATGTGTGTGATTAAGTAAAACTATTTGCCTATCTGCCTCCAGTCACATGATTCCAACTCTGTTCTTAGAGCTCTCCTATGTAACAAGTGTAGAGGCAATACCAATAAACATCTTCTTCATGAAGTGCGTGTTCTTGCTTTCGGCAATACCACCATCTTCTCATCCTTCTAGGACAGGTCTGGCTGCTACTCCACAGGCACTTTTGCTACGCACACCTCTGTTTGGCAGCCCAAGACTGGAACTCTTTGGAACTTAAATTTAACTCTTCTTCTTCCCTCTCATTTCTATTCTTTCTCTAGATGATCACATCCATTCCTTGATTGTCTGCGGGCTATATGCTGATTAGCCTCCAATGTATGTAGATAGAATTCCACCATTAATTTCTACTTCTTATTTGTTCTTTTTTATTGAAGTTCAAGTTATTTAACATATAGTGTATTCTTGGCTCCAGGTGTAGAATTTAGTGATTCATCACTTACATATAACACCCAGGGCTCATCCCAACCAGTGCCCTCCTTAATGCCGTTACCCATTTAGCTCATCCCCCACTCACCTCCCCTCCGGCAATCCTGTTTGTTCTATACAGTTAAGAGTCTCTTATGGTTTGCTCCCTCTCTGTTTTTATTTTATTCTTCCTTCCCTTCCTTATGTTCATCTGTTTTGTTTCTTAAATTCCACATATACAAAATCATAAGATATTTGTCTTTCTCTGACTGACTTATTTCACTTAGCATAGTACACTTTAGTTCCATCCACATTGTTGCAAACTGTAAGATTTCATTCTTTGAAATCTCACATGCATTTTAGTTTTTCATTTCCTAAATTTAAGTTTTCTCGCAACACTTATTTCCTGCCCAGCTTTCTCATGCCAGTAAATGTCACTTCTACCAAAGTCAAACTACTGAGAATCTTCCATGACTTTTCTTGCTCACTTACATTCAAAATCTATTCATCGGCAACTTAATTTGTTTGCACCGCCTAAAAAACAATCTCTAGTTCAGCCATCTCTCGCCCTTACTATTATTGCCAGCCACTCTCTCTACTTCTACTCTGACTTCTTTAATCAAATCCCCACAGAACAACCAGATGGTATATTGAAAATACCCTCTGCTTCTAATACGCTGAAGGCTTCCAATTGTCTGCACATGTTTTCAAAAGCCTGGGTGATTACCCCCTGCTTATCTCCCTTGTTTTATCTAGTACCATTGTTTTGATTCAGCTACAGAGGCTTTTAGTCTTCTAAGGGTATTAATGTCGTTCTTGCTCCAAGACTTTTGAACATGCTGCTATTTCTGTTATAACAGCCAGCTATCCACATAGGTACCACCTTGCTAACATTCCCTTTTACTCTTCCCTTCACGTTTCCTTCATTTAATTCAGGGACCATCTTGTTACCTCCTATGAAAGACCTTCCCCCACTGTTTCAAATATATATACCTTATACTGTGTCCTCAATTTGTGTATTTCTTGTGATACATGCTACAAATTGTCGGTCTACTTGTTCTCTTAATAGCTTAGTAACTGTTTTCACTACTTTAATTGTACACGGGAAGAGAACAGGAACCACTAGCCACTGAAGTTACTTCAGTGTCTGGTAAATAGAATGTTCACCTGTCCAGTTTACATAGCAAAGAAAGTAATCAAGGATTTTTTTAAAGTTTGTTTGCTGGTTAGTTTATTTATTTATTTAGAGAAAGCATGAGTGGGGCAGGAGCAGAGAGAGAAGGACAGAGAGAATCCTAAGTAGGCTCCAGCCTGTCAGTGCATAGCCTCATGTGGTGCTTGATTCCAAAACAGTGAGATCATGACCTGAGCCGCAACCAAGGATCAGACGCTTAGCCGACAAAACCACCCAGGTGCCCATTAATTGAGGATTTTAAATGATGCAGTTTAACTAATAATAGTTTATATTATAGGAAATATATAGGAAATATAGGAAATATATTGACACCTTAAGTTAAAGAAAGCTTGGCCATTCATATATTCTCACACACAGTTTTATTTTACTTTTTTTGCACATTATCTTAAACACAGTAGTTACTAATTTATAAATATCTTTTTATTATTTATAGCAACCTGTTATGTATGTATATATATACATATATATATATATATAATTACCTTTAATTTGTAGATGACAAATCTAAAATTTACAATAGATGAATTTTTTTTTTTTTTTTTTAGATAATAAAATTAAAGAAGAGTCGAACAAGAAGTCCTGCTCAGTTCTTTGGATTCCATAGGCAGGTTGAAAACAAAAAATCACCTCACGGGGTGCCTGGGTGGCTCAGTCTGTTGGTGTCCAACTTGGGCTCTGATCATGATCTTGTGGTTGGTGAGTTCAAGCCCTGTGTCAGGCTCTGTGCTGACAGCTCAGAATCTGGAGCCTGCTTCGGATTCTGTGTCTCCCTATCTGCTCCTCCTCCGCTCATGCTCTCTCTCTCTCTCTTTCTCTCTCTCTCTCAATAATAAATAAACATTGGGGCACCTGTGTGGCTCAGTCAATTAAGCATCTGATTCGGCTTAGGTCATGATCTCGAAGTCTGTGAGTTCGAGCCCCGTGTCAGGCTCTGTGCTGACAGCTCAGAGCCTGGAGCCTGCTTCAGATTCTGTCTCCCTCTCTCTGTCCCTCCATGACCCGTGCTCTGTCTCTATCTCTCTCTCAAAAATAAATAAAAATATTTAAAATAATTTTAAAAACTAATAAATAAACATTTAGAAAATAATAAAAAATCACCTCATATGAATACATTTTACAGAGATGACTCTACTCATCTGTTCATTATAACCAATTCTATCATTTCTTCATTAAGCACCCATTAACTTCAAAATCTGACTTTTCTGCAAAATGGTCAAATCTTTCACTCCCTTCATTTGTACTGTCACCACAGGTCTGAGTGTAAGATTATGTGCCTTGAGGGCTCAGACTGGAAGAGCACAGGGCTCAGGCACAAAGAAAAAAATGTTATCTTTTTTTTTTTAATTTTTAACGTTTATTTATTTTTGAGAGAGAGAGACAGACAGAGAGAGAGAAAGAGAGGGGCAGAGAGAGAGGGAGACACTGAATCTGAAGCAGGCTCCAGGCTTTGAGCTGTCAGCACAGAGCCCCATTCGGGGCTCAAACTCACGAACCGTGAGATCGTGAGGCGAGCTGAAGTCAGACGCTTAACCGACTGAGCCACCCAGGTACCCCAAGAAAAAATGATTTATTATGAGTTCTTTAATAAAAGTGATGTCACTGAAGTATTAATAAAATTTGGAGATTGGTAATAATGTCCTCATTAATTTGAAAAGCATATGTGCAGTTTAGCTGCAATAATTTTAAAAACTATTTATGATAAAAATAAAACTTCTAAACTCCCTTATAGAAAGAAGAAAATATTTCAATCAAAGACACAGCAAAGGTATAATTCCTTGGATGTATGAATTGCTACTTGTGAGCACGGTCACATGTAACATACATCTATGGGTCTGACATTCCACGTTCCGCAGCCTTTGGAACTGAATTGGTGTGCAGCATCTACATGGCAAAAATAAAAGCAATGCATTAATGTTAATTAATCTGAATAATGATCTCATGTTTAAGATGGGTCATAAACATCATTTATGATTTAATTTTATATAAATCAAGATGAATATCATGCATAAATGTTAGTTAAATGATGAAGAATAATATTGTCATGACTGCAACGAGTTTATTGTTGAGCAGATGAGGAGGAGGAGAAAAATGGGAGTAGTTAGTTCCTGTAGCTCAATAAAACATATGGAAATGAGTGCTTTCATTAATTATTGGAGAAAATAACGACAAAAAATGTTCTCCTTCCCCTTGGAAAAGATTATATCAGATACTTGTTTTTGACAAGGCCAAAAATTATTGAAGGGCTTTACCTCTGTAATATGCTCTGATTGTAAAGGATAGTTCATCTAAATCAAAGTACCTATCTCCATGTTTCCTTATTTTGTATATTACATATTTTATTTGCACTGACCTTGGAAAAACTCAGATAAAAAGTCAAGTTAAGGGGTGCCTGAGTGGCTCAATTGGTTAGGCTTCTGACTCTTGGTTTTGGCTCAGGTCATGACCTCAAGGTTTGTGAGTTCGAGCCCCACATCAAGCTCTCTCTCCCTCTCTCTCTGTCCTCCCTTGCTTGTGTTTGCTTGCTCTCTCTCTCTCTCTCTCAAAATAAATAAACTTAAAAAAAAAGACAACTTAAGATAAAATGCGTGCCTTTTTGCCCTTTCAATGATCAATAATTTTCCACTTGACTTGTATCTCTTTCCATCCCCAAATCATTTACTAGAGATTGGATATCTTAAGACTGCTTACTCTCTTAAATTCATCATTTAATTCTCTTTACTTTTTTTTCTATCCCCATAAACAATCAATTGAGTTGGTAATTAGTTTTAGAAAATATCCTTTGATTTAATTCAGTTCAAAAATTAACTGAAGAATACATGTTTCCAGCACAATATTTTATGTAAGGACCTAAAGAAACAGGGCTTTCCTTCAAAGAATTGAGTGTGTAGTGAATCTACTGGAAGAATAAATGGAAGTGCTAGAATAGAAGCAAGGAGGATGAGCAAGGCTTTAGGAATGGTCCACAGAAGTGACCTGTGGGGTGTGTCGGGAAGGGTAAATTGTTTTTCTATCTCTTTTTTTAAAGTCTATTTATTTATTTTTGAGAGAGAGAGAGAGAGAGAGAGAGAGAGAGAGTCCCAAGCAGGCTCCACACTGTCAGCACAGAGCCCAACAGAGGCTCCAACTCATGAACTGGGAGATCATGACCTGAGCCGAAGTGAAGAGTTGCATGCTTAACCGACTGAGCCACCCAGGTGCCCCAAATTATTTTTCTATTCAGGAAAGGAAACGGTTACAATGGACGAAAGGGAACATATATAAACTTTAGAATAGTTAGAGTCTGAGTAAATACAGAAATTATAGAGAAATATGAAATGAAGATTATTAGGGTGTGACTGTAAAAGATAAAACCGGAGGTAAAATAGCTTCAGATTTAACATACACTTTTTTCCCCTGAACGCATTGGTATGGTCAATTAAATATATATATATATATATATATATATATATACACACACACACACACACACACACACACACACATATATTTTAAGGAGCTAATTCTGCTAAAAATGTAAGAATATACTAGATTCAAAAAGAGTAAACACAGGCAAGAAGCATATTAAAAAAAAAAGGAAAAGAAAACTCCAAAAGGAGGCAGTGCCCAACAGCTTTACCTTTTGCTATTGTATGTATTATCATAAAATAACTTTAACTGATATCTCTGCATTTCCCACATTCTGCTTGCACATTACACGGCTTATCATAAAACTGTCTTATTTGGCCTTCTCACATTTTCCCTCTGCCGTCACATAGTACATTGTTTACCTATATTAAAGAAATCACCATTATTTTACTAAATTGCTTCCCTATTTCTATTCACGTAACACATAACCTAAATTAGTAACAGTAGGTAACCACTAAAAAACAAGTTCATTCTCATTCATTCTATACAGACATTTGGAATAGACTGACGAACAAGCTTTACAGACAAGTTTAGTTAAACATTACATAGCGCGTATAATTTAGTCCTACAGATGGAACATATTTTTTTGAAAACATACTTATTTCAAGTACCATAAGCATTGTGTGAACTAAGTCACATTGAAGATTAAAAGTCTCCTTACCTAAAAGATGTCATTGGATGGTCTCTCCCAATGAAATGATCTCAACTCACTTTGTAGCTTTTGTTTTCTTATCTTCTGGCACATCTATCTTTGTTTTGTTTTGTTCAAGGATCAATCTATCTGGAAAAACATGGTGTGCATTCTTTATACATATATAGTTTCACTTTCAGCATAATTTGGGTTTAAAGGTGTTAATTTAAGGGACCGAAATAAATTGAAAATCTGTCTCCCTTGCCTTTCTTTTCTCTGAAGAAATTGTCAAGAGAGGAAGGCATTCTATTTTCAGCTTTATTCCTTAACTGACTTTGATAGTCTCTGTTCCCACATGCAAAACACAATTATAGTACTTAGAAACTACATTAGCACTAATCTCACTAAATTTATTAGAATTATTTTTTATGCTTTTTGTTTAAATTGTAAATTCAGACTTCATCAAAATATCATCTTCCTCGGGAAATAGCAAAAGCATGACTTATCTTGTAGCTATACTTAAAATCACGAGGGTCATTTTAAGGTATGGCCCGGTAATTAAGTAGGTAAGAATAACAGAGTGCTTTATGTTTATTTTGTAATAATCTAAGAATATAATCTTTCCTAGAGTTCCTTGAGTGCAATTTTTATTACTATTTTCATTTGATAAATTATTTCAGGCTACAAGTAAGATCACTTATTTTTGAATACAAAATGGAATATGCTATTGACATTCTTATTTTTTATTGTATTTTAGTTTGGGGGAAAACCAGCCTTTCCTCATAAATACACTTACTACTCTTTCTATGGCTTTGAGAGCAGACATAAATCAAGAACACATAGAATGTAAGCTATTTTTATGGGTTTAAAATCACTATTCATTATACAATTTTATTGGGTCACAATATGTAAATATAATTCATGATACACAAAAGATTGCATAATTCTAACTGTGTTTCTACTTTTATTTCCAACCTGAAAATAACTATAAGTTAAGTAAAATGTCTTTCCTGTGTCTTTCCATTTCATGAAAGAAGTCATGAATTTGCTAATTATGTAAGCTGTTTACCAAAACAGATTTTTCAATTGCTAACTATGCTTAGAGTACAAATAACATCATATTTGATTGTTTTAAATTAAATTTAGGTTGGCCTTCCCCATAACAACCCTTGCCAGTGATCCTGTTTCAGTAAATTTCCAAGTCTATCTTTCCTTCTTCCTAACGAAGAAAACTATTTCCATGAAAAAAATGCAAGACATGTGCCTGGCCATCTGTCTGCAAATTTTGGAAATCTGGATGGACCACTTGAAAGCATGTGGCTAGGTACGGCTTCCACTTCTTCCTATCTGTGAGATGTTCATCCAGACTCCCAATTGTTGTGGCTCCTAGTGGGCTGCCATCACCCACATCCCCCAAGCCACTGACAGGAAACCATTGGACACGTTCACTTTTCTGCACATGCTGAAGGGCATGGAACTTCGAACACCTTACTCAGTCTCTTGGAATCCAACATCACTTGGTCAGACCTGCTGCCTCATTTCCCACCTTTTTATTTTTTTAAGTCTGTTTATTATTTATTTATTCATTTATTTATTTTTATGTTTATTTACTTTTGAGAAAGAGAGAGACAGAGCATGGGGGAAGCGGGGGGGGGGGGGGGGGAAGGTCAGAGAGAGAGGGAGACACAGAATCAGGCTCCAGGCTCTGAGCTGTCCTCAGAGAGCTGGATGTGGGGCTCAAACTCAGAAACTGTGAGATCATGACCTGAGCCAAAGTGGGTTGTTTAACCGAATGAGGCACCTACGCATCCCAAGTTTATTTATTTTGAGAGAGAGAGAGAAAGAGAGAGAAAGCACATGGAGGAGGGAGGAGGGCAGAGAAAGAGGGAGAGAGAGGAAGGAGGCTTTGAGCTGTCAGCGCAGAGCCTGATATGGGACTATATCTCAAAAACTGTGCGATCATGACCTGAGCTGCAATCAAGAATCTGAAGCTCAACCACTGAGCCACCCAGGAACCACCTCCACCCCCTTGTGTTTCAAACTTTAGAATTTAAATCCTCCTTCTTCTGTTTAGACAGTTCAAAATAATGTTTTCTTCGGCTTCTTTCAAAGTACTAAGCAATGTCTAGAGTTTGCATTTGGGATGTTCCTACTTTCCTCTTTTATTCTGACATACACACAAAGTTAATCTACAGGGGTAAACTGAGGCTGAACCATAGAAGACAGTACTTGAGTACATCCTGGAGTGGGGTTGTAAATGGCATTTGATTTATCTTTCATTCATGCTCATGAGTCTGTATATTGAAAAGTGCCATATAATTTCTCAGTAGGTTTTCGAGCTACACTGAACTTGCAAAACTACTATCTTATTATATTATATTCTAAAATTGTATGTTTTTATGGACTTGGAGTAATATAAATCCTGAATTTAAAAGAAATACCTGTTTACATAGTCGCTCACAATCCAAATGTGAATATAGGTATATATAAATACATATGTGCATGTATGTAAGCATACATATGTATTTCTATATGTATGAGTGTGTATGCATAGACATAACGTCTACATTTGTACTGCATTAAGAAATCGTCTGTTATAACCTTTTTTTGCTGGTAGGAGAACTGGAGATGAGGACAACCTGGAATATTACAATAGATTAGATCATTTTTTGCTTTTTAGTCTCCTTTTTCCTTAAATCCTACCTACTTTTACAAAATTGACTCTCCTAAAAATACCACTCTACAGCTTCTACACCTGGTACACATACCTCTAATGGCTGTCCTTTGCTCAATACAGAAGTCTTCAGCATTGTTTTAATTTTGCATGAAAATAACGGTGACAACAAATGTTTATTCCAATAAAATATGTCTATGACATTAAAGTTAAGATTTATCTGGATGGTTGTATAATTCACGGCAATAGTGTACAATCACCCGTTTTTATGTTTTTCCTCTACGGAAGTATATCAGCATGCTAGTGAAGGACTATGGCTTACAAAGGGGCTAAATTGAAACTCATTCTAATTTACATTTTTAAAATTTCAAAGTATGTGTCTACATTAGTAATTAATTAAGGGCGCCTGTGTGGCTCAGTCGGTTAAGCATCTGACTTCGTTTCAGGTCATGATCTCATGGTCTGTGCGTTGGAGTCCTGCATCGGGCTCTGTGCTGACATCTCAGAGCCTGGAGACTGCTTCAGATTCTTCTCCCACTCTCTCTCCCCTCCCCCGTTTACGCTATGTCTCTCTCTCTCTCTTTCTCTCAAAAATAAACCATTAAAATTAAAACCATTTTAGTTTTAAAATTAAAACCATTAAAAATTTAAAAAAAGAAATTGGTAACAAACCCTTTTCTGAACACTCTAATGTGTTAGAACATCACAAAAAAGAATTACGACTTAAAAAATAAATTTCACACTCAAATTTTTGGTAAACGTCCCGGATAATGCAACCCCTACTTACTTCTTTACCCTAATTTTCCAAAATCCCTATTCTATAAACATCTTTGAAACATATTTCTATTCATTTTATCTGGGAAACTTTGTTTATAATGTTTCCCCCCTTCTTCTTTTATTTATCCAAGTCCTATCTCCTTTTAATCATCCCTTATAGCAAATAGTTATCATGCATCAGGGTTTATAACAATTTGGTCACTTCTATGAAATTAAGTAGGACTTACACTTCTGGTAATACATTTTATTGATTAATTTTATATGCTACCACAAATCCTAAATACATACATGTATGTGTGTTTGCGTGTGTATATTATAGATGATGTGTATAATATATAGTACATTATCTATATTATATATACTGCACACACTCATATGAGCACATACACATGTAGCATGTATCTTTTCTGAACTCATAAAATATGTATGTGCCTCAGCTGACGTCATCTTGTCCTTTAAGAGACATGAAATTACCTCAGTCTTTCTACAGAAAAATGTCAAACTAATATATCAATTCACAGGAACACACAATCTTATGATTTTACGCTGTTCCTTATTGCTTCCAAATTTCACTCACATATTGCCTCTTACTGCCACCACATGCTGTTACTTTCTTCCCACTGTGCCATAACTGTGTGCCACTTAGCACACAATTCAGTCGCTGTTCTCCATTTCAGAGAGAGAGAGGGAAATAGAATATTTTAACTGACCATTCTGTGTATACCAAACTTCAATAAATTTTGGAGAAAATGATGGACAGGACCGAATGTAAAGCAAAAATACATTAAACTTTAGTAATATGCAAAGCTGCCTTTTGACGTTCTTCAGCCACCCTACCATCAGAAATGTCATGTTGATGTTTCCTCTTACAGGGTCCAACCACTTACAGTATTGCCTATCCCTTTAACTCCTGTCTGTCTCCTCTCTTCTTTCCTTTATTTCTAAATTTCTCTATATTCTGTAGAGTTTCTTTGCTATCTCTTTATTTGCCTTTATAAGACTTGCTATGGACTGACTTGTGTCCCCTGTCCCCCAAATTCATATGTTAAAAAAAGCCCTAACTTCCCATGTAACTGTATTTGGAGATGAGGCTTTTAGGAGATTATCAGGATTAAGTAAAGTCATAAGGGTCGGGTTCCAATCTGAGAGGACTGGTAGCCTTATAAGAAAAAGAGAGAGAGTTATATCTCCCTCCATTTGCACACACTGAGGAATGGCCATGTGAGGACACAGTGAGAAGTGGACATCTGCAAGCCAGAAAGAGAGAGCCCACCAGGAACTGAATTGGCCAGAACTTGGATCTTGGAATTTCCATCCTCCAGAACTGTGAGCAATAAATTTCTGACGTTGAAGCCACCCAGTCTAGGGTACTGTGTAATGGCAGCCTAACTGCACTATGATAACACCTATTTTGAAATCCCGAAAATTCTATCTCCATAAAACTTTTCATGTTATTTCTTAAACATGGATCATTTACCCTGAAGAATAGATCTCACAGCAAGCAGATAGTAGGAAAAAAATGTTGTTTCTGCACCTTGCTTCAATTAAATTCAGTCCATATGATAAAATTTGGCATTTTTGTTTTTCTTTGATGCCTATTAGAATGCCCTAAGCGTGCTGGGAATGAATAAGATTGACAATAGATTGATAATAGCCATGACAGGCTTATGTACAGCCTGTGGACTACTGTCAAAATTATAAAATTAAGTAGATTAGAATTGATGAAACTAGTTAATTCTTTGTCCACTCTGTATTAACTGCTTTCATGTGTAATTTTTCTGTATCCATATATTTAACCTCATCATCAAGTAAAAGTCTTTTCTAGAAAATCCATTTAAAGCACAGTGTTTCCAGTCGACATGGCCTTTTAAGATTGTTGGTTTTAAGATAGCTCTAGGTAAGTATGGACTAGGAATTTTTTCTTCTTTTACTGTAGTTTAATTTGTTGGCCAAGAATAAAACTCATTCATTCCTGTTAGGCTGTAAGTCATCAGTCTTGATAATTTGGGGAATATTTTTCTACCTTTTGTAGACAATCTAAACTAAGACTAGGTTTATTTAAAAAGAGTAAGTTGGGGCGCCTTGGTGGCTCAGTCAGTTAAGCCATCAGGGCAGAGGGCTTTCTTGGGATTCTCTGACTCCCTCTCTCTCTGTCCCTCCCCTGTATGCAGGTGCATGCAGTCTCTCTCTCTCTCTCTCTCTCAAAAATAAATGAACATTTAAAAAATTAAAAAAAGCATAAGTTACATTGTCTTCCTAAATACATCTGATAATGTAGCTTAGTGATACCAATGTTGCTTTGAAACATTGTGTCCCTCAGTAAAACACCAACTTTGATTTCAGTCTGGACAATCAGCAGCATTAGCTCTGATGAGTTGAAAACATTCACCTTTCCTTTCATGGTGAAATTATTAAACATATTCTTCTCACTGATAGAAAATTATGAAATTTAAAAACTTAAGCTCTTTTATTTCATGAAAAAAAATATGAATGGTGTAACAGTTGTCTGGCTTTTAGCTTGAATGAAAACAAACCTATGAAAATGAAAAGCTGCACCAACAGCTTTTGATTTTCTTTTTTCTTTTCATAATCCTCTAAAAATTATTATTATTGAATCAGTTCAGTAAAGTAAATTAATGGTCAGAAACAACATATACTTCAAGTAGTAATATAATGAAAATTACTGTTCAAATCTAAGAATCTGTAAACTGAATCTGAAAACTGAATCTGTAAACATTCTAGATTTTTCTCATGGCTGAATGATATTCCATTGTGTGTGTGTGTGTGTGTGTGTGTGTGTGGATATATATATACCCCCACACACACACACACACACACACATACATATATTTCACATTGCCTTTATTCCTTCACCTGCCATTTGCAATAACGTGGACAGACTTTGAGCATGTTATGCTGAGTGAGAAAGACAAGTACAATATGGTATCACTTATACGTGGAATCTAAAACACCCAAACTAGTAAAAACAGAGGATAAAACAGTGGCTACCAGGGAATGAGGAGTGGGGAATAGGACAGATGTTATTTAAGTATAGAAATTTGCATTGAGTAGTAGATAAACCCTAGAGATCTAATGCACAGTTCAGTGATTATACACAACAATATTGTATTACAATCATCAAACTTGCTAAGAAACTAGCAATTAATTATTCCAACCACTAAAATGAAATGATAATTAGGTACCATGATAAAAGTGCTAATTATCATTACCAATGCAATCATATTAAAATATATAAGTATATCAAATTCATGTTGTACACCTTAAATTTTATTTCAGTAAAATAACATAAATTTTTGTATTTAAGAGTTAGAATATTACTGGCCGTAAAGAAAATGTAATGCCTTCAAATTCAGCTAGTTATGGGTTTAATTTTTGCACAGCTTTCTTTATAATTCTGGCAACTTGGATAAGCTAGTTAACCTTCCTGAGTCTATTAAATAGTGATAACTATACCTAATGTGTGGAATTCTTTTGAGAATTAAATTTAAAAAATTATTAAATTGGATATTTCTTTCCATAATGTTTCTTACTTTTTAGGTATTCAAGACATACCATTATTACGATTTTTATAATCATTTCTATAAATGTAAATAAAAATAGTAAAAATTTAAAATACTGAATACAAGAGGTATAATCCCAATACTGCTTTTATGTTTAACCTGTGTCACTTCTCGGTAGAATAAAAGATGAAGAGTAAAAACATTCTTTGGCATACAACGCAAGACATTTCACTTTCTGGCCACATTCTACCTTTGAAACTAGCAAGCCCTTGACAATTTTGACCTACTTCAAATCACCTTACATTCTCATACAATAGAGGTCTCAAGAGTCCCTGGACTATCATAGTCATAAAACTTCCTTTTGTCTGTAAGTCCTTCTCTTCTTCTCAAAAATGTTACTTAATGTCTGAGCATTCTTGATACATCTCTCTACATTTCCCAGTTTGTGTAGTATTTCTTTGCCAATTCACAGAAAGCATTGCACTGATAATTTTATAACAGCAAACAGCTTGAAGAATCATCGGCTCTCTATTTATAGATCTGCATCACGACAGTGAGTTTCTTGAAGATCATTATCATTTACTAATTATCTTTATACCTCCAATGACTAGCAACAGGTTAAATTAATAACATGCATTCATAGATCACTCTCTTGACTTTTATGAAATGAAAGATGGAAGTATATTATGAAATAATCATCTAGCTCATCATTGATAATTAAAAGTAAGCTGTTGATAAAACACCAGTGATTAGCTTAGTCACATTATGTATTTAGGGAGTATATTGGGTCCTGGAGGCAGTGAGAGGTGGGTGGGTTGTGGGTGGTGAGAGATTATGGGATTTTTCTAGAGAGTCTCATAGGGAAGTACTTTAATGAACAACAGTCTAAGTAACCAATTCCTATTTTAACCACTAAGAAATGAAATAACATTCAAGGGTACAGTTCAGTTTTATAGATAATTTCATAATATGTAGTCAATATAAATTTAAAAGGTTCCAGATCAGACTAGTCTCAAAAAAAAAAAAAAAAAATCATGGCCTTTTCAGTATTTTACAGTAAAGCTTTATTATATATTAAACTTCATAAAGATAGAGCCAATAAGTACAAATAGCCCCCATATTTTCTAATGTGAAAGAAATATACATTTAGGATTGTGTTTTTTTACCACTGGACTTGAAAAGAAAAGTTATACTTTGTATTTCAATAAAAAAAATAAATGAGGAACAACATAAGTTTAAGTTTCATAAAATTGTTGTCTTTAGGCCAAACACAAATGTCTGGATGACCAAAGTCTATTGTCTCTCATTCTTGTGGTCAATGTTCATGGCAACTTCACAATCTTGTGGAAGCTATCTTGATTTTGTTTCTGTTCTGTTTTTATTAAAAATCAGTGTAAAAATGCATCATGTTGGTTTGTAACTACTTGAGAAAGAGTACACACAGACACATCTCTACCTGTAGTAGAAATGCATTAAAGAAAAATTACACCATCTAAGTTACGAAATACACAATATAATATAACTATTTTCCATTGGATCATCATTTCTCCACTCTTCTCCCATCCTGCCCTGTGTCCCTAGAGGCTTAGTTTTGTGGGCTGTGACAAGGGCTATCCTTGCCTTCTGACTGCTATTGGATTTGGCCAATGGGAAGCAGTATCATGAGCTCATGATATTTCTTTCTCTAATTCCATCAATGATATGTTTTTTTCTAAATAGGTTGATTTATATGACTATTTGCTCATGATTGTCCTGCTCTGTAGTTTCACTCATTTTTTTAATATTAGCTAACTCAAAAGTATCAAAAGGAATTGGTTTCTCATACATATATGAACAAAATCTATAAACTCATTAAAGCTTTCTTCTTTTAACACCTTTAATAAAGACGTATTTTTATAATCAAATTATATGTCTTCATTCTGAAAATTTAGAAAATATACATGTGTAAATATTAGAACATAATTTTGTCTTTTTACATTTTGCAGCAAAGATGTTAATAAGTTAGTTAGCATTTGTACTATCATGATATATCAAGGATATAAAAAGTTCATTCTGTGAACACCCCAGTTAAAAACTAAACATTAGCTTGTGCTTATATATTTAGGGAAATGCATCATAGACAAAATGAGTATAACCAACTTTTCCCTTCAAAATCATAATTAACCAAGTGTTTATATTATTGTATTATTCTTTAAAGCAATGTCGTAAAAACTGATCCTTCTCCATTTTTTAACACTGTTCCTTTAAAATACCCCTGGCGCCCGGTGGCTCAGTCGGCTCAGCACCTGACTTGGTTTCAGCTCAGGTCATGATCTCAGGACTCATGAGTTTTGAGTCCCTTGTCTGGGAGCTGACCCTGTTGAGCCTGCTTAAGATTCTGTTTCCCTTTCTCTCTGCCTTCCCCTCACTTATGCTCTCTGGCTCTCTCGCTCAAAAATAAATAAACATTTAAAAAAAGAGAGAATGAGAAAAAAATTACTCCGTTTGGTGAGTCTGAATGTCACTGTCTGTAACAAATAAAAAAAATATATTGCCAAATTTAGTTATTAAAAATGTTCCTTCGTATGATGTTATTATTGATATTTATAATTATCACTGTTTCTTTCTTTTTTTTTACTTTTCTCAATTTGACTCCTCTTGAACTCTATAAAATTATATTTTGAACATACATTTTGTCACATATAATCCAGAGTCATACAGCTGTATGACATTCTAGTCTCTTTCAAGTTCTAATTGCATAAAGTCTCCTGATACACATGGCTCTCCATTACCTGCCTGGCCTCCAAGTTTACTTCTCCTTTCCCCTGTTATTTTATGCCCACTTCTCTGTTTTATAAGAATACTGTATTGATAGGGGCGCCTGGGTGGCGCAGTCGGTTAAGCGTCCGACTTCAGCCAGGTCACGATCTCGCGGTCCGTGAGTTCGAGCCCCGCGTCGGGCTCTGGGCTGATGGCTCGGAGCCTGGAGCCTGTTTCCGATTCTGTGTCTCCCTCTCTCTCTGCCCCTCCCCCGTTCATGCTCTGTCTCTCTCTGTCCCAAAAATAAAAAAAATAAAAAAAAATAAAAAAAAAAAAAAAAAAAAAAAAAGAATACTGTATTGATAATTACTGCCATTCCCTTGCGTGTTGTTCCCCACTTCCAAAATTAATCTTATTTCCCTACCAAATTTCAAGTCCTACCACTTATCTTCTTGTTCCCTGAATTATTGTGGCACCTTCAATTAAACTGTATATATATATATATAACATATATATATATATATAATATATATAACTGTATATATATATATATATATATAACTTAAGTTTTACTTAAATTCCATTGGTGAACATACATATTAGTTTCATGTACAATACAGCAATAGAGTATATTGACACTTCCATATTCTTTCAAAGAGTCTGAGACAATTTTTAAAACAATAATACACCTCACATTCACATTGGATAAATATAAAAATTCTACAGGAGTTTTTAAAATGCCCACAAGAGAAAAAGAGAAAGCATTATTATCCCCTAGAATAGAGGTGATTACAATGGTACATGTAATTTATATTTACATGTAATTGTATAATGATATTTAATGTCTATTAACGTACAATATGAGATGATTTAGTCTTTTGACTACATTGTTAGCTCACAAAGTGCAGGGAGATTTAACACTTTCTGTATTTCTCACTGATATGATGCAGACTTTATAATATATGGTCATTTGTTATTACCTGACTAATTTATAGGGCCTTTAAATCTGCTTCATAGTGTGTGCTTACAGCCTTTATCACTGCTAATTTTATCACCGCAATTGTTCATCGTTTTGACCCTTAATTTTCCCTTTGATCAAAATCAGTCAGCCCATGTCTTTTGGCATGCCATGCCCACGATGATCTTTAAACTGGTGCATCTGCTCTATGTAATATTTTAAGTTGTGTGAATCAATGTACTGTTTTAACCAAGACCAAAACTTTATCTCCCATGGTTGTGAAATGATTCTAAACGTACACATATACAAAGTCTATGAGCCAATGGAAATTCAAACACAGAGTAAGAAAAACGATTAAAGAAAGAAGTTTTCCTTATATTTCATTGGACAAGAAGCATTCAATGTGATTTTTATTTATTTCTCCTATGTCTGTAACATCAGAATACTTTAGCACAACAGGCACTTCTATCTGTCCATTTTTAGGCTAGTGAAAAGAGACGAGCAATCTGTGTCAATGCACCATAAAATTCACATTCTAAAAATTAAAACAGAGTTACACTGTGATTTTTATCCCATGTATGGCTTCTAAATTTGTTCTTGCTTGTTACAGAATGGCCTCTGGGGCTCCAGGCATTGGAAAACTGACTTCAGCAGACTGGCAAGCCTTCTCTGGTTTTGAATTCCAAGGTTTTTGTCTATTAAGTAAATATTTTTGTTAGTTATAACAACAGCAAATGCTCAAGAAAAGCTATTTTGAAATTCAGGGAAAAAAATAGAGCAAATTCTGGCAAAATCCAACATTAGGGTCTTTAAATAAAAAGTTTAGATTATATTTTGCTTAACATGAACACAAGACTTTTGTGTTTTCTAGTGCCTGATGCCCTTTTGTTTCTATTCTAAAGTTTTAATTTTTTTTTTACTTATGAATTCATGTCCCATAATTTCAAGAAAGGAATTTTTCATAACAGCTTCTAATTTCTAATTTTGTTTAATCACCCTCCTGTCCAGTTCCACTTTTGTTGTTGTGGCTGTTGTTTTATTGATGATGTTAACAATGATGTTGTTAATTACTATGTATTACTTTCATGTTTTTGTTTTTATAGTTTGCTAGAGAAAATATTTGAGTGTTTTAATGATGTGTTTTAAGTACGGTACATGCATACGCCTACAAATATTTCACTGCTCTCAAACGTGAGTGTTAGAATAACTGGATATCAAAATCTAATGGCAATCGAGTTTTCATTAAAAACACGGTAATTCATTCTTTTAGACTAGAGATCATGTGCCTTTTGATTCTTGGTTACATGCTTAATTATAATATCATTGTCTGTCTACCTTCTCTTTTCTAATCCCCATATGCAGAACACTAGATTTTTGTAAATCTCGGTCAAAGCAATCTTTTTCAACATTAATTCTTTTCATCTCTTTCTTTCTAATAGCTTTGTTTTCTTTTTGAGAAATCCTTTTAGATATTGGATTTCCTGGATATTTATTATCTCTCAGTTTCTAATGTGAGTTGA
Source organism: Panthera pardus (assembly GCF_024362965.1). NCBI lineage: Eukaryota > Metazoa > Chordata > Mammalia > Carnivora > Felidae > Panthera > Panthera pardus. Next base: position 175,504,958 of record NW_026526688.1, on the reverse strand, counting down.
AATTCACTAATTCGATTTTCACTACTTCCTACTCTGTGGGACATAGAAGAGACACAAATATTAAGAATCAGAGAAGTGAGACACATTGCTTCTGCTCACATCTTTGGCAGACAGAAAAAGAACCTAGGAATGTAGTCTTTAGTTGGCGGTCATACGTCCTGCTAAAAGGATAGTTGAATAGATAGCTTTGATATCCAGCAATCCTCAATATCTCATACTTCTTGAAGATTCATTCTTCCTGATATGTTTTTTTAATTAAAAAAATTTCTTAACGTCTATTTATTTTAGAGAGAGATGACAGAGGTGAGCAGGGGGTGTGGCAGAGAGAGAGGGACACAGAATCTGAAGCAGGATCCAGGTTCTGAGCTATCAGCACATAGCCTGATGTGAGGCTCGAACCCACGAAATGTGAGATCATGACCTGAGCTGAAGTAACATACCCAACCAACTGAGCCACCCAGAAGTGCTTGATATTTGTGAATTGAAATGTTGGCTGAAACCTTCCTTTGCTTCAGAGGATAGCTTAATGTAATGGACTTGGGGGTCTAGGGTATCTGTGTTTCAGTCCTAACTCTATCCATTAATACCTGTCTCAAACAAAGGCAATTTATTTTCTATCTCTGTTTCATCATCTGTAGAAAAGGAGATAATATCATAGATACTGTAATAGATCTGGTAGCTTAATAATATATTTATTATGATAAATAAATGGTTAATACACATAAAGGTCTTAAAACTCTTCCAAGAGTATATGTTGCCTTTTATATACAACATATTTATGGTTGTTTATATGTATGTGAATGTACATATACTCACATACATGATTGGATTGAAACTTACTACCACCCCTGAGAAAGTCTGTGACTTTTCAGAGACATTTTTTTCCCAATGTTGCTTGTTATTAGAGATCTGATACTGTACCTAGAAATTTTAGGACAATGCATTTAATCTGCATTAAAGTTGACAAAAAAATGTGATTTTTCAGGGCATTATCCTTTAATCCCTTCCTGTTTTATTTTTTTTTTTAATTTTTTTTAACGTTTATTTATTTTTAAGACAGAGAGAGACAGAGCATGAACGGGGGAGGGGCAGAGAAAGAGGGAGACACAGAATCGGAAGCAGGCTCCAGGCTCTGAGCCATCAGCCCAGAGCCCGACACGGGGCTCGAACTCACTGACCCCGAGATCGTGACCTGAGCTGAAGTCGGACGCTTAACGGACTGAGCCACCCAGGCGCCCCAATCCCTTCTTGTTTTAATATAACAAGTATTTTCACCTTTGGTGATAGTTACTGTCGATACAGTGATGTAACAAGACAGAGAAGGTCTTTGCCTTCATGATTTACATTATAGTTGATAAGAAAATAAATATCAAATGAACAAATACACAAATTAGTTAAGTGTGGGTTGTGATAGTGCTTTTGATAAAAATAACAAGGTGCTGTAATAAAGAATAAAGGAAGATGATTACCTAGAGATTGAAGAAGTGAAGTTAAACTGATATTTCAATTTTGAGGAGTCAGCCATGAGAAAAGCTTAGTGAATAATTGTTCCAATAGAACTAACTCAAAACTCAAAAACTGTTATTACTATTTTTTAAGTTGACTCTCACACCAAGGTTCTCTTTGGGACTCAGTGTTGAGTGGCAGATTCTTAAAGCTGGGGGGTTTTCCAGGGGATGCCTGGGTGGCTCAGTCGGTTAAGCGTCCAACTTTTGCTCAGGTCATGATCTCACAGTTTGTGAGTTCGAGCCCCACATCGTGCTGACAGCTCAGAGCCTGGAGCCTGCCTTGGATTCTGTCTCTCTCTCTCTCTCTCTCTCTCTCTCTCTCTCTGCCCCTTCCTGGCTCGCACTGTCTCTCTCTCAAAAATAAATAAACATTAAATTTTTTTATGTTTTTAAAATTTTTTTAAAAATTTTTATTTATTTTTGAGACAGGGAGAGACAGAGCATAAACAGGGGAGGGTCAGAGAGAGGGAGACACAGAATCTGAAACAGGCTCCAGGCTCTGAGCTGTCAGCACAGAGCTCAATGCAGGGCTCGAACTCACGGACTGTGAGATCATGACCTGAGCTGAAGTCGGACGCTTAACCGCCTGAGCCACCCAGGCGCCCCAACATTAAATTTTTTTTAAAAGATGGAGGGTGTTAGACAACCAGAGCAAATTAAAATTTAATATACCATTCTCCATTTAAAGTCTTTTTTTCTCCCTCGCCATAACTTTTGATAATTTTCCTCTCTTTTCTTCTGATCTTCTCTCTTTCCTCTTCTCCCTTTAATTTCTGATTCTTGATTGTACAACTTAAAACTTGCAGAGTCTTATCCTTGCAGTGAGGATGATTTCCTCATCTCACGTTACTTGTATTGGCTCAGGTCATCTTTCGTAAATTCATGCTGAAATTAACAGTTACAAATTTCAACACAATATTTTTTCTCTGTAAACCATCTTTTCCAACTTACAGTTTTTGATATTACAATAAAAACACTACTTTGAAAAATATATTTTCCCAACTTCATGAGTGTCTTTTAATAAAAACATCTCATGTTAACTCTAAAGGTAGGATGATAATAAAATCAAGAGGTTTTCAGAGGCATCTTTAACAGCTACAGTATCTCAAATCCCAGAGTAGTTTATTTATTTTCATGACAGAGTGGAGTTCCAAAATGTCTCTCTAGTCTTGGTTTCAATGCAGCATGTGTTGTGAAGAATCAACTAAGGCTCGGTTATTTTCCAAAAAAAAAAATAAATAAATAAGATTCCAAATGAGTGAAATTAACAAAAATTCCTATAGGCAAACAAAATAGCAGAACATCATAAGCACGTAAATTTCACAAGACAATATCTATAAATCTGGATTCAATTTCAAATAAATCCAAATGCAATCTCAGTTCTAGAAGTATCTCATCAGATGCATGTTGTCATTAAATGTCAATGTTTTAAGAAGGAAAGGCAAACAAAGTAAAACAGTTTTTTGAGCTGCTGTTTTATGTGAGGCACCATGATAGGTATTTGAGTGAATATATTCTTCAGAAGAATGCTCTGAGATAGCTACTACTCATGTATCATAAATAAGAAAACCGAAGCTCAGAAGCAAAGCATTAATTCATTCATTTAAAAATATGTAACAAGAACCTTTGGTGTGCTAGGTATTTTGGTAGGCACTTGGTTTTAAGTGGTAAATCAGGGCAGAAGGAACCCAGGTTCTCAGGGAGCTTACTGTATGGAGGGAGTAAAAAAACAATGGTACTTTTAATTATAAACAGTATTATGTGGTATAAAATAAGTGTGAATAGTGCTGTATGAGCCTGGCATTGTATGGGGGGGTTAAGAAAGCTCTTTTAAGGAATAGGAAATGGAATTGAGAGATAAAGACTTATAGAATCCATCAATGTAAAGAAGGATGGCTGAGTATATTCCAGTCACAGAGAGTAACATGTGGAAAATGGCTGCAATGGAAGGGAAGCATGGTTTACTTACAGTTCTGAAAGAGATACTGTTATATTAGAGTCCAGAGAATGAGTAGAAAAAAGTTGAAGATTGCACAGGTAAAACATGCAGGCTCCCTACGCAATTTTTAATAGGATTTTTATCTTTTTCTTAAGAGATGGGAAATTAATTAGAGGACTTTGGGCATGAAAATGTCAGATTAACATGGAAAATCTTATGTCTGCAATTTGGAGAATGGTTTGGAGGAGAATAAAATTGGAATACCAATTTTTAAGACCATCTAGGAAAAGTTGATGGTACATTGGACTATGAAAGCAGCAAGGAAAGTAAATATCCAAGACACATCAGGGAAAAAAAATGTAGAGTTTGGGAATGAAAAGGTGAAAAAAATCTGAGAAGCCATTTATCAGATATGACATTCATGGGTCAAGAACGTTGGATTATGGCATATTTGGCATCAAAGTCTCCAAAGGATGAGGTGTTTAGAAGTGGATGCAATGTACTAATGAACAAATAGAGAGAGAAGAAGAATTCAATAATGTAAATTTCAAATGACTAGAGATTTTAAGAGTGCCAGGGCTTTTAAAGGTTTACAGACCTAGTGCCCAATGCACCATGTCCTAGAGGCCTCTTATTCCCCACTCACGCCAGATTCTGGCCTATTCTAAGTGATTGGCTCTTCTTTCTCAATGAGCCACAGTCTGCATATTCATTTGTATGCCCCTTTTATGACTGTACACAGTAAACACAGTACATACCAAAAATGATGTGAATCACTGTAATACAAGAATACAAAGGTGCATCCTCGTTACCTTCAAAGATCTCATAATTAATTGTAGTATTTCTGAAAATTAAACGTGCCTGAGAATTCCCTTGGGAACTTATTTAAAATGCAGAATTCTGAGTCCTTTGTTAGCTGATTAAATGTTGCCAGCCATTGGCAGAAAAAAAATCTGCATTGCGAAAAGTGCTTGAGTTGATTTCAAAGTTAGTGGCTCAGAGAAAATCCCAAATTAATGCATGATTCTCTCTAATGTAAAACAAACAAGCAAAACATTTTTTTAAAGCACAAAATGAATTTTCTTCCTTCTATTTTGACCACAGTCTATGCATGTATTTTCTTCTCTTTCTGAATATAAATCTAAGGTGTTTTAAGAATTTTGTTAAGATTTTGTGAATTGTTTCTGCATCACCCACTCAGGGCCTCCCAAATTTTGTAACAGCCAGCTGAGCAAAAATCATTTCTCATACACAGTTGCTGGGAGTGATTTAAAAAAACAGTGGGATTGGTTCAGTGGTACGAAAGTGATCCAGGTAGGACCACTAAGAGAGAATTGAGAACTAACTTTCTCTCTTTCTTTCTTTCTTTCTCTCTCTCTCTCTCTCTCCCTTTCTTTCTTTCTTTCTTTCTTTCTTTCTTTCTTTCTTTCTTTCTTTCTTTCTTTCTTTCTCCCCTGGATGGAGTATTGTGCATTTCTGAATCCTGCAATATATGGACATTTACCATCCACGGATAAGTTTAAAATTTGTAGAGGGAGAGAGGCAAAACCAAGAGAATTTTATCTGATGTCTTTAACCCTGTCTTCAGTTAACCCTCCTATAAATCCCCTACAGTTGTTTTGTTTTGTTTTGTTTTGTTTGTTTTTTTTCCCAGCCAACTGTTAACTAAACTTGACAGGAAACAACAGTAACTTACTTTTGGACTTTATGGATTTTTATTATCTTGTGCTTCTTCCGAAAATGAGAATTAGAAATGTTCACTCATAGAATACACCAAAGACTGCTTAAATTATTTTTACCTTTTTCTCATCCTTCCTTTCAGTCTTACTTAACCAACTCCTCTTTTATAATTATAACCTACATTAAATGCTAATAAAAATTAACTAGTCTTTTTGATCAAACAACAAATTGCCCCTTAATAGAATACTGTGATTTTTTAAAATAATGAATATACATCTATTGTCCTATAGAAAATTTTATTATGCATATAAAACATAAATAATTAATCTGTGAGCGAAATAGGAATCCTGAAATTAGATTTTATTTCTCCATAAATAGCTGTCTCATATTTTCATTGTTTGCATTAAAGGTTATTTTCTTTTTTTTTTTAAATATATGAAATTTATTGTAAAATTGGTTTCCATACAACACCCAGTGCTCATCCCAAAAGGTGCCTCCTCAAAACCCATCACCCACCCCCTCCTCCCTCCCACCCCCCATCAACCCTCAGTTTGTTCCCAGTTTTTAAGAGTCTCTTATGCTTTGGCTCTCTCCCACTCTAACCTCTTTATTTTTATTCCTTCCCCTCCCCCATGGGTTTCTGTTAAGTTTCTCAGAACCCACCTAAGAGTGAAAACATATGGTATCTGTCTTTCTCTCTATGGCTTATTTCACTTAGCATCACACTCTCCAGTTCCATCCACGTTGCTACAAAGGGCCATATTTCATTCTTTCTCATTGCCACGTAGTACTCCATTGTGTATATAAACCACAATTTCTTTATCCATTCATCAGTTGATGGACATTTAGGCTCTTTCCATAATTTGGCTATTGTTGAGAGTGCTGCTATAAACATTGGGGTACAAGTGCCCCTATGCATCAGCACTCCTGCATCCCTTGGGTAAATTCCTAGCAGTGCTATTGCTGGGTCATAGGGTAGGTCTATTTTTAATTTTTTGAGGAACCTCCACACTGTTCCCCAGAGTGGTAGCACCAATTTGTATTCCCACCAAGAGCAAGAGGGTTCCCGTTTCTCCACATCCTCTCCAGTATCTATAGTCTCCTGATATGTTCATTTTGGCCACTCTGACTGGCGTGAGGTGATATCTGGGTGTGGTTTTGATTTGTATTTCCCTGATGAGGACCAACGTTGAGCATCTTTTCATGTGCCTGTTGGCCATCCGGATGTCTTCTTTAGAGAAGTGTCTATTCATGTTTTCTGCCCATTTCTTCACTGGACTATTTGTTTTTTGGGTGTGGAGTTTGGTGAGCTCTTTATAGATTTTGGATACTAGCCCTTTGTCTGATATGTCATTTGCAAATATCTTTTCCCATTCCGTTGGTTGCCTTTTAGTTTTGTTGGTTGTTTCCTTTGCTGTGCAGAAGCTTTTTATCTTCATAAGGTCCCAGTAGTTCATTTTTGCTTTTAATTCCCTTGCCTTTGGGGATGTGTCAAGTAAGAAATTGCTGCGGCTGAGGTCAGAGAGGTCTTTTCCTGCTTTCTCCTCTAGGGTTTTGATGGTTTCCTGTCTCACATTCAGGTCCTTTATCCATTTTGAGTTAGTTTATTTTTGTGAATGGTGTGAGAAAGTGGTCTAGTTTCAATCTTCTGCATGTTGCGGTCCAGTTCTCCCAGCACCATTTGTTAAAGAGAATGTCCTTTTTCCGTTGGATATTCTTTCCTGCTTTGTCAAAGATTAGTTGGCCATACGTTTGTGGGTCTAGGTCTGGGGTTTCTATTCTATTCCATTGGTCTATGTGTCTGTTTTTTGTGCCAATACCATGCTGTCTTGATGATGACAGCTTTGTAGTAGAGGCTAAAGTCTAGGATTGTGATGCTCCCTGCTTTGTTCTTCTTCTTCAAAATTACTTTGGCTATTCGGGGCCTTTTGTGGTTCCATATGAATTTTAGTATTGCTTGTTCTAGTTTCGAGAAGAATGCTGGTGCAATTTTGATTGGGATTGCATTGAATGTGTAGATAGCTTTGGGTAGTATTGACATTTTGACAATATTTATTCTTCAAATCCATGAGCATGGAATGTTTTTCCATTTCTTTATATCTTCTTCAATTTCCTTCAAAAGCTTTCTGTAGTTTTCAGCATACAGATCTTTTACATCTTTGGTTAGATTTGTCCCTAGGTATTTTATGCTTCTTGGTGCAATTGTGAATGGGATCAGTTTCTTTATTTGTCTTTCTGTTGCTTCATTATTAGTGTATAAGAATGCAACTGATTTCTGTACATTGATTTTATATCCTGCAACTTTGCTGAATTCATGTATCAGTTCTAGCAGACTTTTGGTGCGATCTATTGGATTTTCCATGTATAATATCATGTCATCTGCAAAAAGTGAAAGCTTGATTCATCTTTGCCAATTTTGATGCCTTTGATTTCCTTTTGTTGTCTGATTGCTGATGCTAGAACTTCCAACACTATGTTAAACAACAGCAGTGAGAGTGGACATCCCTGTCGTGTTCCTGATCTCAGGGAAAAAGCTCTCAGTTTTTCCCCATTGAAGATGATGTTAGCTGTGGGCTTTTCATAAATGGCTTTCATGATGTTTAAGTATGTTCCTTCTATCCCAACTTTCTGAAGCGTTTTTATTAAGAAAGGGTGCTGAATTTTGTCAAATGCCTTTTCTGCATCGATTGACAGGATCATATGGTTCTTATCTTTTCTTTTATTAATGCGATGTATCACATTGATTGATTTGGGAATGTTGAACCAGCCCTGCATCCCAGGAATGAATCCCACTTGATCATGGTGAATAATTCTTTTTATATGCTGTTGAATTTGATCTGCTAGTATCTTATTGAGAATTTTTGCATCCATATTCATCAGGGATATTGGCCTGTAGTTCTCTTTTTTTACTGGGTCTCTGTCTGGTTTAGGAATCAAAGTAATACTGGCTTCATAGAATGAGTCTAGAAGTTTTCCTTCCCTTTCTATTTCTTGGAATAGTTTGAGAAGAATAGGTATTATCTCTGCTTTAAACGTCTGGTAGAACTCCCCTGGAAAGACTTCTGGTCCTGGACTCTTATTTGTTGGGAGATTTTTGATAACTGATTAAATTTCTTTGCTGGTTATGGGTCTGTTCAAGCTTTCTATTTTCTCCTGATTGAGTTTTGGAAGCGTGTGGGTGTTTAGGAATTTGTCTATTTCTTCCAGGTTGTCCAGTTTGTTGGCATATAATTTTTCATAGTATTCCCTGATAATTGCTTGTATCTCTGAGGGATTGGTTGTAATAATTCCATTTTCATTCATGATTTTGTCTATTTGGGTCATCTCCCTTTCCTTTTTGAGAAGCCTGGCTAGAGGTTTGTCAATTTTGTTTATTTTTTCAAAACACCAACTCTTGGTTTCGTTGATCTGCTCTACAGTTTTTTTAGATTCTGTATTATTTATTTCTGCTCTGATCTTTATTATTTCTCTTCTTCTGCTGGACTTAGGCTGTCTTTGCTGTTCTGCTTCTAGTTCCTTTAGGTGTGCTGTTAGGTTTTGTATTTTGGATTTTTCGTCTTTCTTGGGATAGGACTGGGTTGCAATGTATTTTCCTCTCAGGACTGCCTTCACTGCATCCCAAAGCGTTTGGATTGTTGTATTTTCATTTTCGTTTGTTTCCATATATATTTTAATTTCTTCTCTAATTGCCTGGTTGACCCACTCATTCGTTAGTAGGGTGTTCTTTAACCCCCATGCTTTTGGAGGTTTTCCAGACTTTTTCCTGTGGTTTATTTCAAGCTTCATAGCACTGTGGTCTGAAAGTATGCATGGTATAATTTCAATTCTTGTATACTTATGAAGGGCTGTTTTGTGACCCAGTATGTGATCTATCTTGGAGAATGTTCCATGTGCACTCGAGAAGAAAGTATATTCTGTTGCTTTGGGATGCAGAGTTCTAAATATATCTGTCAAGTCCATCTGATCCAATGTATCATTCAGGGCCCTTGCTTCTTTATTGACCGTGTGTCTAGATGATCTATCCATTTCTGTAAGTGGGGTGTTAAAGTCCCCTGCAATGACCACATTCTTATCAATAAGGTTGCTTATGTTTATGAGTAATTGTTTTATATATTTTGGGGCTTCCGTATTCGGTGCATAGATGTTTATAATTGCTAGCTCTTCCTGATGGATAGACCCTGTAATTATTATATAATGCCCTTCTTCATCTCTTGTTACAGCCTTTAATTTAAAGTCTAGTTTGTCTGATATAAGTATGGCTACTCCAGCTCTCTTTTGACTTCCAGTGGCATGATAAATAGTTCTCCATCCCTTCACTCTCAATCTGAAGGTGTCCTCAGGTCTAAAATGAGTCTCTTGCAGACAGCAAATAGATGGGTCTTGTTTTTTTATCCATTCTGATACCCTATGTCTTTTGGTTGGCACATTTAGTCCATTTACATTCAGTGTTATTATAGAAAGATATGGATTTAGAGTCATTGTGATGTCTGTATGTTTTATGCTTGTAGCGATGTCTCTGGTACTTTGTCTCACAGGATCCCCCTTAGGATCTCTTGTAGGGCTGGTTTAGTGGTGATGAATTCCTTCAGTTTTTGTTTGTTTGGGAAGACCTTTATCTCTCCTTCTGTTCTAAATGACAGACTTGCTGGATAAAGGATTCTCAGCTCCATATTTTTTGTTCATCACATTGAAGATCTCCTGCCATTCCTTTCTGTCCTGCCAAGTTTCAGAAGAGAGATCAGTCACGAGTCTTATAGGTCTCCCTTTATATGTTAGGGCACGTTTGTCTCTCGCTGCTTTCAGAATGTTCTCTTTATCCTTGTATTTTGCCAGTTTCACTATGATATGTCGTGTAGAAGATCTATTGAAGTCACGTCTGAAGGGAGTTCTCTCTGCCTCTTGGATTTCAATGCCTTTTTCCTTCCCCAGTTCAGGGAAGCTCTCAGCTATTATTTCTTCAAGTACACCTTCAGCACCTTTCCCTCTCTCTTCCTCCTCTGGAACACCAATTATGTGTATATTATTTCTTTTTAGTGCATCACTTAGTTCTCTAATTTTCCCCTCCTACTCCTGGATATTTTTATCTCTCTTTTTCTCAGCTTCCTCCTTTTCCATAATTTTATATTCTAGTTCACCTATTCTCTCCTCTGCCTCTTCAGTCCGAGCTGTGGTCGTCTCCATTTTATTTTGCAGCTCATTTATAGCATTTTTTACCTCCTCCTGGCTGTTCCTTGGTCCCTTGATCTCTGTGGCAATAGATTCTCTGCTGTCCTGTATACTGTTTTCAAGCCTAGCGATTAATTTTATGACTATTATTCTAAATTTACTTTCTGTTATATTGTTTAAAATCTTTTTGATCAGTTCATTAGCTGTTGTTATTTCTTGGAGATTCTTTTGAGGGGAATTCTTCCGTTTGGTCATTTTGGATAGTCCCTGGAGTGGTGCGGGACTGCGGGGCACTTCCCCTGTGCTGTCTTGAATAACTTGCATTGGTGGGCGGGGCCGCAGTCAGACCTGATGTCTGTCCCCAGCCCACCACTGGGGCCACCGTCAGACTGGTGTGTACCTTCTCTTCCCCTCTCCTAGGGGCTGGATTCACTGTGGGGTGGTGTCGCCCTTCTGGGCTACTTGTGCACTGCCAGGCTTGTGGTGCTGGGGATCTGGCGTATTAGCTGGGGTGGATCGGCAAGGTGCACAGGGGCGGGAGGGGCAGTCTCAGCTCGCTTTTCCTTCGGAGATCTGCTTCAGGAGGGGCCCTGCAGCACCGGGATGGAGTCAGACCCGCTGGAGGGATGGATCTGCAGAAGCACAGCGTTAGGTGTTTGCGGGGTGCAAGCAAGTTCCCTGGCAGGAACCGGTTCCCTTTGGCATTTTGGCTGGGGGATGGGCGAGGGAGATGGCGCTGGCGAGCGCCTTTGTTCCCCGTCAAGCTGAGCTGTCGCCCGGGAGGTCAACAACTCTCCCTCCCATTGTCCTCCAGCCCTCTCATTCTCCGAGCAGAGCTGTTACCTTTTAACCTTCCAGATGTCAAGTCCCGCTTGCTGTCCGAACACACTCCGTCCAGCCCCTCCGCTTTTGCAAGCCAGACTTGGGGGCTCTGCTTGGCCGGCAGGCCGCCCCTCTGTCCCGGCTGCCAGTCTGTGGAGCGGGCACCGCCTCTCCGCCCTTCCTACCCTCTTCTGTGGGCCTCTCACCTGGGCTTGGCTCTGGAGAATCCGTTCTGCTAGTCTTCTGGCGGTTTTCTGGGTTATTTAGGCAGGTGTAGGTGGAATCTAAGTGATCAGCAGGACGCGCAGTGAGCCCAGCGTCCTCCTACACCATCTTCCCACCAACACTACCCCACTAGTGTTTTAGACTCAGCTTCTCATTGTGCCCAGAGTAGCACCATGCTTCTTCCATAGGACAATTTAGATCTGTACCTCTCAGTCTTTAATGTGCATCGGGCTGGGAGTCAGTGGGCTGCAGAATGATGGGGCATAGCTCCTGGGGGACCCCCCAGCAGAGGGGGCCTGGTCTCCAGGTACCTGGTGCTCACAGGTTAGTGCCTGCAAGATGACGGGTTTTCCATTCAGCTGGGCACCAGCCCAAAGGGAGAAAGGTTATTTTCAAATATAGTATGACTGAAAAAATTAATTTTCAAAAAATGTTCAGAGTTTTCTCATTTATTGATTGTATTAACGTTTTTGGCTTGCAAAAATGGCATCATTAAATATGAGAAGACAAAATATTTTGGTATAAAAGAGCACTATCTTTCAAAAAGTGTAAATTAATTATTTTTTAAAATGTCAACAGTAGTTATGAATATGGTTATTACAATATTGATGAAGAAATTTTTATCACCTTTGGCATTACTACCACTGAGAAGACAATTTTAACAGTTTAAAATAAGAAAAAATATATATATTTCCAAACAACACTGAGATCATAAACAGTTTAATTCTTAAACTTCCATTTTTTATGTCCACATTTGTAGAATCATTCTTATCTTTATTCTTTCATTTTCCCATAATTTTATTATCATTTTGTCTGTGTGATATCTCAAAACATGGAGTTAATAAGAATTCTATCCTTTGTCTATGAGAAATATCCAAATAATTTGAACCTGTCATTCTCAAATGAATCATCTAGGTAAACAACAAGAATTTTTCTTAATCAAAAATATGAATATGATTTTATATTTGATAAATGATAGAAAATCTTCAGTAATTAGATACCTTTGTGACTCTGGTATATATGTCCTTAAGCTATATATCTCAGCAATATTGAAGTGGTGAGTAGTTAAAAAAATAACTCACCACTATGGTTCTTCTCTCTTGGTTTTATGTACACTATCTTCTCTGCCATCCCTGAACTTATCTCCAAAACACAATGTTTGCCTGATTAAAGCCTACACATGAATTAAAATCAAATTCAGTTACCAATTATTTCAGAAAGAATTCTTTAACTGTCTCCCAACTTTCAGAAAGAATTCTTTAACTGTCTCCCAACCAAAAGGAAAAAAAAATAATGACTTAGACCTTCTTTATCTTTAAAATTCTGTAAGGAAAACTATACTATTCCACTTCTATTAAATGTTGACAGGCACATTAAATTATATCTCTATTAAGTAAGTTAAAAATAGAGTAGTTATTGGAACCTAGGCTCAGTTTTCCATCTTGTGTAGACAGCAGATGTTCATAGACTAAGAAAAAAGAGGATGTGGTTTGGAATTCAGGCTGGGTTCACAGCAGCTTGAGTACCCTTTTTCTGTTAGGATATCCACTGCAAGCTGATCTCAGCTCAAGTGGGTCTCTACCCTCATGACCAAGAAGGCAGTTGAGAATCTCTCTGTATGTAGGCTTGCCTTTCTCAACATAAAAACTTAGGAAGCTATCACTCTCAAATCTCTACTCTGCGTTTTGTGTAGCATTTACTATACGGTAAAACTGATTCTGTACAGAGAATTGTCTTATTACACAATTTGGGGTAAAGGTGTTGGGAAGAAACTAAATGCAAATTGCTTTCTTTTTCATGAACAAAGACATGGTGAGAAAACACATACAACAGGATCATACTTTTAAAAGTATCAACCAATATGAGTCTTTTATGTATTTGTTTTAGAAAAGAAGAAATTCATTAATTTACAGGGATTCATTTAGCTAAGCATTGCTTTCATAGCCTTAGGCAAGACATGAGGCAAGAAAAATGCAGAAGGTAAACAAGGTCAGTGATGATAGAAACACAATGAATGGACCATAGTTTTAGGAGATCATCTAATGATTAAACTGTATACTCCTAGACTAAACAGAAATTTCCAAGATTGGTTGAGGGGAAGCACTGAGAGCTTCTTACGAAATTTTTCCCTAGGTTCTAAGAATGTCTGTTGATTAGCGTGTTATAAAATCTTTCCTAAACACTTCCATATGCATTATTCATTATTCTCAGTTTTAGCTCTTTAACGTTAACCAGAATGTTAAAGAAACTTTC